>NC_091480.1:34891149-36372642 GCF_036971445.1 Narcine bancroftii | reverse complement strand
TTCGCCCCCCCCTTCCATGCCGAGTGCTTTGTGAGCACTCTGGAACCAGGGTGGGGGGGTGGTGGTGAACGGGGACCATAATACACGGCAGCTGCCGCCAGTAATCACTGCAACATTTTAGCTTGCTGTGGATAAGCTTCGCTTTTTAATGCCGGGTACAACTGTGCTCTTCTTGTCGGATGAGATGTATGTGTATGGTCATGTCCCCCACCCAATGATGGGAAGGGGTGTGGGGAGACACAGGGCGGCACCCACAAGGGCCCTTTGAATGGTCCAGTGTGTCCATTTCTGTCACGGATGACGCTGTCGGGACGATGGGCAAAGAGACCTGTTGGAATGAATGCAGAGAGCGAGGTGGAGTTGCGGTCTGCCTGGCAGAATTGCAGGGGTTTCTGCCAAAAATTGCGTAAGGAAAGATGCGTTACATTCATGAGCTGATAAGTGAGTAAAGCACAAAACATGGTGGAAGGGCTCGGCAGGTCAACCCAAAGGCTAAATGCTGGCTTTCTCCAGCTGTTTTAAAACTTAAATTTGGCTGATGTTCCGTTTTCTAAATACGTGAAATTTGACTGGGAACTTTTTGTTGTGGTTGATAATTAACTTTAGGTGCAGTGCCGAATTTCTTTGTTGGTTCTGGAAGTGAGACCCAAGCCAATTTGCCAATTTGTGCTCATCTAGATGTGTCCTAATGGTACCTTGAGAATTGAAACAGTAGCGCCGTCAAAAATTTCTTTCCATTGTCAAGCCAGAAAGGACCACCTATTAAAGTGTACAAAAGCTTCTTGTTACTTAAGAGATCAACCTTTAAATACTACATTGTTATTAAAATTGTTGCTCTTATGGATTTCTATGTGCTTGAGCTTCCTAAAGCCTGGAGACATTTGGCAATAAAAGTGACCTTTGAATGAAAGAAAATGATCTGAATTAATCCAGTGCTTTTCATATTCAGGTGGCCAAAATACCCCGATGTAAAGCCGCCTATTCTACCCTAATACGGCTGTCGGGAGGTCTCCTGAAAGTGGAGAACCTGGCCAGGAGGTTACCTAACCCTCCCCTGTAGTAATCTCCGGCTCCGAGGATCCCCCCCCGTTGTGCCGGAAAGCAGCAGTGGGACGACGGCCACAGTTCACGGGAGCTGGCATTCGCTCGGGACGCGGCTCTCCTTCAGCTGGCACGTTGAGGTGGCAGAAAGGCGTCTTCTCCGCGGGCACTTGAGTGTCCCAGCTGCACTCCCCCAGCCGCGTCTGCCGGTGCATTATCTGCATCCGAGCACCTGAAATCGGCTATAGTTTGTTCTTTTTACCCTCTTTCCCACATTTTGGAATCAAGTTTGTGGACATTTGGCTGGAAATATGTACACAGCAGGCTGGTACAAACTTCAGCATAATAAACCATTTAGTAATACTGTGGAGATAACTCACCTCATCACTATAGTCTTTTGGAATATCTACTTTTTTCCTTTTTTTTTTGCACATGCTTACTTGTAGATAAATTACTTGTTATGTAATTGTCAATTTTGTACTTGCGTTTGTAAGTTAAACTTAATAAAGATATTTTAAAAAGGAATATTTTGGATCCACCAGAGAGCAAGTGAGGCAACACATCTGTTTACTACCTTTTTCAAACGATGTCACATTAGCCAGTACGGCACTACTTCATTGAGACATTAGCCGAAATTTTTGTGTTCTGCATTGATGCACACAAGCCCTTTTTCCACTGGCATCCCAGTTAATCAACTGTGCAGTACCCTGGCATAGGAAGCCATTTGTGCCATTTCCACCAGGCCTCCTTTAACCAGGACACTAATTTTTTTTCCACTGAACACAACTAATCCCTGGGGATCGGAGAGACACCCTTCAACCGGAAATGGGTGACTTTCTGCTGTCCCTTTTCTACTGGTGTAATTGGCATTGCAGCATCAGCTGATGTCAGGGATATGAGTAGGGGTCAAGGCCGTCAATCCCCACCGTGATTTGACATAATTAGATGCTGATTGTTTTTTTTCCACTAGACCCTATCCCAGTTAATTCCCCGTTAATTCCTGGGGCAAAGTGTCAGTGGAAAAAGGGCTACACTTGCAATTATATGACTCGAGGAAGAAGGAAACCCCGGCTGCCTTCCTCTATGGTGCATTGGTTAATCATATTTAGGATTGATCTACAGTGTAACAGCAGTAATGTTGCCTTTGCTCTCTTCTGACTGACCACTCTATAACTCTATTGGATTTTTAATTGTTGTACCATGTATGGGTTGATTAGTTGGATTCCTTACAAAACAAACTCTTTGAATTGGTACATGTGACAATGAACGTCATTATTGACTAAAGATGTTTCAAGCCAACCTTTGTATTAGGGCTAGTACAGCAGTATTTAACATCATAAGTCAGTGGTTTTTAAACTCACATACCACTTCCCCATAGTTCCCCATAGTTGCTTTGTGATTAGTAAGGGATTGCTTAAAATGGTATGTGAGCAGTGGGAAGGGGGTGGAGGAAGGTTGAGAACTACTGATCTAGACCCAATTGTTACTGAAATATTTTGCATGAGATAAATTGTCATTGACCCATTTCCTTTGGAGTTCAGAAACTGTGCACATAATGAGTCTCTTACAATCACTGAGCACCTATGGCATAGGGATTGCTAAAGGTGGAATGTGAGTTTAGGGGGCAGCTTGAAAACATTTATGAATTATTATGCCGCTCACCTTGTATCTGTTAACAATGGTTGCCAGCAACATTACATTTGGTGGAATGAAAATTAATTTGATGCACATTATTTTTCTTGCCTTTTCATTGGTTTGGTTCACATTTAATTAGTTCTTAGTAATAGTGAGAAATTATGGAGGGAGTTGTGCTTGAATTACTTTAAAAACACCACCCCTCTGGGTCAACCAGATAGCGATATCATCATTCTGAAGAGTACTTGCATAGCTCTTTTTGTCCAGTGCCCATAAAGGCTCTCATCTCGCCAGTTCTACAAAAGGACATTCGTCCAAAGTAAGATGTGTGTTTTACATCTGACACACCATTTTATGGTGTGTGTGTGTGAGATAGAGTGCGGGACATGTTATAGAATTACACGGTTATGGTGTGGAAAGAGGCCAAGCAGCTTGTTGTATCTATATTGGTGACCTCTGGGTCTCAACAATTTGGATAATGGAAATTCACAGATCACAACCTAAAAATTTGAAATATGGATTAAATATTTGCTTACACAGAATTTTTTTGTTGATGAGGGAAAAAAAATCAATAAACATTTTAATTTTTCAACTCTCGTTTCTTGATGCCTGATTATCTGGTTTTTCATTTTGGAAAATAATGAAATGGTTGGTTTTCTAGGGGCAGGATATATTTTGGAGATACAGCACCTTAAGAGGCCCTTCTGGCCCATAGCCCGTGCTGCCCGAATACATCTATGTGACCGATAGACCTACTAACCATGTATGTCTTTGGAATTCCTTTCTTCCCACCATGGGGGTTGCCTTATCTGGCTTTGGTAACACAGATCTATCCTGTTGCACTTGCCAGCTCTTTCCTCTTTTTTTTGGTGGCCTTTAATAATTTTAGTTGCAGGGACAAAAAAAAATTCAAATAAATATTTATAAATGATAAGTAATGTTACAGGAAATTGGTGATGAGATTGAACAATCATGGGGTAAAATATGTTCTCATGATGTAAAATCAATGCAGTGAGTGGTGCAGTTTTTAAGACACATCGGCACCATCTGTAAGATTTAAAACGTCAAAAACCTGTAATGTTTTTTAATATAAAGTTTGATATTCATGGTAATTCAATTAATATAAAGCTAGATTTTGGTGAGGTTTGATGTTTGTTAGACTTAGCCCTGCATCCATTAGCTTAAAATAACTTGTTCACCACATTGCTGAGGTGCAAGCTGACATGCAAGATCTAAATGACTAGAGTGGTCTACAGAGGAACTCAGTGACCAATGAGTTTTGTCTTGGAATATCTGAGATTAGTGATGATAAAAAGCAGATTAATTTTTAATTTAGACATACAGCAGGGTAACAGGCCATTTTGGTCCACAAACCCCCTGCCGCCCAATTACAACCTATTGATTTACAACCCCTGGTATATTTTGAATGGTGGAAGGAAACCGAGCCCCTGGGGACAATGTACAAACTCCTCATAGACAGTGAGGGATTTGAACCCCGGTCCCGATTGGTTGTGATAACCACTATATCAACCGTGCTGCCCAAACTTCAGAAACAATATTCTTCAATATCAGCTCTGCCAAAAACAATCCATTAAACTTGTGAAATTTAAAGTGAGATTTAAACAAGGAACACACAGGCTCTTGCAGTTAATTAGTCATTTTTAAGTACAGAAGGATAAATTGCGATAAGTGAGTAGGGTAAGAAGTTTTCTTTTACTTGGCAATGACATCTTAGTTTGCTGTTTAACGCTCATTTCCTTGTCCTGTTCATAGTTATATAAGCAACATTTGTTTTGCATTAGCATTGGACTAACAAACTTCAAGGAAAATGAATCATTGCAAGTTGCAAAGTTCAATATTTTCTTGAAGGAAGTAAGGGTTGGCTTACTCCTGTTCAAAATTTTATAGGAATATAGTATTTCATATGAGCTAATTGCAGAGATTTTTAAATTCGATTTACAGTACTGTGTGCAGTATTAAACAATATCAGATACCGACTGATTTTGACAATTTCTAATTGATGCAAATGTGTGTAAATTGAGGATTCCATGGAAAATTAAAGTTATTGTTTTTTTATTACAGTAGAAGGTTTGTATATTTTTAAAACTATTGTCACGCTTGTGCAATTAAACTGTTGATTAAAACATGTAGTTTTAAAAGTCTCATTCTTTTGCTCTTGTGAGAGAAGAATAGATCTGGCTTTGGAGTAGTGGTCTTACGTAAAATCTGATTTCCTTCACTCAAGAAGTCTTGTAATAATGTTTTCAAGGACTCCATTGCCCACATGGTGGGGGGGGGGGTGGAATGGGAGGAGAACCTATGTGATCCTTGCTGAGTTTAATGGTTCTTGTTCCGCAGATGTAATAGGTGTGATTTATTAAATACATTGGTTTCTTTTGGGTGAAATGTGACGTTATACATACCAGATTCCAAGTTTGCCCCAGTGAGTAACTGAGCTTTTAGAACTACGAAGAAGAAAATTC
Organism: Narcine bancroftii; assembly: GCF_036971445.1. Taxonomy (NCBI): domain Eukaryota; kingdom Metazoa; phylum Chordata; class Chondrichthyes; order Torpediniformes; family Narcinidae; genus Narcine; species Narcine bancroftii. The sequence continues at coordinate 36,367,483 of NC_091480.1, read as the reverse complement.
TCTAAACAGTAAAAGTGTAATGAGCTGACTTGAAATGTATGAAATTGTACTTCCACTTTGTTAAACATTAGTTATGAAATGTAATGAGGGGCATGATTTAAAGCTCAAGTAATAGTTTAGCAGTAAAGATTACATTTTAACTTTGGGGCATATTTCTAAGTTGAGCTCTCTTGAAGTCAGGTGGTAAAATGGCTTTATCTTGGTTGGTAGAAGGTTAGAAGGATATAAAAATGACATTTATGTTTTCTTGTGAAGAAGGAAGTTAAATTTTAATCAAAAACATAGAGGCCTATACATGGTATTGCGGTGGTCCGCCACCACAGCGATCAAAGCGGCGCTCTGGGTGGCGGCACTGGCCCGAGCAAGTGAACCGGTGGACAAACGGCAAGGGCAGCTTAAGGGCCAGCAACCCCAAAATGCCATTGGCCCCCGCTGCACAGCCAACAGACAGGGACAGCATGTGGGGAAGAAGGGATTGTCATGCAAGAAGGTACTCGCCCGTGGGAAACCCGCTTTGGTTATGTGGGTCGTTACGTCAGCAATTGGGGGCAAATGGTGGGAATGCGAGAGGTATAAAAGTTGGGCTTGAACTCAAATAAAGTAGAGCTTAACCTGACTACACTCGTGAGTGTGTCTTCTTTTGAGTACTGTGTGGTTACAACTGGTGACTCCAATGGTTTAGATGGCATCTAAACCCAGCGATGAGCGAGCTGGCAGCAGTCAATTTGGACGCTCTCAAGCTGTCGACCTTCTGGACCAATCAGCCATGCGCGTGGTTTCATCAGGCTGAGGCACGGTTTCAGATCTGACAGATCACAGCAGAGTCCACCTGGTACTACCATGTAGTGAGCGCCCTGGACCAGGATACGGTGAGCTGGGTGATCAAATTCATCCAGAAGCCCCCATCAGAAGGTGCATACACTGCTTTCAAGGACTTGCTAATCGAGGCCTTTGGGCTCTTATAGAATGAGAGGGGGAATGTCTGCTCCATCTGGACGGTCTTGGGGACAGGCTCCCGTCAGCCCTCATGAACGAGATGCTGGCCCTCCTGGGCAAACACGAGCCCTGTATCACGTTTGAGCAGGCATTCCTGGAGCAACTGGCCGAGGACGTCTTTTCTGCTCCTGCAGATGGTGACTTCAACGACCCCAGAAAGTTGTAGCACAAGTGGACGTCCTGTGGAAGCCGAAAAGAGAGTGCTCAGCATCTGTGGGGCTCATTGCTAAACCCCGCAGAGAGATCCGTGCAGACCCACCGAAGGAGCAGCACCCCCACAGAGGAGGTGATTCCAATGACCAGTGATGCTTCTACCACCAGAAATGGGGCTCTGGTGCCCACCAGTGCAGGCCACCATGCACATTCCAGGGAAACGCTGGGGCCAGCTGTCGCTAATGGCCAAGACAGGTGGCTAACAAGATAGCCTCCTATTTGTGTGGGACTGCCACTCCGGAAGGCGATTCCTTATGGATCCAGGAGCAGAGATCAGCATCCTACTTCCATCGGGACAGAACACCAGGAACAGGCAGTTGGGCTCCATGCTGAGGGTTGCCAACAACAGCACCATCCAGACCTACGGTACCCGCAAGGTCTAACTGCAGTTGGAAGGCATCCTTTTCTTGTGGTGTTCACATTGGCCACAGTGGAAAATCCTTTCCTCGGGGTGGACCCTGCATGCCCATTGCCTACTTGTGGACCTCAAGGGCTGAAGGCTGGTCCTCGCAAAGACTTTCCAAACCTTCCCCCTCAAAGACGCCAAGACCCCTCAGCTGCCCTTGTTTGCTCAGATGGCAGTCAAGATGGCAGTGTTGCCTTATTGTCAGAAGCTTGTAAATCTTCTGTTAACTATAAATATCTACAGGGTATGCCTGTGGTATATATTGTTCAATTTTTCTCCCACTTCTCATGGACCTTTAAACTGTTCATAGATTTTCCAGAATTTAAATCTATAATGTATGTATGGAGTATAAATTTTAAACTGCACCTTTCAACTGAATTGATTTCACCCAAAGTTCTCAATTCTTTTAAAAACTGTTCTGAAGATGGACGGAACATTCAGTTATTTTCCAGAATTTAAAAGGAAATGGATAAATAACTGTTGTGTTTCTGCCAGGAGACATGAAAATGGCTGCTCTGGGGATTAAGCAGTTTATATTGAAAAGAAAGATGGAACTAAAATGGCTGTTAATTGGTGTGCTGTCTATCGTGACTGAGGGGAGAAAATGCCTACATCCTGTGTGTCGCATCTCTCCCACTGGTCCATAGCCTCGACAATAACTTTGGAATAATAAAATAAATAGCTCTGCTTGCAGCTTGTGCCATTGTTAGCAGCGTGTCACATTTCGCTTGACACATCCAGATTTCCTCCAGGATTTCTGCTTTTGTCAAAGCTATTCCTGATTTCTTTAAAAAGAAGGTTTATTTAAACTTTTATTTTGTGACATGAAGAACAGATGGACACTTTTTTTTGACCTGGTAGTCGAACTGCTGCTTTATTGTAAAAAGTTGTTTTTAAATCTATCGAACTTGGTCTTGTTCTAATTGTAATTTAATGAACATGATTGTATTAATTTATGGACAACTATCTATTGTAATTGCTATATTTTACTTATTTGAGATGAGTTAAGATCTTCTGGGTGGCACGGTTAGGATAATTATTACAGGACCAGAGGCCCGAGTTCGAATCTGGTGCTCTCTCTAAGATGTTTGAATATATTTCCGGTCTCTGCTTGGGTCTCGTCTGGGTGCTCCAGTTTCGTCCCATCCTTTGAAACGTATGGGAGGTTGTAGATTAATTGGGGTATTTGGGCTGCACAGACTTGTTGTCCTGAAGGGCCTATTACTTTGCTTTATGTCTAAAATTAAAAATTTAGTTATTGAAGAATTAGTTGCTACTAGCTGCGTGTTCACATCTGTTGGCAGTATTTCTATTTAAATCCTGTTGAGAGTGCTGCGTTAGTTTTTGGAAACTGCCTCAAAGGAAACATTGTAGATTCGTGAGAATGGTAACCACATAGGGTTTAATTTATGGCAGCAGTTGCCTACATTCTAGCCGTGCTTAGTAAGTTGGTGGGAGATCTAATAGTTGACTTTAATGAAAGAAATTCTAATTTCTGACATATTGCATCACTGAGAATTTTGGCAATTATTTCCCATCATAAATCCCTTTAAGTGGATGCATTGAGCTGTCAGTTTGAATCGTTATCTTTGGTCTCTGATTATTTTGGATAGGGACTCCGAAACACTGGAGGAACAACAGTTACTTTCTAGTCAGGGTAGTGTACGACCCCGGAAGGGAGGCAAATACAATGGTCAGCTCTTGCGTCTTCAGAGGTTCCTTTTATTGTCATGTCATAATTGTGTCATTAGATGGTGGTGGTAGAGGCCACAGAAGTTACCTATTTCCTTTGATTACTGGGACCCAAAAGAAAGGGATCAAATCTTGCATCTGAAGGTAGGGAATTTAAGAATGAAGTCGGCAGTACTATTTCCATCCAATGGATAGTTGGAATTTCTTTATGCCAGACACCTGAAATTGTTGATAGTCCACAAAAAAAAGTAATAACTGCCTCTTAAATCTACCTAGTTCAGAATTGAAATATTTTAAGTGATGTAATTGAGGGGAAGAGAAGAACCTTGAGAAAATCGATGAAAAATGCAGCTTGTTCTAATTTAATGGATGAGTCCCCAATTCTTGTGTTGGCAATGCAAAGTGGCAAGAAGTGAGCATGTAAACAATCCATTTCTTCTGATCCTCTTAATTATTTTTAAGATCAAAGTCCTGTAAGTTTTACTAGAATTGGACCATAGTGCTCATGTACAAATAACAGTGATGGAAAACTGCAAATTGTTCTGACTTGTAGTCTGGACCATATATGGGAGTTATTGCATTTTACTCCATGGGACATTATATTTGCAAAACTCAACTTCCTCATTGACTCTTCAGAAACCCTGACCCATGATTGCATGAAATGGAGACTGAGCATTTGGGATGGCATTGACCACCTAAAGCTCATACATTCTGAGCACATGGAAGGCCTTCATATTGGCCAAAAGGAATTCACCAGCTTACAAAGTTATCGAAGTTTCACCTGGTCTTGTCACTCACCTCAGAATTCACAAAACCTGAGTGGAAATGTCATTTTTGACTCTGAGGAAGTACCTAAAGAAAAATTGATGCTGTATATCAGGCACCTCAACATTTAAACCGAGCTGTTGCTTCAATGCAATGTAAACAGAGTTTGTAATGGTGGAGTTGATGTCTCGTGTTCATGTTTAATCTGAGGATTTTTTTTCCCTGCACTGAAACAAAAATCCCAAGGCACGGGACTTCCGTCAGTATGCCCATCATTTATTCCCTGGTCAATATCAAAATAAAATATCTGGCTATTTTCTTTGTTACTTGTTGAAACATTGCAGGATTTTCAGATGACAAATGTGAAGCATTTGTACCCACATTTCATCATAACTTTTTTTTCCAAAATTTATTTTGTTGGCACATGGAAAAAGTACATACATAGCCAAATTACTATAGATCAAAATCAATACATACTATTTTATCATTTTATTGTCTCCCCCCTACCCCCCTACTCCCTCCCACACAGGGAAAAAAAACGAAAGAAAGTCAGAAAAAAGAGAACAGTAAAAGAAAAATAAAACATATTAATTGTATAGATAATACTGGATATTACCTTGGAACTAAATTATGACCTAATTATATTAACATTGACAACTATGAATATATCCACTAAATATAAAATACATGATGAATGAAACCATTATAATATATAATGCTTGGTCAAAGTCTATTTTCATATATATCTTTATACATATAAAGGAAAAATACATATAAAACATCTAACAATAAAATAAGAAATTAAGATGAGGTGAGGCTGGGGAGTGATAAAGCTCAAATTAACTTAATATAAACTTATTTATGAAGTCATAACACCAATTGTTTGCATATATGGAAACCAAATTCTCAAAAACATCATATTTATTCTTTAAATTGTACACAATCCTTTCCAAAGGTATACAACTTCGCATTTCACCATGCCGTCTATCTAATATTAAGTCCGTGTCCAATTTCCGTGAAACAGCTACACATTTTCTGGCAAGTGCCAGTGCAATTTTGAAACCAATCCAACTTTAAATCTGGATTAATTCATGAAATATCCCCCAAAAGAAATAGCATAGGATTTCTCAAGAGTTTAACACCCATTACCTGTTGAAGAAAATCTATTAAATTGATCCAAAAAGAGTTCAATTTGGGGCATGTCCATGTAGAATGTAAAAAAAAAAGTACCTGTTTACATCGAAAACACTTATCTGAAATTCAATCTATTGAGCTTTTGTGATGTAAAATATAACTGGTGTATAAAATTGTACTGTAGCATTCTATATCTAACATTTGTTGTATTTTTCATACCATCATAACATATTGTGTCCAATTTCTGTCGGCTATGTCTATACCCAAATCCTTTTCCTATCTTTGTTTCAAATTGTATAAATCTTTCTTATTTATTTCCCTTAAAAGTAACAAACACATCACAGATAAAAACTTCTTTATAATTGGATTTGATATTAATGTTTCTATTTCATCATCTAATAGTAAATAAGAGGTAGTTAATCTTTCTCGTAAATAAGCTTTTAGCTGATGATATCCAAATATTGTATTATTTCATATTCCATATTTAATTTTCAATTGGTCAAATGTCATTAAATAGATATTGCAGTAACAGTCATATCAGTCTTTAATAGACAATGCACATTATTCCTTTTTATGACCAGTTAATAAAATTTATATTATTCAATGCAAATGGGATCAATTTATTTTGCACCAGTGGCATCCTCCTCAATCCATACCCATAATAATTTGTTTTTGAGGCTCTGAATGTGCAAAGCAAATGCCTGTTTAGTGGGTCATTCCAGCTTTATGTTTTTGTATTAGCAGTGGGCTAGGTAGAACTTCAAGTCTATTAGAGTTTCCAAAATTGAGAATGAGGAAATCGAATGTTATTAATCCCAAGCTACAGTTTGAGTTAACAATACAAGCAAACTAGAGTAAAATTTTGTTATTAAAAAGATTGAAACCCGAAAGTTGGCAGATGCTGTGATTGTAGTAAAAACACAGAAATGCTGAGGAACCATTAGGAGACAAAGATATATTGCAGAAATTTTGGGCCTGAGGCCTTCTTGAAGGAATAATCAGAATGAGCCAAAAGCAGGGAGTCTCAGAATTCAGACATTGCTGGTGGGGGAGGAATCCAGAACAACAAAAGGTGTTAATTGGATGTGAGGTGAGAATTGATCATGTCTGTGTGAAAGGAGACAGGCAAAGAGAGAGATGGCTGGGAGAAGAAATGGTGAGGGGGGAAAGGAAGAATGTTAACAAAAGCCAAAGGAGTTGATATTAATGGCATCCAGTTGGTGTGGGGTGGTGGGGGGGGGGCAGTCAGAAGATGAAGTGTTGTTCCTCCAATTTGTGGGTGGTCTCAGTCTGGCAGTGCATGAGATCATGGACAGACATGTCAGCAAGGGAATAGGATGGGAATAGAAATGGGTGGCCACTGGGAGATGCCCTCTATTGCAGCGAGCGGAGCTGAGATGCTCAACAAAGTGATCTCCCAGTCTGCGCTCCGTCTCTCCGATATTATTTACTCCAAATGTTTTCCTTGATGAAATGAAAATAGAGCTGATGTTGTTTTGGGTTGATGTTCTTCGACAAAACAGAATTATAGATCTCTAGAGGTGTTGGTTGACAAGGGCAATACCATTTTGTGGTGTCTTTCAGATTTCCTTGATCTGCACTTTTTTGCTGAAGAAATACTGTTTCTGTTGTCTAAACAGGTTGGTTGAAACACTCGTATTCTGAATTTTAAAGATTCATATTACTTTGGGTGGTAGGTTCGGTGCTGGTGGGTGGGGGGGGAGTGGGTGGAGATTGGGTGGGGGGAAAAAACATTATTCCAATGGCAATTCTTTGAATATTTGAATTTGTACCTTTGATTAAAATAAAATTAAATGGTTTTCTACAGTGTGCAAAGTTCATCCTTTTTACATTTTCTTACAAGCTTTTTGATGTTTCATAGCTCAAATGTAAGAGACCATGTTTATGTTTTTACAATTTCAGAGAGTTGTGTAAATAATTTTAGCTTTAAGTATTACTCTGTTTTCTCGTCAGCATTGAATGAAAAGTTTGTTCTGATCTGATCACTTATCGACTTTTGATTTTGATGCTCGCATGTTTCACCAAGCTGATATATATATATCCTTTTGGGAAAGGAGAGAAAGCCTGGTGTTAAGTAGAAGCGGTTTGTTGGATTGTAACCAAGTGTATGCAGAGCCAGAATGAAGAGTTGAGGAAGATCGCAGATTACTGAGTAGAACTGACGCTAGATTTTGAATGATAGATTTATGGACTTACTTGAATTTAAATTCTCCATTCATTGTGGTGGAATTTGAATGGCATCTATACAACTGTGATTCTGGTGGCTCTAAAGGTGTTCAGATGTGCCATTTTTTTCTGTACTATTTCCATGCCCATTAGTTCACCACCTACGGCTCCTAGAACGCTTCCACCAGCGTTGTCTCCGCTCCATCCTCAACATCCATTGGAGCGCTTACATCCCTTACGTCGAAGTACTCGAGATGGCAGAGGTCGACAGCATCGAGTCCACGCTGCTGAAGATCCAGCTGCGCTGGATGGGTCACGTCTCCAGAATGGAGGACCATCGCCTTCCCAAGATCGTGTTATATGGCGAGCTCTCCACTGGCCACCGTGACAGAGGTGCACCAAAGAAAAGGTACAAGGACTGCCTAAAGAAATCTCTTGGTGCCTGCCACATTGACCACCGCCAGTGGGCTGATAACGCCTCAAACCGTGCATCTTGGCGCCTCACAGTTTGGCGGGCAGCAACCTCCTTTGAAGAAGACCGCAGAGCCCACCTCACTGACAAAAGGCAAAGGAGGAAAAACCCAACACCCAACCCCAACCAACCAATTTTCCCCTGCAACCGCTGCAACCGTGTCTGCCTGTCCCGCATCGGACTTGTCAGCCACAAACGAGCCTGCAGCTGACGTGGACTTTTTACCCCCTCCATAAATCTTCGTCCGCGAAGCCAAGCCAAAAGAAAAAAAAAAGTTCACTGAATATCCAGAAATCTGTTTCGATTGACCTAGTGACTGAGCCTCCACAGGCCGCTGTGTAGAGAATTCCAAAGATTCCCTGGACTTGGAGTGACTTTTATTTCAGTCTTATTCTGTGACTGAGCCCTGATTCTAGACTCTTCTAAAGTCAGATGAAGCATCCTCGATTCATTGTGTAAGAATTTTATCCATTTCAATGAGACTGCCTTTTTTTCTTTAAACAAGTTGGCAGGCTTTTTTCTCGTTTAGCCATTCCACAATCCAAGAAACTGCCTAATGATTTTTGTTTTTGCTGCACTCCCACTAAAGAATGTTTGTCCTTTAAGGAGCCCCAACTCTAGATGCAGTCTTTCCAGGATCCAATGTGATTGCAGTAAGACCTTGCATACCTGGAATCCTCTTACAATAAAAACCAGAATATGATTTGGTCTCTTTACGACTTCCTGCACTCACATGTTACGATCAATTGTGTACGAGGACACTCTGATCCCCTTGACATTTTCCTATTTTTCATTTATTTTTATTCCCTCAGTGCTGGGGTTAAGAAGCTACAAACTCTAGGCCTCTCTACCCCATTCTGCAACTGGATCCTTGATGTTCTCATCAGAAGAGCACAGTCAGTATGAATTGGGAAAAACATCTCCTCGTCAGTGATTGTCAACAAAGGATGTGTGTTGAGCCCACCGCTCTACTCGGTATACGCCCACGATTGTGGGTGCAATTCTAGTGCTATCTAAAATTTGCCAATGACACCACATTTGCCGGCAGAATCACAAATGACAATGAGGAAGCGTTCAGGAGGGAGATGGATCAGCTCATTGAGTGGTGTCACATCAACATTCTTTTGCTCAACATTAGCAAAACCAAGGAGATGATTGTGGACTTCAGGAAGGAGTCAGGGGAACATGACCCAGTCCTCATTGAGGGCTCAGTACTGGAAAGGGTCAAGAACTTGAAATTCCTGGGTGTCAACATATCCGAGGATCTGTCATGTTGATACAATCACGAAGAAGGCTCGCCAGCGCCAGGAGAGTCAGTATGTCACCGAAGACTATCGTAAACTTCTACAGGTGTACTGTGGAGAGCTTTCTGGCTGGTTGCATCACTGTGTGGTATGGAGGCACCAACTCTCAGGATAAGAATAAACTCCAGAGGGTGTTAATGCGGCCTGCAGTGTGACATCACAGGCACCAGTCTTCACTCCATCGAGGATATCTCCAAGAGGTGGTGTCTTAAAAAGGCAGCTTCTATCCTCAAAGACCCCCACCACCCAGCCCATGCCCTCTTCACTCTGCTACCATCGGAGAAAAGGTTCAGGAGCCTAAGGACAGTTTCTTCCCCACGGCCATCAAATTCCTGGATAATCAATTAACCAGACACTTTTTGTGCACTATAACTTTTATTCTTTATTTACAGTAATGTTGTAGGATGGTTATAATATGTATAATAATGATGCTGCCACAAACACCAAATCTCATGACCTATTAATGACAATAAATCCTGGTTCTGACCCCTCCTCATTATATTTTCATCTGGCTCTCACCCACTCACTTGGTTTTCCTGTATTCCCTTGAAGTTTTTTTTTAACATCTCCAGTCTACTTAAATTTGTCATGTTTTGCAAACACCACCAATCCTCATGGCTATATTGTTGATTCTTTGGCTTGGCTTCTTGGACGAAGATTTATGGAGGGGTAATGTCCACGTCTGCTGCAGGCTCGTTGGTGACTGACAAGTCTTATGCGGGACAGGCAGCCACGGTTGCAGCGGTTTCAAGGGAAAATTGGTGGGTTGGGGTTGGGTGTTGGGTTTTTCCTCCTTTGTCTTTTGTCAGTGAGGTGGGCTCTGTGGTCTTCTTCAAAGGAGGTTGCTGCCTGCCGAACTGAGGCGCCAAGATGCATGGCGCTATCAGCCCACTGGCGGGGGTCAATATGGCAGGCACCAAGAGATTTCTTTAAGCAGTCCTTTTACCTCTTCTTTGGTGCACCTTTGTCTCGGTGGCCAGTGGAGAGCTCGCCATAAAACACGATCTTGGGAAGGCGATGGTCCTCCATTCTGGAGACGTGACCCACCCAGTGCAGTTGGGTCTTCAGCAGTGTGGATTCGATGCTTGCGGACTCTGCCAGCTCGAGTACTTCGATGTTGGTGATGAAGACATTCCAATGAATGTTGAGGATGGAACGGAGAAGTGTTCTAGGAGCCGTAGGTGATGCCGGTAGAGGACCCATGATTCGGAGCCGACCAGGAGCGTAGGTATGACAATGGCTCTGTACACGCTGATCTTTGTGTGTTTCTTCAGGTGGTTGCTTTTCCAGACTCTTTTTGTGTAGTCTTCCAAAGGTGCTATTTGCCTTGGCGAGTCTGTTGTCTATCTCTTTGTCGATCCAACTAATCACAGCCTGCCAACCTGACACAGATCTGTTTTCTGAAAATACAGATACATTACATCTACCAGTCATCACTTGGTTATTCTATCAGTCACAGTCGCAGCGAACAGATTAATCAAACAAGATTTCCTTTTCACAAACCCATGCCGATGCTTCCCAGGTTTATAGATTTTGAACCTAAAATTATATCGATAATTGATTATAAATGTTGTATTGCGGTTGTGAATATGCTGCAGGTATTATGCTACCTACCAAGACAAAGATACTGCTGGGTTCTTTATTAGATTGTGCTAGATTTATGAAGAGAAGTTAATGAATTAAATAATAGGGCAGAGTTATTGCAAATGTCTTCTAATACAGGCAAATGTGGGTCCAGTGGAGCTGTGTCTTCGGAATCCCTACTCCAGTGAGTCAGTTTAGATGCATCAACCAGAGAGGGCAATGTTTGTGGACTGATCTCCCTGGGAGAGTTGGTGTGTGTTTTCATTCCAGGTTCACAGTGAGGCAGTAATATTCCTGATGGAACATAACAAATTGGTGTGGACTAGAAGGGCCAATTATGGCCTGTTTCTGTGCTGTAAATTGTTATATTGTTATAAACATTGTTTGAAAGTTCATCTGATTGGATGGAGCAGTAGAGTTTGGGACAAGATTGATAAACGACCATTGGATCAATTCTATAATTTGTAGCTGGGGGAGATATGGAAATTGAGTTGATTGGGGTTGGGGGGGCTGTGCAGGGTATATCCTACTATTTTTAAAAATAGAAACTGGTTACACTATCGGATTAATGCTTGTTTTTGAATATTAATATAATAACAATAATAGATTGAATATAAAATCATAGAAAAACATTCATAAGATCTGAAAAAATAAATAAAAAGGAGAGTCCCTCTTTCTTGCAGCGTCCCCTCCCCAGATTCGAAAGAAAAGGGGACAGACAGCAGGGGATAGAGGGAGATAAAAAGAAAGAAAATAGAAAAGAAAAAGCAACAGGAGCAAGGCTCAACATCTCTAAGAGTCACGTCATTTAAAAAGTATTAAATTTCTAATAAGGAGTACACTATTTGACAAATATCAAAATAAATTATACAATCTGGGCATTTAAGTAATCTAAATAAGTTTGCCAAAGTTTGACGAACATACTCTATCTATTCCTAAGACGATAAGGTATCTTCTCAAGGGGAAGAACAACTTTGCACTTCCATGCTCCAACGATCATTGTGAAATAGGGGATTGGATTTCCATGTCACAGCTACACATTTCCTGGCTATTGACAATGCAGTTTTAATAAATTTAGATTTACTTCTGGAGAAGTTAACTTTTATAATTGCCAAATTCCCCAGAAGAAACAATTCTGGGTCTAGAGGGAAGTTCACCCTCACAATTTTTGTCAGCACTTCCCCCAATTCTATCCAAAAGGGTCAATCGAATTAATGCTGGTTTAACTTTTAATGTGGGAAGTGCATAACACGGGTGTTCTAACTCCACATCGTCAGTGCTATTTTTAAGGTTGCGTGGTATTCTATTCTTTGCGTTCCTTTATTATGTTGTTCTTTATGGACTTTAGCCTTTCCTCTTTGCTCTTATTAGTGTGACGGGTCAGTGGATCCCAGTTCTATTTCTTCCTTAAATAGCAGGATTGCATTTGTAACCCTCCAAGCTGCAGGAGCCAGTCCGGAATCAAACCTTCTGACAGATGGCCAGTAGAAGCTTTCGCAATCTTTGTGTATTTTTATTTCTCTCACGTTTACTCTCATGTCCCAAAACAATTTAAAGTGCTCCCCCAATCCTCCGGCTCACTGCTAATTTTGGCACTTTTTAAACCTCGTTTTTCTTTGTTCTATTGCTATATTTAACTTGCATCAGCTGAAAGCAGAGCAATTTTCCTGTTGTTTTAGTGCTTTAAAGGATTTTATTTTTTGCAAATTGTATTGAATGCCAGCCATTGCTTCTCCCCTGTTTTCCCTTTATAATCCGTTTTCCCTTTATAATCCCGTTTCCCAGTCGGCCGTCATCAATTCATTAATTTGCACTTCATGCTTTCACATTTTAGTTTTTGATTCGAGTGAGGATTCTAGATTTGATATTGATATTCCATTTTAACCAAATTACTTTCTGTGGGACACTCTGTTGCGAATCTTCATTATGATTAACTCTTTCTTATTGCACAGTATAAGAATGACTGCCCCAGTCGGTTCCTCAGCATATCGAGAAAGAATTGTGTTCCATGAATTTGTCTTGCACATTTGATGTATGTATTATGATTTCTGCCTGACTCCTGCTGCACCTATCTTTAATATTTGAATCTCTGCTACTGTCCTGCTTCAAGACTGAAGAAATTACAAGGTCTTGGGCAAGAGCAGAGGAGTGTGAGTAATCCAGTCAATGGCATGTCACAGGCACGCTGCATGGAATGCCCTCTCTCTCTGCCTTATCATTCGAGGGTAATTCAAAATTTGTAAAGAGTCATCTTTTTTTCAAAAATTGGGAAAAGTGATTTTATTTTCAATTCTGGAACCACTATTTTGTGGTGGAAAGAACAGTGGCAGTTAAGCAGTATATTAGCAAGTGAAGGAAACTGTATCATTGTTAGTACATGGGGATGGGTGGGTGTGGCTCACCTAATTCTTTCCAGTGATGGATGGGTCTGTGTATCTGAAGGATTAGCACGCAATTGAAATAAACTTTATTGCTGTCGACTTTTGCAATGAATAAGATTTTGCGCTTGTTATGTCTGCAGTTTGTACTGCTTCTTTTCTGGCATTTTCTTCCAGTTATTTTTTAATCTTGAATGTTCTGAAAATAAAAACACACAAAGCTGGAGAAACTCAGCATGTCAAACAGTGTCCTTTTATGTAGCAAAGGTAAAAATACATAACCGATGTTTTGGGCTTAAGTTTTTACTTCAACCACGGTGTCTATAGTTTTTCATGTTTTATTTTGTTTGCTGCTATGTTTTGAAAATTGTTTGTTGTCTTTTCTCTCTTCTCACCATTACCCCACCTCTTCCCTTGTCCTCTTCCTTCCCCCCCCCCCCCCCCACCAAACCACTTTTTTCCCCAACAATAAAATTAATTTGGGCGGTACTTACTAATATTGAAACTGAATAAAAACGTCTCCATTTCATTAGCTTGCACCGTTCACTGCAAGCTTCATGCCCTGTAAACTGGACACTTACAGATTCATCTTTCACTTCTCTGTACAATTCCCAACTCATTAATTTTTAAAGGATCATTATTAGTTGATGTCTGCCTGTGCTTTGGAATTTGAAGGGCATTTTGTGACTGACATTCTATTTTTCTACATTGAAGCAAACAGGGGAATATAAATGCTAAGATCTTAATGCTTCCATGTGGGATATATTGTCCTAACATTTGCCAGTGAAGTTATTTTCGGTTAAACACTGCTTTTTCAGGAAACTTTTTTATTAGATTTTATTGCTTTTTGGGTACTGTCCATGTTGATTTTTATGGTAGTGAGGTATGCTTTAGTATATGACAACAGTAAGTGTTCTTGATATTCTACCTCTGTTACGTCGCTATCTTTTGGTGAAAGATGTGTAATTAGCACAGTGTGACAATAAAGGTACTTTCTAATTTCAACTTGCAGTATCTAATCCACTTTAATTCACTTTTGGATAACATAATAGCCCTTTTTTTTAAAGGAGCTTTATTTTTGTGACATCTTTAGCATAAGCAGTATTTTAAATTTCCGAAGATTGCCTTGTATAGCTTGTCATCAGAATACATTTCAATGGAAACAAAATATAAAATTTAAAAATAGCCAAGTTTGTTCTGCTGGGAGGTAAACACATGTATCACTTTAGTTTTACAAGCCTGCAATCTTTCCAAATACCGCTGCTCTTGAAAGAGAGATAGACACAATTAAATATAAAAACACATCAAGAGTAAATATCTAGTGTTAACCTTGGAAAAAGCACAAAATTTTGCTTGATAGACATCAGCTAGATCAACTTATAGACCTGGTAGAACTACGAATGAAAGGTGGTATGGATCAAGAGTGGAGTTTATGGGTATGGAGTTTTGAGGCACGAGATAAGAAACTTTACCAGCTACAGTTGTGATACCATGATGTTTTTCACCTCCAACGCATTGCTCCATCCACTTGTAAAATCAATTTAAGGATGTACAAGTATCTGACAAATGGAATATCTATGTTTTATAGATATTAACAAAATAAAAACTTGAATTTAAATCATTCCTTAATTTTCGAGCTATTCTTAAAAGTGTAAGGTTAGAAAAAGCCAGTTCCATAAAGCCCAACTGTTGACATAATACACTTTCAAATTTTGGATAAACTAGAAAATGGCTGCAGAGATTTGTACAGAGCAGATATGGGGCCATGGGTGGTCTTCCTTGTGCCTCACCTAATAACACAGTGGGGACTGCACACTCAGTGATTAGATTCTTCCTTGCAAAAGGGATTGCTTACAGAAATGCAATGCACAAATCTCCACATCATGATGCGTTTGTGACTGCATGAAACTGTGTGCGGTATAACAAACACTTGGTATTTGCATCAGAAAATGTGATGATGAGGTTTTATCTGTTCCCGGAGTTACCATTGCATAGGCCTAGCTGTGCTGTTCCATCTATCCCCTATGCCTTGAAAAACATTTGACCATGTCATTTGGGCAGTGTTTGCGCGGAATGTTCTAAAAAAAAAACCATGTGAGGGGAAATGGTAATGTTCCTTGAAGCTGTCATTTGGCAGAATACTTCTTTGCCACAACTTGCAAAGTCCTTCCTAGCCTGATGATGAGAAGAACTCTCGCTGTCGGGACTTTTGTGTGCCTCGCCAGTGCTTGCTGCCTTACAAGCAGCTGCGCTCGAACAAAATGGTCATCCATCTACTTGTGGAATGTACTTTTGCTAAGAATGGCTGGAAATAGATGCCGTGGGGTTGCTGAGCTCCACTCTGAGCAGCTGTGTTACACATGACTCTGTGTGCCACAAGCTTTTCCAGAGACTCTGTGAGACAGCCAGCATCTGCTGCTGAAGACCAACTTTGTGAAAGGCCCTCTCAACATGCCAGTCTTCCATTTAATAAAACGGTCCATGATTGATTGTTATAGCCTGGTGCATTGAGGTCCTGGCCATGTGTTCAGGAACTTGGTATAGCTGCCCTTACAACCATTTGTGGAGATGGTGGTGGGGTGGGGGGAGGGAGCGGGAGTAAGAGGGTAGACCTTTCTAATCATTTGCTGGAGGAATGCATGTGAAGGAAAATTATGCTTCAAATGAGGTAACATGGGCATATGCTGAAATTACTCTGTATGAAACATTTGAAAAAATATAAATAAAGTGGTTTTAAAATTAAAAAAAAAAGACAATTGTGGTGGAAGTTAGCTGTTCCTTTCTTTCCAAATGATGTGAGTGGAAGAACCATCCCTCATCACCTTTAAAGCATTGTCATTGAAACGTTTGCATCCACCCAAGAGATCCGAGGGTCTTGATTTAAGGTTTCATTCAACAGGCCTTGGTAATGCACTGAGGTCCAGTTTAGATTTTGAGCTCAATCTCTTGAAATGAATTCAAACTCCCAGCCCGTGGCTTGTGGTTCCGCAGAAATGTGTGGCATCTGCTTGGCTGCTCTGATATGGTGATAGTAAACCCAAAATTCTGCATGGATGGATGTGGCAACCTACGAATCAATCCAAAGTTTATTGTGATTGATGGTTATTGTATTGATCCATCACAGTGAGGCTGTTCTAAGCCAGTGTTAGTATCAGCCGATACAAATTTACCTTCCCAGTGATTCAGTCATCTTCTTAAAATTGAAATGTCGCAGTTTTACACACAGCTGCATGGAAATTAAAATGTAGAATATTAATCCATGAGGTTGTGTCGATTAGTTACAAATTTTAATGCCACTACAAATGCTAATATGATGGATGAAATGACCTCCTAAATTATAAATTTTCAGTGCTTTAAAGTTAGTGTATGATAAATGTCACTTTAGCTCTGTAACTAGTTTATTCTCTACAATAAAAATTTAATTTGGTTCACTTAGACATCACAGTAAGTGTAGCAGCTAGGGCAACAATATTATAATGCCAGCAACCTGGGTTCAACTCTGATGCCGCGTAGGGTACTACCAGTAACCACAGAGGCAAGCCGAGGGAACAATGGGCTTTAATACGCAGAAGAACCTTGCTGGCCCAGATCCCAGGATAGGAATGGCGGCAAGGGAAAGCTGGCTCGACTTTTATGGCCCAGGACCACGGGGGAGGAGTCACAGGGTATGAGTCATCAGTGGGCGGGCCCAGCTCCATATTTACAACTACAATGATGACTATATACAATGGAGGAAACATCTCACCACATGGCAGTCTTTAAGGAGATTGTGTTCTCCCCGTGTCTGCCTGGGTTTCTTCTGCATGCTCTGGTTTCTTCCCTCTTTTCAAAATGTATGGGATTTGTAGGTTAACTGAGGTAATTGAGCTGCATGTGCTCGTGGATCAGAAGTGCCTGTTACTGTGCTGTATGTCTAAATTAATTTTTTTTTAAAACTAGGGTAATACTAAATTATTTTATAGCATTTGAATGGATGCAAGAGAAGTCGTGTCCTCGAACGTAGCCAAATGATACCTTATTAATGAATTACTTTTGAAATGAATGATCCCAATGTGAAAAATGGGGTCACACATGAGAATGCAGATGCTGCTGTTCCTCCTGTACATTGTGTTTTGCTACAAAATGGGGCAACCAATTCTGGCAAGGGGATCATGAGCTGAGAGGTTTTGGTAGCCTTTTATTACAACACCTGCAGTTTCCCACTGAGCTTTATAATCAGCACAGAAAATGCATCATGAAGTTGGTACCTTTCTTTGTACATTGTAATCTTCAAATGCTATAGACATTTGGAATACATTAATGCCTGCGCTGAGACCCTAAGGTCCAGAGATTGTTTTGACTTCTTGGAAGAAGTCAGAGCATGCAGAAGAAACCCAGAAACTACAATCTCAATTTTATATCTGCCTACTGATCACCTTAAAAAGTTAAAATCCTTGCAGGAATTTTGTGCGAAAGGTTGCTATTGTGTATTATGTGCAGAAAACACATGGTCTTTGTTCAATGAAAGAGTTTGCACAAAATCACCTCTCACTTGGATAGGGATTAAATGAACCTGTGCAACAAGAGTGACTAAGTAATAACAGCATTCATAACCTTCAGGCAATACAACTCATTTAATAGAAATGATGAGTTTGGTGGTTGACAGAACTTCATAGTCCAGAGATGAGAAAGAAAACCAAGAATGAAAGTTCGATTGAATAAATGGAGTGCTTTATAAGAATGTATCAAGATTCCTTTTGTTTATTTAGAAGAGGGGAATTGTTTAGTGAGGAAGGAAGGAAAGAAATAATTAGAAGAGTAAGAGAAATTGAAAAATAATTTCCATGGTTGTTGGGTTGAATGCCAGAATATACAATACTTTTAAGATGTTGTCTGGCAGTTTCCAATTTCTTGTCAGTTTTAGTGCTTGAAGGGGGAAAAATGAGAAATAAATGTAAGAAATGAATGTAATCTTTACCACAATTACCAGTTTTTAATATAGTTCCCCCTCCTCCCCTTCCCACCAGACATTTGCTGTGTTGGATTTGCTAGACACATTCCTCTATGAAAGCTTCAATGCTGGATTCTGACTATCTACTCTGAAGGTGTTCCTCAACACGGTTGGGCCTATTCTGCAGCCGATTGACATCAGGAGGTGGTTCCATGGTCGGGCTGGGGTTGGGGGGGATCTCCTTTGCAACTGTAAAATCTCCATTCCATATGAATAAGATGATGCTATGCCTGGATGAGAAATGGGGTTAAAGTCTCAGTTAATGTTTCTCCTCCCACAGAAGTGGCCTGACCTACTCTGTGTTATCTACATGTTCTCTTTTTATTTTCTGTTTCCAGTATCTGTAGTTTATTTTCCTGTGCCTGGACCTTGCCCCATCTTCCACGGCATACTGAAGCTAGCTGTACATCTGTCTCAGCTGTTGTCTGAATTTCCTTTTTTTGAAAATTTTATTTAAGAATTTTACAAAATATTAAAAAAAGCATAAATATATATAAAAAAAGAAGAAAAATATAAAAGGCAGTAATGATCATATCCCCCCACCCTCCTCCCTCCCTCTACTAACTAGCTACATCATCTTGACTTCCTCCCCCACCCCTTGGAGCCTTTTTAAAAAAAAACATTTAAAATTAATCAACGTGCCAACTCTTTACATAACTCTTACTTAAGATCAGTATCCACATTTTAATAAAAAAAAGAATAATTATTTTGCAATTGTAAGTTTTTTCCAAAATATAATTCATTATTCCATCCACATTATTTTTCCAAGTTATAGTGATATATTTTCTTGCAACCCTAACCGCAAAAATGCCAATTGTGGCTTATCAACCAATCCCAAAGTAACTGCATTCATATAACCCAATAAACACATTGGATCCATTTGCAAATCTCTCAATGAATCTCTCAAAAATTTATTAACTTTTTACCAAAAAAGTTTAACTTTCTTACACGTCCATACACAATGCACAAAAGTACCTGTCTTTTCTCCACATCTAAAACATGTCTGTTGGACTAAATCCATATTTCTTTAACTTCTCAGGAGTCAAATATAATTGATGAATAAAATTATAATTAACCATACTATATCTCACATTAATTAATTTTGTAACACTATGAATACATACATTTGACCATTCCTCCCTAGACAATTCAATATCTAAATCTTTCTCCCATTTCTCTTTCGTCCTATATAACCCAACTTTATCCATCTTTTCTTGCAACAACCTATACATATCCAATATAAATCCTTTCGTTTCCTTGCCAACCATATAAAATCTCAAACTTAGATTGACTTGGTAAAGTAAATCCTTACCAAATTGTATTCACAAAAAATCTCAAACTTGATAATAAGCAAAAATAGAATTTGCAGAAATACCAAATTGTATTCACAAAAAATCTCAAACTTGATAATAAGCAAAAATAGAATTTGCAGAAATACCAAATTGTATTTACAAAAAATCTCAAACTTGATAATAAGCAAAAATAGAATTTGCAGAAATACCAAATTTCTCTTGTAATCTATTAAATGTAGAAAATTTACCCACCTCAAAACAATCTGACTGGGAATTTCCTAATCAGCTTCTCGTGTGATTGAAAGGGTTCATCGAGAGAAAGCAGTCAATACCAGGCTAGGACAACACATAAACCAGAGTTTGTCAGTAGGACACAAAAGAAATTTATTTATAATTAAGCTGAAGGTCATAAACTGGAATGAATATTACAGATTTCAATTAGTTAACATGTAAACTGCAATAAAATGCTAAAGGGTTTGTAATGCCTTCAGTTTATGATTCAGTGTATTGGTGATTTACATTAATGTACTGTCGCTAATTGAGAGAGCCACACATCTGCATTTAGATACAGTCCAATTGTTTTGGTGAAGTTTCCCTTTAGTACAAATTTATTACCGACAATGTAAAATAAAGGCACGCATGTAAAGGTCCCTTAAGCTATTGCTTTTTTCAAATCTCTACCCATCGATCCCTTCGCATTTGGAAATGAAGATTTTTAAATGGGTGCAAGTGATTCGTCCCCAGAAAATGTGCTGCATTTCAATATGCATAAAAATTGAATTTGAATGCAGCAAAGTGTTCTATCTACAAGCTTGTTTCTGAATGTTGTGTTGCTTTCTTCTTCAGGATTAACAGGACAACCCCACATTTATTACTCATCTGGCATGTTTTGATTTATTTTTATTGAGTGCAAATAATGAACAATGATTCCTGTGATGCATAGATCTGAGAGAGAAAAAATCTTTAACCCTGGTGCATTTTCATGTTTTGAAACTTGTTTGCTCTCCATTTTGTTGCTGCTTCAATGACATCATATGCTTTTGATATTGATCAGTTTAGTACCTTTACCAAAGGTCTTTCAAAAGTTCATGCATCTTGTATTCATTGTGTTGCAGCTGTTCTATTACTGCAAATGATACAATAGGGTTTGCCAAGCACGACTCTTCCTTGGGTTATGTCAGAATATGCTCTACCCTCTCTGTTAATGTGTAACCCAAATTGAATTTGACTCCGATTGCAATTGAACATGAATAGACACATTCTTTTGCAAACAAATAATTGCTGGAGGAACTCAGCAGGTCAGAGGATCAGGGTGGGCGTCAGAACAAGTCTAATCGGGGGCATTAGGGTAAGCGTGATGGTGGGGGTGGGGGGAGTTAACAATCTGGCATTCAAAAACTTGCTTAGCGGGCAGGTGGGGTTGGTGGTGCCTACCTACCTACTTACCATGAATTGCCTCTGACGTAACAGACATACGTGCTGCTTGTATCAAGTGGAGGCTAGTGGGGTTCACAATACTTTATTTTGGGGGGGGGTGGGGAAATGTCTGCAAATGGCCCTCCCCCCTTACCCTGGCACACCCATGGATAGAAATGGTCAACTGAGTCGAAACTCTTCATCAAGACCAATTATACACCGGATCGGGGCCTCTGCCTGCCTCACTCGACCGAGGCCGGGCCGCCGCCTCCCCCTCGCTTCTGCCCGGACCGGGACCTCCGCCTGCCACACTCGACCGAGGCCGGGTCCGCCGCCTCCCCCTCTCTTTTGCCCGGACCGGGACCTCCGCCTGCCTCACTTGACCGAGGCCGGGGCCACTGCCTCCCCCTCGTTGGCCTGGAAGTCAGCCTGAAGAAAACTGAGGTCCTCCATCAGCCAGCTCACCACCATGACTACCAGCACCCCCCCCCCCCCACATCTCCATCGGGCACACAAAACTCAAAACTGTCAACTATTTACCTATCTCGGCTGCACCATTTCATCGGATGCAAGGATCGACAACGAGATAGACAACAGACTCGCCAAGGCAAATAGCGCCTTTGGAAGACTACACAAGAGTCTGGAAAAACAACCAACTGAAAAACCTCACAAAGATAAGCGTATACAGAGCCGTTGTCATACCCACAGTCCTGTTCGGCTCCGAATCATGGGTCCTCTACCGGCATCACCTACGTCTCCTAGAACGCTTCCACCAGCGTTGTCTCCGCTCCATCCTCAACATTCATTGGAGCGACTTCATCCCTAACATCGAAGTACTCGAGATGGCAGAGGCCGACAGCATCGAATCCACGCTGCTGAAGATCCAACTGCGCTGGGCAGGTCACGTCTCCAGAATGGAGGACCATCGCCTTCCCAAGATCATGTTATATGGCGAGCTCGCCACTGGCCACCGTGACAGAGGTGCACCAAAGAAGAGGTACAAGGACTGCCTAAAGAAATCTCTTGGTGCCTGCCACATTGACCACTGCCAGTGGGCTGATATCGCCTCAAACTGTGCATCTTGGCGCCTCACAGTTCGGTGGGCAGCAACCTCCTTTGAAGAAGACCGCAGAGCCCACCTCACTGACAAAAGACAAAGGAGGAAAAACCCAACACCCAACCCCAACCAACCAATTTTCCCCTGCAACCGCTGCAACCGTGTTTGCCTGTCCCGCATCCGACTTGTCAGCCACAAATGAGCCTGCAGCTGACGTGGACATTACCCCTCCATAAATCTTCGTCCGTGAAGCCAAGCCAAAGAGAGAAAGAAATATCTTTCACTGTGTCCAACTTCCTCAGGAATTGCCGCATTGCCTCAGGGCCTTAAATGCCCTTGTCCTTGCCCTGAGCACGTTGTGGATTCTCTGACTCATCCTGGGCTTCTGCTTGGGACACACCTGGTATGTGCACATGGACACACACTCATCCACGCAGGTCTTGAAGTTAGTGACACCTGTTGCATATTCATTTAAGTCTATGGATAAGTTCTTGAATATGTTCCAGTGCACCGATTCAAGGCAGAACTGAATAAGCTCCTCCACCACCCCCCCCCACCTCCCCCACCATCGCCATTTTCACCAGTGGTGCTGTGGTCTTCAGTGTCTGCTTGTACGCTGGGAGTAGAAGTACAGCCAGGTGATCATACTTGCCAAAGTGCGGTCATGGTATGGCTCGGTAGGTGTTCTTCATGATGGTGAAGCAGTGGTCGAGTGTGTTGGCTCCTCTGGTCTTGCATGTCACGTGTTGATGGTAGTTTGCCAGAGACTTCTTCAGGTTGGCCTGATTGAAGTCTCCCACGATGATTGGGAAGGCATCAGGATGTGCTGACTCATGGCTGTTTATCACAATGTTAAGAACCTCCAGTGCCAGCCTGACGTTAGACTGCAGCCAGGATGATGGCGATGAACTCCCTCAGCGGGTTTGTGCCAGTGTTTTTTTAACTCATTAATTTACTTCAACTTTTGTTCAAGAAATTTCCTGTATCCTTATTTTAGTCTCTGGTATATCATGCCTATACCTGGTTTGTGAGCAGGAGACGTGAACAAAGGGATGCACATTGTCCCCACTGGCCATTTGG
Organism: Narcine bancroftii; assembly: GCF_036971445.1. Taxonomy (NCBI): domain Eukaryota; kingdom Metazoa; phylum Chordata; class Chondrichthyes; order Torpediniformes; family Narcinidae; genus Narcine; species Narcine bancroftii. The sequence continues at coordinate 36,344,517 of NC_091480.1, read as the reverse complement.
AGCTGTTCGCATGACACAGACTTCCAAGCCATATCAGAGATGTCCTCCTCCTTCAAACAACGTGGCTTCCCCTCTTCCACCATCAATTTGGCCCTTACCCGCATATCCTCCATTAACCATACATCTGCCCTTGACATCTTCTGCCCCCACGCACAACAAAGGCAGGATTCCTCTATCCTCATCTATCATTCCTTCAGTCTCCGCAACCTAAATATCATTCTCTGCTATTTCCACCACATGATCCCACCACTAGACACATCTTCCCTTCTCCCCTCTCCGCCTTCTGCAGGGATTGCCTGTTCCATGACTCCCTCATCCACTCTTCCCTTCCCAACCCTAGCTCCATTTGTGCCCACACCTCTGCCCTCACCATCATCCGTGGCCCCAAACAGTTCTTCCAAGTGAAGCAACAGTTCATTTGTCCATCTGCAGGGGTCACCTACTGGATCTAATGCTCCCATTGTGCTCTCCTCTACATTAAAGAAACTGACCGTGACAGAGAGATTGCTTCGTTGAACCCCTTGGCTCTGTCCGCTGCATTAGCGTGAATCTCCCAGTGACCACCCATTTCACTTTCGCACCCCATTTCCTTACCGACGTGTCTATCCATGGTCTCGTGCACTGCCAGACAGAGATCACCTGCAAATTGGAGGAACACCTTGTATCTGTCTGTGTGTCCTCCAACTGGATGGCATTAATATTGACTTCTCTGGTTTCTGTCAGCTCATTCTTCCTATATCTCCTTTTCCCCCAGCTCTGCTTCCATAGAGCCAAAAACAACTCCCCCCACCCCCCCCCCCACTCCACTCATTTCTCATCTTTCCTCTCTCTTGTGTCCCATCCATATCCAATTAATATTTTTTATCTGTAGGTCTGTACTCCTCCCTCTTGCCCATTCTTTCCTTCTCTCCCAGCCTTTTAATGAAGGTACTTGCCTACTTTCTTGCTTACACACTTTGAAGATGGTCTCAGGCCCGAAACATCAGTAACATATCTGTATCGCTTACAGACATTGTGGGATCCACTGAGTACTTCCAGCATTGTGTTTTTACTGCAATCACAGCCACTGGAGTGTTTCAGTCTTTTGCTGCATGAATTTAGCTGAAACATAGAGTATTTTAATGGCCAGTGTAGGACAATCTAATCTCGTGTAGAGGGAGTAATGTGTTTCGTAATACAAGAACTCAATGGGACAGGACATTTTTAACAGATTATTGCATTTCTGTCAAAGCAAGGAAAATACTTCCATTTAAAATATGTTTGTTGGCTTAAAAATAAAAAGTCTCTTATAAATGGGTGCCTATTTTCATCAAGCTACCTCCTGAATTGAAAATAAAATATCTTTCTTGTTTGACTATAACTCTTGAAATAAAGTGCACACCAAACAACTGAAAAGCAATAATGAATCATTGCAGTTTTAGTAACTTGTTCATCAGTTTGTCACACTGAAGAAAATGTTTTGGCGTTGATGTTCAGTTGATGGCAGTTTGGACCTGTAATAAGTTTTATGAAGTTTTCTTACAACTATTATGTTCGGTTCATCTTTTGACTTTTAAGTTGTTCAGAAAAGTAAATGGAACAATGTACAAGTAAATGTCCATTTCCTTTGTGATTTAATAAAAAAACTTTTATGATTGTTTGCCATTTGTGTTGGTTTGTTTTACAAAGGTGAATTCTGTGCTGAACGGTTTTACTCACAAAATTTCATTACTGAATCAATGATATTTGCAGATTAAAGTTAATTACGACTGAACTAAAGGTTGAAGATAAGCAGCAGTTGAAGTGGCATAACTTTTCTTTCCAATTTCGTCTCCACGATGTGTTTGTCAGATTCACCACAGATGCTATCAATGGCACAAGAACTCATTTCAGCAGATAGAAGAGAATCCTGCTGTTGATTTCCCTCTCATTCTCCAAGGCAACCTCAATGTGTCAGGGAAATATGCCCTTTACAAATACCAGTTCAAAACATAAGATTTCAACTCTGGCTTGGTACTGTAATTTGGGTCCAGTATTTCAATTTATTCATCAAATTGCAGAGCTGTGGAACTTTTAAACGTTGGCAATTCTTCCATTTTTTGTATTCACATAACAAAAGTGTTTCAGACCCCGCTGACCATTCTCGGAAATAGCAGCCAACATCGATGCTGCAGGCACATGATTATACAGAGGGGAGGAACTTTAAGATTCAGTCAGTGGAAGAAAATTATGAGAGTATTTAATCTCTGACCACAGTGAAGATCTTGATCTCCCTTGAATTCTTTGGATGGCCCTCAACTTGATCTTCACAGGCCATGGACAATATAAAGCCGTAAGACATAGGAGCAGAAATTTGGCCCATTAATTCTATGCCACCATTCAATCATGAGCTGATTCATTTTCCCACTGCCCGGCCTTCTCCCCATAACCTTTGTTGCCTTGGCTAATCAAGAATTCATCTATGCTTTAAATACACCTAATTACCAGGCCTCCACAACTACCTGTGGCAACAAATTTCACAGATTAACCACCCTCTGGCTGAAGAAATTTCTCTATATCTCTGTTCTAAGTAGATGCCCTTCAATCCTGAAGTTGTGCCTTCTTTTCCTCATCTCTCTCACCATGAAAGCAACTTCCTACATTTACTCTGTCCATGCCTTTCAACATTCAAAATGTTTCAACGTAATCAAGTCTTGTTGAAGCTCATTCACCTCATTTCTCCCACTTCTGAATTCTAATGAATACACGCCAAGAGCTCGTATAATAATCTTTTCACTCCTAGAATCATCTTAGTGAACCTCCTTTAAACCCTTTCCAACTTCAGCACATCTTTTCTTCAACAAGGACCCCAAAACTGCTCACAATACTGCAAGTGAGGTTTCAACAGTACCTCGTAAAGCCTCAACATCACATCCTTGCTCTTATATTTGAAATAAATGCCAGCATTACATTTGCCTTTTTTACCACTGTCTCCACCTGCACATTTACCTCAGGCTGTCCTGCACAAGGACACCCAAGTCCCTTTGCATCTGGATGTTTTCAGTTTTCTTCCCATTTAAACAATAGTCTGTCCATTTTTTTTTCTCTCTACCAAAGTGCCTGATCAACATTCTGACATGAATTATATTTCCTACTTCTCTGCCCACTCTCCTAATCTGTCTCAGTCCTTCTGCAGCCTCAGTGTTTCCTCTTCGCTACCTACGCCTCTGCCTACCTTTGTGTCATCTGCAAACTTGGCCACAAAGCCATTCATTCCATAATCTAAATCGTTAATATACAGCAATAAAAAGAAGCAGCTCCAACACTGACCCCTGTGAAACACCCCTAACAACTGGCAGCCAATCAGAATGTGATCCTGATATTGCAACTCTCCGCTTCCTGCCAATCAACCAATGATCAACCTATGTTTCCTGTAAAACCAAGGGCTCTAGTTAAGTAGCCTCATGTGGCACCTTATCAAATGCCTTTTAAAAATCCAGATACACAACAACCACTGCATCTCCCTTTTCCAGCCTGCTTGTCACTTCCTCAAAGAATTCCAATAAGTTTGCCAAGTCAGGTTTTCCTTCAAGGAAACCATGCTGGCGTTGGCCTATCCTGTCATGTGCCTCAAAGTACTCCGTAATTTGATCCTTTACAATCAGCCCAACCACTGATGCCAGGCCAAATGGCCTATAATTTCCTTTCTGCTATCCACTCCCTTGAATAGTGGGGTCATATTTGTGATTTATTTCCCAGTCTTCTGGGACCGTGCCAGCATCTTGTTGATTTCTGAAAGATCATTACCAATGCCTCTACATTCTCTTTCAGGGCCTGAGGGGGCAATCCATCTGGTCTGGGAGACTTATCCACCCTTAGACCATTTCAGCTTTCTGAGCACCTTCTCCCTTGAAATAATAGCTGCACACACTTCCCTTTGACATCAGGCACACTGCTCGTGACTTCCATCCTGAAGAGTGATGCAAAATACTCATTTAGTTTCTCAGCCATCTCCTTGTCTCATTATTATTTCTCCAGTGTTATTTTCTAGTCATCCTATATCTACTCTCACCTCTCTTTTATTCTTTATATACTTGAAGCTTTTTGTATTCTCTTTGATATTGTTTACTAGCTTACTTTCATACTTCATCTTTTCCCTCCTTATGAGTCTTTTAGTCACCTTCAGTAAGTTTAAAAAAAAAACTTGCCAATTCTCTATCTTCCCCCTAATTTTTGTGTGCCCTCATGTTGGCTTTGACTTCCCTAGTCAGCTACCATTGTGACACTTTCCTATCGAATATTTCTCATTTATCTTGTACCTTCCCCATTTCTTGCAGAAACTCTGTCCTCCCTACTAGTGCCACCTTCCAATCTACTTTGGCCAGTTTCTCTCTCAAGCCTCTGTAACTCCTTTTACTCCCACTGAAATACCCACACATCCCATTTTATTTTCTGCTTGTTAATTCTCAATTTGAACTCTATCATATTGTGATCACTGCCCCCAAATGGTTCCTTTCCCCTAATCAGCTCGGGTGCATTACATAACACCCCGTCGAGTACAGCTGATTCTCCCCATGGGCTCATCAACAAGCTGCTCTAAAAATTAATCTCAGAGGTTTTCTACAAAATCTCTCTTGAAATCTAATTCCAAATAGTTTTCCCAGTATATTTGCATGTTAAAATCCCCCATGACTACCAAAACATTGCCCTTCTGACACACCTTTTCTATCTGCTGTGGTAATTTGTTGTCCATAATGTAGCTACTGTTTGGAAGTCTGCATATAATGCCCAGTGGTGTCTTTTTACCTTTGCCATTTCTTAACTCAACCCACAATGATTCTACATCTTTTGATCGTATGTCATGTCTTTCTAACAATTTAATGTTGTTCCTTACCTGCCTATACGTAACTACTACAAGGTCATCTGCTTTATTCCTTGTGCTGTGTGCATTTAAATACAAAATCTTTAGTCCTTTATTTGTATATTTGACGATGTGTCCCTGTTGCATTGCAGCACATCCCCGTGGCCGCAAGATTGCAATTCGTGTTTTCCGCTGAAAACATGAATGCTACGCTATATAATAATGCAATCAAGCCTCGTTGAACCCAGTGTCAATAATTTCATTATTTTGGATCGACTTAATATGTTCATTTTAAATTCTGTGTTTGTCATCCACAAAAGTTGTTTAAATCTCGATCCTGGAATTCAGTGCATTCTGTGCTGATGTTTTTTTTACATCAAGATACTGCTTCTCAGGCAGGTACCGTGGATACTGCTTCTCAGGCAGGTACCGTGGATACTGCTTCTCAGGCAGGTACCGTGGATACTGCTTCTCAGGCAGGTACCGTGGATACTGCTTCTCAGGCAGGTACCGTGGATACTGCTTCTCAGGCAGGTACCGTGGATACTGCTTAGGCAGGCATAGAAGATTTTGTATACTATACAGTGTTCACTCAATGGTTACTTATAGCAAGCTTACAAAAAGTAGGTTGTATGGCATTATGGATTAAAATGATCTTCGAAGCAATATCAACTGTACTTTAAGAGAAATCTATTTGGGCAAAAAAGTATTTAATGAATTTGAAAGATGGCTTGGAAATACCAACTTGTAACATTTTTCATCTGATGTGCTCTATAAGTCTTTTAAGTTGCAGCTTTTTCACATAAAAATGGCAAGTTAGTTTTGGTTGCTCTTCAAAAGCCATGAGATTTGTTAAAGTACCTTGATCCAAAGGAATGACAGAGGGAAATAAAGCGAACATCTGAAAACCTCTCAAACACTAGTTGCATCATGCAACAGGAAGTTGTACCACTGGCAACCCCCCCGCCCCCCATGTTAAGTCCTTTAGGGTCACCCTGCCCGAATTCATAAATCATTATCCAAAAAATCGAGATGTGAAATAAAATTCATTGTTCTTGAATTTGTGGGAGAAATGTAACTAAATCAGCACTTTTTAGATTCTCATTTCTTGATGTTGGTGCAGAAATATCGCTTTGTGTTTGCATATTCTGTGCTATTACATGGAATCTTGCATCTTGGGAAGTTGGAACACAGATGGATTTGCTTGCAAGTAGCAGGAGAAAGGCAAACTGAATCTTCAGAAAAGAGGAGATAAAGAGATTCACACTAAAGAGAATCCTAAAACTGCAGATGTTGGAAAGCTGAAATAAAAGTAAAAATGCAGGATCAGGCAGCATGTATGAAAAGGGAAACCGATAACATTTCAGACTGAATATCCTTCTTTTGAACTGGAAATTTGTAGACAAGTGGCAGGGCCAAGGAAAGCATGAATAGGATATTAAAAAGAAATCTGATAGGTCAAAGGGTTTCTGTGGTGGTGACCTGTTGAAGAAACCATCTGATTGATATAATAATGTGGACTTTGAGAAAGAGGAAGCAAACAAAGGGGGCATGCAAATATTGCAAAGTGCAGGTGAGAGCTAGAAGTTCCCAATGGATCAGCCAGTGCCAGTGGATAGAGGAGAAACTGAGCGAGCGAGTGCCCAGGGTGCAGAAGGTCGCAAACATAGCCAAATCCATCACAAACTCCAACTTCCTCATTGAAGGCATCTAAGTGAGGTGTTGCCTCAAGAAGGCAGCCAAATTTGTTAAGTCTGGTCACAACCACTTCTCACTGCTACTTTTGGGGGGGAAAAGGGGCAGGTGCTTGAAGACCTGCTCTTTTAGATTTGAGATTTTATTTTCCCCAAAAGGTTATCAGTTTCTCGAACCTCCCCTTGCTACACTAATTGTGGACTGCTCCAACACCACAGGGTCTTTTCTTCACTATTGACACGTTTTTCTTCCATCATGGTTAGTGTGAATATTTATTACCCATGTTTTGCATTTATTATCTCTGATGCGTACTTGTTTTGAACAAAGTACACATTCGGCTGTAGCAAAGTAAGGATTTCTGTGCGTGCTTACATTATACAATGTGTATGACAATATTGTCATTATCATCAGATGAATAAGAATATAGAGGTGGAAACACTGGGAATGCAATGCCTGTCCTTTTGCTCCCCCCCCCAAAATCAAGGGACACAGAGACCTCTGGAATGAAGCAGCTGTTCACTTTCCTTTTGCAATTTTTCCAGGATGTATAGTATTCACAATATGGTCTTAAAAACATTGGAGAAACCAACTGTAGGGTAGGGTAAAAACACAATGCTGGAGAAACCCAGCAGGTCGCAGAGATAAAGATAAATAGCCAATGTTTCGGGCTTGAGCCCTCCACCAAGTTATGAGAAAAATGTAGGTAGGGTGATCACTTCCTTCCTCGGAAATGTCCACAGGTTTCCAGTTACAGGTCAATTTAATCCTCCATTTCATCCTGCTGTTCTGGAGCAGGTCCTTGTCATCCATTTGGGTACAATGCTGGACTTTATCCTTCTGTACCCTTTTGTCAACTCGGGTCACCTTATTTGCAAACCGCAAATTCCACTTTTAACCAGCAAATTGTATTGATACTATTTAATTTTTATTCTGTCATCATCTGTGCACATTGGAAATAATAATAACCAGATACTGCTTGGGTGACATTAAATGTCACATCTTTTGCGAGGCTATCATTTGCTTCATATATTTCAGCTGTTTTTCAGTTCACTGCAGAATCTTGTGGTTAACCTTATTGAAGTCTAATTGTTATCTATTTAATTATTTTTTTTCCTTTATGGTGCTATATTTTAACCCACTACATTTTGACACATGGTGGCACAGTTGGCAAAGCAGTTAGGGCAACGCCTTTACAGCGCCAGCGATCAGGACCAGACCTGGGTTCGAATCCCACGCTGTCTGTAAGGAGTTTGTGTGATCTCCCTGTTCCTGCCATGGTTTTTTTCTGGGGACTCGGGTTTCCTCCCACCCTTCAAAATCATATCGGGGTGTAGGTTAAAGGGGTGTAAATTGGGCGGCACGGACTCGTAGGACTCAACTGGCCTGTAATAGTGCTATATGTCTAAATTTAAAAAAATTAAAGGTGGGAGGCCACCATTTATATGATGTTTTACTTCATTCTATGATTCAATTACGTTTTTGATATGTTGATAAATGTGGCAGTCTTCCCAAAATTCATATGGGCTCTTGTAACTTTAATGAGCAGCATCGAATTTAAATTGAGCAATATTTCAAAGAGCAAAAAGTTGTTTGTGCTGGAGTCCTGCAATGGTGCAAAATGAGCCTTGCAATGAACCTTTGATTGCCCATAGAGTGTGAATAAACTTTGGATTAAACTCTGGATGCAGGACATCATTGATACATTTGAGAGTCCTCAGCGTCTTGTCACTAAGCGGGAAGAAGTTTTAGTTAGCATTTGCAACGGATATTACCACCAAACAATACAATCAGAACATCATTTGCAGCTTTAAAGATTGGCATTAACTTTTCCTTTTACATTCAAGGAGATACCTGCTTCTGCCCCTCCCCCCACCCCACCCCCAATAATCAACAGTATTACAACAGAGTCAGAATTGGCTTGGCTGCAGAAAAGAGATGGGAAGTATTCTTTCTGGCTGTCAGTGACTAGTGATGTTCCACAGGGATCTGTTCTGGGACCATTGCATTTTGATTAAGAAGTGGAGAGGTGGGACTGTAAATTTGCAGTTGATACAAAGATTGGAGGTGTCATGGATAGTATAGAAGGTTATCATTGGTAACAGCACTACAGTTAAACCCCTGGTATCTGGCATCTGTAGGGATTAGTAGATGCCGAATAAGTACATTTTCCGGTTAGTTGAGACTTGCTCTTACAATGTCAAACTAATACACCTGCATTAAGAATAAACAGTTTAAAAGGCAAAATTACAATACTTACACTGAACAAACTTCACTTGTATGAATATATAAACTTTAGAGCATTTTACTTTATTTTCAGTCACATTTTTTGAAAACATATAACCATCACTGCATCTGCTGGTTCCTCCCCCTCCACGGAGCCACCCAGAAGGTGAACAATAACATTATAGATAATTAACCCCTTTCTACCCCCCCCCCCACAAGTTTACAGATAAAGCATCTGACTAGTGCAACTCTTAAGAAGCTGGGAGAAGGAGAATCACCCCAACGGCGAGTGGCATCAACTCTATTCAAGCAGCTGTTATGAGCAAAACATGACCAAGGCACTTCGCTGGCTAAATATTTACTTGTATCTTCACCAAACGTTACTTCACAGTAGATTTACTTTTACAATTTTAAAAGTAGATATTTTACTTAGTATCTTATTCTCATTTGCTTTAATTATCTTTATTTATTTTCCTTGATTTTTTTCTGTCAGTTGCTTGAATAACTGGATACCAGGGCTTTTACTGTAGAGAGATAGGATGCAGACTTGGATAGAGAAGTGGCAGATGGAGTGAAATATGGATAACTGCAAAGTGATGCACTTTGGAAGGTCAAACATAAGGCAGAGTACATTCTTAATGGTATAGAGCAGTGGTTTACAAACTCTTTCCTTTCTCACATACCACTTTAAGTAATCCCAATGTCTTGGGTGTTATGTGAGTGGAAAGAAAATGTTTTGAAAACCACTGTTTTAATTGTACTTAATTGACTCGTTATGTGCACTGTTTCATAACTCCAAAGAAAATGGGCCAATGGCAATTTTTATCAAGCAAAATATTTCAGTAACAATGAGGTCTAGAGGAGTGATGCTCAATCCCTTACTAATCACACAGCACCAATGGTATAGGGATTACTTAAAGTGAGTGGAAAGAAAAAGTTTGAAAACCACTGGTATAGAGGAACAGAAGGATCTTATTGTCCACGTTCCTAGATCCTTGAAGGTTATCGCACAAATTGAGAGCTTGGGTAAGAAGGGGTATAGTGTGCCCTGCCTTCATTAGATTTCAGACTTATTGTCAGAGTACATACATGACATGACATACAACCCTGAGATTTTTTTCTGTGGGCGAAGCAGTATTACCACTTACTGGTAGTGCAAGAAAAACCTGTGCACAGCTTATAACATGCAACCAAATAAAGAACTAAACAGATAATGAATGTAAACAAACTGCAATACAGAAATAATAAAAATCAATAAATTCCATAAGAGTCCTTAGATGAGTCTCTGATTGCGTTTGTTGTTGAGGAGTTTGATGGTGGAGGGGAAGCAGGTGTTCCTGAACCTGGTGGAGAGAGCGAGTCTTGTGGCACCGACACTTTTTTTTCTGATGGCAGCAATGAGAACAGACAGTGTGCTGGGTGGTGTGAGTCTTCGATGATCGCTGCTGCTCTCCGACGGTAGCTTTCCCTGTAGATGCTCTCGATAGAGGGGAAGGTATTGCCTGTGATGTTCACTACCTTTTGGAGAACTTTATGCTCAGGGGTATTGGAGTCTGTACCAGACCATGATGCAGTGGATCAGCAGGCTTTCTACCACATCTCTGTAGAAATTTGCTAGGGTTTCTTTGGTTGTACCAAACCTCTGCAAACTCCTGAGGAAGTATAGGCCCTGATCTGCTTTCTTCATAATACCATTAGAGTGTCGGGTCCAGGAAATTTCCTCCGAGATAGTGACACTCTAAGAACTTAAATTTGCTCACCCTCTCTACCTCTGATTCCCCCAGTGATTGTATACCTTTGGCTTTCCCTTCCTGGACAACAATCAGCCTCTTAGTTTTGGTGACATTGAGTGCAAGGTTGCTGGTGCACTATTCAGCCAAGTTTTCAATCTCCCTCCTGTATTGTGACTCATCATTTTAGTTTATTCAACTCACTACTGTGATATTGTCAGCAAATTTGTAAATGGTGTTATTTTCATACTGAGCCACACAGTCATAGGTGTAAAGTGAGTAGAGCAGGAGGCTAAGAACGCAGTTCTGTGATGCTCTGGTACTGATGCAGATTGTGGAGGAGATATTCTTGCCAATCCTCACTGATTATGATCTGGAGATGAAGAAATCCAGGATCTAATTACACAGCGGGGTGTTAACTCCCAGGTCTTGGAGTTTGCTGATCAATTTTGAGCGGATAATGGTGTTAAATGCTGAACCGTAGTCGATAAAGAACATGCGGATGAATGTATCTTTACTGTCCAGGTGTTCCAGGGCTTTGTGTAGAGCCAGTGAGATGGCACGCGCCATAGACCTTTGGCTATGATAAGCGAACTGGAACAAATCCATGTCGCTGCTGAGACAGGTGCTGATCTGCTTCATTACCAGCCTTTCAAAACATTTCATCACTGTTGATATAAGTACTACTGATTGATAGTCATTAAGGGAGGTTACCACACTCTTCTTGGGCACCAGTATTATTGACGTCTGTTTGAAAATGATGGGTACCACACCCTGCTGGAGTGAGATATTGAAGCTATCTGTGAATACATTAGCAAGATGGTCAGCATAGATATATGTTACTCTCCCTGAAGGCAGCATGTATAACATTCTTATATATGGAGAGGAAGGGATAATCAGGGCATGTGGAGGGGTAGAAGGGTGGTTCTTTGTTTCTACTGTTGTCAAATCAGGTGTAGAAGGTGTTAAGATCCTCTGGGAGTGAAGCTCTGCTGTCTGCTACTTTACCAGATTTGGTTTTGTAGCAGGTTATGGCATTTAGGCCCTGTCACAGCTGTCGGGTGTCCCTTGTTTAAGTATTGTGCCAGCTCTATGAAACTGATGAGACTAAGATGGGAGCATTGGGTTCCATTCTGGTTACCTCATACAGGAAAGGTGCAGATGATTTAGAGCGTTGGCAGAGGAAATTTAGTAGGCTGTTGCTTGGATCGGAGAAAGTCTTCTTCAGCAAGGTGGACAGGGCTGGCGCTTTTCTCTTTGAAATGACAATGTATGAGGGGTGGCAATGGAGGTACATGTGATTAAATAAAGTGGTCACCCAGCAAACGCCAGCAGGGAGATGTCAGGTGAATTATTTTTCACAGAGTGGTGGTTGCCTTGAATGCGTTGCTGGGGTGAGGTGGTACAATGGAGACATTCCAAAGACTCTTAGACAGGCACATGGATGGATGGAGGGTTATGGGTGTGAGATAGGAAGGATTAGATTGTTGTGGAGTAGGTTTACATGGGTCAGCACAGCATCATGGGCTGAAGAGCCTGTACTGTATTGTAATGTTCTGTTCTAACAACAGCTTCACATTTACCCTCATCTTAAGAAATAGGAGCAGGTCATCTGGCCTGTCGAGCCTGCTCCACCATTCAGTGTGGTCATGGCCAAACTGGTCTTCACCTACCTGCCTTTTCCCCATATCCCTTAATTCCCCGAAATCTATCCAACCTTGTGTTAAATATAGTTACTGAGGTATCCTCCACTGCTTCGATGAGCAGCAAATTCCACAAATTCATCACCCTCTGTAAAAAGAAGTTCCTCCTCATCCCCATCCTAAATCTGCTACCCTGAAACTTGAGGTTATGTCTCCTAGTTCTGGTCTCCCCTACCAATGGAAATAACTTGCCTACCTCAATCTTATCTATGCCTTTCATAATTTTATGTGTTTCTAGAAGATCCCCTCTTATTTTTATAAATTCCAGTGAGTACAGTCCCAGACGACGTCTCTCTTCATATCTCAACACTTTAATCTCTGTAGTGAACCTGGTGAACCGCTTCCAAAGTCAGTACATCCTTCCTTGGGTAAGGAGACCAGAACTGCATGCGGTACTCCAGATGCGGTCTCACCAGTACTCTGCACCGTTGCAGCATAACCTCTCTGCTCTTAAATTCAATCCCTCTATCAATGAAGGTCAATATTCCATTTGCCTTGGTAGCCTGGTGCACCTGCAAACCAACCTTTTGCAATACATTCACTCCCAAGTCCTTCTGTACATCAAAACGATGCAATCACTTGCGTTTAAATAATCGGGCGGCACAGTTAACATAGTGGTTCAAATTCAGCGCTGTGAGTTTTATTTTGGGCAGTGCAGTTGGCATTGTGGTTAGCACAACGTCTTTATAGTGCCAGCGGTTCAGACCGGGGTTTGAATCCCATGCTGTCCGTAAGAAGTTGGTATGTTCTCCCCATGTCTGTTTGGATTTTCATCAGGGCTCTGGTTTCCTCCCACCCTTCAAAATGTACCGGTGATGTAAGTTAATGGGATGTAAATCGGACAGCATGGATTCATGGGGTGAAATGGCCTTTTACCATGCTGTATGTCTAAATTTAAAATTAAATTCTGATTTTCCATTCTTCCAAAGTGGATAACCTCATATTTTCCAACATGGGTACTCCATCTGTCAGACCTTCGCCCACTCGTCTAACCTATCTCCGGACTCTCCGTACCTTTTGCACAAACTACTTTTCCACTCGATTTCGTGTCATCAGCGAACTTGGATACTCTGCAACGGTGGTTCTCAAGCATTTTCTTTCCACTCATATACCACTTTAAGTAATCCCTATGCCATTGGTGCTCTGTGATTAGTAAAGCCTCTTTCAGGTGGCCAGAATACCGCGATGTAAATCCGCGTATTTTACCCGAATGCGTTTGTCGGGAGGCCGCCTGAAAGAGACTGATGCGGCTCAAGGAGTACGCAGCAATCCTCCTCCGGGAGGTAGAATCTCTGCATCGGAGCAGTCCCCCGAGGCATCTGAAAGCAGCAGCCTATAAGCGGCTGATGACAATCAGCCGGCGACCCAACTCCCTGCACCTGACAGACCCCACTCCCCGCTGCCTGACAGCCCCCCTCCCCACTGTCTGACAACCCCCCTCTCCGCGCCTGACACTCCCCCCTGCTGCCTGACAGTCTCTCTCTCCGCGCCTGATAGCCCCCCCCTCCCCACTGCTTGACAGCTACCACTGCCCCAACGTCCCGCGCTGACAGGAGCCGGAGTGTGCTCTGAGGCACTTCTCCTGCAGCTGTGTGCAGCACTTTCAGGCTTTCCACCTGAAAGACCATTCCACAGGGCTGTATCTGCTTCTAATTTTAATTCTTGGTGGAGAATACACCTGAAGGTGGCTTAAGGGATTGCTTAAGGTGGTGTGTGAGTGGAAAGGGAAGGTTGAAAACCACTGCTATAGACCCAATTGTTATTGAAATATTTTGATTGAGAAAAATTGTCATTGGCCCATTTCCTTTGGAGTTATGAAACTGTGCACATAACGAGTCAATGAGGTACAATTAAAACAGTGGTTTTCAAACTTTTTCTTTCCACCCACATCCCACTTTAAGCAATCCCTTACTAATCACAGAGCACCTACGGCTTAGGTAATACTTAAAGTGGGATGTGAGTGGAAAGAAAAAGGTTGAGAACCACTGCACTACACTCTGGTCCCTCTTCCAGATCATCGATGTATATGGTGAACAGTTGTGGGCCTAGAACTGACCCCTGTGCCACCCCATTCACTACCGATTGCCAACCAGAAAAACACACCTGCTTTCTATTGGTTAACAATTCTCTATCCATGTTAATACATCAGCCCCAATCCATGCATCCTTATCTTCTGTATAAGTTTTTTATGTGGCACCTTATTGAACGCCTTCAGAAAATTCAGGTGAACAATTTTCACCTGGTCCCCTCTATCTACCGTTCTTGTTATATTCTCAAAGAACTCCAGTAAGTTTGTCAAACGGGACCTGCTTTTGCTGAATTCATGCTGGGTCTGCCTGGTGGATCCATTTTGCTCCAGATACCTCACTATTTCTTCTTTAATGATAGCTTCAAGCATTTTCCTAACTACAGATGTTAAATTAACTGGCCTTTAGTTCCCTTCCTTTTGACTATATCTTTTTTTGGATAGTGATGTTACATTTGCCACCTTTCAATCCACCAGGACCTGCCCCAGAGTTCAGAGAATTTTGGTATATTAACACCAAAGCCTCGACTATAATTTCAGCCATTTCTTTCAGTATCCTCGGATGCAGGACCAGGGGATTTAACTATATTTAGATCCTCAGGGTTTTTGGGAATGGCCTGTTTAGTGATAGATACTACATCCAGGTCCTCTCCTCCCATCCAGAACATCTGTCTTTGACATGGTTGACGTGTCCACTATCGTGAATACTGCACATTCATAGCCTCAGCCATTTCCTCATCATCCAATATCAATTCTCCCTTCACTTCTTCCAACGGTCCAATCTTCACTTTAGCCACCCATTTGTGCTTTATAGAAATAGAACATTTCCACTGTCCATTGTTATATTTTGTGTTAATCTTTTCTCATAGTCTAACTTCCCTTTCTTAATTGCTTGCTTCGTGGTTTGTTGTTGCTTAAAGATTACCCAATCTCCTCGTTTCTCACTGCTCTTGGCGGCTTTCAACACACAAGCTTTTAGTTTGATGCCTTTCTTGATCTCCTTAGTTGTCCAAGGCTTGCTTCCCCCATACTTGCTTTTAACTGGAATATATTTGGGGAGGCTCGTGGGCCGGAAAAGCCTGTTAACATGCTGTATTTCTAAATTTAAATAACTTTCAGTGTTCTGGCTGATATTTTCGAGGCAACCTTGAGGAGGACTTCATTGAATGCATACAGGATGGCTTTCTTGAACAGCATGTTACTGAACCAACCTGCTCTCTTGGATCTGGTCCTGTGTAATGAGACAGGTAAAATTAGTGATCTTCTTGTTAGGGATCACAGTAGAATTGAACAAATGGGCGGATACAATACTTCAGTATAAAATGAGTTGTGTTATGCCTAAACAAGGGAAACTGCATGGGGATGAGGCAGGAGTTGGCCAGGGTAGACTGGGAAGGCAGGCTCTATGACAGGATGGCCCAGGAACAGTTGAAGACTTTCAAAGAGATTTTTCCACAGTGCTCAACAAGAGATTTTAAAAAGAAAAATGATAATTTTAAAATTTGATGTGTAGCTTAACTGGAAACCAATTAAAGTGGAAAAAGTACAGGGGAGACTAAGAGAAATGGTCTGAATTAGGCTATTGACAGCAGTGATTTTAGAAGGTGGGTCAAGTTCTGCCAACAATGAATTGGAATAGAGAGCCCTGGAATGTACTTTAAGAACAAATGCTCAGTGGCAAATGAGGCGAGGCCAGTTGAGTTGGTGATTTATAGTTGGCGGTTCAAGATCAGAATTTATTGTCCTGAAACTTTTTTTTGAAGCAGCATCACATTTATATAAACCACCGTACAAATTAAATAAAAATAGTGCAAGAAAAAGACAAAGTTAGGCAATGTGCATTGTTCTGGTAGCCCAGTGGATATTTTTGGCTGTGTTCTTTAGCTGATGTTAGGATTGACTATGCGTTTGTGAACAGTGTACTTGAACATTAGAGGAGGGTTGAATTTAATGGCTGGGAAACCATTTGTGTTGGTGTAAATATTTGCGTATTTCTGCTCAGAAATGCTGGATATTGGCCAAGCAGGTTAATTTCAGTTATCAGAACTGCATGGCCTCATCCTTCTGAAGCTACAGTTAATAAAGTGGCAGCCAAATAACTAGTATATGACAGAGTGCCAATAGCTGGAAAGACGTCTGTATTTATGACTCATTTGAACATTCTTTTGAAAATTGATAATTGTAGGTTAACCAAAAATTGCTGTTGGGATGATGCAAAATTCATGAAAATCCCTGATGATTGTTGAAAAGAATCACATCATTTGACAAATCATTTGCATTCATATTGGCAAATAGCTGTAAATCTTCAGTACCCGTCCCCCGCCCCAATCAACCCTCGCTTTGGAGTGCCCCGATTGTACCCCTCCCTGGATTTGGAAAAGCTACATAATTTAAAGTGGACGGTACATACCTGATGACCACTTTTTTTTCTCACTTTTTAGTCTCGTCTTGAACTATCTTGTTTTCTTGCTTTTTTTCTATTTTTCTTATTTTTTTCTCAGGGGGAAGGGATGAAGGGTTAATTATAATTAGACGTGAAATAGCTATTAATGGATATATATTACTTTTTTTCAGAAACTTACTTTGTCTTTTGCACTCTTTGACTTGAAAATTTATAAATAAAATATTTTTAAAAAAAGTTTTCAATCATATTGGATGAAATAATTATGTAACTTAGAATACATTATATTTCTTTATCTGTTGATGCATTTTGTCCTTGTACCTTGATAATTGTTAAGATGCAGAACCAACAACCTGTATCTGAACTTTAAAAAACGAAAGAGATGTTTGTTGACTTCAGGAGGGCTCGGAGAGGGGGGACCATGCTTCACTGACCATTGACGGCTCTACTGTTGAGGCTGTCAGGAGTATCATGTTCCTTGGAGTGCACTTGGCGGAGAATCTCACATGATGCCTTCACACCAGCTCCATAGCCAAGAGAGCCCAGCAGCGCCTCTACTTCCTGCGAAGGCTGAGGAAAGTCCATCTCCCACCCTCCATCCTCATTACGCTCTCCAGGGGACGTATCAAGAGCATCCTGTGCAACTGGATCACCGCCTGTTTTGGAAGCTGTACCACCTCTGACCTCAAGATCCTGCAGAGAATAGTGAAGTCAGTGAAAAAGATCATTGGGGGCTCTCTTCCTACCATGACAGACATCTACAACTCTCGGTGCAGGCAAAAGGCAATAAACATTGTGAAGGACTCTACACACCCCTCACGTAAACTGTTCTCCCTTCTGTCATCTGGTAGGAGGTACTGCAGCACTCGGGACTTTACATCCAGATTGGCCAACAGTTCCCCCCCCTTACCCCCTCTCCCCCCCCGCCCCACCAAGCCATCAGGCTCCTGAATTCCCAGAATATATGTGGATAGGGTTCTGTAGACTTTTACTGTATACATTTTAATATTCCAATGTGTTTAATTTCCATTCTAACTTGTATCTATATAAATAAGCTCTGTGGTCCTGGAGAAACAGCATCATGTCTTTAGCATGGTATGAACGATAAATAAAGATGACTTGAGATGAATATAGTTAATTTGATCTTTTTAAAATGTTATAAGATGAAAGGTTAACATTTTCTTTTCCATTTTGACTACCTTTTCTATAATGTTTATCATGATATTATGTTGGTATACCAGCCTATTGGTCAATGGTCAGTGGAGCATGTTCGTGTCCTCCCCCCACCCCCCCCCCCACCCCCCCCGCTCCCCCGGGCCCTTCTGAAGTCAACAAATATAAAAACACAGAATGAACTATATGCAATAAGATTGCAAAATTCTAAAATATATTGTTTAAAAAAAAACTGATTCTAAAAACATAAGTACAGCACCACTTAACACCGTGAATTGATCATGGCTTCTTGAAAAAAGCTTTTTTATGTCTAGTAGTTCCCGAGTGAAGGCTCCTATAGCGTCTGCCCAATGGAAGGAGAGTAAATAGTTCATGGTTAGGGTGTGTTGCGTCTTTAATGATATTCCTTGCCCCGTCCAAACATTGTCCCCTATAGATAGATTCGATGGTAGGCAATTGCATTCCAACATTCCATTGGGCAGTGTTGACTACCTGCTGGAGGGCCTTCTTATCTTTAGCAGAACAATTCCCAAACCACTCCGAAGTACTGTATGTCAGCACGCTCTCAATAGTACATCTATAGAAACCCAACAACATTCTGGCACTGAGGTGTAACTTCCTCATCTATCTCAAAAAATAAAGATGTTGTTGTGCCTTTTTGATCAACCTTGATGAATTCAAAGACCACGTGAGGTCATCAGAGATATGGATACCCAGGAATTTGAAGCTCTGTAACTGCTCCACCACCGCTCCATTGATGTAAATTGGGGCGTGCGTGTGTGGCTACCCGCCCATCTAAATGATCTCTTTTCCCTTCTGGGTATTGAGTAACAAATTGTTCTCAGCACTCGTCCCCTGTGATCAGGCCTACTACCGTGGTGTCATCTGTGAACTTTATAATTAAATTTGAGTTGTACGTGGGAATGCAGTTGGAGGTAAAGATGGAATACAAAAGGGGGCTCAGCACGCAACCCTGGGGCTTTCCAGTGTTCAAAGCGAGGCTGGAGGAGAAAATATTGCCCAACCAAACAGACTGGGGTCTGTTAGTAAGGAAATCCAGAATCTAATGAAAGTTTGGTTATCAGTTTTGATGACACCGCAGGGTTGAAAGCTCATCTACAATCAGTAAATGGTAATGTTACATAGGTGTTTGGTCTATCCAGGTGAGTCATTGTGGAAATTACATCCTCTGTCTACCTCTTTGCACAGTAGGCGAATTGATGTTGATTCATAGTGGCAGGCAAACAAGATTTCAGGTGAGATAAAACCAACCTCTCAAAAATGTTTTTGATAATGGGAGTAAGTGCAACAGAATGATAATCATTCAGACTCATGATGGAAGAGAACTTTGGCACCTGATCGAATATAGCAGTTTTAAAACTTGTTGGAACAACAGCTTGGCCAAAAACTGATTAAAAATATCTGTAAAAACCTCTGCCAACTGATCTGCACAAGCACTAAGCACTCAACCAGGAATGCCAACCAGTCCGGCTGCCTTCTGCACATTCACCCGACTAAGGATGGCCCATACATCTTTATTTGTAATTCATTGGTAGAATTAAAATTTTTTAAATTAAATTAGCACGGTAACAGCTCAATTTGCTCCACGAATCTGTACCGCCCTACATCCCCAGAACATTTTAGAAGAGTAGGAGGAAACCGGAGCCCCAGGAGAAAACCCATGCAGGCACTGGGAGAATGTACAAACTCCTTACAGCGCAGGTTTCGAACCCCGGTCCAAAACGCTGGCGCTGTAAAGGCCTTGCACTAACTGCTACACCAACCATGCCAAAAAAGTCATTTGGAGTCAATTGCAGGAGAATTCTTTGACCACTAGATTAATAACAAAATAGCTTGAGTGGTAACATTTTGATCAACATTCATCTTGAATCAACCCAGGTTCCATCATATAAGTTTTTAAATTTATAATCTGGTGGAATGCATTTCATTCTTTTATTTAGATGGGGAGAAAATTCAAAATTCCAAGGTTCAAAGGGACTTGGGAGACCTCATGCAGGATACCCTAACCTCTGAAGGCAAATGCAATGTTGGCATTCATTTATAGAGGATGTAATGTTGAGACTATAAAGCACTGGTGAGACCTCACTTGGAGTACTGTGTACAGTTCTGGGTGCCTTATTTGAGAAAAGATGTGCTGGCGTTGTCGAAGGTTCAGAGAAGATTTGCTGGAATGATACCAGGAATGAAAAGTTTAGCATTATGAGGAGCAGATGTTGGCTCTTGGACTGTTCTCGTTGGGAGTACAGAAGGATGAGTGCTGAAACATTTGGACAGTGTAGATGTGGCAAGGATGTTTCCCATGATAGGAGATTCTAGGACAAGAGGGCATAACTTCAAGATAAAAGAGTGTCAATTTAAAACAGAAATGGGGAAAAATTTCTTGGTCAGAGGGTTGTGAGACTGTGGAGTTTGTCACATTGACATGTCAGGACATCAGGGAGAAAACTGAGGAGTGGGGCTGAGTGGGAGGATAGATCAGAATGGAGAGGCAGACTTGATAGGCCAATGGACCTTCTTCTGCTCCTATGTCTTGTAATCTTCTGATTTCTTAAGTCAGATGGTTACAATTGGAGAATTTTTTTGGTTATCCACATCTAAAAATATTCTGCTTTTCATGCTTTGTCACAATCAGTGAATTAGTTGTGGAATATGCAAATTACTTTGTGGCAAGAATTTGGTTTAAGTACACCTTTTGAAGCTGCTAAGCAATTGCAAACACGACTAACTGAGACTAGGTCATATGAAGATCAACATGTCCCAGCTATTCCTGGGTGTGTTTGTTTGTAACTGTAGCACACTCTGCCAGATCCCTTTCCTGTGGTGTCCTGTGAATCCTTATTATTTAGCGATGGATTGTATGTTGTGCTAACAAGTGAAATATCATTAGTTGGTCTGAGGTCATTGTTTGGAAAAGAAAATTAAATAGAAACCAACAGAAAAATCTTCCGACAAAGTTTAATTGGCTTTTGTTGTAGATGTGTTTTTATTATTTGAATATGTGAATTTTAATGTAATGATTGGGGATATTTAAATGTGGTATTGGAGCTTTTATTGGATAAGTATTCAAGAGTAAAAGGGAAAAATGGTGGAAGAGTACTAAAATTGAATTGTACAATGCTTAATGAGGTTTGAATTTTGTTTTAAGATGGTGGTTTATGTGACTAATATGATGATAGATGTGAAGTTAGTTGATATTTGGTGAAGGTTTATTTCTTTTGAGAAAGATTTTTTTCATCTTTTCATGCTACAATTCTTTTTTAAGAATTGATTATTGTTTAAGAATTTTTGATAGATAATATTACTAATTTTACTAATTTTTTATATTAAGTTTGAGTTAAATACATTTTATTTTGACTTCGTTTGTTTAATATATGCATTTAAGTTTGATTTAAATATGTTTTTAAGTGTGATATCTTAGTATTAATTACTTTTCTCTTTGTTAGTATTTTAATCTGTTATGTTTTTGTTTTTTTTGTAAGTGGGTTTTTTTTCTTATATATTACTAACTTTATTCTTCACTCTTTATTTTGGGGGGAAGGGGGGGTATAGTTTATTTAGATTACTGATGCTGTATTGTAATTTCATTATCTTATTCTTAATTTTTTAAATGTAATCTTATATTTTATTCATGTTATAAAATCTTAAAGTTTAAAAAAAAGTTTAATTGGGCTCCACAGTCTTAGAAAAAGGGTTGAATGAGCTGACCTCAGATTGTTTGCTGGTGCAACCAATATTCCCAGCCCCTCCTCTCTGTGCAGAGCAACTGCTGGAAATAGATAAGTGTGCAGCCTTTCAATGAGGTCTCATTGCCAGGAACATAATCGGTGCCTTTTTTGGTATTATTCATATTCAAGCCCCAAGCTCCATGAACATATTTGGAAGAAGTGAATGTATTTGGATTTTTAAATTTAATTTTAATTTAGACTTACGGCATGATAACAGGACATTTCAGCCCGCGAGCCCAATTTTACACCCCATTAACCTACACCTCCGGTACATTTTAAAAGATGGGAGGAAACCGGAGCCCCAGAGAAAACCCACGCAGACACGGGGAGAACGTGCAACCTCCTTACAGACAGTGCGTGACTTGAATCCCAGTCCGGTCCCGATCGCTGGCCCTGTAAAGGCGTTACCCTGACTGCTACGCCAACCATGTTAGGGGATGGTGATAAGATTGCAAAATTATCAGTTGGTCAACAGTCCAAGTAGTATTTTGCTACTTCATGCAGACTGTTTTAAAAACTCTTGAAAAAGAGCAGTAGTATCGACTTTACAGGAAGGTGAGTGAGATGGAAGTTAATGGGCAGCTTCTGAATGAAGTACAAACAATACTTTTAGTGTTGCACATTATGGTGACTAAAAATATTAATATAAAAAAGACATTGAAATTGATCTACTTTTCTAACCATTCTGTATCGAAGTTCTAAATTTAGGATTTCATATAAATGTCTACCATCAAACTATTTAATAGTGATTTAATCTTAAACATTGTGCATTCATTAAATTCAGAGATGGTATTTAGTTACATTCAACACATGGAAATGGGCAGACTTGACATCTGTTCCTGTAATTTGAGGTTTGCATGCAATACACTAACCCCAAATGGCCAGGACTTCCTCTCAGTTACAGTATAGGGTCTTGGATAATTAGGCCATTGTTTTGAGCTGTAGAATCCAAGCCAAATACTGCTCCAGTATGGAGATCTTTAACTGGAGAAATAAAGTCGACTCTTAATTCTACTTTTTCATTCTTGCCAGATTTTTCAGAACTGAATTTTCTCAGGTTCATTTAGCAACGTGAGATCGTCAGAAGCAAATGTTTCCCCAAATTTTAGCTGATTATGTACACATGCAGTTAAGATATATTTTTCATCTTATTGCATTTCCTGTCTTGAAGCAGAAAATACATTTGTCATAGTTAAAGGAATTTTATACAAGAGACTCAGTAAGAAGGCATATTTTTGTGCAGTGCACAAGCGAAATGTTAAGGCCCTACAGGGTCTGTGTTCAAGTTCTCTTTATTTTAATAAAAGTTTATTTAAAAAAAAATTGATTTGCAGAAATTAGAGATGACTTAAACAGCCACTTAGTCCATTCTCATCATCATGAATCCAAGTCTGAAAATTTGTCATGGAATTCCCAGTATTTACCACAATTAATTTACCTCCCTTCAGAACATATTTTGCCACAAATTGCATGGACCTCTGCTGCTTCGGAGATGTCTTTTTAATGAATGAAATTTACCGTCAGAGGAAGGAACCTTGAATTATGGGGGGAAAAAATGGTATGAATTGGAAACAGATTAGAAATAATAGACAGAAAACGATACAGAAAGGGAAAAAAAAACGTTAAATTGTTCTCAGAGCTGCTTTAAAAATTTACTGCAGTGCAGTTTGTGAGGCACGCCAAGGTCCAAGCTCGTGGTTGCCTTTGGGTTATAGAGTAAGTGTTTTGAGCTGGGTGCAGAACAAAGCTGTGTGCCTTTTTATAACAATTGGCTCTGTGATTTTCCTCTTGCACCATTTTAGACATGAAAGATATAACCAGTTTGCAGTTGGATTCAGTGTCGATATTCAGGTGGCTTTATGCACTGTGTGATTCATTGGTTTCCAAAGTGAAGCCTCCTCGGCAGTAGCTTCCAAACAGAATTTTAAAGTACGCCAGTTATTTATTGCCAAATCATTCTTTTTCAATTTTATTTATAACGTCGATTGAGCCTGGACAAATTGTCAGTTTCAAGCAATTTTATATTATTTGAAACAAACTGGACGGGCCTATGTTATTTCTGGAGCCTGCCCAAATGGTGAAAAAGTACTTTTGTTTGCCTTGTGGGATTTGTGGAGCAGATGTTAAGTACATAAGGTTACATATTGGTTTGAGAGTAATGCAGATGTTCCTCTGAAACTCTTACTTTGAGAGTAAGAATCCAGGTGATTTGGAAATTGCCTGAATTGTATCTAATCCAGGTTTTCTCTTCATTTATTTTATTATATTCTTGTTCCCTTTCTGTCCAAACTCCATTACCCCATCAAAACGTTTGCCTTCTTTCGCAGACTTCCAAACCCCATTCTGTTGGCTATTTGGAACACTTGCACTCCTTGGCTCTAGCTTCCCTTCCCCCCCCCCACTTCTCCCCACTCCCTCTGACCCCAGCTGACCTCTGTTGCTTGTTGACTATCATTGCCCCTTCTGTTTGACATTGCTCACCTTTTCACTACAGTGCTCTAGTTTATTTTTTCCCCCCACAGCTGGTCCCTGTGTTGGTTTGAAGTGATGGTATTTCCTCAGATTATTTAATTTCCTTTCAATTTGGATGGGAGGGAGAGGGTAACAATTCTGTTTTGAAGTAAACTTCAACAGCTGTCAACCAGTGTATACATTGATATTGTAAATAATAGATCCAAGACAAGCAATCCAAGTTTGATCTTCACTAGGCGATAGGGGAAGCCGAAGAGGCAGTACTGCACTGGGCTTGATTCCCATTAAAACATCAAGGACACCTGGTGACTCTGGCAGGACAGAGTACAGGGCAAAACCGGCTGGCATTGCCTGTAAAAGCACAACATTCTCTGACAAACAATGTATTCTTAACTTGCTTTGAATGGAGAGCCTCGATGGCCCTAACATTGACCTCAACTACTTAATGCACACCTGTACCCACGATCCCTGCTGCTGATGTCAAATAGGTCTTTCAGAGAGTGAACCCGCCAAAAGCATCTGGCCTAGATGGTGACCCAAGAGCCTGTGCAGTTCAGTCTGCAGGTGTCTTCACAGATATCTTTTAATCTCTTCCTATACAGGCCACCATGCTATCAATATCAAAGAAATGGGCTTCAGAAACTACTGATCGGTGGCTCTGATATCCACCATTGTGGAATGCTTTGAGAGACTGGCCAGGGCCCGCATTAGCTCTGGTTCACCAGCCAATCTTAATCCAAAGCAAATTGCTGAGCAATTCCATGCAGATACCATCTTACGAGCTCTCCTCTCAGCCGTGGAGCACCTGTACTCCTCAGTCAGATACACTTCTACTGGTGTATTGTGGGGAACATTCTGGCTGGATCATCACTGGATTCATCACTGTCTGGTAGGGAGGCGCCAACTCAGGACAAGAACAAAACTCCAGAGGGTGGTTAACTCGGCCTGCAACATCACAGGTACCAGCCTTCACTCCATCGAGGATATCAACAAGAGGTGGTGTCTTCAGAAAACAGTCTCTATCTTCAAAGACCCCCACCACCCAGGCCATGCCCTCTTCACTCTGCTACCATCGGGGAAAAGGTACAGGAGCTTAAAGACAAACGCTCAATGGCACAAGGACAGCTTCTTCCCCACTGCCATCAGATTCCTGAATCATCTAAGATAATTAAAAAAAAAATTATTCTTGTAAAAGTGGTTTATAGGAATGTTTGCTCTATGATGTTGCCGAAAAACACCGAATTTCATGACTTGGTCATGACAATGAATTCTGATTCTAATAATAGTTCAGTTGCACATTTCCCACCTAACTCATCCCTAAATTTCGAGACTTGGGCCTCAGCGGCTCTCCCCGCCCCCCCAGCCACTGGATCCTTGACTTCCTGCCTGACGGATCAGTGAGGATGGGAAGCAACCTCTCCTCAAGGATCATGATCAACACTGGTGCTCTTCAAAGATGTGTTCTGTATTCAGATGCTTAATATACCCACGTAATATACACACCCAAGGCTGTGTAGCCAAGTATTGCTCCAACTTTATCTCTAAGTTTTCCGATAAGATCATGGTGGTTGGCCGGATATTGAATAATGATGTGACAAGTGCAGGAAGGAGATTGAGTCTTGAGGCCTGGTGCCCAAGTAACAATTTTAAATTGTTAGCACTATTTACTCTTGCTGATATTGTTGCCTGTCTTGGTCTTTTAGGAAGGAGTCTTTCAGAAAGCATAAAAAAACTAATTTCTTCCTTCATTCTTTTATTAATTACCTTGTTTAACTCGTCTACCTTTGTTGCCCAGGTTTTCTGGGTACTCATCTACCTGTCAGTAGAGAGAGTTTTTTTCTCCATTGCCGACTATCTGCTGACATTTTCATTAAAAGTTGGCTTGTTTTATTGCTTTGTCAAATGCAGAAAACATTCTTGAGATTTTGCAACTTGTGATTTTTATCTTTGGATTTATCATTAAATCATTTGTTTGTGTTTTCCATTAAAGGTTGACTCTGCAGGGATAAAATTCTGATGTCAAAATGAGGATTTCCCTTGAAGCTTGAATTCATCAGGCTTTTGCTTAAATGTGCTGTGGTTGCAGGGTCCCTGTTGAGGATGGCTGGACTAGATAGAGGATTATTGGCACTAGAAAAAAGCAGCATTCCGCAAAAGCAAGAGACTTTTATAAAATATAAATGGAGCCCAACATTGTGAAATTCTTGGCTTGGCCTTGTTGGATGGATGCCAAAGTAATTGACGGGTGTATAAGATGATTGGGGCTCTTGTGTGATAACAGACTTCAGATGGACGGGATGTCAAATTTCTGGGGTTCATCTCTCAAAAAGGTAAAGGTGCTTTCAGAATGATAAAGAAAGGACATGTCGCTCAACTGCACTTATTTACATTTGCAATGGACTTGAATTGCTGGTTTGCAAAGATTCAGAGATTAATTAATGACGACCTTTTTTTGTAAAAACCCACTTGTTAAGAGATCACTGAATAGCTGATGGAATAATCAATATCCCTCTCCTTATTTAAACCTACACACTTGAGATCTAAGATTCCATTTTATGTCATGTACATAAAAATATTTCCTTTGTTTGCCCTGCAAAAGCAAACAAAAAGTCCCCAAGTAATCCAGCACCATCTTTGCACTCTGTCTCAGTGGTCAATGCAACAGTGTCTTCTAGTTTCTGACCAGGTCATCTTTCCCTGACTGTAGCATCTTCATGGCTGAAGAGCTGCTCATTTTAAGCCAATTTTGCCTTAGATTTCATGTTATTGCAACTGCAGTTGACCCCATTCTCCAGCCACAGTTTGCAAATTTTGCTGTTTGGATTTGTAGACCACCTGGCACACAAGATGTCTAGACAGCTAGATGATTAGTCATCTTGTTTATTTTGGTGTGACCCATTCATCTGACTTTGTACACTTTCAGTCAATCACGGATTCGCAAATAATTTATAAATACTGCATTCTTTCTGCAAACCACCATCCTCATCTGTTTGTTCAATTAGTCCAATTAGTGAATTAGTATGTTAGCTGATCTTTGAATTCAGAAGAGGGGGCAGAGACCTTGCCCCTGCCTACATCAATTGCACTGAAGTGGAAAGAGTAGATTGCATCAAGTTCTTGGGAATAAATATCTCCAGTGGCCTGTCCTGGACCAAGCATGTGATGCAACGGCAAGAAACTGAATCAAGGCCTCTACTTTCTGAAAAAATTAAGGAAGTTTGGCATGTCCCTCAACAACAACTACAGAGCACCATGGAAGGCATAATTACAGGTTGCATTACAGCATGGTATGGGAGCTGATCCGTTCACGATCGTAAACTGCAAAAAGCAGTTAATGCAGGTCAGAACATTGCGCAAACACCCCCTCCCCTCCATGGATTCTGTGGTATCTCATTTAAGCTCAATTATAAAGGAAAAAGTTCCATTATTCTAATGTAATACTACATTTAGAATATAATAAACATGAAATTCTTTAATTTTGTCTACCTTAAGGAAGACAGAGAGTCGCCACTTTGTCTAATACCCCACAGAAATGAGGCCCCAGTGAGGAACAAACTCACAACAGCTGGTTTACAAGACCAGTGCTCTAACCACTGAGCTATCAGAACCTTAATCATAGAACCTGAAACTTGGAGCATTAAATTATCAGTGGTGAGCTCCAATCAAGAATTGCCAGGATGCAAATTCAGCAACACTTGGATGTTTGCATTGCACTTTATAATATTTTTGAAAATATTTCCTTTCTTCAGTGCCTCTTCTTTATATGTGAATTGTGTGACTTATTAATTCTACAAATATTTGAATAATAATTTCACACTTCATTTGCAAACATTTTTTCTGCATTCACTCAATGTGATTAGGCAATGCCAAAGATCATGCTTGAAAATGTTTTTTTACACACTTATGCATAAACTTTGTGGCCCAATAATCATAACTGATTTGAATTAATGATTTTTATCTCAGCCTTTTCTGGTGGGTGGAGTAGAATTTTTATTTGTCTGTTTGAGCTTTCTTGACTATAAATTTTATGATCAGACCAAATTTGACAATAAGCTGTCAAAAGCTTGTTTGAAGAGGAAAAGGGGTTTGTAGGGCTGAAGAGGGTTGTTGAAATCAAGGGGAGATAGTTGAAAAGAAAGACTAATAGTTTCAGGTTGGAGATCAATTTGGATCAGAAAGCATTGTGGTGAGCCAGATGGCACAAGTCAATATTTTGTAATCAGATCTTCCTCTGGTTGTGTAGGTATTTTGCTTTCATTTTTAAATTTATGGAACAATGAAACAGAACAAAAAACACCAAAAAAAACTCCACTTCCCTACCCTTTCTATATAAAACCAAATAAACAAAGAAAAATTAAAAAAGGTGCCTACAGTGAAACACGTAGGGGGGCTGTACTAACACAGTCGTTATCTTTTAAAGCGTTTTCTCGCTAATGTAAGGTAAAACATCATGAGATGGGAATGTGTAAGGAGTTACCCTGCCCTGTACAGGGCTGTAACAAGATGTAAATGCATCCTTGTACTTACAAGATAAGAGAGACATTGATGGATTGAGAGGCAGGAAGCTAGCAGGGAAAGGATAGCAACAGTTTTAGTCATTGGACAAGTAATGATATGATGATGTTCTAAGCATGTATCCAAGGGTATAAAAAATCACCATTTTGCTGATAACGGCAGAATGCATTCTCCGACTAACATGTTTAGTCGCAAGTGTTACAATCCGGTAATAAAGAACAAAGAACCCTGATTTCGACTCAGCCTGGTGTTTGTCTCACTCATTCATGAACAAAGCAGACCTAACACTAACCAGAAATGATCACATCCCTACAGTGACGT
Organism: Narcine bancroftii; assembly: GCF_036971445.1. Taxonomy (NCBI): domain Eukaryota; kingdom Metazoa; phylum Chordata; class Chondrichthyes; order Torpediniformes; family Narcinidae; genus Narcine; species Narcine bancroftii. Next base: position 36,315,693 of record NC_091480.1, on the reverse strand, counting down.
CAGTGCACTAGGTAAGGCTGCCAGATTTTCAGAAAGGTGTTGTATCCTTTTTTAAGATTATATGTGATCTTTTCAAGAGGAATACAGCTGTTCATTTCCATCTATCAATGAGAGGGGAATCAGATTTCGATGTCACTGTTGTGCATTTCCTGGCCACACATGAAGCGATTTCCATAAATTTAATATGGAAATTCGTTAAAGGTGATCTGACGCTTGTGAAATACCCCAGTAAGCAAGGCTCAGGTTGCATTGGTTTGAGTAGAATGGAGATAATGTATCTGGGCAGAAGAGCACCAGAATTGTGAAGATGGGAGAGAGCAAAAATAGGGATGGAAATGTGTAATATCTTGATGATGAAATTTGGCAACTTCTATAATGCTGTGGATTTGTAGACTCACCTGATGAAGAAGAAAGACATCCCCAGGTTTGCATCCCCATTCAGTTAGCATAGTGGTTCTCTTTCTTTCTTTTCCAATCTTTTTATTATTATTATAATTTATGAACACATACAGTTCAAAGAGATATGAAAAATACATAGTAAATAATGAATTAATACAGAGATATTAAACAATAATATTGCAGAATAAAAATATATCATAAAAAAAATTTTTAGATCAGTTTAGAGTATGAACTATCTCTAAAAAAAAGATATAATTAATAAAAATATATAAAAAAAGAGAGAAAAAAAAACCCCAAAAAGGAAGAAAAAACAAATCTGAATTAAAAACTTAAAAAATAAAAAAAAATACCTACCGATATAGCTAAACCACGCCGATCACTCCGATCTCATCTAGCAGCCCAATTATCATACATAATCATAAAAAGAAAACAGAGCCAGATCAACTCACCACAAATGAAAATATTGAATAAATGGTCGCCAGGTTAACTCAAACTTAGAAGGGGATTCATAGACAGAGTTTCTAATTTTCTCTAAATTTAAACATAGTATAGTTTGGGTAAACCATTGGAAAACAGTGGGAGGATTAACCTCTTTCCAATTCAATAGTATAGATCTTCTAGCCATTAGTGTAAGAAAAGCAATCATACGATCCGCAGGAAGAGATAAATAAGTCAAATCTATCATAGGTAATCCAAAAATTGCAGTAATGGGATGTGGTTGTAAATCAATATTCAAAACGGTAGATATAATGGAAAAAATTTCCTTCCAATAATTCTGTAAAGAGGGACAGGACCAAAACATATGTGTAAGGGAAGCTATTTCCAATTGACATTTATCACATATAGGATCGATATGAAAATAAAAGCGATGGAGTTTATCTTTAGACATATGAGCTCTATGAACAACTTTAAATTGTATCAGTGAATGTTTTGCACATAGAGAAGAGGAGTTTACCAGTCGCAGAATTTTATTCCAATTTTCATTGGAAATATGAAGGTTGAGTTCTCTTTCCCAATCATTTTTAAACTTTCCAAAAGTCCCAGAATTTATTTTTGTAATTATATTATATAATTTAGATATCACACCTTTTGGAGGGAATTTTGAATATAGTATATCCTCTAAAACAGTCGTAGTCTCCCGACTGGGAAAAGAGGGAAAAGTCGAAACTAAGAAACTCCTAATCTGCAAATATCGTAAGAAATGAGATCTAGGTAAATCATATTTCATGGATAATTGTTCAAATGACATGAAAGAGTTATCCAAGAATAAATCCGAAAAGCATGTTATACCTTTAACTTTCCAGAGTAAATAAGCTTGATCAATTAGAGAGGGATGAAAAAAGAAATTTAGTACAATAGGGGTTTCCAAGATAAAATGACTTTGGCCAAAAAATCTCCGGAATTGAAACCATATACGTAGTGTATGTTTAGCCATTGGATTATCAATTTGTTTATATAATTTAGTAAGAGTAAAAGGGAGAGCAGCTCCCAAAATAGAACTAATTGAGAAATTTTGTACCAGTTTAATTTCTAAATTTACCCAATGGGGATTTAGAGATAATTCTGAATAATTCAACCAATACCTTAAGTAACTAATATTAATTGCCCAATAATAAATTCTAAAGTTGGGTAATGCCAATCCTCCCTCCAGTTTAGATTTCTGTAAATATTTTTTTCCCAATCTAGGATTCTTGTTTTGCCAGATATATGAAGACAATTTAGAATCGACCTTATCAAAAAAAGATTTAGGAACAAAAATAGGTATAGCTTGGAATATATATAAAATTTTAGGTAAGACCATCATCTTAATAGCATTAATTCGGCCTATCATGGATAGGGATAATGGTGACCAATTGGTAAGTAAACTGCCGATCAGGTCCAATGGAGGGAGAAAATTAGTCCTAAACAAATCTTTATGTTTTTTAGTAATCTTAATCCCTAAATATATAAAATAGTCTCTAGCTATTTTAAAAGGCAAGCTATCGTAAATAGGAACCCATCCATTAAAAGGGAATAATTCACTTTTATTTAAGTTCAGTTTATATCCCGAAAAATTACTAAATTAGCACAGTGGTTCTCAACCTTTTTCTTTCCACTCACATACCACTTTAAGTATTCCCTATGTCATCAGTGCTCCGCGATTAGTAAGGGATTGCTTAAAGTGGGATGTGGGTGGATAAAAACAGTTTGTAAACCACTGTTTTAATCGTACCTCATTAACTTGTTATATGCATGGTTTCAGAACTCCAGAGGAAATGGGCCAATGACAATTTTTCTCAAGCAAAATATTACAGTAACAATTGGGTCTAGAGCAGTGATTCTCAACCTTCCCTTCCCACTCACAATCCACCTTAAGCCATCCCTTACTAAACACAGAGCACTTATGGCATAGGGGTTAGTTCAAGTGGTATGTGAGGGGAAAGAAGAAGGTTGAGAACCACTGAGTTAGCAGTATTAGCAGGGTGCGGGATAAAGTTAGGAAACTTTAGTTTGTGCAGAGACTGAAGGCAATGGCTTTGATCTTTCTCATTGGAACCATTTTCTGTTTATCCAATTCTTGATACCACACAGTGAAAATGTCAATGGAGTCAGTAGAAGGATTAAATATGATGAGGGTATGGAAGAGCTCAATTTCATCAACTAATACTCATTTTTTTTGATGTAACTGAGATTAGTATATGGATGAAAATTGAGAGGTTGCTGGGTGAATACTTGACCAATGACAGTTAAAATAATGATGCGTCTTCATCACCATCAGGGACCCACACAACCCAGCACCTGTTCTCACTGCTGCCATCAGGGACCCACACAACCCAGCACCTGTTCTCACTGCTGCCATCAGGACCCACACCACCCAGCACCTGTTCTCGCTGCTGCCATCAAGGACCCACACCACCCAGCACCTGTTCTCGCTGCTGCCATCAAGGACCCACACCACTCAGCACCTGTTCTCGCTGCTGCCATCAGGAACCACACCACCCAGCACCTGTTGTCGCTGCCGCCATCAAGGACCCACACCACCCAGCACCTGTTGTCGCTGCTGCCATCAAGGACCCACACCACCCAGCACCTGTTGTCGCTGCTGCCATCAGGAAAGAGGTGTCAGTGCCACAAGACTCGCACTCACCAGGTTCAGGAACAGCTGCTTCCCATCCACCATCAGACTCCTCAACAACAAAATCAATCAGAGCCACGTTTACGGGCTCTTACTTGTGCACTTTATTGATTTTCTTTTGTTCGCTCTGTATTGCACAGTTTGTTTATATTTGTTATCTATTTGTTGACATGTTCACACTGTACAATTTTATTTTTTGCACTACCAATTGGTAATTCTGCTGCGCCCATAGAAAAAGGAATCTCTGGGTTCTATGTGATGTCATGTCTGCACTCTGACAATAAATCGGAAATCTGATGTGTGAGTGGGAAGGGAACTCATTATCAAAAAGACACAAGAGGCTGCAATTTGGAGCAAAGGGACAAGTTGCTGGAGAAACTCGGTGGATCAGGCAACATCGGTGGAGGCAAAAGGATGGTTGATGTTTTGGGCTTAGAGCCCTGTTGGTAATATTATCTTTACCTTAAATGGATGCTGTGAGACCTGCTGAGTTCTGAGAATCCTAACCTTGCCTTGGCTGTGAAAGGACCAGAGCAATTTATTTGCAGTTCCAAATTCAGTGCATTTCAATGGGTTTTCTACGAGAACATTGAGAAGCTCACTTTTGATGAGATTTCCTCTGCCTGAGAAACACCCTGATTTGAGTGTCTTGTCTTCGGTTAGAGCAGTGGTTCTCAACCTTTTTCTTTCCACTTGCATGCCAGCGGTGCTCTGTGATTAGTAAGGGATTGCTTAAGGTGGGATGTGAGTGGGAAGGGAAGGCCGAGAATTCGAGGCTCTAGACCCAATTGTTCCTGAAATATTTTGCTTGAGAAAGATTGTTGTTAGCCCATTTCTTTTGGAGTTCTGAAGTGGTACAGATAACGAGTCAATGAGGGACGATGAAAACGGTAGTTTTCAAACTTTTTATTTCCACCCACGACCACCTTAGGCAATCTCTGACTAATCACACCGATGGCACAGGGAATACTTGAAGTCTATATGAGTGGAAAGAAAAAGGTTGAGAAGCACTGGTTTAGAAACTCAATGCAGGAGGTATATTTTACCAGAAGAATTCCCTGTGCTAATGGTGCCTGGTGTATGAATAGCACTTGAATCTTTCCATTTGAATTTATTCAACCTGGGTCATTTTTTTTCAGTTATTATCATTATTCAGCAAATCAGGCATTTAGGATACAAAAAAGAAACATTTAGACAAGATGTGGTTTCCCACATAATGGAGAAACCATTAGGCAAATTCAGTCTGCAAAAGGAAGCCTGATTTTCCAGTTGCCTTTCACTTTAATTCTTCATCCTTTTCCCAAGTTAACTTTCATCTTTGTCCTTCTGCACTGTTCGAGTAAGGCCAAGAGTAAGGTCTCCTGGCTGGCCACTTTACAGTCTGCATCAAAATCAACAATTTTAGAACAACTAATGTTGTTTACATCATTGATTCAAATATTTCCTTCTGCACAGATTCCATTTATTTTTAAATTTAGACATACAGCACAATAACAGGCCAAGTCTATGTTGCCAAATTTTCACCCCATTAATCTACATCCCGGTACGTTTCAAGTGGTGGGAGGAAACCCACGTAGACACGAGGAGAATGTACAAATTCCTTACCGTCAGCGCAGAACTATCGCACCACCCTGTTCAGCAACAGCTGTGCTGGCTCTGGAAAGACGTTGTGCTAACCGTTACGCCAACAGTCCCAATTCCACCTGATCTGCGGAGTATTTCCAACACGTTCTGTTTCAGCTTACTGACAACATCAGACGCTGCATCATGACCTGCTGAGTATCTCCAGCACTTTTGTGTATTGTTCTTCAATCACAATGCCTGCAGAATTTTCTGTTCAACTCTTTCAGTCTTATGTTTTGTTTTCTCTCCCTTGATGCTCTTTCATTTTCAACTACATGCACTCCAGACCAATCAGCTATGAATACTATGATCAACACTCGATGTCACCAAAACCAGGAGTATAAAGGAGTGATCATTGGGGGAGTCCGAGGTGGAGAGGGAGAACAAATTTAAATTTCTGGGAGTCTCTGTCTTGGAGAACCTTTCCAGGACATGACACTTAAATTTCAGCATGAAGAAAGTACCTCAACTTCCTCAAGATTTTGCGGAGGTACGATATGACGTCAGAAACTGGCAAACTTCTATGGATGTGTAGTGGAAAGTCAGAATTTATTGTCATGTGCAAGTCATGAAATTTGGTGTTTTGTAGCAGCATCAAAGTGGAAACATTCATATTGTGATCAATCTTTCAACAATATAATCTAAAAAAAACCAAATAATAGTGCACGAAAAGTAAGGCAGAGTCTATGGTTCATTGATCATTCAGGAATCTGATGACAATGGGAAGAAGCTGTCCCTGTGCTGCCGAATGTTCATCTTCAGGCCCACGTACCTCCTTCCTGGATGGTAGCAGAGTGAAGAGGGCATGGCCTGGGTGGTGGGGGTCTTTGAGGAAGGAGGCTACCTTTTTCAGACACCACCTCATGTAGATGTCCTCGATGGAGTGAGGTCTGGTGCTTGTGATGTCGCAGGCCGAGTTAGCAACCCTCTGGATTTTTTTCTTGTCCCGAGCAGTGTGCTGACCGACTGCATTGTGGTCTGGTGTGGAGGCACCAATACCTCTGAGTAGAAAGCCCTGCAAAAGGTAGTGGAAACAGCACTGCACATCACAAGCAAAACTATCCCCACCAGGAGAAAATCTACATGGATAGCTGCTGTCGGAGAGCAGCAGCAATCATCAAAGATCCACACTGCCCAGTACATGCTCTTTTCTTGCTGTTTCCATCAGGAAACAGGTACAGGTACCACAAGATTTGCACCACCAGGTTAAGGAAAAGTTGCTACCCCTCCACCATCAGATTCCAAAACAACAGACTTAATCAGAGACTCATTTAAGGACATTAAATTTAATTTAGACCTACAGCATGATAACAGGCCTTTTCGGCCCACGAACCCGTATCTCCCAATTACACCCGATTGACGTACACCCCCGGTACATTTCAAACTGTGGGGGGAAACTGGAGCTCCCGGGGAAAACCCATACACATACAGGGAGAAAGTACAAACTCCTTACAGATAGTGCGGTATTGAAACCCCGGCCCCAATCGTTGGTGCTACTGTGCTGCCCCACTTTGCATATTATTTATTATTGAATATTTATTTTTTTCTATATTCGTATATCATTTTGTTTACATTTCTTTCTTTGTTTACTTTTCTCTCTTTTGTCCATGTACCTTTTTCTTGAATACAGTTTACACTAGCGAGAAGTAGAAATTCTGCCGGGCCAGAAGGAAAAAGAATCTCAGGGATGTATGTGTTCTGAACTTGAACATTAATCAATGTCTCTGCTCCTATCGCTTTTGTTTACATGATGCTCTTGGTCTCCATCTTATCAGAGACATTCCCTCACTGCCTCGTCTGTTTTCTCACTTTTCCCCTTCTGGTGTGGGGCCATCAACTTAAAATAACGATCACTTTCTCTTTTCACTTCCCCCTTGACAGGCTTAAATTTAGATTACGTCCTTGGCTGTAGACTGTTAAGGCAACACAAACCAGTTTTTCTAACTGTACTCAGCTCCTAATTTTAATCTAGAGATACAGTCCTTTCTGGCGCAATTGTCGCACTGCGCGAATGTACCCATGTGATGAATTAACCCCGGTACATCTTTGGAATGTGGAAGGAACACTGGAGGAAATGCACGCGGACGAGGGGGAAAACGTACAATTTCGGGCCGCAGCGTTATGCTAACAGTGGTGTTGTGGCGGTGCACATCCTCATGGCGAACCGGCCCCGCTTGTATCGCCACGTGGCGGGGCAGCCATGGGGAAATGGCGTCATCAGAGGTTTCTCTCTGACTCCAGCATCCCTTCCAGTGCGCGCTCTGGGCAGCGACTATGATGTCACAATGCTCCTGCTGCCCTTAAAGGGGCGCGCTGAATTTGAATAAAAACAGTCGTTAACGACCCCCGACGTGGTGGCTGTGTCTCTCCCTCTGCTCACACCGCCACAGTGTCCTCATTTTCATTTTAATATCCTGAATAGTTTAATTGAAGCTCGTGTCATCACCCGCCCTCCAGAACTTAAGAGAATTCCATCGTGGAGCGGAGTTCACAGCCAGATCAGCCATGATCTTATTAAAGAGCAGAGCAGGCTCGTCTGGGCAGATGGCCTGTTCCTGCTCTCATTTCTTGCGCTCTTCCCTCATAATTCAATCACTGGAGTCTGATATTATTCTAGCCAGTGTGTATTGCTGCCGTGTAACAGCAGCACCCAGAGTCACCCCCAGCATTCCAGCCGTTGTCTCACCAGGTTTCTGTCACACTGCACTCCAGCCCTCTGGAGTGTTCATTGACTTCATCAACAGCCACAATTATTTTCTGCAGCTCCCCATAATGTTCCATTGGTCTATGTATGTCGTAGACTCTTCGGAAGACCTGTAGATTTTCACCGTTTAGAAACTACTTTGGTCCACTCTACTTAGGCCTGCCATCTCCAAATCTATGCTTGCTTTTTGTCTGAGAATGTTTTGGGCTAATTGATCCCTTTTATAATTGTTTTAACTTCTTCAAAGTTCTCAGATGAAACTTTACGTGTTTAACCCCCCCCCCCCCCACTCTATTCTTCATTATAAACTTGTAATTATGTTTTAATTGTTGTAGACAAAAAGTAATGACTGCTGTAACTGATGTTCATTTTGAATTGTGATGGCACCCATCCCTCCGCGCCACCCCCACCCCCAAGGATCCATTATGCCTCTGAGATGCCTTGCAAGATTTTTGTTTTTAAATTTGCGCCCTGTCTGCTTGAGCGCCATGCAAAGATAGGAGCATTCAGTGCAAAATTGAGTATTGCGTTGTTGGATGTGGCAAAGGATGAGCGGGTAAATCTGGTCCTGTCTCCCGGGGCTGTATGGAGAAAAGAGAAGGGGGGTTCTCCTATGCTCTGGCAAACATTAAATACTCTTGTCAACATCACTGAAACAGATGATCTGCTGACTGATCTAATTGAGGTTTGTGAGATTTTTCCTTTTGACTAATCGCTGCGGAGTCTGTCATCCAATTATTTGTGACTGCACCTCAAAAGCAAACTGGCTGTAGGACGTAAAGGACAATGTACAAGTTTCTTCATTCTGTGTATTTTCAACAGCTACAGCTTTGATTTAAGCATTTGCTTAAATATAAATAATGTTGGGTATCCACCAGCTGTTTTTTGTTTGTTCTGTGATAAAGGCTGTTAAAATGAGTCAGCTTTTTATTGTTCATTTGATTATATCATTGTCTTGCTGGTTTCCTGCTATGTCGCCTGTCCAAGTAGTTAATACTGGATTTCTCTTTCCTCAACTCTCATCTGAACTAACCAAATTAATTCTTGCTGGTATTTATTTTTGGTGGCAGTGGGACATTGCTTTTTCCTATGGCCTTTGAATTTCATTACAGTTTTAGGATTGTAGCTTAGGTTTTCAAGTTAAATTTATTGTCATCTGATTGTGCAATTGCTACCCGATGAAACAGCATTCTCCACTCCTCAGTGCAAAACATGCAGACACACAATCAGACATAAAACACATGCAGACAAACAATACATTTACAGGACGAGTATTTCATCTATACAAATAAATAAATAAATATTGTTTGTGTGGTCAGTGTGAACAGTTGCTTTGGTTGTTCAGCCTTCTCATTGCCCGGGGAAGAAGCTGTTCCTCAGCCTGGTGGTGCTGGCTCTGATCCTCCTGTATCTCTTCACTGGATGGGAGCAGCTGAAAGATGCTTCGTGCAGGGTGGAAGGGGTCCTCAATGATTTTGAGCACCCTCTTCAGACAACGATCCGGTAAAACACATCGATAAATGGGAATTGTAAGGTAAAACATCATGAGATGGGAATGTGTAAGGAGTTACCCTGTACAGGGCTGTAACAAGATGTGAATGCATCCTTGTACTTACAAGATAAGAGAGACATTGATGGATTGAGAGGCAGGAAGCTAGCAGGGAAAGGATAGCAACATCATGAGATGGGAATGTGTAAGGAGTTACCCTGTACAGAATGGACATTCTGGTGATCATCTCTGCCATTCTTATAGTCCTGTGGATTGACTTCCAAACCATTTCTCTGCAGAAACAGTACCGCACTGTGACGCAGCTGGTCAGGATGCTCTCAGTTGAGCTCTTATAGAAGGTTGACACAACGGTGGCCGGTAGCCTTTCACGCTTCAGTCTTCTCAGGAAGTGCAGTCGCTGTTGTGCCTTCCTGACAAATGAGGAGATGTGTGTCCATGATAGGTCACTAGTTAAGTGAATTCCAAGGAACTTGGTATTCTCCAGAGTTGTCGATGTGTATTGGAGGGTGATCATTCCTGGTCCTCCTGAAGTCCACGATTATCTTCTCCGTCTTGTCTATGTTGAGACTCACACCATTTCATGAGATTTTCCACCTCCTCTCTGTAGTGCGACTCATCTTCATTGTGGCTGATGAGGCCGACTGCTGTTGAGCCATCTGCAAACTTGATGTCATTGCTAGAGCTGGATCTGGCGATCCAGTCGTGGGTCAGGAGCGGGCTGAGCTCACCGCCTTGAGGGGCGCCTGTGCCCAAGGTGACGGTGTTCGACGTTCTCCTACCGACTCGGACAAAATGCGATCTTTCCGTTAGGAAGTCCAGGATCCAGTGAGAGAGGGGTATTGAGTCCCAGCGAGGAGAGCTTCTCTATCAACCTCAAGAGGAAGGATTGTATTAAATGCCGAGGTGAAGTCAATGAACAGCAGCCTGCCGTACGAGGCGTCGGTCTCCAGCTGGGCTAGGGCAGAGTGAAGATGAGGATATGGTATTGTCTGTGGAACGACAATGCTATAATCGTTTAAATGATTTTGCTTTTCCTTTTTTCTCTAACAAAAAACAATTAGAAATACCTATTTCATCTGTTTATTATTTGCAGGTTGAATTCCACTTCAGTCATTTTAAGTGACCAAGTACATATCTTGGGTAATTTTTGAATTGGTTTAACTGAAATATATTTGTTTTAAAAGTTCACCTGTGCATTTGCAGGTGTATTAATTTTTGTGTGTAGTTTTATTTAGAATATTTTTCTAGGTAAAAGATGCCCTTATTTTGAAGATAAAACCATCTATTCTTCCCAAAGATGCCAGTTATTAATGAGTTCTAGAAAAAAAATCTAATGACTGGATGAACTTCTTTTTATTAGATGCAATTCATGGACAGGTACATGGATGGGAAGGGGAGGGAGGGCTATGGACTGGGAGCAGGCTTGTGGGACTGGGCTGAAGGGCCTGTTTCTGGGCTGCAATGTTCTATGCTTCTAAGTGCGATTAGACGTGATAATAAGTTTGTTTGTTTGCCTCATAATTGTTATAGATTTCGATTAAAAATTAAAATGGAAGTATGCTCATACACCATCAATAGTATCAGAATTTTTATCTCTGCAGGGCACATGCATTTGCTTCCAGCAAGTTTCCCAAAAAATCAGATCTTGAGAAAGGTCTTGGATTTATAGTGATAAATATCATACAGGTTAAAGTTAAATTATTCATAGTTTTGGTATTGGTAAATATATATGAATTTGGAACTGATGGGATGACTTCCATTGATAATAAATGAAATACAGTACTAACCACCTTCCCATTCATCCCCATCTCTGTTTGTTTTTCAGTCACTCCTGCTTTTGGGTGGAATTGCTCTCGTCTGCCTGGCCCTCAATCTCCTCTTCCTTCTCTTCTATTCCTTTTGGCTCTGCTGTCGACGGAAGAGAGAAGATCAGCTAAATGCAGATTGTTGCTGTACGGCTTGGTGTGTGATTATTGCAACACTTGTGTGCAGGTGAGGGCAATTTCTTGCCAACAGTTTATTGCCGTGAGGCTTTGTTTCAGGGGCAATGCAGGTGACCCCTGTGTTGCAGGTGGGTGTATGGTCTTCCTAGAAACCATCTGTATTTTAATTTTCCACAACTCGAAGCCATATGATCAGTGCAAGCGGCAAGAAATGCAAATTGAAAAATGTATTGATTTACTTTTTTCTCCTATATAAATTTCACTTGAAGTTTTTTAATATATTGATTTGTGAATTCCTTATGTCTGAAAAGTTTCCTGGACTTATTTTTCTGAGTAATACTGTGAGCTCTATTGTGTTGGTTTCCTGTCTTTAACCACATTCTGATGAAACTTCATGAAACAGTCGGCTTAACGTCAATAGTAGGAATAATAATGCAATCTCCACAAAGGGAGAAAACAGAGTAGTTAGAAATGAAATGAATAATCATCATTCTTGGAATGTAAGAAAGTGCAGACAGTGGAATGCAACTTTTCTGGCTGTTCAAAGATGACTCATGATGGGAGAGTAAAGTCAACTTTCAAGGTTCCTTTATTGTCACGTAATAATATACAAAAGTGTAATATACATGATATTCTTCAACTTTTGTCTGCCGTCAGGCAAATAAAGAGTCTCCATGGGCCCCTAACGATAGGAGAAAGATAAGCAAAAGAGAGTCCCTTCAGAGACACTGAGGGTCCATGGATTTTAACTCCAGCGCCCCCCGCAGCCTCTACAGCTGCACGGTCTCCTGTTCAAGAGTCTGGCAACCTGAGCTCCAGGCCCAAACCTCTAATACAATCAGGAAGCCATCAGCGCCTGATGCCCTTTGGAAGCCCTTTTTACCCTCAGCATCTTCTTGAATCTCTATTTTGATACCTGGTACCCCTTAGCCAATCTCTAGTAGCCCGCAGCCTGTGTGAGTCCTTCGGCCGCTGGTTCGCTGCCATGGTCACGCTCCAGAAAGGTCATCTCCTATCCTTCACCTTCTCAAGAGTTGGCGTTCTTCCCGTTTCTGGTGCCATGTGCCTATCTGCTGGTCTCCTGAAGTTCGCCAGACCTTGTGGTATGCTGCCCAGCACAAGCGCTGCTGTCTTGGGCACAGACTTTATGGTTGCAGGCTGAGGAAGGGGATGAGTCAACATACAGGATTGTGGTGAATGTCTGCCAAGCTGCCTGTCTCCCCTCTGACGAGCCTTGCTGTACTAACATTGGCTGTGCATTATCTCTACTGTTAAGGACACTCCCCTTGGATATAACTGTATATGCATTGTCTTTCATTATTGTACCATGTTTCTGCTAATAAAAACCATGATTATTGTTTGACCACATCGTCTTTGTCTACTTCATCAACTGGCACTTCAAGGATGGAGATCGAAAACTTGGCTGAATGGAGCACCCACAACAACCTTGCACTCAATGTCACCTGATTGTTGACTTCAGGAAAGGAAAACCAGAGGTGTACAATCCAGGGATCATTGGGGGTCAGAGGTGGAGAGGGTGAGCAAATTTAAGTTCTTTGGAGTCAATATCTCAGAGAAACTTTTCTGGACCCAACACACTAATGGCATCTTGAAGAAAGTGCCTCAACTTACTCAGGAGTTTGTGGAGGATTGGTCTGACATCAGAAACCCTGGCAAATTTCTACAACAGAGGTGTGGTGGAAAGTGTGGTGACTGGCTGCATCACGGTTTGATAAGGGAACACCAATACCCCTGAGTGAAAAGCCCTGCAAAAGTAGTGGACACAGCCCAGGACATCACTGGCAAAACCCTCCCCACTATTGAGTACATTTACAGGGAACGCTGCCGTCGGAGGGCAGCAGCAATCATAAAGGACCCACACCACCCAGCACATGCTCTGTTCTCGCTGCTGCCATCAGGAAAGATGTAGAGGTGCCACAAGACTCACACTACCAGGTTCAAGAACAGCTGCTACCCCTCCCATCATCAGACTCCCCAGTGGCAAACTCAGTCAGAGACTCATTTAAGGACTCTTGTGCATGTTATTGAGTTTCTTTTGTGTTTTCTGCATTGCACGGATTAGTTATCTGTTTACAATTCTTTTATTTGTTTACATGTTTACTCCATGTAGTTTATTTTTTCCTCTACCAATTAGTGGTAAATCTGCCACGCCCACAGGAAAAAGCAATCTCAGTGTTCCATTTGATGTCATGCATGTACTCTGACAATAAATCTGAAATCTGTCTTTTAAAAGAACCCAACATTGTTGGCCCCTTTAACAGGTCATTTAAAGCCTGTATGGAGGCATCAGCACCAGGACCCCATGGAGCAGTGCTGTGTCTCCGCTGTGTTTGCATCAGCAGAAGAGTGGCCATTACAGCGCCTCTGGCAGCACCGCCGCCTTACTTGGAGTTTGGAACTTACAGCAGTACATTGTCTGATGGCTTCTGAATTGGAAGTAAAGGATAAGAATAATTTGGGGGGGGCGGGACCCATTAGTACAATGCCATTTAGAATCCCATGCTCGCTATGAGTTTGAACATTCTCCCATGTCTGCGTGGGTTTTCACCCGGGGCTCTGGTTTGAAATGTACTGGGATATAGATTAATTGGGCAGCACTGGCTCCTGGGCCAAAAGGGCCTGTTACTGTGCTGTATGTCCAAATATAAATTAAAGTTTTAAATTTTAAAAAATACATTTATAAAGGGTAGCTACTTAAAGCAGAACCACAACAGTTTACAATTAACATTAAAAATTAAACTGGAATTAAATTCAAAATTTTGGTGAAAAATGTACCAAATTGAATTTTTTACAATTAGCTTTAGCTGTTTCGTGGAAATGTGTAGTTATTACTTGGAAATCGAACATGGATTTGGGGATGCAAAGATGACGTATCGAAAAGAGATCTTGTATTCCTCTTGAAAAAAATTACGTAGTTTATGTGATAAATATATTTTTTTCTGAAAATATGGAGCCCATGTTTTCATATTTACAATAGGTTGGTTTGAAAGTTTAAGCTCTCAATAACTTGTCCTGGTGGTGGTTTTCAGTTTCACAGCAGTTGATTTGAATTTGTATTTCTATTTTGGTAATCTCTTTTTCTTTCTTTTTAGGGGGTAGGTGGGAGGGAGGAGGGAGGAGGGTGGTGGGGAGGGAGGGAGGGAGGGAGGGAGGGATTAGGTTTATAAACCACATCTATTTCTATATCTAATTTATTATTAATTGAAATATAATTGTGGTTTTTAAAATTTTTAAATGAAATTTTTGGTGGTGGTGGAGATGTTCAAAGATGGTAGTGAGGTAGACTGTAACAAGTTTAATGGGTAACTTTACTCCTTTATGCCAATAACTGTGTGGCTTGGTTGACAATACACCATCAACAAATTTGCTGATGAACCACGGTCATGGGTTGTATTAAAAAGGGTCGATGAGCCAGCATACAACAGGGAGATTGAAAACTTGGCTGAATGGTGCACCAACAACAACCTCACATTCATTGTTACCAAAACCAAGGAGCTGATTGTGGACTTTAGGAAGGGAAAACCAGAAGTATGTGATCGAGTGGGGATCAATCAGAGATAGAGAGGGTGGCCAAATTTAAATTCCTAGGAGTCACATTCTCAGAGGATCTGTCCTGGACCCAACACGTGAATATCATTGTGAAAGAAGCTCGAAGCTTGTTATCTCCTCTACCTCCTCAGGAATTTGTGGGCCAGATTCCATGAATCTTTGATTGTTTAAAAAAAAATCCTACCACCTGGCCCGTTCTTCAGGCAGTTTAAACCTGCAGGGGGCCATTAGGCATGAGAGCCAGGTAGTGGGACCTTGTGGTGGAGCATTGGAAGACTAGATCTTTTCTGCCCGTTTCTCCCGATGTGCTCGAGCGATGGTGCTGCTGTTCTCGCAGTCGCAGAAACGCTGCATATATCATATAGGAGTCTAGAACACTACAGCTCTGAAAACAGGCCATTCGTCTCCTCTAGTCTGTGCTGACCCTAGTCCCACTGACCTGCTCCCATTCCATAACGCTCCAGGCCTCTCCCAACCATGTATCTATCCAATTTATTCTTAAAATACAAGATTGAGCCTGCATTCACCACATCAGATAGCAGCTCATTCCACACTCCCACCACTCTCTGACTGAAGAACTTCCCACGAATGAGCCCCTAAACCTTTTCCCCTTCAGTTTAAAACCATGATCTCTCGTATTTATCTCCCCCAATCCAAGAGGAAAAATTGATATCCTTCCTGTAGCATAATGCTGTTAAACCACAAACACAATAACCATTTTATCCAATCTGTAGTTTCGTTCTCAACACCCCCAATAAATTTTTCACCATATTTTAATCAGTTCTACTTATTCCAGAGCATTCAACTTATTTAAAAAAAAATAAATATAAAGGTGAAATTATATAATGGTTTATTCAAAATGGAGATGTGGGGGGGCTGGTAGTCATGGTGGGGAGCTGGCTGATGGAGGACCTCAGTTTTACCAGCCCCCCCACATCTCCATCGGGCACACAAAACTCAAAACGGTCAACCAGTTTACCTATCTCGGCTGCACCATTTCATCAGATGCAAGGATCGACAATGAGATAGACAACAGACTCGCCAAGGCAAATAGCGCCTTTGGAAGACTACACAAAAGAGTTTGGAAAAACAACCAACTGAAAAACCTCACAAAGATAAGCGTATACAGAGCCGTTGTCATACCCACACTCCTGTTCGGCTCCGAATCATGGGTCCTCTACCGGCACCACCTACGGCTCCTAGAACACTTCCACCAGCGTTGTCTCCGCTCCATCCTCAACATCCATTGGAGCGCTTACACCCCTAACGTCGAAGTACTCGAGATGGCAGAGGTCGACAGCATCGAGTCCACGCTGCTGAAGATCCAGCTGCGCTGGATGGGTCACGTCTCCAGAATGGAGGACCATCGCCTTCCCAAGATCGTGTTATATGGCGAGCTCTCCACTGGCCACCGTGACAGAGGTGCACTAAAGAAAAGGTACAAGGACTGCCTAAAGAAATCTCTTGGTGCCTGCCACATTGACCACCGCCAGTGGGCTGATAACGCCTCAAACCGTGCATCTTGGCGCCTCACAGTTCGGCGGGCAGCAACCTCCTTTGAAGAAGACCGCAGAGCCCACCTCACTGACAAAAGGCAAAGGAGGAAAAACCCAACACCCAACCCCAACCAACCAATTTTCCCTTGCAACCGCTGCAATCGTGTCTGCCTGTCCCGCATCGGACTTGTCAGCCACAAACGAGCCTGCAGTTGACGTGGACTTTTTACCCCCTCCATAAATCTTCGTCCGCGAAGCCAAGCCAAAGAAAAAATTCAAAATAGACAATCCTGGAATTGCTTGCACACCACCATTGTAGGTGCACATCAAAATCAGCTGCTACTTTTACTTCATCACTAATAGGATCTAATTGGATAATCATGTTGAGGAACTTTGGGGGACATCCGATGCGCTCTAGTATTTGCCAAAGCCCTTTCCTGCTCACGGTGTCGAAGGCTTTGGTGAGGTCAACAAAGGTGATGTAGAGTCCTTTGTTTTGTTCTCTACACTTTTCTTGGAGCTGTCTGAGGACAAAGACCATGTCAGTGGTTCCTCTGTTAGCGCGAAAGCCGCACTGTGATTCTGGGAGAATATTCTCAGCGACACTAGGTATTATTCTATTTAGTAGAATCCTAGCGAAGATTTTGCCTGCAATGGAGAGCAACGTGATTCCCCTGTAGTTTGAGCAGTCTGATTTCTCGCCTTTGTTTTTGTACAGGGTGATGATGGTGGCATCACGAAGATCCTGAGGCAGTTTACCTTGGTCCCAACAAAGCTTGAAAAACTCATGCAGTTTGGCATGCAGAGTTTTGCCGCCAGCCTTCCAGACCTCTGGGGGGATTCCATCCATACCTGCTGCTTTGCCACTTTTCAGTTGTTCGATTGCCTTATATGTCTCATCCAGGGTGGGAACCTCATCCAGCTCTAGCCTTAGGGGCTGTTGAGGGAGCTGGAGCAGGGCGGAATCTTGGACTGAGCGGTTGGTACTGAAAAGAGATTGGAAGTGTTCTGACCATCGGTTGAGGATGGAGATCTTGTCGCTGAGGAGGACTTTGCCGTCTGAGCTGCGCAGCGGGCTTTGGACTTGGGGTGAGGGGCCGTACACAGCCTTTAGAGCCTCGTAGAAACCCCTGAAGTCGCCAATGTCCGCGCTGAGCTGTGTTCGTTTGGCGAGGCTAGTCCACCACTCATTTTGGATCTCCCGGAGTTTGCGCTGAAGATGGCTGCATGCGCGACGGAAGGCTTGTTTCTTCTCTGGACAGGACGGCTTTGTAAGGTGAGCCTGGTGGGCAGCTCGCTTCTTTGCCAGCAGCTCCTGGATTTCCTGGCTTTTTCGTCAAACCAGTCCTTGTTTTTCCTGGAGGAGAAGCCCAGTACCTCTTCAGTGGATTGCAGTATGGTAGTCTTCAACTGATCCCAGAGGGTTTCAGGGGACGGGTCCGTGAGGCGGGTTGCAACGTCGAGCTTTGCTTTGAGGTTTGCCTGGAAGTTTCCTCTCGCTTCGTCTGACTGCAGTTTTCCAACATTGAACCTCTTTCTGGGGGCTTTATTGTTCCTGGGCTTTGGCTTGAAGTGAAGGTTGAGCTTGCAGCGAACCAGCCGGTGGTCAGTGTGGCATTCCGCGCTAGGCATGACCCTGGTGTGGAGCACATCTTGTTTGTCACTTTCTCGCACCAGGATGTAGTCCAGGAGGTGCCAGTGTTTGGATCGGGGATGCATCCAGGTGGTCTTAAGGCTGTCCCTCTGCTGAAAAAGGGTGTTTGTAATGACAAGCCGCT
Organism: Narcine bancroftii; assembly: GCF_036971445.1. Lineage (NCBI taxonomy): Eukaryota > Metazoa > Chordata > Chondrichthyes > Torpediniformes > Narcinidae > Narcine > Narcine bancroftii. The sequence continues at coordinate 36,297,555 of NC_091480.1, read as the reverse complement.
GTTCTGCGCAGAGCTCCAACAGGAGGCGCCCATTGTCGTTGCACTTGCCGACGCCATGCTTGCCCAGGATTCCTGGCCAGGTTTCTGAGTCTTTGCCGACACGAGCGTTGAAGTCGCCCAGGATGACAACCTTGTCGGCTGTAGGGGTACGTTGGATGAGGTTGCGCAGGTCGGTGTAGAACTTGTTCTTTTCTGCTGGTTCCGCCTGGAGGGTTGGAGCATAGACACTGATGAGGGTGATGTGACGCTTGTTTTGAAGTGGGAGTCGCATGGACATGATTCGGTCCGAGAGGCCTGTCGGAAGGTTTTCGAGTTTGGAGGCAATGAAGCTCTTGACCATGAAGCCTACACCAGATAGGCGTCGTTCATCCGAAGGCTTGCCAGACCAGTAGAGTGTGTAGCCCGCGCCGCGTTCTTGGAAGCTGCCTACATCTGCCAGGCGGACTTCACTGAGAGCGGCTATGTCGATGTCAAGTCTGAGGAGTTCATGTGCAATGAGGGCAGACCGACGTTCAGGTCGATGGCTGTCAGTCTTATCTAGCATGGTTCTGATGTTCCAGCATGCTAGCTTGTCCAACTGCACGAAAACCAACAAGGTCGGGTCAGATACAGCAATGAGCTCTCTGAACCCTTCTCCATTAACAATGGCGTGAAGCAAGGCTGTGTTCTCGCACCAACCCTCTTTTCAATCTTTTTCAGCATGATGCTGAACCAAGCCATGAAAGACCCCAACAATGAAGACGCTGTTTACATCCGGTACTGCACGGATGGCAGTCTCTTCAATCTGAGGCGCCTGCAAGCTCACACCAAGACACAAGAGAAACTTGTCCGTGAACTACTCTTTGCAGATGATGCCGCTTTAGTTGCCCATTCAGAGCCAGCTCTTCAGCGCTTGACGTCCTGCTTTGCGGAAACTGCCAAAATGTTTGGCCTGGAAGTCAGCCTGAAGCTCCCCACCATGACTACCAGCCCCCCCACATCTCCATCGGGCACACAAAACTCAAAACGGTCAACCAGTTTACCTATCTCGGCTGCACCATTTCATCAGATGCAAGGATCGACAATGAGATAGACAACAGACTCGCCAAGGCAAATAGCGCCTTTGGAAGACTACACAAAAGAGTCTGGAAAAACAACCAACTGAAAAACCTCACAAAGATAAGCGTATACAGAGCCGTTGTCATACCCACACTCCTGTTCGGCTCCGAATCATGGGTCCTCTACCGGCACCACCTACGGCTCCTAGAACGCTTCCACCAGCGTTGTCTCCGCTCCATCCTCAACATCCATTGGAGCGCTCACACCCCTAACGTCGAGGTACTCGAGATGGCAGAGGTCGACAGCATCGAGTCCACGCTGCTGAAGATCCAGCTGCGCTGGATGGGTCACGTCTCCAGAATGGAGGACCATCGCCTTCCCAAGATCGTATTATATGGCGAGCTCTCCACTGGCCACCGTGACAGAGGTGCACCAAAGAAAAGGTACAAGGACTGCCTAAAGAAATCTCTTGGTGCCTGCCACATTGACCACCGCCAGTGGGCTGATAACGCCTCAAACCGTGCATCTTGGCGCCTCACAGTTTGGCGGGCAGCAGCCTCCTTTGAAGAAGACCGCAGAGCCCACCTCACTGACAAAAGGCAAAGGAGGAAAAACCCAACACCCAACCCCAACCAACCAATTTTCCCTTGCAACCGCTGCAATCGTGTCTGCCTGTCCCGCATCGGACTGGTCAGCCACAAACGAGCCTGCAGCTGACGTGGACTTTTTACCCCCTCCATAAATCTTCGTCCGCGAAGCCAAGCCAAAGAAGAATAGGATCTAGATGATAATGTGGTGAATTGGGTCAACAACTGATGACTCAAAAGATAGGAGGTGTTGTGGTCGGCGAGGAAGATTTTCAAAGCTTGCAGAAGGATCTGGACCAGCCAGAAAAATGGCAGATGGAGTTTAATGCAGGCAAGTGTGAGATGGGGCATTATGGAAGGGCAAACCAAGGTAGGAGATATATAGTTAATGCTAGGACACTGAGGAATGCAAGGAGCAGAGAGATCTGGGAATGCATTTGCCTAAAATTTTCATTTTTGGAACAACTGTTTCATAATGTTAATGATTGTTTCATGTCCTGTTTGCAAGGAAGACCAAAAACATTGGCTGGACATTTGAATTTTAAAATGTACTACATTGCATTCCAGTGGACAGGAAAATCAGACAAAATTTTGTAATTAGGTACTTTGTAATCAATGTTTTATAGCCCACGAGCTTGCAGGTTCAATCTATTGTATTTTAGTATTTGGATTGCTAAGAAAAATTATACATTTTCATAATATTACAATAGCTGTGGAACATTTTGTTGTATCTTAATACTTAACAGTTGTAAAAAAGGGAATTATTGAAAAGCACCATGATGTTGAAGTTCAACTTCAAATGTTATTGTTAAACATGACATCACATACTGTATACATTTAAATCGGAGAATAATGCTTGTGTGAAAATTGGTGACAAGTTGAATTTAATACAATTCTACATGCTTATTGTGTTGAACTGTTGCTTAAATGTTTAAAATACCTGAGTGATGATGTACAAGCGTATCTTCTTAACCGTGAACCATATGCTCCTGAAGCTTGATTGGCTCTGGGAGTTGCACAACTTTAGTTTAAAGATTGTTCTGGTTATAAAGAGTATTGCTTTAAAATCTTGATTTTAAAGTATTGTAAATAGAAATAATGTCTGTATAAAATTGAAAGGTTTCCTAATGATTGAATTTCTGTTTTATTGCAGCGCAGGGATTGCTGTTGGCTTCTACGGTAATGGAGAAACAAGTGATGGAATCTTCAGGCTTACCTATTCAATGAGACATGCAAATCGCACTATAACAGGAGTCAAGTATCTAGTAAGTATGATTTCCTGTGAGGTGAGTGAGTAAGGCAGTGGATTTTTAAGGAAGGTGGTAAATGGAAGTGTGAGAAAATAGTGGAAGGACATGTACAGCCCCCATGGGTGATGAGTTGATTCCTGTTTGCATTGAATTTTAATGTTCTGCTGATGCTGTGAGTTTTCTTTTCAGATGATTGAAAATGGCAATAACAACAGCATTCTCCAGCTGCCTGTCCTCCAATAAATTAATTCCCTTGGATTTTGCATAGATTAATTTGACAGTCTTTCAGAAAGTGTTTTATTTTCACATTCATGAAAAATGTTCCCGCTCAATAACACCCAATGCTATAAGTCAATGAGGGCAACTCTAAGTTACATGTTCCAAGACTTAGTTATGCTGGAGGGAGACATGAAGGATAGGTTGAGAAAGAGAAATAAATTGAGCCAATTCTGCAAGCTCCAATGGGATCTCAGCCACTATCAGCCGCACCTTTCACTTTTGCTCCTCCCACCTCTTCACCCTCCCCCCACGTTCCCCCACCCTGTCACTTTTGGCAGGGATTACTCTCTTTCTGACTCCCTCGTTCACAGGATAATGTGAACTATTTTGTAACTGCGTAAGAATACACTTTTCTCATTGTAGTGCACCTCTGTGGGGCGTATGTATATGTGAGTGTGTGAACAGTTTCCTGAGATGGTTGAAAGCATCAATAGTAAAGTATCTTCTGTTATTTGAATCTTGCATCTCTAAGTTATTTAAGAAGCCTCCCAAATAACTCCAGAGATATAACATGGTGGCAGCAGTCTAAGAGAACTAGAATAAAGCCATACAATTAATTGTAAGTCACTGAAATGCGAAGGGGAAGAAGAGAAAAAACATTACTGAAAAAAAATGGCTGGAGCAACAGCAGTTCACCCAGTGATGGACGGGAGGCTGAAGATATTATTGAAACGTTTAAAAAGTTTCAGCAGGTGCAATTTAGCATCCAAAAACCATTTTAAAAATGCAACAGCAGAGGAGAAGGTCAATTATATACTTCTCTGGACAGGGGAGCGAAGCCTTGATTTATTTATTAGCTGGAAGCTTACGGGGTGGAGAAAAATGATCCAGAACAGATATTTGCAAAGTTTGTTTCTCATTTTGAACCCAGATCTAATCATAGAATTAAACGCTATGAATTTCAAGGCTTTATGCAAGAAACTGATGAAACTGTTGATAATTTTATCACTAGACTAAAAATTGTTGCTGCAAAATGCAGATTTAGATCGACTTATAAGGGGAGTGCCCATCCCAAAGTGCAAAAGCCTCTTATAGGGAAGAATAGCTTGATCCTGGCTGAAAATATAGACACAGCCAGAGCCTTTGAAGCCACGAGGACGCAAATGGAATCCCTAGCTATGCAGACCCACCCACAGCAAAGAGAAAGAACGGTGGATGCTATAAAAAGACACAATCAGAAAATTGCAAATCCCCAAGACCTGCAGGTAGTGCGGCAGACAACACCCGTTCAATGACCGAAACAAATGCCCCGCATACAGTTCTGAATGTAGAGCCTGTGGTAAAGCAAACCACTGGGCGAAGATGAACAAGTCTGGTATGAAGAAAACTGATACCAGTGAAGAAAAAGGACAAGAAGATCCACCACATAAAAGGAAAGAACAATGAGGACTCCGACATCCAGGTACTGGACATGGAATCCATACGCCTTCATGAGAAGTCAGGTGAAGGAAGCAAGTTGCACACAAGGATCCAAATACAGAGGATAATCCAGACATGCCTATGATATTTAACCTAAAGGTGAAGATGGATACTGGATCACAAAGTAACATCCTTCCATTCAGACTCTACCGCCAGATATTCCTAGTAAACATAATAAAAGGGGATCCAAAAGACGATGTATTGAAAACAGCAAATGTTACATTAATGATCTATGGTGGACCCATGATCAAGCAGCTCGGGAGAGCTAAGATCAATGGCTGCCATAAGGGAAAGAACATCCTCTGTACATTCTACATGGTAGGTACAGACGGACCAGCAATTCTAGGTCTGGATAGCTGCTGGGAGTTGCAGTTCATCTCTGTCAATTATGAGATCCAGACGAAGAAGATATTCAAAAGGATCAACAGAAACACACAAAAAAAAGAGGAGATGATTCCCACAGAAGTACCTGCCAGGCCATAGCACCCAGTGGGAGCAGACTTGTTGACCCAGGATCAAGAGTGGTATTTAATAGTAGCCTGTTACTACTTTAAGTTTCCATTCATCAAAAGGGTGAAAGACCTGAGAGCATCAACTATCACCTCTGAAATGAGAGCGCTCCTTGCTGAACAAGGAATACCCGAGCACATAATACGTGACAATGGAACACAGTTCACGACACAAGAATTTAGAAAGCTGGCTGCAGAGTAAGGGTTTGTTTTCACTACATCATCCCCATTCTAACTCAAAGGTCATGGGTTCATTGAAGGACAAGTGCAAACAGTGAAATGCAGACTAGTTAAGTGTCGCGAAACAAAAGAAGACCCAGACCTAGCTCTTCTATCATTACAAGCAACACTTTTAAGGGCTGACATGAAGTCCCTGACAGAACTTCTAAATGGCAGGAGATATAAAACAACTCTACCAAGCAAAATACACCCTCCAGAAGACCAGGAGGAAACCAGAAGAAGACTGGCTGACATGCAAGAAGAAGGACGCCAGCATTATAACAAACATAAATAGAAACATTGCCAGAACTCTTCAGAGGGCAGCATGTGCATATTCAAGAGCCAAAGTTGAAAACATGGACCCCAGTAAAGAGAAGCTGAGTCACCAAGATCATACATTGTCGAGACAGACTCTGGCAATCAGCTGAGGAGGAGCAGAATTCACATCCGGCCGACACAAGATGTGATGAAGCAGAAAGCTTTAACGCCAGCAAACCCTGCAACACCAACAGCAAGTGAAGAGACTACAACCACTAATACTGAAACATCAACACAACAGTTGACAGGTGAAGCTCAACAAGCTACATCATCTACACGTGGACCAGCAGCACAGAGCCCAATGGTCACAGCCAAATCCACAAGATGGCGAAGCAACGTACTGTTGCCAGTGTTATATCAATAAGAACTATTTAAAAACAGTTGTGTAAATAAACTAGTGTACAAGTTCAGTTACTTGCACTGAAAAGAAAGTGATAAAGAACAGTAAATGTTTCTTTATCTTGAGAAGGAGGAATGTTAAATAGTCAGAATAATGTGAATACACCCTTCTAGTTCTCACTGTCGTAACTATGGTCCTTCACTGTGGGGGGGGGTGGTGGGGGGGGGTGTATGTGTGTGTGTCTGTGTATGTGTTAACATTCCTGAGATGGTGGAAGGCATCAATAAGGGAAGTCTCTTGTTATTTGAATCTTGCATCTCTAGTTACTTAAGAGGCCACCCCTCCCCCCAAATAACTCCAGAGGCATAACACCTTCCTATCCTCTGGTACTTTCTGCTATAACTGGATGTGCCATTCTTGTCCCTATGCCTTATTTTTTTTATCCCAGTTGCAGTCTTTGGTCTCTCCAAACAAGTGAAACTCCATGAGGGGTGGGAATTCCTAGAACAATATGTGATCAGCAAAGTTCAAATTTCAGATTTATTGTCAGAGTACATACATGAAATCAAATACACCCCTGAGATTCTTTTTCCTGACGGTCAGGCAGAATTTCTACTTACCGATAATGCAAAAAAAGCGCTCAAGGAAAGAGAGTTATACATAAGAGAGGACTGTAAACAGAAAAAATATAAGCAAACTGTGCAATACAGAAAATAAATGTTCAATGATAAATAATGTGCAATGTATGAGAGCCCTTAAATGAGTCTCTCGCTGCTTTTCCACTGACACCCTCTCCAAAGAATTTACTGGAACTGGGTCCAGTTGTCCGAACGTTGGCGTCGAGTGACATCATTTCACGACTGGGATTAAACGGCTCTTATCCCCGACATTTGCTGACGCCAGTGTGCTGATAAAACTAGTGGAAAAGGGACAGCACAAAGTCACCTGGGGGGGTGGGGGGGGGTGGTGGGAGTGTGTTCATTGGAAAAGCAATTAGTGTCCCAGTTAAGGGTGTCCCAGTGGAAACGGCACAAAGGACTTTCTATTCCAGGACACTGCACATTCAATTAACTGGGATGCCAGTGGAAAAGAGGCTTCTGATTGAGTTTGTTTAGGAGTTTGATGGTGGAGGGGCAGCAGCTGTTCCTGTACCTGGTGGTATGAGTTGTGGCAGCTGTATCTCTTTCCTGACGGTAGCAACGAGAATAGAGCACACCCTGGGTGGTGGGGATCGTTGTTGATTGCTGCCGCTCTCCCACATATAGATTTTCTCTATGGTGAGGAGAGTTTTGCCTGTGATTACTGGGCTTTTTCAGGGCTTTCATCTCAGAGGTATTGGTGTCCCCATATCACACTGTGATGTAGTCAGTCAGCCCACTTTGAAATACACATCTTAAGAAATTCACCAAGGTGTCGTATCAAATCTCCAGAAACCTCTGAGGAAGTAGAGGTGCTGATGTGCTCTCTTCATGATGACATTCGTGCGTTGGGTCCAGGAAAGGTCCTCTGACTTGGTGACTTCCAGGAATTTAAGTTGGCTCCCCTTCTTCTCCTCTGATCTCCCAATGATCACTGGATCGTACACCTCTGGTTTTCTCTTCCTGAAGTCCACAATGAGCTCCTTCATTTTATTAGCATTGAGTGCAACGTTGTTAACTCAGCATTCAGCCAAGATAGATATTTTGCACCTAGTCTCATATAATGAGTCAAGTTTAATTAATAAGCTCTTGCAAACAAATCTCTGAGCTAAACCTCATTCTGGATGACAGTTTTTATTTTAAAAAAGGTCAAAACCAGAGTCTTAAACTTAAAGAATGTGTATGTACATTATTGTAAGTAGTAAGTTGGTTAAAGCAGTTTAGGATATTTCAAAAAGGTGCAGCAGTGGACTACACCTAATAGACTTCCATTTCACTGAGAAATGAAGACTGCGTGGGAGAAATAATCCATTCACAGATGACTAAAGTGATAAAGCACAACCGCAGTTTGAAAGCAAAGGCTTTAATTTGTTAGAAATGGTAGTAAGCTTAAGGGTGGAAGAATTCTAGCAAACAGCGGAGAATCGTTAGAAATTGATGGAATAAATAGGATACAAGAATAAATTAGTGATAACTAAAACAAGTACAATTTAAACATTCTTAGTATCTAAAAAAAAGTAGGAAAGTAAATATGTATTCCTTAGAAGCAGAATCAGGTTAATTAATAGAGATCAAGGATGTTTCTGAGATGCAAAGGAATATTTTGAATGTTTTCATGGCAAAGAACTCAAATCCTAACATAATCAAAGGGCAAAAGGACTTGAAATGTATCACTGGAGAAAAGGTACAGAGCCAGCTGCCAAACAGTGTTTTTCTGGGCTCTGATATACTACCTCATCACTGTTCCCATGCTCAAGATCTTCCTGATTGGTCGGCAAAGGATTTCATGTAACACATAAAGGAGATTGGGCTGCCATTGCCTGAGTCCAGATTTGATGGGGAAGCTTTCTGTTTCTCTCCCATATATTTTGACTGTACAAACTGGTATTTGTGCACAGCGGTTGCATCCAATTCCTGATTCCCTCTCCTAAGGCCATGTTGGAGAGCATGCCCATCATGTATACGTGTGATAATCTCTCGAAGGCCTTCTTCCGGTTTGAGCTGAACAGGCAGATGTTGATTTCCCTGTGGCATATGATGATGTCTTGGCACCATGAGGCCACCAGCGATTTTCAAGCAGTGCAAGTTTAGCCCAAGTGGATCACCTGTCCCAGAACAAACCATTCAATTGGTTTTGATTTCAGACAGAACCTAATAATCTACATTCAACAATGATATTGGTCGCCTGTCCCCGATTGCAAACCTTTCTCCCCCCCACCCCTTCCTCGTGGATTTTGCCGTGCTGCCAGTTACAAACATAACAGATGTTCTCTTTCTGACTTTCAGGGACAGCTGGTGTGATGCATTATATTGGTTGTGCACGTTATAGCAATAAGTGCACTTGTGATGGAGGGAGTGAATGTTTAGATAGTGGAAGGAATTCCCAATATTCTGCTGAGTTCAGAAAATTTACCATTTTCATTTGTAGAGATTAAATCTGGAAACATTCTGAATTTATTGCGGTCTTTGCCTGGAGAATGGAGAAAAATTTATGAATGAATGTAAAAAAAAAACCTTTTTGCAGGCTCTGTTGATGGGAAAAAGGTAGGATGAAGAAATGCTGGTGCCTGTCAAAGCCAAGCTTGCGAATATTGGTTTGGAGGCGATGTGGATTAGTATTTTGAATTGGTGAATAAGCGCTAACACATTACAAGTGTAGCCATTAATAAATTGAGAGAGAAATGTTATAAATTTAGGTTTGGCAGAGATATCTTTTGCTGGCTTAGACATTCTCTCAAGAGGTTCAAGTTTAGTCAATTGGTTTACTTTTACTGTAATTGATGCCGACTGCCCTATACTTCACTTGCATAACAAAATAACCTGGGGATATTGTTATAAATCCATCAGTTTCGTGTCAATAAATGAACCGAACCTCTTCACAAATGATTCAATGTTTTTTTTTAAATAAAGGATGAGTTGGCAGCTGAAGTGGTAACTGTGGCTTCATTTTGAGATTCAAGTTAGAGAGTTGGATCTGAGGGGAAAGGACAAGCTATGGTCCTGGTGCAGGTCATTGGGATGAATCGGAGTAATAGTTTGGCACAGACTAGATGGGCCAAAGGACCTGCTTCTGTGCTGCAGCATTCTATGTTTCAATGATGAGCAGAGATAATTTGGGGATTTATTTGCATCAGTGCAAGTGGAGACCTAATGTAAGAGTAAACTAATGCAGGGGATACGTGGGAGATGGCAGGGTGCTGGAGCAACATGCAGTCTGATGGAGAAACTCAGCTGGTTGAGGAGCATCAGTGGAAGAAAAAGAATTGATAACATTTTGGGCTGGAATCCCCTTTCAGGACTCAAAGCCAGTCTGATGAGGAACCAGTGGAAGGGGTTGGACAAAGGCCAGGGGGGATTTAGTCAATCAGGGAGGTATGAAGGATGATGGACAGAAGCAGGGGCCAGACAAAGGGAGAAAGATACAAGAGAAATAAAGGGTAATGTAGCCCTATTTCACTGCTCCCTTGCTTGAAGCTGATTGTGTGATTTGTTTCCCATGTTTTATCCTTCGCCCCATCCTGGGATGTCTGACTGAATGTAGTTGTTTCTTTAAGGATTGAATCTGCATTTTATGTTAAAAATAAAACTAGCCCGCTGTGTTTCAGTTGCCACAGTCGGAGTAACGTAGCATGTGAACAGACAGGTTGGCCTAACAGCCGCCTTGACCAATTTGTGTACCTGAGCTAGTCCAGTTTGCCTACCTTTTGGCCCATGTCCCTCAAAGCCATCCCTATCCATGAACCTGTCCAACTGTTGTTTGCCTCTCCCACTTTCTCGCGCAGCTTTCCCCACAGAGCCATGGTGTTAAATAGTCGCCCCGCACCAGCCGGTTCTTCCCTGGTTTGTCCTTGCAGTTTTTTTTTGATGAAGGCACAGTATTTACCAGCCTTCAGTCTTCCAGTCCCTCGCCCATGGGGAATGATGCAGACATCTCAGCCAGGACCCCAGTGATTTCTTCTCAAGCTGCCCACAACATCCAATGTTACAGTCGATCAGGCCCATTTTTATGCATTTTAAGACCGCCAGCATCTCCTCTTTTATAATGTATATTTCAAGACATCACATTTCTCCCCCATGGAAAAGCCAAACTATTTTTCAATCTCTTGCAAGTTGAAACATCTTACAAATTAGTATTTTATATTTTCCAGTCCTGTATTTATTTTACTGTGTTAAAGCTTAATTACAAGTGGTTGAAAGTTATTGCAGGTCACTAAGGGTCTAGTTAGAAGCTATTTCAGGGAAATGGATTCAGATCTGGGCACTCCATCTGAAGAAAGGGATTATATTTATTGACTTTGGAAATGGTATGGCACATGCGCACTGGAACTTTACAGAGCTAAAAGGATTAAATTGTAAGTTTCATAGGCTAGACTTGTTTTTCTATCAGTATTTAAGATTATGGGATGATTTGAGTTTTTAAGGTGATTAAAAAGGATTTGACAAAACAGATAGAGAAATAATTTCCTTGTGAGGGAATGTGGAACCAGAATGTGCAACCTTAAAATTCGGGTTAGTCTGAGGAATGCAACCAGAAATTACTTCTTAAAGCATTTTGAGAATGCGAAACTCTTTAGGCAGACAGCATGGTAACAGGCTCTCCTGGCTCAAAAGCTCATGCCTCTCAAATATACCAAAACCTCTGTACATTTTGAAGGGAGGGAGAAAACCTGGAGGAAACACACGCAGACATGCAGAGTCAATCCTTAAAGAAACAACTACATTCAGTCAGACATCCCAGGATGGGGCGAAGTACCGGATTTGAACCCGGGTTGCTGGCACCGTAACAGCATTGCGCTAACCACTATATTAACCTTGTCACCCCAAAAAGAGTTGAGGTTAGATCATTTAAAAGTTTGTAATGAGTAAGAGTTTTGATTTGTAAAACTAGTACTGTGCAGGTAAATACACTTAAACCATGATGAAATTGAAGGTTGATGCATGCTCAAGGAAATAAATGGCCTCCTATTTTGGTCTGTAAACCTTTGGGAGAAAAATAGTTTCTTTTTCACAATGTAGAAAGGACCCTTTGCTATAACAATAAAATGATTTTCAGAACTCGATGATCTCAAGCAGGGATTTTTAAAAGGAATATGGTCGTGATGGTTTAGTGAATTTCGATTTCCAAGAAAATCAGAACCAGCAGGTCATTTTCATTCTTGTCTGTCAAATGAATTTTGTTTTTTGAAAACTTCATTTAATATTTTACAAAACTGAAAAAAAATATAAAGACTACCCCCTAATATCCTTCCCTCCTCCCCCCTTTCACCCACCCCAACCCCTCCAAACCTCCCAACTTCCGAGCTTATTGAAAAAAATACAATAAAATCAACTTATAACAGGGTGTTGTGTGGTGTGCCATTTTTATATCTTCCACCACATACAAAGCCATTTTTTCTTTGGCCTGGCTTCGCGGACGAAGATTTATGGAGGGGTAATGTCCACGTCAGCTGCAGGCTCGTTCGTGGCTGAAAAGTCCGATGCGGGACAGGCAGACACAGTTGCAGCGGTTGCAAGGGAAAATTGGTTGGGTGTTGGGTTTTTCCTCCTTTGTCTTTTGTCAGTGAGGTGGGCTCTGCGGTCTTCTTCCAAGGAGGTTGCTGCCCGCTAAACCCATACATTTCAAATGTAAACTCCATATTTCAACAAAGAAAGAATAGTTATTGTGCAAATTGTGTTATCTTCTCCAAATAAATACATGGTTGAATTTCATGGTGCCATCTCTGTATACTCAAATCAACATCATTTTTCCAAGTTACAACTACACATTTTCTAGCAACCGCCGATCCTAAATGAATTAAATGCAATATAAGGTTTATCCAAATGTAAATTAGCTGTAAGTGTGTTCATATATCCCAATAAACATAACCAAGGGTCAACGTTTAGATCTATATTGAATAAATCTCGCAAAAAATTAATAACTTTTTCCCAAAAAGGCTGAATCTTTATATAATCCCACACCGAATGTAAAAAAAAAAACCTATCTGATCACCGCACCGAAGGAGTGAAATATAACTGGTGCAAAAAATTATAATTTACTAAACTATATCGCACATTAATTTCGTAACACTATTCAAACACATTTCTGATCATTCTTCCTCAGAAATAGAAATAAATAAGTCTTTCTCCCATTTATCTTTTATTTTAAATATATCTACCTTTTTCATCTTTTCCTGTAATAACCAATACATACCTAAAACAAAACCTTTACAAACCTTATCAGTAATTAATCTCTCAAATTTTGTTTGACTTGGTATTATTAATTCTGTACCAAAAATCTCCTTTAAAAAGTCTCGTAGTTGATAATAAACACATAAAGTATTTTGTAATACACCAAATTTCTCTCTAAGTCTATTAAATGAAAGAAATGAACCTACTTCAAAACAATTCTACACTAATATAACTCCCTTTGACTCCCAATCCTTCAAATAAGGATTATTCATTGAAAATTGAATTATCTGATTCTGATATAATGGTGTCTTAACTGAAATTTTTCCTTTCGATCCTATTAATTGATTCCATTTAGATCACACCCCCATCAAATGTTTAAAAACTGGCAATTTATACAGCTGTAAAAGCAATGGATTCCACTTATATATAAAATTATGTATAGTTCTTTCCTGTATTTGATCCATCTCCATCTTTGCCCACAACAGAGGTTGATCAAAATCAAACAGTCTGTTAATAAACCTTAATTGTGCAGCTTCATAGTAATTCTTAAAATGTGGTAATTAAATCATACTCTATGTCAACTTTTGCATAGAAACTCTAGATAATTTGCCTTTCCATAAAAACAAACAAACTACTTTATTTAATTCTTTAAAAAAATTTCCTGGTATAGAACTCAGAATAGACTGAAACAAGTATTGAATATGAGGATATATATTCATTTTAATACAATTTACACGTCCAATCAATGTTAACGGTAACTCCATCCATCTATTTAAATCACATTTAATCTTATTTAACAAAGGCACATAATTTGAATTTTGGTATTCTTTATCCACTATTGTACCTAAATATTTAGAAATGCTTTAGAAATATGTTTGCTTTTCTGATGTATACTCACCAATCCATATTACCTGGCTCCTAAACAACAGCATCCTAAATTGTTTAACATGCAGTCAGTTTGACTCCTAATATTTAAAAAAAAATCATGCAGGTCATATCCATGTGACAAATCATATTTAGTCAGAGTGGAAATGTGCAATCCTTGTTGTAGAGCCATTGAGCTTAAAGGGAGATGCAAGCTATTTGCAAGAAGTCTTGCCATTTTTAAATTGTACTTTTTTTTAAAATGCAGGTTTCTGAGAGCACTCAAGATCTGAATCGGACAGTAGAAGGAAGCCTTCGTACCTTGCAGGATTTGTTTGCAAAGGAACCACGATATCTTGAGAGAGTGCAGAAGTTAAAGGATCTTCTTGGAAACCTAGGTAGACAGCTGACAAAAATTCCATTTTGGGAAAAGAGTAATGTCTCTTTGGAAGATTTGGCTGTTCTTATCGAGCTGTGTGATTATTACAGGTATGTGCCTATGAAGTGTAACTTTGAGGTGAAGGATGGTGATTCTGGGGAATTAAAACCTATTTCATTTGATTTCTGTGCAGCATTTCATAACCAGGCCCTGAGTGGATGTAATATCATCTTCACCAAATAACTTCTGATGACATCTCTGTGATATTTATTTTCCCATTATCTTTACCTTTATTTCCATTTTGGTCAGCCAAAGATTTGGGGACCATCTTGACAAAGCTCACAAACAGTCAGGGGAGCAGAAATCTGTGTGAAGGATAGGAACTTAAAGACAGGCAAATATGAGAAAATATGGCATCAAAAAAGCCTTTGGCCCACAGTGTTGTGCCAATCTAGTAACCTACTCTTAACAACTGCCTAGAATGTCCATAGTGTATAGCCCTCCATTTTTCTCAGCTCTGTGTACTTGTTTAATAGTCTCTGAAGGATATCCTTTTGTACCATTGTCAACTGGCAATTTATACGGCTGTAAAAGCAATGGATTCCACTTATATATAAAATGATGTATAGTTCTTTCCTGTATTTGATCCATCTCCACCTTTGCCCACAACGGAGATTGATCAAAATCAAACAGTCTGTTAATAAACCTTAATTGTGCAGCTTCATAGTAATTCTTAAAATGTGGTAATTAAATCATACTCCATGTCAACTTTTGCATAGAAACTCTAGATAATTTGCCTTTCCATAATTCTTTAAAAAGATTTCCTGGTATAGAACTCAGAATAGACTGAGACGTCATCCTCACCACCATCGTCAGCAGGACATTCCATGAATCCACCACTTGACAAAGGCCTCAAACCCGAAACATTGGTTATATATCTTTATCCTTGCAATATAAAGCACATTGTGTGACGTGCTGAGTTTCTCCGACATTGTGATTTTTCACTTTAACCACAGGCTCTGCAGACTTTTGTGCTTTACTACTCTCTGTGTGGAAAATCTTCCTTCCTACATCCGTCCCCTGTACTTACTCCCAAGCACATTGTCAAATAAGTTGAAGCGTTTAACTCGTTGACAGGTGTACTTTTTGGAAGTTTTGGCATTATTACCCTGCTTTAGATTTATGCCAATTTATTAAATAATTTATTTCAAATGGATTTACAATAAATTTTGGTTTTGTTTTGTTGATTTTCTTTCTGATAATTACCAATTTTCTCCTTTGATCCCCACTATTCCCACAGATCCTTGGCTAGTTGGGGCACACAAAACCATTCGGCAATGAACTTTATTTCCCATAACTCAGCTACAAGCTTGACAGGAGCCACGTTTCGGATTGTGCCCATGACAGGATTTATTCCCTTAATGATTCTATCAGTAAAGATAATTGTTTGAATGCAAGTGTTTCTGCTATTATCAATCCATCCACCTTCAAACGTACCTTTTCCGGAGAAATTGAGAGCACTCTTCCTTACAGGTTGTTTTGAATGGTTATTCTGGTATTGTTACAAGTGCAAATATCTTGATGTTCTTGCATATGATTTCAATATCATAAATGAATCAATTTAGTTAAATCTGGTAGTCATGCAGTATTTTAATTTAAAACTGGCAGTATGATTGACAATGCACTTGGCTCTGTATAGTTAAATAGCTTTTTACCCCCCCCCCCCGCAGTGATTAGCTAGTTTACAGTTTTAACTTTTAACTGATTTTTTTTCTTCAGTTCACAGGTTCTTAGGAAATATTTCTTTAGTGTAAATGTTACCTAAGCAATCAGAAAACTTTACATGGGGTTAAATGTTTTGACAATTTAATTTACATGATGACTAATATATTTGTCTGAATCCAAAGTAACTTCAAGGGTCCTTTTATTGTCACATTATCATACATTAAAAATGTAACATACAAGATATACTTTAACTTTTCGACTGTCATAAACAGACGAAGAGTCGCCATTAATATTGCCTGACACCTTTTACAAGAGAAAGAGAAGCAAAAGCGAGCCCCCTGAGAGACACTGAGTGTCCGTGGATTCGCCTCTAGCGGCCTCTGCAGCCACACAAGACTCCTGATCCATTCAACGGCAACCCGAGCTCCAGATCCAAATCTCCGTCAAGACCAGGAAGCCCCACAAGCGCCCAGGGCCCTTCAGGAGCCCTCCTTGCCCTCAGCATCCTCTCGAATCCCGACTCCGATACCTGGTTCCCACCAGCCAGTGCTCAGCAGTCCGTAGCCCATGCGAATCCTGAATCCCCCCCCCCCCCGCCCCCAGACTACAAGTTGTCAATGACCGGCAGTCTGTGTGGGCCCCTCAGCCGCGGGCACCCTCGCTGTCGTAGCCACCTTCCTGTAGGGTCGTCTCCTCTGCTTGTCCTTCTGAACAGGGTGCGTCCTCCCTGCTTCTGTCAGTCACTTGGGAAGCATCCAGGATTTACTCCTCCAAAGGGCTCTTTATGCTGACTGACTAAAATGACTGCTGAAAGAAGTTTGCTTTTGTATCTCTTCCCTGCTGAGGGGCTCACAATGCACATTATATATTAAACCATTTTTCCATCCCAATTCTTCACTTCCTTTTCCCCTTTCTCCTCTCCCTATGGATTCCATCTTGAAATAATTACAACCATTTCTTCAATTTATTTCAATTTGTTTTGGCTTCACTCTGTTTATATTGGATAGCTTATATTCTGTTTTTTCTTTCATCCTCTCAATTTAACTGTGCAGGATTAAACATAATCACTTGCTGAAGGAAGTAATAAGGATCTCTGAATAAAATTCTCCAATAAATAGTTTGAATTTCTAAAACATGCACAATCGCCAAAACCTATAGTCATTTTTCATTAAAAGTATCAGCCAATATCTCTGCCTGTGATTCTCATTCTTCACTGATCATATTTCCCCTATTTGGCAGCTTTGTAAGGCATTACAGAGCTGAACTGTATCCCTTGCAATTAGTACCCTATTCAAAAGGGCCCCTTTCAACGTCCAAAACGTCGGTAACTTACCTTAACCTCGTATGGAGTTGCGAGACTGGCTGTGTTTTTGACACCTCTCAATGTAACCCTTTGGATGTCAATTTTTGTGCTTTGAAGGAAACCCTTTAAAAGATACTGTCACCCATTCTCTTCTCCCCATTGCTCCTAATTTTTTTTTTATTACTTTGTTCAACCTTAATCTTGTCATGCAGGCATGAAGTTTGGCAGACACTTGAGCAAGCGCATTGTGGAACATGGACATCTTTTCCAAATACAGTTGAATCTAGTTGATTCAAAATTGAAGAATGATTTACCTTTGTCCCATTTCCCGAATAAATAAAAAGGTCGGTTTGGTCCACCAATTAGCCATGATGATGAAAAAGGGCTCGAGAGTTGAAGCACTTTTTTTGTCTTTTTCTGTTTTCCTGTGCAGTCAATCTGTTCAGAACATTGCGTTGGAGGCAGTCAGGATCACCTCATTAGAAATGTAAAAATTTGAACAATAATTTAACTTGTGGTAGCAAAATAATTTTTTGATTCTTCTTTCTGACTTTTTAAACAGATTTAAAACTGAAGTCTTATAAACGTCCAATATTATTATTGCACAATATTTAAAAAGCTTGATTATTTTAATCCAGCCAGTGTTACCCTGAACAGTGCAATAAAGAATGTAGAGCTCAGGATGCAAGAAATACGACCAAAAGTCAGCTACTTAGACCTCTAGCTCACCCCCACATTAATCAAGATCATGACCAATCTTCGATTTCAACAATATTTTCCTGTCACATCCCCCATGGTTTTTTATTCCTCCAATATTTAGAAATCTCTGTCTCGGTTTTGAATGAAATCAGTGATCTGGTCTATCTGTCCCTCTCAAATAGTGAATTCCCACGATCCATCTCCTGAATTAAGAATGTTTTCTTTGCTTTGTTTGAAAAATTATATACTCTTTAATGCTACGACTCCTAATTCTAAGATCCAACACCAGGGAATCCATCACTGCTTCCGATTTCTGAATAATTTTGTATGTTTCAGTGAAGTCACCTGATATTCTTCAAACCTCTGAAGGGTTCAGACTTAAATACTTACTGTATTCTTTGCTGCAATACCTTTAATGTAACATTGTCCTCTTGTATGAGGAAATCAAAATGGTGAACTAGACAACATGTATTGCAGTTATACATCTTTACTCTTCTCCTTAAATCTTATAGTGGTGAAGGCCAACATGTTATTTGACTTTCTAACTGCTTGCAGATTACTTTTCAATGACATGTGAACAAGGGTACCTCATGTCTTTTTGAATATCAATTCTTCCCAATCTCTGACCATTTTAAGAAATGATCAACTTTTCTACATCTGTCTTTCTACCAAAGTCGATAACCTCATCTTTTTCCACATGCCACCTACCGGGCTTCTCTATATCCTCTTGAAGCCTTTTCGCCATCGCACGACAGCTGACTTGAAATTGTTATATTTGGCAGGATGAACTGCAGATTGAGTAACGTCGGGCCTGCAGCACTGATCCCTCCTGAACCCCTGCCATTCACTCGCTGCCAAACACACGAATCCTGATAGCATTCTAATGATTTTTATATCTTTCTGAAATCCCGTTTTGTCCACAGTGCACATACAGGTACAGTTAAGCTAGTCTAACATCGTCTGTAGAGAGCCTCAGCTGCAATTCTGCAACTTCATGTGAGAACCGTGATTCTTAATCATTAAAGTAACATTAGAAGCTAATATGCTTTTATTTTTATTTTTAAAACTGCTATTTTTCTTTAAAGGTGGTTGGGTTATCTTGGTCTACTGCTTTTTGATGTTCTTATCTGTCTCCTGGTGCTGTTTGGATTGATTAGAAACTCGAAAGCAATCCTTATTTGGTAAGTGTGTTATACTGCTCATTGTATTTTGCTGGCGGTCAGGTTAAGTTGTATCTTTAAAAAAAAATCTACAGATGCGAAATTTGTTGCTGGAGCTCCGTGATAATTTCACACTTTTGTCCAGATTGAAAGTAGAATCCAGGTTGAGAAGTTAAATTACTTCAATACCCTACCTTTCTAAAACTGTCAGTGGCCGTTTCCCATCCAGGGGTGTAAACTTGCAGCATCGTTCAGGGACCTTTTTCTTTTCTTCATATCTCCATTCACCTCTCATCTTTTGAGGCTAAAGATGAACTGAAATGCGAGTTTTCCAAAATACATGAATATTGGCAAAATACTTAATCCTTTTCCCAGTGTTTGCACAAAGGAATTGGAACCCTGCTTAATTCCCTTCCCCTACTCAGCATTTCAGTAACATAAATCGGCTAAAGAGTTACCAGCACCCAGCTCCCCAGCTGTGGAACCTGGCTCCTCGTGCCCAGCTCCACACCTAGCTGTACAAACTCAATGGCCCACTTACTACAGATTACTTCTCCAACTTTTGGGTCGTTTTACCTGATTGGTTTGTACTTGGCTGCTCTGTGACATTGTTACTAAATATTTACAATATACAAAAATAGAAAGTACCAGAAATACTCAGTGAGTCCAGCAGGATTTGTGGGGAAATAAATAATGTTCAGGGTTAGGGTTGGTGCCTCTCAGCAAAATTAAGAAAAGTTCGAAGTTGGTTGTGCATTAAATTGCAGAAGAGGTGCTGGCGAGAATAATGAAAATGTCTACATTAGGATGGAGATGAAGAGATTGAATGACATATAGAGTATGAAAGCTTGTTAATCGATCAGCATCAGGGTGGAGGCTTGGAGATCGGCCACCTTCTCTCAGACAGGCTCTTCACCACCCTTGTGCTATTCAGTCTTCCCTATTTCCTCTGTTCTCTCTACACTGCAACTTAAAATGTTTAATTTCTCATGTTTTTTTAATGTTCTCAATCATCACCAAAAGCTGGAACATTAACTCTGGCATTTTCTCTACAGTTGCTGCCAAACTTGCTGAGCATTGATAGGATTTTTTTCCTATATTTATCAGATGCAGTTCTCAATTACCATGTGGTATCTCCCTATAAAACATCTCCAGTAATATATGAGGGGCAACATTACCATTGGTCCCATTTTATTTGCTGTAACAAAAGTACAGGTTATGGGCATCGCTGTCCCTGTCAACATTTATTGCCCATCTCTAATGACCTTTTGAAGAGATGGTCATAAGCTGCTTCAACAGCAGTGAAGATACTGCCATGTTGTTATGCAAAGAGTTCCAGGATTTGGATTTGACAGGACATTTCCAAGGCAGGATAACATGCAGGGGGGGAATTAACTACCACCTGGCCCCTTGGCTGAGCTTTAGAAAGGCTCCCCTTACCTTGAAACCCCCCACCACACCCTTCATTGAATAGAATAAAGTGATAAGTTAGGTTAAATAACATGTTAGGGGTCTCTTGGGGGTGGAAAAATGCTGGGGGAGGGGGGTGCGGGGTCAATAAATGCCGGAGGATTGATTGAGCTTTTGGGGTCGAAAAACTGTAAAGCCTGACGTCCCTGCTCCTGCTGGGCCCCCTCCCTTCTGGGCACCTGGGCTTAAGCCTTCTCAGTCTAATGGTTCATCTGCCACTGATAATGTCACTTAGAGACCTGTACTTGTCTATCTCCATGGTCCGAGTTGGAGGGGTACGAATGAATTGCCTTTGACATCAACTGCAGTGTTTTTTTTTAAGCCAACATCCATTGCATTAAGGAGGTGATTGCTCAGGTTGGGAGTTGAGCAAATCCGTCATGTTGGCAGGTTTTTGGTGTAGGGTCAGTTTTGTTGGAGCTACACTAACTTAAGCATAATCCTGACCCGTGCCTTTGTTAGTGGATGTTTAATGGCTCTGGGATTTCACACACTCCAGGATGCCCAGCCTAGGCCCCCGCATTTCTAGCCCGAAATGAGGCTTGAAGAGATGGAACTCTTGTCAGTAGTGACCCAAAGACATTGCTCAGTAACAGTAACCCTATTGAATTTCAGCGGTAGATGAATAGGCTGCCTTGCAGATGGCCTTTGTCATGCAGTTGTTTGTCATGAATGTTGTCCAGTTCCTGTTCTGCTTGGATCTCTCATTCTATGAGGAATTATGATTGGAATTGACCTCTGCATTTGGTCTTCAGGGCACATCAAGGCAATTTTCCACATTGTGGGAATGATGCCAATGTTGTAACAGTATCTTTTTCAGGAGTGCCGATCTCCCACAGTATGGCAGGAATATTGTACCTGGTGGTCCTGTATACTACTTGATATTGTGATGGCCCTTCGAAGTTCCCCCATGGGGCCCAGCTGGCTGCATGAGGCTGCCCTCCGATTGGCCACAACCTATCAGGGAAAGCGAATCACATACACACCAATTGGCTTTGGCCACACTCTTCAGCTTGAGAATAAAAGCAGGGCTGTGAGCCCATTAAAGCTCAGTGTTAACTCCACTCAACTGGGGTTCGTGTCTGGGAACAGTGTGTTCTTTCTGAACTAACCTGCACACAGTATAACGTCTCCTGTGCTATAGGCTTTGCAGCGCCATAGCTTGTAGCAGCTAGCTACAATATCACGTTAAGCAGCCTCTGTTTGTGAGCATTTTAGTCTTTGGCACATGCATCTGGACTCTGCCATGGTTCAGACTGAAGATGTTCTTGGAGATGCTTCTGTTAGTTGTGTGCCTGTTCACTGTTGTCTATGTCAACTGCACGAAAACCAACAAGGTCGGGTCAGATACAGCAATGAGCTCTCTGAACCCTTCTCCATTAACAATGGCGTGAAGCAAGGCTGTGTTCTCGCACCAACCCTCTTTTCAATCTTCTTCAGCATGATGCTGAACCAAGCCATGAAAGACCCCAACAATGAAGACGCTGTTTACATCCGGTACCGCACGGATGGCAGTCTCTTCAATCTGAGGCGCCTGCAAGCTCACACCAAGACACAAGAGAAACTTGTCCGTGAACTACTCTTTGCAGACGATGCCGCTTTAGTTGCCCATTCAGAGCCAGCTCTTCAGCGCTTGACGTCCTGCTTTGCGGAAACTGCCAAAATGTTTGGCCTGGAAGTCAGCCTGAAGAAAACGGAGGTCCTCCATCAGCCAGCTCCCCACCATGACTACCAGCCCCCCCACATCTCCATCGGGCACACAAAACTCAAAACAGTCAACCAGTTTACCTATCTCGGCTGCACCATTTCATCAGATGCAAGGATCGACAATGAGATAGACAACAGACTCGCCAAGGCAAATGGCGCCTTTGGAAGACTACACAAAAGAGTCTGGAAAAACAACCAACTGAAAAACCTCACAAAGATAAGCATATACAGAGCCGTTGTCATACCCACACTCCTGTTCGGCTCCGAATCATGGGTCCTCTACCGGCATCACCTACAGCTCCTAGAACGCTTCCACCAGCGTTGTCTCCGCTCCATCCTCAACATCCATTGGAGCGCTTTCATCCCTAACGTCGAAGTACTCGAGATGGCAGAGGTCGACAGCATCGAGTCCATGCTGCTGAAGATCCAGCTGCGCTGGGTGGGTCACGTCTCCAGAATGGAGGACCATCGCCTTCCCAAGATCGTGTTATATGGCGAGCTCTCCACTGGCCATCGTGAAGAAGACTGCAGAGCCCACCTCACTGACAAAAGGCAAAGGATGAAAAACCCAACACCCAACCCCAACCAACCAATTTTCCCCTGCAGCCGCTGCAACCATGTCTGCCTGTCCCGCATCGGACTTGTCAGCCACAAACGAGCCTGCAGCTGACGTGGACTTTTACCCCCTCCATAAATCTTTGTCCGCGAAGCCAAGCCAAAGAAAAAAAATGACTAAAAGTGGTGGGACTGCAGAGCTTTGATTGGATCTGCAGGGTGCAGAACCTATTGTGTTCAGATTCTATTTAAGGATGTAGATGTACTACAAACCATTGAAGATGGGTCTCACTATGAAGATAGCACTTTGTTTCTTCATGTTTTGTGTAGCGCTCACACATTTCCAGATGTAGTCGAGCACAAGGTCAGGCCGATCCTTCAATGGGTTTTCTTAGCCCCTGATATAGATCTAGTGTGAGATGTACTTTTCAGTGCTCTTGACAGCTTAGTTGATGCTGCTTCCAGTTGTCTCCCATCATGGTCAAATTCTGATTCAGGTAACCAGCAGGTTTCTGTGTTCACCCTTGATGCCATGATTCTTCATGGTTTTCCAAGAATATCTTGTAACCTCCCAGGTTCTCTCTTTCACTGTATGCTTGTGGGATACCTTCTCAGTTGAGTACAGCTGCCTTGGGCTATTTTTGACTTGATTTTGGCAATAGTTCTTCCATTTCAACACCAGCCTTTAAATTGAACAGCATGCAATTTTGCTGAGTCCACATCTGTTGGTGTAGTTGACTCTGGTATTATTTATTTATTTTGCATTCCTCATATGTAACTTATCTTACAAATTTATGGATATAATGAGTTCCTAATGTCAGTTGGTAAGTGTGTCCTTTATGGCATTGAGTTGGTTGGATTAGGGCAGCATAGTTAGTGCAGTGGTTAGCACAACTCTATTACAGTGATGGGTTCATATCTGGCGGTGTCTGTAAGGAGTTTGTACATTCTCCACGGATTCATATGGGTTTCCTCTGCGTGCTCCGGTTTACACTCACATTCCAAAGGTGCATGGGATTACTAGTTAATTAGGTGTAAAGAAAGCTCTTGGTGCCTGCCACATTGACCATCGCCAGTGGGCTGATATCGCCTCAAACCGTGCATCTTGGCGCCTCATAGTTCGGCGGGCAGCAACCTCCTTTGAAGAAGACCGCAGAGCCCACCTCACTGTCAAAAGACAAAGGAGGAAAAACCCAACACCCAACTCCAACCAACCAATTTTCCCTCGCAACCGCTGCAACCGTGTCTGCCTGTCCCGCATCGGACTGGTCAGCCACAAATGAGCCTGCAGCTGACATGGACATTACCCTTCCATAAATCTTAGTCCGCGAAGCCAAGCCAAAGAAAAAAGAAAGGTGTATTTGGGTGTTACGGGCTCTGGGCCTGTTCCTGAGTTGTATCTCTTTTTTTAAAAAAAAGCTGAATTGTACTTTTGATACTGGCTGATCTGATGTGACATTGGCTTTGCTATAATGTGGAGCAAATCGAGTGGATTGTTGCCTGAGGCAAAAGTCATAAACTTCCAATTCAAGTGGATGTTTGAGCACTATATTTAGCTCCATTACGATGCTCCCTACAAATGACTTACTGCTAGAACTCTGATCAAGAATGAACCCTTAGGAAATGGCCAGTGAATGAAGTCATGATAGGTGGCAACTCGCCAAAGGGCCTTGATGCAAAAGCAAAGTACTGCTAGTTTAGAAATAAAAAGGAGAAACCATTGGAGAAATGAGCAGGAAGGCTTGCCCGTATCTATGGTGAGAAAATCTCAATAAATGATTTGAACATTGCTGGCGACAGCCAGTGATTCTGCCTGCAGCTGCTGAAGTTCAGCTGTTCCAGACTGAAGGACGTGCTGGACCTGTGTGCAAACACGAGCGTCTGGGCTTACTGACTGCTGAGGGGTTATGGGCTCAATCCTGCTGGGGCTACTCAGTGCCTTGGTGGTAAATTGCCACTGAGATATACAGCAGGTTAGAT
The DNA here is from genome assembly GCF_036971445.1 of Narcine bancroftii. Classification (NCBI taxonomy): domain Eukaryota; kingdom Metazoa; phylum Chordata; class Chondrichthyes; order Torpediniformes; family Narcinidae; genus Narcine; species Narcine bancroftii. Next base: position 36,272,948 of record NC_091480.1, on the reverse strand, counting down.
TTCAGAGATTCTGCGTGTTCGGAGGCAGAGGGGCAGTTCCATTTTGAGTTGATTTGCTTGAGCTTATTATTTTCTGTGTGATTTCGTTGTTAATTTTATAAAGCAAAGTTTATATTGTGGCAATGCACATAGTTCCAGCGCCAAACCAACCCCACTTGTCACACGCTGACAGTGGGGCAGCCGCAGCAAAGATGGCATCATGGGTCCTTCCCTTCCGGTGCAGACCCGAAGTGCACATACGTCAGCGAGATGTAAGTTCCAGGACCCAAGGGGCAAGCTCCAGACAGCCTTAAAGGCTGCAGCGTGAACTTAAAAGTAAATCAATTGTGCTAAACGAGCTCACAGCCTGCTGTCTCAGTTCTTACGCTGTGCTCACGCACCACCCGCTACACTGATGACCCTGACAAGTCTTCACGTTCTGAAGACTCGGCACAAACAGAACACCGTCCACCCTCATGGGCAAGATGCTTACCCTGGCAGAGGGACACAAGCCCTGCCTTGTGTTCGAGCAGGCATTCCTCAAGCCAAAGGCATTAGGCTGATATTGGCCGACGTGCATTTCAACGACCCACATAAGGTTGTGGCACAGGCAGACATTCTCTACCACTCCAAGCATAAGACCATAGACACAGTCAACCGCGTCACAAAGCTGCACCCCACCCCCGCCCCCCAGGTCAACACCCAAGGCCAATCCAACACATGAGCAAGAACCTGCCCACGAACTGAAAGGTCCAAGCCAAAATGGTGCTTCTACCATCAATGGTGGTGCACAGGAGCAGCAGGTGCTGCCAGCGATGCTCGTTTCAGGGAAATGACATGTTAGTGGCCACGGCAGCTGGCCGACCGAATAGTCTACTCCACATCTGGGATAGGATCTCGGGCCGCAGATTCCTCATTGACATGAGCATCATTCCCCCTACATCGCTGGAGACACGCACGAGACCTCACGGCCCCTCCCTTCACCGCCAGGCGAAGTCTCTGACACCGCCATAGTACTTGAAAGACTGACTACCCCACAGACTTAAACTCCTGTGACTATGTGTTTGTTCACAGGGGCGGATGCAGCCCACCCCTCCAGCATCCCTGAAAGGGACCCTACAAGGTGTTCCAGAGAAATGCATCTACTTTCACTCTCGACATCAGTGGCAGAGCGGAACTTTTCACACTGAACCATCTCAAACCACTTGGACTTATCAGAGCAAGTAAAGGTCCCGCCGTCAATACGTAGAGGTCGATGGTCCCACCCTCAAGGCACTGTGAGACCACCAGCGCCGTTTCTGGGTGGGTGGGGTATGTGCGGCAGTGCCCATAATTGCAGCAGCGAAGCAGCCCTGCTTGTCACACGCGGTCAGTGTGGCAGCCGCGGCAAAGATGGCGTCACGAGTCTTCTGATGCAGATTGGAAATGAGCACACGCGCTTATGTCAGCGTGACGTGAGTTCCATGAAACGAGGGGCAGGCTTGGATTGGCCTTAAAGGCTGCAGCACGAACTTCAAAGTAAATCAGTTGTGCTAAACGAGCTCACAGCCTGCTGTCTCAGATCTTTTTGCTGCGCTCATGCATCACATGCTACAATATTTCTATTTTAATTATTTGCTTCCATGATCATTATTTTTAAATGTCTCTATGCTGAAGACTTATCAAAACTAAAACTTGATGACTGAAGGGAATGCTGCCTGCCAGTTTTGGCTACTCTTAAAGCCAGTTGGAGTCCAATGAAAGTGGGAACTTTGTTCCTTCATGATTGCAGCCAAGTCATCACAAGGGCTTTCTACCTGTCTGAATTCCATTCAAGAGCTGCCTGATCCATCAAGCTAGACTCCCTCCATTGGATCGTATATGGGCATGTAGTAACCAAAGGCAGCAATTGAATGGGGTCCAGAATGGCTAATTGTTTTGGTTTGGTTTCATCAAGAAGGGCTTGATAAAATGATGCAGGGCCCAGGCATAGAATGTTGGCACCCTTTGCTTCTTGTGGAGGTTCTGTGACCTGCTGAGTTTCTCCAGCACTTGACCCCAGCATCCCCAGGCTGTTAAATCGATAAAATGAAGCCATCACTTTTTAAAACGGTCTGTTTCATTTGCAAGAGATGGAAATATAATCATAGTCTTACAGCACTGAAACAGTTCACACACCCAGCTTGTCCATGCAAAGCGACGTGTGCCCCAGCTTCTGGCCCTTTTTAGTGTAATATATCTTCCATTAACAGTGAATTTAATATTTTAACAAGACAATCTTAGTTTTTGTGTGTTGTTTCTCCTCGTATTTCTTTTAAATGCAGCCTTGATGGTCCTTCTGATGTTACAATTGCTCTTTGTCTACAGCGCAGCTCTCCTGGGAGTGTTAACTTTGATTATTAGCTGGAGTTCTCTGGGTCTGGAACTGGCTGTCTCAGTGGTGAGTTGTTCACGTTTGCTCCTTGTAGAAAGAGGCCATTCATGCTGGTTCCCGGCAGAGCAATCCTTGCTTTCATTAATGCCCCGTAATATAACAAAAATTATTCACACCACTAAAGGTCTTTTCTATCTAAAAGCAATAACGAGTGGCAGCTCCCTGTTTCCAATTCATAGCACTCGATGCTTTAATTGCACCTTGGCAGTGGCGGAAGGGTGGCAGTTTGCTTTGCAACATCCTTCAAATCTCCAAACCTGCCAGTCTCCAAATGAGAGGATTCTCAAATCCCTGGAGCCCAATTCTTACCTCATATCTGTGACAAACTGCAGCTGTTCTTTTTTTATTTTCAGTGCTGGTGCTTTGCCTGAACCTGGCGAGACTGGGAACAGTTCTGGGTATTGCACCTGCCACTTGGAGCTCAGCCCTGCCACTGCTGCGCCCAGTTAAATCTGCTCCTAATTAGAGGGAGTTCAGGTGGTAATGTGGACCTGTTTCCTGGGAAACTTGAGGCAGAAGGTTCTCCAAACACACAGGCACCACAGGAGATGGGGCTCTGGAGGTCTGAACAATATTTGCTTACACCCCCCTGAAACACTGAACTGACCCCAAGTATGTGAATCCACAGACAGGAAATCAGTGAGGGTCCAGGTGTGACTCACCTTAGTGTGAACAGAAGAGTCAGGAAATGTTTTGCAGTGCTATCCAGCGATTTGCAAACATTTATGATATTCATTGTCTTGAGACTTGCGTATCAATTCTTTTTAATGTGTTTGGGTGTTGCACTTTCCTAACTCTTACCCACCCACCTTCCCTTCTTTCTACTCATTCACCATACCTTCGACCCTTAACTCTCTCTGCTAATTCCCTACTCAACTCAGCTCCAGCCACCACTCATTTAAGATTAAATGAATGTCATGTAGCAGATGTTCATGAAAGAATGGTGTGTTTAAAATTATTTTCATAATTCAGTGTTAGGGATGGTATAAGATTTCTGACATTTCTGCATTGGAATAACTAATGGTGGTCAGTGGTTTGTGAGAGTAGAGTTGGTTTTAACTAGAAAATATTCTAGTGCCATTGTTTAAACAATGAGTTAAGAAATCTGGGTATTTAAATTATGCTGACAGCAATTGCACATTATGACAGTTTTAGAACAACGTGACTGTATGTTTGAGATTGGAGGATTTTGTATCATATTTAAAACCTTTGAAATCATTAATGCATGTGGTCCCAAATGTAGTAATGAACAAAAACTAGGTTTCACTTATTTTGGATTTCTTCATGATTGATTTGGCATTTTCATTTCCTGAACAGGGTTCAAGTGATTTCTGTGTGTCCCCTGATGTGTACGTTTCCGAAATGGCTACTAAGCACGGCCTTATTGCTAAAGGTAGGTTGCTTTGGAATTGACCTTGCTAAAAACCAATTAATTTCTCTGAATTTAACACAAATTTAGATACTGAGGTTGGTGGGAGCTCCAGCATGTGTAATCGATAAGGTGTGTAGTTAGCTGGCTGCAGGTGGTTTAATCTGATGACCTTTTTCCCATTGTGAGAAGTTGCATTTAAACCGTCTTGGGAAAATACCTCAATTAATCAAGTTGTGGATTTTCTGCTTTTTAGATCAAAGGGTCTTTTAAAAGGTGGAGAGATTTCATACCCTGCCTTGTGTCTTGTGTAGCAAAAATTTCATTTGTTTTCAAAAAAGGATAATGGTCTTCTAATTTATCCTTTCAAGGACTCTCAACTGATGGGTCGGATGGATTCATCATAAGAAAATATCTTTTGCAATATGAAGTACTGACAAATTTCTGACATCTTGGCTCATTTGCTTGTTTAAAAATTACTTTCAAATTTATTTGTAAATGGAATCTTGAATTTCAAACTCTACTTTTTGAAGCAGTTCTCGCCTTGAAATGTAATGTTTCTAATTACAGCCCCATAAAGGCCTGCAAATATGAATGAGCTCTCCTCTAAAGCTTGGCTTGAGGACAAGTTGTCTTTGAAATTCATCTATTTTGAATCTGGCACCATGGAGTGGAGAAACCTGGAAGCTGACCAAGGAAATATTGGCCTACTTAAAACCAGAGATTGAGTTTGGGCTTCCAAATATGTTTCTTGGCTGCTTTTTTCCTTTCTCTATTACATCTCTGATGTCCGCTGCTATTTTCACAGATTCAAATTCCCTTGTCTCAACAGGCTCATCTTTACCATGAATATAGAGTATAATGATCTAAATTTCACACTCCTACATTTTTTGTCTATGTCATTTGGTTTACATTAGAAGTTCTCAATGGGGGCCACAGCACATTTAATTAATCAGCCAGTACCCAAGGTCATGATGAAACCAGTGTTTCTGGAGCCATAAGAGCAATTAAGTGGTTCACCACTGTGCAACCCATCACTTGTGATCCAAAATGTCCACATCACTGCACTTTTACCCAATCAGAGACATCTCTCACCCCACACAGCTTAACATACTTCTTTGACTCCTTCACAGTTCCGATGAAAGGTCTTTGACCTGAATCATTAACTCTGTTTCTCTTTCCATGGATATGGCTGGATCTGGTGGGTATTACTAACGTTTTCTGGTTTTAGTTTTGATTTTTATTGACTGCACAAGCATTTATTTACTTGATTGTTAAAAATCGCAATTGGCCCCTATATTGATCTGGCATTTAATAATGTAATCTGGTATGATTTGTTTTGTTCTATTGATATATGATCAGTAGATGTACATTGTTAAATCTGTATAATTAATTGATGTGCTATGCTTTGGACAATGGTATGTTTCCAGAGCACTCAGCCATGATATCTTTTAGATGAACTTATTAATATTTGTGATCTTATTAAAGGTACAGAATTTTAAAAATATGATTAATTTTAATACTAGATTATGTTATATTAGAGTAAAATTTGATTCTAAATAATGATGTGTGAAAATGCAGTCCTTGTGCACGTTTGAACCTTCGAACTATTATTAATATAGGTTGAGTACCCCTTATCCGAAATGCATGGGTCCAGAAGTGCTTCGGATTTTGGGTTTTTTTTTTGGATTTTGGATTTAAAAACTTTGCACTCATTCACTCAGACTTAAAGATATAGTCTGTGCATTTACATTACATTACAAATATTTACATTTTGTATTCTAGCTCTTAAACTACTTGTTCCATCTTTTTGTTTCTCATTATCTAATTTGACTTATTTATTCAAAGTCATTTTTTTTAAAATTTTGTCTTTTCTCAAATGTCATTGATGAGGAATTTTGTTATTTTCCCCTTTGCTCTCCAAGGAGGAGATACTTGACCTTACTATGCTATCACCTATTTGCACTTTTAAGCAATCTTGTGCACAAGAATAATTGGGGGAAACCAAGCAAACTCCTAGCAAATGCCATGAGAAATGTCAGCAGATCTACAGGTGATGGGTTGCACAGTGGTGAACCACTTAATTTGCCTTTATGGCTCCAGAAACACTGGTTTGATCATGACCTTGGGTGCTGGTTGATTAATTGGCTACTGTAGCTATTCTCCTTTGAGTAGGTTGGTGTTAATAGGAGAGTTGATGGGCATTTGAGATGTAGTAAACTAGGACTACAGGGAAATAAGATGAACAATGGACCTGGTGGGATTACTCTCCCAGGAGCAGGTATGGACCGAGTGCAGCTCCTGTGAGGAGGAAGGTCCAGCTCGATGGTAATGAGTTGCAAGTGAATCAGAAATGTCATCGCCAATGTTATATCTATTCTAAATAATCTTCATGTGAATTTTATGAAGTTGGTAATCTTTTGGAATTAAAATAATTTAACTTGCTATAATAGACAGAGTTCTCCAACTTAAGTATTTGAGCCATTAAAGTATTTGCATTTCATCAGACAGATGCACACCTTGGTTAGAAATGCACACAATCCATGGGGTGGTTAATATAATCCCTAAAGTTGTATGCATTTTATACAATGTTTGTATTTTGTTTTATCATGTTTTTTGTTTTTGTTTGTTATTGACCTGTGGGGAATGACCACAAGTATAAATTAGTTTTAAAAGGATTTTTTACCTTTCCCTCTAAGAATAATTGGTATGCATGATGAATGTTGTTTGGCAACCTTCTTGTCCTTCCATCACTTATTTCATATGTATCATCTGACATGGTTAGCATAGCGATTAGTACAAAGCTGTTTCAGCGCCAGCGATAAGGATTCACATTCGGCACTGTCTGTAAAGTGTTTGTATGCTCTCTCCGTGTGTGTGAGGGTTTTGTTCAAGTGCACCAGTTTCCTCTCACCCTCCAAAACCAAAAGGTAGTTGGAGATTTAATTGGGGTATTTGGGTGGCACAGGCTTGTGGGCTGGAAGGGCCTGTTACCATGCTGTAACTCTAAATTAAAAAGTTAAAATTAAATTAATAGCATCTCTACCGAAATCCAAAAATAAAATGTAAACTGCCAAAACTCATAAAAGCTACACATCATGTTTTCTTGTTGTGTTAGGCAAAGGGTGACAAAGCCCATTCACAACAATGGAGTGCTTAAAAAAAATGTATTGATATTTAAAAGTTGGCAATTACATCTACTGAAGTAAATATAAAGGACATGTATGAAGCCACCCTTCTCTGCCATTTGGCATAAGGTAAGGTATTGCTGTAGCGGCCCGCAAGCCTACTCCACAGGCCGAAACAGGAAATGGCTGTCAAATGCGGTGATCGAACAGACATAGGCCGCAATAGCAGAGGCTAAACCAGCCAATCGCAGGGGGTTCAATCCGGGCCAGCGGATTCCAAGGCGATCAATCCTCAACCAGCAGATCACAAGCCACGGCCATGGTGATGCGACAGACAGCCTATAAAAGGGAGAGCAGATAGCCGAATAAACTCCAGTGTCGACTGCACTCTCAGTGTGAGCCTCTTTCTTTGAGCAGCAACCCTGAGCAATAACCATAGCAGTGTGCTGCATTGTTCTGATTATATTTGAAGGGGGAAAATTATATTTAAGCGTTTATACATTTAATATTAATCATTAAAATAACTGCAGAAGGAATCACAAATAAGGTTCTTTGTCTTTGTATTAGTGAAAAAGTGTGAAATGTTCCCGATCACATTCAGAGAATATAATATATGTGAAGGGAAGGTAACCTCATGAAGTGAGGGAAAGTATTTAAAATAAAAATTGTTAATGTTGGACATTGGAAATAAAAGACATAGGTATCCCCATACCACATGTGCCAGAATCTTTGAGGTTACATTTAAACTTAACCTTTTTAATTTGGGGCCTTAGCACGTGTTGAATAATAGAACAAACTCTCCTATTCTTAGTCTGCTGAAGTTCGAATGCACAATATAATTATGAAAAACCATTCTGATATTTTTGTAAGACTTTATCAGGATATTATGCATGTAGTTGTTTATTTAACAATAAATTACTGATTATGCTCAACGGTGAGCTTCCAGTAGCAAGGAAGTACAGGATCTATTATGCGTAAACACAACCTTTTCTTCTTGATATGGTTTAGCATGTCCAAGCTCATAATTTGGCTTTATATCAGCCACACAAATAATGCTGAACTGTTTTGAAAGCTGAAGTGGGAATTTATTTGTTTTTTATATAATTTAAGTGACCTGACAATCTTTAATGTAAAAGTATAATTATGAATTGCATTGCAAATCCCTACTCATTTCTTCTTAAAAGTAAAATCAGTATGAAATATTGAATATTTCCTATTTTAATGTATTTAAAATTCGCTTGTTCCAAGTGACAATTCTGATGTACTTCATTTTTCCCACATTTATTATCTCTAATTCATCAACAGTTACGTTCTAGAAGGTATGACTGGGCTTGCTGCAGACTAATTCTAATTTTCCTTCATGGAACTTCAAATTATTTCCATTTTCAATAATCTGGTCAAAACATTTATCTATGATTCATTGTATTTTATTTTTCTTACAGATGCTTTAAATTATTACCTGGTATGCAACATCGGCTACCCCAATCCTTTTCAACAGGTGAGTCAATGTTTGTGTTCAGTATATCAGTCTGATTTAATTTTATGTACAAACATTTGAATTGTTATCTTGTAGCGTACGTGGTACATGAGTGTGGAAAAGAACGACACACACACCAAAGCCCTGGAAAATGAGACTGGTTTATTGCTCATATATGGGCCCCTGGTGCTGACGTCAGGGCGCCACATCATGGGAGCGTCGGCCGTGGATTGGCCGGCGTTCTTGCCAAAGTTCCCCATCTTCCTGCCTTGCGGAGGTCACCTGCGCGGTCGCCGCGTTTGTCGTCCATTTGCAGGCCGGTCCGTGTCTCCACGCGCAGGCTTCTACAGTAATCTCTTTTTGGTCCCAGAGCTCCATGTTGTGATTTAACATGCTTATCCCATTTATATGTCCAGATAATTATTAAACATTAGGGTAGGGATTGAGCCTAACCCTAATGTGAGTCGGCATAGAATTTCTGACTTCATCTCAGAATAATAATGTTTCTTCATTTCTCCCTGTTGTGTCGAGTCAGTCCAGTAATGTTGCTTGCATCGGGCACTCAGTGGCAGTATTCTGGATAACATATTCCACCTATACTTGTTATAAGAAGTAGAAAAAAGAATTGCATGTGAATTCAGAAATATAAAATAGCTTGTCAAACACTATTTTACTTGCCTAATGTTTTAATAGCAAATTCATTGGGTAACAAACCTAAAGAAATAATTATATTTTATGTGCGTTTTGCAGAAAATTTGGTCAAAATTGTATAGCACATCAAAGTTAAAAGTATAATTCATAAAGTCATCCCCAGAATTGAGGATTGGACTTGTTTATGACCATTGTAGAGATGATATGTAACCACAAAATAAATAATTAAATGTTATTGATGCCTTTGACTTTTTAGTGATAAGAACCATGTGACTATGATGGCCCGCATTAAGACTATTATATTCAGACAAACGTGGGTGAACAAATGCTTTACTAATAAAAACTGCCAAAACACTCAGCAAGTTAAGCTTTACCTATGCAGAGAGAAACTGCGGCTGTTTCAGGTCCAGGGTCCTCTGATAAAAATGGGAGGGAGAGAAAACAACTAGTTTTTGTTGGAATTGAAGGTGGGCTTAGAACATTGGCATTATCTCATGTGAAATCAAATGTGCATTTACAAGGACATTGGCAACATTGCACGAAGTAATTTAGTGGCAAGGGTGCGGGGTATGCCCAGCAAGCCAGACTAAATGAATAGAATTGGAAAAACTGAACCAAAGTGGACAGGAATAGTCTTTTTCTGATACGGACACAAAACCGGTTGGCGTTAAACAAGAAAGCCTGCAGATAGTGGGGGTGAGTGCAATACACAAATGTACTGGAAAAGCAGTTTTGGGCCTGGGCCTTCGCCAGCGATTATTTACGATATATTTGCCATATTACCAGACAAAGGGCTCAGGCCCAAAATGCTGGCTATCCTTTACTTCCTATGGATGCCGCGCGACCTGCTGAATTTCTTCAGCACGCTTATGTATTTCAACCAAAGTTGTAGAATATTGACTCTGGTAGACTTAAAGACCACAGATAGAAGATGAACTGTTGGGCTTTGCCATTACAGTGCAAGAGGTTGTTGGCAGAGGGGAGGTGGGATGGTGAATTCAATCTCAGGGACACTAATCTGCAGTCACCTAATCGGAGTTTGGTGGTCCATTTCTATGTGAATTGCTACTTCATGAGGAAGGACTGTTTATGTCCCTAGGAAGTGGTGAGGGGAGGGGAAAATAACCAGTGTTGCATCTGTTGTTTCATGGGAATGTGCCATACGAAGGGGAGTGGTTGGTGGATATAGAAGAGTAGGCGAGGGTGTCACGAAGAAGAAATTCCTTCAAAATACTGGAGAGAGATGAGGGGAATATGTGTCTTTTGGTGGAATCTTGTTAGAACTGACAAAAAAATAGTAATTGGATGGGATGAACTGTTGGTTAAATGTGATGGTTGGTGGGGTAGAAAGTAAGCATCAGGGAAACGCTATTCTTGAACGGTCCATGAGACGTTGGAGGATAGGGGTTGGAGTAGAGGTGCAAGAAATAAATGAGATACATTCAAGAGCTCTCTCCACAATGGTGGAGGTGCAACCATAGATCTGAAAGAAGAATGATTTCAGAGGCGTCTGTGTGGAATGTTTCTTTGGAACAAATGTGTAACCGAGATGAAGGAACCAGGAGAAGGAATGGAGAGAGTGAACTGAAACAAAGGAATCCCACAAAAAGGCAAACATAGCTGGGGGGGTGGGGGGGGCAAATGAATGACCATAGCTGTACCATTGAATTGCAGGAAGTGAGAGGAGTTGAAAGAGTTATTGTTCAATATTAGGACAAGTACGGTCTGATCCTAGAAGAGTAATTTGAAACAGTAAAATTAAATGCTAAATCAGTTGCAGAAAATCAAATAAAGTAAGAAGGATATTTTGTAAAATTAAATTCTAACAGTTTAAAAATTGAGATGAAATAATATAAAGGAAATTTTCAGTTCCAGGAAAGCGATTTGACAGTAACTGACCTAAAATATAAATTATTTCCTGCAAGGCACAAGCCCTAAATTTCTGTAACATGAAAGCTATGACGAGTCAGCCAGAGAGGATTTTTTTCCCCCTCTGGATTTTACTTTCGTAACTGCTCGTCTCTGCTTGCCTGAAGTTGGCTAATTTGTGCATTAACAACATCTGTGCATTATATTTTTTTTGCTTGCTATTTTGGATCATTTGGAGAATTAAGAATAGCACATTTAATAGTAGAAATTGTTCCCAAGGGGTAAAATAAAAATGGCAAAAGTAAATGCAAGGCGTTGAATGTGAGAAGTTGTAAGTAAAACCAGCTCATCTGCTGCCCTGAGGTTGTAAGCTTTGGAATCTTGCAAGAATGCAGATTTTGTTAATGCAGTTGAAGCACTGAAGCATGTTGAGTCTGGGATATTTTTAGATTCTTTGCAAATACTTGCAGGGTGACATGGTGACTTGGGATCACTGTTTAGTGACAGCTTCGTGAAACATCTTTCTTGTGATTGATTCAGATATTTACAATTTTTTGTCTGGCTTTATAAACTGCTTAAAAATATTTTTTAGATTGAAATCCAAACAAAATGACTCCCAGTTCTTTAGTGGTGGTGATTAGAATTTGTACAAGTTTAATTTATTTGCACAAATGTTTGACTGTTGGACTTGGTGGATAGCTGGAATTTTGGATGCAATTTTGATTCTAAGGCATCAGAGCACCGCAGTCAAAATACTGATCACTGAATGAGTCCTGTCTTCAGTTCATGAGAGTAACTTCCAATAAAGCTATTCTAAATTAAAGTTTCCACATCAAAAGCCAGTAGAATAATTCCACAGTTGCAAATTATTTTTAAAAATTAAACAGTAAATGCAGGATCCTTCGGTGCATTGATGTACAGGGGGAACTTGGGATACAAATCCATTGCTCCCTGAAAATGGCAATGCAAGTGGATTGGTTGGTAATAAAGACCTGTGACATGTTTGCCTTTGTCTGTCAGAGCATTGAGTATGAAAGTTGGGAAATCAAGTTGAACCTCCATAAGACTTTGGTTAGACCACTTGTAGAATATTGTGGGCAGTTCTAAAGAATATGGAGAGAATGCACAAGAGGTTCAGCCAGGGTTGGCGCCAACATAGGACATTCTTTCCCCCCCCCCCCCCCCACGAGGTATTGTGACCCCTTCCACCCACTCGCAGCCATCCCCATCCCTCCCCCCCACCCCCTAATTGTGACCCACAGCCCAGCATCACAGTGGGATCGATAGCTGTCATCATTACCCATAATCCCCCACGCAGTTGGAACCGCTCTGCCAGCGCTAGGGGAAACGCGCATACCTGTCGTTTGCATTGCATCAGAGCAAAGTTAACGATACAAAGCAGGAGAAACTCCTGGGGCGCATGGGGGAGGAGCATGAGGCAGCCTCTGTTTCTGTGCTGATGGAAGCTGTTGCCCTGCGCTGCCTTCCTACCTGCTGCTTGTTGGGGGGAGTTGCATGGAGGAGGTTCATGGTCGGCAGCTGGTAGCTCTGTATTTTTACTTTGTATAATTTTTGGATGTGTGTGTATTGTGTGTATGTCTGTGTGCGTATATGCGCGCATATGTGTGTGTGTGTGCACATATGCGGACATGTGTGTATGTATGCGGGTGTGGGTGTTTGAGCTCATGTGTGTATGGCTGTATGCGTGTGTGTGCACATACATGCACAGTAGTCTGGAGAAACGTTGTTTCGTCTGGTTGTATATGTACCAACAGATGATAATGAACTGAACTTGAAGTGCAGTGTGGAGAAAGAAGAAAGTCTTGCTTCTGGGACACTTTATCGCAGTCTCCCACACAACACTAATGGGGGGGTGGAGGGGGGGGTCATAGACATGTTGCATGAAGCATACACCTTGGATAGTGCTGGGACCCTGAAAGAGACCAGGGCACATGCTCCAAGACCAGATTCCAATGCTGGAAGGGAGTTTACAGGCATGTGCAGGACATCACCACCACCCACCCACCTTGAGTGAGTTTTTAAAGGTCAGATTGTTTCTCCCCACCCCCCAATTAAGACTCGTTCTGGCGCCAACCTTGGGTTCAGCCTCGATTAGAGAGTATTAGCGATAAGGAGAAGTTGGACAAATTTGGATAGTTTTCTCTGGAGGATCAGAAGATGAAGGGGCAACCTGGCAGTAGTTTATAAAATTCTGAGAGGCATAGATTAAGTTGGTCTTTTTCAAGGGTGCAAATGCCAAATACTCATGTGACTTGAGGTTGAGGGGGAAAGGTTTAAGGAATATTTCCAAGGCAAGCTTTTGTTTTACACAGAGAGTGAGTGGCAAGTGCCTGGAATGCTCTGCCTGGGGAGGTGGTGGAAACAGATATGATAGAAATGTTCAGGAGACATTTAGGGAGGCGCGTGAACAGACGGAATGGAGGGATCTATCTGATGTGCAGGCAGATCAGATGAACTTAAATTAGTATCATGATGGGGGCCACCTTGGACAAAGGGCCTGTTTCAATACATGTTCTATATGCAGTTGTGTAATTACAGTAGGGGCCATCAGTGGTGGAAATGTGCACCCACCTCTTTCGGGGAACATCCCAAATAAAGTAGATGTTGTTGATGTTGCTAATTAAGTTGCCCAAAGGTTTGTTTTCTCATTGTTGTCTCTCTCATAAGGTTTTGAACAATTAAATGTTGGAGTAATAAGTTTGATTGCAAGGGTAGATAGAGAGGATTGTGTGAATGAACTGGCTGGACATTGTCTTGTGTTTTTCGTGTATTGTGAAAATATATGCTATGGTGTGTACATTTAAAATCATACAGGTTTTATTCATTTTCAACCCTCCAGAAACTCTCAAGTAGCCACAAAGCTCTGGTGGAGATGCAGGATCATGTATCGGAACTTCTAAAGGTCTCTGTCCACGAATTCCCATCTTCTCGTGTAAGTATTAATCATGTAAAGCAAAGAAATAGATCTTTTCATGTACAAATTTTCCATTTGATTTTTCTGATTTTAATAAAAGTGTTTGATTCTCTACCAATTTGCAATCAAACAAAATTGGTAATTATCTATGACGATGACTATTGATGAAGAAAATAGAGACATAAGAAAAATTATTTTTGTGAATTGTGTGATTATAATAATCAAAGGGCCATGTATCAAGCCAAGTATATTGTCATCTGATTGTACAAGTACAGCCCGATGAAACAGTGTTCTCCAATCCTTGATGCAAAACATGCAGACACAACACAAACCACACATTTACAGGACACATAAATCTATAAAAATAAATAAATAAAGATTGTTTTGTGCAAATGAGAATCTTGGCTGGTCAGTGGGAGCAGTTCCTTTGGTCGTTCAGCGTTCTCGCTGCCCATGGGAAGAAGCTGTTCCTCAACCTGGTGGTGTCGGCTCTGATACTCCTGCATCTCTTTCCCCCGATGGGAGCAGCTGAAAGATGCTGTGTGCGGGGTCCTCAGTGATTTTGCACACCCTCTTCAGACTGTAAATCCTGTCAATGGACTGGTGGGGGTGTGGGGGGTAGACTCCAGAATTCTCTCTGGATTATCTGAATTTGAGTGAACCTTTGCTATAATCTCGACAAAGTGAACAACACTGTTTCAGAAAATCGTTGGAACTTTGAATGATCTGCCATATAATCGGACTTTCTTCCTTTCATTTCCAGGCTGTCTTTGTGAAATTGAAATCCAATAGTATGATTTACTATTTTTCATCATGTGATTCACATTTTTATTTCCTCTTGAAGGTTACACTTGAATAAAAGTTGTTGAATCTGCTCCACCTATTTTTTAAGGCCAGTTCCATGCTGATATTGAAATAACCCCATTTCTTGTCGCCTCATGTTGTCGGGCTGGTTAGCTCACATTTATATCCTCCTCGCTGCTGGGAGCAATGTCCGCTTTTACTTGTTCATTCGCATTTTCATCTTTGTGGCGATTAATTTCGATCTGTAATTACCCCTGCACTGACGAGACAGTTAAGATAAATGCATTAATAATTCTGAAGTCACACATGGAGTAGGTTGCATAAGCACAATATGGTTCCTTCACTGAACGGGTGTCACAGAAATTTTGTGCTTAGTTATTGAAATCAGCATTTTTCTAATTCCAGTAATATTTAGTTACTTGATTTTAAATTCTGCAGCTGCCACGATGCAATTCAATTTCATGTTACCAGAAAGTAAATAAGTTTCCTTCAGTGTTATCAATGAATGCAACCTTGATTGTAATGAAACTCATCTTCCACCAAAATCCTCCTGCAGATTAGTGTGTAGTAAACCACTGTTGTATGTATTTGTCTGTCGGGCACACCCATTGGCTGGTTGTAACTATGGCCCTTCCCACAGGCTCATGTACAAAGGTGACAGTTCCACAGTCACCTCCTCTGTGCAGGACAGTCGAGCATATGGATGTGCCTTTCTTTGTTCTTTAGTGAATAAAAGCCTATTAGAAACAGCCAACTCCGCCATTCATTATGATCATGGCTGATCAGTACCCGGTTCTGCCTTCTCCCTGTATGCTCTGATCCCCTTAGCCACAAGGGCCAAATCTATCCTCCTCTTAAATATTGATATGGAACCGGCATCAACTACTTCCAGTGGCAAAGAATTCCACAGATTTACCACTCTTTAAGAGAAGAATTTTTTTTCTCATCTCAGTCCTAAAAGACTTCTCCCTTATCCTTAAACTGTGACCCCTGGTCCTGGTTTTTCCCAGCATTGGAAACCACCTTCTAGTCTATCTAAACCCTTAAGAATTTATGTTTCTATTCCCCCTCAATCTTCTAAATTCCAGTAAATGTAAGCCTGGTAATAATCTCTGCACCCCCTCCATGGCGAGGATGTCTTTCAGATAAGGAGACCAAAACTGAACACAGTATTCCAAGTGTGATCTCACCAAGGCCCTGTATGGCTGCAGTAGGACCTCCCTACTTTTGTACTTGAATCCTCTTCCTATGAATGCCAACATACCATTCACCTTCCTCACTGCCTACCATACCTGCACGCCCACTTTCAACCTCTTTGAGTAATTGATGGTGCATCAATTTTATTCACTAAAAGATTTGCAATGGAGCAGATCCTGAAGTTAGAAAAGCTAGAAATTGACCCTCAAATAAACTCTGGCTACACTCTTTTGAAGCCTTCCTGCAGGTATCTTCAGCCATTGTGCAGTCAGAGACCGAAAAATTGCAGGTACTGCACTCACGAATTGGCACTCTGGTGTATTCCATGATCAAGGATGCCACATCATACCAGGAAGCCAAGGACATTCTTAAAGGCCAATACCTGCGGAAGATTAATGTTATCTATGCCAGGCACCTTCTAGTGACCCGCAAACAGTGACCCAGTGAGTCAAACGGCGAGTACCTTCGAGCCCTGCAAGCCCTCGGAAGGGCCTGTGATGGTAAGGCCGTGACTGCTGCTGGGTACACTGAGGACCTGATCAGGGATGCCTACGTTGCTGGGATCATATCAACTACATCGGCCAAAGACTTTTGGAACAAGGGGAACTCAGACTGCGGAGAGCTCCTCTAACGAGTCAATCATGGCAGCAGTGCTCCACGATCACCTCCCAACGCTTTTGCCCAGTTCCATTGGTGGCCCAACCACAGTCACGGCACTGTGGGAGCACCCGAAGTGCAATGTTTGCGGCCTAGGCAAGCACGAGAGGAAACGCTGCCCTGCAAAGGATTCGTCCTGCTCCAGCTACGGGAAGAAGGGACACTACGCCAAAGTGTGTAAGTCTAAACCCCTTCCTAGCAGCGCCACTTCCGGATCGTGGGGGCCCCCATCACTGGGAGCCAGCAGCGCCATGAGGGGGCCACTATCTTGGGCACCATCTCTGGGATCCAACTGTGCTGTGTGTGGGCCCTGGGGGCTGCCATCCTGGATGCCATATTTGGGATCCAGCAGTGCTGCCATCTTGGACACCCAGTGACCTGACACTGGCCTCCATCATACTCTACCAGAACAGCCCGTATCAGCTCTCCAGGACATTAAGGTAGACAGCCATGTATCGAGTTGCCTATTCGACAGCGGAAGCACAGAGAGCTTCGTGCACCCCAACACGGTGTGGCACTTCTCCCTTGCAGTAATGCAGGTGAACCAGAAGGTCTTCTTGCCCTGCAGATCTCAGACAGTGGGACTCTAACCATGCAGGGTACAGACTATAAAAAATTTAAACTCTGGTAATGACACAACTCTGCACGACTGTGCTATTGGGACTTGATTTTCAACGTCACATTATAAGAGTGATGATGGAGTTCGATGGGTCCATCTGCCCCCCCATGTATCTCACCAGCAATTTTCAAACTGACAGCTGCGCTCCACCCCCCCCCCCCCACCATCAGCACCCCCCACCCCCAACAACCCAGTCACTCACCACAAAAAACCTGCGGTCTCTCCACACTTAAAATTACCCCTCCACCATTGTTCGCCAACCTCACCCCTGACTGTAAACCTGTCACCACTAAAAGTAGATGATACAATCCTGGGGACAGGGTCCTTTCTCTGGCAGAGGTACAGTGTTTACTTAAGGAGGGGATCATCGAAGCCAGCATCAGCCCTTGGAGAGCGCAAGTAGCGGTAGTGAGGAATGGGAAAAGAACAGGATGGTCATTGACTCTTCTTTTTTCTTCTTTGGCTTGGCTTCGCGGACGAAGATTTATGGAGGGGGTAAAAAGTCCACGTCAGCTGCAGGCTCGTTTGTGGCTGACCAGTCCGATGCGGGACAGGCAGACACGATTGCAGCGGTTGCAAGGGAAAATTGGTTGGTTGGGATTGGGTGTTGGGTTTTTCCTCCTTTGCCTTTTGTCAGTGAGGTGGGCTCTGCGGTCTTCTTCAAAGGAGGCTGCTGCCCGCCAAACTGTGAGGCGCCAAGATGCACGGTTTGAGGCGTTATCAGCCCACTGGCGGTGGTCAATGTGGCAGGCACCAAGAGATTTCTTTAGGCAGTCCTTGTACCTTTTCTTTGGTGCACCTCTGTCACGGTGGCCAGTGGAGAGCTCGCCATGTAATACGATCTTGGGAAGGCGATGGTCCTCCATTCTGGAGACGTGACCCATCCAGCGCAGCTGGATCTTCAGCAGTGTGGACTCGATGCTGTCAACCTCTGCCATCTCGAGTACCTCGACGTTAGGGGTGTGAGCGCTCCAATGGATGTTGAGGATGGAGCGGAGACAACGCTGGTGGAAGCGTTCTAGGAGCCGTAGGTGGTGCCGGTAGAGGACCCATGATTCGGAGCCGAACAGGAGTGTGGGTATGACAACGGCTCTGTATACGCTTATCTTTGTGAGGTTTTTCAGTTGGTTGTTTTTCCAGACTCTTTTGTGTAGTCTTCCAAAGGCGCTATTTGCCTTGGCGAGTCTGTTGTCTATCTCATTGTCGATCCTTGCATCTGATGAAATGGTGCAGCCGAGATAGGTAAACTGGTTGACCGTTTTGAGTTTTGTGTGCCCGATGGAGATGTGGGGGGGCTGGTAGTCATGGTGGGGAGCTGGCTGATGGAGGACCTCAGTTTTCTTCAGGCTGACTTCCAGGCCAAACATTTTGGCAGTTTCCGCAAAGCAGGACGTCAAGCGCTGAAGAGCTGGCTCTGAATGGGCAACTAAAGCGGCATCATCTGCAAAGAGTAGTTCACGGACAAGTTTCTCTTGTGTCTTGGTGTGAGCTTGCAGGCGCCTCAGATTGAAGAGACTGCCATCCGTGCGGTACCGGATGTAAACAGCGTCTTCATTGTTGGGGTCTTTCATGGCTTGGTTCAGCATCATGCTGAAGAAGATTGAAAAGAGGGTTGGTGCGAGAACACAGCCTTGCTTCACGCCATTGTTAATGGAGAAGGGTTCAGAGAGCTCATTGCTGTAACTGACCCGACCTTGTTGGTTTTCGTGCAGTTGGATAATCATGTTGAGGAACTTTGGGGGACATCCGATGCGCTCTAGTATTTGCCAAAGCCCATTCCTGCTCACGGTGTCGAAGGCTTTGGTGAGGTCAACAAAGGTGATGTAGAGTCCTTTGTTTTGTTCTCTGCACTTTTCTTGGAGCTGTCTGAGGGCAAAGACCATGTCAGTGGTTCCTCTGTTTGCGCGAAAGCCGCACTGTGATTCTGGGAGAATATTCTCAGCGACACTAGGTATTATTCTATTTAGTAGAATCCTAGCGAAGATTTTGCCTGCAATGGAGAGCAACGTGATTCCCCTGTAGTTTGAGCAGTCTGATTTCTCGCCTTTGTTTTTGTACAGGGTGATGATGGTGGCATCACGAAGATCCTGAGGCAGTTTACCTTGGTCCCAACAAAGCTTGAAAAACTCATGCAGTTTGGCATGCAGAGTTTTGCCGCCAGCCTTCCAGACTTCTGGGGGGATTCCATCCATACCTGCTGCTTTGCCACTTTTCAGTTGTTCGATTGCCTTATATGTCTCATCCAGGGTGGGAACCTCATCCAGCTCTAGCCTTAGGGGCTGTTGAGGGAGCTGGAGCAGGGCGGAATCTTGGACTGAGCGGTTGGTACTGAAAAGAGATTGGAAGTGTTCTGACCATCGGTTGAGGATGGAGATCTTGTCGCTGAGGAGGACTTTGCCGTCTGAGCTGCGCAGCGGGCTTTGGACTTGGGGTGAGGCGCCGTACACAGCCTTTAGAGCCTCGTAGAAACCCCTGAAGTCGCCAATGTCCGCGCTGAGCTGTGTTCGTTTGGCGAGGCTAGTCCACCACTCATTTTGGATCTCCCGGAGTTTGCGCTGAAGATGGCTGCATGCGCGACGGAAGGCTTGTTTCTTCTCTGGACAGGACGGCTTTGTAAGGTGAGCCTGGTGGGCAGCTCGCTTCTTTGCCAGCAGCTCCTGGATTTCCTGGCTGTTTTCGTCAAACCAGTCCTTGTTTTTCCTGGAGGAGAAGCCCAGTACCTCTTCAGTGGATTGCAGTATGGTAGTCTTCAACTGATCCCAGAGGGTTTCAGGGGACGGGTCCGTGAGGCGGGTTGCAACGTCGAGCTTTGCTTTGAGGTTTGCCTGGAAGTTTCCTCTCGCTTCGTCTGACTGCAGTTTTCCAACATTGAACCTCTTTCTGGGGGCTTTATTGTTCCTGGGCTTTGGCTTGAAGTGAAGTTTGAGCTTGCAGCGAACCAGCCGGTGGTCAGTGTGGCATTCCGCGCTAGGCATGACCCTGGTGTGGAGCACATCTTGTTTGTCACTTTCTCGCACCAGGATGTAGTCCAGGAGGTGCCAGTGTTTGGATCGGGGATGCATCCAGGTGGTCTTAAGGCTGTCCCTCTGCTGAAAAAGGGTGTTTGTAATGACAAGCCGCTGTTCTGCGCAGAGCTCCAACAGGAGGCGCCCATTGTCGTTGCACTTGCCGACGCCATGCTTGCCCAGGATTCCTGGCCAGGTTTCTGAGTCTTTGCCGACACGAGCGTTGAAGTCGCCCAGGATGACAACCTTGTCGGCTGTAGGGGTACGTTGGATGAGGTTGCGCAGGTCGGTGTAGAACTTGTTCTTTTCTGCTGGTTCCGCCTGGAGGGTTGGAGCATAGACACTGATGAGGGTGATGTGACGCTTGTTTTGAAGTGGGAGTCGCATGGACATGATTCGGTCCGAGAGGCCTGTCGGAAGGTTTTCGAGTTTGGAGGCAATGAAGCTCTTGACCATGAAGCCTACACCAGATAGGCGTCGTTCATCCGAAGGCTTGCCAGACCAGTAGAGTGTGTAGCCCGCGCCGCGTTCTTGGAGGCTGCCTACATCTGCCAGGCGGACTTCACTGAGAGCGGCTATGTCGATGTCAAGTCTGAGGAGTTCATGTGCAATGAGGGCAGACCGACGTTCAGGTCGGTGGCTGTCAGTCTTGTCTAGCATGGTTCTGATGTTCCAGCATGCTAGCTTGAGTTTGTGAGCATCTTTTGAGGGGGAGGACGTGGAGGGGGAGGACGTGGAGGGGGAGGACGTGGAGGGGGAGGACGTTGAGGGGGAGGACGTGGACCTGTCCTCGGGCCTGCGCAAAGGAGCTTTTAGGTGGAGTGCAGTGCGCGCAGTACTGGCCCCACCCTTTACACCCATGGTTCGTGTGCCGTGGCCAAGCAAGCTGGGACGTGGCAGCGAGGTCCTTGGGTCGTAGGTTTTATATCGGAGTGGCCTTCTCCTATGCAGGTTTCTTACCCGGGCTGGAGGGGTCTGCCTCCCCTCCTAGGTCGGTCCATACTGCCCGGACCGGGGCCGAGGCCGCCGCAGTTCACCCTGTGCCTGGACTGGGGCCACCGCCTCCCACTCCCTGCCCGGACCGGGGCCTCCGCCTGCCTCACTCGACCAAGGCCGGGGCCGCCGTCTCCCCCTTGCTCCTGCCCGTATCGGGGCCGCCGCCGTCTACCCTTCGCCCGGACCGGGGCCGGGGCCGCTGCTGCTTTCCCTGTGCCCGGACTGGGGCCGCCGTCTCCCCCTTGCTCCTGCCCGGATCGGGGCCGCCGCCGTCTACCCTTCGCCCGGACCGGGGCCGGGGCCGCTGCTGCTCTCCCTGTGCCCGGACTGGGGCCGCCGTCTCCCCCTTGCTCCTGCCCGGATCGGGGCCGCCGCCGTCTACCCTTCGCCCGGAACGGTCTGACTACAGTCAGACCATCAACAGTTACACACAGTTAGATGTCTGCCATTGACCTGAAGTCCAGGAGGACCACCAATACACTGGGTTCAAGGCGGATGGCTGCCTCTACCATTTCCTATGGGTCTCCTTTGATGTTATGAACAGCATCTCGTTTTTCCAGTAGGAGATGGACTGCGTGGTGGACCAGTATGAGCTGTGGACCACTTTCCTGTACCATGACACATCACCATCTGTGGCCACGACCTGCAGGTCCCTCGAACTGCCAAGCTCCTAAACCTTGTGTATAATAAGGCCAAGTGTGTATTTCACACGACCAGCCTTGCTATCCTCAGCTATGTCGTTGAGAACTTCCACTCCCCCGCAGCGTGAAGACCTTCAAAAGGTGTCTTGGGTTCTTCACTTAATATGCCCAATGGGCTTCTAAATATGCAGACAAGGCCCACCCCTCATCAAATTCTCATCCTTCCCTCTGATGGTGGAAGCTCATGCAGCCTTCAACCGCATCAAGACAGAGATTGCTAAGGCCACAATGAAAGCTGTGAGTTATATAGTCAGGATAATGTGAACTATTTTGTAACCACATAAGAATACACCCTTCTCACTGTAGTAACTGTAGTGCACCGTTGTGGAGTGTATGTGAGTGTTTGTGAAGATTCCTGAAATGGTGGAAGGCATCAGTAAGTAAAGTCTCTCCTGTTATCTGAATCTTGCATCTTTAAGTTATTTAAGAAGCCTCCCAAGTAACACAGAGTCATAATATGGTGGCAGCGGTATAAGAGAACACGAATAAAGCCATACAATTGATTGTAAGTCACTGAAATATGAAGAGGGAGAAAATTTTAAAAATTACTGATTAAAAATGGCTGGAGCAACAGCAGTTCATCCATGAAATCTTTCAGAGTTCATTGTTGAAGACATTGTTGAATTGTTTAAAACATTTCAGCAGGTGCAATTTAGCATTCAAGAGTATTTTAAAAATGCAACAGCAGAGGAGAAGGTTAGTTCTATACATGTCTGGACAGGGGAGCGAGGCCGTGACTTATTTAATAGCTGGGAGCTTACAGAGGTGGAGAAAAATGATTCAGAGCAGATATTTGCAAAGTTTGCTTTTCATCTTGAACCCTGATCTAGTCATAGAATTAAACACTATGAATTTCAAGGTGTAATGCAAGAAACTGATGGAACTGTTGATAACATCCTCACTAGACTAAAAATTGTTGCTGCAAAATGAAGATTTAAGGATATAGAGGAAAGATTAGTTGATCAACTAATATGGGGAAGTTCCCATCCTGAAGTGCAAAAGTCTCTTATAGGGAAGAATAGTTTGAACGTGGCTGAAAATATGGACACAGTCAGAGCCTTCGAAGCCATGAGGATGCAAATTAAATCCCTAGCTATGCAGACCCACCCACAGCAAAGAGAAGGAACGATGGATGCTATAAAGAACACAATCAGAAAAGTACAAACCCCCAAGACCTGCAGGAAATGTGACAGACAACTCCCCTTCGATGATCGAAACAAATGCCCCGCATACGGTTCTGAATGTAGAACCTGTGGTAAAGCAAACCACTGGGCAAAGATGAACAAGTCTGGTATGAAGAAAAAAGTGATACCAGTGAAGGAAAAAGACAAGAAGAAGATCCACCACATAAAAGGAAACAACAAAGAGGATTCCGACACCCAGATACTGGACATGGAATCCATACGCCTTCACGAGATGTTGGGTGAGATAAAAGAAGGAAGTGAGTTGCACACAAGGACCCAAATACAGAGGACAATCCAGAACAAGCCTACGATATTTAACCTAGAGGTGAAACTGGATACTGGATTACAAAGTAACGTCCTTCCACTCAGACTCTACCGCCAGATGTTCCCAGTAAACATAATAAAAGGGAATCCAAAAGACAGTGAATTGGAAACAGCGAATGTCACATTAACCGTCTATGGTGGACCCATGATTAAGTAGCTAGGAAGAGCTAAGATTAATAGCTGCCATAAGGGAAAGAACATCATCTGTACATTCTACATGATAGATGCAGATAGACCAGCAATTCTAGGTCTGGATAGCTGATGGGAGTTGCAGTTGATCCCTCTCAATTATGAGATCCAGACAAAGAAGATATCCAAAAGGATCAACAGAAACACACAACAAAAAGAGGAAATGATTTCCACAGAAGTACCTGCCAGGCCATGGCACCCAGTGGGAGCAGACTTGTTGACCAAGGATCAAGAGTGGTATTTAATAGTAGCCTGTTACTACTTTAAGTTTCCATTCATCAAAAGGGTGAAAGACCTGAGAGCATCAACTATCACCTCTGAAATGAGAGCGCTCCTTGCTGAACAAGGAATACCCGAGCAAGTAATAGGTGACAATAGAACACAGTTCATGTCACTCGAATTCAGAAAGCTGGCTGCAGAGTAAGGGTTTATTATCACTACATCATCCCCATTCTACCCCAAAGGTCATGGGTTCATTGAAGGACAAGTGCAAACTGTGAATCGCAGACTAGTTAAGTGTCGTGAAACAAAAGAAGACCCAGACCTAGCTCTTCTCTATTATTACGAGCAACACCTTTAAGGGCTGACATAAAGTCCCCGGCTGAACTTCTAAATGGCAGGAGATATAAAACATGTGTTTATGAACAGTTTCCTGAGATGGTGGAAGGATTCAGTAAGTAAAGTCTCTTCTGTTTTTTGAATCTTGCATCTCTAAGTTATTTAAGAAGCCTCCCAAGTAACACAGAGACATAACACTGTGGATGAATCCATCCCATTCCAGGTGGAAAGTGATGTGTCAGACTTTGCCCTGGCTGCTGCCCTTAACCAGTTATGCAGACCAATTGCTTTCTTTTCCGGTACCCTACAAGGCACTGAAATTCAACACTCCTTGATCGAGGAAGGGACCCAAGCCATTGTTGAAGCAGTACTGCACTGGTGCCATTACCTGGCTGGTAAATGATTTACCCTGCTAACTGACCATCGTGTAGGTGTGTTAATGTTTAACAATTGGCATCAGGGCAAAATTCAAAATGACAAGATACTGAGGTGGAGAATTGGACTGTCCACCTACAATTACGATATCTTGTACCGGCCGGGAAATTTAATGAGCCACTGGATGCCCTATCCCGTGAGGCCTGTGCCAGTGTGCAGATTGACTGCTTACAAACCCTCCATAATGTTCTCTGCCACCCTGGAGTCACCAGGCTCTTCCACTTCATCAAAGTTTTCAACCTGCCGTACTCCATTAAAGAGATCAGATCCATGACTAAGAACTGCCAGGTCTGCACTGAGTACAAACCACATTTCGACCGGCCAGACAGGATGCAGTTGATAAAAGCCACCCTCTCCTTCGAGTGCCTCGATGTTGACTTTAAAGGACCCCTGCCCTCCTCATACTGCAACGTGTATTTCCTCAATGTCATTGACGAATACTCCTGTTTCCTGTTTGCCATCCCCTGCTCCGATATGACCGCTGCCATA
The DNA here is from genome assembly GCF_036971445.1 of Narcine bancroftii. Classification (NCBI taxonomy): domain Eukaryota; kingdom Metazoa; phylum Chordata; class Chondrichthyes; order Torpediniformes; family Narcinidae; genus Narcine; species Narcine bancroftii. The sequence goes on along the minus strand of NC_091480.1, from coordinate 36,247,969 downwards.
ATCATCAAGGCCCTGCTCAGTCTCTTCACTCTATTTGGCTTCCCCAGTTATAATTCCAGCGACCAGGTGCGCCGGCCAGGGGCATTGCCGTGAGCAGGACCACTAGCTACAACCCCCGGGGAAATGGGCAAGTGGAAAGGGAGAACGCCACGGTCTGGAAGGCTGTCCTCCTGGCCTTGCGATCTAGGGGGCTTCCAGTCTCCCACTGGCAAGAGGTCTTCTTGGAGGCACTCCACTCCATCAGGTCCCTTCCCTGTACTGCCACGAATGCCACACCGCATGAGCATATGTTTTCCTTTCACAGGAAATCTGCAGCAGGGTCTAAGCTGCCAACATTCCAGAAGCATGTGAGGAGCCATAAGTCTGACCCTCTGGTCTAAAGGGTCCATCTCCTCCATTCCAACCCCCAATATGCCTACATGGCATCTCCTGACAGACATGAGGACACTGTCTCCGTTAGGGATATGGCTCCTCCAGGGGCCCTGGAGACCTTCACTGATCACCCCTCATTCCTGACCACACACAATTCACCTGAACCATGGTACCCTCCCTCTTCCCTAACAGAGGATACATCAGACGTCATTGCTTACTCACTAGCACAGCATTAATGAGCATATACAGGCGTCCAGACCGTCCAGGTCCTCATCACTGCACCACAGTCACAACCGGTTCTACAACGGTCCCAATGAACGACCAGACCACCTGAAAGACTTAATTTGTGACCTTGTAAGCACCACTTCACCCTGCTGGACTCTTTTAAAAATGAGGGGTGAATGTGGTTAACCATTGTTGTATGTATTTGTCTGGTCGGGCACATCCATTGGGCATCTGTACCTGTAGCCCCTTCCTTTTTTTTAAACTTTATTTAAAATTTTATGACATGAATAAAATAAAAATTACATTTAAAGAAATAATAAAAAATAAGATAATAAAAATTAGAATACTACATCATTAAACTACACAAATTAACCCCCCCAATAATTATATCACAACATTAATCATCTAATTTAAAATTAGTCCAACCCTCCCCCCAAAATAAAGAGTGAAGAATTAATTAACAATATTGTAACTAAAATAGAAAAAAACCCACTTAACAAAAAAAATTACTAACAACAAAAAAGATATCAATGCTAAAATAATACCCTTAAACATATATTTAAATCAAACATTATACATGTATTTAACAAATGAAATCCACTTTAAAACTAAGTTCAAATATTAAAATCATATATCAACATATCTGTTATTCAAAAAAATCATAATTAATAATACATAAATACAGAATTTCAATTAATACCAAGTTTCCTTTATAATTCATCGAGAGAACAAAAACATCCCTTAGAAAAACAATCAGATAAACTTTTTATTCCCTTCCCCTCCCCTTATATAAAAAAAAGAAAAAAAAAGAAAAAAGTTCAAACTCATAAAATTCTCCATATTCTTCATTTATAACATCTTCAAAATTCTCTATCGAAATTAACTTAATTTTATTAAACTCTTCTCCCTCAATGTATTTGTACTTAATTTTCTTCTTTTTCTTCTTATCACCTTTCCCCTCATCTTCCTCTTCATCTAATTCAACATCCTCAATTTTTGACTTATTATCTTCTGTGACATCATCCTCTTAAAAAAGAAAGAAAAAAGAGAAAACCCCCCCCAAAAAGAGAAAAAAAGGAGAGAAAAAAACCCTCCTAATTCCTTCTCAATTACAATCAGAAAACAAAGAGTTAAAAAAAATTATTTATTTAAAAAAAAATAATAAAAAAACCTTCTTAACCCAAAAATTAAAAAGAAAAAAAAAACAGGTCGGAGGTCACAACTACCTCCTCCTGTTTAAACCGCCCAAAGCGGTAACTCCACCAAAATATTGGGTGTGAGATAACTCGCAGGTAGCTGATGACTTCTGGAAACTAGTGCCCACCCAGTTCCCTCTCCCAACTCCCATTTCATTAAACTATCTTCATTATTTAAACTATTTAAACTCTTCTCAAAAAATAAGATAAAAGATTTATTTTTTTAAATCAACGTTACCACTTCGGTCACCATTGCTTCCATTTCTTTTAAAAAAACTGGATCCCACCTTACTCTCTTTGGAGACCTTGAAGGACTACATCGTTCCTGAAACTGCATGATTGGTAGAGACTGAGAAAAGTCCATAACCTCTTTAGGATTGTCAAAGAACTTTGGCTAATTTCCATCCTAAAAAATCTTCAGTACTGCAGAATACCTGAATGTTCCCTTATGTCTTTTTTTCCACAACCATTCTTTCACAGAATTAAATTTGCGTTGTTGAAACATAATTTCTTGACTCAAATCTTGATAGAAGAAAACAGGATTATTCTGAACCATCAAAGGAGATCTATTTTGCAGGGCATTTCTAATAGCCGTACGTAAAATTGTCTCTCTGTCACAATAGTTTAAACAACGGATCAAAACAGATCTTGGATTCTGTCCTGAAAAAGATTTTCTTCTTAAAACTCTATAAGCACGTTCTAGTATTAAACCTTCAGGGAATTTATCCTGTCCTATCACTCGTGGAATCCATTCAGTAAAAAATTTTCTTGGATCTGGTCCTTCTATGCCTTCTGGCAAACCAACAATTTTCACGTTGTTCCGTCTAGATTGATTCTCCAAATAATCAACCTTTTTTGCTAAATTTTTATTTTGGATCTGCAATGTTTCAATTATTCTATTTTCATCTTGCAGTTGATTCTGTGCATCGACTAAACCTTGATCACACATTTCAAATCTTTCAATGGTTTCAAGCTTAAAAGCTCCATTAATGACTTCTGCCATCGCATTAATCTTAGAAATAAACAGGTTCACAAAATTAGCTAAGTGACTCGATACAGAATATATCTTATCTTCAAGATCCTTAACAGACATTTCAACAGAAGTAGATTCAGGCATAACGGGGTCTTGCTGTTCCTTAGAGACCACGGGATTTTCTGTCCCTTCCCTTAATTTAGTATCTTTTCTAGCAGTTTGACTTCATATAAAAATCCCTCTCAAAGTCCCCCCAGCAATGCCAGGAGACTGAAGATCAGAGTTATCTTTAAGCCAAATCTCTTTAATCATCTTCACTGAATCGATGTCTGGAAAAACCGTTGTAATTGAAGATACATTTTGCAGCGCCACCACTATAGCAGTCGAATGACAACTCTTTAACTCTCCAGCTGGTTGCGCCCCAGCTGATTCAACTGTCAAAGCCTCAGCAACAACACCTGCAGTGGCCACCGTGCGAAACACTGGCACCCGTCCAGCCCCTTGTTCTGAAAGCTGTTGACTGCGACCTTCAGAGAGCCTCACCGGCTTAAAACGAAGCTTCAATTCCGAACTCTGCACGTCCTCCTCTGGATCCATTCTACGTTGAGTCCTGGCTTCTTGTAAACAAGTAGGCTCAGACAATTTCGGAAAATGTAGTTTTTTAACAGTCTGTTGATATTTTCTTTTACCTTTTTTTGCATATAAACCATTAGGCAATAATCCAACACCTCTTATTATTTATAAACTTTTAAAAGAACTTTAACAGGCACTTAAAGACAAAACAATAAATCAGAGTCAGGAGAGGTCTGGAAGGCACGTCTGTTCCCTACACCATCTTGCCATGCCCCCCCCTGTAGCCCCTTCCTGTATAAATGTGACTGTTCCACAGCCCCTTCCTCAGTGCAAGACAGTCGAGCAGTATGTTCTCTAGTGGATAAAAGCCTCTTGGTTTCTCAACCTCAGTCTTTGAGTAATTGATGGTGCATCATAGTCTATAACTTTCCCAGACTCCTTCACTCTATGATTGCTCATGTCATTATCCTGGTACAAGTAGATCCATTGAAATGAACGGAATAAATCAGCTGAAATCATGAAGGATAAGCAGAAATAAAGAGTTGTATTTAATATGATTGCATTAGTTAAGATGCTGTATTTTGTATGTTTTTAGCTGCAATTTTATTTTAGTTTTAACATATTAACAAATGGATCCGTGTTTTTAAGTGATGTAGCCTCACCACTTTTTAAAGCCATTCTATCGAATTGGCTGACCATTTATACTGAGATTGGTTGCACTTTGTGCTGGGTCTCACCTGTGTGTGACAGTAGAACTCCCAGCAAGAACCTACATTAGAAAAAAAAATACATCTCTGGAAAGTAGAAATACCTCATTATTTTAAAAAGATTAAGGCAGCAGATGTAATAATTTTCAAAAATGATATAAAAGGAAGAATGGGATTGGGTTTAAGGCAAAGAGAAGAGTGACAAACTGAACTCAGTTTTTATTTGAAAATTAATTAAACCCAAGAATCTTCACGAGGTAAAGTCTGCTTATCATCGGGTGTAAATCATCCTCTCATTAAGGTAATTTTTCCAGAACAGGAGCCGTAGATCAGAGTATTAAATAATTTTCAGACCTTGTTTTTGCTTCCCTATTTGTTACCCATGCAAGTATGAAAATTGTTAGATAAGATATCGCTGTCAAATCTTGGATGAGATTGCCATCTTGTTGGACATTGGGTATATTGGGGTATTTGCAAGTTAAACTATTAGAATGGACTTGTGTGGGTAGTTATTATGTTGATAATTGGTATTTGCCTTGAGGCAGTCTGAATACTTGTAATTTTAGCAATTCTATGCTTTGTACTGGATTAGAATTGAAAGGAGGTGGCACAATATAGATGACCATGTGTTCAGTGGTCACGTCAATAAGCACTCCCTGTGATGAGAAGGAGGTTCCTGTTTGTTGTAAATGTGCCATGAATTGTCATGTCCTTTAAGGTGATCACCACTTGCATGTGTTAACAGGAATATCTGGATCGGACTCAAATAGTATTGAACTCGACAGAGACCACGCTGCAGCAGTTGACTGCTCTTGTTGATTGTCGTAGTCTTCATATGGTGAGTGTCCAATATTCTGATTTTTGTAATGAGCAACGATTATTGGGTTGGAAAAAAGTACAATTACCGTTCAATGTTATAACTACGCTTTCCAATTCAATTGAGTCGCTGGCTATTAAAAGCATAAGAAATAGGAGAAGCAGGAATCCATCCAGCCCTTCAAGCCTGCTGCACCACTCAATAATGGTTGGCCATGGCTGATCTGGCCTTGACACAGCCCTTTTATTCATAGCCATATTCCACAATAATGATTGAAATGCCAATCAGCAACATAATATTTAAAAGAGTCCGTTCTCTCATGTTGCCTTCGCTGTCATCATTCCTGACTGCTGAGCTTACAACATGGCATTATCTTGTTTTACAAGACACCATTTTGAATTCCATACAGCTTCTCATTCCTTGAGTGCTTCATTATTTGGTGCTATTTCTGTGTGAAGCCAATAAACAATTTAACGGCAGGTCGTCTTGATGGTCCTGTCCTTTCCCACCACCTACATCAATACTTGACAACAACTGGTCCTGATTTGGAACTCGGGCTTGCCTTCTGCATTTCTACACAATATTTTCCTCTCCTTCCCTGCAGGATTATGTACAGGCTCTGACAGGACTCTGCTATGATGGTGTGGAGGGTCTAATTTATTTGGTTTTGTTCTCCTTTGTAACTGCACTGATGCTGAGTTCGATTGTCTGCAGTGTTCCACATACATGGAAGCAGAGCAAGAGGTATGGCATTAACATTTGTTTTTGCGTTTGGTAAACATTTTTGCATCTGGGTGCTGATGCCAAAGAGTTAACATTTTTTATCTCTCTATATTTAGAATGGTCCCTGTGGCTTTACTTTTTTGGTGTAAATAAATTTAAAGTTGAAATAAATCTGGCTGCTCTATGAGCAGAAATTTGAATGTCAAATTATTGTACAATTGATTCCTTGGTAGCTATGAAGCATCAGACATGGGCATGTTAGTCTAAAGAGTACTAAGGCAATGGTTGAATTTTGCTTGGCACTCTGCCTGGAGTTATGCCTCGTGTGTCAGCTATGGTTTGAATGCCGGAGCAGACTCAATGGGCTGGATGACCTAATTCTGCTCCCATGTCTTATAGCCTGTCACAGTATCTTTCGGGTTGGAACTGAATTTAAATTGCATAATTCCATGACCTTCTGCCTTTTGATTTAATGATTCAAAATCACTCCGAATCTTAAAGTAAGGGCAGCATGTTTCAGCGTAGTGATTACCACCACACTATTTCAGTGCCAGCATCCAGGTTTGAATCTGACACTGTCTTTAAGGAGTTTCTACGTTCTCCCCATGTCTGTGTGGGTTTTCTCCAGAAGCTCCGGTTTCCTCCCATTGGGAAGATAAAAGTACGGGGTTTGTGGATTAATTGGTGTATTTTGGGGGTCATGGGCTTCTGGTTCTCTTACGGTGCTGAATGTCTAAATTTAAAGCATCTTGTATCAAATCTCATTCGCTATCAGCCCGCTACATAATCAGCTCCTGCTTAGGCAATGGTTTGATTTATTTATTTGGTGGGTGAGCCTGAACCTTGTTTTCAAATCCCACAAAGGTTTTGATCCTTCTCTCTAATTTTGCCCAATGTCAAATATCCTGGTGGTGCTCTTTGGCCCTCGCTCCTTGTGTCCTTTGAGGTTGTATAGTGTGAGTGATGACTGGAAGCCTTGATGGCATCTTGTAGAGGAAACTGACGGTGTCCGCGCCCTGGTAGGGGAGGAAAATAATGCTTAAAGCAGTGAATGGGTAACTTTGAAATGAAGGATTCACTCATGTACTCATCATTCTGAGTGGAAAGTATTCCATTTATCTCCCTAATTCCTTGCTAATTGGAAGAAGAGCTCTGGGAAGTGAGGAGGAGCATCACTTGCTGTAGAATTCAGTTTCTGATTTATTTGTCTGTGTTGTTATGTCTACATGGTTGGCCGGGTTAAGTGTCAAAGCAATATGACCGTGGGACATTGGTGCTGAGTGATTTGACGGTTGTGGTATTTTTGATTTTGAAGTGTTGAAGGTGACCTTTCCTGATGCAACTGCTGTTCATAATCCACACAGTTCAAGAATGCTCAGTTGGGAATCTTCCGTGTTTAGCGTGATATGAACCAATGGACAAGTTCTGGGGACCTTGATGGATTTCATTTTAGGGTGCTTAGAGTTGATGCATTGGTTTAATTTTCCAAAATTCTCTCAATTGGGTAAGTTTTCATTAGAAAATAGCAAATGCTTTTTGATTAAAAAGGCATTATGAAAGGTTGTTTTGTTTTGGGAGGGGAATGAAAATCATGATAATCAGGCAGATTTAGACGCACATACATCACAGTAACAAGCGTTTTTGGCACGTGAGCCTGTGGCATCCCATTACACTCGATTGACCTACCACCCCCCCCGGTGCGTTTTGAAGGGTGGGAGGAAACCAGAGCGCCCAGAAGAAACCCACGCAGACACAGGGAGAATGTGCAAACTCCTTAAAGACAGCACCAGTGATTTGAATCTCGATCGCTGGTGCTGTAGCAGCGTTGCACTAACCACTACGCTGACCGTGCAGCCGTCAGCGTGGTCTTATGACTCTTTGTACTCTATATTGAAGTTGTGCAGAAATTAAAAACATATCTATCCGTAAATATGCTTTAAATTGAAAAGAATAATCTCTTTCATTTGGGTGGATTTTTCTCCATATATCCACTAAATCCATATCTTTCATCAAATCTGTTACCATTTTTTCTACCTTATTTTTCATCATTCTATCTCCCGATCTATCTAATTTAGAGTCAAGCAAAATTGAAATCCCCTCCCAATATAACTTTTCCCTTGGCATTTGATAAATTCATAAAGACATCGTTCATAAATTTGCCATCATCTACATTTGGTGCATATATATTCATTAAGGTCCATTGTTCAAAATAAATCTGACAATTCACCATAACATATCTCCCCGCTACGTCTATATCCAATATTTTAACTGGTAAATTTTTATTAATTAATATTGCTGGACTTCTAGACTTAGAATTAAAAGATGATGCAATTACTGTTCCTACCCAATCTCTTTTTAATTTTTGATGTTCTTTTTCTGTCAAATGTGCTTCCTGTAAAAAAAAAAGCTATGTCTGTTTTAATTTTTTTCATATAAACTAATAATTTTTTTCCACTTTATTTGATTTTGAATCCCATTAATATTAATACTAAAAGAAATTCAATTTATCGGCCATCTAAACTCTCATAAAATGACATTTCTTGAAGCTTTTTGAAGGAATAATGTGAACTGCAGAGAAGGAGAGCCAGAGAAACAGAACCAATGATGCACTATATTAAATTTCTAGAAGCTATTTGGGAAGGTGCCTCTTTGAAGATTAATGTGGAAAGTAACATACTGGCATTGGTAAAAGATTAACCCAATAGGAAACTGAGTAGGCAAAAATAGGTAATCAATGAGAAACTGGGGGGACTTGATCCATGGGAAGAAATGATTAATCAACTGAGGCTAAATTAAGAAGGGGTAATATAGTATATCATTGAGGGGAAAAGATGAAGGGGGGTAAGAAGTTGGGGTCAGGGCTGCAAAGTGATGGAGTATTGGACTGAATCTGGAGAGAGATTTGGGAGAAGGAGAAAATTAGGGAGATGTGGCGAGTGGAATGGCTCCATGGGGGGGGGCCTTTATCATATTGCTCCCTTCCTCCACTTTCAAAATTCTAAAGGCAAAACTGGATTGTTTTCTGGTTGTCAAGGCATAAAGAATGAGGTGCTGGAGGGAACAACACTGGGGCCTCAACCTTTTTCCAAATTTACATCAAGAACCTGGATGAAGCTGCACAAAATACGTTTGCTAAGCTTGCTGATTATGCCAAAATGGGTCATGAGAAGGCGACAAAGGGAGATGGTCTTTCAGTGAACGAAGATTTGGCAAAAAGAATTTAAAAAAAATAGCAAAAATGAGCATTTTATCTAAACCAGTGGTTTTCAAACCACCCCCCCCCCCACCCCAACTCACATTCCACCTTATGAAATCCCTATGCCTTAAGTGATTAGTAAGGGTTTGCTTAAGACAATATGTGAGTGGGGAAAAAGGCACTGTTTTAATCGTACCTCATTGACTCTTTATGTGCATGGTTTCATAACTCCAAAGGAAATGGGCCAAAAGCAATTTTTCTCAGGGAAAATACTTCAGTAACAATTGGGTCTAGAGCAGTGGTTCTCAACCTTCCCTTCCCACTCAAATGCCACCTTAAGTAATCCCTTACTAATCGCAGAGCATTTAAGGTGGAATTTGAGTTTAGGGGGGCAGTTTGAAAACCACTGATCTAAATGATGAGAGATTGCTGCAGTCTGAAATTCACATTAATCCAGGTGTCCTGGTGCATGGTAGACAAAAATGCAGAGCATTTAAGGTGGAATTTGAGTTTAGGGGGGCAGTTTGAAAACCACTGATCTAAATGATGAGAGATTGCTGCAGTCTGAAATTCACATTAATCCAGGTGTCCTTATGGTAGACAAAAAGTTAGTAAGGGGTAGCAAGTAATTGGGAAAGCATGCAATGTTATTTATTGTGAGGGGAATTGTGTACATAGGTAGCGGTATTGTTTCCATTTTAATGTGTATTAATAAGATCCAGAAGTATTGTATACAGTATTGACTTCCTTATTTCAGGACAGATTAATGCATTGGAATTATTTCATAGAGCATCTACTAGGCAAATATTTGGAATGGACTGGGTGTGATATGAGGAAAGTTTGAGCAGGTCAGATTTATATCTACCGGAGTGTAGAAGGGTGACGAGGGGACTTGATTGACACATAATTTTTTGAAGGGTCTTGTCAGGATAAATGTAGAGAAAATGTTTCAGCATGAATGAAAATTTATAATTTATCATCATCATTTAAAAATAGAGGGTTGGCAATTTAAGGCAGAGTATTTTACTGTGGTTTGCGTGTCTGGAAGTCTCTACCTCACAGCCATGGAGGCAGAATCCTTGGGTAAATTTTAAAGAAGAGCTAGATGGACTCTCATAAAGAAAAAAGGTGAAAGATTACTGCAGATGGATGAGAATATGAAGAGGATGTAGTCACATTAGTTATGATCACATTGAATGGCAGAACCAGCTTGAAGAGCCCAAGTTACCTACTCCTGTTCCCAATTTGAATGTACACGTAGCCTCCGTAACCCTACACAGCATTACTTTCCGGTTGAAGGTAGTATTTCATTTGCACAGGTCTGCATGACAGTCACTCCTATAAACAAGCGAGCCACACTGTCATTCATTATGATGAGAAAACTCATCACCCAGATACATTTTTTGTCTTGGTTAAACCCCCCCCAATCTTCTAAATGGTAGACCACATGGAATATTCATCTACTTGTTCAAGTCAAGTTTATTGTCATCTGATTGTACAAGTACAACCCCATGAAACAGTGTTCTCCAGTCCTTAGTGCAAAATGCGTACGCACACAACCAGACATACCACACCTACAGAGGGGGGATGCCACGTGATGCCGTAGGGTTAGAACGTAGATGTCTGACCCTCCTGGTAAATTAGCAAAAAAAGTACCAAATAAGCAATGTTTTAAACTATTAAAACTTTTGAAGTACATTTAAGTACTGTTATAATATTTTTAAAATGCCTCCAAAGAAACATAAAATTGCGGCAGCCATACCTGGAGCCTGACATGAAGAAAAGACCAGAAGAGATCTAAGGCCTATCACAAGCCTGAAGCAGGGAGCTAGCATTTGAGTTACTGCCTGGGTGAGTGATCCTGTCAAGGGAACTTCTGCCCATGCCTGTCTCCTGCAGCGATGGAGTGATGGCGTCGGAGAAGAACCCGGTAGTGAATCGTACATGCGTGAAAAGCCAGGGCCTTCAGAGACGCTATCAAAAAAAGGAGAGACGGGCTCACAGCGGACCAGCAGTGAAGAGGAAGATCAGCGACTAGAAGAAGATGCAGTGAAAAAAGCTAAAACCTTTAAAAGTAAAACTAAACGCAAAGTAGAAGATATAACCAACATTGATTTGTTAATAAGAATATCATCAAATTAAAAGAAGTGAAAGGAGAATCAAACAAAGTCCTGGACGCTGTTAATAATGAAGATAAAATTTGATAAATTAGATGGGAAAATTAAAAAAAAAGTTGGGAGAATTGTAGCATGTGGATGAAGAGTTACTAGAGTAGGTTAAAGATTCCAGAGCAAAACCATTCCAAATCAGAACCCGCGCTCTGTGCTAATTAAGTTTCTTTGACAACAAGGCAGAGAGAAGATTTTGAGCCTACCGACAGAAGGGGCAAGAGCAAGAAAAGGCCCACTTGAGTATGAAGGGAGTAAAGTTTTATTTTACCCTGATGTAAGTGCAGGCATTAAAAAAAAGATGAGAATTTAACCCAGTTAAAGAAGATTGGGGAAAAGGGGCATCGATTTATGTTGCGTCAACCTGCAACTTTGAAGATTTTCCTGCCTGAAGGTGAAAATAAGTTATTTTCGAGCTTTGTACAAGCAAAAGAGTTTATGCAAAATCTTCCAAGAGCCCAGGTGGAATGAAGAATAGTTGTTGTTCATATGTTTTAGATGGACTAAATTTATTTGGTAGTTCATGCACGATTGAATGATCTAGAATACCACTTACTCATTTTCTTCTTGTTGGTTTGAAATTTTTTTATGTGTATATTAAATGATCAAAGATTAATGTACCGGGGGGTTTGGGAGGAGATAGGAACATAGGAAGTAGGAACAGGAGTAGGCCAAAAATGGCCCATCGAGCCTGCTCCGCCATTCAATACGATCATGGCTGATCTAATTTATGACCTAACTCCACCTACCTGTCTTCTCCCCATATCCCCTAATTCCTCTATCATGTAAAAATTTATCTAACCGAATTTTAAATATGTTTAATGAAGCAGCCTCAACCACTTCCCTTGTTAGAGAATTCCAAACATTCACTACTCTCTGGGAAAAACTATTTTTCCTCCTAAATCTACTCCCCCAAATCTTGAGACTGTGTCCTCTTGTTTTAGTTTCCCTGGCCAGCTCAAAAAACCTTCCTACATCTATCCTATCCATACCTTTCATAATCCTATATGTTTCTATAAGATCTCCTCTCATTCTTCTGAACTCGAGCAAATACAATCCTAGACGATTTAATCTTTCATCATAAGTCAACCCCTTCATCCCAAGGATCAACCTAGTAAACCTCCTCTGGACCGTCTCCAAAGCCAGTATATCCTTCCTCAAATATGGAGACCAGAACTGGACACAGTACTCCAGGTGCAGACTCACCAGTACCTTATACAGTTGCAACATTACCTCCCTACTCCTGAATTCAATTCCTCTAGCGATGAAGGCCAACATTCCATTTGCCTTCTTAATAACCTGCTGCACCTGCAACCTAACTTTTTGCGATTCATGCACAAGCACTCCCAAGTCCCTCTGCACAACAGCATGCTGTAGTTTTTCACCCTTTAAATAATATTCAGCTCTTTCATTTTTCTTGCCAAAGTGGATAACCTCACACTTACTAACATTGTACTCCATCTGTCAGACCTTTGCCCACTCATCCAGCTTAACTATATCCCTCTGCAGACTCTCCACATCCTCATTACAATTTGCTCTTCCATTCAATTTGGTGTTATCCGCAAACTTGGCTACACCACATTTTGTCCCCTCCTCCAAGTCATCAATGTAAATAATGGACAGTTGTGGGCCTAACACTGACGCCTGCGGCACCCCACTTACCACTCTCTGCCAACCTGAAAAACTCCCATTTATCCCAACTCTCTGCCTCCTGTCAGACAATCAATTTTCAATCCAGGCCAATATATTTCCCTGGACTCCACTTTCCTGTAACTTACTGATAAGTCTCTTGTGTGGCACCTTATCAAACGCTTTCTGGAAATCCAAATATACAACATCATCCTGTTCCCCTCTATCCACCGCATCCATTATATCCTCAAAGAATCTTAACAAGTTTGTCAGACAAGATCTTCCCTTTCTAAAACCATGCTGCTTCTGCCTGATTGAACTCTTACGTTCCAAAAGTTTCACTATTTCATCTTTAATGACGGCTTCAAGCATTTTTCCAACTACAGACATCAAGCTAATTAGCCGATAATTTCCAGTCTTCTGCCTACATCCCTTCTTAAAAAGTGGCGTGATATTGGTGTCTTCCAGTCTGGCGGGACCTGCCCAGAATCCAAGGAATTTTGGTATATGACCACCAATGCATCAACTATAACTTCTGCCATTTCATTCAGAACCCTTGGATGCATATCATCAGGACCAGGTGATTTGTCTGGCTTTAGTCCCATTAGTTTCTCCATCATTACTTCCTTTGTAACAACTATTGTATCAAGGCCCTCCCCAACATTCGCATCCTTAACTCCGCACTTGGGAATGCTGGACGTGTCTTCCACCATGAAGACTGAGACAAAATATTTGTTCAATGCCTCGGCCATTTCCTCATTTTTTGCTACCAGTTTTCCTTTCTCATCCTCCAAGGGTCCTATGTTAACTCTGACCACCCTCTTCCGTTTTATATATTTATAAAATTTTTTGCTTTCTGTTTTTATATTTTGTGCCAATTTACTTTCATAATACTTTTTCCCATTTCTTATTACCCACTTTGTAACCCCTTGTGGTCTCTTAAAGTTATCCCAATCTTCCAGTTTCCCACTGCTCTTTGCAGCTTTGTGCACCTGCGCCTTCAATTTTATACTCTCCTTCATTTCCTTTGTTAACCACGGTTGATTTTTCCCTCCCTTGCTGCCCTTTTTCCTGACCGGAATATATTATTGTTGAACATTACGAAATATTTCTTTGAAAATCTTTCACTGTTCCTCAAGTGTTTAATCAATTAGCCTATGCTCCCAGTCCACTCTTCCCAATTCCTCCCTCATCCTATGGTAGTCACCCCTGTTTAAGCATAATATATTAGTTTTAGATCTAACTATTTCCCCTTCCATCTGAATGAGAAATTCAATCATACTATGATCGATATTTCCCAGATGGTCTCTGACTATTACATCATTTACTCTACCTATCTCATTGCACAACACTAGATCCAGGAGAGCATTTTCTCTTGTTGGTTCCTTAACATGCTGCTCAAGAAAGCTATCGCAGATACATTCTATGAAGTCCTCTTCCAGACTCCCACGACCAACTTGATTTTCCCAATCTATGTGGAAGTTAAAGTCTCCCATGACGACTGCCGTATCATTATTACATGCCTCACTTATCTCTCTATTTCCTGTGCCACTAAACTATTGTTATTTGGTGGGCGATAGATAACACCCACCAATAATTTTTTCCCTTTGTTATTCTTTATCTCTACCCAAATGGACTCAACATTATGCTCTTTAGATGGCGTGAAGCAAAGCTGCTTTCTCGCACCAATCCTCTTTTCAATCTTCTTCAGCATGATGCTGAACCAAGCCATGAAAGACCTCAACAATGAAGACGCTGTTTACATCCGGTACCGCACGGATGGCAGTCTCTTCAATCTGAGGTGCCTGCAAGCTCACACCAAGACACAAGAGCAACTTGTCCGTGAACTACTCTTTGCAGACGATGCCGCTTTAGTTGCCAATTCAGAGCCAGCTCTTCAGCGCTTGACGTCCTGTTTTGCGGAAACTGCCAAAATGTTTGGCCTGGAAGTCAGCCTGAAGAAAACTGAGGTCCTCCATCAGCCAGCTCCCCACCATGACTACCAGCCCCCCCACATCTCCAACGGGCACACAAAACTCAAAACGGTCAACCAGTTTACCTATCTCGGCTGCACCATTTCATCGGATGCAAGGATCGACAACGAGGTAGACAACAGACTCGCTAAGGCAAATAGCGCCTTTGGAAGACTACACAAAAGAGTCTGGAAAAACAACAAACTGAAAAACCTCACAAAGATTAGCGTATACGGAGCCATTGTCATATCCACACTCCTGTTCGGCTCCGAATCATGGGTTCTTTAGCGGCATCACCTATGGCTCCTAGAATGCTTCCACCAGCGTTGTCTCTGCTCCATCCTCAACATTCATTGGAGCGACTTCATCCCTAACATTGAAGTACTCGAGATGGCAGAGACTGACAGCATCGAATCCACGCTGCTGAAGATCCAACTGCGCTGGGTAGGTCACGTCTCCAGAATGGAGGACCATCGTCTTCCCAAGATTGTGTTATATGGCGAGCTCTCCACTGTCCACCGTGACAGAGGTGCACCAAAGAAGAGGTACAAGGACTGCCTAAAGAAATCTCTTGGTGCCTGCCACATTGACCACCGCCAGAGGGCTGATATCGCCTCAAACCGTGCATCTTGGCGCCTCACAGTTCAGCTGGCAGCAACCTCCTGTGAAGAAGACCACAGAGCCCACCTCACTGACAAAAGACAAAGGAGGAAAAACCCAACACCCAACCTCAACCAACCAATTTTCCCTTGCAACCGCTGCAACTGTGTCTGCCAGACCCGCATCGGACTTGTCAGCCACAAACGAGCCTGCAGCTGATGTGGACATTACGCCTTCATAAATCTTCGTCCACGAAGCCAAATCAATCAATCAATAGTGAAATTTGTAAATTTTAATGTTAATAGGTTAAACGGGATTGTTGAAAGGAAGAGAGTATCAACACTTATTAAGAAAATGGGAAAAGGCTTGGCTTTTCTGCAAAAAACATTTAATTGAAAGAGAACATTTGAAGTTAAAGAGCGACTGGGATCGTTGTGTAGTGGCTTCTCCATTTAATTCCAAGGCAAAAGGAATGGCAATTTTGGTGGGGGAAAAAATCTTCCAATTAAAATACAAAATGTAGTAACTGATCCTGCAGGGAGATACTAGATGATACACTGCCAAATATATTTTGACTTATGGCCTCTTTTGAACCTGTATGCACCAAATGTGGATGATGAGAAATTTATACAGGATACATTTTTGAATTTAGCAGAGGCCCATGAGAATATTTTACTAGGAGGAGATTATAATTTTTGTTTGGATGGAACTACCGGAGGTATAGTAAGAGCTAAAGCAGCAAAAACTACATTGTTGTTAATGAGGGACTTGAACTTAATGGATGTGTGGAGGAGAATTAATCCTACAGAAAGATTAAACAGAAGTACATAAATCTTGACAGAAATGCGAGTTGGATTTGAACATTACAATTGATGAGCAAAGATGATCGAATCTGTCGAGATTATATGACATACTATTAAATATATTAATTGTATTGAACTATTAATTAGTTCAAAAACAATTTTTACATTAGCTATACTTGACACCACAAAAATTGGATAGAATGAAACTGGATTTATCAGATCAATGTTTTAGCTGATAGGTCCTTTCTTGCATTCCACTTGGTCATGACCCAAGGTACAGCCTTTTTGGGTGGATTTAGGAAATTTCTTAGAACAAGTTACAGTCATGATATTTCCACAGAACACGGATTTATTTTTATTGAGAAATGTAGAAGGAACAAAACCTAAGGTGAAACTATCAATATACCAAATTAAATTTGTTAAAATGGAATTAGTGGTGGCAAGGAAATGTATTGCAGTGACCATGGAAATCACATTCACATTTGGGTACAGGAAGATGGAATGCAGAAATTCAAAGCTGTATCCACTTGGAGAAAATTACATATAATTTGAGAAATAAATATGGAATATTTTTGCAAATTTGAAGCCTATATATGCAAATTTTAGATATAAATTTGCTGGTGGTGTTCTTCCAGCTGCTCGAGACCTGTGTTAATCTTCTTCCCTAAATTGATGATATAAACTTCGTTGGAGTCCTGTATGTTGGAAGCGATCCTCCAAGCAATCCATGAAGCTAGCTTTCTTCTTTCCTTTATTTTATATTACTATATATTTTTTATATTTTTTTTGTAGGTGAGGGGTCTGGGGAGAGAGGGTGTGGGAGGGAAGGGGAGGGGATCTAACTCATAATGAATGAAATTTTCTTAAATTTAAACATTTACTGTTTTGTATAGTTGTTTAATAATTTAATGTATGTAAAAATTTTATATAAAATATTTTTAAAAATGCAAACAATATGTATGCAGGAAAAGTATTTCATCTATCCAAACAAATAATTATTGCTTTGTACATGTGAGAGTCTCGGATGGTCAGTGTGAGCAGTTCCTTTGGTCCTTCAGCCTTCTCACTGCCCATGGGAAGAAGCTGTTCCTCAGCCTGGAGGTACTGGCTCTGAAACTCCTGTATCTCTTCCCCTGATGGAAACAGCTGAAAGATGATTGGAATGCAGGATGATTTTTTGTGCCCTCTTCAGACAATGATCCTGGGAGATCTTGTTGATGGGGTGGGGGGGGGGGGGGAGGAAAAGGGAGACTCCAGGATCCTCTTTGGAATATCTGAAGTTGGTGAACCTTTGCTATAATCTCTACAAAGTGAACAAAATTTGGAGCACTATCTATGGTTGGGGGGGGGGGGGGGGTGGTGTGGAGGGGGAGGCAGACTCCTGTGATCCTTTTGCCACTCTTATGGTCCTGTGGATTGACCCCTGATACATTTTGGAGGCAGTTTTTATCTTTGCTATTTTTAAAATTTGCCGTTCTAGAGATTTTCACAGAACTTTTTAGTACTGTTTCGATACAAGATTAATCACAAATTTAGGCAGATTTTAATAGAAACATTTGTATTGTGTCTGCAAGTTTTCATATCAGTCCACCAGCTCAAGCACCTTAATATAACGGCAATATCATTAAAATCTATTCCCGAAGCAGTAGCATCATTTACTCTCTGCCCTCTGTTGGCGAATATTTTCATGGTTACCATTGCAACCTGTAGTACAGTCAGTTGTCTTGAGAATGATCTTACCCAGTAAATTTTGAAAATTAACTTGCAGACAATTATGCCGATTGGTAGAATTAATTTCAACGTTTGTGAGTGTGGCATTAATTTCTGCAATGTTCCTTAGAAAAAAAATTGTCCTTCTAGTTTTAAGTGTCTGAGTCCCCATGAAATTGATTTGACATAGGCACTCTTCAGCAATAATTTCAAAAGCAATGTTAATGTTTGTGCTTTACAAGAGGGGTGCCAAGCAAAATGCTGGGATGCTGCAAGGAACTTATTGGATGGGTGACAAATTTTCTTGATGTTAATTGAGGAACGAGAAGTAGAAGTATGGGGAGGAGATGGGAGAGCATTTTGGAACTTTGGTGGAATGATAAAATATGTAAGTGTTCAAAATTACAAGAGAGCAGATGTTTTGAAGCATAATGAATTTGGTTATAGAAATAGTGAAAGTGTGAGATATTAGAGGGGTTTTAAAACAAGAATTAGCATTGTAAAGTAATAGTATCTCTGGATCCAACGCACATTACAGACAATAGGAAAGTATGGTTGGATGCTAGAATCCAGTATTTTGGATAGTTTAATTTTATAAGGGCAAATTGATCCGTTGAGTTTTGGAATTGTTAAATTTAAAGGAAGCAAAGGTATGTTAGAGAACATCAGCCATGGCCTTGGAGACTTGGAGGAGTAGATGATATTGAAGAGAGGGAATGAGATGATCTTGGTAGTGCTATGGATACACATTTAATTCCAACAGGAGTTTCTGAGGATGGTAATCAAGATCGTATGCAACCTGGTTCACTTTCAGGTTTATTCAGTTGGTTGAAGTCATCAATTGTACGAGCTTTGGTCTTCTGACGCGTAATTGAAGGAAATTTCAGTTCATTTGGTTCTGAATGTGAGGCAGACTCCAGATGTGTTGAGAGAGGTGTTGGTGAGGTGGCAGAACTGTATTTGGTTATATTTGACTATCACGGCCAAATCCATGCATTAAATCAAGGCGCAAGAAATGTTAAGTTTGATGTTTTGTATTTGTGCCAGCACTTGGACAGAATTCTATTCGCTCAGATCTTCCCATTTTGATGAGAAGGCTCACCCGAGCCAACCACCTAAATACCATGTTTACAAGAACAGATCTGGAGCTTGTAATCCTGCAACTCATCTCACACCCCAAAGCTTTTGTACCATTTACAGGGCACAAGTCAGGACAAGATTGTGAGAAGCAGAGGTGCCTTCACAGATTTCACTTGAGACAAAAATTGAGAACAAAGAACACTTATTTTACAACAATGCAAAGTTGGGTGCTTCCCCTTACCCTGGGAATACACACAGATACTGGGGCTCACCCAACTTTTTATACATTCCATTTCAGTACAGAAGTACATTCCCCCTTAACATTCTTCTGCCTCCTGGATTGGTTTAGCATTAGGTAATTCTGCCTATGTGTATTCTAACTTCTTATCAGTTTGTGTGCCTTTCTGCAAACTTGTTTACCAGGAAGTGTCATGTCTTTCTTACTCATTAATCAACCCCCAGGACTTGCTAAATCTATCTACTTGCTATCCTGTTTTTGAAGACCCCTGTTTTATTATACTTGCTTAACCCTTCCTCACATTCCACTCTTACTTCATCCTTATTTAACCCATCATAATTCATTCTTAATTAGCACTTGCTTGACTCCTCACATTCCATTATCCCTTACAAGATGATCCATTCTCCTCTTGCCTGGATGTGAGCAGTGCCAGAAACTCTCAAGAGGGTTAATAGTATCCAGGCCAAAGTAGCCTGCTTAATTGGAAGCCTCAATCCTCCCTCAACATTTACTGTCTCAAGGAGTCACGTGATGGAGTAGTGGCCGGACGGTGAACTCCAGCCCTCTCCAGAAAAGTTGGGAAAAACAAAGGAAAACACAAAGGCACAGAAATAAAAGTTACAGAAAAGTGAGTATAAAGGTAGAAAGAAGATGGTGACAAAAAAAGAAAAATCGAAAGCAACGGTAAGAAGAGAGGAAGAGAAGACAAAGGAGGAAAAAGGTGAAGGCCTTACCTGTCCGAAGAGGCCCGCTGCGGAGAGAGAAACCCGCTCCCTCAGGTCGGTAAATAATGGACTACAAAAATGGCTCGCAGAGCCGAGTAAAAGTGCGCAACCGCGCATGAAAAAAAACACACCGACGGGAGGGGGGACCAGCTGGGGAGTCGATCTCCACAGCCGGCAACGACAGCTGCAGAACACCTGCAGCAAGAAGAGACCACAGAAGACAATAGAAACAAGAAAGAAGAGGAGGAAAGAGCACCAAAGAAACAACAGATGGTCAACCCAGAGGAAGAAGAAGAGGAAGAGGAAGAGTACAGTGAAATAGAAGAAGAAAAGAAAGGCAAGGTAAAGGATATACTTGCTCTTATTAAAGGATACATGGAGTCATTTAAAGAACGGCAAACACAGGAATTTAAGGATTTAAGAAAAAGAATAAACAACACAGAAGAGAAAATAAATAAAATGGAGATGACCTTAACAGAAATGGGAAAGAAAATGGACAAGATGGAAGAGCGGGCAGTAGCAGCAGAAATGGAGGTAGAAGACTTAAAAAAGAAATTGGAGAAATCTAATAAAAAAACTAAAGAGACACAAGAACTACTAGCTCAAAAAATAGATAAAATGGAAAACCATAACAGAAGAAATAACATAAAGATAGTGGGCCTTAAGGAAGATGAAGAAGGCAAGAATATGAGGGAGTTTATAAAAGAGTGGATCCCTAAGACCCTAGGATGTCCAGAACTACAGCAAGAAATGGAAATAGAAAGGGCACATAGAGTATTGGCCTCTAAACCACAACCACAACAAAAACCAAGATCTATTGTAGTAAAATTCCTAAGATATACTACAAGAGAAAAGGTACTGGAGAAGACAATGGAAAAAGTAAGAGAGGGCAACAAACCACTGGAGTATAAAGGGCAAAAAATCTTCATTTATCAGATATAAGTTTTGAACTCCTAAAGAAGAGAAAAGAGTTCAATACAGCAAAGGCGATTTTATGGAAGAAAGGGTATAAATTTATACTAAAGCATCCAGCGGTATTGAAAATATTTATTCCAGGACAACAAAACAGACTATTCTCGGATCCAGAAGAAGCACGAAAATTTGCAGAACAATTACAAAAATAGACTGAGGGAGGAAGACGGGTAATGAGAGTTAAAATGATCACGATTGATATGTATGTGGGTAAAGACAAAAATAGACTGAGGGATGAAGACGGGTAATGAGAGTAAAAATGATCACGATTGATATGTATGTGGGTAAAGAGGTATAAGAGTGAATAGAGACAATGAGCATACATGAATGTATCTGTACTTAAAGGAAAATATAGATAGTATAGACAAGAATTAATAAGGGAAGGTAATGGAATAGAGAGAATAAGGAGGGAATTAAAAGAGTGACCTTTGTGACATATGAAAAGTGAAATCTTTTCTGGGGGAGGCGGGGTGGGGGGAAATAGCGGTCACTGCAAAATCAGTTGACGCTTGCGAGTGGATTCGCAAATCCAAATGGAGAGGGGAGATGTGGTTGTCCGACAAGGGATAAAGGACAACTCAGGAGGTGAAGGGGAGATTGGGGATAAATAAGATAGAAATAGGAGACTAAGGAAAATGTTGGATGTTGTAGGAATGTTGTCTTATAAAGAGTTGAAAATAAGAAAACAGAAATGGAAAAGGAGGAAAGGTAATGATGGAAAAACGGAAAGAGAAGATAAACAAAATATAAAAGGGCTACGCTGAACTATATGTCTTTAAATACTAATGGAATACATAACCAAATTAAAAGGAAGAAACTACTAAATTTAAATGAATAAATGTATTCCATTAGAAAAAATAACATATAGGTTAAGAAATAATATTGAAATATTCGAACAAGTATAGGAGCCTTACATTAAATACAATAGCGAAAACCTACCGGGGACAAACATTACCTAAGTTGATGGAAGGAGAAGGAAAGAAAAGAATGGACTCAGTAGAATTTCTGGTGTAATTTTGTTGAATGACAACATTGTCTGACTGGCTTAATGTAACCTAGATTGTATACCTAAAATGGATGAGAGGGGGGGGTGGGGGGGTGGTTTGGGAGGAAAGGGGGGGGGGAGAAAAAGTCACTGTATATGTGTGAAAAAGAAATAGTGTATATCATGGCTAATGTGATTTATGGTGTGAAAAATAAAAAATTAAAAAAAATAAAAAAAAACATTTACTGTCTCCATGACCAGTTCCGTGGTTTTGGGGCATGCAGTCTACAAAATACAATACCAAATGAATTCTGGTTCGATGAATTGAAGGACATGATTGAGGTGGCACCAGGCAGTGTTGAAACTGGTGAAGATGGAGTGAGTAGAGTTAGAAGATTCCAAAGCCAAGATATTAAATGTTTTTGTGTATTGATCATTTATTGTTCAATGTCATGGTTCAAGATATAATAATATGGATTACTGCAACAACTGCTCTATTTAATCTCTCGGTGATTATTGGTCACACACTGATTCTTGGATCAGTGAAGTCGCTGGTGGGTAATGGTAAACCCAGGGAGCATAACTGGAATAAAGATGTAACATTTGTCATGGATACACAATCTGTACTGAAAATTACATCAAAATATTGGTTTATCAAAAATTCAACATTTAGTTTAAAAGTGGTGATTGTTTAAAAAAAAAACCCAAACATTACATTGGTTACTTATAATACGAGAACACTTGATCCAAAAAAATATGCTTGTATATGTGCATTCGTTTAAATAGGAGTTCCCTGCTTGATTTTGTGCTTTGCTTTTCCTTGTTCTTGAAGAAGTCACGTCGATGATGATGGAGACGATGATGTTGTTAACCCTCAAGGGAGCCGCCAGCAGCACGACAATCTTTACAGGGTTCACATGCCGAGCCTCTACAGCTGTGGGAGCAGTTTTGGTAGTGAGACCAGTATCCCTGCTGCAGCGCATACTGTTAGCAATGCCCCTGTCACAGAGTACATGTAAGCAACTGTTATGTTTTTTTAGATACAATTTGTGCGATTTCACCGGTCTGAAGAACGTCTCGGCATTGGTCGTTCACACACAAATGTCCAAAACTTGAAACTTCCGTTTCCATAAGTGAGTTTAGACAGCATACCGGAAGTACGGTAATCAACGAGACGGGACTTGCCACAAGTGTCGTCGACACGTGCTGTTCATTAGCCTGTTGTTCACGGAATCCCTGCAGGCGTTCTGGGAAATTTACTAGGGGTCTAGGAGGTAAAATATAGGAACGGGAATGGCACCCTCATTCCCGTTCTGACCTTTTTGCACAGTAGGTGTTCTGGGAAAATGGCAATAATTTCCTGGAAAGCAGCAGCCAAATGTAAAAAAAAATATATATACTTTCCTTTTAATCCAAGTAATCAAGAATAGAATATTGGCCTACCTTGATGGAGGGATTGAATTTAAGTCCAGGGAGGTTCTGGTGAGGCCTCACCTGGAATATTGAGTGCAGTTCTGGTCTCCTTGAGAAAGGACTCACTTGTTTTGGAGGCAGTGCAGAGGAGGTTCAGCAGGTTGATTCTGGAGATGAGGGGGTTAGCCTCCAAGGAAAGTTTGTGTCACTTGGGACTATACTTGCTGGAATTCAGAAGAATGAGAAGGCATCTATTAAAACGTACATCATTATGAAAGGGATAGATTATCTAATGAGGCCATGAGGAAGTAACCAGTTTCCACTGGTAAGTGAAAATTAGGGGACGTAGCTCAAGTTTCTCAGAGAGTGGTGAATCTGAGGAATTCTCTGCTCAAGGAAGCAGTAGAGGCTGCCTTATTAACTATATTTCAGACAGAGTTAGATAAATTTTTGCATAGTAGGAAGATTAAAGGTTTATGGGGGGGGGGGGGGTGGGAGGCAGCCCAGTGGAACCGAGTCCGAGGCCAGATTAGCCATAATCGTATTAAATGGCAGAGCAGGGTCAACAGGTTCCTATTGTGTTTTTTGACAGTCTCCTTAAAACTAGACTTGTCCAGAAGAATTTTTCAACTTTTATTGCATGAATCTGGCATAATTAATAATATATGCCAAATTACATTTTTAAGTCAAGCTCTGGGGGAGCCCAATTTGGCCATCTGGCTAGAATATTTATTTACTGAGTCATCTGCTGGTTCAACAAAGATAACTTCAACATTGGTTGAATCCCCACATTTTTCTCAATATCTCTGTGGCACAAAGCATGTTGATTCATTTTTCTTTTAGTGAGGGCTGGGGACAAATCAAAGTTTCTGTTGATAATTATGGAACTTGTAGCTCTCACGAGCCACTTAAAGTTTTTAAATCTATGAGCTTGTTTAATAACATAAAATCCTTTGGCCATTTAAAAACTATGTGCTTGTTTAAAAACATAAAATCCTTTGGCCATTTTAAAACGATTTCAATTCTATGTACCAGTGTTTATTTCATAACAACAGGTAGTGAACAAAAGTCATTCTCTTGAAAAATTTAAGTGAAACCTGCACGGTTTTTGTCTGTTTCTCAAGTGAAGAATTAAAAGTAGTTTTGAAAGTTGAAGGAAGTGCTTTCGTATTAGTTTGTCATTTTCATCGCTGGGCTGATTTGAAATTGCGACCTAGCGATGAAAATAACACACGTTAATTTTCTTTAATTTTTAGACATGCAGCTCGTTAACAGGCCATTTTTGCTCATGAGCCCTGTGGCGTCCAATTACACCCAATTAATTTACAACCCCGGTACAGTTTTTTTTTGAAGGGTGGGAGGAAACTGGAGCCCCCAGAGAAAACTCACACAGACTCGGGGGAGAACGTACCAACTCCTCACAGAAGCCCTGTCCCAAACGCTAACCGTGCTGCCATAGAAAAGGTGGTTTAAAATTTAAAGTTTTCCCATAATTAATTTGAGATTTTTCTCCAAAAGCTTCCAAGCCAATGACAGTAGAAACTCAAATTTTATGTATTTTTCGCATTTCATTATATGGAGTGAGAGAGAGTACTCGGCACCAGTTATTGCTTTTAAACCTTGCTTCCCACTTTTATATTTTCCACCAAAGTGCAAATAAGTAAGGGGACTAGATAGTCTTTACTCTTAAAGACATTTTGGAGATTATTTGCTTATTTAGAAAGCAGGAAGGATCTAATTTTCTTTCCTCTGTTAATTGAATAGGAGCCAGAACACAACCTATCAGAATCCTCGGTGTGAGAATACACCTCTGATTGGCAGAGAATCGCCTCCTCCTTCTGTAAGTCCACAGATTTATTTAATTTTGTGTGTTCCTTTTCCATGTTAAAATTTGTTTTAAGCCCAATGTAAAACTGGTTTAAAGTTTTAAGCAATTATCATTTGTAATGCCAGTACGTTCAGTCAAACAAAAATGTAATTTGATAGCTATTGCAATCAATTTATGATTATGTAATATGCTGAAAAATGAATGCAAACCATATGGATTTTTGAAGAGTATGGTGCAATAGAATTGGCAATACTTCCCCAATGTATCAAAACAACACAAATGAGGCACCATTCATCAAAAATTTGCCACTGTTTTAAACACAGTAGGATAAAAAAGTAACCGCACTAGGCCCTTGCTATAACATTGTCAGGTATGCTACAACCTCTCATAACGCATATTCCTTATGGCTCCCTTTCTATAGGGGAACCATATAAAAGGCAGTCTACAACACACTCGTCATTATAGCGAGCTTTTTGTGTGACTTCAAAGACAGCTTTATAGAGAGGGTCTAGTGTATACTGGTAAGTGGTGTTTTATCTCACCCAGTTTAATGCAGATTATGTTCTATTCTACGTTGGTTGTATATAACTGGTATTCATGTAGGTTCATCTTAATCCTTTGAGTACAGTGTAGTATTTTGCACTGATTAAGTGATTAAATATAAATATGCAGAATAAAATATTTTTATCTGATCAAATTTGTAGTGGGATTTTATTAGTCTTAATTACAGTATTGGAAGATTATAGTCCAGAATGTTTTAAAAATGCAGAATTGAAGTCTTAAAGGATTGAAATGTCTAAAATGTTTGGGAACTGATGTGTAGATAATGGAAATGAATATATTTTATCAATTCACTTCCTTTCAAAAAAATGTACATGCTGTTAGTAAAAGTTAAACTAATTTCTTTGTACTGGTCACCAAGATGGGGCTTAAAAAAATGTTGTTGTATTTTATAGATCAGCCTGACCATGTCAGAACCAAAGTTTATTTAACACTGTTATGTAATTGGAAATAATGTGACAACTTCTTAACTTCTTTAGAAATAAGAAGTAATTTTAGTTTGCATTGACAACAAGAATGCTGATGTGGTATTGGAATACTTCAAAACATATCTCAACATGTTTTCCAATTAACCTAATTTTTTCTTGTCTTTTATCTAACTTTTGGCATTGTTGCTTTCTCATTTTCTCATTAATTTATATGATTTTATTTTTCACAGCTTTTAAAGCTAGTATTAATTTTATACACTTTCTATTTGAATTCTTGAGCATTTTTTTGGTAAATAGAATTGCCCAGGCTTTGAAAGCTGGCTTTAGAGAATTTTTTATTAAACAGGATTGATTTGAAAACTAATGCACAATCAGAACTGGCTCACAATTGGAGATTAAATGAGCATCTTGCAAATAATGGCCATAATGTACATTAATTTTGTATTTGGTTTGTGAGGAAAGTCTGGGAGGCGTCAAAGTTTGAAAGTTTTGCAAAGAAAATTCAAGAGGTTGAGAAATAAAGGAATGTTTGAAAGACAAACACCTAATGCAAAGACCTATTGACAAACTGCGAGTATTCAATAAATTGTTTGGTGCAATAGAAACATTGGTTATGGTTCTAAAAAAAATTACTACTTACAAAGTGAAACCACATTAGGCAACAAATGAGTTGAGGCAATAATAAGCTACAAATGCTTTGCATAAGAAGTGAGTACTTAGTGGCTTATTAAAAACTGATAATGTAATAGATGAGGAAGGAGAGGATACAAACAAACAGGCATCATAAGAATGAATGATGATCAGAAGTTTTCTCTGATAAGAACAAGCAGGTAAGATCATTAGTAAAATTAAGTTGGCATTATCATTGAGTGAGTACTTTATATTGGCATCCACTTAGCAAATACATGTTATTAGGTTGGAAGATTGCAAAACCTATTAAGGTAAGACATAAATATATATGTGTGTGGTTACATACATACATATGCAAAACATCATTTGAGGGGATGCTACTTGATTTTCTTTTAATCGGGGACTAAAGTTGAGCATTGTCAAATGCAAACTGGCTAGAGAGCATCAATATGAGCATCTGGGGTGAAATGCATGATGCATAGAGTTGAGATGAATGCTGTGTGAGTGGATTTCTTTGAGTTTATGAGTATAAATATGCCTGGAATTGGGTGTAAGCTACACCAAGGAGTCACGTGATGGAGTAGTGGCCGGTCGGGAAAACCAGCCCTCTCCAGGAAAATAGAAAAAAAAGTCAGGAAAAAGCAAAGCATAACAGAAGTAAATTGCAAGAAATAGAAGATAAAGATGCAGAGAAGAGAAAGAAGATGGCTTCCAAGAAGGAGAAAGTAAGAACAGCTGGAAAAAAAGTTAAAAAAAGTCGCTGGAGAAGAAGAAAGAAGGCCTTACTAGAAGGAAGGAACAGGACGCTGTGTTGACGAGGAGTGCCTGACCCATGAGGTCAGTATCTGCCCTGCAGAGTCGCGACCACCAGCCGGTACAGTACAAAAATGGCTATCGGAGCCAAACAAAAGTGCGCAATCAGAGGAGAAAGAGGACACCGGCGGGAGGGGAGCTCAGCAGAGGAGCGGGCTGTCACAGACCGAGCAGCTGAGAGATGCCCGACACCAGTGCTCTTAGCTGGAGGATAAGGAAGACGGCAGAAGAGAGTGCGGCGAAACAGACGTGAAATTCAGATGGAGGGAAGATCGACAAGAAGCACAACAGACGAACAGCCCAAGAGGGGAGGAACTGTAACAAGAGGCCCAGCAAGAAGAGGCCCAACAAAGAGATACAAGCAGCTCATCAGGAAAAACAGAAGAGACACAGACACACAAGAACAGAAGAAGAAGACACAAACACAGATACAGACAGAAGAAAAGGAAGAAGACCAAGATCTTCACAGAGAAATAAAAGGCAAAACTGATGAACAGAATATAGATAAAGTCTTTTCTGAAGAGCAAATGAGATCATTAAAAGAATGGTTGTCATTGGAGATTAATGCAATTAAAAGGAAAATGAAAAGAACAGAAGATAAAATGCAAAGGTTAGAACTGGTAATGACAGAAATAGGGAAAAGAGTAGAGAATGTGGAAGAGCGGGAAATGGCTGTAGAAATGGAAGTGAATGACAAGAGAAAAATTGGAAGAAAGTGACAAAAAAATTAAAGAGACTCAAGAGTTGTTAGCTCAGAAAATTGATATGATGGAAAATTATAGTAGGTGAAGCAACATAAAAATAGTGGGCCTGAAGGAAGGTGAAGAAGGCACAGACATGAAGGAATTTATAAAAGGATGGATCCCGAAGGTCCTGGGAATGACTGAAATACAGGAAGGAATGAAAATAGAAAGGGCTCACAGAACACTAGCCCTGAAACCACAGACACATCAAAAACCAAGATCTGTTTTAGTAAAATTTTTGAGATATACGACAAGAGAAAATATACTGGAGCGGACAAGGAATAAAATTAGAGAAGATAATGAACCATTGGAATACAAGGGTCAAAAAATATTTTTTTTACCCAGACATAAGTTTTGAACTCTTAAAGAGGAGGAAGGAATTTAATACAGCAAAATCAACTTTATGGAAAAAAGGTTACAAATTCATATTAAGACATCCAGCCGTGCTTAAAATATTTATACCCGGAGAGCAAAACAGACTGTTCTTGGATCCAGAGAAAGCGCAAGAATTTCCAGAACATTTGCAGGACAGGAGAAGAGATGAAGAGATGTAACAAGAATGAAGAACGGCGATAAAGTATATATAAAGATGTAAAAACAATGTATATGTAAAGAACTCAAGAGGGAAAGGAGAAGGGAAGGAGGGGAGTAAGGGGGAAAAAAGAAGAGCGAGAGCTTTGTTATATTTGTTTTTAAAAAAAGTTTTCTGGGGGGGGTTGGGTGGAGGGGGAATAACCATCACTGCAAGATCGCAACCCAAATGAAAAGGGGAGTTGTGGTTGCCCAGCAAGGGATATGGTGCAACTCAGGGGGGGGGGGGGGGACTTTTGGGGTTAAGGTATTAGTGGATGTGGGAACTGCTATATTAAGTGTAATAAGAGAAATCTAAGAGATGAAAAGGGGTTGGAGGTGGCAAAGAAGTGGAAAAATGATGTACAAGATATAAGATGGCCATGCTGAACTATATGACTATAAACATTAATGGAATACATAACCAAATTAAAAGGAAGAGGCTACTAAATTTCTTGAAGAAGGAAAAAATAGACATAGCATTTGTGCAGGAAACACATCTAACTGAAACGGAACATGACAAACTAAAGAGAGACTAGGCAAGACACGTAATGGCAGCATCCTATAATTCAAAAGCTTGAGGTGTAGCCATATTAGTTAACAAAAATGTACCAATCAAAATAGAGGAGGAAATAATAGATCCGACAGGGAGATATGCAATGATAAAGTGTCAGATATACTCAGAATTTTGGAATTTGCTAAATATATACACACCTAACGAGGAGGTGTTTATGCAGGATATGTTTATGAAGATTGCGGACACACAAGGAAATATTTTGATAGGAGGGAATTTTAACCTTAATTTGGACTCAAATGTTAGATAAAACTGGACAAAAGATAAGTAAAAAGAATAAAGTAGCCAAATTTATGGTTAAATCAATGCAGGAAATGAAATTTATAAATAAATGGAGGAGGCAACACCCAAGAGAGAAGGAATATTCATATTATTCGAGTTGGCACAAAACATACTCAAGGATTGATATGTTTTTGTTGTCAGCCCATATTCAAGGGAGAGTTAGGAAAACTGAGAATAAAGCTAGACTACTATCAGATCATTCACCCCTGTTATTAGCAATAGAATTGGAGGACATCCCACCAAGAACATATAGATGGAGGCTAAACTCCATGCTACTTAAAAGGCAGGAATTTAAAGAGTTTATTGAATGCCAAAGTAAAACATATTTTGAAATAAACACAGAATCAGTGAAAGACAAATTTATACTATGGGATGCAATGAAAGCCTTCATCAGAGGGCAGATAATAAGTTATGTGACTAAGATGAAAAAGGATTACAATCGGGAAATAGAGCAGTTGGAAAGGGAGATAGTAAGTACAGAAAAGGAATTAGTAAAAAGGGATGATATAACGAAAAGGAGAGATCTGGCGGGAAAAAAAATTAAATATGAAACATTACAAACATACAAGGTGGAGAAGAACATAATGAAAACAAAACAAAAATAATACGAACTGGGAGAAAAAACACATAAAATATTAGCCTGGCAACTTAAAACAGAACAAGCTAAAAGAACGATACTGGCATCAAGGAAAAAGGACAAACCAAATACATATAATCCAACAGAGATTAATGAAAATTTTAAGGAATTCTATGAACAATTGTATCAAACTGAGAACGAGGGGAAAGATGATAAAACAGAGAAATTTTTAGCTAAAATTGAACTGCTGAAATTGCAAGAAGAGGAACAAAACAAACTAATAAAACCATTTGAAATAGAGGAAGTGCAGGATGTATTAAAAAAGCTGCCGAACAATAAAACACCAGGAGAGGATGGATTTCCAATAGAATTCTATAAAACATTTAAAGAGTTATTAGTTTCTATTCTCCTGGAAGTAATGAACCCGATAGAAGAAACACAAAACATGCCAGATTCATCTAAGACAGCAATAATTACAGTAATACCAAAGACAGGGAAGGATCCACCAACGCCAGCATCATATAGACCAATATCTCTTCTTAACTCAGATTATAAGATAATAGCACAATTATTAGCAAACAGATTGGCCGATTGTGTATCTAAAATAGTAAAACAAGATCAAACTGGATTTATTAAGAAAAGACGAACAGTGGATAATGTCTGTAAACTTATTAATCTAATTTATGCAGTTCAAGGAAATAAGAAACCAACAGTGGCTGTTGCTTTAGATGCAGAAAAAGCCTTTGACAGAGTTGAGTGGAACTACTTATTTAAAGTATTACAGAAGTTCAATCTACCAGAAAAATATATAAATTGGATTAAAGCATTATATAATGGACCGTTGGCGAAGGTAGCAGTAAATGGATATGTATCAAATCAATTTAAATTAAGTAGGTCAACTAGACAGGGATGTCCACTATCCCCCTCATTGTTCACCTTAGCAATAGAACCTTTGGCAGAACTGATAAGAATAGAAAATAAAATAAAAGGGATAAAAATAAAGGAGTATAAAATCAGCTTATTTGCGGATGACATCATAGTATACCTAACAGAACCAGAAATATCAGTAAAAGAATTACATAAGAAATTGAAGGAATATAGAGAAATATTGGGATACAAGATCAACGCAATTAAAAGTGAAGTGATGCCAATGAGTAATGGAGACTATACAGAATTTAAAAAAGAATCACCATTTAAACGGCAAACACAAGCAATCTGATACCTAGGGATCAGGTTAGATAATAACTTAAGCCACTTGTACAAACTAAATTATCAGCCACTAATAAAGAAATTGCAGGAAGACTTAGAACATTGGAAAGAATTACCGCTAACGTTGATAGGGAGGGTAAACTGCATTAAAATGAATGTTTTTCCCAAGGATACAATACTTATTTCAAACATTACCAATTCCCTTAACAGAAAAATTCTTTAAGGAACTAAAGAGAATAATAAGGAAATTCTTGTGGAAAGGGATGAATCCAAGGGTAGTGTTAGATAAATTAGCAGAGAGGTATAATCAAGGTGGTTTACAGTTAACAAATTTTAGAAATTATTATAGAGCCGCACAATTGAGGTATTTATCAGATTTTTACCAGACAAGGGAAAAACCAGACTTGTCCAAGATAGAGCTAGATAAAATAGGGGAGAAGATACCGGAACATATACTTTAGAAGTGGGATGAAAAGCTGGTGCAATATAAAAGCTCACCAGTACTGCATCATTTACTTAATACATGGAAGAATATCCACTGAGAAGGGAAAAAAAATGAATTATCAAATACCAAATTTACTATGACGCAAAACTCGCTAATCCCTTTTACAATAGATAACTTTTCCTTTAGAGAATGGGAGAGAAAAGGAATCAAAAGAATAGAAAACTTTTATGGGAAATAATTTATTAACATTTGAACAGTTGAAGTACAAATATGGAATAAATCATGGTACAATGTTTGCATATCATCAATTGAAAGCGTATTTAAAGGATAAATTGGGAAGCAGCTTGATATTACCAGAAGGAAGCAGCTTTGAATATGTGATTACAGACACAATGATAATTAAAAGATTTATAACCAACATGCACATTAAGCTGCAAAAGAAGGAAAATGAAATAAACTATAAACCTTAACAGAAGTGGGAAAAGGATCTAAACATAAAAATAAAAAATTAAATATGCGAAAAATTAGGTGTGGAACTATGAAGAATACAATAAACACAAGGTTACACATGATACAGTAGAATTGGTTACACAGGGTTTATATCACTTCTCAAAAATTAAAACAATGGGATTCAACATTATTGGATAGATGTTTTCGCTGTAAGAAGGAAATGGGAACAACATTACAAGCAACTTGGGCATGTACGAAAGTAAATACATGAATTTTGGGAAGAATTAAATCAGATACTAAATAAAATTACAAAAAATAACATACCAAAAAAAACAGAGATATTTCTTTTAAGTAACATAAAAAGTAGAGAATTAGGCCTCAAATTGGATAAAGTGCAAAAAAAAAATCATTATGATAGCCTTAGCGATAGCAAAAAAATGTATAATGTCAACTTGGAAAATGGAAGAGAGCATGAGAATACAGCAAAGGTACATGGAAATGAATAAATGTATTCCATTGGAAAAAATAACATATAAAGAAGAGGTACAAGGACTGCCTAAAGAAATCTCTTGGTGCCTGCCACATTGACCACCGCCAGTAGGCTGATATCACCTCAAACCGTGCATCTTGGTGCCTCACAGTTTGGCGGGCAGCAACCTCCTTTGAAGAAGACCACAGAGCCCACCTCACTGACAAAAGACAAAGGAGGAAAAACCCAACCCCAACCAACCAATTTTCCCTTGCAACCGCTGCAACCGTGTCTGCCTGTCCCGTACTGGACTTGTCAGCCACAAACGAGCCTGCAGCTGACGTGGACATTACCCCTCCATAAATCTTCGTCCGCGAAGCCAAGCCAAAGAAGAAAAGGGGGGTGGGTAGAGGGGAGGGAGGGAGGGGGGTGGGAAAGGGGAGGAAAGACCACTGTGTAAATTTAATGAGATACGTTTGTACATATTTTGGTTGATATGGTTCACAGTGTGAAAAATAAAAAAATATTTAAAAAAAAGCTTTGTGTGTAAGCTCAAGTTAAGCGTTGCTATTTGCTGGATATGCAGGCTTGTAATGGAGAGGACGATATGGTGGGAATGTGATGAGTGAGGATCAATGGTGGTATCATCAGTTTTCCAAATACACAACGTCAACATTGAAGGCATGGAATTGCATATTCAAGTTTTTGGGTGATGCTAATTAGTAAATAGCGTTTTTTTTTTAAATAATGGAGAGTAACTTAAAAACAAATATATAAATAGGTTAATTAGATGGTGGTCATTTTAGGGAATTAAGGTAATCTGCTTTAGAGCTGAGAAAAACAATGCAGAATACTTTCTACAAGGTATTTGGATAGTTGTTCATGCATCACTAGAAGTCCAATTTAAATAAACTAATAGAGATTTGAGGAGAAAAACAATACAAGGTAAGGATAACTAAACTTGTTTTGTACTTCCTTGACTAGTGGTACATTACTGATGTAACAGTCTATTAAAAAAATTCCACCCTTTATCTGGGAAATTCAAGAACTTAATTGGATTACCTTAAAATAAGCACTCAGCAATTACAGAAAATCAGGACATTCTTCATACTCGCAGAGCAATGGTTCTCTAAAACCCTCAAAGATTGAGGGTGGTTGATCAGTTGAAATGCTCATGACTTGATGATAACATTTATATTGAATATGGACCATTAAAGGGCAATGGAGAAAAGTAGGTAAATCATATTGAAGGGCCACATGGTCATGTTCTCAGAGATCAAACAAAATGAGTTGTCACCCACTTCCTGTTCCTGTCTGCAAATTATGAATTTACCAAGGTTTTGTTTATGCATGTAGAGCCCAGTAAAATAAGAAACCACCTGGTCTTTAGAAAGCCAGACCAATTTCTATCTCCGGTATGCAACCATAGTTGGTCAGTTTGTGTGTCCATGCCTTTTAAAGTTGGTAATTTCACTGTCCAAATATTTCAGTATTGCAATTATACAAAAAAAAAGACCATAAGGCATGGGCTATTCAGCCCATCACGTCGGCTTAGTTATTCAATCATGAGCTGATCCATTTAAAAAAAATTATTTAAATGTATTCATAAAATTCATGTTTTACCATTTCATGGATTTTACATTAGGGATGTTTTGGTGTGTAGGTGATGGTCATTAACCTGCTTTCTTTCTTTTCCCAAAAATCACATTCTTGAAAAACAAAGTTGAATAAAGGTGACTTGATTTGAGGGTGTAAGAAAATTATTGAGTTGAATGAAGCTGAAAATAACTGTTGTCGAAGTGATTTGGGCAATGATGCATGATCCTACAGTCCTCAAAGGGTTAATTATATTTTGGTTAAAAAAGGAATAATGTATTGAGAGAATAAGATCCAATATACTGAATGGATTTAATTTGTTTTTTTTTCTTGTTGTTAACTTAAGTGTAAATATTTTAAAAAAGGTTTTATCAGTGATGTTTCTTTATTCCAACATCCTGTCCTGGGAGTGCCCCTGGGTATTTTGTGGGATTGTTCTTCCCTTGCTTGCACTGGATTTCTCTTTTGAGGCTGCCCTCAATTTCTTTCTCCTGCAATGCCACAGCTGTATTTGGCTGCTCTGGACAGTGGCAGCCATCTGAGCTGGCAGGCAAAGAACTCCAATAGCGTGAGAACGAACTCTTACTGGTAAAGAAGACAGCCAACCAAAACAGGTACTGAAATATGGCTTTGTATCCCATTCCTGACTGCTTAAATATTCACCCCTGCTAATTAGCGTTATTTTGGATGGGCAACATTTTCCTCACTACCTAATTCTTAAAATGAGCACTCTTTAGACAGCACAACATTTTGAAATGGCTGGTTTGTTGCTCATTTTCATGCTGCTTCCAATTATTCTAAAAACATATACTGCTAAATAACAAAAATCACTTTTATCCTATTTCCCAATTTCTTAAAAATGACACGAGCATGGATGCATTGGGCTGTGGTGCTAGATTCTACAGGTTAGCAGGAATGTCACAATATCAGTTGATCAGTTTTGGAAATCAATACATCTTGTCATTTCCATTAACCATAATTAAGATCATCGTACAAGGATTAATCATTTATTCCATTCGGATCACCTAGGATAGTTATACTCACTCACTTGCTTCTGGATGTACAATGTTTTAAACACATCTGTTTGCTAGTTTTGCCTGGGAAATATTTTTTGATGTTTTTGAACATTTCTGAGGAATTCGGAAATGTTAAAATCTGATTTTTTTTTTGAGCGACATAGATTTTACATAAAAATAAAATGGTATTATGGGTCTAACTTGGATGTCAGTTCTAGGTTTCACACATATACATGCTGATCATGTGACATCCCTGTTTTACGCTTGCCGCAGTTAATTTGAATATCACAGGATTTGGGTGGCCACTGAAGCATAGTCGGAACACTTTGAACACTGTAATAGCCTTTTGCACCAAAATTATTTTAATTTTATCTTTTTAGCTTGCTCAGAGAATGCTATAAAATATTATTTCCTCGTTTTTCTAAGTGTGATTTGTAAAAATAAAATATTTGGATATGCAGAAATTTTTTTTTTGCTGTTGTTTTAAAATGATGCTACAACTACTACTAACCCGTTAAAGGGTTCATTTTGTCATTAACATATGACTTATAATTTATGAATGCTGTGCTGTGCGCATTAGTGTCTCTAATAGAAAATGAATGTGTTTCTGCATCAATTGCCTTCTTTCCTCATAGTAAGTTGTTTTCTTTTGTGTAAATATTGCATTTGAGCAGTAACTTGAGAGTCTCATTTGGAACATCACAATGGAGTGGACATGTTTTGTGCATTGCCGTGGTGACTAATGTGATTTGTTGTTGCTGTGATAGCAAAAAAAAATCTTCGTCCGCGAAGCCAAGCAAAAGATAGCATTGGGATTTTTAAGGAAAGGCAGTCCGACATTTAGTAGTTAAGGCACTATGTACTTTTTAAAATGTCCATTGACCTACTGAACATGAGCCAAAGAGGGGTAGAATCCATGAAGGGAAAAAAAAATTGTTGTTAAATAATTGTTGACTTTCCTTCAGGAGGAACATAGGATGTGAAAGTGATTGAAATTGATTTGTTATTTTGAGTATTGAGGAGGTAGAAGCAGGTAATTTTAAGTAAAGCAAGTGAAATGTCGTGGTCTATTGAACAATTCTGGCAATCCTAGAGAATTGCTCTGAAGGTCTGTTTGTTCTGTCTATACTAGTCTTTTGTGATGCAAATCTGAGGACTGGATGTGAAGTGTATTTGCACCCTCTCCAGGGAGTCACTATTTTTGTCACTGGACTCAAGAGTCCGGCGGGGAGCATTCAGTCATATGGGGCAGAATTCAACCTCGACAATACTTCGAGCATCTTCTCTTTGACCAGCTCTCGTAATGGCCTCAGGCCAAGTACCATTGCTAGCTGATTAGTCAGTCTGCCCTAGCATTAGGGAATGTACATGTACACCAAAACTCTTACTTTGCTGCAGCCAAACAGGTCTTTTATTAAAAAAAACTGTTCATGAAATTAAATTGCAAATAAAAGAGAGAGCAAAGGAAGATTTTAAAACATATATATTTTGAAAATCTCCTAGTTCATGATATGGAACAATTGTTTGTTCTGTGTGCAAGAGATTTTTGTTATTAATAATAATCATTGCATTGGGATGGTGGTTAGATACATTCTTCCAGCATATTTAATTGGCAAGTAATGTGTACTTGAACATTGTGGGCGACTAAAAGTAATTTTTTTTTGTAAGACGCTTATACCAGAATGGAATAAAAACACAAAATACTGGAGTAGCTCAGCAGGTCAAACAGTGTCCTTCATATTTAATTTTTTTAAAATTGATTTTTAAAAATTTAGACATGCAACACAGTAACAGGCCATTTCGGCCCACGAGTCCATGGCGTTCAATTGACACCCAATTAACCTACACCCCCCGGTACATTTCAAACGGTGGGTGGAAACCAGAGTCCCTGGGGAAAACCCATAGAGACATGGGGAAAATGTACCAACTCCTTACAGACAGTGTGGGATTCGAACCCAGGTCCTGGTTGCTGGTGTTGCAAAAGCATTGTGCTAACTGCTACGCCAACCATTCTACCCTTATGGCAAACCTAAAGATACTTAACCAACGTTTCTGGCTTGAGCCTTTCTTCAAAGTATGAGCAAAATGTAGACAGGTGCCTGAACAAAATGGTGGAGGAGAGGGGCAGGGGAAAGGAGCACAGGCCCACAGGCAGGAGGTGGTAGGTGGATAATGGAGGGAGGACTCACCAGCAAACAAGGGGAGGGGAGATGGTTCTGTGAATGGAGAGTGAAGGGGGTGGAGAGCTGGAGGAATGAAGACAGAGGGATGGGGAAGAGAGGAAGAACAGGGAGTGGTCTAGCAGAAACCGGAGAAGTCAATGTCAATGCCATCTGGTCGGAGAGAGCCCAGACGGAATATTAGGCGTGGCTCCTCCAATTTATGGGTGGCTTTGGCTGGATAGTGCACGAGGCAGTGGACAGACATGTCAGCGCAGGAATAAGGTGCAGCATTAAAAGAGTGGGCACTGGGAGGTCTCTGTCATTTTGATGCGGACAAAGTGAAGGTCCTTAGCCAAGCACTCTCCCAGTCTGCGTCCAGCCTATCCAATGTAGAGAAGGCCACAATGAGGTTCAGTAGAAGGGATGTGACTAGTTTTGTAATTTGCCATCTCCTCTGATGCTGGCCCAGCTGCATTATTGAGCTGAACTGAAATGATTGTGCATCGATGCTAAACCGCTATGTTTGCAGGGTCTTGGTCCAACTTAAATATAGCATCACTCCCTCTCTGCATGTCAGTGAATTAACGATTGGGGTTTTTTTGAGCATTTTTGTGATTCTGTAGTTTTCAGGTTACAAAATATTGTGCCATGTGGGCAAGGTTTATGTTCTGCAGAAATGTTAGAGAAGCTGGGAATATGTTTGGAACAGTTGCTGAAGGAATTTATTAAAAAATATACATTCAAACTCTGAAAGGATCAAAACAATAAATGAGAGGATCTGTATCCGGTCACAGAAAGTTGAAGGAACAAGGGATAAAGATTTTAGATGCTTACCAAAATCCTTTTTAAAAATTGTATATAGGCCCTGTTTGAAAATGGGGAGGAGGGGAAGATCTATTGATGACTTTCAAAAGTGAATTGAATAAGCAAATGAAAAAATATGGGAACTGAGTGGGAGAGTTTGATTATTTAGGTAACTTGCAGAAAGCCTGTCCAAATATTGTGGGCTGAATGTCCTCTGTATTCTGATTCATGATTAATTAACTATCATTATCTCAGTATAGTGACAGCATTGTAGTATTTCAATTTTGATTTGTGTTTTGGGTTCACTTAAAATGTCTTGTGGTATGTTGCATGAAGAACACTGTGTCCTAACAGTCATTTAGTAAGAATTAATCTCTTAAACCACATCACTAAACCCTTGTTTACTTCTTTGCTCTTCATGTGCGCATATTGGCTGCTGCATTTACAGAAGTTCCAGCAGTACTTAATTGCCAATAAAGTGCTTTGGGATACACTGAGATTATTTAACATGCAATGTTAATGCAAATGATCCTTCTTGTAACCAAGTACTTTATTTATAGTCACTGAATAGCAAAGATTTTCTTCCTAAGTATTCTGTCAGATTGCTCCATTTAAAACACACTGCCTCTTTTAATTCTTTAATCTTGGGCAAAATTAACATTGAGCACAGTCTTTACTATCTCTTAGCTTGGTTACTAAACTATTCTGAACCAAGTCAAATGGTTATTCATTATGTTACGAGTCCAGAGGAACCCAAAACCCAGCAGCAATAGATAAGCACCACAACAAAGGTTTACTTTGTGGCAGATCACCACTAGGCAGGCCAACCGGCCCCACTTGTAAGCCACACGGCGGGGCAGCTGGCCAAAATGGCGCCGTCGGGGGTGTTCCCTTCCTCCCAGCACGGGGCTCAGAAACCCGAGTTGGGGGACCACGTGACACCTGGGTGACTTCAACGCGGTTCTCAGCCAGGTCCGGGCTGGGAATATAAGTACAGCCCAGCAGCCTGAAATAAACTAGTCTGCTCACTGAGCTCAACCCGTCTGGTTGGGTGTGTTATTGTAGGAGCAGTGTAGCTGCCACTACAATTGGTAACCACAACTGGTTCAAACGTCTTTGAACCCATCATGAGCGAGCCTGGGGTCAAAGCTTTAGCCGTGAAACTGCATGAATTCTGGGTTCAGAAGCCGGAGACCAGGTTCAGCCATGCAGAGGCCCAGTTTCACCTCTGCCAGATTTTGTCCGACATGACCAAATTCTACCATGTGGTCGCTGCTCTGGACCAGGTCACCGCCAGACACGTGCTGCACCTCGTTCAGCACCCACCCGCCGAAGACAAATACAAGACCATCAAGCGAGTGCCTTCCGGATTCCTCGGACAATCCAGACACCAGCGTGCAGCTCGGATGCTGCACCTCGACGCCCTGGGGGACAGGTCCCCGATGAAGGTGATGGATGAGATGCTCGCGCTCATGGGTGAGCACACCAACTGCCCACTCTTCGAGCGCATCTTCCTTGACCATATGCCCCGGGTCATCAGTTCGCTGCTGATCCAGGAGAGCTTCACCGACCCAAGGAAGGTCACCCAGAAGGCCCAAGAACCATGGCTCTCACGATTCCCAGAGGGCTCAGTGGTCCAGCAGGTCACGAGGCATGGGCACGACCACGCCAAGCCCGCCCCTAGCACTGCGGAAAAACATCCGGCCCCTGCAGGGGCCACCAAGAGCATAACAAAGGCCATAGCATCCACTCAGGCATCTGCTTCTACCACCGTCGCTGGGGAACCAAGGCTCGCAAGTGTTGTCAGCCCTGCTCATTCCAGGAAAATTACCAGGCCGGTCGCTGTTGATGGGGTTGTGGCAGCTGGCCAAGGACATAGCCTCGGTCAGCAGTCGGCGATTCCTCATTGACACTGGGACCCAGATCGGCGTCATCCCGGCCATGGTCATTGAGTCCAGGATCCGGCCTCATGGACCTCCCCTCCGTGTGACCAACGCAACAGAAATCCGGACGTATGGAGACAAGACAGTCCACTTCCAGATCAGTCAATGGGTTTTCGCGTGGAGGTTCACCGTCTTGTCCCTCCCGACTGCCATCCTGGGTGCAGACTTCCACCTCGCACACAGGCTTCTGGTGGACATTCGAGGTAGGCCTCTGGTGGATGCCCATACCTTCCAGGCCATTCACCTCGACGCCTCCTGCTCAGAGCAACCACAAATGGCCACAATCAGCATGCCCAGAGATGAGTTCCCAACACTCCTCAAGCCACAGTTCTTCACTGCCTCGCCGCGCCATGGGGTATTCCACCACATCCCCACACAGGGCCCACCAGTTCAGGCCAAGGCACACCGGCTCTCGCCTGACAAGCTCCAGGTGGCAAAGGAGGTTTTCGTACCCGTTGGAACTGGGGATTATTCAGTGGCCTGACAGCCCATGGGCCTCGCCTCTCCACCTGGTCCCGAAAGCCTCCTGTGGCTGGCGTCTCTGCGGAGACTATCGATGGCTCAACAAGGCAACAGCTTCTGACTGTTACCCCATCCCTCACATCCAAGACTTTACAGCCAACTTGCACGGTGCGAGGATTTCTCCAAGGTTGACCTGGTGCGTGGATATCACCAGATCCCGGTGCACTCACTTTGGCTTGTTTGAATTCCTGCGCATGCCGTTCGTGCTCAAGAATGCCACTCAGACCTTCCAGTGCCTCATGGACTCTGTGGGCAGGGACTTGGATTTCGTCTTTATTTATTTGCATGACATTCTCGTCGCCAGCAAGGATCAGGCACAACACAAGCCCCACCTACGAGCCCTTTTCTCCTGGCTGGCCTTACCATCAACCCGGCCAAGTGCCAGTTCGGGAAAGAGGCCATGCAGTTCCTGGGCCATTCCATCACGGCCAAATGAGCCACGCTCACTGCTGCAAAGGTCGTTGCTATCAGGGAGTTCCCACACCCGACCAGCCTCAAAGGACTGCAGGAGATCAC
Organism: Narcine bancroftii; assembly: GCF_036971445.1. Lineage (NCBI taxonomy): Eukaryota > Metazoa > Chordata > Chondrichthyes > Torpediniformes > Narcinidae > Narcine > Narcine bancroftii. The sequence continues at coordinate 36,206,753 of NC_091480.1, read as the reverse complement.
GGGTATGGTCAACTTTTACAACCGCTTCATTCCAGGAGCTGTGCGCATCATGCAGCTGCTATTCGCCCGCATCGCAGCCAAGCACAAAACACTCACTTGGAACCCAGATGCAAGGCCGCCCGGTGAAAAAGGACATTGGCGCTGTTTCTGGGGGGGGGGGGGGGGGCTGTGTGGCGGCTCACCACTAGGCAGGTAAGCCACGCGACGGGGCAGCTGGCCGAAATGGCGCCGTCCAGGGTGTTCCCTTCCTCCCAGCGTGGGACTCAGAAGCATGTGCTGGGAGACCACGTGATGCCCGGGTGACGTCAGCACCCTCCAGCGCGGTTCTCAGCCAGGTCCGGGCTAAGAGTATAAGTACAGCCCAGCAGCCTACAATAAACTAGTCTGCTCACTGAGCTCAACCTGTCTGGTTGTGTGTGTTCTTTCAGGCTCAGTGTAGCTGCCACTACAACTTAAGCAAAAGTTGCTTTTAATTATCTTTGAACATGAAAATAGTGTAGCGGCAGCTACACTACTACTGAAAGAACACACAACCAGATGGGTTGAGCTCAGTGAGCAGAACTCATTTATTGCAGGCGCAATAAGTCCCAGCGCGGACTTCTGAGCCCTGTGCTGAGAAGTAGGGGAAACCCCCGACAGCACTATTTTGGCCGGCTGCCCCGCCGCGTGGAATACAATTGGGGCCGGTTCGCCTGCCTAGTGGTGTGCCGCCACACAGCCCCCCGCCCCCCCCCCCCCCCCCCCAGAACCGGTGCCAATGTACTTTTCAGCTGGACCACAATCACTGGTTCAGTGGGGTCGAGGTGCGCTGGCTTCAACCTGTCCACAGTAAACATTTCCCGCCTGCCGCTGATGCCCAGCATGAACGTAGACTGTGAACGCTGGACAACCTTGTACGACCCCTCGTAAGGTCTCTGCAGAGGTGCCGCAGGCAGGCCCCGCCGAATAAAAACGTACTCTGCGGAAAGCAGCTCGCTGGGGACGTGAGATGGTTGTATGCCGTGTCTGGGCGGCGGTAGGAGTGCGAAGGACTCCAAGCAGGCCTGGAGGTGGGGAAGCAGCTTGTGTGGCAACCACTGGGGGTTGTGAAGCACGTTGATGAACTCACCAGGAAGTGCCAGTGGTGCGTTGTAGACCAGCTCAGCTGATGATGCCTGCAGATCCTACTTGGGCTTGGAGCAGATGCCCAGGAGCACCCAAGGCAGTTCGTCCACCCAGTTGGGACTGGTGAGGCAGGCCATTAGTGCCGACTTAAGGTGGCGGTGGAGGCGCTCGACCAACCCATTGTCCTGTGGGTGATGTGCCATGGTGCGGTGTAGTTCGATCCCCAACCTGTTGACGAGCTGTCCCCAGAGCGTGGAGGTGAACTGGGCACCCCGATCGCTGGTGAGGTGATTTGGAACGCCAAACCGGACGACCCAACTGTGCAACAGTGCTCGGGAGCAGGAGTCCGTGGAGGCGTCTGGCATCAGGATTGCCTCAGGCAAACGAGTGGTGTGGTCCACCACCGTGAACAAGTAACGGTTGCCCCGGGAAATGGGTAAGGACCCGACTATGTCCACGTGAACGTGGCTGAACCGTTCCTGGACATGCTTGAACTCTTGCACGGGTGTGCCTGTATATCTTGGACATATGGCAATGGGTGCATGTTCAGGCCCAGCCCGCAATCTGTTCCCGTAGCCCGTGCTAGACATCCACTCTGCCACCATCCGGACCGTGGACCTGATGGACGGGTGTGAAAGGACATGGATGTGGTGGAAGACTTGCCTGTGCCACTGGTGGGGAACCTCTGGCCGTGGGGTGCCCATGGAGACATCGCACAGGACGGTGCTTCCGCCGCTCGGAGTCGGGAGGTCTCGGAATCGCAGGCCCGTGATGGCAGTCTTGAAGGCTCGCATCTCCTAGTCAGACTTTTGGCCCTGTGAGAGCTGGTTGAAGTTGAAGCTGGGCATCAGCGCGTAGATGGCTGGTCGCGAGAGTGTATCGACGACCACGTTGTCCTTCCCCGCCTTGTGCCAAATGTCGGTGGTAAGCTCCGACACGAAGGAGAGGTGACACTGCTGGCGGGCCGACCAGGGGTCCTTCACCATCGCGAGTGCCTGGGCGAGGGGTTTGTGGTCAGTGAAGATGGTAAAAGTCCTCCCCTCCAAGAAATAGTGGAAATGCCACACTGCCAGGTACATGCCCAGTAACTCATGGTCAAAAGCGCTATACTTGCGCTCTGGTGGGCGGAGAAGTCGGCTGAAGAATGCCAGCGGCTTCCATTGTCCGTTCACCTGCTGCTCCAGGACGGCGCCGACGGCTGTGGCAGAGGCATTGACAGAGAGCGGCATATGCAGGTTGGTGTGCGGGTGGGTGAGCATGGCGGCCTTCGTGAGGGTGTCCTTGTTGGCCTCAAATGCACTGTAAGTCCAGGTGAGCGTTGTGTGCTTGGCTGCGATGAGGGCGAATAGCGGCTGCATGATGAGCACCGCTCCCGGGATGAATTGGTTGTAGAAGTTGACCATACCTGTGAACACCTGCAGCCCCTTGAGATTGTCCGGACGTGGGAACTCCTTGATAGCGGCGACCTTCGTAGCAGCGGGCTTGGCTCCCTCGACCGTGATGGTATAGCCCAGGAACTGCATGGACTCTTTCCCAAATTGGCACTTGGCTGGGTTGATGGTGAGGCCGAAGTCGGCCAGCCAGGAGAAGAGGGTGCACAGGTGGGCCTTGTGTTGTGCCCGATCCCTGCTGGCAACGAGGATGTCGTCTAAGTAAATGAAGACGAAATTCAGGTCCCTGTCCAGTGAGTCCATGAGGCCCTGGAAGGTCTGAGTAGCATTCTTGAGCCCGAACAGCATGGAAAGGAATTCGAACGAGCCGAAGAGGGTGATGATGGCCATCTTGTGTATGTCCTCAGGGTGCACCAGGATTTGGTGATACCCATGCACCAGGTCAATCTTGGAGAAAACCCTCGTTCCATGCAGGTTGGCTGTAAAGTCCTGGATGTGTGGGAAGGGGTAAGAGTCAGGAACTGTCGCCTCGTTGAGCATTGATAGTCTCCGCAGGGGTGCCAGCCGCCGGAGGCTTTTGGGATGAGGTGGAGCGGTGAGGCCCACGGGCTGTCGAACCGCCGAATTATCCCCAGCTCCAACAGGTGCAAAAACTCCTCCTTCGCCACCTGGAGCTTGTCAGGCGAGAGCCGACATGCCTTGGGGTGAACCGGTGGGCCCTGGGAGGGGATGTGGTGGAACGTCCCATGGCATGGCGAGGCATGGAAAATATGGGCGTCCACCAGGCACCTACCCCAAATGTCCACCAGAAGCCCGTGGGTGAGGAGGAAGTCAGCGCCCAGGATGCCGGTCGGACAAGACGGTGAACCTCCACGAGAATCGGCCGATCTGGGAGTGGACTGTGGACTGTCTTGTCTCCATACGTTCGGATCTCTGTTACATTTGCTGCATGCAGGGGAGGTCCTCGAGGCCAGATCCTGGACTCGATGGCCATGGCTGGGATGACGCTGATCTGGGTCCCAGTGTCGACGAGGATCCACTGGCTGGTGACTGAGTCCTGCAGGTAGAGGAGGCTGTGTCTTTGGCCAGCTGCCGCAGCCATTAACAGCGGCCGGCCTGGTTGTTTACCTGGAACGAGCAGGGCTGACGATACTTCCGAGCCTTGGCTCCCCAGCGATGGTGGTAGAAGCAGAGGCCTTGAGTGGATGCCGTGCCCATCGTTATGCTCTTGGTGGCCCATGCAGGGACTGGATGCTCTAGCGCAGCACTAGGGGTGGGCTTGCCCTAATCATGCCCATGCCTCGTGACCTGCTGGAATCGCTCGAGCCATAGCTCTTGTGCCTTCTGAGCGACCTTCCTTGGGTCGGTAAAGCTCTCTTGGACTAGTCACGGCCAGATGTCCTCTGGCAGATGGTCAAGGAAAATGCGCTTGAAGAGTGGGCAGTTGGTGTGCTCATCCATGAGCGCGAGCATCTCGTCCATCAGCTCCATTGGGGACCTGTCCCCCAAGGCATTGATGTGCAGCATTTGAGTGGCACGCTGGCGCCTGGATAGTCCGAGGGATCCGGTGACCACTTGCTCGATGGTCTCGTATTTGTCTTCAGCACACGTTTGGCAGTGGCCTGGTCCAGGACAGCGACCACATGGTAGAATTTAGATGTGTTGGATGAAATTTGACGGAGGTGAAACTGAGCCTCCGCATGGCCGAACCAGGTATCTGGATCCTGAACCCAGAAGTCAGGCAGCTTGATGGCTATAGCTTTGATCCCAGGTTCATTCATGATGGGTTCAAAGACGTTTGAACCAGTCGGGGTCACCAATTGTAGTAGCAGCTACATGACTACTGAAAGAACACACAGCCAGATGGGTTAAGCTCTGTGAACAGAACTGATATATTGCAGGCTGCTGGGCTGCACTTATACTCCCAGCCCGGACCTGACTGAGAACTGCATTGGGGGGTGCTGATATCACCCAGGCGTCACGTGGTCCCTCAGCACGGGGTTCTGAGCCCTGAACTGAGAAGAAGGGGAAACCCTCAATGGCGCCATTTTGGCTGGCTGCCCCGCCGCATGGATTACAAGCAGGGCCAGTTCGCCTGCCTAGTGGTGTGCCACCACAGTAGAATCAAGCTTTAACTTATCTCTATTGACGCACTTAACCTACTTAACCCCTTTCTAATCCTAAGCGCACGTGTGTGTAAGTTCAGCAAAGTTCTTTGGTTCACAGTCCAATCTCACTGGTTGCAGGCAATGCTTTTACTGTGCACGGAAGTTCATATTAATAAAGTTCACCAGGCTTTGGTACTTTACAGGCAAATGGCTACCACTCAGAAGTGTTCTTGTTGGTTTTCAGAGAGAGAGTTTTTGTTCCAGGAAATCAACAACTGATCCTTTTTAATCAGCCACTCCAGTGTCTTGCTTTTTTTTAAAAAAATTTTATATTTCACACCATAAACCACATTGACCAAGATACATACATTTTCCTTTTCAAATATATACAATGTCATTTTATCCCCCCCCCCTCCTCCCATCCCACCCTCCCTACCTCCCCCCCCATTCATTTAAAGTACAAAATCTAAGATACATTAAACCAGTCAAACAATGTTGTCATTCAATAAAAATTTCCTTCTTCTTTTGTTATTTTAGGTGGTAGATGTCCCCAGTAGGTTTTCTCTATTATGTTTCATGTATGGCTCCCATATTTGTTCAAATATTTCAATATTATTTCTTAAATTATATGTTACTTTTTCTAATGGAATACATTTATTCATTTCTATATACCATTGTTGTATTTTCAAATTATCTTCTAATTTCCAGGTTGACATAATACATTTTTTTGCTACAGCTAGAGCTATCTTAACAAATCTTTTTTATGCACCATCTAAATCAAGTCCAAATTCTTTGTTTTTTTATGTTACTTAGGAGGAAGATCTCTGGGTTTTTTGGTATATTGTTTTCTGTAATTTTATTTAATATCTGGTTTAGATCTTCCCAAAATTTTTCTACTTTCTCACATGTCCAGATTGCATGAATTGTTGTTACCATTTCTTTTTTAAAATAAAAACATCTGTCAGATACTGTTGGGTCCCATTTATTTAACTTTTGAGGTGTAATGTATAGCCTGTGTATCCAGTTATATTGTATCATATGTAACCTCGTGTTTATTGTATTTCTCATAGTTCCAGAGCATAACTTCTCCCATGTTTCCTTCTTTATCTTTATATTTAAATCTTGTTCCCATTTTTGTTTAGTTTTACCATTTGTTTCCTCATTCTCCTTTTCTTGCAGTTTAATATACATATTTGTTATAAATTTTTTGATTATCATTGTATCTGTAATCACATAGTCAAAATTACTTCCCTCTGGTAACCTCAGACTGCTTCCTAATTTGTCCTTCAAGTAGGATCTCAGTTGGTAATATGCCAACACTGTATCTTGAGTTATATTATATTTATCCTTCATTTGTTCAAAGGATAATAATCTATTTCCTGAAAAACAATTTTCTATTCTTTTGATCCCTTTTTTCTCCCATTCTCTAAAGGAAAGGTTATCTATTGTGAAAGGGATTAACTGATTTTGCGTCAGTATTAGTTTTGGTAATTGGTAATTTGTTTTATTCCTTTCTACATGAATCTTCTTCCAAATATTGAGCAGATGGTGTAATACTGGAGAACTCCTGTGTTGCACCAATTTTTCATCCCATTTATATAATATATGTTCAGGTATCTTTTCCCCTATTTTATCTAGTTCTAATCTAGTCCAATCTGGCTTTTTCCCTTGTTTGATAAAAATCTGATAGGTATCTTAATTGTGCGGCTCTATAATAATTTTTAAAATTTGGCAGTTGTAAGCCTCCTTGTTTATACCATTCTGTTAATTTATCTAGTGCTATCCTCGGTTTTCCCCCCCTTTCCATAAAAATTTCCTTATTATTTTCTTTAACTCCTTGAAGAATTTCTCCGTCAAGTGTATTGGCAATGCCTGAAATAGGTATAGTATCCTTGGGAAAATGTTCATTTTAATACAGTTTATCCTTCCTAGTAGTGTTAGTGGTAAATCTTTCCAATGCTCTAAATCACCCTGTAATTTTTTCATTAGTGGATAATAATTGAGTTTATATAGATGGCCGAGATTTTTATTTATTTGTATACCTAGGTATCTTATTGCTTGCATTTGCCATCTGAATGGTGATTCCTTCTTAAATTTTGAGAAATCCGTATTATTCATTGCCATTGCTTCACTTTTATTTACGTTAATCTTGTAACCCGACACTTCTCCATATTCCTTCAATTTCTTATATAATTCTTTTATTGATAGTTCTGGTTCTGTTAAATATACTATAACATCATCCACAAATAAACTGATTTTATATTCCTTGTCTTTTATTTTTATCCCTTTTATATTATTTTCTGTTCTTATCAATTCTGCTAGTGGTTCTATAGCTAACGCGAACAATAAGGGTGATAGCAGGCATCCCTGCCTTGTTGATCTGCTTAAATTAAATTGCTTTGATTATATATCCATTTACTGTCACTTTCACCAATGGCCCCTTATATAATGCTTTAATCCAATTAATATACTTCTCTGGTAAACTGAATTTTTGCAATACTTTGAATAAATAATTCCATTCTACTCTGTCAAAGGCCTTCTCTGCGTCTAAAGCAACTGCTACTGTTGGCGCTTTACTCCCTTCTATTGCATGAATTAAGTTAATAAATTTACAAATATTGTCTGTTGTCCGTCTTTTTTTAATAAATCCAGTTTGGTCTAGATTTACCATTTTAGGTACATAATCTGCTAATCTGTTTGCTAATAGTTAAGATATTATCTTATAATCTGTGTTAAGTAATGATATTGGTCTATATGACACTGGTGCGATTGGATCTTTCCCTTGCTTTGGTATTACTGTAATTATTGCTGTTTTACATGAATCTGGTAAGCTTTGTGTTTTGTCAATCTGGTTGATTACTTCCAGGAGGGGAGGAATTAATAAATCTTTAAATGTTTTATAGAATTCTATTGGGAATCCATCTTCTCCTGGTGTTTTATTATTTGGTAGTTTTTTTTATTATCTCTTGTATTTCTACTATTTCAAATGGTTCTGTTAATTTATTTTGTTCCTCTATTTGTAATTTTGGTAGTTCAATTTTAGTTAAAAATTCATCTACTTTGCCTTCTTTCCCTTCGTTTTCAGTTTGGTATAATTGTTCATAGAATTCTCAAAAGTTTTCATTAATCTCCGTTGGATTATATGTGATTTGTTTGTCTTTTTTCCTTGATAACATAACATATACATAACATAACATAACAATTACAGCACGGAAACAGGCCATTAGGCCCTTCTAGTCCGCACCGAACCAAACATCCCTCTCTAGTCCCACCTCCCTGCACAATGCCCATAACCCTCCATCTTCTTCTCATCCATAGACCTGTCCAACCTTTTCTTAAATAATACAATTGACTCCGCCGCCACTATTTCTCCCGGAAGATCATTCCACACGGCTACACTCTCTGAGTAAAGAAGTTCCCCCTCATGTTACCTCTAAACCTCTGCCCCTTAATTCTTAACTCATGTCCTCTTGTTTTAATCTTTCCTCCTCTTAACGGAAATAGTCTATCCACATCCATTCTGTCTATCCCTTTCATAATCTTAAATACTTCTATCAAATCCCCTCTCCAAAGAATAAAGACCCAATCTGTCCAATCTCTCCCCATACTCCAGATGCTTAAACCCAGGCAACATTCTGGTAAACCTTCTCTGCACTCTCTCCACTCTGTTTATATCCTTCCTATAATTAAGGCAACCAGAACTGCACACAGAACTCCAAATTAGGTCGCACCAACGTCTTATACAATCTCAACATCACCTCCCAACTCCTATATTCCATGCAATGATTGATAAAGGCCAGCATACTAAAAGCCTTCTTCACCACCCTATTCACGTGAGTTTCTACCTTCAGGGAACGATGTACCGTCACTCCTAAATCTTTCTGCTCTTCTGTATTCCTCAATGCTCTCCCATTTACCACATATGTCCTATTCTGATTCTTCTTACCAAAATGAAACACCTCACACTTATCAGCATTAAATTCCATCTGCCATTTTTCAGCCCACTTTTCTAAGAAGCCCAAATCCCTCTGCAATCCTTGAAAACCTTCTTCATTATCCACTATTCCACCTATCTTAGTATCGTCTGCATATTTACTAATCCAATTCACCACCCCATCATCTAGATTATTAATGTATATAACGAACAACAATGGGCCCAATACAGATCCTTGAGGCACACCACTGGTCACCGGCCTCCAACCTGACAGACAATTTTCCACTACCACTCTCTGGCCTCTCCCTTTCAGCCAATGTTCAATCCATTTGACTATCTTAAAATTTATACCTAAAGACTGCACCTTCCTAACTAACCTTCCATGTGGTACCTTATCGAAGGCCTTACTGAAGTCCATATAGACAACATCCACTGCGCTACCCTCATCCACATTCCTAGTCACCTCTTCAAAAAATTCAATCAGATTGGTCAAACATGACATTCCTCCCACAAATCCATGTTGAGTGCTCCTGATCAGACCCTGTCTATCCAGATGTTTATAAGTACTATCTCTAAGAATTTTCTCCATTAATTTACCTACCACAGACGTCAAACTTACAGGCCGATAGTTGCCAGGCTTCCTCCTTGAACCCTTTTTAAATAACGGAACCAAATGCCCAATGCGCCAATCCTCCGGCACTATCCCCATATCTAATGACATTTGGAAAATTACCGCCAGAGCCTCTGCTATTTCCTCCTTCACTTCTCTCAATGTCCTGGGGAAGATCCCGTCTGGTCCCGGAGACTTATCCACCTTTATATTCTTCAAAAGCCTTAAAACTACACCTTTTGTAATCTCTATATTCCCCATATTTACCCAATTTGCTTATTTTATCCCACATCTCCCAATATCCTTCTCCTTAGTGAATACCGAAGAAAAGAAACTGTTCAATATCTCCCCCATTTCTCTAGGCTCCACACACAGTTTTCCACTCTGATTTTCTAAGGGACCAATTTTGTCTCTAGCTTTCCTCTTACCATTAACATATTTCTAGAACTCTTTTGGATTAGTTTTCACCCTGCTTGCCATAGTTTTCTCGTACCTTCTTTTAGCTTTCCTAATTCCTCTCTTAAGATTCCTCTTACATTCAATGTATCTTTCAAACATCTCCTTAACTCCATGCTTCTTATATCTAATGTACGCCTCCCTTTTTCTTCGAACCAAGTTCCCAATATTCCTTGAAAACCACGGCTCTCTCAAACCTTTTGCCCCTCCTTTTAAACTAACAGGAACATAAAGCTTTTGCACTCTCAAAATCTGATCTTTAAAAGACTTCCATCTCTCTACTACATCCTGCCCATAAAACAAATTGTCCCAATGCACACCCTGCAAGTCCTTTCGCATCTCCTCAAATCTAGCTTTTCCCCAATCAAAAACCTCAATCCTTGGCCCTGATTTCTCTCTTTCCATAATGACATTGAAGCTGATGGCATTATGATCACTGGACCCGAAGTGCTCGCCAACACTAACCTCCGTCACTTGACCCATCCCATTTGCCAACAGTAGATCTAACACTGCTCCTTCTCTGGTCGGCACCTCTACATATTGTTGTAAAAAACTATCTTGCACACATTTCACAAACTCTAACCCATCCAGTCCTTTCACAGAATGTGTTTCCCAATCTATATGTGGAAAATTAAAATCTCCCATAATTACAACCCTGTGCTTATCACAAATATCTACTATCTCCCTACAGATTTGCTCCTCTAGGTCTCGGTCCCCTCCGGTTGGTCTATAATACACCCCTACAAGTGTAACCTCTCCTTTCCTAGTCCTCAGTTCCACCCAAATAGCCTCCGTGGATGTGCCCTCTAATCTATCCTTCCTAGGCACCGCTGTAATATTTTCCCTGACAAGCAATGCAACCCCACCTCCTCTTGCCCCTCCGACTCTATCACACCTAAAACAACGAAACCCAGGGATATTCAGTTGCCAATCACATCCCTCCTGCAACCATGTCTCACTAATCGCTACCACATCATACTTCCAAGTATCAATCCACACCTTCAGCTCATCCACCTTTTTTACAATACTCCTGGCATTAAAATATATGAATTTCAGGGATTTCCCAATTTTTAATCCCTGTTTTCCCTCATCTTTAAGAACAACATTATTTACTTTTCCTGCCAATACCATTTTCTTAGCTTGTTCTGTCTTAAGCTGCCATGCTAGAATTTTGTGTGTTTTTTTCCCCTAGTTCATAATATTTCTGTTTTGTCTTCATTATGTTCTTCTCCACCTTGTATGTTTGTAGTGTTTCATATTTTATTTTTTTATCTGCCAATTCTCTTCTTTTAGTTGTGTCTTCCTTCATTGCTAATTCTTTTTCTATATTTACTATTTCCCTTTCCAACTGCTCTGTTTCCTGATTGTAGTCCTTCTTCATCTTGGTTACATAACTTATTATTTGCCCTCTGATGAACGCTTTCATTGCATCCCATAGTATAAACTTATCTTTCACTGATTCCGTATTTATTTCAAAGTACATTTTAATTTGTCTTTCAATGAATTCTCTAAAATCCTGCCTTTAAGTAGCATGGAGTTTAATCTCCATCTATACATTCTTGGAGGGATGTCCTCAAACTCTATTGTCAATATCAAGGGTGAATGGTCCGATAATATTCTAGCTTTATATTCTGTTTTTCTTACTCTATCTTGCATGCGAGCTGATAACAGAAATAGGTCTATTCTTGAGTATGTTTTATGTCTACCGAATAATATGAATATTCCTTTTCCTTTGGGTGTTGTTTCCTCCATATATCCAAAAGTTGCATTTCTTGCATCGATTTAATTATAAATTTGGTTACTTTGTTCTTACTGTTAATTTTTTTCCCAGTTTTATCCATATTTGAATCCAAATTAAGGTTGAAGTCCCCTCCTATTAATATGTTCCCTTGCATATCTGTTATCTTCATAAAAATATCTTGCATAAACTTTTGATCTTCTTCGTTAGGTGAATATACATTGAGTAGATTCCAAAAGTCCGAATATATCTGACATTTTATCATTGCATATCTCCCTGCTGGATCTATTATTTCCTCTTCTATTTTAATTGGTACATTTTTACTGATTAATATAGCTACTCCTCTTGCTTTTGAATTATATGACGCTGCTGTTACATGTCCTACCCAATCTCTCTTTAATTTCTTGTGCTCCATTTCAGTTAAATGTGTTTCTTGCACAAATGCTATATCAATTTTTTCTTTTTTCAGTAAATTTAGCAGTTTCTTCCTTTTGATTTGGTTATGTATTCCGTTAATATTTAAAGTCATATAGTTCAACGTAGCCATTTCATACTTTGTTTATCTTCCCTTTCCATTTCCTCATCATCACCTTTCCTTCTTATCCATTTCTGCTTTCTTGTTTTGAACACTTAATAAGACAACATTTCTAAAACATCAAACATTTTCCTTATTCTCCTATTTAAAACTTCTTTAACCCCATTCTCCCCTCCCCCTCCTGAGTTGCCCTTTATCCCTTGTCGGGCAACCACATCTCCCCTCTCCATTTGGATTTGCGAATTCACTTGCAAGCGTCAACTGATTTTGCAGTGACCGTAACTCCTCCCCACCCAGCCCCCCCCCCGGAAAAGATTTCAATTTTCATATATAACAAAGGTCAGTCTTTTAATTCCCTCCTTATTTCCTCTATTCCCTTTCATTCCCTTATTAATTCTTATCTATACTCTATATATTTTCCTCTAAATACGGATACACTCATGTATACATATATATATATATATATATATATATATACACACATACACATCTATATATATATACCCCCATATGCACTCATACCTATAGTTCGTGGTCATTTTTACTCTCATTACATGTCTTCATCTCTCTGCTTGTTTTGTAGTTGTTCTGCAAATTTTCGTGCTTCCTCTGGATCCGAGAATAGTCTGTTTTGTTGCCCTGGAATAACTATTTTAAGTACCGCTGGGTACTTTAACATAAATTTATATCCTTTTTTCCATAGGATCGTTTTTGCTGTATTGAACTCCTTCCTCTTCTTCAGGAGTTCAAAACTTATGTCTGGATAGAAAAAAATGTTTTGACCTTTGTATTCCAGTGGCTTTTTGTCTTCTCTTATTTTCTTCATTGCTTTCTCCAATATATTTTCTCTTGTTGTATATCTTAAGAATTTTACTAAAATGGATCTTGGTTTTTGCTGCGGTTGTGGTTTCGGGGCTAATGTTCTATGTGCCCTCTCTATTTCCATTTCTTCCTGTAATTCTGGTCTTCCTAAGACCCTGGGGATCTAATCTTTTATAAATTCTCTCATATTCTTGCCTTCTTCATCTTCCTTAAGGCCCACTATCTTTATATTATTTCTTCTATTATAGTTTTCCATTATATCTATCTTCTGAGCTAACAGCTCATGTGCCTCTTTAACTTTTTTATTAGATTCTTCTAATTTCTCTTTTAAGTCCTCTACTTCCATTTCTACGATTATTTCTCGTTCTTCCACATTATACACTCTTTTTCCTATCTCTGATATGACCATTTCTATTTTATTCATTTTTTCTTCTGCACTCTTAATTCTTCTTTTTATCTCATTAAATTCTTGTAATTGCCATTCTTTCACTGATTCCATATATTCTTTAAAAAAAGATATATCCATTGTCCTGCCTTTCTCTTCTTCCATTTCTCTGTGTTCTTCTTCTTCTTCTTCCTCTGGGTTGGCCATCTGTTGTTTCCTTTTCTTTTTGCTCTCTTCTTTCTTGTTGTCATTATTTTCTATGTTTTGCTCCTGTTGCTGTGTTGCAGCTGTCACTCTCAGCTGCGGAGTTGCGGAGATCGATTCCGCAGCTGTTCCCCCCTCCCGTCAGTGTGTTTTTTTCATGCGCGTCGCGCACTTTTACTCGGCTCCGTGAGCCATTTTTGTAGTCCCGAGCTCAGGACTTCCACTGACCTTAGGGAGCGGGCTTCTCTCTCTGCGGCGGGCCTCCTCGGACAGGTAAGGCCTTCACCTTCTTCTTCCGACGTTCTTTCATCTTCTCTTCTTCCCGTTGTTTTCGACTTTCTCTCTTCGCTGCCATTTTCCAGTGTCTTGCTGACGAAACTGGCCCCTTTCAGGGTTCTCCAGATGATAACCTCTTTCTTTCAGGTCACCACAGAGTTCCTTTCTATTTCTCCTATTCCAAGGAAAACACCGGATAGCCATTCCTCTCCTTTCACCAGGCCATCTTCCAAAGTTTGCCAGCTTGTCCCTCTGGAACCGATGTCTGTGTCTCTCCTCTCTCTCTTTCTCCCTCCCTCCAACTCTGAGAGCAAAGACTTTTTTTCTGTTCTCTGCCTGTAAAGATCACATGATCTTCCAGACAGTAAGTTCTGTTTTCCAGACAAAGCTGCTACTGCCTGTTGTTACCTTTGTTTCCTTTTGCAAATAACAGTCCTCTTGCAAAAGTTCCTGCAAAAATTCTGTTTTAGTGTTTGTGTGTGACCTGCTTTAACAAACCTTTCCCAATTTATCTCCCAAACACCTCTGTACTCTGTCACAATTATTTCCACTGCCTGCAGTTTTCTACAAGCCAAACGATCATTTTTGCATTAACCGTTATCCCAATCAGAAATGACCCTTAAAGCAGTAGTAAAAGGCTGATATTGGCCAATTCTATAGTCTACTTTAGCACATTTCTATTAATGACATTGTATGCTTAATATTACTGAGTAAATGTTCACCATTTTATTTTTGGCTTCTGTTTTTTTGCAATTGATTATTGTGAAGCACTTTTTTTTTTAATTTTGACAATCTGGCATGCTTGTTGACTTTGGTGCAGAACTGGCAGGTTTTCTCGATGTTATTTTTCTGGATGTCCCGGCAATATTCCAATGAACCCAAGCAGTTGGAAGGGAGCAAAGGAATGAGGGTCCAGATGAGTTTTTTTTTTAAAAAAAAACACAGGAAACACCATTGGGTGAGCCAGATGTTAACCATTAGGATTCCCAAATAGTGGATTTGTGGAGTTTTACTCCGTTGATTTTACAGATATGGTTTTAAGCATCTACGGTTGCCATTTCCACTCCCGAGCTTTTTTTTTTGCAAAATTAATTCTTAACTTTTCTCTCTCCCCTGTCCTCTTATCATATTCAATTAACACCTTTTGTCTGTTGGTCAGTGCGCCTCCCCCTTTTTCTCCAGCCTTTTAATACAGACGCCTAAGTTCTGTTTACTCGGACCTTGAGGAAGGGCTCTGTCCCGAAACAACATTGGTAATAAATTCACTACCTTCTATGGACATTGTGAGGCCAGCTGATTTCAGCCAGGATCTCTGTTTTTACTACAATCACAGCTTCTGCAGACTTTCATGTTTCCTCTCATCCTCCCCAGTATAATGAAAATTTTGAGGATTGCCATTACACAGAAGATTTTATTGAACTGCTTGATACAAATCTGATGTTTCATTCTGCCACATGAACCACCTCTGAACTCCTCCAGAGAGTTTCAATCATTACAAGGCATATGCTCCATACTTGACTGGATGAATCCAATTTCAACAAGTGGCACCATCCAAGGCAAAGCATCTGTGGCACATAGCTGCAGTGTTCCATTCCAAAATACACTGCAGTGACAAATCTGGCGAGTCCCAGGTTCAAGTGGTGTTGACTGATAGCAATGCCACGACCCGTAAATACCCCTTCCCATCTTGCCTTGGACCTTTATTATTGTTGGGTCCATGTACTGGAATTCTTTTCACTGAATGCCACCTATAGGCGCTTTGATTGCAAGATTCACCACTATCTTCTCAAGGACACCCTGGGCGAGTTGGAAAATGCTGATCCCTCCAGATCCAAATGAACATGGTTTTGTCTAGTTGAACAGTGCACCCAGTATTGTTTGGGACAGATACTTTTTTTTTTAACCTTATTTGCCCCTGTGCTCCACAGTGTTAAACTTGTCCTCAAACAATTTGCATGTGATTAGAGTGCGCATTCCAGATATTATTCAAGGTTATTTGTTTACATTTTGGTTTGTCCATGAAGAAATTACAGCACTTTTTGTACATAGTTCTCTCGTTTAAGAGCACCGAAATGGGGGAACTGTGTATAAAAAGTGCTTTAATTTCTACATGGTCAAACCAAAATGAATACAAATAACCTTGAATAATATCTGGGACGTGCACTCTAATCACATGCAAATTGTTTGAGGACAAATTTAAAACTGTGGAGCACAGGGGCAAATAAAGGAAAAAAGTGCCTTTGTCCCAAACATTATGGAAGGCATTCTATATATATGGCCAGATGATAATAAACTTGAACTTGATGTCTACATCCTGCTGTTGAATTTTTAAAGAAAATATGGTGAGTGTGTAAATGCTCGGGAATTTTTCTGAACCGAGTACTCAACCAACTTTTGCAAAAGTAATACAACTTCATGGTACATACTTGCTTGAAATCTCAAAATATATTTTTATGAGCATGACTTGTACTTCATCATATACACCAGAATTTTCTAATTACTTATTGCCCATTTATTGAGTGTTTTCTGTAACTCATTTGCAGAGTTTACTTCTGTTATTGGTTATTTTCTTGTAACTTTTTTTATTGAAGGACCTTGGTAAAATTCTTTAGATAAGCCTCGTCTGCTTTTTCAGTTAAGTTTTTCAAAGGAAAGCAAAATCAGTTGTCGTAATATTTAATCCACTGAGATAAATGAAGTGAAGCAACTCACTTGAATGTTTACAGGTGCCACAATTGCTCTGTCCACAATCTATTGTATATGGTTGCTTTTAGGTTTTCATTGTTTTGTTGAGGCAAGATTTCATTTCTTGTACAGAGAAAACTAAAGAATTTCTCTTGCTGAAAATGTGAAAGTTTCTTTGGCACACTGCTCAAGCGATCATTTGAAAACATTCATTGACGTAATAATCAACTAAGAAGTTCTCTTGGTGGCTGATTCAATATCTTGCATGGTTTTCTAATTGCTGGGCTAAGAAAATGATTTAACATGTTTCTTTAAATCTAATGCCTTCTCTTCCACTTCTCTTTTTTCTAAAACCATTGCAAGATTGTGGACTGACCTTCTGCCCAGATCCGTTATGCCCATAGCTAAGTAGATGTAGGTCAACGTTCTACTGAGGAATATGCTGGCTCCTAGTTATCAGTGCTGAGGTAGACGACTCCGAATAGAGCCCACAAATGCAATATGAATTTTGCATATTTAACAGTCCTCGGTCTGGGAAATCTGTTCATGAACACGTGCGAGGTTAAGCAGTGCCTTTTATTTAATTAGTTTAAATGTAACTCAAAGTATTTAAACTAAGTTGTGTTTTATCTGCTCACTGTTAATATTGATATAAATTGCATGAAGGAATTTACAAACATTTGTAAAGTTAAAAGATTTGAAAGGTGTTGGGAGGGGGGTGGGGGGTTTCTCTGGTTGTTCCGTCTACCTTTTTTGTGCATTTCCTCACTTGCAGAGGCCCTGGGCCATGGTGATTTGCTGGGAGTTAGACTCCTTATGGTGTGCTATTGGTCCAGGGCAGAGATGATCTGCCTGAAGATCTCTGCATTGGATGACCCAACTCAAGGTTTTATAATCATGGTCCTGTAGTCAATGCCATAGGAGTTATTTGGGATGAGCAGTGCCAAACAAAATTTTGCTTTCCCCTCATTGTCACATTGCTGCATTTTAATCTTTAGGGAAAATCAGCTTCCATAATGCAACCATGTACAACTTTGGACATTGTGTGTGTTAGTTCTGGAGTCCCCAGCTATAATGCATTGAAAGTAATAAAACACCCCCTCAGTCAGTGCTGTGTGAAAACAGGTGAACATTTGAGACATTGAATTCATAAGACATTATGTTTCTCCAGCCCTTTACACAATCCACTGTCTGTTTGCAATGTCCTTGATTTCTGACTAACTAAAGCATATATGGACTTAGGATTTTGTGAATTTTCAGTGTATTTGGAGGAATTTGTGGACTGTGATTGCAAATGTACAATTCAAACAGTTTCAAGGAATATTGGCGGTTATTCTGTCGGGAATGTCGATCTGACTGTTCGTTTTCTATCCTCACCAGATTAGACATTTAGGATCCCCTATTTACTTTAACTGCATTTGCATTTCATACTTTCTTTCCAGTTCAATGCATATGGTGACATTATTTGAAAGGATATGTCCTCTGGAAGCCTTTTATTTCACAAACTATTTAAAATAAACATCTTTTATATGATGCCTCCTGGCTGTTTATATTTGAAAAGGTTAAGAGGACACTATTATTCCCAACAAGTGTCATTAGTTGAACTGGAATATCATTGTTCCACATCAAAATGGAGGGGGAAGGGGTAGAGTAACAGCTGAGTACTCAAAACCATGAGATGAGGAATTGAGGAGGATCAATTTGCAGCTTATTAAAATTCACGTCTCCTCTTTTTTTTCCCCACACAGTACTCAAACAGCATGAGAGCCAAATACCTCGCCACAAACAGGCCTGAAACCAGCAGCGTCCACTAAGACCACAGGACGAGAGGAAAAACTGGAAATTTCATGTGTCCAATGCCATTAATACAGTTTTACTAACTTGAGAATAGCTCTATTCTATCAGTTGTACAGTAAAAGGTGGATTGCTGATTTCAAGGAATGAAAACATTTTACCAACATCGATTGTGTTATGAATGCTTAGAGAGGATGTGTTTGGTTAAAATTGGTAGACCCGACACAACCTTGCGTATGCCAGTATCACAGTTTACGTCATTCCAGTTCACTTCAGTGTAAGGGTCTCTCAATTCTAGATTGCAACAGGAATACCAGGCTGTATAGTGCACCAGTCTGCAGTCATCTGAACAAAATTGTTTTTTGTGTGTTGTAACAATTGTAAAGTGCACCAACCATTGTATGTACGTCAGTTAACAATAGTTCAGATCAAAGCAACATTTGTATTTATCTGGAAAAGTTCACAGATGGATGCCAAAATATCAGATTACATTTATGCTGTTAATTTTTTTTAGATTTAAAAGTATCACAGAAATCCTAAAAGGCAGATAAAAATGTAGGGAGATCACCACCAAGCTGATATTGAAGCCCGTGGTCTTTTAAATTTTATAGGGTTGTAATATAACTTTTAACCACTGATAAGTTCACCATTTCGGAGGTGTTCTTTCTGTGTCAAGGGTGCATATTGCCACAGAAATATTGTGTAAATATGGGAAAGTGTACTAAAATTGCTTTGAAAGTTAGCCATTTTAGCTAATCAATGTGATTAATCTGATTCTAGTTATCACTGGTAATACACTTTTTTTTCTTGATTAAGAATTGCTTACAAAGCTCAGACAAACCTCATCTGTAAATGTCGTCCTGACAGATGCATGTTTTTAACATTGCTTGACAAATGTTTTAATAAGTTGCACATAAAAACGTTCTAGCCTTGGGTTTTTTTTTAAAAAGGTATGTATGTTGTAATAACAGCACAGTTCCTGTGGTTTTGCTACATTTATTGTTTTAACTTTATTTAAGGTGCAATTTCTTATTCTGAAATTAGATTTTTAATTTTTGTGTTTTACCCTGTAGAAGCAATTTTATACATTTAGTTCAGAATTTAGCAAATTTAATGGAGTCCATGTTGTACGTGACTGGAAACTTATCAATGCATCTACCATTTTGAGGGTTTAAAAAAAAACATTCTTGCAGGTTACAAATTAATACTGGAAAATGCATATGAAACATTACAAGACTTAAAGTGATACGATCTTAAGAATGGAGTCATACCCTTGGTGTTGAATAAATTAAATCCTTCTAAGCTTTTCTTTACCGGGTTTTACTTTTGGAGAGGAAGGGAACGTTAAAAAGCTTCAGTTGTGACAACCAACCCACTGTTCAGTGTGTCTGCTGATATTTTAACAATGGTGCTGTTTAATAATTAAATCACTTGAGGCAAGTTTGTCATTGGCGTCAGGAAGAATCATTCCTTCTTTGAGTTTGAAGGACTCTGTTTGGTGTCAAAAGGAAGTATTCAAGTTTTACACCTCAATCTCTCATCTCTGGGGAGTCTTTTTAAAGAGAAAATGTAATTGTGTTTGAGACTTTCTACCTTGTATTACTTGGCAGTTGAGCAATAACCATTTAAACCTGACTGAAACATTCCAAACGTCTAACCTTTTATCCAAGTCAACACTTAACCTGTTCTTGTGAAAGATACACATGTAAATTAATCCTAATCCTACCATTTATCCTACATGTTTAATTCTCGCATTTTACAGAATTTACAGAATTTACAATTCTGCATTAATAAGAACAATCGCTAAATATGGAAACCACAATGTTGGATTCTTTTCCGAGAATCTTCTGAATTATGCTCTGATTTACCAAATTTGGAATAATTGTTGAATTTGTACTGTCAGTCACAAATCCTGGAGTTTCTCAAGCATTTAGGAAACTATTAAACAATGTTTAAATACTTCATGGCTAACTCTCTTAATGTTACTTTTGCATTCTCTTAGTGCTGAGCTTAGTATACGCAGTGAATAAAAAGCCGCAAAACACAAAATGCTGAGATTAAAGCTTTGAACCGGAAAGTGTACATTGCCCCAAATTCTTGAAGTACAACTCTTCACTGATCCATCTTTGTTACTGTAATTTTCCTGCAGTCAACTGTAATCCAATGAGGCATAAATTATTTAGTGAACCTCTAACTAGTATCGTTTCAAATAATTGGCAGTGTGTTTCAGCTTTTCAGAAGCATATTTTACCAACTGTCTCCTTTCTTGAGCGCAGAGCTTTTAAAAAAAAATCTGAGCCACAGTCAATCAGCCACAAAACCTTCACCATAGAAGTGGAAATCAATTTACCACATTGACCATTAATTATACTAATTGTATTTTAGTTTGAAGTTATGTGCTTGAGTTGTTCACTACAGACTATGCTTGTGTGTAGCTGACAGGATTTAATTTGAGATCTTTTGAACTTCTTCCCATTAGTACCAAGCAAGGGATTGTTGCTGAGACCAACTTATTTTCTGCAAGATAACCCAAGGGTCTATTGCTGTATTCAGCTGCATAAATAAACTGATTCCTAATCGCTCTTTAGAAGCACAATCTCGTTTTAATTCTGTAACGTGGGTTTTCACAGTTTGTTTTTGTACCTTGGAAAGCACACATCAACCATACAACCTAGAAAATGTGAAGACAAGAATCTCTTGGGTGCAAAAGTGACCATCAACCAGGATCTTGTGGTGATTGTAAGATATGTACTGTGAATTTACAAAGCACTACAGGTTTAAATCTGTGGTGCTATTCTCTTTATGTAGTACTTAACATATTCTCTTGCTAGCATGTGGACTCTAGTATTGAATTTCCAGCCAGCATTTTTGCCAAAAATCTATTGGAAATTAACATGTTACTATGACCGGGGTCACTGGAAATTAGTGAAATAAAAAATTTATAAAATCTGCAGCTGATATTTATTCAGATTAATTCTCACTTCAACTGACTGTGTTAATACGATATTTTCAGAAAGCCTCAAGATAAATTGATAGCAAGATTGAAATTGTTGAAACAAAAGGCACATTTTTGGTTTTGCATTTGATTCTGAGTGTGCAAGAATGTGATTTTATTGAATGACATGCTCTTGCAAAAAAAATGCAAATTAATTCTAATATTAAAATTATTAAATACTGTACAGCTAGAAGGACAAAAACATTTTACCACAACAATTTGGATTAAAAATAATTGTTCTACCCCCTATTTGCATGATATTGGTTATTAAGACCAACCCTGAAACATTGTTCTAAAAACAGTCACACTTCACGATGATTATATTCTCTCCCTCCCTGCCTTTATCTAAAGCAGCAAAGCTCCTTTATGCTTAACAATGAACACTTAAAAAGTGTAGGGCATACTGTTATTAATTTTTAATATTTTTCACAAAAATAAATCATTGCAATTGAAACTGAAAATGAAAAAATGTCATCGAATTGTATCTTTAAATTATCAGGAATGCTGGCAGGTGAAAATGTTGAAGTGTGTAAAAAGAAAAGAGTCCTGCATAATCTATTTAGTTACATTGTGAACCAGAGTTACTCGGTTGTATTAGTGAGACAATCCTTGAGTGTTTTCATAGAAATTTTACCATTTGTAGAAAACTATATCCACAAATGAATAACTTGCACGAGCAGTAGGGGCATTGATTGGTAAGATGTATTTTTGCCTTGTATTGCCCTTTCTAACCATTTCAAACAATTTGTGGTGTACCATACAGCTTCAATTTTTACTTAATATGTAACAAAACTGGTAATTGTAGCACATAGTAATAGTGTAGTTTTGTGAGGCCTGTTTTTAAAACAGCATTTTTTATTAAGAGAGAGGAATGATCCTGTGTACTATTTGCTCATTATTATTTTTGCTAAAAATTGCTGTAGCTCTTAATAGATTTATAACATTTTAAAACTTCTTTTTTCCAATGATTAAAATGTTGCAAATGTCAAACCTGTGGTTTTCATGAGCTTGAACTAAATGTTTTCAAAATGAAACTAATAAAGTTTGTTGGACTTGCCAACTCTACCTCTAGTTTATTTCTGACCTCAATGGAGGAAGATTGAGTTCAACCCTTCCAAAGCATGGCATTATGGGAGGACTATCAATGAATATTTGTGTGCAGACATCTTGCCTTTCATTTTATCTACCTTAGTTTGGCATTTGCTAAATTAAAAACAGTCCAGATGAAATCCATCTCTATGAAAGTATCTGATAACGATGGAACAATATTTTCTTTATGTAGATACTGTATTTTCACTCATACAATGCACACAGATATAATGTGCAGAAAATCCTAAATTGTGTAAAAAATATTTTCAAATAACATGCACACGCATAAACTTCTAAAGCAATTTGCATTTAAATAGAACATGAGACAAAGCACATACCAGTATCTACACAGTTAATCTCCCACAATCAACACCCAATCAGTTTCCCCTAGAGGTGTCAATCGCTCATGATATATCCTGCTACAACACATTAACAAGCTTTGGAGAGTAATCAATTAAATAGATCGAAGGGAGGCTTTGGAGTTGAACAGGATTTTCTGTTGTCTCAAATCAGAGCCATTTGATATGTTAATCTCCCTCAGGGATGGGTCTGGGCAATTAACAGTGATAGGTGCAGTGCTCTAGCTAGAATGTCCTGTTTATAGGAATACCATAGCATTCAGTACAATGAGATTTTCGATAGAACCGTTGGCTCAAATAATTAGGAAGGATAGCAGTATTAAAGCAATAAAGTGAATGTAGGTGAGTATAAAATCTATTTGCAGATGATGTTTTAATATATCTAACACATCCTATGCAATCATTGGGGTATCTTCAAGCACAGTGGAACAATATGGTAGTTTGTCAGGTTATAAAGTTAATTGGGATAAGAGTGAAATAATGCCCTTAGCAATGGAAGATTATTCAGTTTGTAAGCAGGTTGCAAAATTTTGGTGGTCTGATAAAATTAAATACTTGGGAATAATTGTTGATGATCATTACAATCATTTATATGATTTGAATTATTTGCCATTATTGACTAAAGTTAAATATGATTTAAATAGATGGAAAGATTTGCCACTAACTTTGATAAGGTGAGTAAATTGTATTAAAATGAATATTTTTCCTCATATACAGTATCCTTTTCAATCAATTCTGTAAAATTCTAAAAAACATTTTTTAAAGATTTGAATGCATTAGCGAGGACATTTTGTGGAAAGGCAAATCGGCAAGGGTGTTGCTACAAAAGTTGACTTGGAAATATGCTTTAAGAGGATTGCAGTTACCTCACTTTCAAAATGATTATGATGCAGAACAATTAAAATTTAGTAATAGAATGTTTGAATTAGAAATGGCTCAGATTCGTGAACAAAGAATGGATGAATTTATAAATGGAACCCTCAATTTTTGCAAAATTATAATTTACCTGTGCTAAAACATTTAATGGAGTTATGGCATAAGAAAATTCCATTGCATCAGAATAAATTTTCCTTTTCAATGAACAATTAACTTTTGAAATGGGAACAGAGGTATTAAATTGGTGAAAGATTGTAATGAAGCTGGGTATTTTGTTTCATTTCATAGACTTAAGGAAAAATATGGAATTTCTTCAAATACGTTATTTACTTATTACCAGAGTCGAGACTTGTTAGATAATTTTGGACATAGTTTAAGGTTACCTAGATGAACTAGATTTGAAAATGTACTTGCTGAAGGTGGTAAAAAAGGGTTTATTTCAGAAATGTATGCTTTACTGAAACATAAAATGATTAAACCAGATGTTTATAAAATGAGAATTAAATGGGAAAAGGATTTGTCTATTTCAATTTTTCAGCATGATTGGATGACTATTTGTGAAGTCAGCATAACTAAGTTAATAAATGTGGAATATAGATTAGTCCATTATAATTTTATTCATCGGTTTTATTTAACTTCTGAGAAGTTATGGAAATATGGATTTAGTTCTTCAGATTTGTGTTTTCGATGAGATAAACAGGTTGGTTCTTTTGTACATTCGGTATGGCTCTGTGAGACAGTGAAGCCTTTTTGGAGTAGAATGGAATTTTTGCAAAGTTTATTTAAATTTAAGCTTTCACTTGATCCTTTTGTATTTTTATTGGGATATATTAAGAAATTGGGTTTGGAATTAAAATTAGATAAGTTTCAGATTGCATTTATTTGATTAGCATTTGGCTGAGGCAAGAAAATGTATAGTTTTTACTTGGAAGAATGAAATTGAGTTGAGTATTCAAAGATGCCACATGGAGATGAGATCCTGTATTCCATTGGAAAAGGTAACTAGAGTACTGTGTTCAGAGTATTAAAAAAAAGTACAAATTAATTGCTCTTTTTTTTGTTAAGGTTTATATATTGGTTTAAATATATTGAATTTTTTACCCCCGGGTTGAGATGGCACCTAACGTGTCGATGGTTTGACTATTATATGTGTTAACTCCTTTTCTTTCTCTCTTTCTTTTAGGTAGCTATAAAGGGGGAGGGGGAGAGAGATGGGCGAGGAGGGGAGGGAATTAGGGGAGAAATATTATGCATATTTGTACTCTTTAGTTGATTGTATTGGCGTATTTTGAATAATTACAAAAAAAAGTACAGAGAGATATTCTCAAGATCAAAATTTGCCACTAATGTATTCTCATACTCACTCTAATATTCCCTTGCTCACTATAAATTCCATCTTTCCCACAACCGCTTTAAATTGTGCATGTTCTTTCAATATCGCTATTCCCACGCTCGCTATAATATTCCTATGCTCACTATAAATTGCTGGCATGTCTTTCCCATGGCCACTATTAATTGTGCATGTTCTTTCAATGTTGCTGTTGTATTCCCACGCTCGCTATTATTCCCACACTTGCTATAAATTGCCGATTTGACTTTCCTACCCCTGTGTTAATTCTGCAGGCTCTTTCAAAATGTAAAAATATTCTCATCTAGCGCGCACATGCATATAATGCACAGGGAGGGGGGCTTGTAAAATACGTGTATAATGCATGTGTTATATGTGTAAAAATGTGGTATATTTGTTTTTTAGCATCCACCCCACCCTGGAGGACAGCAAATATGGCCCCTTCCACACACTCCCCCTTACTGAAAAGGCAGCAAAGAAAAGCCTTGTAACTATTGACTGTGAGTCCAACCACATTGGTCAGGTTCTGAGGGGAAAGGTTAATGATCATTTGGGGAAAACAGATTCTAATCCAAGACATCTAACACAATTTTGTCAAGGGCTGGTCCAATTTGAATTCTTTAAAGAGTTAACAAGGTGAGAGCAAGGCAGTAGTTAGGATTTATGTGGATTACAGTAACATTTTTGACAAGGTCACACATTCAAGGCCCATGGGATCCAGACAAGTTGTCAAACTGGATTCAAACTTGTTTTGGCAATAGGAGATGGGAGTGATGGTAGAAGGTTGTTTTTGTGATTGGATGCCTGTGACTGATGCTGTCCCACAAGAATCTATGCTGGGACCCTTGCTGTGTGATTGACTGATGGAGGAAATACAATCAGTAAGTTCATGAATGTATGTTCCCCCTGTTGTCTACATGAGTTTTTCCCAGGGGCTAAGGTTTCCTCCCACTGTTGGCAATATACCAGGGGGTGTAGATTAATTGGGAGGCATGGACTGGATGTCTAAATTTAAATACAAAAATGCAAAACTAAATAATTGTGGTGGTGCACTTTGGGAGCTCTAATGACATCAGGGCAAGCATCATGAATGGCTTTCAATGGAGGAAGAGAGGGACCAAGTCTATAGCTCCCTGAAGATGACATGCAGGTAGATCACATGGTTAGGAAGGCATGTGGGATATTGGCCTTCATTACGCTGGGCATTGAATATTAGAACTAAGGAGGTTCTGCTCAAACTTTATCAAACTTTCAGCTGCTGGGGGAATTCATGAGTTCAACATTTCCGGCGTGAACCCTTTATCTCAATCTGAAACTTTGACTGTTCATTTCTAAGTACGGAAGTTGCCTAACCTGTTGAATGCCTCAGTAACTCGTGGTCCAAGATTTCAGCATCTGCAGCCCTTGTGCTTCTTTGTGGAAGTTTCAGGCTGGCCTCAGCTAGAGTACTATGTTCAGTATGTAAAAAAAAAACCAAACTCCCCATTCAACTCAGCAGGTTGAGCAGTGTGGTGAGAACGAAAAACTTGGTGGCTGCTTTCCAAGCTTTACTCAACTTAATTGTATAGTTGCAGGCTGAAAATTAGAACTAAAAACTGCTTAGCTCATACAACACATTTCCACAGAAGTGGATTTAAAGGAATTCTTCTCTACCATCTACAATCTAAATAGTAGGAAAAGAAAACTATTAGTGCAACAGCAGTTAGAATTTATAAACACACGAGGGAGCAGCTAGAAGCTGATGGGAGGAGGAAGATGATTGGAGCGAGAGAGGTCGGGTGACCTGAGGAGCAGCAGCAGCCAGGATCAACAAAAAATGAAATGCAAGTTCATTCATAATTAAAGAACAGCTTGTAATATCACATTCTTTCCTCCTTTAAAAAAAACACTAGTAGTATCAAGCAACATTTCACATGACTATTCACATCCATGTCTATTGGGAGGTTTTGGAACACAAGTGGATTCTTACTTCTTGTGGAGCTACTGTTTCATCGTCCTCCGCGCAAGTGCATGTTATATTTTCCTCCTCTTCCACCAGATTTTTTCTGTTTAGGGGTTGTGGGGCTTTTGGACAAGGTGCCAAGTCATGAACAGACACAATGGATTCCCGTCCATCTGGGTACCTGATGTTTGCATATGCTGGATTACTGTCAAAGAGTTCAACCTGATCAACAAGTGGTTCATTCTTGTTACTCCTCAGAAGCCTCTTTAGTAGTTTGGGTCCAGGAGTCATTAGCCAGGAGGGCAGTGAATTTCCATGGGATGAGCGGCATTGGAATGCAAAAAAAGTTCATGGGGTGTAGCATTTGTTGCTACACACAACTGTGATCTTTTTTTTTAAACTTTATTTAAAATTTTATGACATGAATAAAATAAAAATTACATTTAAAGAAATAATAAAAAATAAGATAATAAAAATTAGAATACTACATCATTAAACTACACAAATTAACCCCCCCAATAATTATAACAACATTAATCATCTAATTTAAAATTAGTCCAACCCTCCCCCCCAAAATAAAGAGTGAAGAATTAATTAATAATGTTGTAAATAAAATAGAAAAAACCCCACTTACAAAAAAAAGGATAAAACTTAACAACAAAAAAAATTACTAACAACAAAAAAATATCAATACTAAAATAATACCCATAAACATATATTTAAATCAAACATAATACATGTATTTAACAAATGAAATCCACTTTAAAACTAAGTTCAAATATTAAAATCATATATCAACCACATATCTGTTATACAAAAAATCATAATTAATAATACATAAATACAAAATTTCCATTAATACCAAGTTTCCTTTATAATTCATTGAGAGAACAAAAACATCCCTTAGAAAAACAATCAGATAAACTTTTTATTCCCTTCCCCTCCCCTTATATAAAAAAAGAAAAAAAAGTTCAAACTCTTATAAAATTCTCCATATTCTTCATTTATAACATCTTCAAAATTCTCTATCGAAATTAACTTAATTTTATTAAACTCTTCTCCCTCAATGTATTTGTACTTAATTTTCTTCTTTTTCTTCTTATCACCTTTCCCCTCATCTTCCTCTTCATCTAATTCAACATCCTCAATTTTTGACTTATTATCTTCTATGACATCATCCTCTTAAAAAAGAAAGAAAAAAGAGAAGAAACCCCCCCAAAGAGAAAAAAAGGAGAGAAAAAACCTAATTCCCTCTCAATTACAATCAGAAAACAAAGAGTTTTTTAAAAAATTTATTTATTTTAAAAAATAATTTAAAAAAAAAACCTTCACTTCTTAACCCAAAAATTAAAAAGAAAAAAAAACAAGTCGGAGGTCACAACTACCTCTTCCTGTTTAAACCGCCCAAAGCGGTAACTCCCCCAAAATATTGGGTGTGAGATAACTCACAGGTAGCTGATGACTTCTGGAAACTAGTGCCCACCCAGTTCCCTCTCCCAACTCCCATTTCATTAAACTATCATAATTATTTAAACTCTTCTCAAAAAATAAGATAAAAGATTTATTTTTTTAAATCAACGTTACCACTTCAGTCACCATTGCTTCCATTTCTTTTAAAAATCTGGATCCCACCTTACATCTCTACTCTCTTTGGAGACCTTGAAGGACTACATCGTTCCTGAAACTGCATGATTGGTAGAGACTGAGCAAAGTCCATAACCTCTTTAGGATTGTCAAAGAACTTTGGCTAATTTCCATCCTAAAAATTCTTCAGTACCGCAGAATACCTGAATGTTCCCTTATGTCTTTTTTTCCACAACTGTTCTTTCACAGAATTAAATTCACGTCATTGAAACATAATTTCTTGACTCAAATCTTGATAGAAGAAAACAGGATTATTCTGAACCATCAAAGGAGATCTATTTTTCCTGGCATTTCTAATAGCCGTACGTAAAATTGTCTCTCTGTCACAATAGTTTAAACAACGGATCAAAACAGATCTTGGATTCTGTTCTGAAAAATATTTTCTTATTAAAACTCTATAAGCACGTTCCAGTATTAAACCTTCAGGGAATTTATCCTGTCCTAACACTCGTGGAATCCATTCAGTAAAAAATTTTCTTGGATCTGGTCCTTCTATGCCTTCTGGCAAACCAACAATTTTCACGTTGTTCCGTCTAGATTGATTCTCCAAATAATCAACCTTTTTTGCTAAATTTTTATTTTGGATCTGCAATGTTTCAATTATTCTATTTTCATCTTGCAGTTGATTCTGTGCATCGACTAAACCTTGAACACACATTTCAAATCTTTCAATGGTTTCAAGCTTAAAAGCTCCATTAATGACTTCCGCCATCGCATTAATCTTGGAAATAAACAGGTTCACAAAATTAACTAAGTGACTCGATACAGAATATATCTTATCTTCAAGATCCTTAACAGACATTTCAACAGAAGTAGATTCAGGCATAATGGGGTCTTGCTGTTCCTTAGAGACCACAGGATCTTCTGTCCCTTCCCTTAATTTAGTATCTTTTCTAGCAGTTTGACTTCGTATAAAAATCCCTCTCAAAGTCCCCCCAGCAATGCCAGGAGACTGTAGATCAGAGTTATCTTTAAGCCAAATCTCTTTAATCATCTTCACTGAATCGATGTCTGGAAAAACCGTTGTAATTGAAGATGCATTTTGCAGCGCCACCACTGTAGTAGTCGAATGACAGCTCTTTAACTCTCCAGCTGGTGGCGCCCCAGCTGATTCAACTGTCAAAGTCTGAGTAACAGCACTCACAGTGGCCGTTGTGTGAAATACTGGCACCCGTCGAGCTCTTTGGTCTGAAAGCTGTTGAATGCGACCTTCAAAGAGCCTCACCGGCTTAAAACGGAGTTTCAATGCCGAACTCTGTACGTCTTCCTCTGGATCCATTCTACGCTGAGTCCTGGCTTCTTGTAAACAAGTAGGCACAGACAATTTCAGAAAATGTAGTTTTTTAACAGTCTGTTGATGTTTTCTTTTACCCTTTTTTTTTGCATATAAACCATTAGGCACTAATCCAACACCTCTTATTATTTATAAACTTTTAAAAGAACTTTAACAGGCACTTAAAGACAAAACAATAAATCAGAGTCAGGAGAGGTCTGGAAGGCACGTCTGTTCCCTACGCCATCTTGCCACGCCCCCCACAACTGTGATCTTTGAGATGGGAGTGTAGTACCTCAGGAAGCACCAGTTCCCAATGCTTCTTGGGCAGGTTATGTGATCTAAGGGCTCAACAGCTGCCTTCCATATGATGCCCTTGAACCTCTCTACCTATCCATTCTCCATTGGGTGGAATGAGGTATTATGACTTGTGGCAATCCCCTTCTGGGAGAGATAAACTTTCAATCCTTAGACACGAAAGTGGTGCCTCAATCAGAGTATATGTAATTTGGCATTCCACGTAAGCTAAATAGCAGATCCAGGCATCTGATCACTGTGGTAGTATGCATAATTGGGTCATGGAAAGCCAAAGGGGAAACGCGAGTATTCATCAACTACTGTAAGTAGATATGGGTTATGCAAAACTGCAGGCAAGGGGCCCTTGAAATCAATACTAAGCCATTCCATAGGTTTTGTTGCTTTGAGAAGAGTCCCTCCTGGTGGGTGGTAGAACTGAGGCTTTAGTTCAGCACAGACCGACCCTGAATGAAGCACAAGTCTTCTTGACATTTTCTGTAGAAAAGGGGAGATTCTTTACTCTAACAAAATGCAACAGCTGAACAAATGTACACCCGACTAAATGCGTCAGGGACCACATTCTCTTTCCCAGGATGGTATTTTATTGTGTAACTAAATGCTGTAAGTTCCAGCCTCTATTCTTGAATCTTGGCGTTTTTTATCTTTGTACACTTTTTACTGTCAAACATAAAGGCCACTGGCCTCTGAACAGTATCCAAGCTAAAGTAGCGCCGTGCCAGGTGGCTCCATTTGCACTCTGCTTCAGTGATGGCTGTCACTTCTTTCCCTACAATGTGGTCATGCAGTTCACTTCCTTGTAGCATCTTTGACCTGAATGCGACAGTATCGTCCTCCTTGGTTAAGGACAGAAGAAATAGCCACGTCAGATGTCTCACCCTCCACCTCAAAGGGTAAGTTTTCATCCACCGAGTGCAGGGTGGCTTCCTCCAACTCTCTCTTTAGTCAATTAAAGGCGTTCAGGGCCTTTTCCTCCATTGGAAACTTACCTGTATTTACCAGCGATTGAATCTTGTTAGAAAACCCATTAATCCATTTGGCATAATAAGCAAACATCCTGAGTGCCCTTTTCAAGGATTGCAAATTTAGTGGGCCAAGTCTCTCAGGATCTAGCTTAATGATACCATTCACCATGCAGTATCCAAGGACGTGAATGGAATTCACAGGCGCCACAGTCTTTGAATCATTAAATGCTAGATGCCTCTGACTGATGGCCTTTAGGAATTTCTTTACATTTTGATCATGTCCCTCTTGTGTATAGTGATATTATCAAGATAAGAGAAGGCACCCTACAGTTTTTCTTCCCTAACTAACTTGTCCACAGTTTGCTGGAAGGTGGCTATCCAATTTGTGACTCCGAATGAAAGCTTATGAAATTGGTATAAATGTCCATTGGCTTCAAAAACCATATACTCCTTATCTGACTCCCTCAATGACACTTGGTGGAGGCACTTCTCAGGTCAAAGGTAGAGAACACACTATATTTTGCAAGTTTGTTCACCATTTTGTCAATCCTTGGCAAGGGGTAAGCATCCAATTCCATGTATAGACTAATTGCATGTGAATAATCCACACACATTTGTTTCTTGTGTTGGTGAAGGATCCCTTCACCACTACCATTTGGGCTCGTCATGCATGTCTCAATTATGTCTTTTGTAAGTTATTGGTGAATTTCCTCTGCAATGAAGTCCTGATTGTCTTGATTTGGCAACAATTGGTTTACAGCTTGGTGATAAGTTTGGAAAAAGGGATGGCTCTTCTATATTTCCTGCTGTCAGTGCACAGTAATGATAGCACCATTCCCAGTCAGCTCAGCCAGGGGTCTTCCATATTCAAATTTCACACTCAGATGCTGGTGCTCGAAATCCTGGCCAAGTATTAAATCAGAACATAGGTCCTTCAATTCACTAAGTTGTGTGGCAGCGCATGACTGACTATTAAGACTAAGAGTTAGGTCAACAACTAGTTCCTTGGGAACTAGTGTTTAAAGTCTTCTGAGCCATAGAAATATCTTTACTGGCTGGGTGAACCTTTAGCTTTAGTTCCCGCGTGCCTTTCTCACTAATGTAATTATCAGTACAGCATGAATCCAACAGAGAACTTAACCTTCTCGAAACATTATGAGGGGTTCTTCACGCTGAGAGTGGCAAGTACTTGGAATGCATTGCCTGTGAGAACGATTGAAGATGAGTCTCTGACAGCATTCCAGACATGTCGAGATGACCACTGAATAATTTGGGCATGAACGACTATGGATAAAGTGCTGGGAGATTGTTCTGACAGGTACTCAATGATTGGTTTGAATGGCTTGTTCAATTTTATTCATTGCTCCAATGAGGGCTGGGGTGTCACACTTTAGTCTTCTACCTCTATGCTATCACTTTACTTAGAAGCAGAGAAGCCAGCACATATTGAAAGCGTTTCCCTTTCTTTGTCATCAACAGTGGAGTTTGGCTGTCTCATCCACACTCCACAATACAACAAGGCAATAATAGGTGCTCTGATCTTGGCCTTGACTCCAATTTCCTATCTGGTGTCCATGACCCTCGACTCTGCTACACTGCAAGTTCCAGTGGAAACTGATGTAAGCATTAGGAAATGGTCTGTTGGCAAATGCCACTTGTTAGCTCTGTTGATGACCCTGTCCAGAGCAGGTAAATGGGGAAGAAATCTAGCAAGGTTGTGTTTTTGCCAGTTTATCAACTGATGATCTGGGAAAATTCAACCTTGAAACTTGGATGCCAGTGTAATACTGGAACAACATGTCAAGAGCTGTTGATAGTTCTCACATCTTCAACATTAGAGCACCAGCGACCCCGGATCGAATCCATAGCAGTATGTACGTCCTCCCTTTGTCTCTGTGGGTTTCCTCCAGGTGCTTCAGTTTCCTTCAAAATGTGCCAGGGTCATGGGTTAATTGGATTATTTGCATGGCACGAGCTCATTGGGCAGAAGGGCCTGTCACCATGCTGTATTCCCAATTGCAGCTGAAATGTTGGAGCCGACAGGACATAATATTTGAGATGAGCTGAAGAATGGCTGCTATTGAGGTGACCTCAGGTGGAGGTGTCAAAGGAGGACCTCTGACGTTGCCCTCGCTGCCACCCTCAATCCAGCCTTATCATTTGCAATCACAAGTTGGGCTGCACTTTCCTTGAAGAAGGAAGTTTACTGAGTCTCTATCCACAAGAATAGAAAATGCAATTGCACTGGGCAATGGAGATTTTTCTTCCCGAGCACTTCGTGGGTTATATTATTTTAATATTATTGGCTCCTGAGCATGAAAATCACCTTATAAATTTTCCCACCATGTACCATTTTTTCGATATAATCTATTTTTGGGATCTCCTGTCATATTTTATGTGGTGATACAACCACTACACTGGCTGCACTCCCACCAGCCGACTGTAGGGGGAAACCACTGTACCTGCAGGTAGGCGATCTGGGAGGCTGGCCCCTCCTGCCTGCTGACATTCGCCAGCCCGTATGAATACTCGAGCCGGCCCCTTGGGGGACAGTTGGACACGTGGAGCCAGGAGTATCCTGAGACCTGCTGTGTACAAGTTTAAGCTGATTAAAGCCTATTATAAGGTTTGTGGACTTTGCATCAGAATTATTCGCACAGCAGTGCTCATAATTTAATTATCTTAAAATTAAAGGACCATGGAAAAGTTCCTCTCCATTGAGAGGCTGGTTATTGACCCTCAACACCTGGAAGCTTCAGCATACTTCAAGATCTGGAAGCATGCGATTGAGGCAATCATCCACACACAGGCTGAGGCCATCAGCACTAACCGGAAAAAACTCATGGTACTTCATACCAACCTGGGCCCTCGCGCTTTCCAGGCTATCTGAAACTGCATGGATTTCAAACCAGCAATGGCCATCCTGGAAGGCATGTACTAACCCCCAATGAACATGCTGTACACCTGGTACCTGTTCAGCATCAGGGTACAGGAGCCTGGTGACATGGCAGATGGTTACCTGGGGAAACTGCGAGAGCTAACATGCCGTGCACGATCGAAGCTGGGGTGACTGCTGGGGAAGTGGAGCGACCCGCCCGAGATGCCTGCGTGCAAGGGTTGTGGTTGAGGGCGACTTGACAGAGACTGTCGGAGGAATAATGCCTCCTTTACCAGGATCATGGAGGTGTTCTGCTCCCTAGAAGCTGCAGCTCACCTTGTAGAGGCCTTCGATGCTCACCTCCCCCAGCCTCCAGCCTGCCCAATGTCGATGACAGCAGTTGTAGAGGGGCCCATGTAGAAGAGACG
Organism: Narcine bancroftii; assembly: GCF_036971445.1. Lineage (NCBI taxonomy): Eukaryota > Metazoa > Chordata > Chondrichthyes > Torpediniformes > Narcinidae > Narcine > Narcine bancroftii. The sequence continues at coordinate 36,172,599 of NC_091480.1, read as the reverse complement.
ATTGCCACCACCAGCGCAGTCCACCACTGTAAGTACTGCAGGTCCCAATGTGGATCAGACAGGCGCTTCTGAAAGAACTGTCTTGCGAGGAACTCACATTACTCCTGATGCAGAAAGAAAGGCCATTTCTCTAAAGTGTGCCTCTCCAAACCCATTGTGAGCGCTGCAGTCCTGCACAACCAACCAGAAGCCTCTCTCGACTTTCTGAGCACACTCACGTGTGAATGCGGGCAGCGTCATTACTCCACCCACCTCACTTCTGCCCGCACTGACAATGTCACTTCCAGCCTAGCTGTCCAACCACGATGCCACCATGGGCGCTGCCATCTTTCATTGTCCAACTTCCTTCTGCACCGATGAGTCACGTCCACCCGCACTGCTGACGTCACTTCCGGCCGGGTTGCCGGACCATGCGTGTCTCCTGGGTGCCACCATCATGGGCCAGCTGGCCTCCAACTTGCCTGTCTCATCGACCAGAGAACGTGGTCAATACGCGCACATACAAAACCGTGTACTCACCGCATCCCATGCTCCTACAGACACCCACTGACCGCCACTTGCAACAACTGTCGGGGAGCAGCGACTCGGACCCAGTCCTAGCATCCACTATGCTAATGGAGGACATCTCCCATGGACTTGGGAGCTCGATGATGGACATCACTGTCATCGGGAAGGTAATAAAATGCTTGTTTTATAGCAGTAGTACTGAGAGCTTTGTGCACCCAAATGTAGTCCATACGTGGAAACTCAAAATTTATCCAGTGAACTTCACTATCGCTTTTGCACCCCAGGACCACTCCATCACGGTACTCGGGAGCTGCTCGGTGAACTTGACAATGGGGTGGAACATTCAAGAGTTCAGGCTCCTGGTCATGGCCAAGCTCTGTGCCCCAGTTATCCTGGGACTAGACTTCCAGTGTCACCTCCACAGCCTCACCCTTACCTTAGGTGGCCACTCTCTCTACCCCCCACTTACCACCCACAGCACAAAGTCCAGTGACCACCCCCAGTCCCCCTGCAGACTGTCCACCCTATGGGTGCGCCATCCATCCCTCTTCAACTACCTGATGCCACACTGTAAGCCCATAGCTGCCAAGAGCAGGCACTACTGTGCTGCCGACAGGACCTTTATCAAGGCAAAGGTGAGACGGCTTCTGGCAGAAGGAGTTATAAACCCCAGCACCAGCCCCTGGAGAGCCCAGGTCGTTGTTGTAAAAGGGGGCAGCAAACTGAGGATGGTCATCGACTATAGCCAGACCATCAACCAATACACCTAGCCGGACACCTACCCTCATCACTGACATGGTCAATGAGGTAGCTTAGTACAGGGTTTTCTCCACGATTGATCTGAAGTCAGCCTATCATCAGTTCTCCATCCATACCCGGGATAAACCTTATACTGCCTTTGAGGCAGATGAGTGTCTCTACAAGTTCTTCTGGGTTACAAATGGGGTCTCCATGTTCCAGTGAGAAATGGACTGCATGGTAGACTGGCACAATCTAAGAGTGACCTTCCTGCAACTGGACAATGTCACCATCTGTGGCCATGACCAGCATGTCCATGATGCTAACCTGGAAAGATTTCTCCAGATGGCAGAAGCCCTGAACCTCACTTACAACAGGGAGAAGTGGGTGTTCAGCACCACCCGCCTCACCATCCTGGGGTGCATTGTGGAACATGGTGTCATCAGTCCCAACCCCAAAGGAATGCTCCCCTTGATGGAACTGCCCCTTCTCCACACGCTCAAGGCCCTTCGCAGGTGCCTATAGCCTTTCCTTTATTACCCTGCTTCTCAGACAAGGTCTGTCCACTGGCCCAAGCCACCACCTTTCTCTTCCCCACTGAGGCGCAAGCGGCTTTTGTCCACATCAGACAGGACATCGCTAACACCATGATGCCGTGGATGAGAACAACCCATTCCAGGTGGAGTGTGATGCTTTTGATGTTGTCCTCACTGTCTCCCTCAACCAAGGGGGCAGACCAATGGCTTTTTTCTCCAGCACCCTCCATGGTTCAGAGGTTGGACACTCCACCTTCGAAAAAGAGACGAAGGTTATCGTGGAAGCAGTAATGACACTGGCAAGCAGAAGGTTCACCCTTCTCACAGACCAGTGTGCAGTGGCGTTCATGTTCAGCACCACCCACAGAGGCAAGATCAAAAACAACAAGATCTAGCACTGGAGAGTCGAGTTGGCCACCTTCAGCTATAACATCCAATATAGGCTGGGGAAGCTCAGCGACTCTACCGATGTCCTTAATACAAATGAAAATCAGCGGCAAAAACATTGAACTAATTTAATATGTCAGCATCATTATGCAATTAAACATGTTAAATTCAATATGTTAATTGAATGTTTCTCCAACTTCCTATGCAAATCTGAAGTTAGTTTTGTATTCAGCTTGAAATTCTCTATCATAATCCCCAATTTTTATTTCAGTAAGGAAACTTTTTGAAAAAATTGTTTTCCAGTGTTATCCCTTTAATTGCCCCATTACTCAATCAACTATATGACAAGCCTGCAGACTGATCTGACCAGCTGTGAGTTTGTTTAGCTCTACCTTTGAGATGTTATTTCTGCTATCTGAGCGTGGTCCAGTGTGTTAATTTTACCAGGTCAGCACTGCTGCTACTGTTGGCATGTTGCCTCATTGAATGAGCGTATCTCAGCAGACTTAATAAAAATAGTTGGGGTTGGGTGTTGGGTTTTTCCTCCTTTGTCTTTTGTCAGTGAGGTGGGCTCTACGGTCTTCTTCAAAGGAGGTTGCTGCCCGCCGAACTGTGAGGCGCCAAGATGCACAGTTTGAGGTGATATCAGCCCACTGGCGGTGGTCAGTGTGGCAGGCACCAAGAGATTTCTTTAGGCAGTCCTTGTACCTCTTCTTTGGTGCACCTCTGACACGATGGCCAGTGGAGAGCTCGCCATATAACACGATCTTGGGAAGGCGATGGTCCTCCATTCTGGAGACGTGACCTACCCAGCGCAATTGGATCTTCAGCAGCGTGGATTTGATGCTGTCGGCCTCTGCCATCTCGAGTACTTCGATGTTAGGGATGAAGTCGCTCCAATGAATGTTGAGGATGATGTGGAGACAACGCTGGTGGAAGCGTTCTAGGAGCCATAGGTGATGCCGGTAGAGGACCCATGATTCGGAGCCGAACAGGAGTGTGGGTATGACAACGGCTCTGTATACGCTTATCTTTGAGGTTTTTCAGTTGGTTGTTTTTCCAGACTCTTTTGTGTAGTCTTCCAAAGGCGCTATTTGCCTTGGCGAGTCTGTTGTCTATCTCGTTGTCAATCTTTGCATCTGATGAAATGGTGCAGCCGAGATAGGTAAACTGGTCAACCGTTTTGAGTTTTGTGTGCCCGATGGAGATTTGGGGGGGCTGGTAGTCATGGTGGGGAGCTGGCTGATGGAGGACCTCAGTTTTCTTCAGGCTGACTTCCAGGCCAAACAATTTGGCAGTTTCCGCAAAACAGGACGTGAAGCCCTGAAGAGCTGGCTCTGAATGGGCAACTAAAGTGGCATAAAAATGGTCTGAATTGCAATTTTCCCACAGTTTACGGTTCACAACTCACTTCACGGATCCTTAGCTTTATGTTGCCAGCTTTGTTGTAATTCAAAAGTCTCATTTGAGGAGCCCAATGTGCAGATGGGTCTTTTACCGCTACGAAGACTGTGGACCTTTCACTCCTGCCAATGCTGTCGGACATTTGTCAGCAATTTTAAACATAACAATTTCCTAATTTCTCCCGCTGATGGTTTTATTGAATATAACACTCTACCAGTACTATCATGTGTAACAGAATGGCAAGAACTAGAGTCATGTGATCTGCCACACTCTACATGGTCAGGCTATTTCTGGGAATTGATAGACCCCACATGATAAATACGGTGCCCTGATATGTTCACAACAAATTGTTATTATTGACAGCCAAAGTTGGGAATCAGCTAAATTGAAATATTTTTCCAATGATGGGCCAACATCACAAAAATTCAACAGATTTGGTGGGCAGCAAAGTTTTGAGCGAATATTCTGAGGACCCTTTCTTCTAAATAACACCAGAGGGCAGCAGAGTCAATAAATATTGGAAATCTCAGAGTTTAAAAAAACAGTTTTAAAGATTTATGATGATTATCTATCCTTCTGGTAAAAATCAACTTAAATAACTACAGTAAAAACACAATGCTGGAGAAACTCAGCTCGTCAAATATATATTTATATAGCAAAGCTGGATACATAACCAACTTTTCGGGCTTGAGCCCTTCATTATGTCTTGATGGGCATCAACCACGGCTTCCTGCAGACTTTTGTCTTTACTTTCATTGCAGTTACAGTCCTTCCAAAGAAGCTGACCTGATGCTCACAAATACATCTCAGTCAAAACTGTAGAAATAAGAAAATTTTGTTTTGGATGAGCAGTTAGAATGAATAAAGTAGTAAAATTTGTGAGCTATTAGATCGTGGGGGCAATATGAGGGGGGGGGGGGTGAGGTCAATTATATCCTCCCCAAATTTCCTTGTGCATTTGGTTTGCAAGCGAGGTCTCTGGATGGCAAGGAACAGACCAAGTCGGAAATTCCCTAGCAGGCTAGTAAGTTTTCTGAGTCGGGCATGCTGGGGTCTGTCGTGGTGTCCCACCCACCCAGTGCTTGGAGATCAGCAGACCTAGATCAAAACTTCGGAATTCCTGCTGTTACAGTAAAAATGAGTCACTGAAAAATGATGGAGCACATAATAGTTAAAACAACCTTGAGGCAGCTGAAAATTCATTCGTGCTCTGGGTAAAAATTCATTAGCTACAGGATGATGATTAATGCTTCCAGATGAGCCACATCAAAGTAATTTAGACTGTTTTTCATGCAGCTGCTTCAGATATTACATCCCTTTTGCCGCATGGAGCATTTTATTTTTAGATTTTATTTCTGGCTGGTTCATTAGGTTGTGTTTATTCTTTATCCTGATAGTTTTCCACCGTTAACGCTTGGAATTTTTTTGAGGTTCCTGATGAAATCCAACAACAAAACTATTTTTTTGCACAATTACTTAAATCACGACATCCTCGAATAGGTAATTTGGGATATTATTTTTGGTTGAATGTTCAGCTAAGGAACTGCTAGTCCATCAGAGTGCGCAGTTGGGTTGAATGTTCTGCTCCAGATTCTCTCAAACTAGGTTCCAACGTTCAGACTGCCAGAAGGCGAGCCACGAAATGGAGGTTCAATGATCAAGAGAAGATCGGAACTTTCATGACTTGTTAGAAAGCAGAAAGACCTGCTCGCATTCCCCCTGGAGAAAATTACTTATAACCTTAGGAAAAAAATACAATGTCTTTCTAAAAATTTATATCTTCAACACATAAATTCTTAACAATGACCCCAGCCACCCTGCCCTCGCTTCCCTACATCTTTGAACCACTGGGATTCCAGGTAAGTCGAGAGATTTTCCCCTTGGCAGGAGATTGATGAAATCTTTTTCTTTTTTTTTGTCTCTTTATTTTCTTTTCTCTCTTCAATTCTATTGACTATTTCTCTCCTTTCTTTTACCCTGGGTGGATGGGAGGGGAGAGGGGAGGGTTAGGGGTTGTTGTTCTTGTTTTCTTTTCTTACTCAAAATCAACACTGAATGATGAGATGAGATGCTTCTTTTATGTAGTTGATGAATTTCATGTTGATTTGAAAATGTAAATAAAATAATTTTAAAAATCAGAACTTTTTGCTGCACTCTATTTCTGTCATTAAATAGCCCTGAGCAGGTAGATACTGAACAACATTAGCAGGTGGTCTCTGCCTGTCTCTTCCAAAGCCTGGATGATGGGCTACTCTGTGAAGGAAGAGAAGAGGAATGCAAAATAATATTAAGTGAGTTCATAATAATAATAAATTTTTGGTCATTTGTTCATCCTTCTCTCTCTCTCTCTCTCTCTCTCTCTCTCTCTCTCTCTCTCTCTAGCGATCCACCCCGTAGGATAATGATGAAGGTCAGTTGGTGGAGTTAGATATGTGCAACCTGGAGTGGCTGTACAGTCACTGCTTGCTTCATAAAGCAGTGGTGGATCAGTCATTGTATGTAAAGCGGATTGATAAATCCAAAGTTAAACAAGGAAGTTTGCAGATGCTGTGATGATGGTGTAATGCACAAAAGTACTGGAGTGTGATGGAATATTTGGAGATGTTTTTGGGAGATAAATTGGTAAAATTAAAGTAGGCTACACACACACACACACACACACACACACACACACACACACACACACACACACACACTTTAAAACAGATCTTATTTGAAATACTGAAGAAGTCATATTCAGTGACTTTACAGAAACTATGGAGAATGCTATGCACATGTCACAAGTAGGTACTAATTGAAATGATGTCATGAAAGGAATAGACCATTGTCTTGGAAGAACAACCAGAGCCAGGTTGTCTGTGTTGGACTTTTTTTGCAAGGCTTTTGACACCTCTGCAAAGTGCTCACTCACAGGTCATTGAGAGGTTTGTTTACCTAAAACAAACAGATAGGAGCAGAAGACTAACTCCTATTGTTTGCTGGAGAAGGTGGGGGGTTTGGCAAGTGAGAGAGAGAGAAGGACATGTGTCTGGTGGTTGGAATCTCAGATGGAGAGAGAGACACACAGCTGAAACAAGCCAGGAGAAGCTTGTTGGAACTGAAACAGAAGCTTTGGAGTGGTGGATGGCTGGAAGTGCTATCTGTCTGATGTTTTTCTTAGAATAAGTGGAACAGAAAGGAGCTCTGAGGTTGCCTGAAAGAAAGAGGTTATCATCTGGAGAACCCTGATGGGATGAGTTTCATCAGCAAGACATTGAGGTAACTAATGGTGGTACCTCAGTTGTGGAAATCCTGGAACAACAAATCTCTCTCTGCAAACCCTATGAGAACCTTCCTGAGTGGTAAAGCCTGGTGAACTTCATACATGTTAAATTCTGTGCACAGAAAAAGAATTGCCTGCAACCAGTGAACTGGAAGAATGAGAAGTGAGATTGAACTGTGAACCAAAGAACTTTTCTTAAATTTACACGCACATTACAAACACGTGGGCTTAGAATTAGAAGGGGGTTAAGTTGGGTAGTTAAGTTAATAGAGATAATTTAAAGTTTGATTCAGTTTTCATGTTTAAAGATAATTAAAATCAACTTTTGTTTAAATAACTGCTTGTCGTGGTGAATATCTATTGCTGCTGGGTTTTGTGATCCTTTGAAACTCAGCAGGTGACGCAGTGTTCATAGGAAGAAAGGTATATATCTAATGTTTCGGGCCTGAGGCCTTTGTTAAAGAATGAGCAGAAGGCAGGCACCTGAATGAAAAAGTGTGAAGGGGAGGGGTGTTGTGGTGCAAAGTAGGGGAAGGAGGCGAGGCACAGGCTGACAGGCAAGAGGTCATAGGTGGGAGAGCAAAAGAGAACCAGAACTGAGATGGGGAGAAGGTAGCTCTCGGAATGGAGAAGGAAGGGGTGGGAAGCTGGGGGAATGGAGGCAGAGGAATAGAGAAAGAGAGAGAGATGGGAAGGGGTCTAACAGAAATTTGGATGTTGATGTTAATGCCATCTGGTTTAGTGCCCAGACGGAACATTAGTAGATGACCCCTGCATCTCTTCAATTGTGAATCTGCAGGGGACAGTTCCTGTTGTGTCCTGGGGGGGGGGGGGGGGGGGAACACATTCACTCTGTTCCTTGCAATAACAAGGACCTCCAGTGACCAACCACTTCAATTCCATACCCACTTCCCATACTGATATGTCTGCCCATGGCCTCGTGCACTGTTAAATCAAGGCCACCTGCAAACTGGAAGAACTCCTAATATACTATATGGGCACTATCCAATCAGATGCCATTAACATTAATTTCTCCAGTTTCCATGAGGCCACTCCTCCCTTCTCTCCCCCTCTCTCCCTCTTTCCTCTAGCTCTCTATCTCCTTCTCTCTCCATTCTGAGAGCTACCCCCTCCTCCGTCATCTTAGCTTTTATTCTCTCCTGCCCTCCCATCCATATCCACCTATCTATGATCTCTTGCCTGTTGGCCTGACCCTTTTTCCCTCCTACCCTCCCACCTTTTTATCCAGGTGTCTGTCTGCATTCTTCTCATACCTTAATGAAGGACTCACGCCTGAAACATTGGTTATATCTCTGTTTCCTATAGATAGTGCGTGACCAGCTGAATTACTCCAGCTCTTTTGTGCAGTGCACTTGATAAAAGTGGAATCAAGGGATAGGTCAGGAAAAGGGATTGAGGTAGAAGATCAACCATTAACATTGAATGGCCGGACAGACCCCAGGAGCCAAATGGTCAACTGTTCTCCTCCATTAATGTTCTTGTCTTCTGAGACTTCATTATTAATCTTTCTGCTGTTCTGCTAAAAATTCAAGAAGAATTTGGAAAATCTGCAATAATTGACAGTAATAACTGATTACAAAATGAGCCAAAATAACTTCTTTGTGATAGGAGTGATATTTTAGTTAACAAGAATTGAACTTCATTAGAGCGCCAATGGCAGGATGAACACCAAAATTAAAATTTTATTTGAGTTAAACAATTCGTATAAATATTTGGATATTTTTCTTGCCAGCTTGTGTTGCGAGAGGACCTCTAACATTATGTGTACAATCAGGGATAAAATTGTATGTTTTTACTGATAGCTTTTCCAACACTGAATGGATAGTTATATATTTATATTGACTCTCAGATAAACAAAATTAAGATATGTAAATGTACAGAAACAATGAGCTTCTGTGGCACGGTGGAGTAGTCTACCTGTTTTACTGGCAAGAGGAGTCTGTCGTGTCGAAACCATTTCAAATTAATCTGTATATCTCCAAAAGTAAGGAAACGGTTAAAGATTTCAGCTTCATAAAAATTCTCACTGAAATTAATTTCAGCTAAATAATTTTTGTATTCCACAAACTAGTGGATTTAATTATATAATTTAATGCAAATTTTATTGATACATTTTCTACGTTTTGCGAGTAAACTTATTTTAAGTTGGCTTTCCTTATCAACACACCATTTGCTGGCAATGAGGATGAGGTTTGTTGCAATTGAATTCTGGATGTGGGGTAGACTTCAAAGCCTGAGGGATAGAGGGGACATGTGTGTGCAATACAAACAGGTAGCCTACAACCAAAGAACGAAACCATACTCAGCAAATCTCATTGCTTGAATTGTTGTGAGTGACTTAATGCATGTAGTAAGACAATGGACAATGTTATGTTTAAAATGTCAAGTCAATAAGGTATTAAAGTTTAGTGAGGAATTAGAAGATCAAATACTTCACATGGAATCCAGTAGAGATTTTAAGCTAATAACCTGTTACTATTGCACGGTTAAATCTCAACAGTCTTAGAGGTACATCCATAGAGGTAATTGAGCCTTGGTTTGTCTCAAATGCCTTATCACCTTCCTTTGATAGATCTAAACATTCTAAAGAGCAGTGGCTTTCAAACTGCACTCCCCCCCCCCCCCCCATACTCACATTCCACCTTAAGCCATCCCTATGCCATAAGTGCTCTGTGATTAGTAAGGGATGGCTTAAAGTGGTGAGTGGGAAGGGAAGGTTGAGAATCACTGCTCTAGATCCAATTGTTATTGAAATATTTTGCTTGAGAAAAATTGTTACTGACCCATTTCCTTTGGAGTCCTGAAACCGTGCACATAATGTGTCAATGAGGTACGATTAAAACAGAGGTTTTCAAAGGGTTTAGGGGCGGCAGTTTGAAAACTACTGCTGTAGAGTATTGTATTATTCTCTGTGAAATGTATTGCTCGGAATGAATGGATTGAAGTTCAGAGTTGTATACAGTCCACACTCTATGCTCCCAAATAGAGGGTTTACTCAGCATGGGTTTGTTTTAGCTGTCAGTTTGTGCTCATTGAGAATACCATGCACTTAACTGGGTGAAGGCATGGTTAAGATGTACAGTACATTCTGTACTGTATATCATTTTGTCTTTGATGTCTTAATTCTGGGTAGGAAGAAGGGACTGGATAACATTTTTTAGCAGGAAGAACTACTTGAATTTATGTAGCATCATTAATGACCTTCAAAGGAGTGACCATTGTGCAGAGCAGCTCCAGTCATTCTGCATGGTGGTATCCAGCTTCCATCCACCTGTCAGTTTTATACTCCTTGAACCGTTCCTGTAAAGCCTGACGTAAAATCACTGAACGACATCTCATCTCTAATTACAAACATTACAATCACCTGCTCCACCCCGCTCACCCACCCCTTGCAGATAACCAAACATCAGGTCGGTGTCAGAATTCTGGACGAACCCTTTGTCTACCGATCTCATCTTTTGCTTTCTTAATTTCTAATTCATTCCCTTCTATTTACACCTCTTCCAGACTGATTCACAAACCACCCTTTCTCAACTGAGTTCACCACTGTCAGTATCACTGGTCTGCATCATGTCACACCCATTGCCTGCATTCTTCCTTTAGCACCTCGAAACAAGTTTTAATTTCCACCTTTTCCCACTTCTGATTAAATGCCATCAGCCTGAAACATAAACTCGGTTTCTTCCCTCACAAGTGCTGCCTGACCTGCTGGTGTTTCCACCGCTTTCTGGCTTTACTTTGCAGAAACATCATCATCTAAGAATACGAAGGGTGGTACAGCAGGTGGGTTCTGCTCATCACAGTTTCCAGAAGCCCAGGTTCAATTCTGAAGTTGGCTGCGTCGAGCTTGGACATGATCCCTGTGAACATCAGCAGTTCATTTGGATGCTTCAGTTTCCTCTCATATCCTCAGGATATCTGGGTTGGTCCTTGAATTGACCACTGTAAATGACTGCTTCAGTGAAGGTACTAAATTCTGGACTGTTTGTCGGGGATGGGCCAGTCAGGATTTTTGGATTTTCCAGATTGCTGGGCAGTACATCTGTGGCGGCCAAAAGCCAAGAGTTGCTGTGGTCCAGATTCTTAAGTCTGGCATTTGGACTTTTACTGTACCATGGATGAGAATTGATTTGCATTTTCGTGATAATACGTTATAAGTAGTTGATGGAATGTGTTAGGTCTGCTTTGTTCGAGAATGAGTGAGTCAGACACCAGACTGAGTCGAAATCAAGGTTCTTTATTACCAGATTGTAACACTTGCAACTAACAGTGTTAGTTGGAGAAGGCGCATTCTTCTGATATCAGCAAGTGGTGTTTTTTTATACCTCAGGACACGTACTTAGTAAATTATCATACCATTACATTGTCCAATGAATAAGCTGTTGCTACCCTTCTCTGTTAGTCTGCTGCTCATCAGCTTGTTATTGCCAAACTTATCTTGAGCGTACAAGGTCACACCTGCATCCTGTTACTCCTTAGTACTGGGTGACTCCTTCTCTGGTCCCAACTCATGATGTTTTTACCTTACAAATGGTGAGCCTAAATTAATGAAATAAAATATAATAATGAGACATTGCTCTGCCTGAACCATGGGAGAGCTGGAAGGCATAGAGCCTTTGGAAAATTGCAGAGGTAGAGAGACATTAAGGCTGTGGATTAATTCTGGGATTTAGATCATCAAAAGGGAAGGCGGTACCCAGATGACCAATTTATGTTTCTAAGGTGATACTGATTGATGGAAGGAACAAGGTCATTTTGTAACACCAGGACTGTCATTTCAGTTCCATAAGATCTTTTTTTTTAGACTTTTATTACCACGTTCAAAGATCTTTGCAGACTCCTGAGAAGGGATATATCACCAAACTCTTTGTCAAAATAAAAGCACATGACAGGTGGGATTGATTTAAAATATTTCCTTGTCAACATATCTGAAGCCTCAGTGCATTTAGACCAAAGGTTCTCAAACTTTTTCTTTCCATTCACATACCACTTTAAGTATTCCCTTCAGTGCTCTGTGGGGTCAGTTAAGGTGGTATGTGGGTGGAAAGAAAAAGGTTGTAAACCACTGTTTTAATCGTACCTCATTAACTCGTTATGTGCGTGGTTTCAGAACTCCAAAGGAAATGGGCCAATGACAATTTTTCTCAAGCAAAATATTACAGTAACAATTGGGTCTAGAGCAGTGATTCTCAACCTTCCCTTCCCACTCACAATTCACCTTAAGCAATCCCTTACTAAACACAGATCACTTATGGCATAGGGATTAGATAAAGTGGTATGTGAGGGGAAGGAAAAAGGTTGAGAACCACTGAGTTAGCAGTATTAGCAGGGTGCGGGATAAAGTTAGGAAACTTTAGTTTGTGCAGAGACTGAAGGCAATGACTTTGATCTTTCTCATTGGAACTATTTTCTGTTTATCCAATTCTTGATACCAGACAGTGAAAATGTCAATGGAGTCAGTAGAAAGATTAAATATGATGAGCTCAATTTCTGCCCTGATCATGCCTGTGAACTCCCTTCTGGCATTGGCATCTGGTCTTGGAGCATGTCCCTTGGTCTCCTTAAGGAACTCTCGGGCATCTGCCAGGTCCCAACGTTGTATGCTTCATGGAGCGCGTCCAAGGGTTTCTATGACCCCCCCCCCCCCCATTAGCACTGTGTGGTAGACTGCGATAAATAGTCCCAGATGCAAGACTTTCTTCTTTCTCGACACTGCACTTCAAGTTCAGTTCATTATCATCTCTCAATATATATACAACCAGATGAAACAGTGTTTCTCTAGTCCAGAACAAACACACACACACACACACACACACACACAGACATTAACACAAGTGTGCATTCACATGGCAGGTATGATGTTGTGGCTATCATGGAGTCGTGGCTGAAGGATCGATTTCATTGGGAACTGAATATCGAATGATGCATATTATTGAAAGGAGAGGTAGGTAAGTAGAGGGGGTGGTGTGGCCATGTCAGTAAAGAATAACATTAAATCATTAGAAAGAGGTGACATAGGATCATAAGATATAGAGTCAATGTGGGATAAGTAAAGAAATGGAAGGATAAAAGGGCACTGTTCGCAGTTATATACAGATGTCCAAACAGTAGCCAGGATGTGAACAACAAGTTATAACAGCCAATAGAAAAGATGTGTCAGAAGGGCATTGTTATGGTAGTCATGGAGATTGGGAAACCAGATTGGAACTAAATTTCATGAGAGAGAATTTATAGAATGCTTGCGAGATGGCTTTTTAGAGCTGCTTGTTGATGAGCCCACTAGGGGATTGGCCATACTGGATTGAGTGTGATCCAATGGACCAGACGTGATTAGATAACTTATGTTAAAGTAACCATAGTGATCACAATATGATTGAGTTCAATTTGAGATTTAACAAGGATAAACTAAAGTCAGATATGTCGGCATTTCAGTGGAGTAAAAGGAATTACAGTGGCATGAGGGAGGAACGTAAACTGAATCAGATGGGGACATTAGTAAGGAAGATGGCAGAGCAGTAATGGGCAGAGTTTTTTTTACAAATAATGAGGATAAATACATACTGAAAAATAGGAAATATTTGAACAGAAAAATGTCACAACTATCTGACTAGGGAAGTCAAAGCCAACATAAAAGTAAAATGGAGGTCATACAAGGAAGCAAAAATTAGTAGGAAGATAGAGGATTGGGAAGTTTTTAAAAACTTGCAGAGGTAACTAAAAAACTGATAAGGATGGAAAAGATGAATTATCAAATTAGGCTAGCAAATAATATCGAAGAGGATGCAAAAAACGTCTTCAAGTATATAAGAGTAAAAGAGCAGTGAGAGTAAATATAGGACCACAAGAAAATGATGCTGGAGAAATAATAATGGGAGCCAAAGAGATGGCAGAGGAGCTCAATGAGTATTTTGCATTTGTCTTCACTATGGAAGACATTGGCAGCGTGCCAGAATAAGGTGGAAGGGATATGAGGTAGCAGAAAGGAGATTATGGACCAGTTAGCCTGATGTCAACGGTTGGGAAGATGTTGGCGTCAAATGCCAAGGATGAGGTTATGGAGTTCTTGGAGGGTCATACCAAGTTAGGCCAAAGCCAGCACGGTGTCCTTTGGGGAAGTTTGCTTGACAAACCTATTGAAATTCTTTGAAGTGGAGGGAGCATAAATGTAGTCAGTTGGAAGGACTGAAATGTGTTTTCTTCAATGCCAGAAGTATTAGGAGATTAACTTAGTGGATCAGTGCATGGAATTACAATGGTGTGGCTGTTACAGAGATTGGCTGATGCATGTACCGGGGTTTCGATGCTTCAAAAGGGATAGGAAGGGAGGTAAAAAAGGGGAGGAGGGAAGAGTAGCTTTGCTAATCAGGGCTAGTATCACATCGGCAGAAAGGGAGGATGTTGTGGAGGATTGTCTAATGAGTCATTGAGGGTGGAAGTCAGAAATGGGAAGGGAGAGATCTCTCCATTGGGTGTAACCTATTGGCCCCCAAATAGACCTCAGGAGACTGCGGAACAGAGAAGTAGGCAGATTTTGGAATAGTGCAAAGATAACAGGGTTGTTGTTATGGGAGACTTCAACTTCCCAACTATTCAGTGGCATCTCCTTACTGCAGAAGGGATAGGTGGGGCAGAATTTGTCAGGTGTGTCCAAAAAGTATTACTGGCCCGGTACATGGGCAAGCCAATTAAGTGAGAGGCCATTCTGACTTCATACTGGGCAATAAATCTGGTCAGGTGATAGACCTGTCAGTGGAGGAGCATTTCGGTTAACATGCTGAGCTTTAGCAGAGCTATGACAAGGATAAAAGCAAACAAAATGGTAAAGTGTTTAACAGGGGAAGGGCTAATTATAATGGGATTAGGCTCGAATTAAAAGGGAGAGTAAATTGGGAACATATTCTTGGAGAAAAGGACAGATGTAATGTGGAGGATGTTAAGGGATCACTTGCGTAGGGATAGATTTGTCCCACTGAGACAGGGAAAAGATGGTAGGAAAAGGGAACTAAGAGGTGAGTCCAAGTTTAGAGGAAGAAGGAGGCAGATATAAGATTTAGGACGCAAAAGTCAGGAAGCTGTGATGAAAATTATGTATAGTAGCTAGGAAGGAACTTGAGAAAAGACTTAGAAGGGGGCGTGAGAAGGACGGTGAGAGTTAAGGTAGGGCTGGTTAAGAGTCATGGAGGGAACATGTGCCTGAGGTGGGGGAGGTCCTAAATAAATATTTTGCTAAAGTTTTCACTAGAGAAAGGGACCTTGATCAGTAGAGAATAGGCTTATGTGCTGAAGCATGTTTTTTTTTATATATAATTTTTTATTTTTCACACTGAACCATATCAGCCAGAATATGTTCAAATGTTTCTCATTAAATATACACAGTGGCATTTTCTCCCTTTTTTTCCCCCCTTTCCCTCCCTCCCCTCTTCCCACCCCCCTCCAAAACCCATAAATATTCAACCAATAAAACCATAAAACAATATCTTCACACAAAGGAAAATAATCAAGAAAAATGCGTCATCTATTTGTCACACACTGAATCTAGTTGTTTTGTCGTCTTATCATTTTAGAGGATGGAGGTCCTAGGCAAGCCCTCTCTGTTATGTTCCACGTACGGTTCCCAAATTTGTTCAAACAAAGTGACTTTATTTTTTAAATTATATGTTATTTTTTTTCCAGTGGAATACATTTATTCATTTCCATGTACCATTGCTGTAGTCTCAGGCTCTCTTCCATTTTCCAAGTTGACATTATACATTTTTTTGCTACACCTAAGGCTGCAATGAATCTTTTTTGCGCTTTATCTAGTTTGAGGCCTAATTCTTTACTTCTTATGTTACTTAAAAGAAAGATCTCTGTATCTTCTGGTATGTTATTTTTTGTGATTTTATTTAATATCTGATTTAGTTCTTCCCAAAACGTATTCACTTTCATACATGCCCAAATTGCATGTACTGTTGTTCCCATTTCCTTCTTACAGCAAAAACATCTATCTGATAATGTTGAATCCCATTCTTTTAATTTTAATTTCACTTCTGTTTAGGTTTATAGTTTATTTCATCATTTTCCTTCTCTTGCAGCATAATGTACATGTTCGTTATAAATCTTTTAATTATCATTGTCTGTAATCACATATTCAAAGCTGCTTCCTTCAGGTAATCTCAATCTGTTTCTCAATTTATCCTTTAAATAAGCTTTCAATTGATGATATGCAAACATTGTATTCCATATTTGTACTTCGACTGTTCAAATGTTAATAAATTATTTCCCAAAAAACAATTTTCTATTCTTTTGATTCCTTTTCTCTCCCATTCTCTAAAGAAAAGGTTATCTATTGTTAAAGGGATTAATGGATTTTGCGTCAATAATAATTTTGGTATTTGGTAATTCATTTTTTTCCTTTCTAAGTGGATCTTCTTCCATGTATTAAGTAAATGATGCAATACTGGTGAGCTTTTATATTCCACCAACTTTTCATTCTACTTATAAAGTATATGATCCGGTACCTTCTCCCCTATTTTATCTAGTTCTATCTTAGTCCAGTCTGGTTTTTCCCTTGTCTGGTAAAAATCTGATAAATACCTTAATTGTGCTGCTCTATAATAATTTCTAAAGTTTGATAACTGTAAACCACCTTAGTTGTACCTCTCTGTTAATTTATCTAACGCTACCCTCTTTTCCCTTTGAATGGACAGTTGAGCACTTTTGTTTGGCTCCGAAAGCCATTTTTGAAGTCCACCGGTTGGGAGGTCATGACTCCGCAGGGCAGGCACGAACCTTGTGGATCAGGCGCTCCTCGCCACCACAGCTCCATGTTCCTTCGTGCAGGTAAGGCCTTCTTCTTTTTTCTCCTTTTGTTTCTCGTTTGTTTTTACTTTCTCCTTCTTGGGTGCCATCTTCATTCTCTTCTCTGTAACTTTATCTTCTATTTCCTATATTTTATTTTTGTTGTGCTTTGTCTTTTCCTAACTTTTTTCCTATTTTTCTGGAGAGGGCTGGTTTTCCCGACCGGCCACTACTCCATCACGTGACTCCCGTGCTGAAGCATGTTGAGGTTAAGAAAAAGCAAGTGCTGGATCATCTTATAAACATTTCAATTGATAAGTCCCCAGGACCCCAATTTACATCAGGAAGGGAAGAGGTTGCTGGGATGTTTACAATGCCCTTTGCATCGTCCCTGGCCACAAGGGAGGAGCCAGAAGATTGGAGAATGGCAGATGTTGTCCCCTGATTTAAATAAGGTAACAGAGAGAATCTTGGGAATTAAATTCTTACGTCAGTGATGTGTAAAGCATTGAAGAGGATTCTTAGGAACAGGATTTATGAACATTTAGAGAGGTATAGTCTTCAAAATAGTCAGCATGGCTTCATCATGGTCCTGTCTCAGGGGTCTAATTGAGTTTTATGAGGAAACAATAAAAGAAATTGAAAGTAGGACAGTAGATGTGGTATTTTAGTAAGACATTTGACAAGGTAGACTCATTCAGAAAGTCAACATTCAGAAAGTCAACATCCATGGGACTTTGGTTTTGTAGATTCAGAATTGGCTTGCCTGTAGAAATCGGAGGGTAGTAGTGGATGGAACGTATTTCTGCCTGGAAGTCAAAAGCAATTGGAGTTCCACAATGATCTATTCTGGGTCCCCTGCTCTTTTTTAATATATCTTTTTAAATAACTTGGACAAAGAAGTGGAAGGATGGGTCAGGAAGTTTGCAGATGACACAAAGTTTGGGGGTACTGTGGGTAGTGTAGAAGGTGGTCATAGGTTACAGCAGGGATATAGACAGGATGCAGAGTTGGGTAGAAAAGTGGTAGATGGAGTTCAATCTGGATAAGTCAAAGGTTTGTACATGGTGGAAAGGTTAAAGAAGTATTGTAGGAAAGGCAGACGAGCTTAGAGGGTGGATTGGCAAGTGGAATGATGACATTGTGGCTGTTAGTGAAACTTGGTTACAGGAAAGGCAGGACTGACAAATCAATATTCTTGGCTTCCATTGTTTTAACTGCAATAGAGGGAGGATGAAAGTGGGTGGGTGGATGGGGGGGGTGGGGGTTAGTGGTAATGCTCGTCAGGTAAAATAGCACAGGTGTGCTTAGACAGGACAGACCAGAGGGCTCATCTGCTGAGGCTAAATGAGTGGAGTTGAAGAATGGGAAAGGTATGATTACACTAAAGGGGTTCTATTATTGCCTGGTCAACAAGACTTGGAGGTGTAAATCTGTAGTGAGAGAGAGCAGACAGCTGCAGAAAACTTAAAGTTGTGATCGTAGGACATTTTAACTTTCCACATATTGATTGACTGGGACTCCCAGACTGTAAAAGGGCTGGATGGCTTGGAGTTCATCAAATGTGTTCAGGAAAGTTTTCTTAATCAATTTGTATTGCGGTACCAACAAGAGAGAATGCAATTCTATATCTCCTATTAGGGAACGAGACAGGACAGCTGACAGAAGAATGTGTGGAGGAACGTTTCGGATTCAGTGACCATAATGCCTTTAGTTTCAAGTTAATTATGGAGAAGGATAGTGTAGAGCTCGTTGAAAGAATCAAAGACTTGTTGATCCAAACCAAGGCTTTTATTAGCAAAAGACAGGAGCTCTTCACAGGTGGCCGACCAGTCCGGAATGATCCGACCTGGCCAGGGACACAACCCTTTAAGGCCCAGACAATAGGTGTGGCTTAGCTCTCAGCCAATTGCTGTAAGCACAGTCTAGATACAGTAACTATATACACTATGTACATTGGTGATAGATCTGTACTATCACAGATAGGTCTGGTCTTGGGTTAAGATTCTAAATTGGAGAAAGGCTAATTTTAAGGATCTAGAATCCATGGGATTGGATAAATGATTTTCTGGGAAGGATGTGTGAGGTAAGTGAAGAACTTCAAAGGGGAAATATTGAGAGTTCAGATTTGTATGTCCTGTCAGGGTTAAATGCAATGTTAACGGGCAGAGGGTACTTTGATTTTCAAGGGATATTTGGAATCTGGTTCAGAAGAAGAGAGAGGTGCATAGCAGATATAGGGAACACAGAGCAAATGAGGTAATTGAAGAGTATAAAAATGAAAGAAAAAAAATACAATAAAGAAATCAGGAAGGCTAAAAGAAGACATAAGGTTGCTTTGGCAGACAATATAAAGTCCTAAGGGTTTCTACATGTAGATTAAGAGCAAAATGATAGTAAGGGAAAAATTGGTCCCCTTGAAGATCAGAGTGGTTGGCTGTGTATGGAGCCGGAAGAGATGGGGCAGATTTTAAATGTTTTTTTTTTGGCAACACTATTCGCTCAGAAACTGGCACAGAGTCTAGGAAAGTAAGAAAAGCAAACAGGTTAAGGAGGAGGAGGTGCTTGCTGACTTAAACCGCCAGTGATCGGGTTCGAATCCCGCGCTGTCTGCAAGGAGTTCGCACGATCTCCCCATGTCGGCATGGGTTTTCTTCAGTGACTCCGGTTTCCTCCCACCCTTGAAAGACATACTGGTGAATGGGGTGTAATTTTGGCAGCACAGACTCATAGGGCTGAATTGACCTGTTACAGTGCTGTATGTCTAATTTAAAATTTTTAAAAATAATTTTATTTAAAATAGGGATGAATAAATCCCTTGGGCCTGACAAGATATTCCCTCAGACCTTGAGAGAGGCAAGTGTAGAAATTGCAAGTGGTCTGGCAGAAATATTTAAAATATCTTCAGAGTGGTGCAGGAGGGATTGAAGGGTTGTTCATGGTGTTCCGTTGTCCAAAAGTAACCCTGGAAGTTATCGGCCAGTGAGCCCAACTTCAGTCATTGGCCAATCATCAGAAGGCATTCTTAGGGATTGGGTGTACAAGTATTTAGATAGCCAGGGACAGTCAACATGGCTTTGTGCATGATTAGTCATGTTTAACCAATCTTACAGAGTGTTTTTGGGAAGGTTACCAGGAAAGCTGATGAAGGAATTGCTGTGGATGTTGTCTGCATGGATTTTAGTAAGGCCTTTGGCAAGGTCCCACTTGTGAGGTTAGTCAGGAAGGTTCAGAAGTTTGGTATTCAAGGTGAGGTCGTGAACTGGATTCAATATTGGCTATACGGGAGAAGCCAGATCATGGTAGAGGATGATTGCTTCTCAGACTGGAGGCCTGTGGCTCGTGGTGGGCCTCAGGGATCAGTGCTGGTGCCAATGTTGCTTGTCACCTGGATGATAATGTGGTAAATTGGATCAGCAAACTTGCAGATGAAACTAAGATTGGAGGTGTTGTAGACAGCGAGGAAGGTTTTCAAAACTTGCAGAGAGATCTGGGGTAGATGGAAAATGGGCTGTAAAATAGCAGGTGGAATGTAATGCGGACAAGTCTAAGGTATTGCAATTTGGAACAACAAATCAAGATAGGGCATATATGGTAAATTGTAGGGCACTGAGGAGGGCAGTAGAACAAAGGGATCTGGAAATACAGATACACAATTCCCTGAAAGTTGGACCACAACTAGATAGGGTTGTAAAGAGAGCATTTGGCATATTGGCCTTCATAAATCAAAGTATTGAGTATCAGAGTTGGGATGTTAAAAAGACTCTTGGATAGCTGCATAGATGCAAGAAAAATAGAGGGTTATGGGTGTGAAGGAGGGAAGGTTTAGATTGCTAACTAGGTTTATATAGGTTGGTACAACATTGTGGGTTGAAGGGCCTGTATGGTGCTGTAACGTTTCCTGAAGCACTCTATTTGGAGATGTGGGATCAATGAAGAGAGCATTTCTTTGCGCACTGATGACAGGTTTCATAGTGCCCCATCTGCACTGTCCGCAAGGCTTCAAATTTTCTATGCCATGGTGATGAAAAATGACAAGTCATTGTCGTATAGTTTATTTATATAGCGCATTTAACGCAACGCACGCGGATCCAAAATGCTGAACATACAACGAGGCTACTCTCTAAATGACGAGAGGCAGCCAAAATACACCGACACAGCCATCTTTTTACATAGACTATCCAACTTAGAACATTAATTATTTTAAACCCTAACCCGTTCCTCCCATTCATAGCAATGAACAACTTCCCAATTTCAAATGAACAACAGTGATACAAACACCAGGTAATAAGCAGAAAACACAAATAAGCCCGGTGGCAATTCTGTTTGGGTGTTACAAAAAGTCCAACCGCAGCCATCTTAGGGCTGGTTTACAGGCGTCATTAAAGTCTGCCAGCTTCAAATGGAAAACTACCAACCAAGTCACAGTTTCTCGAGGCGGCAGAGCAACTGTTCACCTCAAAGAGCCCCCCTGACCTCAGACGATCCGAACGATGTGAGGCCTCGATGTCGACCATGACAAACACGCGCTTCGGGATTTCTCGGGGCTAACACTGTTCCACCGCTCCGGCCCTATTGGGATACCACCTCTGTCTCCGCCAGTTGCGTCATTTCTACGACCATCGAAGCAGGCACCACTGGAAGGCTGAGGCCAAGGTCACATCGCCACGCTACCCCGCAGCTCGGCCTCTTCAGTCAGCCTCACTCCACGACCGTCGAGCTGCAAACCTGGTGGCCTCATCTCAGCATCCTGCTCGTTGTTTGGCGACCCAGGTTGCAGTTCCAGGCTCACTGTGTTTCACCAAAGTCTCTTGTCGAATCCCAGTTTGAGCACAGTGTGTCTACTTGTTAGTTACAGCAGTCCTGGGATCCAAGCAGCAGCCGTTATCTTGCAATCAATTCTTCAAGGCATCATATAATTTTACCTAGAATTTTTATTTTTATTTTCTGTAGGACATCGGGCTGTACTATACAGCAGTACTTTGGCCTTCAACCCAGCTTCACTGAGAGACCCTGCTTTTTACTTTGGAGTTTACATCTTCCTCAGACTGTTCGGCCTCTCATTAGTTAATGGATTGCTCAGATTAGGAAACAGTACCACATTAGTGGGAGATGTGTTTAACCTGTTGGCAAAGTTCAGTCTCTGTTGTGTTACCAAGGGAGCATCTGAGAGCTGAGATCCCATTGGCCCTGAAACAGCTGGACACAATAAAACAAATCTGGACCAAGAGATCCTCAGGATTGATTATTAGGCAGCAAACTAGCCAGCTCTTCCCAAACCTCAATGGGACAGCACAAGTAGTTTATAGCAATAATCTGAAACCAGAGCCTTGGATGTTTTCTTAAAGCACTCCCTGATGCTCTTCATATTTCCATGTGTAAGTATTTAAATTGTATGTGGTGTTTTATTTCAGTTTTGCTAATCGTAATAATGTGAGCATCTGTCAGCACAGATGTTGTTGACAATCATGAAGTACAGGACTTCTATATAATGCTCTACAATCAGGGCGTCTGCAGACTTCTCCTGTTTGACTGCTTCTTTATCGCATGAGATTATTATTTAAAGGCAGCAGGATTAGCAGAGGGACCAGGTCTCTGGCGAGGGATTGGCCATCTCCGGACAGGAACGATGGTTTGAATTGGGCAAATGTGTGGATAAAGGTGGAGTAAAGTTTGGCAGCACCCAGGCTTGGCCACCTCGTTCATGATGTAAACATAGCTATAAACTGGCCTGCAAAGATGAATTACAAACATGGAATTAATTTCATCCACATTTATTTTATTATGCAGATCACTAGTATTAATGAAACCAAAAGAATAAAAGAACAGAGAAAATGTGGACTAAACGTTTAGGGGAAACATTTGGGGAACTTCATGCAGAGAATGGTGAGAGGGTGAACTGTGCTGCCAGCTGAAGTGGTGAACGGAGGCTCAATTTGGCCACTTAAGAATATTGTGGATAGGTACGCGGATGGAAGGAGAATGGAGGGCTATGGCCTGCATACAGGTCAATGGAACCAGGGGGAAAAATAGTTTGGTACAGACTAAAAGGGCCAAAGGACCTGTTTCTCGGCTGTGGTGTTCAATTAGATATTTTAATGAACTGAACAGCAACACAAAGTTTTATTCTAATATCAATGGAACTTCAATTACCACAAACAATGCTTTATGATAACCAGGATAGATACACAACTGAAAGCTTGTGTGCGATTTGGTAATGACATTATAGAGCAAGAAATAATATTTGAACTGATGGAGCATTAGTAAATTTCGTGGCATTTTAGATGATGTGGCCTTGAAATATTCCATGTCCAAAAAGGTACATTAAATTACCTAGGGACTGGAGCAATGTGTGGGAGAGAGGATGTAAATGCAGTATTTTGCTGTGCAGAAACCCCAAGGCAGCATATACAATAGAATCATTCTTGTGCGTCAACAGGGGTTCATATGCAAGGGTGAGCGGTGATGTTCAAGTTTATTCTCATCTGATTGTACGTACACCATCTGACAAAACAGCATCTCACCTGACCATGGTGCACACACAAAAACCCACAATATGTAGTACATAATGATTGCATAAATAATCATAATAAATATAGATGGACAAGGATAAGAGCAGACAAATTGGGAAAGAGCTTAATGGGGTAAGGGCTCATTACAATGGGATGAGGCAAGAACAAGGGAGAGTAAATTGGGAACAGACATTCACTGAAGTACTGTGGAGGATGTTTAGGGACTGAGACAGGGAAAAGATGGTCGGAAAAGGGAACCATGGCTGACAAAAGAGGTGAGAGCAAATTTAGAGGAAGGAGGAGGCATATATTAGATTGTGCAAGGAAAAGTCAGGAAGAGAGTATTATGGTAGCCAGGAAGGAACCTAAGAAAGGAGAGCAAGAGTGGGCATGAGAAAGCCTTAGCAAGTAAGATTAAGGAAAATCTTAAGGCATTCTATGCTTAAGTGAAGATAAGGCTGCTTAAGGATAAAGGATGGAATATGTGCCTGGAGATGAAAGAGGTTGTGGTTGTCCCAAATAAATGGACCTTGGTCAAAGTGAGGTCAGAATAGAACAATCTTATAAGCTGGACCATGTTAAGATTAAGAAAGAGGAAGTAATGGGTCATCTTGAAAACATTAGGATTGATGTCCTTGGGACCTAATGAGATATACCCCAGGTTGCTTTGGGAAGGGTGGGAAGAGATAGCTGGGACATTAACTCTGATCTTTGCATCCTCCTTGTCCACAGGGGAGGTGTTGGAGGATTGGAGAATGGCAAATGTAGTTCCCCCTTAAAAAAGGTAATAGGGAGAATCCTAGGAATTGTTGACCAGCGAGTCTTTTGTCAGTGGTGGTCAAACTAATGGAGAAAATTCTTAAGGAGAATTCAAGAGAAGAATTCTTAGAGAAGCATCCTAAGAAGCATAGTCTTCTTAGGAATAGTCAGCCTGGCTTTGTGAGGAGCAGGTCCTGCCTCACAGGCCTAATTGAGTTTTTTGAAGAAACAACAAAATAAATTGATGAAGGTAGGGTGGTAGATGGGGTGTACATGGATTTTACTAAAGCATTTGACAAGGTCTCCCATGGGTAGACTCATTCCAAAAGCCATGAGACTTGGGATCCATGGAACTTGGCTGTGTGGATTCAGAGTTGGCTTGCCTGTAGAAAGCAGAGAGTAGTAGACGGAAAACATTCTGCTTGGAGGTCAGTGAATTCTGCAGGGATCTGTTCTGGGGCCCTGCTCTTGATGATTTTTATAAATAAGCTGAATGATGAAGTAGAGGGATAGGTCAGTAAGTTTGCAAATGATACAAAGTTTGGAAGTGATGTTGAGAGTGTTGAAGGTTGTAGTAGGTTACAATAGGATATAGGCAGGATTCAGAGTTAGATGGAAAATTTTTCAATCTGGAAAAGTATGAGGTGATGCATTCTGCACAGTCAGACTTGAAGGCAGAGTACATAGTTAATGGTAGGATACAACAGCATGGAAGAATGGAGGGACCTTGGGCTCCAAGTCCATGGATCTCTCAAGATTGATAGGCTAATGAAGAAGGTCTACGGTATACTGAGCTTCATTAGTCAGAAGGATGAGTTCAGGAATTGTGAGGTGATGTTCCAGCTTTATAAATCTCTGGTAAGACCACACTTGGAATATTGTGTTCAATTCTGGTCACTTCATTACAGGAAGGATGTTATGGAAGCTATGGAGAGAGTGCATAGGAGATTTACCAGGTGTTGCCTGGAATGGAATATATGTCTTAAGAGGCAAGGTTAGTAAAGCTGGGACTTTTCTCTTTGGAGTGAAGAAGGCTGAGAGGTGATTTAATAAAGGTCTACAAGATTATGAGAGGTATAGATAAGGTGGATATCCAGCATCTTTTTTTTCCAGGGTAGGTGTAGCAAAGTCCAGTGGACATCTGTACAAAGTGAATGGAGGAAAGTTTAGAGGAGACATCAGGGGTAGGTTATTTTAAACAGAGAGTTGTGGGTGCCTGGAATGCATTGCCAGGGGTGGTGGTGGAGACTGGAACAATAGGAGCATTTCAGAGACTCTTTCTGGATGAAAGGAAAATATCAGGTTATGAAGTAGGGAGGGTTTACTTTTGCGGGGGAGATATATAATATAGGTCGCCACAACATTGTGGGCCGAAGGGCCTGTACTACATTGTAATGTTCTATAAATATTTGGGATGATTCTGCTGCTTCTGCCATTTTTATCGGCTTCTGCATGTCCCTGACAGAAGGAATGTTTGTAGAAATTTATTCTGCAGAGTTTGGTTGATCTTTGGGATTCTATTCCATGGCAGATCGTGGAAGATGGATTATTAGAAGAATAGGGGCAATGGCAAAATAACACAGATGAGGTGTTGAGGCCAGCGTAATAAGGATATTAGAGTTTTCCCCAAGGAGCTTTTGAGAGCATCCATCAATGTTTTCCTCGTCTTATCATGATGGAGCTCGGAGTGCCTTCTCTCGGAGTCTGCCAGCGAGTGCCCATAGGCTCCTGGCATGATGGAGCTGGCTGGCACTTGGCCATACTATTATGTGTCCAGTACTAACTATGTCAACACAGCGTGGGGTTAGGTTTGGTTAGTGAGATAGGATCATGTGTTGGGCAAGAACCAGAAACTGCTCGAGGAACTGTGGGTTGGAACTAATCAACTGGTTGCTTTCAGTATAGCAGAGGGAAGAAATTAGACCAATGTAATAGAGAAAGTTTCATGGGTGACTTGCGATATTAAAATAATTTCCCACTACGATTTATGGAGGAAGATCTTTTAAGAGCACTATTGCTTGTAACTGGTTTAAATAAGGGTCAATAGCAGTTTCACATTATTGTACCTTGATCCTAGCTCTGAAGAATACCCGATTAGTAAAGTTTTGCCATAGATTTTAGTAATATTTTCCACAACATCCAGAAATCGTTCATCACCTTCAATGTCCTATGAAGACGCGTGTTCTTTAATCCATCAACACAACTAACATCCTTCAACTAGTAAAGTTCAATCAAGTCACCTGCTATGGAGCTTTTTTTGATGAATAGACTGACTTTATTGAACCATGGTGTAAATAATAAGCATTTTATGACAGGCTGACAACATGCAGACATCAATTTATGGAAGCACAATACTTGTCTCGAGCAAGGTTCAACAGAGTTTCTTGACCCTCATTGTTAACCTGTCTGTGCAATAATAAATTAACAAAAAAGTGTGCTCGTAAACTCATATTACTGGCCTTTGAAGGATTCTGAAAGTTAGTCAGGTCAGTTTCAGTGATAAAATTGTTGTCTTTGTGTAAGGGGATATGTTTTGCCACATCTGAATTAAGTTATTGTTATTTCTGAAAGTCCAGTACATTGAACAGGTAGTGATGGGTGATGGCATAGAATTTGTATGCATCATTCAGAGCCTAGTTTGTTTCAAACAAACACTGGGATTTGGAAATATTCAACCCATGGTAAGGTGCCATGTGGAGTTTTAGTCTGATCAACTGGCAATCTTATTCACATCTTCTTGACACTGGATGGAATTATACCATTCGCACTAATATCAGGTCTGGTGGTGGCTGGTGCATTGCTTTATCACTCTACACAGACTCCTCATGCCCAAAGTACATCTCTGCCAAAGAAGTACTGTTTTTCTGAGGACGAGGTGTGACCTGCTGAGTTTCTCCAGCACATTTTTGCATTACACTTGACCCCAACATCCGTAATGTCGGGGAATCTGGTTGCCTTTTGTACCCAATAATTTCTTCTCTAGCCACTGGGAGGAGGTGTTTAAGCAAGAAGGCCTTTGTAATTAACACACTCAAAAGTGTTGAAGGTAGTCATGATTATGCTTTCCTGGAGGTCCCCTGGTGTATTTTCCCTTTAAGATTAGTTACCCTTGAGTGGACAGGAAACTGAACAGTAAATATTCTGACTGAGTCAAAAGCATTAGAGTTGAGCAGAGGCTGATGTGAATGTGTTTACAGTATTCTAGGGAGCCAATCTTTTGGTTTACTTTTCATCTTATCAAGGTATCCCACAGGCAGTAATGATAGTCAGCTGGGAAATTTTAGATGAATAATTAAACATGTTATTTTAGCCTGAGCTTGTGGAGAAAAGTAGATCACAGGAATGTCATCAGCACAGAATGTGACTGAATGTGGGAGAGTGGATCTTGGAGTTGAGGGTGCAATGTTAAGGCAATCAAACAGAGAAAGATACACACACACACACACACACACACACACACACACACACACACACACACACACACACACAGAGGCAGATGCACATTCACAGAGACACAGGTACTCTCTGGTTCAGAATTTGAGTTCAAAGGAGCTATTAATTTAAAGTAACTTGAAGAAGGGCTTAGGCCTGAAATGTTGGTTATTTATCTTTACCTCCTATTGATGCTGCAAGACCTGCTGAGTTCTTTCAAAATTTTTGGGTATTGAAGCAGACTGAGGTAATTTGCGTTTTTGTAAAGGGCAACTTCTTCCTTGCTCATAACCTCCTCGCTCATGAAGTTAGCAGGTGCTGCAGTGATGTTGTGTTTGTTCTTGACTTCCCTACTCTGTTCCAGTTTTTTCTGCAATGCCTGTAGTCTGTGTTCTAATATATTGCTAGTTATCAAATAGAATGATGAGGCCTCTCTTATATCTATTGTCCATTCCAAAAAATAGGATATGATAAGTTTTGTTAAACAATATTCTGAGTCTCTGCTCATCAAACCTCCTGTCCAGTCTAATCATTCTCTCCCATTATTACAGAGTCTGTTGTTTTGCCTCTCTTGTATACTGATCCCTAATGACTATATTTTAAATTGTGGCATTCCCTTTCACACAAAATAAAGCGCATATTTAACTGCAATTACTACATTGTAAATTGATGACAGATGTTTCTACGAATTGCAGATGGTTTTATTATGGACTCTTATTTCTAGTGGAAATAAACCCTTCACGTCACAGCCAACAAAAGAATAATAAATCTAAAGCATTTTACAAGGTCCAATATGAAATGTATGCTTTTAATTAAAACCATATAATCCCTCTATCCTTTCAGTGGTAACACTCATTAAAGGTACAAGCTCAGTTCTAGAAGCCCTGTAAGAATTGAAGGACCTTTGAGGAGTATGAGATTTTCGCATGAGAAAATCCAAGTGAGATTTAATGCAGCATTTAGTTGATGGTGCCCTTTTGTTAGAAAGTCCAGGGTTTCATTCATGCTGATAAACTCAAGTCACGGATTAGGAGCTTTTTCCCGGTAAAATGATGGGAAAATGAGAGTGCAGACTGTGTGGGGGTTAGGGTCAGGCAGCATGATGGCACAGCGATTAATGCTACTGCCTTCCACCTCCAGGGAGCTGTGTCCAATCCTGACCTGGATGCTGTGTTTGTGGGCATTGCAATTTCTGCCTGTGATGTGTGGATTTCTGTTAGGTGCACTGCATTCATCCCACATCCCTCGGGTAAGTGAATTGGAAAACATAAAATCTCCTGTACCATGGGTGAGTGGGAAAAATAATTTTTTAAAAAACATAATGAGCGAGTGAGGGACTGCGTTGGATATCGGAAAAAGGAAGGTGGGATTGCTTTGCTTGGAGTCAGCATGGATCTGATGGATTGAATGGCTTCATTCATTGTAGGATGCAAACAGCGGCCATAGCATCAAGCTATCAGGACATCTGTTTTCATGGTCAGGCCACGTTGCAATGTCATTGATAATCTGACCATGCATGGATCTCCATTAATGCTCTGTGAGGACATCTAGCAGAGCTTCCACTAGTTGGAACAGTCATGAACTCTTATAGGGGAGGCCCTGTGCCTACTAATGCATGTGGTTATTCAGACACAATGGGGAGAGGGTGGTACCAATGCAGCAACATTGTGTCTAGAACCCAGCAACCATGCAGGAGGCAATCCAATGGACTGAAAATACGAGACTCCTCTTTGGATTACACATATTTTCTGCTCAGTCCTGAGTATCTTGAGTATCTGTCCTTCTCTGATTCTCCCCTACCTCCTCTTCGCCAGCTTCACTGATGCTTGACAGCTGATGAATCACTCCTGGAATCAACACCACTCTGGCATCCCTCACCAACTCTGCGTCTTCCAGCGCTCAGGAACACTGTCAAACTTCCTCACGCGGCCTTTCAACAGACTGCTTCCACGTTTCTTGCTGCAGAAGCAATAAAGAAGGCTCAAGAGGAGCTGAATATCTCATCTCAGGATGCATGTTCTAGCCAAAGGAGGGTGCAGCCAAAGGAGGTTGCGTTGTCTCTGCTGGTATGTCCCAAATGGACAGCTCTGATGTTCTGAGGCAGCTCAGGTGATCTATTCAAGAATGGTGACACTTGAACGAATGGACAAGAGTTTAAGTGCTTTACAGTAAATCCCTTGGATGTCTGGTGATGAGGATGGAGTTAGGAATGGTGGACTAGGCAGAAAATGCAACTTAAGAGTAAAGGAGTTTTGGCAAGGTTTAAAAAAAAAAAAAAAAAATGGGCTGTGGACCAGTAACACTGGACAATGAAGATTTTTCTTCCTGAACACTTCCGGATGCATTTTATGTATTTTGGACTGCTGATCATGAAAAACCACCTTGAAAAATTCCTATCACGTACCATTTTATAGATATAACCTATTTGTGATGTCCTGTTATATTTTAAGTCTACTTCAAGCATACAAAACCATGAAGTTCAACACATTATTGAAAATTCATTGTCTTCATTCACAATTGGACTTCTTCCCTACTGATCTTGGTGCAGTCAGTGAAAGGTCTCACCAGGATATTGTGACCATAGAAAAATGGTATCAGGGCATCTAGAATCCATCAATTCTGAATGACTATTATTGGACATTGACATGAGAGGAGAATAGCAAACACCAGAGGACATCTGTACAAGGTGAGAGGAGGAAAGATTAGGAGAGACATCAAGGGCAAGTCTTCTATACAGAGTGGAGTGAGTGCCTGGACTGCATAGCCACAAAAGAGGCTGGTACAATAGGGACATTTTAAAGGGTCTTAGACAGGCCCATGGGTGCAAGAAAAGTAGAGGGTTATGTTTTGTTTTGCTGAATGGGTTCAGATGGGTTGACACAACATCATGGGCCAAAAGGCCTGGAGGGTGCTGTAAAATTTTATGCTGAGTACAAACGAAAATCAGAAGCAAAACATTTGTAGGCCAGTTGAACGAACACAATGTGGCAGCATCAACATGTTAAATTCAATAAAAGTTAATTTAATGTTTCTTCAACTTCCTATATGATACAATCTGAAATTATCTTTATCTTTGTCTTGAAGTTGTCTATCATAATCCCCAACTGTTTTTCAGGATGCAAACCTTTTGAAAAAAACTTTTGTCCAGTGTAATTGGTCGATGGAGTTTTGCAAATTAGAGAGTTCAAGAAAAATATACGATTGAGTCGTTTCCAGTCAGTAGAGCTGCAATAGCATTTACTAATTGAGGTACATCCTCAAAGCATAACTTTCTACATAAACCGACCCACAAGGTGATTTAAAAGCTGAACTCAATTCCATGGAGAGTTTTCAGTGAATTGTATTATTTATTTACAATGTCACTGCTTGAAGCTGTCATCATCTCAGGAGATAATTTACTAGTGAGAGTGTGATCGAGAATGGAACAAGGGCATAGTGGTTACAAAGAAATTGCCAGATGTTCCTGAATCTCGATCTAACCAGGAAAAGCTGACCACCAACTGGCTAAGGCAAAGATTGGTTCTTGGCATTAGAGAATGCAATACAAGTGGAGGAGTCAATCCTCGACAATTAGTGGTTTTGCAAAGCATGAAGGGTGGATCAAGACAGTTCTCTCAGTTGAGAACATTTTGGATAGTACTTCAAAACAGATCTAATTTAAAATACTGGAGCTCTGCTCAAACCAGATAGACCAGCTCTGAATACCATTGCAAAAGCTTTGGGGAGTGCCAAAAGGACTTGTTTTGAAAAGCAACAGATGAAAGAACTCGGAGGATTAGGTTCAGAGCTGCAGTCTGTCTGAGTGCAAGTGGCTGTTCTAAGAGGGTCATGTGATTCTGCAAGCAGTGAGAGTCAAACAGGCTTTGTGTGTGTGTTTTTGTGTTTGTGTGTGTGTGTGATTGAGAGAGAGAGAGAGGGAAAATTTTTACAGTCAGCAGCAGAAGCTGGGACTGGAACAGAAAAAGCTGGAAAGCTTGTGGAAAAACCCCATTTTGAAGATGGGTTGTGAGTGCTTAGTTCAGCCTGATCAAAGCCCTTGTGGTCCATACAAGAGGAGAGGACTGGCTGCTTAATGTTTCACTTGAAATAAGGGAAACAAAAGGGAACTCTGTGGTGACCTGAAAGAATGAGGTTATCATCTGGAAAACCCTGATGGGGCAAGTTTCTTTTGCAAGACACTTACGTGGCTGATTAAGAGGAATCAGTTTGTGTCCAGAGAACAACAAATCTCTCTCTGAAAACCGACAAGAACCTTCCTGAGCACTAACTATTTACCTTTCCAGCACCAAAACCTGGTGAACTTCATAAATGTTAAATTCTGTGCACAGTATAAGAATTGCCTGCAACCAGTGAACTTGGAGGAATGAGAAATGAGACTGGACTGTGAAATAAAAAACTTTTCAAAACTTATATACGCATTACATAGCGTGCGCTTAGAATTAGAAGAGGGTTAAGTTAGGTTAGTTAAGTCAATAAGTTAAAGTGTGATTCTGTTTTCATGCATAAAGATAATTAAAAGCAACTTTTGTTTAAGTAACCATTTGTCTTGGTGAATTTATTTTGCTGCTGGGTTTTGGGGTCCTCTGGACTTGTTACAAGGGATTTAGTAGTAAAGTTTAATAAAGTTCAATTTCTTTAAGATCCAATGCTTTTCCTCTGAAATAATATATCTGGGATTAGGCCAAATTTAAAATTTAATATGTTTCAAAAGGAATTTATGAAAATTACACCGGCAGTTGCAAGAAAATACATAACAGTGTCATGGAAATCAAATTCAAATTTGGGAATGGACAGGTGGCATGCCTCTTGGAAAAAATCACATATAATTACAAAAATAAATATTATAATTTCTTTAAAACTTGCTTCCCATATCTACATATTGTAGGTATCACATTATGAAATTATCCCCTTAACCTCAAAACTTTATCAACTCCTTGGTGTTTATAGGTTTATTATCAAAGTGATAAGCTGAAAATTATGTTATTCGATAGAAGCTTAGCATGCTAGCTTGCTCGCTTATCTTTTTTGCCGTGCTGGGAATAGGTGCTTGGATAAGCAGTTTTTGGGTAATATAAGCCATGGTCCCGCTGCTGAAGTTTGAGACTCTCCGAGAGGTGGCAACATCTCTCAGCAAGAAGAACTTCTAGAGTCCAGCGAATGTCCCGGTCAGGGGAGGTGGAGAAGCTGCTACCGGTGCCCCGACAACCCACTAGAAGTGTGTGGTCATTGCCTCGCTTCGGCAGTTGGGACCAGTCCAGGCGTTGATAAGTATAGTTGGGAAGGGCTAGCATATTGTAGTTTGAAATCAGCTTTTGAATTTGTTATAAACATTTGTATAAACTAAACTGCTCTCGGTGTGTGTGTCTATTTTCTTTCGGTAGCTCAAACACTGTGACCAATCTAAAACGAACAAAGTGAGAGGTACAAGTTTACCCAAGACACTATGGTGCCACCACTTCACCCACCTACCTTTATTTCTCTTGCCTCTTCTGTTTGAAAGTCTACTTACAAAATACATGGTACACTTACAAGTAAATGTACTTGGGCAGCACGGTTGGTGTAGCAGTTAGCACACTGCTATCACAGCGACTGGGACCGAGGTGTGAATCCCGCACTGCCTGTGAGGAGTTTGCAGGTTCTCCCCCTGTCTGTGTGGGTTTCTTCCAGGTGCTCCGGTTCTTCCCACTATTCAACATGTAGGATAGTTGGATGTATTTGGGTGGCACGGGCTCATGGGCCAAAATGACATGTTATCATGCTGTTTTTTTCAAAAAAATTAATTGCTCTTTGTTTGAAGTTAGTTAACAATAACTGCAACTTTTAAAATCCATCTGAAGCTCTAACAGTTTTATGTAAAGCACCCAAATTGTTTGAGTATGCAAATATACAATCAGCCATTGACAATGAGCTTTGTGAACCTCTTCCCTGGCCTAACATTGTACTCCTGAAATACTGCAATCTATTGTATGACTTCTATTTATTTTGAAGCCAACTAACCAGTTTAAGATTCTCAAATACCTGGGTTTAAGCATCTAGAGTATAGGGAGAGATTGGACAGATTAGGTCTTTATTCTTTGGAGCGTAGAAGGTTGAGAGGGGATTTGATAGAAGTATTTAAGATTATGAAAGGGATAGACAGAGTGGATGTGGATAGACTATTTCCGTTAAGAGGAGGAAAGATTAAAACAAGAGGACATGAGTTAAGAATTAAGGGGCAGAGGTTTAGAGGTAACATGAGGGGGAACTTCTTTACTCAGAGAGTGGTAGCCGTGTGGAATGAGTTTCCGGGAGAAATAGTGGCGGCGGAGTCAATTGTATTATTTAAGAAAAGGTTGGACAGGTCTATGGATGAGAAGAAGATGGAGGGTTATGGGCATTGTGCAGGGAGGTGGGACTAGAGAGGGATGTTTGGTTCGGTGCGGACTAGAAGGGCCTAATGGCCTGTTTCCGTGCTGTAATTGTTATGTTATGTTAATATTGTCACTGTTTGTTTTGAGAGATAGGACCAGTTACTCACGTATCAAAACTCACATGTGCTGGAAAAACTCAGCAGGACGTGGCAGCATCTGGTTAAACCAACGTTTAACTTGCTCACATTTCATCTTGTGAATACTCAGAGGAAAAAAAAGTAATTCAGAATATTTCCTATTTTGTTACAGTTTCAATCCATTTACAGTTTACGTGACATCTCTGACTGCTCTCTTGACATTACAGTCCCAGCATTTCTTTAACCAGTTATACAGGGAAATCTGCAGATGCTGTGATTGTAGTGCAATACACAAAAGTGCTGGAGAAACCAAGCAGGCCACGTAGCATCTCTAGAAACCATCATTTTGGACCTGAGCCCTTCGTCAAGACCTTTGGTTTATTTAACGGTGTCTTTGTCCAAGGTCTCTCTAAGCCCCACTGGTCACCTCCTTAAAACATTTCACCATATCCTTATATTCACTCCAATACAATAAGAGAGCTAAATATCCTAGCATTGATCAATTCCAATTCTCAGAATATGCTAAGCATTTCCATTCTCCCCATGGGGAAATATGTGGTAATGCAAGTTGCTTCCATGGGCTGGCAACGTTAAAGCTGTCAGTGCGTGAGCCTGTCAAAGGATTAGGTTATCTGAAATTAAGTTTGTTTGTCCGACACTCGTTTTAATTATAGTGAAGACGGCCATGGATTCTAAATTGCTATGAAGATATCACAGATAAATTCTGTTAGCTTTTATTCTGATTTACAGCAACTTATTTAAAACAAAAAGCATTTGGAAACGATGAAGGCAAAGATTTTTAACTAACAGCTGCGAACCTTATTGAGTACACACCAATCAGGGCCTCATTACAAAATGGATCTTAAATAAAGCATGTTCTTTGACCCTCTGCCACTTTTATAATCAAGAATAAAATTTTGGCAGATGCGGTGTGATAATAAGATGTTTCAGTTTCCTGCGCTGAATAATAGAACCCAGAATTACAATATAAAGATCCATGGAAACTAATTTTCAACCTGCTCTATTTTCTGGGGAGCCTAAAATTTATTGCTCCTTTCCAGATTCATGAATTCTTTCAGACATTTGCTCCAAAACGCATCTCGAAAAATAATTAGTTCCCCTTATGCATTTTGTGAAACAGGCAGGATTGTGCCTTCAGTAATGTGAATTATGGGTTAGAATGAGCTACATGCATTGAATAATATGTTTTGCAAGTGTATTAATGGTGTGTATTTACCTATCTGTAAGCAGGAAATGTTCTGTTGTTGAAAAGTCAGCGATTTAATTTTAAGACCATGCCCAATGTTTTTGAAACAGAAAAATAAATGCAGTGAAAAATCAGGCAGTTTCACAAAAGAATTTAGGGAGACACTGAAATGTATAGAGATATATACAGCCCTCATGGGCAAATGGATTTTGTGTAGATTGGACAAAGTCAGCATGAATATGATGGGCTAAAGGGCAATTTCTGTACTGTGTGACAAAGAAAGCCTTCAAAGTGCCCCAATAGAGGGATGGACCTGCAGGATGCACCACTAGCCGACTGCAGGGGGTGACTTGTGCACCTGCAGGAAGATCACCGGAGGACAGACCACACCAGGCTGCCAGGATATAAGCCACAACCAGCCTTTCAAGGTCAGTTACTCGGGAACAATGCACCACTACCCACACCAGAGACTTTAAGTAGAATAAAGCCTGTTGTTCAGTCTTTGAATCTTGTGTCTGCTTACTGTCATTAAAGTGCATCACAAGGCCTCAGCTACTTTTTAAAATTGAATCTTGGAAGAGCGTTATTCCAATTCACACAACGTACAATCTAGGACCTGTGCACAGTGGCTGGCAAAACAGGACCAAAGCAGAAGAACCCTTCTCACTGTACTTGATATAACTTTACTTTTGTTTTCCAATTTAATTTAGACCTGCAGCTCAGTAACAGGCCCTTGCAACCCTCAAGCCCGTGCTGCCCAATAGACCTACAACCCGTGGCATTTCTTGAAGAGTGGGAGGAAACTGGAGACCCCAGGGGTAAATTCACACAGACACAAAGGAGAATGTACAAACTCCTTTCAGACAGTGCCGGATTCAAACTGCAAAGCTAACTGTACCACCCACCCTGCTACACTAACTATGTGACAAATAAATTTTAGCAAAAATGATATGAACCCATTCATCACTCTGACTCAATGTGTTACGTGCATGGAAGGCTATGCTGCCATTTGCAATAGTATGCTTTCGATTTGGGATTGCCAGACAGCTTTAAGCAATTGGATTTTAGAATACATTCCCCACAAAGTAGATTTTAAATGTCTCAATATATTTTAATGTTCACTATTGGATTAGATAAATGCAGACTATTTAATGTTTATTGTAGCGTATATATGAGTGTATGATCACTCCAGGAATGGGATGGTATGACGCTAGATTCATTGTACCCATACATTGCTATTTTTAGTTGAATCACCAGCTTCAAGAAAGAGTCTTTTGTTTTCACTCTCCCTGTGGTAAATGAGCAACAAACCCTCTTCACTGGTGTTGAGTTTTGGATGTTGCTGCCTGAGAGAACGACAGCAGTGATCTGGAGGAGAGAAATGGAGAATAGGATTCTCTACATAATAGAGTAGGGTTAGGGATGAGGGAAATAAGCAGAAAATAAGAATCTCTTGGAACTATCTTTTGATGATGGTAGATAGTAGATGAAAGGCAAATAGTGTCATTCAGGTCCCAGACAAGGATAATTAAGAATTTTAATTTTTTTTTTAGGTGTACTGCCCTTTCAGCCTATGAGCCCATGCTTCCCATTTACACCCAATGGACCTGCAGACCTGATGCATTTTGAATGGTGGGAGGAAACTGAAGCACCAGGAATAAATCCAAGCAGGTTCAGGGAGAACATACGAACTCCTTCCAAGCAGCACCAGATTCGAACTGCAGTCACTGGCGCTGTAACAGCATTGCGCTAACTGTGCTGGCCAAGGAGAGGAAGGCAACATCTGGGTGCCCACAAGAACCACAAACATGGTAAGCAATGACAGACCTAGCATGAGGGGCTATTCTGGGGTGGTGTCCATTTGCAATGACAAACTCAATATGAAGGGACAAATTGAGATGGGTGAGTGTCGAAAACCTGCTTCCTGTCTACAGAATTGTCCTACACAAGGGCAGATTGAGTTAGCTATTTTGTAAGAACACTGCATTTTAATGAAGAGACAAATTCAAAGCTCTGGAAATATTTCCGGGTGTTATAGAATCATGAACTTATTAATGTCAATGTAACTGGATTATGGAGGAAAAAGAACAACAGATGTTGAAACCTTGAGCAAACAGAAACTGGAAGGACTTATCAGGTCAACATTTTGGGTGGAATCCTTGATTGAGACCCCCCCCTTCTTGAGAAAGAGTCCTGACCCAAAATGTTGACTGTCCATTTCTCTCTGTTGATGCTGGCTGACCTGGTGAGTACTTCTCGCCTCTCCTTGATTGTGGCAGGGCAGACTGAAACCACTTGCGTCACAGCAACTGAGAAAGGGGAAATTACAGCAGGTCATAATGTGGCATCAAAGGTATCATCAGGAAAAGGGAAAGTGTCTAATTTCTATGTTGAGTCATTGAGAGGGTCAGGATGGAAGTTTGTGTGAAAGCAGAAGCACCAAGATAATGAGTTGCAGGGAAACCACAGAAGTATTCATTACATGGATCTGGATTTCCTCCAGATGCTTCAGTTTCCTCCCACCCTTCATAATGTATGGGGGTTATGGGTTAATTGGGGTATTTGTGTTCATGGAATTCAGTAATGTAAGAAATATAGTGTAAATTTAGCAGCATTGATGACTGGAATCTGTATTTTTTGTGGATATATTGCTGAATATGGTGATCCTGAATACAAAAAAATGTATGAAGGGCATGAAAATAATTATTTTGAGGTCACAAATGCAAAATGTATGTGATATGAAGGAGGCCGCTCTGGGAAATGTTTTAACTAGTACTTCATGTTAATATTTCCGAACATGCCAAGTGCATTTGAAAATGAAGAGTTTTATGTACAGGAATCAAAGATCGATGGAGAAATATTATTGTACCAGTTCACAAATAAATAGAAATATTCAATTGATTCTTAAGGCTTATTTCCTTATTATTATAGACGTCAAACAGTGTCTGTTGAATAGGTAATTAAAAGAACTGTAGGGCCGCACGGTCAGTGTAGCGGTTAGCACAATGCTATTATAGCGCCAGTGACCTCGGTTCGAATCCGGCGCTCTCTGTAAGGAGCTTGTCTGTGTGGATTTCCTCCAGATGCTTCAGTTTCCTCCCACCCTTCATAATGTACGGAGGTTATGGGTTAATTGGGGTATTTGTGTGGTATGGATTCACGGGCTGGAAGGGCTTGTTACCTGTCTATGTTTAAAAAAAAAGAACCAGTTTGTGACACACTAGATATTGGAGTTAAATTTGGAGTTACCACCTTCAGTCAAGGATGTTCTGTTTTTACATTCACCTCTGTTTTCTGCTTATGCAAAGCATCAACACAAAGGACCCAAGGACACTCCCAGCTATGAACTACGTCGTTGAAGCAAGAGTGAACAATTCAGAATAGAATAAAACTATTCAGTCGTGTTGGCTTTTTAACCACACATCTGCTCCTTTCTAAATTTTTCTTATGTTAGCTTTGAGTGAATTTATTGAATTTTTTTTTAAATTCAGAAACACTGATTTAACTGCAGGTTTTCATTTTGCTCCCATGTAGCTGTGCAAGATGATGTGATGGCATGGGCATAGTTACAAGTGGCAATTGGAGTTCGCTTGCTATCTTTTTTCCTCAGATTTTGCTAAATTGTCACAGCTCAGTCCAACCCCCACTGGAGGTCGTTATTACGACAATGAAAATGAAACATTGCTTGGCATTCACATTTATTCAGGCTTATTAATTTATTTTTGATAGCAAATTCATGACTCAAAGGTAATAACATATTGAATATCCAGGCTTGTGAAATTTAATGAACCGTATTGCTTAACACTTGCCTGACTATTCTCTGGAAGACTGTCTGTTAAATAAAATGTAACAATTATCTTGGGGAACTAGTTATCATTTTTTTTTTCAAATGACTAGTTTCATTTAGCGTTACCCATGGGTATAGTGATTCTCAACGAAGAAATTACCAACTCATGCTGCTTTTTACTGGCACCTCTCAGGGCTGCATGCTCAGCCGGCTCCTGTTCACACTACTGACCCATGACTGGATCGCCAGATCTAGTTCCAACAGTGTCATCAAATTTGAAGATGACACAACAATCGTCGGCCTCATCAGCCACAATGAGTCTCACTTCAGAGAAGAGGTGGAAAATCTCGAGATATGGGGCAAGAATAACAACCTGAGTTTCGACGTGGACAAGTCAAAGGAGATATTTGCAGAGGACCAGAGATGACCATCCTCCACCACACTACATGGAAGTGAAGGAATGGAGAGCACCAGGCTACTAGCCACCATCATGTCAACCTTCTACAGGAGCTCTTCGAGAGCGTTCTGGCCGGCTGCATCACAGTGAGGTACAATTGCTGCAGAGAAATGAATTGGAGGTGAATCCACAGGACCATCAAAGGGGCAGGGAGGATCAGTGGATTCTCCCCACCCCCCCCCCCCCACAAAACAATCGACTGATTTACCGAGATTGTTGTCTGAAGAGGGCACAAAGCTTCCACCCCACACTCATCATTCAGCTGCTCCCGTTGGGAAAGAGATACAGGAATATCAGATCCAGCACCACCAGGCTGAGGAACAGCTTCTTCCCACGGCCAATAAGATTGCTGATCGACCTAAGGAACTGCTCACACTGACCATCCGAGACGCTTAGATTCTTGAAACAAATATTTATTTGGTATGAATACTTGTCCTGCTTATGTATCTTTTTTTTGTGTGTGTGTGTGTGTGTGTGTGTGTGTGTGTGTGTGTGTGTGTGTGTGTGTGTGTGTGTGTGTGTGTGTGTGTGTGTGTGTGTGTGTGTGTGTGTGTGTGTGTGTGTGTGTGTGAGAGAGAGAGAGTGTGTGTGTGTGTGTGTGTGTTGTGTCTAGTTCCGTGTTTTGCCTTGAGATCCGGAGAATGCTGTTTCATCAGGTTGTACTTGTCCAATCAGGTGACAATAAACATAATTTGAGAGTGGGGTAGCCTGGCATTACCCAACGATGTTCCATTGATCTCAGAGTAGCTATTAGAGGTTGAATATGATGGTGGGATGGTGAGGTTGAAGAGGTGTAAGCATTTAAATATTCCATATCAACAATGACGTTAAGTCCCCAATTCATAAATTGGATTAAACTGTTATATTTATCTCCTACAGTCTCAATCTTTACTAACTCAATTAAGTCTAAACCTTTTAAGTTGTATTGCGGTACCAGACAATGATGCCCTTTTAAGTTCATTATTTGGCTTTAGAACCTCTAGCCGTGACTCTTTGACAGTCGGCTGATATTTCAGGAAGAACAGGAAGTAGGAAGTGTTCATAAGGTCTCTCTATGCCACACATGTCAAACTCAGGCCCGAGGGCCAAATTTGGCCCGTGATATAATTATATTTGGCCCGCAAATATGTATTAGAGCTGGCCCGCTGGCCGCCGCGCCAGTATAGCGCATGCACAGCTAATACTACAAATCCCAGAATGCTTTGCAAATGCGTTGGCGCCAGCCCGCTAATCACCCCCACCTCCTCTCTTTACTTTTATTAGCATCTGCGACCTGTCGCCTAACTCACATGTAATAAACCCCTTATGAAAAACGGCCAAACGAAAGACAGAAAACAGGACCTTTCAGGACAGGTGGGAGGCAAACTCTGACCCCAGAGTTTGATGAACTTGCATCTAAGAAGAGATGCCAAGTATCTGGTTTAGACCCAGGTGCATCAGAGTAAATCACAATGTAGCAAGCTAAGCTTGGATTAATATTTTCTTTGGTTAACTTTGGACTTTTCATCGTTGAAAGATTGGATTTTCATTGAAGCAAGTTGTTATTTATTTGACTTGTTGGCTTGTGAAAAAAAAATACATTTAAAAGGAGCTTAAAGGCTATAGAGAAATATTATTTATTGAATATTTTATTTTTCATTTGTTAATGCTTCTTCTGGAAAAAGTTTAACCAAAACTATTATCGAACAT
The DNA here is from genome assembly GCF_036971445.1 of Narcine bancroftii. Taxonomy (NCBI): domain Eukaryota; kingdom Metazoa; phylum Chordata; class Chondrichthyes; order Torpediniformes; family Narcinidae; genus Narcine; species Narcine bancroftii. The sequence goes on along the minus strand of NC_091480.1, from coordinate 36,131,634 downwards.
TTATTTTAATAAGAAAAAGTTTAACATTACATATGTTGAAAGAAGAGAAAACATGCAGATGTTGTCAAAAATTTTCAATCAATATTTAGTTTGGCCCACGACTTAGTCCAAGTTTTTAATTTTGGCCCTCTGTGAATTTGAGTTTGACACCCCTGGTCTATGCAGATGATCTTTTGTTGCAGATATCAAATCCTGACTGATCAATTCCATCTATTTTCTCTTCATTAATTTGGGAATTTTTCAGGATTTAAATTGAAATTGCAGAAGAGCGAACTGTTCATCTTGGGCTCTTCCTATTCTTCAGATTCCTCTATTCCTTTTAAAATAGCTAAAAAATCAGCTTAACTGACTTAGAAATTCAATAGTTTGATATATGGAAAAACAAGGATCCCTGCTCTCAAAAGGTTTTCCTTCAAAATACTAAAAAGAACAGGGGCTTGGCATTTATTACCGGAAGGTTTTATTAGATACATTACTTTTTGGATTCATCACAAGGAACATTTAGGAGCTTCAAGATGGATTCATTTAGAAATTAAATCTACCAAAAAGTATTCCCCTCTATCGATACCTGAAGCACCTTTACCTTTTCTGGCCTCTAAACTAACTGATAGTTTTGTTGTTAGACATGCGTTGAGAATCTGGTTTTAATGTTGGAAACATTTTGGGTCCCATAGATTCTTAATAATTAGTCCTATTTTTAGCTCTTTTTCTTTAGTGTCAACATCAGTCAAATTTAAGAATCCAAATTTTTAAAGATATTTTTACTGACCCAAATCTTGCCTCTTTTGAACAATTATCCACCAAATTTACAGCACCTAATCACCACTTATTTAGTTATTTACAGGTTAGGAACATCTTGAATTCTTTAATTCAAGATGCTCCCTGAAGATTTAGAACCTAATATGATAGGGATGATTTATAATTTTCAACCTAATTATAAAGTGGTGGTATCTTGCCTTTATGAATTACTTCCCTGGACAGAATTTAATATGGGAACAGGATTTTCAACAGCTATATTCTGAAGCTACATGGGACTCTATTTTGAAGCATGTAGATTCATTCTCTCTTTGTGCTGGACACTCATCATTACAGTTTAAGGTCGTACACCAGGCCCACAATTCCAAAGTCCAATTGGTTAAATTCTGTTCTAATCTCTCTTCTAAATGTGACAAATGTATAACTGAAGAAGGAACCATATATCTGGTTATGTCCTTCTCTTTCCAGTTTTCGGGAAGGGGGTATTTCGTATCTTGTCTTTAGATCTTAACATTAATTTGACTCCAAAACCTTTGCTTGCTCCTTTTGGAATAAGTAAGCCATCTGGTCTAATTCTGACTGCTTCACAACCCCATGTAGTTGCCCTCACCTCCTTTATTGCTAGAAGGGCCATATTAATGAGATGGAAAGATGCTGCCCTTCCCTCTCACATTCAGTGGTTGTCCCACATGATGGCTTGTCTGACTTGTGGAAAAAAAAAATTAGATTTTCCACTAAAATTAATTTTAATTTTGTTTATTTATGGAGTTCTTTTCTCAATTCTTTTCACAATTTGTAAGATTAACTATTTTCTGATTTATGAGCCCATTGGTTACCTTATTTTAAAAAAAAATTATCAGTAGTGGTCTGTACATGTTAAGCCAATAGCCTCTGTCGGGTGGGGTTAAATAAGTAGATCTGTAATTTAGTGGTTTTTCCCACTTTTTAAAAATATAACGTATGTTACAATATCATCTGTATTATTCTATATGATTTGTTAATATTCTATCTTATTCTCATGTACCCTTATAAAATTTATATGATGTTTTACGTACCAGACAGCAGCGATAAAATTAGCATGGACCACTATGGTGCTCTGTGATTAGTACAGGGATTGCTTAAGGTGGTCTGTGAGTGGGAAGAGAAGGTTGAGAATCATTGCTCTAGACCCAATTGTTACTGAAATATTTTGCTTGAGAAAAATTGTCACTGGCCCATTTCCTTTGGAGTTATGAAACCATGCATATAACGAGTCCATTAGGTATGATTAAAACAATGGTTTTCAAACTTTTTCTTTCCACTCACATACCACCTTACTAATCACAGAGCACCTATGGTGTAGGGATTACTTAAAGTGGTACGTGAGTGGAAAGAGAAAGGTTGAGAACCCCCGGCCCAGACAGTGTTATATTTAAAATAATATTTTAATTATTAATCAACAATTTAACTAACTTATCTAAACTTAACTACATTTATCTACACTTACCTAACCTAAACCCCAACTATGTGCGAATATATTGGTGTGTGAGGAATACCCCGAGCCACTACTCTTCAAGGTTCAAGTCTCGGAAGGCAGTTCAAAGTTCAGTTTCCAAAATTCAGCGATGACACATGGGCTTGAAATTGATCTGACGCACAGGCTTTAGATGATCAAGACACTCAGGCTAAAATGAAGTCAACAGTTCATGAAGTGGGTGAAAAAGACTGGAGATAACAGAATGTTGATTAACTCTTGAAAGCCTTGTTGAGGTGCTTCAACAAAGTCTTCTTTTTAGACAAATGTCAACTATAATTCCTCTCTTTGGCATAGTGGGCACAAAACAAGTAATGCTCGTGAAACTTCCAGAACCATTTTGTGGGTCAGTCAAAGTAGAGTGCAGTAATTCTTATGCAAATAACACCCTTAGCATGGGTCAGTTGAAGTGGTCTTCTCATCCCTCTATAAGCAAAAGGAGGAAATCTGACAGTTTGACTATAACCACACAATGAGGCCAAATGGGTTTCTCATTCCCGCAAAGGAGGTTGAAGAGCTCTTTACTCTTGTGTTGCCTTCTTAAAATTGACTCCTGAACTGTCCTTTCAATAAGCTGGTCACATGGTCTCTGCTTCAGGGCTTCTCCTTCATTCTGTAAATGCATACATGCTGTCTTCGAAGCATGCAGCCTTTTCACAGTCACTTTTCAAACCCTGAAAGGTTTGTTAATTGTGTTCTCTTAAAGGGACAGTCCCACACATATAAAATGAACTGAAAATGGGAGAAGGTTACAGATAAAACTAATAAAAATATTGAAAGAAAACAATTAAGTTAACTAATATTGTTCTATCCATTGGGGCAATCAGTAATATTTGGGAGTCTTTGAGATAAAAATCATCAAATGAGAGATTTAAAGCATAGAAATTCATCCCTGGTTGGTAACAGTGAGAAACCAGATGGTAGCAGTAGCGTACTGCAGTTTGCTTCCAAATTTTAGTTTCACTGAAGTTAAGTTAATTGAACTGAATGTATGGGGCATGGCCACAACTAACAATGTTTGCATTTGGATAAATCATGAACAGCCAAGACAAATTATATATCCCAGGACCAAATACTGTCATCAGATAAAGTTTATTTCACTCAAATTTCATTTATTTTTTATTTTGATTATTCCAGATAAACAAATAATGAATAAAATCAATTTAAAGTCAGCCACCTATGGAAAAAAAACTCAGTCCCACTTAAAGTGTTTGACCTGAGTTATTTTGCGAGGCTGATGCTGCAATTACCCATTTTCACTTTCACATGACCATATGGGTTGGGCCTGGTGGAAGGTTTCTTCCTACTTGGGACGGTGATATGAGCACCAACTAATTACTTCACTAAATAATGTTTGCACAGAGAATAATTAGTCATCAGACACCATCCCCGATCCATCCCTGAACACAAACTTGGAGTTGTTCAGTTAAATTTCATCACATTTATGACTCAAACCTCCACTGACCATTGATGGCTCGACCGTTGAGGTTGTCAAGAGCATCAAGTTCCTTGCAGTGCACTTGGCGGAGATTCTCACCTGCTCCCTTAACACTAGGTCAAAGGCCAAGAAAGCCCAGCAGCACCTTTACTTCCTGCAAAGGCTGAGTAAAGTCCATCTCCCACCCTCCATTCTCACTACGTTCTACAGAAGATGTATCAAAAGCATCCTGTGCAGAAGCATCACCGCCTGGTTTGGAGGCTGTACCACCTTGGACTGCAAGACCTTGCAGAGGATAGTGGAGTCAGCAGAGAAGATCAGTGGGGGCTCTCTTCCTACCATGAAGGACATCAACAACACTCAATGCAGGCAAAAGGCAATAGACATTGTGAAGGACTCCACACACCCCTCATGTAAACTGTTCTCCCTTTTGCCATCTGGTAGGAGGTACTGTAGCACTAAGGTTGGCCTGATTGGGCAATAGTATTTCCCCCCCCCCCCCCCAAAGCCATCAGCCTCCTGAATTGCCAGAACATATGTACCATGGACTTTTATGTATATGATTTAATATTTCAATGTGTTTAACTTCTATTCTAACATATGTATGTAAGTATGCTCCATGGTTCTGGAGAAACGCTGTCTCGTCTTTACTGTGCGAGCATGAAATGAACGATAAATAAAAATGACTTGACTACTCTCTGTGAGTGAGAAGCAGTCCAATTGGATCCAAACTGTGTTTTAAATGAGCTGGAGGATGCGTTATTATTTCTATTCAAATAACCATCACAACATCGAGCTTCATTGTTTGAATCAGAAATGGGAACGCCTCGATATTTGCAGGTCAGAATTTTATCTCAAATGCTGCTTTTCCATACGAAACAGCATATTTTGTTTTTAAACACCACTTACAAATAACTTCCTTCATTTTTTAAAAATCAAAGGCAGTGATTGCAAGGCCACGACTGATTTATTCCTTTATAAATACTCCTGTCCTTTAAGAAAATGATAACATTTCAAATCTGAAATTCTCCATGTGAATGATCTAACTTTCTGAAACTTCTCATTCTGCCATCCATTCCAATGCACAAAAGTCATTTGTGGCCCAAAATAATTGAAGTTGTCATCAATCTGTAACATCATTGATTGTTTCATCCAAATTTACTTTTATTGCCTGTGGAACTGTGCTCTAAGTCAGCTATTCTCAACCCTTTTTGGTTATGGCTCCCTTAGGACACTGCTTAAAGTTTATGCGCCCATTTCATGTGAAGCAGTCAAGTTTTGGTTTCTTCCATACTTCTCACCTACCGATGACATAAAAAAAAACATAAAAACTATTAACGTTATGTGAGGTGAAAAACAAACAAGGCTATTACTTAAATATGCTGTGGTCCCACACCACCGCCCCCCCCCCCCCCCCGGGCCCCATTATGAATGGCTGTTTTAGATTCATCTCTCACTTCATATTTTGAGGGCAAATAACTTTTTCAAGGCAAACCGCAACAAGGCAAGAACTTAGGAAATAGGAGCAGGAGTTGGCCATCCAGTCCGTCAAGCCTGCTCTGCCATTCAATGAGATCATGGCTTATCTGATGATAGGCTCATCTCCACCTATCTTCCTTTTCTCCCTAGTCCCAGATGATTCAATCTCTCCTCATAGGCTAACCAAGTGCAGGTGGAGAAGTTAGCTAAGAAGGTGGAATATATTTATATTTTCTTAGAATTGTAATTGAAATTTCTAGTTTTGGTTTTCATTGTCTGTTTGATTTTGGATATAGTTACGATATCCAAAAATCACTCATGATACTTTGATAATATAAAGGCTACAGGTTCAGATGCCATATCCTCTTTGCATACATGTTCCAGTGTAAACACTGGAGAAAAACATCACAGTTTGTGTTATCCTCATGGCACCATCTGGTTATCAACTAATAATATTCCAATGTAGCACTCATCAATTTTTGCACAAGATACATTTGGTACTGTTACGAGCCCAAAGGACCCCAAAACCCAGTAGCAATAGACATTCACCAAGACAAGTAGTTACTTAAATAAAAGTTGTTTTTAAATATCTTTAAACATGAAAACAGAATCAAATTAACTTATCTCTATTAACTTAACTAACCCAAAATTAACCCCCTTCTAATTCTAAGCTCACGTGTATGATGTGTGTGTAAATTTAAGAAAAGTTCTTTGGTTCACAGTCCAATCTCACTTCTCCTTCTTCCGTTCTCTGGTTGCAGGCAATTCTTATACTGTGCACAGAATTTAACATGTATAAAGTTCACCAGGCTTTGGTGCTCGAAAAGTAAATATTTAAAGCTCAGGAAGGTTCTCATAGGGTTTCCAGAGACAGATGTGTTGCTCCAGGATTTCCACAACTGAGGTTCCACCATTACTCACCTCAATTTCTTGCTGATGAAACTTGCCCCATCAAGGTTCTCCAGATAATAACCTCTTTCTTTCAGGCTACCACAGAGTTCCTTTCTGTTCATTTTATTCCAAGAGAAACATCAGACAGATAGCACTTCCAACCATCTGCCATTCTGGAGCTTTCTGTTTCCAACAAGATTCTCCTGGCTTGTTTCAGCCATGACTGTTCAGTCTCTTTCAGTGTCACACACATACTGACTGACAGAGATTGTCCTCTCTCTCTCTCTCTCTCTCTCTCTCTCTCTCTCTCTCTCTCTCTTTCTCTCTCTCTCTCTCTCCCTCCCTCCAGCTGCAAACTGATATAAAGCCCATGTGACTCTCTCACTTGCCAAAACTCCCACCTTCTTCAGCAAACAACAGGAGTTATCCTTCTGCTCCCATCTGTTGTCTGAGATAAACAAAACCCAGGAGTGACCTTTCTGTGAACACTTTGTAGCCTTGTAAGTTATTCAACCAGCCAGCCTGTCTCCAATCCAAACAATGGTCTATTCATTTCATGACGTCATTTCAATTAGCTCCTACTTGTGAAATGTGCATAGCATTCTCCATTGTTTCTGTAAAGTTCCTGAATATGAATTCTTCAGTATTTCAAATAAGATCTGTTTTAAAATGTGTGTATGTATGTAACCTACTCTAATCTTACCAAATTCTCCCAATATTTATCTACTCCATTACAGTACATCTGTCATTTGATCATTTCTTGTAATTAATGCTATGACACTTCCACAGCAAACATTCCATCAAACCTAAAGACAGTCCAACAGAGGGATAGAAATGTGATCTCCGTAACACATGCTAACTGGTGGTGCCGTAACATGCACTTACAAGATATGGCTCTATTGAAATTATTGGACCTGAATTCAGAGTACAATGTTCACAAGCTATTGTATTGCATTTTCAATGTTTAATGTGTGCATCCAAGAATTCTGAACATTGTTTTGAACGTGGTCAAATAATGCAATAAGAAATCTGGTGCTAATCTCCTGCATTAATAGCAAAGATTGCATACCATGCTAAAATTACAGCATCTGGTTAGACTGGCATGATTGTAGCTGTGTTCCAGAGGTGGAGAACACAAAGCATGGAGTCTGGTCCTGTGGCTAAGAAGGGAAGGGAGGAGAAGAGGTGAGCTGTAGGGATAGGGGATTCCATAGTCAGGGGGAAACATACGAGGTTCAGTGGAAGAGATGGCATAACCCAGATGATAAATTGCCTCCCTGATGCCAGAGTCTGAGATATCTCAAATCGAGTTCACGGTGTTCTCAGGAGGGAGGGTGAGGAGCCAGATGTCCTGCTCCATATTGAAGCCAATGATGTGGTTAGGATAGGTGAGGAGGTCCTGCAAGTACTCAAAGTACTCGAGCTGGCAGAGTCCGCAAGCATCGAATCCACGCTGCTGAAGACCCAACTGCGCTGGGTGGGTCACGTCTCCAGAATGGAGGACCATTGCCTTCCCAAGATCGTGTTATATGGCGAGCTCTCCATTGGCCACCGAGACAGAGGTGCACCAAAGAAGAGGTACAAGGACTGCTTAAAGAAATCTCTTGGTGCCTGCCACATTGACCACCGCCAGTGGGCTGATATCGCCTCAAACCATGCATCTTGGCGCCTCACAGTTCGGTGGGCAGCAACTTCCTTTGAAGAAGACCGCAGAGCCCACCTCACTGACAAAAGACAAAGGAGGAAAAACCCAACACCCAACCCCAACCAACCAATTTTCCCTTGCAACTGCTGCAACTGTGCCTGCCTGTCCCGCATTGGACTTGTCAGTCACCAACGAGCCTGCAGCAGACGTGGACATACCCCTCCATAAATCTTCATCCGCGAAGCCAAGCCAAAGAAAGAAGAAAAGACACAGTCCAGGAGGGTGGGGGCTTCAGGTTTCTGGATCATCTGGCTCTCTTCCAGGGAAGGTGGGACCTGTTCCGATGGGACAGTATGCATCTGAACTGAAGTGGGACAATATACTTGCAGAAAGGTTTGTTAGTGCAGGGGGATGGCAACCAGAGTGCCAGAGTAGATAGAGTGGAGGAGGAAAACGATGATGTGACAATTACATGCACCGTTAGAAGTCAACAGGTCGTATGTGGTGGAAATTTTCTAAAGTCCATCTATTTCAATGCAAGAAGTATTGTAGGAAAGACAGACAAGCTAAGATCATGGATTGGCACCTGGCCATTAGTGAAACTTGGTTGCAAGAGGGGCAGGACAATGTTCCGGGCTTCTGTTGCTTTAGACATGATAGAACTGGGTGGGGGGAGTGAGGGGGCAGAGGGGATGAAAGAGGGATGAGTGGCATTGCTTGTCAGGGAAAATATCACAGCTGTGCTCAGGCAAAACAGACAAGAGGGCTCGTCTACTGAGGCTACATGGGTGGAGCTGAGGAATGGGAGAGGTATGACTATAGTCATGAGGTTTTATTATAGACCACCCAATAGTCAATGAGAATAGGAGGAGCAAATCTGTAGAGAGATAGCAGACAGCTTCAAGAAACATAAAGTTGTGATAGAAGGGGATTTTAATTTTCCACATATTGATGGGAACTCGCATACTGTAAAAGGGCTGGATGGCTTGGTGTTTGTCAAATATATTCAGGAAAGTTTCTAAATCAATATATAGAAGTACCAACTAGAGAAAGTGCAATACTGGCTCTCCTTCTAGGGAACAAGACAAGACAAGCGACAGAAGTATGCGTAGGGGAACATTTTAGGTCCAGTGGTCATTAGTTTCATGTTAATTATGGAGAAGGATAGGTCTGGGCCTTGAGTTGAGATTCTAAATTGGAGAAAGGCCAGTTTTGAGGAAATGAAAAAGGATCTAGAATGCGTGGATTAGGATAAGTTGTTTTCTGGCAAGGACGTGAGAGGTAAGTGGAGGACCTTCAAAGGTGAAATTTTGAGAGTACTGAGTTTGTAAGTTCCTATCAGGATTGAAGGAAAAGTTAGCAGGCACAGGGAACCTTGGTTTTCAATGGATATTACAGATCAGGTTCAGAAGAAGAGAAAGAGGTGTATAGCAGGAATAGGCAACATGGAGCATATGAGATACTCGAGGCATATAAAAAATGCAGGAAAATCCTCAAGAATGGAAGGCTAAAAGAGGACAAGAGGTTGCTTTGGCAGACAATGTGAAGGAAAATCCAAAGCTACAGGTACATTAAGAAAAAAGGATAGTCAGGGAAAAAATTGGCCCCCTTGAGTGTCAGAGTTGTTGGCTTTGTATGGAGACAAAAGAGATGGGGTAGTTCTTTAATTATTTTTTATCAGTATTTACTCAGGAAACAGACACAGAGTTGTGGGAAGTAAGGCAAACAATCAGTGAGGTCATGGAACCTATACAGATTAAAGAGGAGGAAGTGTTTGCTGTTTTAAAGCAAATAAGGATATATAAATCCCCAAAGCCTGGTAAGTTATTCCCTCTGACCTTGAGGGAAGCTAGTGTAGAAATTGCAGGGCTTTGGCAGAACTATTTAAAATATCCTTAGCCATGACTGGTGCCAGAGGATTGGAGGGTAGCGCACATTGTTCCATTGTTTAAAAAAGGCTCCAAAAGTAACCCTTGAAAGTAAAGGCTGGTGATCCTGATGTCGGTAGTAGGTAAATTATTGGAAGGATTTCTAAGAGATTGGATATACAATCATTTGGATAGCCAGAAACTGATTAGGGATAGTCAACATGGATTTGTGCATGGAAGGTTGTGTTTAACTAATCTTGTAAAGTTTGTTAAGGGGGTTACCAGGAAAGTTGATGAAGGAAAGGATGTGGATATTTGTCTGTATGGATTTTAGTAAGGCCTTTTGACAAGGTTCCACATGGAAGGTTAGTCAAGAAGGTTCAGACGCTAGGTATTCATAGTAAAGTAGTGAACTGGATTCAACAATGGCTGGATGGGAGAAGACAGAGAGGTGTGGTGGAAGCCTGTGACTAGTGGGGTGCCTCAGGTATCAGTGCTGGGACCATTGTTGTTTGTCACTTATATCAATGATCTGGATGAAGATGAAGTAAATTGGATCAACAAATTTGCAGATGACACTAAGATAAGGAGGCGTTGTGGACAGCAAAGGTGCTTTTCAAAGCTTGCAGAGGGATCTGGTCCAGCTGGAAAAATGGGCTGTAAAATGGCAGATGGAATTTAATGCAGACAAGCGTGACAAGCATGGAAGGACAAAACAAGAAAGAACATACATGGTAAATGGTAGGGCACTGAGGAATGGGGTAGAAAAGAGGGACCTGGAAATACACACACATAATTCCATGAAAGTGGTGTCACAGGTGGATAGGGTTTTAAAGAGAGTCTTTGGCATATTGGCCTTCATAAATCAAAGTATTAAGTGTAGGAGTTTGGATGTTATGGTAAAGTTATGTAAGACAATGGTGAGGTCATATTTGGAGTACTTTGTGCAGTTTGGTCACCTAACTACAGGAAAGATATCAATAAGATAGAAAGAGTGCAGAGAAGATTTACTAAGATGTTGCCTGGACTTCAGGAACTGAGTTTCAGTGAAAGGTTAAACAGGTTAGGACTTTATTCCCTGGAGCGTAGAAGAATGAGAGTAGATTTGATAGAGGTATTTAAAATTACGAGGGGATAGACAGAATAAATGTAGGTCGGCTTTTTTCCAGTGAGTGTATGTGAGATACAAACCAGAAGACATGGGTTAAGTGTGAAAGGGGAAAAGTTTAGCAGAACATGAGTGGCAATTTCTTCACAGAGAGAGTGGTGGGGGTGTGGAATGAGCATCCACCTGAAGTGGTGAATGCAGGCTCAATTTTAACATTTAGAAATTTGGACAGGCCCATGGATGGGAGAGGAATTGAGGGCTATGGTGCAGGTCAGTGGGACTCGGCAAAAAAAATGGTTTGGCACAGACTAGCAGGGCCGAAGGGGCCTGTTTCTGCGCTGTAGTGTTCTCTGGTTCTCAAGCCACTGGGGTGAATTTCTATCCCAATACTTGCCTTCATGTTATATTTCTTGCCAGTTTGTATTTCTGCTTTAAGGTCTTGGTTAGATTTGGTTTCTAAAACAGATATAAAATAATTATGTACTTACTTCACATCAATAGCAAATGTCGTAAAGCTTAGTGTCACTCAAAATAATTTCCAATACATGGTTTCAGGATCTTGCAACACCTGCTTTTGTATGGTTTTCAATTTCCTGTAGATATTTTACAATTTCCCTCTTTAATTATGGGTGTCGGAATCAAGGGGCATCATGAGGCTTGAGATCTTTTTCTGGAACTTGGCTTTTTGACCCCATGTTTGTGAACTCCTATTCAACTGTAAACCCTTTGCAAAATCAGAATATGTCAGTTGGATAGCCCAAGCTAAATTTTATTTTCCATTGCTGAAAGCATAAAGCTTATATTTGGAGAGTGCGAGTTTATGAGAATACTTGATTACAAACTGAAAAAAGCTGAACAATTGGCAGTCATGTATTTTCAAGTCTTAACTCAGTAAGAAACAATTCTCAATTTTGCAGCCATGCCTACAATAGTTAGAACATACAATGTCATTTTACATATGTTTGAACGTTGATTACAGCACAGCGTTGTGCCAACCTTTATTTTTAAGCCTACTCAACAATCTGAACCGTCCCTACCTCACATCCTCTATTTTTCTTGCATCTATGTGCCTGTCTAAGAGCCTTTTAAAAGGCCCTATTGTATCAGCCTCCATCAGTTTCACTGGCAATGCATTCCAGGCACCCACTACTCTCTGTGTAAAAAAAACCAAAAAAAAACCTTCCCTGATGTCTCCCCTGAACTTTTCAGCCCCCACCTTAAACAGTTGACATTTGGTATTCGCTATGGTCTCCCTGGGAAAATTATTGCTGGCTGTCCACCCTGTTTATTCCTCTCATAATCTTGTAGACTCCATTTAAAAACCTCTCATACTTCTTTGCTCCAAAGAGAAAATCCCTAGCTCTGCTAACCTTGCCTCGTAAAACAAGTTGTCCAGTCCAGACAGCATCCTGGTAATTACCTCTGCACCCTCTCCAAAGCTTCCACATCCTTCCTGTAATGAGACGACCAGAACTGAATCAAGTGTGATCTAACTAGAGAACTACAATATTACCTCATGACAACTAAGGGCCAGCATACCATAAGCCTTTTTAACAGTTGGAGCATTGATATGCCATAGACATGGACCAGACATGTTATACTAATACTGGGCTTTTATTAACAAACTATAACCACCATTGCCTTATATGTCTCATCCAGGGTGGGAACCTCATCCAGCTCTAGCCTTATTGGCTGTTGAGGGAGCTGGAGCAGGGCGGAATCTTGGACTGAGCGGTTGGCACTGAAAAGAGATTGGAAGTGTTCTGACCATCGGTTGAGGATGGAGATCTTGTCGCTGAGGAGGACTTTGCCGTCTGAGCTGCGCAGCGGGCTTTGGACTTGGGGTGAGGGGCCATACACAGCCTTTAGAGCCTCGTAGAAACCCCTGAAGTTGCCAATGTCCGCGCTGAGCTGTGTTCGTTTGGCGAGGCTAGTCCACCACCCCAGAAGTCTGGAAGGCTGGTGGCAAAACTCTGCATGCCAAACTGCATGAGTTTTTCAAGCTTTGTTGGGACCAAGGTAAACTGCCTCAGGATCTTCGTGATGCCACCATCATCACCCTGTACAAAAACAAAGGCGAGAAATCAGACTGCTCAAACTACAGGGGAATCACGTTGCTCTCCATTGCAGGCAAAATCTTCGCTAGGATTCTCTTCTTCTTTGGCTTGGCTTCGCGGACGAAGATTTATGGAGGGGGTAAAAAGTCCACGTCAGCTGCAGGCTCGTTTGTGGCTGACCAGTCCGATGCGGGACAGGCAGACACGATTGCAGCGGTTGCAAGGGAAAATTGGTTGGTTGGGGTTGGGTGTTGGGTTTTTCCTCCTTTGCCTTTTGTCAGTGAGGTGGGCTCTGCGGTCTTCTTCAAAGGAGGCTGCTGCCCGCCAAACTGTGAGGCGCCAAGATGCACGGTTTGAGGCGTTATCAGCCCACTGGCGGTGGTCAATGTGGCAGGCACCAAGAGATTTCTTTAGGCAGTCCTTGTACCTTTTCTTTGGTGCACCTCTGTCACGGTGGCCAGTGGAGAGCTCGCCATATAATACGATCTTGGGAAGGCGATGGTCCTCCATTCTGGAGACGTGACCCATCCAGCGCAGCTGGATCTTCAGCAGCGTGGACTCGATGCTGTCGACCTCTGCCATCTCGAGTACCTCGACGTTAGGGGTGTGAGCGCTCCAATGGATGTTGAGGATGGAGCGGAGACAACGCTGGTGGAAGCGTTCTAGGAGCCGTAGGTGGTGCCGGTAGAGGACCCATGATTCGGAGCCGAACAGGAGTGTGGGTATGACAACGGCTCTGTATACGCTTATCTTTGTGAGGTTTTTCAGTTGGTTGTTTTTCCAGACTCTTTTGTGTAGTCTTCCAAAGGCGCTATTTGCCTTGGCGAGTCTGTTGTCTATCTCATTGTCGATCCTTGCATCTGATGAAATGGTGCAGCCGAGATAGGTAAACTGGTTGACCGTTTTGAGTTTTGTGTGCCCGATGGAGATGTGGGGGGGCTGGTAGTCATGGTGGGGAGCTGGCTGATGGAGGACCTCAGTTTTCTTCAGGCTGACTTCCAGGCCAAACATTTTGGCAGTTTCCGCAAAGCAGGACGTCAAGCGCTGAAGAGCTGGCTCTGAATGGGCAACTAAAGCGGCATCATCTGCAAAGAGTAGTTCACGGACAAGTTTCTCTTGTGTCTTGGTGTGAGCTTGCAGGCGCCTCAGATTGAAGAGACTGCCATCCGTGCGGTACCGGATGTAAACAGCGTCTTCATTGTTGGGGTCTTTCATGGCTTGGTTCAGCATCATGCTGAAGAAGATTGAAAAGAGGGTTGGTGCGAGAACACAGCCTTGCTTCACGCCATTGTTAATGTTATTCTACTAAATAGAATAATACCTAGTGTCGCCGAGAATATTCTCCCAGAATCACAGTGCGGCTTTCGCGCAAACAGAGGAACCACTGACATGGTCTTTGCCCTCAGACAGCTCCAAGAAAAGTGCAGAGAACAAAACAAAGGACTCTACATCGCCTTTGTTGACCTCACCAAAGCCTTCGACACTGTGAGCAGGAAAGGGCTTTGGCAAATACTAGAGCGCATCGGATGTCCCCCAAAGTTCCTCAACATGATTATCCAACTGCACGAAAACCAACAAGGTCGGGTCAGATACAGCAATGAGCTCTCTGAACCCTTCTCCATTAACAATGGCGTGAAGCAAGGCTGTGTTCTCGCACCAACCCTCTTTTCAATCTTCTTCAGCATGATGCTGAACCAAGCCATGAAAGACCCCAACAATGAAGACGCTGTTTACATTCGGTACCGCACGGATGGCAGTCTCTTCAATCTGAGGCGCCTGCAAGCTCACACCAAGACACAAGAGAAACTTGTCCGTGAACTACTCTTTGCAGATGATGCCGCTTTAGTTGCCCATTCAGAGCCAGCTCTTCAGCGCTTGACGTCCTGCTTTGCGGAAACTGCCAAAATGTTTGGCCTGGAAGTCAGCCTGAAGAAAACTGAGGTCCTCCATCAGCCAGCTCCCCACCATGACTACCAGCCCCCCCACATCTCCATCGGGCACACAAAACTCAAAACGGTCAACCAGTTTACCTATCTCGGCTGCACCATTTCATCAGATGCAAGGATCGACAATGAGATAGACAACAGACTCGCCAAGGCAAATAGCGCCTTTGGAAGACTACACAAAAGAGTCTGGAAAAACAACCAACTGAAAAACCTCACAAAGATAAGCGTATACAGAGCTGTTGTCATACCCACACTCCTGTTCGGCTCCGAATCATGGGTCCTCTACCGGCATCACCTACGGCTCCTAGAACGCTTCAACCAGCGTTGTCTCCGCTCCATCCTCAACATCCATTGGAGCGCTTACACCCCTAACGTCGAAGTACTCGAGATGGCAGAGGTCGACAGCATCGAGTCCACGCTGCTGAAGATCCAGCTGCGCTGGATGGGTCACGTCTCCAGAATGGAGGACCATCGCCTTCCCAAGATCGTGTTATATGGCGAGCTCTCCACTGGCCACCGTGACAGAGGTGCACCAAAGAAAAGGTACAAGGACTGCCTAAAGAAATCTCTTGGTGCCTGCCACATTGACCACCGCCAGTGGGCTGATAACGCCTCAAACCGTGCATCTTGGCGCCTCACATTTTGGCGGGCAGCAACCTCCTTTGAAGAAGACCGCAGAGCCCACCTCACTGACAAAAGACAAAGGAGGAAAAACCCAACACCCAACCCCAACCAACCAATTTTCCCTTGCAACCACTGCAATCGTGTCTGCCTGTCCCGCATCGGACTTGTCAGCCACAAACGAGCCTGCAGCTGACGTGGACTTTTTACCCCCTCCATAAATCTTCGTCCGCGAAGCCAAGCCAAAGAAGAAAGATAACCACCACTAAACTGGCCAATGGGAAAGCATCTCCATCTGTTATACCAGTAGGGTGGAGCATTGCTACACCTATAACCAATACCAAGCAGTCAGTATAATATGCCCTCCCCCATTACATCATCACAGACATTGAACCATTTGGTGGTGTGGGAACCCATTTAGAGGTATCAGAATAAGTAGGTATCCTGCACTGTTCCCAATGCAGGATCTTGACCTGAAACCTCAGCAATTTATTTCCTTCCACAGAGGTTGGTTGAGCTGCTCAATTCCACCAGCAATTTGTTTTTTTTAAAATCAAAATAAATAAATTATACTTATCTTCATTTTGGCAAAATCAACAAGCGTCGATATTTTTTTTAATGTTAATTTTTTTTTCACATACAGCCCTGTAACAGGGCAATTCAGCCTTTCGAGACCGTGCCACCCTATTTACACCCCGTTAACCTACACTCCCATTCGTTTTTGGAGGGTGGGACAAAACCGGAGTGCCCCCCCCCCCAGAGAAAACACATGCAGACACGGGAAGAACGTACAAACTCGAGTCTGGTCCTGATCGCTGGTGCTGTAAAAGTGTCGTGCTATCTGCCTCGACAACCATGCTGCCTTTGCCCAAGATTTTATTTTTGCGGGGGAGGGGGGGGGTCACAGCCAAATTGATTTGCTATAGTTGGTGCCATTAGCATTCTCTTCAATGTTAGCTTCAATGAAAGGTCATCATTAATGCATACATATTTTTGCCCTGACTAGATCAGGATGTAAATTCTGAACCATATACTTCTGTAATTTACTCAAATCCTGCAAACTAAATGTAATCTTTAACTAACAATGCACCCCAGCATTTTTCAATTATTTCAGTTGGGGAATCTCCACACTTAAACCAATTATTTATCACACAGCTGAGCAGGACCTTGTTGCATTAGAAATCAATAATCTCTTGGACCACCAATTTATGGAGCTGATCACTCCACTGCCATGGAGTTTAGAAAACAAATGTAAATGTTGGCCGCCCAGATAATGCAGGGAGTGTGGGGAATGTGCAGTTCTGGGTATTTGTGGCAGGGATCATTCCAAACTTGGCAAATGACATCAAAATTTGTAAGAAAGAAATGGAGAGTGTTGGAAATATTCATCAGCCAGGCAGCTTCTGTGAAAAGTTAATGTCCCGATGATTCGACAACAGGAAAAGTTTAAAAATAAACCAGATTTCAGAGAAAGGGGAGGACAGAGGGAACCAACAGGGTGACGAGGGAGGGGGGGGGAGGTGTGCAAAACACATCTGGTGGTACTGCTGACTGAAGGAGCGTTTAGTCCATTCAATAAAGAAAGAGATGTGGGGAAAGTGCTGGGGATTGGTATATTTATAAATATGTTTAATGATATAGAAAAAGAGGAGATAGGAAGTGTTATACAGGCCTAATATGGCTGATAATCCGAAAGTGTTGAATTCAGTGCTGAGTCGATAAGGCATTGCTCCTGGAACGTACATTGAGCTCCTTTCATACAGTGCAGAGAGCCAAGACAGAGATGTTAGAGGGGGAGCTGGGTGATGATAAGCAACTAGAAATTCAGAGTCGACTTGTGGACTGAATGGAGGGGTTTTCTACAGCTGACACCCAATCTACATTTGGTTTCCCAACGTAGGGGAGAGTATATCACAGGTATCGAACAAGGAGCACTGTATTGGGAGAGATGGAAGTGAACTGGTGCCTCCACTGGGATACATCTTGGTGCACGAGAGATGGAAAAGGGGAAAAATAGCAATTCTTGCCTTTGCTGGAGTTGCATGGGAAGGTGCGGTGATCAGGGAGGAGATGGAAGAGCAAATTTATGGAGAAAGATTGCTTTGTTTTGCTGAAAGAAGAGGAACAAGGGCCTAGAGCAAAGCACAATCGGGCTGGAGAAACAGGAGGCCACGCCCCATCCACAGGAAGCAAAGGACAACCAGCATTTCAGGCCTGGGCTCTTCATCAGGGGTAAGCAAAATAAAACAATCAGGAGTCTGAATGAAAGGTGGTGGAGGAGACGAGGGAAAAGGGGGCAGGGGGAGCAGTGCATGCTAACAGGTAAGAGGGTCAAATTTGGATACAGGTGGGAGGGTAGAATAGAAAATAAAGCTGTGGTGATTGGGGAGAGGGTAGCTTTCTGAGGGGTGAGGGATAGTTAAGAGTTCTGAGGGGAGGGTTTAATTGAAATTTGAGGTTAATGCTGGCTGATTGGAGAGTGCCCGGATGGAATGAGGTGTTGGCCCTCCAATTTGCAGGTAGCCTTGATTTGATCATGGATAGGCCATTAACGGACATAATCGGTGTCAGAATGGGGGGGTATGTAATTGAAATAGTTGGCCACTGGGAGGCCTTAGCTGTCGCAGGGGACAGAGCGAAGGTGCTCAATGATCTCCCAGACAGTGTCCAGTCTAGCTGATGTAGAGGAGGCCACATCAGGAGTACTGGAAGCAGCAAATGTCTCCTGCAGATATGCATGTGAAGTATTGCTTCACTTAGAAGGAGTGTTTTGGTCCCCAAATGGTGGTGAGGGAGGAGGTGTGGGCGGAAGCATGGAATTTCTTGTGGGAGGGGATTAGTGGACAAGGGTCATGTAGAGAGCAGAACCTGCACAAAGCAGAAAGGGGAAGCTGTGTCCGGTGGTGGCATCTGAAAATTATGGACAATGATATGTTGGATGCAGGGACTGGTGTGATGGGAGGTGAGGACAAGGGGAATCCTGTCCTTATTGCGTCTTGAGGCAGAGGGAGCTGGGGCAGGTGTGTGGGAAGTAGAAGAGATGTGAGTGGTACTGAGTTAATGGCAGTAGAGAGGAATCCACATTTTCTTTTGAAGAAGAAAGACATCTCGAATGTTCTGGAATGGAAGACCTCCTCCTGGGACCAAATGCAACTGAGATGGAGGAATTAAAAGAGAAAAAATAGGATCCTTACAGGGGATAGGGCGTGAAGAGGTGTAGTCGAGGTAACTGTGAGAACTTGTTGGTCTACGGAAGATAGTGGTGGCATTATATTACAGAGGTGGGAAATGACAGGAATATACATTCAATAAGGAGGCCTGGTTTTGAGCGGGAGATAAAGTGTTTGAAATGGAGCTGATGGAGATTCTGAGGGCTGCCAGTGATAGTGGAGGAAAGGTCACTCTGGACAAAAAGGAGACTAAGGAGCAGAACTGGTGTGGAAGATAACATTCTCAGAGCAGAGGTGGTAGACTGGAATGGAGTGCAGATAAGAAACAGGATGGGAGGGGATGTAACTGAGAGTGTCAGTGGACTAGCAGTCGGAATCTCAGGGAAGGGCATTTGACACGGATGAGCACGAGCACCTTACTGCTCCAGTGGTTTCCGTGACAGCAACCGTGGTTACCGGGTAACTAGAGCAGGAGTGCCTGTGACTGGTGCCAGGAAGGTGAAAGGAAACAGGAGCTTGCCTCAAAGAAACTCGCATCATTGTTTCTGAAGCTGCACTCTGCCAGTCTTCATGTCACTCCTTTGGGAGAGACAGGACTTCTGAGTGAAGCAGCAGGTCCTGTTCTGATTGATGTCATTTCAATGCACCAGCAGTATCTCTGGATACAATCATGTTCTGTACAGCAGATTGTACTTGTGTAGTTGATCAGATTCTGTAAATTTCATCCCATATTACAGAAAAACATTACATTTCTTGATAGAATTTCCAGCTTAGTAACTCCAATCTATGCATCACTGAACACAATCGAAATTTAATTAAACAGAAACTCTTCCCAGATGGCTGAAACCTAGGTAAAATAGAGATTGAATTTTGTTATATTGGTACTGAAATTTAATTTTGATATTTTCAACACTAAGCTCATCATTGAAGATTAATGCTTGGGGATATATCGAAAGCAATTATTATTTGGGGAAAAAGAGGGTGCAAAATGCCCCAAATTATGAATAATTAAATAAGCATTGATCAGTTTGCAAAATATGTTGGATTTTAATCGAAAGCAAGTCAATTATCCTTTGGTTTTTTTTAAAGGTATAAAACTGGAGTTGTGTTTAACTTTTTACTGAACATCGTGATATCCAAAAAGAAAGACGTGATTTAAAAGGAGAACCCATCCTGAATCTGGGTGGGAGAAAAGGTGCATGAGGTGCGGGCTTTGGAGGAGATGATTGGTGGTTGGGATTCCTTGGGATACCAGGATGAATCATTACTCATCTCAACAGTTTGTTAGGATCAGTGGCGGGCACTGTTAGTGCAGCGGTTAGTGCAACTTGTTTATAGCATCAGCAACCTGGACTGGGGTACGAATCCAGCGCAGTCTTTAGGGAGTTTATATGTTCTCTCCGTGCCTGCGTGGGTTTCCTCTGGCTGCACCAGTTTCCTCCCACATTCCCAAACATATGGGGGTTGTATGCTAATTGGGGTATTTAGCCGGCACAAACTCACGGCTGTTACCGTGCTAAATTAAATTAAATCTGAGACGCTTATTCGTAAAACAATATTTATTTGTTTGTATAGATGAAATACATGTCCTGCACATGTTTGTCTGTATGTGAGTTATGTCTGGTTGTGTGTCTGTATGTTTTACTCCGAAGACTGGAGAACACTGTTTCGACAGTTATACTTGTACAATCCAATGACAAGAAACTTGAAGTAAAAATTAAATTAACATGTCTCAATAGAGATACACTTATTATTAAAGCATCCAGCTGTTCAAAGTTATGCTGACATTCACCTTTATGTTATTTTGCAGGAGTCTGTTCAGTGGGTGTGTGGCCATTGAAATGTCTGGAGTAAAGTTCCTACAACAATTACTCAGGCTTAAAACTGATAGCCAATCCTTCTTGTGAGACAGCACAGGTCCAAAGGTTGTTGCTTCAGTTGTTTTTCTTGACTGTTGAATGACAGACATTAACAATCAAAGAAAAACAAGCTACAGGGCCTACTAGGGAGTTTTTGAACTTCTTCACTCAGAGACGCTGGATTAGATTTTGTGGTAAGAATAATAGTGGGGCAGACAGCAATCACTGTTAATAAGCAGGAAATGAGAGAGCAATTTCTGAATTCACAAATGAGCAGCTAAATGCGGAATGTGAGATGTTCACAGCGCCTTGTGTCTCCTCCAGCATTGTTACACGAGTACCTTCTTATCAGACTCAGCATTAACAAAGGGAGACCATCATGCCTGCATGTCACAATACCCTTTACGCCCAATGAATGGTCACTGTTGTAGATGTTTCAACTAATAATGACATAGCAAGAGTCCACAAAACTTATATCATAAGGACCAGGTAATTTCAAGTGATGTTGGTTGGGAGATGAACATTAGCGAAGATATTGGAATTGCATCCCTGATATAGAGTAATGGGAGTTTTTATGTCTGTCGAGAGGCAGAATGGTTCTTGGTTTAACGTCTTGTTTAGTTTAGCAGAGAATAAGAGGTAGGTGTGCACAACTAAGTAAAGATATATTGATATCATTTATCATTAATCTACATCAGCCATTCTCAATGGAGGCCATTTACACAACCCCACCCCTCCCCAGACCACAGGATATTTAAGGGGCCCCAGGGACTGAAATCATAAAATAAATATGCTTTTTATGTAGTCGGTAGGAAAGAAGAACAGAAGAAACCAGCTAAACTTGACTCCTCTTCAAGGAAGGAGGCCTTTAAACTTTAAGCAGAGCCTTAATCGAGGCCATAGCCAAAAGAATTTGTGAATTGCTGGTCTACATCATTTCCTCTGTTCATTTTGCTCGGAACCATTCTTTATCTCTTCTAATCAATCCCTACGTGTTTTAGGTCAGAATAATCTGAATATGAACATCTTGCAAGCTGACAGCTGTTTATTTAGATTATTCACATTTTGCAGCCTTTTGCATCCATTTTTTCCACCAATAGTAATACATTATCCCAGCTTTTCAATTATTCCAACTGGTAGTGAAATAATAAGCTTAAGCTTCCCAGGTAAAATATACTTTCAATTTTTGACCTTTGGAACTCTGCATTGTCCCTTGCCCATGTACTGAGTGTGTGTGGAATATTCTTTCTCAATACATTTTCTGCGATAAATGGAGTGCAGTTACTACTGACTACTTGTTTCATCAGGAGCCCATTAATATTTGATTAGGAATATGCAGATAAATACATGTCAAAGCAACAGGCTTTTCTCCACTTCCTTTCAGCACTGATTGAATGATCTGACTTGGTTGGCTATATGTTCTCATGAAAGTTATTACTGCTGTCATTTTGTTTATTCCCTAATTTACAGTCTGCTACTCTCTCTGTTCTTCATTAATCTTCAATCAGATTTCTCCGCTCTCCTTCGGTAAGATTGTGACAATGAACAAGAATAGGCAAGATTGTGCTGAGAGTCCGACTGTGTGGTTGCCACTAAATTGCCTTCTGAGTTCAGGGGTGATTAGGGAAGGCCAGTAAATGTGTCAGTAACTCGATTCATGAACGTGCAAGTATCCCCGGTGCACTGTGACTGACCACAGAACGAACACCAGTGCTTCTTCCTTTCTCACTTTTAGCAGGAGGCATCTGCCTCTTTCACAAACTTCTTTCCACCTCCTCCGCCATCAGCGCTTCAGCAGAAACCAAAGATCATGAACGTGGATTCCTTCTACTGGAGACAGAAGGAGAGTGGGAGAGAGGGAACAAGAGTGGGAGAGAAGTAATTTAATTTTTTAAACATTTTATTTACAACTAATTTTGGCCATTGTAACCCATTACACCCAATTAACCTACAACCCTGTATGGTTTGGAGAGTGGGAGGAAACCAGAGCACACGAGGGAAACCCATGCAGGCCACAAGGAGTATGTAGAAACTCCTTCCTTACAGCACCAAATTCAAACCCGGGTCGCTGGTGCTGTAATAGCTTTGCCCTAATCGCCACGTTAACCAGAGTGGGGGAGAGGGAACGAGAGTAGGAGAGAGGGAAAGATTTTTCTCTGGTGTCTTTTTTTTCCATTCTGTACCTACATTATTGACCTGCCCATGCATTAGTGCTCTGCAAGCCCTACCAGAACTGCAGCTCCTTCTATCATGTGAATGCCTGTGATCTTTTCATTCTTGTCTCTTCAGGTAATGGAGACACAATCCTACTGACATTCCTGAATTACCAGTGGGCTGCTTTTAGGGGATGAATATTCCTAGCCCCAGTGTGCAAATATGATGATCCCCAACCAAAACAAAAATGGTACAGTCCATTTCTTTGCTGGAATCATTGCACTTATACACTGCCTTTCCCATTTATTTTTGCACCTTAGCTCAATGGCTTCCTTCCATTGGAGTTCTTTGGGTCCTGGGATGACTGAGGAGCTTTATGCCAGATGTACATTCTCTGGACAGCTAGGTGTGTACTTTCTACAATTTGCATTTTGTTTCTTTGTGCTCCCATTGGAGAATTTGAGAGTGTTCAGTGTCTTTTAGAGTGCTTGCTTCTTTTATGAATCGTTAGGGAAAGGAACATCTTAATGTTTGTGCTAAGTCCGAGGAGCTGAAGCGTTTTCTCTATCCTCTCCATGGGAGACTGGACTCTGAACAGAAAATGTGTTTTGTGAGCCTGGTTTCAAGTATTTGGACGATCCAGTACGACCTTGATGAAGGATTAAAGCCCGAAAGGTTGGCTACGTTTCTTTATCTTTGCTATATATAAAGTACACTGTTCGAGCTTGCAGAGTTTCTCCAGCATTGCGTTTTTACTTTAACCACAGGGTCTGCAGACTTTCTTAGTTACCTTCTGGTCCTGCTCTCCCAATAGTCTCCCAGTATCTGCCCCTTCTGTGCTCCTTTTTACCAGCACTCAGCACTCTTTAGTGAGAACATGAGTGGACTGGAGCTGAATGCTTTTGGCTCTTTGATGAGCATCCAGGTCTGGCTCCATTCGCAGTCATTGGGGAAAAACTCACCTTTGGCTTTCGAACTGCTCATAAGAAGCGGTTAAACCTACCGGGCAGGCGGCACTTGGGGCCCTTTCCCATTGCACCATGATTTACCTGGTTAATTGGCAGCTTGGCATTTTAAGGGGGAGGGTCCCGCCTCCAGTGGTGACAATGCAAGAGCAGGTGGTACTCTCACCCTGCCAGAAGGCGAATAGTGAGTTAACTCAGCCGGGCTCTGACACTTGACCCCACCAAGGCTCAGAGCCCAGTTGAATTTAAATTGGCTATCCAGGTTGGGATGTTTCCCACTGTGTACTTACCGAGTACGGACCCAGTAAATTACCTGGTTCAACTCACATGTAATCGGCAGTGTGAAAGGCGCTTTAGAGTGTTGTGTTCAGTTCTGGAAGGATGTGGAAGCTATGGAGAGGGTGCAGAGGAGATTTACCAGGATGTTGCCTGGATTGGGATTGGGATGTAAGTAAAAATGCTGGAGAAGTTCAGCAGGTCAAGCAGTGACCTTTGTTCAGAAAAGGAGGATAAGTACATGGTCACAGTGCTTGAGAGCAGCAGGGATTACAGATGGGGAGCAGTGAGAGAGAATTCCACAGAACTCCCTTTGGAGAGCAAAGGCAAACTCCTTCAGGGCAGGCAATTCTTTGCTACATAAAGGACACTGTTTGACCTGCTGAACTTCTCCCGCATCTTGTATTTTTACTTCAACCACGGTGTCTACAGAATTTTGTGATTTAAGTCTTCGATGCAAGGTTAGCAGAGCTGGAACTTTTCTCTTTGGAGGAGAGAAGAATGAGGGGAGACTTAATAGAGATCTACAAGATTATTAGAGCCATGGGTAGAGTGGACAGCCAGCACCTCGTGGAAGAGGCATTCACAAATTGACGTGTGGCACCATGACTAACAGTGATTCCACCAATAAACACGTCTTCCCATAATTCTGGCAGGTTTTCAATTCTTAAAAAAAAGTGACAGTATTTGCTTTGGTTAATCATCTAAAATAATATTTCATCTCACCTGGTTAATTCCTAAGTAATTTGGCAGCCAGATTAAAGTAATTGGGTGAATCTGAGGGTTAATGAAGTGAATTCACAGTGATCACACACTGATAGAGTAATTTTGCTGGGCAATGCATGGCATCATTTGTGAATGTATATGTGGCGGAGCGATGTAGAGAGTTGAATAAATAAGAGGGACATGGTTTACATGTCATTTCATTATTCTAAACATGCCCTGAATTGTATGAAATACTCAAGATATTTTCTGACTAATGTTGAAACTATTCTAACATAACCTGCTCTTGTGCCTATTACCTTGGTTGGTAAAGGAAGGCACCCTGCATTCATTTTTAAGTATCATTCATCTGTCCCTGCTACCTTTAAGGATCAATGCAAGTGCTTTCTGAGGTCCCTTTGTTCCTCTGGTATAGGATGTGATTTGTATTTCATTTCCTGACATTTCTCTGGTTGACATTTCATCTAAAACTTTTCTACCTAACTGAGCAGATCATTGTTTCAGCCTGAACTCTAAACATTTCCTTCTCATTAGGGGTTTTTAAGACTGCAGGCCTGTCATGGCACGATCGAGGAATTTTGCCGCGACATGGGACGGCCTAAAAATGAATTTTCGGTCAATTCCTGCCCAACGATTTATCCTTTTTCGGAGGAAGCCTGCATCGTAAATCATACGGGAAAAATTCGTTGAATGTCATCCACCTCCACTGCATGACCAACCCCAGGACTGTTGCACTCAGGTACTTGCAGTCTAAAAAAGCGCCCAGCGTGAACGACCACACGGGCAGTAATTAGGTTCATTCTTTTCAGCAATTTTACCACCATTGCAGTCTAAAAAACATTATTGTCAATTGCAATGAGATCTTGATCGTTCACACAACATTTAGATGTAAATCTTTAATTACCGTTATTAAAATGCTGGGGACCAAGTACTGAGCCCAGGGGACTCTCACTCGACAATCATCCACTTCCTGCTGTTGATCCAGTTTTGAATCCAATCTTGCCGCTCTTTGGGCTGCAACTTTTTAAGCAAAATCTGCTCAGAGGGAGTTTATCAAAACATTGTTCAATCCATTTAGGCTGCATTAATTGCCTGCCTCATTGACCCTCTGAGTTATTCTCTTGCCCTTTATGAATAAAAAAAATCCACCTTTGGAACTTCTCTGTAGCCATTTCCTCCTTGCTTTACTAATTTTAGGCTAAAATCTGAAAGATTATGTAGGCATTCACTGGACATGTTCCAGAAGAAGCCAACACCTCCCAAAGAAGAGGCTCAGCCAGGTCCTTCGGGCATTACAGAGTGACGGTTCATCAGTGGAGGTTATTCCACCTGAAACTCTTCCAGTGAGGCACAGTGAGCAAGTTGAGAACAGTGATGTGGTTGATCTTGATCCTTCTAAATTGTATGTGATAGAGGCTAAGAAAGTGTTTACAGAAAAAAATTAAAAAGTGAAAAAAATTTAAGTTTAATTTAGCATAAGTTCAGTATCCCACGTAGCTTTGCTAAGTATATAGAGTAATAAGGTGTTCGCACAATGTCCTCATTACATAACACCCAATTTCACAGAACGTATCATGAGCGTTAAGTGGTGCATACCTGTATTCCCTATCTGTCCTTTTCCAAAAGGCTTTTTAGTATTGATTCAAGAATCTCTTTTCAATGCATTCTGGGTCAGATAGCTCTACTGTTCACCTTCCACCTCCAGAGTGTTCTGCGGCCGCTCCATGGTAATAATGCCCCTGGCAACGGAAAGGAAATCTACCATCCTGGAGTTAAGTCTGCCTGCACCCCTAACCATAAAATTTTCCCTATTACTTTCTTGACCCCTCTTCCTATTAGATCTGAGCTGATCGGAGGTGGTGCTGTGGTGCTATCCATGGCATGCAAAATCATCGAGGACCCTTTCCACCCTGCACGCAGCATCTTTCAGCTGCTCCCGTCGGGAAAGAGATACAGGACCACCAGGCTGAGGAGTAGCTTCTTCCCATGGACAAGAGTATAAAAAAAGCAGAAAGAAATCAGGAAGGCAAAAAGATGCATGAGGTTTCTCTGGCAGATAATGTGAAGGTAATCCTAAAGGGTTCCTGTAAGTACATTAAGAATAAAAGGACAGTAAAGAGGATCAGAGTGGTCAACTGTGTGTGGAAAGGGGAGATCTTAAACAGTTTTTTGGCATCAGGAAATTGACTGTCTTGGGTAAACTTGTACCTCTCACTTTGTTCGTTTTAGATTGGTCACAGTATTCGAGCTACCGAAAGAAAATAGACACACACCGAGAGCAGTTCAGTTTATATAAGTCTTTATTACTAAATTTAAAGCTGAATTCACACTACAACATGCAAGCCCTTCCCAATTATACTTATGAATGCCTGGACTGGTCCCAACTGTCAAAGCGAGGCGATGACTGCACACTTGTAGTAGATTGTCTGGGCGCCGGTAGCAGCTTCTCCACCTCCCTGGATCGGGATGATAGTTTGGAATCTTGAAGTTTTTCTTCTTGCTGAGAGATGTTGCCACCTTTTGGAGAGTCTCAAACTTCAGCAGTGGGACCATGGCTTACATTACCCAAAAGTTGTTTACTTCAGATCTTATCTCTTTGAACAAATGATTTAATTATCTTCGAGGTCTCCTGACAGTCTGCGACCAACAAAAGACAACTGCATCATGGTGGAAGTTGGATAATGTCTACTGATTCATATGCATCCCTGGGCCCCATAGTGGAAGTTTAAATTTAGATAATGTCTTCCTATATTCAACTGCATCCTGGGCCTCATAGTGAAATTTAGATTATGTTTTCTGATGCAACTGCATCCCTTCTTGCATAAGCTGGTCTAAATCCTCCATTACATTCCACCCCTTGGTCGCAGCCTGTCACTTACGAGACCTAACAAGCATTTGAGTACAGAAGGAGCGAAAAAGAGAAACTAAAACTATAATAAGCACAAAAATAAACAATAATGTGAGCAGCCAACGAAGAATATTGTGGCCCAATCCCCCAAATGTACCAGTTGTAAGAGATCAGTAACACTGATCTAAAAGAAAAGTGAGGATTGTGAGAGATGATAAAAACTGATATACAAATATGAACATGAAGACAGACGAAAGGGCAAAGGAAGCAATAGAACTCATCAGATCATATAATTTGTGAACCTCTTGGGAAATACGAATAACGTCATAACCTAGGATCAAGGCGCCAAAGAAAATCTTGGCACCTGAGAGAGCACATCTATGCCGAAGGACAGGGGACATACGCATAAGCGAGGGATGATCCTGTAAATGGGAAATATGATGCAGGTAGGGGACGGTGTATGCCAAATAGCAGCAACCACCCCACGTAAGGGGTAACCATGCAAAGGCACGAGACCCACAAACCCAATAGGTCCCGTTCATAGGGTGCTTGGAAATAAAAGGGGAATATGCCAGACAGTCACTGTATCCTAGTGCATTAGCAGGCCTATCGGGGAACTTACCAAAGCAGATAGAGCCCTTCACATGTTGAGAAACAATAAAATAGGGGGGTGTGATATTATAAGGTGGGGTAGAAATATGCCATCCTTGAAAAATACCCAAAATTTCACTTAGACTAAAGAACTGGGCCTCCTCAGGCACAGACTTATTAACATCAATGTGAACCCTGCTTTTAGAGGGATCAAAATATTTCCAGGCAGCAACCACCTTTCGGGTGAAAGGAATGGGGATCATGGGAATGCCTGCAAAGGGCCTATGGTACAAATCCAACAATCAGATATATTCAATCGGTGAGCGTACGCATAGGAAACATGGAGAAAGGAATTGTCGGACAAATCTGAAGGAATGTTGGATGGTGAACTAGACAACCAACCCTCCACAGAACCGAAATCCTCCCACCACTTAGCGACAGGTGGTGCAGAGTTATTACAAGACAAAATGACCTTCACAGAAGTAGGGGTCAGTTGGTCCATCCACAAACAGAATAAAGGAACCGTGACCGGCAATAACATATTTATATAAGCTACACTTGAGGCGGGTGACCGAGGACCTCATTGGTGTAATGCATCGGGCCGTGTCCCCCATGGGCAACTCCCTCGGAACGTCCTCGACATTACAAATCCAATTGCTGGCACCAAAGCAGCTGTTAAGCCAGATCAGCAGGAGCACAAGATGGAGGATCTGGAACAAAACAGAGAAGCCTGACATATGTCTCTCACAATGCCGTAAGCGTTCAGTATTTAAACAAACTAAATCATCCTGTCCCTCAATAGCTACCCACCGAGTGTTACCCTGGGCAGGTGTCACTATTTCCCCTTTTACAGGAGGGCCACTACCTGTTGGTGCCACCCATACCTTTTGTCCGGCATTCCCTAGTTCGGGAATGGGGGGCAATGACTGTTTTTCCTCTGGAATAGGCTGTAGTTCAGAAGCGTGAAGAAGTCGGTGAAAAGGTGTACCTCCCTTTAAAGGGCGATGATTCAAATTGTCAACTGCCTGCTGCAGCACATGGCACCACCCCTTCAGGGTCCCCAGTGGTGTTAACAAACGAAATTGTTCCTTCAGTAAGCCGTTCATTCGTTCAACTAACCCAGCACCCTGTGGGTAATAAGGAATATGGTGGACCCATAAGATACTTGTCAGTTGCCCAATCACAGATTGCCTTCCCAGAGAAGTGTGAGCCATTATCAGACTGAATTTCTTCTGGTACATCATAACGAAAAATTAAATGGTTTAGTCCTTGGATAGTGCTAGGTTGGTCAGCCGTCTCGGTGGGAAAAGCAAAAACCAGGCCCGAAAAGGTCTCAACCATTACTAGGACATAACGTTTACTCATACAGTCTGGCATAGGGCCAGACCACAGCTGAGCGAGCTCCCCATCTTATTTGGCCATACGGACCAGGAGGAATGGTGCGGGACTTCACAAGCTGGCATGCTGGGCATATACGCACGACCATGCGGACATCGTCCTGATGGACGGGTAAGGCATGTGTATGGGCCCACATAGCTGATCCCTTCTCCCCCAAATGGCCACTCTGTTCATGTGCCCATCGAGCCAGGGGGACAGTATCGGCGCGGCTGATAGTGGCAAGCTGATCTGCTACTGCATTATGTTGTGCCATGTTCGTCGTTGCATTGGTATGGGCATCAACGTGATATATGGTTATCTCATGATGATGGGAAGCATCCCACAACAGCTGCCACAACTGTTTGCCTCATACTGGGTGATCATGTATCAGCCAGTCGTTCTTTTGCCAATCAGGCATCCATATCACTAGTCCATTAGCCACAGCCCAGGAATCAGTAAACAAACGAAGAGGGTGATCATGGGGTCTAGTGGTAAAGTGACTGCCTTCAACTCAGCATACTAGCTGGAGCCACCATCCCCCTCCTCCAATAAGTGAGTTTCTGACCTGGGATGGTAAGCCATTGCCTTCCACTTCTGCTTTCCTTGCACCCACCGGCTGCTACCATCAGTAAACCAGGCATCCTCTTGTTCTGCTGGAGTGAGCGAATCATATGGTTTACCCCACTGAACTGGTGAAGGGGGTAGGGGAGGGGGCAAGGTGGGTTCAACGTCCTCATGAGGAGACAGAAGATCAGCCACCTGTTCGTGTATGTGGCCCACCCCTTCAGGCCCTCTGGTTGCACGACTCTGAATATACCACTTCCATTTAACAATAGAAGACTGCTGAGCCCACCCGATCTTTAGATTAGCATCATTAGCCAGGACCCAATTCATTATTGGAAGTGCAGGTTGTAATTGAACATCTGCATCACCTGTCATTCTTTCAGTCTCCAGCAGGGGCCAGTAACAGGCTAGTAACTGTTGTTCAAAAGCAGAATAATGAGTGTCAGCCTCGGGCATGGTACGTGACCAGAATCCCAGCGGGACTCGGTGGCCCTCTTGTTTCTGCCAGAGGCTCCAGGATGCCACATCATCAGTAACGGAGACCTGTAGTTCATAGGGGGTATCTGGGATGCATGGAGCAATGGGCAGGGCCTGAAGAATAGCCTGCTTGGCGGACTGGAACACCCTTTCCTGATCATCACCCCATACAAAGTCTGTTTTCTTTCGGGTAACCTTATATAGCAGACGTAAAAGCAATGCCAAGTGTGGAATATGGCATTGCCAGTATCCCAATAACCCCAGGAAATGCTGGGTCTCTTTTTTGTTAGTAGGAGTACCCAAGACTGCGATCTTATTGAGAACTTTATCGCGAACCACCTGTTCTCCAGCATGCCACTGAATTGCAAGGAAGATAACTGTCTGGGACGGGCCCTGTACCTTGGCGGGGTTAATGGACCACCCTCTTTCCATCAGGGTATTTTGGACACTCTCCATACCCTCCTGTACCATCTCTTCCATGGCCCCTTGGATCATCACATCATCATATAATGGTGAATTGAGAGGGAAGGCGATACTGTCACCGTCTCCAAATCACAGGAAATTAGGCTGTGGCAAATAGTGGGAGAGTGTACATAGCCCTGAGGGAGGCGGGTGAAGGTATACTGGTGCCCCTTCCAGGTAAAGGCGAACTGATCCTGTGAGACCTTGTCTATAAGAATATTGAAGAAGGCATTAGCGAGATCAATGATAGCATACCATGTTCCTGAGTTCCCAGTAGCAATGTTTTCAATAGGGTAACAATGTCCGGAACTACTGAAGCAAGTGGTGGGGCATGTTTGTTCAAAAAACGATAGTCAACTGTCATTCTCCAAGAGCCATCTGGCTTCTGGACCGGCCAAACAGGGCTGTTAAAGGGCGATGTTGCGGGCCTCACTACCCCTTCTTCTTGCAGAGCATCGATGGTGGCAGTAATCTCTTCCTGCCCCCGAGGGAGGTGATATTGTGGAATACATACTGGTTTCGGAGGGGAGGCACCATCACAGGATCCCACTTAGCGCGACCCACCACTAGTCTTTTTGTAATAGTCCGAATTCCAAATGCAAATCCCCCTTGGCTAGTATTAAGGGCCGTACCGGCCAACATATTAATATCCAGGATACACTCGTCAGTGGCAGCCACTGGGGCATGTAACCATATAGGGGAAGGGCCGTCATCCACCGTGGCGTGGACTTTTATTTCCTTTGCCAGGGTGATCGCTCCTCCCATCCCCTCTATTCGAAATGTCGGTCCAGTCCAGAGGTCAGGGTTACCCGGAATCACCGAGTGCTCTGCACCGGTATCGACCAAGGCCAAATATTGGTGGTCATTACCCCCAACCCAAAGGACTTTTAATGGTATGTAGGGCCCCGGGTCCCCGTGTATCCGCCGTATCTCAATGGAGTAGACACGGGGGCCCTGCCCACACCCTCATGCTTTAGTAGGGTTCGGGGGCTTCCAGGCCCACATGCCACTATTATCCATAAGAGCCTTTTTAACCATTTGTTGTATCTCATCACGGGTAACTGGAGCAGGAGAAGCTGGCTCGATAGGAGCAGTAAAGGGAGCAGAGAGCACAGCTGGGCCAGGATGACAACAGCTGGGGATGATGTTCCCCTTCCTTCCTCTTATAAAGGGCATAAAGGACCGCAGTAGGTCTCCCATCAATATCACTTTTAGGTACGCCTAACTTTAACAAGGTTAGAAAAAGGTCCTTTCTTGTCGGTCCGTTATTAGCAGTAGCCACTTTCTTTTCATCCTGCTTGTCTGATTTAACCTGGGTTGGACGTGAGTGGATTTTACCTCCCAACTCTAATTCTCGAAACCCAGATAAGGCGTGCACCGCCTCAGACACAGGGTGCCCAATTAGCGGACTAGTTACGGACAGAACCAGTCCTCATACAGTGGGTTGGGTGGAACGAACCAATCTGGTATGCATTCCGGCTGTGAATATCTCTTCATCAGGGCTTCCCCCATGTACCCACAGCCTCAAACGCCCTGCATACAAGGCAGAGGCCAGGGCCTGCTGACGAATTACTGCTATACCCTCCTCTGGGGTGCCCCAATTGTTCTGCAAATGTAAATCCCAATCTACTGGAGATGGGTATACTCGTAGCAGGGCATCCCCTAGAGTGGCAAGTAAGTAATCCATCTCTCTCCCTCTACCCCGCAGCTCAGCAGTCACCCGGATATCAGTAGTCAATGTTCCTAATCCCAACAATTCCTCAGGGGCTAAATATACATTACCCCCTCCTTGCTCCCAAACACACAGGAGCCAGGCTGCCAGAGTTTCTCCTGCCTTTTGCCTAAATCGATCTCCAATGGCAGCCAGCTCTTTTACAGAGAAGTCACGGATCATTGACTGTTCTTGACCTCTGCTCCCACTTTGGCCCACAGGCTCCTTTGCCCAGTGGACGGGACGAGGCCTAGGCCATCCCATAGAGGGGGTAGGGGCCATAGAGCATAAGCAGGGGTTCAGGTATTTTCCCCTGGGTCCTCTTGGGAGATTGGGGTATCTATCCCTTCAATCTCTACCCTTACCTCATCCCCCCTTCCGTCTGTTTGGGAAGTCTGCTGCCTAATGGGGTGGGCGTGAACAGCAGGTGGAGAGGGCAGTATGTTAGGCACATGCTGAGGAGTATTTCCATTATTACCATGGTCATCTTTCCAGATATTCCCGTCCCATTCATCAATTACATCAGGATCGTCGCCATTCCTTATCATGGCACGAATATGATGTGGATTGGGTTCTACTCCATGCCTTTTTTTATCTGCACAGAGCTGCTGCCGGAGTTTAATATTACGGCAGATCGTTTGGACATGCTTATCCTCCCGTTCTTTGGCTCGGTCCTGACTGGTGCAAACAATCTCGCTCATCGTGGAACAGCATTGTCGCAGGGCTTCTAGCTCCTCCTCTAGTTGCTCTCTCTTGTGCTGAGATTCAACTTCTCTTTGAACTGATTCTGCTTCACACTGAACGGAGCAGTGGCCAGCAGCCAAAAACCGTCCATCAGCGTCCCCTTTTTAACAGGAAATTTACTTTCTCGAAGGAGAGTGGCAACCCACTCTCCCAGAGGCGCACTTGATGGATCTAACTTCTCATCCCAACTGAGGGGTGGTCCCAACAAAGACAGGGTATTGGCCAACATGCCAAACCCATCATCTTTAAAAGTCCATCCTGGAATCAAGAACTGCTCAGGCTCACCTCTTTCTTTCGGCGAAACATCTTGAGACCAATCCTGCCAACTATGCCAATTGTCTTGGGTAAACTTGTACCTCTCACTTTGTTCGTTTTAGGTTGATCACAGTGTTCGAGCTACCGAAAGAAAATAGACACACACCGAGAGCAGTTCAGTTTATACAAGTCTTTATTACTAAATCTAAAGCTGAATTCACACTGCAACATGCAAGCCCTTCCTAATTATACTTATCATTGCCTGGACTGGTCCCAACTGCCAAAGCGAGGCGATGACTGCACACTTGTAGTAGATTGTCTGGGCGCCGGTAGCAGCTTCTCCACCTCCCCGGACCGAGACGTTGGTTTGGAATTTTGAAGTTCTACTTCTTGCTGAGAGATGTTGCCACCTCTTGGAGAATCTCAAACTTCAGCAGTGGAACCATGGTTTATATTACCCAAAAAATTGTTTACTTCAGATCTTATCTCTTTGAACAAATGATTTAATTATCTTCAAGGTCTCCTGACAGTCTGTGACCAACAAAAGACAACTGCATCTCTTGGCCTCATGGTGGAAGTTGGATAATGACTACTAATTCATATGCATCTCTGGGCCCCATAGTGTAAATTTAGATAATGTCTTCCTATTCAATGCATCCTGGGCCTCATAGTGGAATTTAGATTGTCTTCTGATGGAACTGCATCCCTTCTTGCATCAGCTGGTCTAAATCCTCCATTACATTGACATCATGCCTTAGGAAGGAAGGGGAACAAACAAAAGAGTCATGGAACAGATGGAGATTGAGGAGGAGGAGGTACTTCCTGCCTTACAGTGAATAAAGGTTGATAAATTCCCCAGGCCAGATATGATATTCCCTCGGACCTTGAGGGAGAATAATGTAGAAATTTTTAGGGACCCTGGCAGATATATTTGAAATGTCCTTAGCCATGGGTGAGGTGCCAAAGGATTGCAGACTAGCTCATGTTGTCCTGTTGTTTAAAAAGGGCTCCAAAAAATAAACCTGGTAATTATAGGTCGGTGAGTCTGACGTCAGTAGTGGGTAAGTTATTGGAAGGAGTTCTGAGAGATAGGATATATAGGTTCTTGGACAGCCATGAGCTGATTAGGGACAGTCAGCATGGATTTGTATGTGATAAGTCATGTTTATTGAATCATAGAGTTTTTTGAGGAGGTTACCAAGAAGGTAGATGAAGGAAAGGTTGTGGATGTTGTCTACATGGACTTTAGTAAAGCCTTTGACAAGTTCTCACATGGGAGGTTAGTTCAGAAGGTTCAGAATCTAGGTATCCATGATGAGTTGTAAACTGGATTTGAAATTGGCTGTGTGGGAGAACATAGAGAGTGGTAGTGGATGGTTGCTTCTCAGACTGGAGGCCTGTGACGAGTGGTGTGCCTCAGGGATCTATGTTGGAACCATTGTTGTTTGTTGTCTATATCAATGATCTGGATGATAATGTGGTGAATTGGATCAGCAAGTTTGCTGATTACACAAAACTGGGAGGTGTTGTGGATGGTGAGGAAGATTTTCAATGCTTGCAGAGGGATCTGGGCCATTTGGGAGAAAGGGCCAAAAAAAGGGCAGATGGAGTTTAATGCAGATAAGTGTGAGGTGATATATTTTGGAAGGGCAAACCAAGGTAGGACATAAACAGTAAACGACAGGGCACTGAGGAGTATTAGGAGCCGAGATATTGGGGTCTGGAGAGGGTTACAGAGACAGGGAGGTGTGTAGGGGACTAGAGGGGGGGGGGGTTACAGAAACGGGATGGGTGTAGGTGACTGGAGGAGGTTACAGGAACAGGGAGGGGGTTACAGAGACACAAGGTAAGTAGTAGACGTGGGATGTAGGGAAGCTGAAGGTATTACAGAGACAGGGAGGGGTGTATAGGACCAGAGGGTGTTACAGAGACAGGGAGGGGTGTAGGGGACTGGAGGGGGTTACAGAGATGGGGAGGGTGGTGGGGTTAATGAAATGGTACAGGAGTAGGGGACTGGAGGAGGTTACAGAAACAGGGAGGGGTGCAGGGGGCATTATTCCACATGCTGTTGCATGTGGACTGGGTTGTAAAGAAAGCTTTTGGCATCTTAGCCTTTATAAATCAAAATATTATAAGAGCTGGGTTGTTATGTTGAAGTTGTTTAAGGCATGGGTGAAGCCAAATTTGGAGTATTTTGTGCAATTTTGCATGCCAAACTACAGGAAGGATATTAATAAGGTTGAAAGAGTGCAGAGATTTACTAGAATGTTGCTGGGTCTTCAGGAGTTGAGTTACAGGGAAAGATTAAACACGTTAGGACTATCTTCTTTGGAGTGAATAAAAATAAGGGGAGACTTGATAGTTTACAAGATAATGAGAGGTATAAACAGAGTGGATGCGAGTAGGCTTTTTCCACTTATATTGGGGGAGATAAATACGAGAGATCATAGATTTAAGCTGAAGGGGGGAAAAGTTATGCGGAATCATTAGAGGAAAGTTCTTCACTCAGAGAGTGGTGGGAGTGTGGAATGAGTTGCCATCTGATGTGGTGAATGAGGCCTCGATCATGTGTTTAAAAAATAAATTGGATAGGTACATGGTTGGGAGAGGCTTGGAGGGAAAAATCAGCATACTTACCTCTGGTGTGTCCCGATGCAGTCATTTACACAGGGGGCACTGTCAGGGTACTTTTACACAGCCTTCCTGGGTGGCAGAGTTTGTCAGAGGGGGAACCGTCGTATTAATTAGGCCTGCTCCTTACGCAGTGGCTGCGGTCATTTTACACTGCAGCTGCTCCGTAAAAATATACAGGGGTACGAGTGGAAAGATTGCGGGATGGAATTTGCATAAAAATTCCATCCCGACATTTTAACCCTGTCACTGAAGCAGAAATTCTCTGCTGTTCAGTGGTTGTGTAAAAGTGCTTTTTGTTCAGTAAAATCTTGAGTAGCAAGTAGAAAAGAGGCAGACTGAAGTTGTGTAGGAAAACCGATGGAACAATATGATAGATTTTATGTGTTAACATCACCCATCAAATGTGACAATCGGAAATGGGACGTTGGAGTGACGTCTTGCAAAATGTGACGTCTTGCAAAATCTCTGTCAGGAGATATACAAGTGAATTTCAAAGAATTATGTGACTATCAGGGGATTCCAGAAATCAATCCAGTGAAGAATGTGACAAAAAATTGTTATCGTGTCATCTTCCTTTAAATGAATTGATTTGCATCTCTTTGGAAAGTCAGAAAGTCTCTGGAGTGAAAAGACCATGCTGGAGAAACTCAGCAGCTCCAACAGTGTTTTTTAAATAGCAAAGTTAAAGATACAAAACCGAGGTTTCGGGCTTGAGCCCTTCTTCAAGTCTTCATCAATGTCTCTGTTTGAAGATTAAATCTGTAAACAATATGAAAATAGGTTTGACTCCTTTCAAAAGGAGAAAAGCACATTTTATGGGTGTATCAAAAACACAAAATACTGGAGAAACAGCAAAGGTAAAAATACATTACCGAGGTTTTGGGCTTGAACCTTTCATCAAAGTATGAGAGAATTCTGGCAGATGTCCAAACAAAAGATAGGGGTGGGGGGGCATTGGGGTGTGGTAAAGGCAAGGGATGATAGGTGGAGGAGGGAGGGAGGGGACTGCAGCAATGTGGGGGAGGAGGGTGGGGAAGGGAGGGGAGGACTGGAAAGGGGTAAGGGAAAGAAGGCAAGCAAGTTTAGCAGAAAGCAGGGAAATCAATTCTGTTTGTTTATACATCCGCTGTGTAAATTTCCCAGAACACAGTCTGTGTAAAAAGGACTCATTCCTGTTCTGGCATTTTACCTCCTAGATCCGTGAACAACGGGCGAATGAATAGGACATGTAGCCTCCTTAAATACTACACTTCAGGGACTCTGTCTAAACTCACGGTGTGATACGGATATTTGGAGTTTTGGTCGTTCCTGTGTGGTCGTCCCAGAAGGAAGGGAGACACTTCATAATGAAAACAATTACACAAGTTCTATGTGAAAAAAAAAACATAAATAGTGTTAAGGCCATCTGGCTGGAGAGTGCCCAGATGGAAAATTCTTCCTCCAATCTGTGGGGAGGTCAGGGGGGGGGGCAGGTGAGGGGTGGGCGAGTTCAGAGGGGGAGTAGGGGGAGTAGGGGGTAGCCAGAAGTGGGGGGCGGAGGAGATGAAGGCTGGCGGTTTGTGAAGAGGGAGCAGAGAGTGGGGAGATGGGGGTAGTGTAGGGAAAGGTGTAGGAGGATAGGGAAGGAGTGGTGAGGGGGATAAGTAAGTAAAAGGGATCCAGTAGTGAGATCAGGACTCCAGTAGCAGTCTGTGTCAGGACCCATGTGGTACAAACCAGTATAAATTGTATGGGTGTTGCAAGTGAGGGAATTGATTCGGTAGGTCTTAAAGGCAAAGATCTGGACACAGTTTTGGTAGTAAAGGATTTTAGTTACAGAAGGCAAATGTGGGAAAATGGTAACAGGGGCAAAACACACCCACACAGATTGGCAATGAAACACGTACCATTTACGAATGTGTGAAAATTGCAGTGGGGATGAAACACACACACACTAAAATGGGTACATACTTCTTTGGCTTGGCTTCGCGGACGAAGATTTATGGAGGGGTAATGTCCACGTCAGCTGCAGGCTCGTTTGTGGCTGACAAGTCCGATGCGGGACAGGCAGACACGGTTGCAGCAGTTGCAAGGGAAAATTGGTGGGTTGGGGTTAGGTGTTGGGTTTTTCCTCCTTTGTCTTTTGTCAGTGAGGTGGGCTCTGCGGTCTTCTTCCAAGGAGGTTGCTGCCCGCCGAACTGTGAGGCACAAAGATGCACGGTTTGAGGCGATATCAGCCCACTGGCGGTGGTCAGGAGATGGCTGCATGCGCGACAGAAGGCTCGTTTCTTCTCTAGCCAGGACGGCTTTGCAAGGGGAGCCTGGTGGTCAGCTCGTTTCTTTGCCAGCATCTCCTGGATTTCCTGGTTGTTTTCGTCGAACCAGTCCTTGTTTTTCCTGGAGGAGAAGCCCAGTACCTCTTCAGTGGATTGCAGTATGGCAGTCTTCAGCTGATCCCAAAGGGTTTCAGGGGACGAGTCCATGAAGTGGATTGCATCCTCGAGCTTTGCTTTGAGGTTTGCCTGGAAGTTTCCTCTCACTTTGTCTGACTGCAAGTTTCCAACATTGAACCTCTTTCTGGGGGCTTTACTGTTCCTGGATTTTGGCTTGAAGTGAAGGTTGAGCTTGCAGTGAACAAGCCGGTGGTCAGTGTGGCATTCCGCGCTGGGCATGACCCTGGTGTGGACCACATCTCGTTTGTCTCTTTCTCGCACCAGGATGTAGTCCAGGAGGTGCCAGTGTTTGGATCGGGGATGCATCCAGGTGGTCTTCAGGCTGTCCCTCTGCTGAAAAAGGGTGTTTGTAATGACAAGCCGCTGTTCTGCGCAGAGCTCCAGCAGGAGGCGTCTGTTGTCGTTGCACTTGCCGAGACCATGCTTGCCCAGGATTCCTGGCCAGATTTCTGAGTCTTTGCCGACGCGAGCGTTGAAGTCGCCAAGGATGACAACCTTGTCGGCTGTAGGGGTGCATTGAATGAGGTTGCGCAGATCAGTGTAGAATCAAGGAAAAACTGATACCCCCACCACCTCTTGACTCAGTGCAGGCATGGCTCTATGCTACTAGGGACATGAATTAAACACACTCCCAAGCCTTTAAGAGTGCACACATTACCAACAATTTTTCTAGCTCCATTCCACGGTTCTAGGCCTGGAGTGAAGCAGGGTAGTCCCAAGATAGCAAAAAGAAACAACTGAGCACACGTGATACCCTTTATAGTGCTGGATGGCTGAGGGGGTCCAGCCCAGATCGTTTACAGAGACACAATTAATCTGATTACAAAGGCCAATGACCCAAGGTCAAGTACAAAGGAATTTAAATTGGTCAACGGCAAGGTGTGCATTAATAGGTGGGGGTGGGACCAAATCTTGATTGATAGGTGGTGTGTCTTCTGAACAAGTAGTGGGCAGTGCTGCCACGTGAGAGCCACAACCCTTAACAATACAATGGTTAAACATCTAAGTTCTATGCAAGTGCATCAGACGAACACACGCCAGCAACTCGCCACATCTCTTCATGAATTTCCCTGCAGAGTCCAGAGTTGGAAGATTACAGTATAGGTCAATCAAAAAAAAATCTGCAAATGCCAGAATTTGAAACAAAACAGAAAATACTGGAAATAATACACAAATGTTCTGGAGAAACTCAGCAGGTCATACACATCCACAGGATGTAAAGGGTAAACAACGTTTTGGGCATGGGCCCTTTGTCGGGGAACAGGCTAAGAGACTTTCATAAAAAGATAACAGTTAATGTTTTAGATCCAAGACACGTCACCATCTACCTCAGTGCAACAAATATGGTGAGTAAGGCAGATGCATTGAAAGCTCTGCTTCTCTTAACATACAGTATTTAAATAATTTGGATTTGAGTGTATGGGCATTTTTCAGATGGCAAGAGTATTGGAGATGCAGAGAATTGTCAAGAGGACAGGCTGGAGAAATGGCGGATAATGTGGAAGGTGAAAGAATGCGCATTGGCAGAAAAAATGAGACTATCACAGCAGTAGAAATGGGGGTACAGGTACGACAAAATTGGAGGTATGTGCAAGTTAAAAGACCAAAAAATTAAAGTCCCACAGATTGGAAACTGCCACAAATACACATTCAATATTGAAAACCAAAAATTACCATGACTGCACTTCAAGCATGAATACAAAATTTCCTGAATAAACAAATGAATTTCCAAAACATCTGCACCCAGTTCAGTCCAGGCGGCACAGTTCACGTAACGCTATTCCAGCGGCAGTGATTGGGACCGAGGTTCGAATCCTGTGCTGTCTTTAAGGCGATACTTTCTCCCTGTGTCTATGTGGGTTTTCCCTGGGGGCTCCGGTTTCCTCCCACCGTTTGAAGCATACCCGGAGGTTGAAGGTTAAATGACTGTAAATTGGGCGGCACGGGCTCATGGGCCGAAATGGCCTGTTGCCATGGTGTTCGTATAAATTTAAAATTTAAATTTAAATCTACACTTGTGAGATCCAAGATCTCTCAAGGATTTTCAACTGTTGTAGAACTGAGATGAAATTTAAATTTATATGTAGACATACGGCACGGTAACAGGCCATTTTGGCCCACGAGCCTGTGCCATCCAATTTATACCCCATTAACCTACACCCATGGTACGATTTGAATGGTGGAAGGAAACCGGAGGCCCCAGGGAAAACCCATGCAGAAACAGGGGTTTTCGAACCCTAGTCACGGTCACTGGCGCTGTAAAGGCATTGCGCTAACCGCTACACCAACCATGCAGCACACTTGCATAAACAATGCAATTATAGTAGGAAAATGTGAAATTTTGTTTTTCTTTTTATAATCAACTTTAAAAGAAAACTTACCTCCCAGGTGCCAGGGGCAGGTATACCTCTGAATGAGTCCACAGCATTCTCAGGAGGGAGAGTGAGCAGCCGGGTGCCTTGGTCCATGCAGCTACCAGTGACATTAGGAGTAGGGATGAGGTCCTAAAGAAGAAATATAGGGAGTGAGGAAGTAAGCTGAAAAGCAGGACCTCAAGGGTGGTAATCTTGGGATTGCTGCCTGTGCCACATGCCAGTAAGGGTAGCAATAAGAAGTTGTGGCAGATGAATGCGTGGCTGAAACTTTGGTGCAGGGGACATGAGTTGAGATTGCTAGCTCTTCTGGGGAAGGTCTGACCTGTACAAAAAGGACAGAATGCACCTGAACTGGAGAGGGCCCAATAACAAGGGGGACAGGTTTGCTAGAGCTGTTGGAGAAGGTTTTAACTAGTTTGGGAGAGGGATGAGGACCACAATATGAGTGCAGAAAATAGGTAGAAGGTGGAAAGGATGATGCAATGTGTTATGAGTTTGTAAGGGAGGACAGGCAGGGAAGGAAGCATAATAATGTTCCATATATACTCGTGTCATAGTCGATCCCATGTAAGAGTCAACCTCCTCCCTTTTTTGGCCCAAAAATCACTAGCTTTCCATATGACCCTGTGTAAAAGTTATCGACAGTCCCCTCCCCTATTTTTGGCCCTGACTATCTGCCCATCTGGGCTACCGATACCCTGGATATGGATCATCGCATCAACCACCTGCCCATCCAAGCTCCCAATAGCCCAGGTGTGGATCCTTGCACTAACCACCCACCCATCCGCTTTCCTGATGCCTGACTGTGGATCCTTGTATGGGCCACCCACCAGAGCTCCTGATACCCCGATCAAGGATCCTTGGCCCAGTTGGATGCCTGGTGCAGATCCTCACCCCAGCTGGTCTAGAGCACCCAGTGTCCCAGCCACAGACTCTCTCCTACACCCCAGCTGCCAATCTGACATCTCAAATGAGGACTCACCACCTGGTCCCAGTCACCTGAGCACCCGACACTGTGAACGATGAAGGTACTTAACGTAGTCAAAAGTATGACTGCTGCAAAAGTCAACCCCACAAATTTGACCCAAAAAATTTGTCCAAAATACTTGACTATTACAAAAGTTTATATGGTATTCAGTTGGAAGGTTTGAAATGTGTCTATTTCAATGCAAGGAGTATTAGGAATAAAGCAAACAAACTTGGAGCATGGATCAGAACGTGGAACTACGATGTGGCGGTTACAGAGACTTGGCTGACGGAAGGACAGGTTTGGCTGGTCCAGATATCAAGGTTTAGGTGTTTTAAAAGCAGTAGGATGAGAGGTAAGAGGAGGGAGGTGGGGGAGTACCATTACTAATCAGGGATAGTATCACAGCTGTAGAAACAGATGGCGCTGTGGAGGGAGTGTCTGCTGAGTCAGTGTGAGAGGAAGTCAGAAATAAGAGGGGAGCTACCACTGTGCTAGTGGTAGTCTATACGCTCCCAAATAGCCCTCACAACACCGAGGAACAGATAATTAGTCAGATTTTGGAATGGTGCATGAAATTACAGGGTTGTTGTTATGGGAGACTTCAACTTCCCAAATATCGACTGACACCTCCTGACTGCAAGAGGGATAGATGGGGCAGAATTTGTCAGGAGTGTTCAAGAAACAGTATTACTGACACAGTATTACAATGTTGACCAGCCGACTAGAGGAGAGGCCATATTGGATCCTGTACTGGGTAATGAACCTGGTCAGGTGGCAGACCTCTCGGTGGGGGAGCATTTCGGGGATAGTGACCGCAACTGCCTGAGCTTCAGCACAGTTATGGACAAGGATAAAAGCCTACAAAATGGGAAAGTGTTTGATGGGTTAAGGGCTAATTATTATAGGAACTAGGGAGAGTAAATTGGGACCAATGTTCACAAGAGGAAGCACTGAAGTAAAATAGAGGATGTTTACGTGGGGTTCAGGATAGGTTTGTCCCACTGAGACAGGAAGAAAAATGGAACTGTGGTTGACAAACAGAGCAGGCAGCTGGTTAAGGGGAAGAAAGAAGCATATATGACATTTAAGAAGGAAAAAAACCAGAAGGACTCATGAGAATTATATGGTAGCCAGAAAGGAACATAAGAAAATGGGCAGGAGAAGGCCTTGGCAAGTAGGATTAAAGAGAACCCCAAGGTTTTCTATAGATACTCGAGGAAAGGAAGGGGCATGAAGGTAGGGCTGCTTAAGGATAAAAGAGGCAACATGTGCCTGGAGGTGGAGGAACCCGATAAAGT
This sequence comes from Narcine bancroftii, assembly GCF_036971445.1. Lineage (NCBI taxonomy): Eukaryota > Metazoa > Chordata > Chondrichthyes > Torpediniformes > Narcinidae > Narcine > Narcine bancroftii. The sequence goes on along the minus strand of NC_091480.1, from coordinate 36,088,427 downwards.
CCTAAATGGATATTTTGCTTCAGTATTTATCTTGAGATAAGAATAGAATAGGCTTGTGTGTTGGATTAGGAAAGAGAAAGTGCTGGATCTTTTTAAAAACATCAAGATTGATAAATCATCAGAGCCGGAATGCCTCAGGTTGCTGTGGGGAGGGAGGGAAGAAATAGCTGGGGCATCGGATATGACCTATGCATCCTTCTTGGCCACTGGGGAGAAGGCAGAGGATCTGAGATTGGAAAATGTGGTCCCCTTGTTTAGAAAAAGTACAAGGGAGAATCCCAGAAATTCTAGACCGGTGAGTCTTACATCAGTGGTGTGCAAACTAATGGAGAGAATTCTTAAGAACAGGATTTATGAGCATTTGGAGGACAATCTACCCATGGATAACATGGCTTTGTGAGGGGAAGGTCATGCTTCATGAGGCTAACTGAATTTTTTGAGAGGTTAAAAAAGAAATTGGTGAAGGGAGATGGTAAATGTGGTCTATATTGATTCAAGTAAGGCATTTGACAAGGTCCCTCATGAGAGACATTCAGAAAGTCATGAGGCATGGGATCCATGGAACCTTGGCCGTGTGGATTACAAATCAGCTTGCCTGTGGAAAGCAGAGTGTAGTAGTGGATGGGAGATATTCTGCCTGGAGGTCAATGACTAGTGGAGCTCTGCAGTGATCTGTTCTGGGTTCTCTGATCTTTGTCATTTTTATAAATGACCTAGATGAAATAGCAGAAGGATGGGTCAGTGAGTTTGCGGATGATATGATTGGAGGAGTTGTGGATGGTGCTGAAGGTTATTATTGTTTACGGAAGGATATAGACAGGATGCAGAGTTGGGCAGAAAAGTGGCAGATGGAGTTCAATCTAGTTAAGTATGAGGTGATTCATTTTGAAAGGTCAAACTGTAAGGCTGAGTACAGTGTTAATGATCGGATGCTTAACAGTGTGGAGGAACAGAATGTCCTTGGGGTCCAAATCCATGGATCTCTCAAGGTTGCTGCACAGGTTGATAAGATAGTTAAGAAGGCCTATGGGACACTGGGTTTCATTAATATGGGGATTGAGTTCAAGAGTCAAGAGGCCATGTTGCAATTCCACAAATCTCTGGTGAGACCAGATTCAGATTATTGTATGTTCACATTAGTGGGCATAATTTTAAGATGAAGGGGAATAATATTAAAGAAGATGTGTGGGGTTACTTTCTTACATGGCGAGTGGTTGATGTCTGGAACAGGCAGCCAATGGTGGTGAAAGCTCAGACAATAGTGGTTGACACTAGAAAGACGCATGAATAGGTAGAGAAATACTGTATCATGTGCAAGCCCCAGAGTTTGACCTCATTTGAGCCTTGTGTTCAGAGCAGACATGGGCCGGCCCCTGTACTGTACTATTATGTATATCTGCACATAATTCTTTGAAAGCAGCAGGTCAAGTTGAGAAAGTGAAATCAAACTATTTGGAATCCTGCCACTGAATGAGATGCTGATGGTGTTTGGAGAAGTGAAGTGTGGTCTCTGTGGGGTTATTATTGCAAACGTAATGAATAGATCTGAGCTTTCATCTGAATATCCCTTATTGAAGGCAGCAACTCTCATCTCACACAGGACATTCACTTCATAAGCATACCCTTACATTTACATTGGAGGAAGGAAAATTCAGCTGGCATTGCTGAGGGGAGGGGAAACATTTGGTGTTGTGTAGAGGGAAGGATTGGAGACTCCTCATGTCATAAAGAATGGGGAGGAGTTGGACAGGTGCTTAGAAAGGGATAGGGGTAGACTGGTCTGGAATGAAGATCAGGAACAAAGCTGGAAAGATGTGGGCGAGATTGATTATGAGCTGGTGAGGTAGTCACAGATAGATGTTTAGTTGGAGATTGTTTGGGGTTGCTTTAATGTTTTAATCAGTGTTGGAGGATAACTGATGATTTCAGGAATGTATTTAACTGCAGGTCTCCTGGTCACAGCTTTGGGGATTGCTGTTGTATTATCCAGGGAATCTCGTCACTGAGGGATTGCCACTGTGCTATCTAGGGAGTGCCCAAAGACAGATGCCCAGAGGACAGTGAAGTCCATGTAAGCCTGCCAGATGAATAACAACAGAGGTCATGGGATGAAGTCAAAATGCGTATTCCCTGGCACGGAAATCTCTTCAGAATTACAATGGTGAATCACACCAGGAATCTGGTCCAGTTGCTCTATTGACGTGATTTGACATGTAAATGTTTGAAAATGGGATTTACTCTGGGTTTAATTGATTTTCAATTGCGAAGCATTGTGAAGAAAGAGTTCATTTTTAAGGCATTCTCCATTACTCCTTTGGATCCACACCATCATTTGGTCCATTGTACTGTCGCCGCCAAAAAAGATATCAGCTGAGTTACTTTTTCAAATATTGTTCATTAATTGCCCAGAAAACTATAAATTTCCTATAAATTGAAGAAATGACAAAGATCCAAAGGAGTCTAAATATAGCTTTAACGTTATAAAATTAAACATATTGGATCAATTTTCATTTTTGGGGCTTTGTGCTTTCATTATTTGATATTTTATGTATGTTGGAGGATTGATTGATTTTACAGATTTAGAACATGGTCACTGAAAAAACCTTGGAATTGTTCTTGGAGTTTGCTCAATGGTTTAATATGGGGGGGGGGGGGGTTGGGGACACATCAGTGATGCTGTAGGATCAGCACATGAGGACCTGACACCCTTGATAAATTAGTTAAAAAGTGCTAATTAAGTAAAGTTTTAAACTAATTAATACTTTAAAAATACATCTAAGTACTTCTACTTTACAATAGAAATGCTTCTGCAGTCTTACCTGGAGCTTGACGAGAAGAGACTTGAGGCCTATCTCGATGATGAAGCAGGAAACTAATGTCCGAGCTTCTCCCTGGGTGGGTGATCCCCTCAAATGGCCCTCTACTGGCATCACTCACCCACAACGATGAGAGATGGTGTCGGAGGAGAACCTGGAACTGAACTGCGCATGCGCAGAACAGCAAAGCTCAAGGCATTACTGGAAGTAGGGCCACAAGCCAAGGAGAAGTCGGGGACCTCCACTTCAGCTCCGGACAATGAGGAATTGGGCTCATTGAAGATGAAGAAGAACAACAACAATAAGAAGCGGAGATAATCAAAGGAGTTAAGATAATTTCACAGAGTAAAGTAGACGATTTAAAGCCAACAATAATGGATCAGTTTAAAGTAATGAAAGTGAGGGCATAAATAAAAGAAATGAATGCAGAAATGAAAGAAGAAATTAAGCGGAAAACTAAGAGTGATAGAGGTTGTGAATAAAATGAAGACGAAATTAGATAAAATGGATGAGAAGATAATGAGGGTACAGGAGGAAATGCAGCATGTTGAAGATAGGGTTTCGATTGTGGAAAATACTGGTTTAATCACGGTGAAACCAAAGCTCCTAGAGAAAGTGGATCTCTTGGAAACTTCAGTAGAAGGAATAATATTAAAATAGTGGGCTTCCGGAATGGATAGAGGATCCAATTCAATTTGTTTTTTTTTTCAAAAATTGATCCCTGAAGTTTAGGGAGAGCAAAATTTTGAAGATCCAATTGAAATTGAAAGAGCTCTGCGAGCAAAACCTCTTCCAAACCAGAAGCCTTGTTCTATAGTAATCAACTTTGTATGTTATCAAAGTCTGAGAGAATGTTCTAAGTATTGCTGTGAGAGGGGAAAGGGAACAGAAAGGCCCTCTTCAATGGGAAGGAAATAGAATTTTATTTTATCCTGATTTGAGTGAAGATTTACTGAAGAGAAGAATTCAGCCCAGCTAAGAAAGGCTCCAAATTTGTGGTATGTTACCCAATGACTTTGCAGATTTTTGTACTGGAAGACCAAAATAATTTCTTTTCTAATTTTGTTCAAGCAGAAGAATTCACCCAGGGTCTCCCTAGATTGCAGTTCCAAGAAGCTACTTTATCTCTGCTGGAATGAACTATTTTCCTTTTCCTGTGTTATTATTAATGGAGATGAGAAAGTTTGTAAGATGAAAGAAAATAGAATAAGAATTATTCTGTTTTTCTTCTTTTTTATTTCTGGGATGTTATTTTAGTTATGGATAACTAACTAATTAAATATTATATAGTAAATGTATCAAGGGAGTTAGGAGGAGTGGAAGATATTGAATGCTACGGGGTTAGATGCGTTTTTGTGACCTTGGAAGCAGCTCATAAAATGGAGGGAGGTAGTGTTTTACATTATTTAAACAACACTTACAGGGAGGATTTTGTTTTGCCTTTATGTAGTTATAAGTGTGGGATGGTGTACTCTTTGAGTGTTTATCTTCTATTTGGACTGCTGGAGGAGATGCGTACTGACACATAGGATATTAAACAATGGAATTAGGAGGACATTTGTGGGAGGATGGTAATGCAAGTAATGTGAAAGGGATTGATTATAGTTTACTGAGATGAGTAATGAAATTTGTAAATTTTAATATTAATGGGTTAAATGGATCTGTAAAAAGGAAGAGAGTGTTAATACATTTTAACAAAATGGCAGTCATTGTGGGTTTTCTCCAATTAACACATTTAACAAAAAAAACCACTTGAAATTAAAAAGGCACTGAGTTGGATATGTAGTGCTTTCTTCATTTAATTTTAAGGCAAGCGGTGTGGTAATTTTGATTAAAAAAAGAATCTTCAAATTAAAATTCAAAATTCAAAACCATGCAGGGAGATATGTTGAAGATACATTGTCAAATATATTCTGAATTTTTAAAAATTTCTATGTTCTAAATATTGATGATGAGAAATTTATTCAAGAAATATTTTAATAGGAAGGAATTTTAACTTCTGTTGAGATCCGTTATTGGATAGATCCACTTGAGTAGTGATGAGAACAAAATCAGCAAAAGCTACATTGCTATTAATGAGAGACTTGAAGTTAATAGATGTATGGAGGAGCATTTATCCGAGAGAGAAAGATTATTCATTTTATTCAAGTAGGCATGATTATTATTTGAGAAATGATTTATTTTTGATTTCAGCACAAATGCAAACTAGGATTCTTGAAGATGATTAAAAAGCAAGGATCTTATCTGATCATTCGCTTTTATTAATATCAATTGAAATGCCTTGCAAAGGGAAAACAATTTACAGATGGAGATATTTGTGAGTTTGTTAGAAACCAAATTTGGACATAAATTTGAACTCTGTAAATGATAAGTTTATTATATGGAATCCTTTGAAAGCATATCTAAGAGGTCAAATTATGTTTTACTTCCAAAATTAAAAAGGAGTATATGAGAGAGACTGATCAGTTAGAAAAAGAATTGACAGATTTGGAAAGGGATCTTCAAAAACGGGGTCCTGAAGATGAGCGTCGGAAATTAATTAATAAAAAAACTTCAGTATAACACATTACAAATTTACAATAACAAAGATATTATGAATTAAATGAAAGATCACTTAAAGTACTCGGTTGGCAATTAAAAAAGGAGCAGGTTTCGAGAACAATTAATGCAATTAAAAAGTACACTAATGTTATTACTTAGAAATAATTGAATCTTTTAAGAATTTTTATTCAAAATTATGTAGCTTGTAATCTTTAAAAGATTAAAATAAAATAGATAGATATTTATCACAGATAACTTTGCCTAGACTAAGTTTGGAAGTTTACTCAGTTAGAGTAGAGGGAGGCTATGAGTTCATTACAGAGTAATAAATTTCCAGGAATAGGTGGATTCTCACCAGAATTCTATAAAGAATTTAAAGATTTATTAATTCCTATCTTTATGGAAGTATTAGATCAGGCTTCAGAAAGCCCTACTCTCCCAGAATAATTTTCGACTGCAATAATTACCGTGGTACCTAAATGAAATAGACAGCCTTTAAAGCCTTCACCTTATAGACAACTTTCATTATTAAATGTAAATTATAAGATGGTTGCAAAAATTTTAGCAAATAGAATTAATAAACTACTACCTAAATTAATAAAGATGGATCAGACACGTTTTGATAAAAAGAACCAGTCGGCTGAAAAAGTGACCAATGTAGCATTCGCACTACATCAAAGTGTGGAAAGAATGATACACACCCGAGAAGTTGAAGTCAAAGACTGGTTTATTGCATTGGCAGCTCTGTTTATATTCTTTCCCCACTGCTGATGTCACAGCAGTGCTGGCCTCGGATTAGTCGGTGTTCCCACAGTTTCTTGTTCTTTACCGCCAGATGGATTGTCACCTGGGATAAAGGTCTTTGGCCCCTGCGGGGTCGCCTCGTTCATCACCCATCTTAATCTTTGACTACTACATGTACAAAGAAAATTTTAAATAAAATATTCAAAAAGGTGTAATATTCCTTGTAGCTATATTAAAATCATCCCAATTATTTAAATTGAAGCCTTGTATAAAAACATTTGCTGATAAACATTTCCTATTTATCCGTTTTACTTTTTCAAATGATGTCTAGATCTATCGATATTAAATATATAAAGACCCAATGCGCTAATGGCATTGTGAAGAAAGCATGTCAGCTTCTATACTTCCTCAGGTGTTTTTGGAGGCTTGGTGTGACTGTGGCAAAAAGGTATGGTGGAAAATGTGCTGGCAAGCTGCATTGTGGTCTGGTATAGGGGACACCAGTATCCACGAGCATAAAGCACTGCAAATCATAGTGGATGCAGCCCAGCATATCACAGACAAAACCCTCCCCACCAACGACAACATCTGCAGAGAACAGCAGCAATCATCAGGGATCCACGTCACTCAACACACGCTCTGTTCTCTCGCTCTCTGTTTCTCACAGAAGTGGTAGAGCTGCCACAAGACTCGCACCACCAGGTTCAGGAACAGCTGGTACCCATCCATCATCAGACTCCTCAACGACAAATTGATGTCATTTCTCTCTGTATTGTACAATCAATTTGTTTACATTTGTTTACATGTGCATGTATCTTCTTAAGTTCAATTTTAGCACTACCAATAAGTGGTGATTCTCCCTCACCAGCAGTAAAAAGAATCTCAGGAATAATCCTGATGTTATGTATGTAGACAATAATCTAAACTTTGAACTTTGATTACACTGAATCACAAGAATAGAAATCTGATCTCTATATATTCCACAGGATTATTTGCTAGGATTGCATATATTTTAAATCTCATGATTAGCACAATGCAATTACAGCACGACTAACTTGGGTTTGAATCCGGCGCTGTCTATAAAGAGTTTATATGTTTTCTTGTGTGTGTGTTTGTGTGGGTTCTCCCTGGGTGCTCCAGTTTCCTCACACCATTCCAAATGTATAGGGTTGTAGGTTGATTGGTTCTTTTGGGCAGCATGGGCTTATGGGCCAGAAGGGCTTGTATGTCTAATTTAATTTTTAAATTAATACTTATTACAATTCTGTTTCTTATAAATCATCTAGATTTTAAGAAACAGAATTTAAATAAAATTAAGGACTGTTGGTGCCTTAAGAGGCAATACATTGTTTTTTTTAAATTTATAAATTTAAATATAGACATACAGCTCAGTAACAGGCCATTTCTACCAACAAGCCCATGCCGCCCATTTACACCTGGAATGGAATATTTGGGAGATAAATTGGTAAAATTAGAGAAGGTTACATACATACACACACTTTAAAACAGATTTGAAATAATGAAGAATTCATATTTAGTGACTTTACAGAAACTATGGAGATTGATGTGCACATTTCACAATTAGGTACTAATTGAAATGACATCATTAAAACAAGTGGGAGATGTTCTAGCTGTTAAAAGACCTTTGCAAGGGTTTTGACAGAGGGCACAGATAAGTCACTCCTGGGTTTTTGTTTACCTAAAGACAATAGCTTGACCAAGAAGACTAACTCCTATTGTTTGCTGGAGAAGGTCATGGGTTTTGCAAGTGAGAGAATCACATGGGCTTTCTGGCAGTTGGTATCTCAGAGAGAGAGAGAGAGAGAGAGAGAGAGAGCTGAACAGTGCAAGCCAAGAAGCTTTTTGGAACTGAAACAGAAAACAACAGAGTGGTAGTCGGCTGGAAGTGCTATCTGCCTGGTGTTTCTCTTGGAATAAGTGGAACAGAAATAAACTCTGCAGCAGCCTGAAAGAAAGAGGTTATCATCTGGAGAACCCTAATGAAACAAGTTTTATCAGCAAGACATTGAGGTGACTAATGGTGGTACATCAGTTGTGGAAATTTTGGAACAACAAATCTCTCTCTGCAAACCTTACAAGAACCTTCCTGAGTTGTAAATATTTACCTTTCGAGCACCAAAGCCCGGTGAATGTTATACATGTTAATTTTTGAGCACAGTATAAGAATTGCCTGCAACCAGAGAACTTGAAAGAATGACAAGTGAGATTGAACTGTGAACCAAATAACTTTTCTTACATTTACACACACACATCACATACACGTGTGCTTAGAATTAGAAGGGGGTTAAATTGGGTTTAGTTAAGTTAAGAGAGATATGTTAAAGTTTGATTCTGTTTTCATGTTTAAAGATAATTAAAAACAACTTTTGCTTAAGTAACCATTTGTCATGGTGAATCTCTATTGCTGCTGGGTTTTGAGGTCCTTTGGGCTCGTAACACACCCAATTGTAAGCTACAACCCCCAGTACGTTTCAAATGGTGGGAGGAAACCGAATCCCCCTGATGAAACCCATGCAGGGGAGAACGTATAACTCCTTAAAAACAGCGTGGGATTTGAAGCCAGAGCCCTATCGCTGCTCTGCTGTAATAGCTAAACGCAATGCCAACTGTGTCACCGCATTTATTCATTTATGAGATCTGACCATAGCTGATAAGCCCAAATTTTACTGTCCTTCTCTTTGCATCATTTTTAGTTTTAAAAAAAATGCAAGGAAGTTCCATTATTTACTTCATGGTAAACAATGTTTAAGATGGGAATATATTTTCATTGAATATCAAAAGTATCTCAAATCATGAAAAGAACATTAAGGAGAAATCCTTACCAAACATGCATCTGGAGTTCTTAAGAAATTCGTGGTTTTTTTGATGTTGGATATCAGCAGGAAGAAGTAATCAAAAGTTCAAGCATAATTTTCAATACAGAACAGAAAATATGAATACATAATAAAAGATCATTAAAATCCTTCACACCATTGTACATTATTATTGTTAATGAAGATGGTTTCAATAGGAGGTGGTGAATTAGGAAATAGATAAATATAAATATAAGATAATTCAACTAACACTGCAGGTTGATGTGAAATAATCATTCATGGTGACACTCAGATAGATTCCAATTGACATTGATATCAATCAGAGTACCTTAAATAACATTATGAAAAGTTTTGTTTATTTGTCTCCAGCATGGATTCCATTAATTAAGTGAAATATAGATTAGTCGGGACAGCTCTGGTTATATCAGGCCTTCATGAAAAATCTTGAAAAGAAAGAAGAACGCTGCTTTGACGTACAACCTTTTCACAGCTGCAGGGTGTCTCCGAGCACTTCAAATGCAATTAATTACTGTGGAACTGCAATTGCTGTAATTTTGTTAGCAAATGGCACCAACATTCCCAGGTGCCTCAAACAGCAACCCTCTCGACTTCAATATTTCACTGGGTCCAAGATTCATAAACATTACAATTAGAAATAGAAGCAGAAGTTGACCATTCACAGCCCACCCCCCCCCCCCCCCCCACCCTGTTAGTGAGAAGAATAGTGGTGGTATGGCAAAAATGTAGAGCACAAGTCAAGCAAGTCCAGAGGTAAAGGTCCCATTATTGTCACATAATAATAATTTACAATGTAACATACATAAAATTCTTTAACTTGCATCTATTGTAAGGCAGACAGAGATTCTCGACTTTGTCCAGTGCCCCTCACACAAACCCACAGCACCTGGTGTCCCTCGGTGGTCTCCCCTCCAAGTACTGACCAGTCCTGATCAGACAATCTTGGGCATATTCAGGCTATTAGGTGCTGATGGGCAGAGAAGGCAGAGAGAGTTTAGGAAGCATTTCAGGCGAGGCAGGCACAAATGAATTTATTTTAATGCAGAGAACTTCACAGGTAAAGGATGCTGAGCTTAGAGCACGGACCAACACTTGGAATTGTGATATTATAGCAATTATGGAAATGTGGTTGAAGGATGGGCAAGATTGGCAGCTTATTGCTCCGGAGTATACAAGTTTCTCACAGAAGAGGATGCAAAAAAAGAGGCCAAGTTACACAACTGATTAGGGAGAACAGAATGGCAGTACCTAGACAGGATATCCTGAAGGGATTATCCAATGAAGACATACGAAGAAAACATAGGAATATGACAGAGATCACTTTGCTCATGTTATACTATAGCCCTCCCAACAGTTAACAGGAATTAGAGGATCTGACATATAAGCAAATCAAAGAATGATTTAAGAATAGTAGGATTATAGAGGTGGAAATATTTTAATTTTCTCAATATGTATCTAATAGCCTGAATATGCCTGAGAATGTCTGATCTCGGAAGTTAACCTAGCTCAGGCCTGTACAGAACTTGGAGAGGAGACTGCCTGGAAACATCAGGTGCTGTGAGGGGCGCCGGACAAAGTGGTGACTCTCCGTATGCCTTACGGTGGTCCACAGTTAAAGAAGTTCATGTATGTTGCATTCTAAATGTAGTATTATGTGACAATAATGGGATCTTTACCTTTGCCCTTACCTTGTGATTGGGATTGCCTTAGATGGGGCTTATCTGAGATGGAACGTATTCAGTGTATCCAAAAAGTCATTTGAGACAATATGTAGTGAGTCTTCCTCAAGATTGAATGGTACTTGACCTTATCTTAGTAAATCAAACTGCAAAGGTGGAAGGGTAGGTGGGGATACTTAAGAACAGTGACTACAATTCTCTAAGTGTAAATGTAGTTCTTCTTTCTTTCTTTGGCTTGGCTTTGCGGACGAAGATTAATGGAGGGGTAATGTCCACTCAGCTGCAGGCTTGTTTGTGGCTGACAAGTCCGATGCAGGACAGGCAGACACGGTTGCAGCGGTTGCAAGGGAAAATTGGCGGGTTGGGGTTGGGTGTTGGGTTTTTCCTCCTTTGTCTTTTGTCAGTGAGGTGGGCTCTGCGGACTTCTTCAAAGGAGGTTGCTGCCCGCCAAACTGTGAGGCGCCAAGATGCACGGTTTGAGGCGATATCAGCCCACTGGCGGTGGTCAATGTGGCAGGCACCAAGAGATTTCTTTAGGCAGTCCTTGTACCTTTTCTTTGGTGCACCTCTGTCATGGTGGCCAGTGGAGAGCTCGCCATATAACACGATCTTGGGAAGGCGATGGTCCTCCATTCTGGAGACGTGACCCACCCAGCGCAGTTGGGTCTTCAGCAGCATGGATTCGATGCTGTCAGCCTCTGCCATCTTGAGTACTTCGATGTTGGTGATGAAGTCACTCCAATGAATGTTGAGGATGGAGCGGAGACAATGCTGGTGGAAGCGTTCTAGGAGCCGTAGGTGATGCCGGGAGAGGACCCATGATTCAGAGCTGAACAGGAGTGTGGGTATGACAACGGTTCTGTATACGCTAATCTTTGTGAAGTTTTTCAGTTGGTTGTTTTTCCAGACTCTTTTGTGTAGTCTTCCAAAGGCGCTATTTGCCTTGGCGAGTCTGTTGTCTATCTCGTTGTCGATCCTTGCATCCGATGACATGGTGCAGCCGAGATAGGTAAACTGGTTGACCGTTTTGAGTTTTGTGTGCCCGATGGAGATGTGGGGGGGGCTGGTAGTCATGGTGGGGAGCTGGCTGATGGAGGACCTCAGTTTTCTTCAGGCTGACTTCCAGGCCAAACATTTTGGCAGTTTCCGCTAAACAGGATGTCAAGCGCTGAATAGCTGGCTCTGAATGAGCAACTAAAGTGGCATCGTCTGCAAAGAGTAGTTCATGGACAAGTTGCTCTTTTGTCTTGGTGTGAGCTTGCAGGCGCCTCAGATTGAAGAGACTGCCATCCGTGCGGTACCGGATGTAAACAGCGTCTTCATTGTTGAGGTCTTTCATGGCTTGTTTCAGCATCATGCTGAAGAAGATTAAAAAGAGGGTTGGTGCGAGAACGCAGCCTTGCTTCACGCCATTGTTAATGGAGAAGGGTTCAGAGAGCTCATTGCTGTATCTGACTTGACCTTGTTGGTTTTCATGCAGTTGGATAACCATGTTGAGGAACTTTGGGGGGCATCCGAGGTGCTCTAATAATTGCCAAAGCCCTTTCCTACTCACAGTGTCGAAGGCTTTGGTGAGGTTATCAACGGTGATGTAGAGTCCTTTGTTTTGTTCTCTGCACTTTTCTTGGAGCTGTCTGAGGGCAAAGACCATGTCAGTAGTTCCTCAATTTGAGCGAAAGCCGCACTGTGATTCTGGGAGAACATTTTCGGCGACACTAGGTATTATTCTATTTAGGAGAATCCTAGCGAAGATTTTGCCTGCAATGGAGAGCAGCGTGATTCCCCTGTAGTTTGAGCAGTCTGATTTCTCGCCTTTGTTTTTGTACAGGGTGATGATGATGGCATCACAAAAGTCCTGAGGCAGCTTTCCTTGGTCCCAGTTTGAAAAACTCATGCAGTTTGGCATGCAGAGTTTTGGCACCAGCCTTCCAGACCTCTGGATTAAATGACCTCTACATTAAATGTAGTTATGGAAAAGAAAAAGGTCTTCAAGTTAAGGACTTGAATTAATTAAGGTTGATTTTAATGGTTCAAGAGAGGACCCAGAGAAAGTAGATTGCATTCAGGAAGGAGTAGGATTTGGCAGATGGAAACTGGAGAACAAATAACTGCTGGAACACAATGGGTCCAGCAGCATCTGTGGGAGGGGTGTGGGGTGGAAGAAGGAACTGTTGATGCTTGGAGTCGAGACCCTGCATCAGGACTGAAAGTGAAGATAGACAGGATAGGTGAGCCAGGGACCAGACCCTTTCACACAGCCAACCCTCCTAGGAAGCGGGAAAACTTACTGGGCAGGCGGCACTTGGGAGCCTTTCCCACTGCACTTCACTGGTTAATCGGCGGTCTGGAATTTTAAGTGGGGGGGATCCAACCTCCAGCGGTGACAGTATGAGAACAGGTTGTGCTTTAAGACTGCCAGAAGGTGATTAGTGAGTTCACTCGGCTGGGCTCTGATATTTGCCCCCACCAAGTGTCAGGGCAGCTTGGGACATTTCACCCAGTTAATCCACATGGAGTCGGTCGTGGACAGGGGCTAGTGATAGATGCAATAAGGAGGAGAGAAACCTGATAGGCAGATCAGTTGGGTGGGGAAGGCAAAGATGTGGAGTTGGGAAACAGAAGAAGGTGGGTAATGGGTGGAAACAGGCAGTGGGGACCAGGTTTGTAGGGGAGGGGGTGGTGCAGGGCTGGATGAAGGTGGAGGCAGCTGCTGGAGGGTGATGTTCTAGGGCACACATGTCAAACTCAGGCCCGCGGGCCAAATTTGGCCCATGATATAATTATATTTGGCCCGCAAGATCATATCAAATATGTATTAGAGCTGGCCCACTGGCCGCTGCGCCAGTATAGCGTATGCACAGCTAATACTACAAATCCCAGAATGCTTTGCAAATGCATTGGCGCCGGCCCGTCAGCCTGCTAATCGCCCCCACCTCCTCTCTTTACTTTTATTAGCATCTGCAACCTGTCGCCTAACTCACATGTAATAAACCCCTTACGAAAAATGGCCAAACGAAAGACAGAAAACAGGACCTTTCAAGACAGGTGGGAGGAAAACTCTGACCCCAGAGTTTGATGAACTTGCATCTAAGTAGAGATGCCAAGTATCTGGTTTAGACCCAGGTGCATCAGAGTAAATCACAATGTAGCAAGCTAAGCTTGGATTAATATTTTCTTTGGTTAACTTTGGACTGTTCATCGTAGAAAGATTGGATTTTCATTGAAGCAAGTTGTTATTTTTTTGTCTTGTTGGCTTGTGAAAAAAAAAACATTTAAAAGGCTATAGAGAAATATTATTTATTGAATATTTTATTTCTCATTTGTTAATGCTTCTTCTGGAAAGAGTTAAACCAAAACTATTATTAAACATTTATTTTAATAAGAAAAAGTTTAACATTACATATGTTGAAAGAAGAGAAAACATGCAGATGTTGTTGAAAATTTTCAATAAATATTTAGTTTGGCCCACGACTTAGTCCAAGTTTTTAATTTTGGCCCTCTGTGAATTTGAGTTTGACACCCCTGTTCTAGGGCATCTTTGTGATTTATATTAACGACTTTGATGTGAATATTAGCAGGTATGTTTAGTAAGTCTGTGCTGAGACAGAAGCTGGCGATGTTGTGGAGAGCAAGGAAGGTTGTTTCAAGCTTGAGCAGGGTATCTATCATGTGGAAAGTTTGGCAGAGCAATGGCTGATAATATTTTGTCATGAAAGTTCGAGGTGATGCATGGGAAGGATATGTACAGTAATTGATAAGGAATGTTTTTATTTAAATTTTATTTAATTATTTGCATCATTACAGGAAAAAAATCAATAAAACATTAATCAAATATCCATAGTCAATTATACAAAATGGAAAATTATCCATAAAATCCATATTTTATATCCAAATACTATAAAAATTTTCAACTCAATTCCTTAAACTATTTTTTCCAAAGGTATACAATTTTGCATCTCATTATACCAGTTTAAGGAATTGAGTTGAAAATTTGGATTTTATGGATAAAGTGCTCCCTTATCCCTGCTTAGCAAGAGTCACCCTGGTCAGACGCTTTATTGATAACTTGTGGTGCGGGGGCGGGGGGGTTTAATTATCTGTCTTTTGGGTGGCTCCATGGAGGGGAACAACCTACAATTCCAGCAACAATTAAATGTTTTCAAAGAATGTAAAAGTAAAACGCTTTAAGGTTTATATATTCATGCAAGTGAAGTTTAGTTCAGTGTAAATACAGTAGGGAATTTTTGTCTTTTAAATTGTTTATTCTTAATGCAGGTGTATTAGTTAGGCATTGTAAGAGTGAGTCTCAAGCAACCGGAAAATACACTTATCCAGAATCTACCAATCCCCAGAGGTGCCAGATACCTAGGGTTTACTGTATAAGAGTTAGGGTGTTTTGTTACAACTTTACAAAATGTCTGGTCAGATTGTACTCTTAGAATTTAGGACATCTCTAGTCACCATTCTGTGGGAAGGATGTGATTGTACTGGAGATGGACAGAGGAAATTCACCCCAGTTTGCCTGAATTGGAAGATTTTAGTTATGGCTTGTTGTCCACAGAATGAAGCAGGCTGAGAAGTGAGTGGATTGAGGGATATGAAATTACGAAGGGCATCAATAGGGTAGATTGTCAAAATACTTTTCCCCTGGTATCAAAAATAGGAGGGCATGGGTTTGTGAGAGGAAGGAGTTTTAAAAAGAGTTTGAAGGGAATGCTTTGTTTTACACTGAAAGTAGTTGATATTTGGAAATTGCTGCCAGGGACAATACTTTAAGGAACATTTTACACAGGTGCTAAAAAAAGTAAGGCAGAGTTATATCTAATGTAGGCAATTGAGATGGCTGTAGATGGGCATGTATGTGGTGGACCAAAGGACCTGTTTATGTGCTATATGACTCTATGATTCTATGCTTCAATAAGACTATAGTCATCCTTTTAACTCAGCCCCACTTTTCTGCACTAACCACATATCTCTTGATTCCCTTAATATCTAAAAAAAAATCAGAACTCTTAATCTATTTAAAAAATAGATTGATTGGTTTAAAACCACACAATAAAATGCATAATTAAAGATAATTCAAAACAATACAAATACATGTGGTATATAAAAAAGAAAGAAAATATGAACGCCCCCCCCCATCCCCTCCCTCCCTTCTCCCAAAGAAGAAAAAGAGAAAGAATTGGACAAGAGACCCTCAACAGGGGTGCCCATTACTTTAAAGTCTCTTTAATATTCTGAGACCTTAAGGAGAAGGGACTGTCAGAGTTTCATTTAAATATTAACACCCATATTTTGTAAATAAGGGCTCCATATCTTCCAAAATATAGAATATTTGTCTCTTAAATTATGCAATTTTCTCAAGTGGTATACAACTCCGGACTTCAGATCTCTTACTCTCGAATTTACTCAGCCATTGAGCCCTCATGATATCGGGAACATTGATGACATGTACTTTATTTGGCACTCTGACAGCAGAGTTACAATGAAAGGACAGGTGCCAAGAATGTTTGGCAATTAGCAAGACTATGACTATTTAATAGTAGAATAGATGTCTCAAATCACTTTGATTTCTCGTTATTCCCTCAGGAACAGATGGGAGATTCCAAGGGCTGGTCAAAACCCAAAAAGCTATTTCCATCCTTGTCCATCCATTGTACTGATACTGTGTCCAAACTATGGGCAGTATTTACATTTAAATTAAATTTAGACATGCATGCCCTTCTGGCCCATGAGCCCTTGCTGCCCAAATACACCCAATTAACCTACTACCCCCAGTACATTTTGAAGGGTGGGAAGAAACCAGAGCACCCGGATGTGGTAAACCACTGTTATGTTCTGATTGGCTGCTGCCAGCTGGACCCGCCTCCTGAGACCGATCCTACCCATAGCCCTTTGCATGCTCCCCATTCCACTCTCCCTTGATCGATCAATGAGGTTGATGTCTGTTCCCGTCGATAGTGAATAAAGGCCTATCAGTTTCACAACTTCAATCTTTTGTGATTATTGATGCTGCACCACCAGGAAAACCCATGCGGACATGGGGAGATCGCACAAGCTCCTTACAGTTGTCCCTGGATTCGAATCCATATTGCCAGCACTAACCACTATGCTAACTGTCCTGCTATTCCATTTGTTGGAAGGCTAGGGATTGAAGGGTAGTGGATGTTTGAAGCTAGTCTTCAGTTGCACTGTCAAGCAAAACACAATAATCATCTTCTTCACTTAAAAAAAAAATTAGCATGCTCTGTACATCCAAAAGATTATTTTTTGTAGATATGTTAACTATTGTGAATGTTGCTGGGAACAAATCAGAGAAACAAAATTCATGCTCCCTGGAGAGTTGCATTTTCTTTCCTGCAGGTTTTTTTTTGTAAGGCTACACTTACTAAAATAAAACATGTCATTTCCTGAAGTGACATGAAAATTAAAATGAGTTTTAAAAATGTTTTGTCACTGAATTCTCCACATGCAATAAAAGTGTTGCTGCTGGATAACAGCAGACTGTAACAAATCCAGGAAATTCTCTGGGGCGATTACTTGAGTATCTTGTTATCCCTGGAAATAACACAGCTTGCATTTTGAGTGGTACAGTGTAGGCAATTGAACATTAAACCAGAAAATGCCAAAAAAATTGCACAGGTTGGGAACACTGATGGGTTTTTATTTTTTTTAACCTTCAGGTGACAGAAATTCTGCCATAAATCATGAACGTGAATTCATTCTGCGTGAATGAGCTTGACCTGGCATGCTCATGGCCTACCTCCTAGCAGATTGCACATTCATAGCGCAAGGTTCATTTTGGGAGCTTGCAACTGAAATTAGGTCAATTGTTTAATTGCTTTAGGAACCTCTCATAAAGAACCATAACCTGTAAATTTGATTGTGCCATGATGTTTATTTCAGTTCAATGTGGATGTAATGAATTGCAATAAGAATCATTTCCATCCTTCTATCATTCTGGAGGTTATTTCCTGCTTGCATGTTTGACATCAACGATATCACTTGGTACTGAAGTATTCAATTGATAAGATTGCTTCTTCAGCAATGACGCAGACTGTGGACAATGCTGACACAAAACACCAGACTCTGGGCTGATCTGCGAACTATCCACCTTCAAGACCGTTCCTCACTAATGCACACCACTGAATGGGAGGTCACTGACTCTTTCGATTTCAGCCAAGATCACCAGAGCAGAATTGGTATAAGAATTTATGAGCAATGGGATACCTAAAAATTCAAGAGATATAGATAAGCACTGAATAAATAGTTTTAAATTAATGTACAGAGGCATTTTATTAATGAAACCATTTAAAAGCCATTGATAAAAAATAATACGTTATTAATAGTAAAAATGGTAAATCAAAATGCATTCATACTAAACCTCAGTATTAACTATTTTGATATTGGAAACACTACATAACAGAAGATAGAATTTCATGCAAAATATTTAACGCTATTTAATGTTATCTGTATTACAGAATATTATAACATTATTTTATAGGAGAACAGTGTTTATATCTGATTTTTGAAAACTTCCAAATTTTTTTTTATGCTGTCCCTTTCTCAAGACCAAAAGCATAACTATAAATAATGTCTAAACATTTCAATGCGGGGGGAAAAAAATCAATGTTTTATAAGCCTGTGGTAATGGTTTCACTAATTAAGTCTGTAGAATACTACAAACCGCTAGATGGGAAAACATGATAGATTGAGGATATTTTTTAAATATATCACACAATTATGACAATCAATATAAAACTGAAAACAAAATAGGGTTGTGGCAGGGTAGGTTTTCCACTGTGAACACAAATGAGGAAGTGCAATCCAAATATACTCAAAATTGCAGATTTAGAACCATAGAACAATTACAGCATTGAAACAAGCCACCTCTAGTCTGTGCCATCATTTTATTTTGCTTGATCCTACTGACCTGTGCCCAGCCCATAAGCCCTCCATTCCTCTCCCATCCATTGACCTGACCAAGTTCTTTTTAAATGTTAAAATTGAACCTATGTTTACCACTTCAGCTGGAAGCTCATTTCATGCTCCCACCACTCTCTGTGAGAAGGTTCCCCCTCAAGTTATCCCTAAACTTTTCCCTTTTCACCCTTAACTCATGTCCTCTGGTTTGCATCTGCTGGATTGTGCTGATGCATGGAAAACATTTCATTTGCAATGTTGCAGAATTTTTTAATAGAAATTTTATAGCTGATTAGGGATCATCAACATGGCTTTGTGCATGGTAGGTCATGTTTAACCAATATAGAATTTTTTGAGGAGGTTACCAGGAATATTGATGAAAGAAAGGCTATGGATGTTGTCAACATGGACTGTAGTACGGCCTTTGAAAAGAAATTCAAGGTATTCATGGATAAGTAGTGAACTGGATTTGAAAATGGCTGGATGGAAGAAGCCAGAGAGAAGTGAAGAAGATTGCTTCTCAGAATGGAGGCCTGTGATTAGTGGTGCTGGGACCATTGTTGTTTGTTGTCTATATCAATGATCCGGATGATAATGTGATAAATTAGATCAACAAATTTGCAGATGACACTGAGATTGAGGGCATTGTGGACAGTGAAGAAGGGTTTCAAAACATGCAGAGGGATCTGGACCAGCTGGTGAAATGGGCTGAAAATGGCAGATGGAGTTTAATGCAGACAAGTGTGAGGTGTTGCATTTTGAAAGGACAAACCAAAAAATCACATAGACAGTAAATGGTCGGGCACTGAGGAGTGTGGCAGAACACAGGGATCTGGGAATAGTTCCCTAAAAGTGGTGTCACAGATGAATATAGTTGTAAAGAGAGCTTTTGGCATCTTGGCCTTCATAAATCAAAGTATTGAGTTTAGGAGTTGGGATGTTATTGTAAAGTTTTATAAGACATTGGTGAGACCATATTTAGTGCATTGGGTGCAGTTTTGGTCACCTAACTACAGGAAAGATATTAATAAGATGGAAAGAGTGCAGAGAAGATTTACTAGGATGTTGTCTGGACTTCAAGAACTGAGTTACAGGGAAAGGTAAACAGGTTAGGACTTTATTCTCTGGACCTTAGAAGAATGAGAGGTATTTAAAATTATGAGGGGGATAGATAGATAGGCTTTTTTCACTGAGGGTTGGTGCATCAGCACAATCCAGCAGATTTATAATTGCTAACCATTCCTCCATGTAGCACAATTACTCCTTGGTCTATTTAGAATCAATGATTTAAATTTAAATTTTGATTAGACTCTTTCAGCCCACGAGCCCAAGCCACTAATTGACCTGTTTGAATTTTAAAAAGTTTTTAAAGACTGCAATTGACTCATTATAAATCAGCGTCTATTCAACAAAAAGTTGGCAAACTAAATAATTTTGATTTGCAAAAGGTTTCCAATGCCTATTTGACTCTGAGTATCAGAATTACAGCCTGAAACAGTGCAGTTGGTTGAATCTTATAATGTTGACTGTGAGGTGTGGCTTATTTTGTGCACATGCCCTAACCTGGGCTAATTGAATCTTGAAGCAGCATAGAGATTTATGGTAAAAAAAGAACTTAACTGGGCTTGGTTAAATAGCTGATTCAGCAATTTAAATCAATGTCGTGGAGATATTACTAATACAAATAGGCAGAAAATTTAACCTCTTTATACTTGGTATCTTGTTATTAATATGGGAGTGTATCTCTGGAATTCTATGCCAAGTCAGGTCAAAAGAGTTAGGTGCGGATAGCTAAACGTTGAAGGAATACGGATTGAGAGTCATGGTGAACTGTTGCAGAGGAGGCATTGAGGTCAGCATGAATCAGCCGTGAACGTACTTAATGGGAGGTCAGGCTTCAGGACCCTGATGACCTACTCTTGCTCTTCAGGGAATAACTGGAAATGAGTCAGAATACAGAAAGGAGATTAAGAAACTAGTTTAGGGTTGCCGGAGTAGCAACTATGCTTTCAATGCCACCAAAACCAAGGAGTTTATTGTTGATTTTAGGAAGGAGAAGACTGTCCACATCGATGGGTTAGCGGTGGAGAGGATTAGACCTTCAAGTCCCTGGGAGTCTCTATTTTAGACGACCTTCCCTGGACCCAAAACCTCAAGGCAAACGTGAAGAGGGCACACACCAATGCCTCTATATTGAAGAGATTTGGCTTGTTATCAAATGCATCATAAAACCTCTACAGATACACTGTGGGAAGTATACTGGGTGGTAGTATCACATCCTAGTTTGGGAATTTGACTGCCCAGGAAGATTCCAGAAGCTAACACACTTAAGTGAATCCCATAGATTGCAACCTATGTGAGGCGCTGGCTCAAGAAGGAAGCCAGTGCCATGAAGGACCTCCATCACTCTGGTTCCAACCTTTTCTTTTAGACTGCTCTTCTTAGGCAGAAGATACAGAAGCCTGAAAACCAGCACCCTTGTCTCAATAATGATCTTCTTCTTCCAACAGGTATCAGGCTCTTGAACCTCCCCTTGTTACACTAATCAGGGTAACATATTAATAACAAGATACCAAGTATAAAGAGGTTAATCAGGGACTACTGCAAAATCACCCTGTAAGGTAACTGAATATTTATTATCGACATTGTTTTTTCATTAATTGTCTCTTATAATTTAATTAAGTACATTGCTGCTGTTTTTAGTTATTTTTTTAATACAAAATACCTGTTTGGCAGCAGCGAATGAGATTTTTGGTGTATATATATATATTTTTTTTTTTGTCCAATACAGATGACAAAAACACAATATCATTCTTCTCAGTTCTGATGTTTCTGTGCACTCATTGTCCCAGTTAGAAATCTGATTCTTGCTATTATTAGCTTTCTATAATCATTTATTTTTTATGATCATCTATAACCACTGAATTTCATGACTTGTTCATGACAATAAGTTCTGATTCTGATCGGTTCTCAACCACATTATTATCTAACCAGAATGAGAGTATGCATTGTATTCTGAGAGCAGTGTTCAATGGTATTGATTAGCCTAATCTCTGTTCCACCTTTAGAGTTCATGCATTTTTAGAATTAACTATCACTCAATCTTTCTTTTAGTTATATTATAAATAGTACTAACAGGCCATCTTATTATTCTACCACAGAAAAAAAAACATACCTTGTAGTAAGATCCCTTTCACGATGATGGGAATTGGGTGTTTGACTGCCCAGGAACACAGAAGGCCCCAGAAGCAGACCATACTACTAAAAATACATTTGTTATGCTTCCTCCATAATATTCCTGTTGTCACTGGAAAGATTCACTCTATTAACTTCTTCCCTATACTCAGTGTTGGATTTGGTAAGTTTCAAAAAACACCCGTTAACTGTCAGTTGCCTAATTTCAAAGCCGATATGAGCCCTGCCATGCAACATTGAGATAAGTGCCGAAAGAAATATGAAAATGCATTAGTGTAAATATACTACATATGGGGGTGTGGGGGATTTTAACTGCAGAGTAAGATCAAGAGGACAATCGCAATGCAAGTTTGTGATCACCTGTGCCTCTTTTCTTGCAGTATACATTTAAGCCTCACTTTATCGTTATGGACAGAAACAATCAACTGTCATTAACAATACAATACGTCTCTGGTCGGCAGTAATTTGAGCAGGGAAACAAAAACATTTTCACACTCCTGACTTTTTCTATTACCCTGGTTCTCTGCAGTTCTCGCTTTCTCAAGGGGTGAGATAAGTTACTCAAATTGTTGGCATGTCAAGGGAATAGGCCATCCATGATTCTTTATTTAACTTTGAAGTCAAGGTGAAAAAGATTATTTGAGTATTTTCTTTGTCTAAAAGAAGGCTTTGAAAATGTGGTGCATGCATAAATATACACTTGGAGCAGATAGTAAACTGTACTAAGTGGATCAATGACACTGATCTGCCAAAACCCTCCTCTGAGAGAGAATAATGACAGATATAATGACCAACATTAGCCAATCCCGCATCGGACTTGTCAGCCACCAATGAGCCTGCAGCTGACGTGGACATTACCCCTCCATAAATCTTCATCCGCGAAGCCAAGCCAAAGAAGATACCAAGGAAGAAGTAGGGGAGTGGGGGGGGGGGGGGGGGTAATCATCTGCATAAGGATGAACCGCCTGTTGTGAGTGTGTGAAAAGCTCCGCATGTCAAGTTCCTTATAATTGTAGCTCTATTGTGTTGATCACCTCAGCTCAGAGGACAACGCTAAAAACATGCAAGGAAACGCTAGGTCCATGAAATATGTTATCATACAGATAATTTGTCATGTTTCTTCAAAATTTGATCCCTGTTATTAGTACAGTGCACGAACTTAAATTTAGTACTGGCTTTGATGTTGAACACTATACTTTTCAATGTTCAAATGAGACATTGAACCCAAGCCCTGTTGCTCTTTCAGGGTGAATCCTCCACAGCCCTTCACTGAAGGTGACATGGGGAGATTTTCCCTTGTCCACTATTCACTGTTTTGGTCGATGCCAATAGAGCGTCTAACTGATGTTATTTGTGGATACTTTCCCTGAGCCAATATTGTAATTATAACCTATTAAAAAAATCACCGAAAAATTCTCTGAGCACAAATAAAGTGCAGAAATATATATATAAAATTTGTACCTTTGATAACATGAATTAATTCCAGTGACATGTAGCAGTCTACATCCGGGGATCGTTGACCAGTGAATCATATAACAGGCTCCTTGGTTCTTACTGGTCTGAAAAATTAACACTGAAAGCCACTTGCAGTGAAAATCCCAATGGACTGCAATGAATGAATGCCTGAAGATCTTGTCAGTTATCAACAGTTTTTCAAGTATGAATAAATCACGTTATGATATTTTAATTTGTCAAATAATAATTGTGCTGCATTCTAAATACAAATAGAGCCTAATTACATGTTGTGTATTGATATGGTCACTGAATTAGGAACACATATATGACACCAGGTGTGTCCTACCATTGAACATGATCTATGTTGGCTTCAACATTTCTTGAGTACTAGTTCCTCCAAACTATCAATTCCATGATCTTTCAAATATGTATCTATGTATGTATCTATCTATCTATGTATCTATCTATCTATGTATCTATCTATGTATCTATCTATCTTTCTATGTATGTATGTATGTATGTATGTATGTATGTATGTATGTATGTATGTATGTATGTCGGGTCAGATACAGCAATGAGCTCTCTGAACCCTTCTCCATTAACAATGGCGTGAAGCAAGGCTGTGTTCTCGCACCAACCCTCTTTTCAATCTTCTTCAGCATGATGCTGAACCAAGCCATGAAAGACCTCAACAGTGAAGACGCTGTTTATATCCGGTACCGCACGGATGGCAGTCTCTTCAATCTGAGGCGCCTGCAAGCTCACACCAAGACACAAGAGAAACTTGTCCATGAACTACTCTTTGCAGACAATGCCGCTTTAGTTGCCCATTCAGAGCCAGCTCTTCAGCGCTTGACGTCCTGCTTTGCGGAAACTGCCAAAATGTTTGGCCTGGAAGTCAGCCTGAAGAAAACTGAGGTCCTCCATCAGCCAGCTCCCCACCATGACTACCAGCCCCCCCACATCTCCATCGGGCACACAAAACTCAAAACAGTCAACCAGTTTACCTATCTCGGCTGCACCATTTCATCTGATGCAAGGATCGACAATGAGATAGACAACAGACTCGCCAAGGCAAATAGCGCCTTTGGAAGACTACACAAAAGAGTCTGGAAAAACAACCAACTGAAAAACCTCACAAAGATAAGCGTATACAGAGCCGTTGTCATACCCACACTCCTGTACGGCTCCGAATCATGGGTCCTCTACCGGCATCACCTACGGCTCCTAGAACGCTTCCACCAGTGTTGTCTCCGCTCCATCCTCAACATCCATTGGAGCGCTTTCATCCCTAACGTCGAAGTACTCGAGATGGCAGAGGTCGACAGCATCGAGTCCAGGCTGCTGAAGGTCCAGCTGCGCTGGGTGGGACACGTCTCCAGAATGGAGGACCATCACCTTCCCAAGATCGTGTTATATAGCGAGCTCTCCACTGGCCACCGTGACAGAGGTGCACCAAAGAAAAGGTACAAGGACTGCCTAAAGAAATCTCTTGGTGCCTGCCACATTGACCACCGCCAGTGGGCTGATATCGCCTCAAACCGTGCATCTTGGCGCCTCACAGTTTGGCGGGCAGCAACCTCCTTTGAAGAAGACCGCAGAGCCCACCTCACTGACAAAAGGCAAAGGAGGAAAAACCCAACACCCAACCCCAACCAACCAATTTTCCCCTGCAGCCGCTGCAACCGTGTCTGCCTGTCCCGCATCGGACTTGTCAGCCACAAACGAGCCTGCAGCTGACGTGTACTTTTACCCCCTCCATAAATCTTCGTCCGCGAAGCCAAGCCAAAGAAGAAAAAGAAGAAGATCTATCTATCTATCTATCTATCTATCTATCTATCTATCTATCTATCTATCTATCTATCTATCTATCTCTGCCTTCAGTATAACTAGTGTTCTGGCCTCCACCAATCTTGGGGGTAGAAAATTCCTCTGAGAAAAAACATTTTTTACTCATGGAAGCCCAACCAGTTGCACTCAACACACTCTGAAACTATAATCAAATAATAATAGAGAATAGTAACGGTCTACCTTCACATAGTGCCTCTAATTTATTGACCCAAGACTCAAAATGGAAGTACTTACAATCGGGAAAATTGACCCCAAGGAGACCAAAGATTTAGCTAAAAGATCTTAGCTATGGAGGCAGGGCATCATAAAGATGAAGAGAGAGAAGTGGCAAGATGGAGAAGTAAGACGATGACCTTGCTGAACTTTGAGTTAGAAGATGGTTTAAATTTTATTAGCAGGATAAGGTAGTGGAGTTATCTTGTATCCAGTACAATTATTATGAAGTATATATTATTCATGGCTTAATAATGCATTGCACTTTAGAATGATGCACAGAAGTGTCAAACCTGAGTCAACCTGCAGCGCTAATCCTTCATTATTTATTACCACTCTAAATATTAGGCCACTCACTGGTGGTGAATTCCCCTGTTCAGACTGTTGGAAATGATTTGTTGGATTTGCTCTCAATATGCTGGGCCAATCTCCCGGTAGACTTTGAACTGTTTGAGGAGCATGAAAGAACATTTCTTGAAGTAGATTCACTCATTCTTTGGTGTCACCCTTGACATTGGAACATTTCAACCTGAGGATTGCTGACTGAAATGCTAGCAATCAAACTCCGTCACAGGTTGGCAGGTTAATTTAAACTGAGGCTCCAAACTGGCGTCCGTGGTATGAGTAATCCCATGAGATGACTGCGATGTCTTTGGTTTTGTCAAATTGACAGGTGAAAACATGAGTTTCCCATTGAAAGGGGTGAGCTTTAGTTTACATTTGAGGCTGAATTGATTTGTGCCTCATGCTGGCTCTCATTTGGGCATGTGCTCCATCATCTTTGATCCAAACCTGTCCTGATATACTGTGCTCAATGCCTCATCTTCACCTGCTCCAGATTTCCCTTGTATATATGAGTGCATTATACCCATCCCGAACCCATCAGGGTGAGTTGAATTGGTCAAGGTGTAGAGGGCACCACAACCCAGAACAGTAAAAAATAAATAAGGACAAACATATACCACAAAATCCAATAACATTGTGCAAAGCTTGTAGTTAAAGTCAAGATGAACACAACTCACTCCACTCGCTTAAACATGTCTTTCCATCAACACAGGTGATCTCACCTGTTTTACAATCTGCCACTTAATTCAGAATGTTACTCATTTTTAACTTCAGGTGTGTTTGAATGGAATTTCCCCAAGAAGAATTTAAAGGGGATCAGTCTTGTCCACCAATTTCTGCCAGTGGCTAAAGTTTGCCTTGAAACATTCTCATTCTAAAATGCAAAAACCATACGCATTCCAGTCAGGTTGATGCAATCCCCTGGCCCACCACTTCGATTTCACCAACTGTTTGACTGAATGGTTCGATATAGAAACATTTGCCCAGCAAGAATACTTTTGCTGGAGGAAAGTGCCTCAGTTCATCAGCATTCTACGTAGTTGATAAATGGATTTTATTCATGTGAAAATTCTGATGTTTACCACTTTCAAAGGTTTTGAGGGACAGAATGAGGTATGCTGGAACCATCTTTGCTACTTACCTCTCCATCTATCAGAACACCTCCATCTATCAGAGCTTCTCAGATTGACTCCATTGCCTAGAACCTCTCCATCTCCATTCCCTGCTGTAAATTGTTCTCTGATGGCCCTCTGCACCATGTTTCTTCTGCAGATGTTGTGGCACACCTGGAACATTTATGACATTAAATGCACAACATAAACGTGTAGCTGCAAAGAAAGCACTGAATTCAGGTGAATTGGATATGGAAATTAGGAAGCCTATTTAGGAGAAAGAATTTAAATGCATTCGTCTGCGGATTACTTCCTTTGCGATAGATGGAAGTGTGAAGGTCAGGAATATTAGGGTCATCAGTACATGGGTAAAGGGGCAGGAAGATCATTCCTCGATGATTTTTGAGATGATATTCCTTGAGGGATTCTTATTGACAAACAGAGGGCGATGCACCAGCAGAATGGCAATGAACCACAGACAATACCTCATTTCATCTTGTTTTCCTGCCCTATTTCTGAAATGTAATTTGGAGTAACATTTGCCCTGTGATGTTGCCGCAAAGCAACAGATTTCATGTTCATGACAATAAATTCGGATTCTGAATCAGAACAGGGAGGCACTGAGCCAGGAAAAGGGGCAGGGGTAACAGATTATCCACGATCAGATGAAAAAGAGAAAGAAGTGTTAAAAATGTGGGAGATTATAACAGAAAAATGAGTAGAGTAGGTGAAAAACAAGGTGAATACCAAGGGAGCTGACGAGACAATAAAAACAAGGTGAATCATGATTAATAGGCTTTAATTACCTTAGTGTCAGCAAAGCTTGCATGTCGCTGGCCTGGTTCCAAGGCAGGTACTGATGGAGGGGTTTGGGTTTAACAGCCTTAATGGCGATATCTGGGAGGGAGGAGTCGCATGTTTGGAGATGGCCCACTATCTCCGATGTATATAGATGCATACATCTATATCCATAGTGGAAGCACTACATTCACCCCTCCTTTTTAAACAAAGTCTGGCAGGGTAGGGTGGTTTAGTGTTCATTGCAGTTCCAAAGTCCCATTCAGGTTCTTGTCTGTCGCTGTCACCGTCGCAGGGTCTGCTGTGGCTCAGCTGTTGGTTTCCGGGCGGTGTCTTGTGCAACAGGCGGCTGAGGGGCTGTTGGAACCGTGGCGTTGTTCGAGTGGAATGGAGTTGGGGTGCAAAATTGGGTGCCGCTAGTGGGGCCAGTTGGTTGGGGTTACTGGCAGAGGGGATTGGCTGGTTAGTTGAGGGGTGTCCTGCATGCACCAGGTCCCAGATGGAGATAGTATCATATTAACTAACCTGATACTCCACGTAGGCGTATTGGGGGTTGACATGGAGGAGATGGACCTTCTTGATTAGCCGGTCAGTTTTGTGGTGTCTGATGTGCCTTTGGAGCAGCACAGGCCCAGGGTTCAATGGCCAGGATCGTAGTGTAGTTCCAGATGCTGACTTCCTGTAAAGAGCTTTTCATGCAGTGTTACAGAGAAGGGATCTGGTAGCATGGAGTGCATCGGGGAGAGTGTCTTGCCACTGGGAGTTTGGTAGCCCTTTTGATTTAAGGGCTAAGAGAACAGACCTCCAGAAGGTGGTGTTTTCTCTCTACCTGCCCACTCCCCTTGGGGTTAAAGTCCGTGGTCCTGCTCGTGGCTATGCCCTTGGCCAACAGGTACGAGCGCAGCTTCTCACTCATAAAGGAAGACCCCAATCACTATGGATACAGCAGGGGTACCCGAACAGAGAGAAGATGCCACATCATTCTTTTATGGCTGTGGCTGTGGTCATATCTAGGCAGGGGATGGCGAAGGGGAAATGGGTGTGTTCGTCCATGATGTTTATAAAATATACATTCCTGTTGTGGACAGAAGGGGTCCTTTGAAGTCCATGCTCAGCCACTTGAAGGGGAGGTGGCCTTGACAAGGTGGGTTTTGTCCGGCCAATAGAACTAGGGTTTGCACTCGGCGCAGACCAGGCAGTTGCATGTCCACTCCCTGTAGGACTGAGTAGGGGAGGTTGTGGGCTCTAACAAAGTGGTAGTTCCTGGTGACCCAGAGTGGCAAAAGTTGTTGTGGAGGACTTGGAGACAATCCAGCTGTGTGTTGGCACATGTCCCTGGGACAGGGCATCGGGAGGCTCGTTGAACTTCCTGGGCCAGTACAAGATCTTGTAGTTGTAGGTGGACAGCTCAATTCTCCACCTCAGGATCTTGTCATTTTTAATTTTTTTTCCCCACTGTTTGTTATTGAACATAAAAATGACTGCACGTTGGTCAGTCAGCAGGGTGAATGGTTTTCTGGCCAGGTAGTGCCTCCAATGGCGCACAGCTTCCACTATGGCTTGGGCTCCTTCTTAACGGCTGAGAGCTGGAGTTCAGGGCCCTGGAAGGTTCTGGAAAAAAATGTCATGGGCCTGCCTGCCTGGTTGGGTGTGGTGTGCAGGGTGAAGTCAGACGCATCACTCTCCATCTGGAAGTCAGTCGCATCACTCATCTACAGCCACCTTGGCGATGTTGCCCCTGATGCGTGTAAGTGCCTTTTGTGTTTCTGTTGATGGGGTAAAGTGGCCGATTTCACCAGGGGGTGGGCTTTGTCCATGTAATTGGGGACCCACTGGACATAATAGGAAAAGAAACCCAAGCACCTTTTCAGGGCCTTGAAGGTCTGGAGTAATGGGGGAGTGGATGCAGTCCAGGTCTGGTTCAATGACACCATTCACCACCACACAGCCTAGGATGGCCAGTCTTGAAGTGCTAAAGACCCACTTCTTTTGGTTATAGGTCAGATTGAGGTTTTGGTCACCTGGAGAAACATAGATGTTGATGTCATGGTCGTGCTGGTCATGGCCACAGATTGTCACATTGTCCAGGTAGGGAAATGTGGTCTTGAGTCCATAATTATCGACTATGTGGTCCATCTCCCTCTAGAAGACAGAAACCCTGTTGATGACTCCAAAAGGGATGCAGAGAAAGTGGTAGAGGTGGCCGTCTGCCTCAAAGGCAATTATGGGCTGTCCTCCGGCCAGATTGGTAGCTGGTGGTAAGCTGACGTGGGTCGATGGTCACGAAAACCCAGAACTGGGCGATCTCGTTGACCCAGTCAGCGATGTGGGGAAGTGGGTAGGCATTCACCAGGGTGAGGCGGTTTATGGTTTGACTTTAGTCAATGACCATGTGTTGCTTCTCTCTGCTCTTTACCACCACTTCTTGGGCTCTTCATGGGCTGGTGCTAAGTTCTATGACCCCTTCTGCAAAGAGTCATTTGATCTCCACTTTAATGAAGGCTCTGTCCCCGGAATTGTACTGTCTGCTCTTAGTGGGTACCAGCTTTCAGTCGGGGGTGAGGTTCTCGAACAGAGGTGGTGGTGGGACCCGGAGAGTAGAGAGGCCACAGGTTGTGTTCACGGGGGTCAGCCGGTTAGTGTTGCAGACCGTGAGGGGTGGGTGGGGGCCGTTGAACTGCATATGGATGCTCTGTAGCTGACACTGGAAGTCCAGTCCCGGTATGACTGTGTGTAAAGGCACTGGATGATCAGGAGTTTAAAGCTCCTGTATTTCGGGCCCCCGCACAGTCAGTGTCACCATGCAGCAGCTGCTGATCTCGGCCGAGTTGGTTTGGGAGTCCAAGGAGACATTACTTTGTGTCGGGGTCATCGCGAGAGAGTATTGCTGTACAGTACCTGGTGGATGAAGCTCTCGGTGCTTCCTATGTCAAATAAACAGTTCATAGGGTGGCCATTTACCTCATCGTTTGTCATGGCTTTGGCCAGTTGGTGCGGGCTGTCGAGGTCGAGGATGAGCATGTGGTTGCTGTCTCCGAGTCGCTATTGTGTTGGTTCAGCACCACCCCCATGTTGCACACGCAGCATTGTCCCGTGCTGCCCCAGCTTGTCATCCACAGGGCCCCATCGATCCGTCCCCAGCTACCGGAAGTGATGTCTGAGGTGGGGCCGGATATGGTGTGGTCCAAGATCAGACAGAAAATCGTAATTAATAGGCTTTAATCACCTTAAAGTGTCAGCACAGTTTGCATGTTGCTGACCCAGATCCAAGGCAGGTACTGAGGGAGGGGTTTGGGCATAACAGCCTTTATGGGGATATTTGGGAGGGAGGAGTCACATGTTCAGTGGGTGGGACAGCCCATACAGCACACACATACATCTATACTCATAGTGGTAGCACCACATACCTCTAAACCACCTTGTGTCTCTGCCTTAATTAAATCCAGTCAGCTACTCCTGGACAGCAATCAGGCAAGTTCTATAGCATGGGAATCAATTACAAGAGCAGGGGCCACCAGGAGCAAGACAGTGGCTGCAGGCAGTTCCTGGCTGAGATTGGGTGCTGATTGTATGGAATGGGTGAAGGCTGAGGGTGGAACCAAGCTGATATTGCACCTTCTCTTTACTGGTCAGGACTCATTCAGCTCTCTTCATGCAGGTTTCAGACTCCTTTTTCCAGAAATGGCAATTCAAGAAGATCATGGCTTGCATATTAAAGGTTCCCTTGCTTGGTGCAGGAAGGTGTTTTTGGTGCTCACAGAGTTCCCAATGATCATGCCCGCAGACCAATTGTTGGGTGATGGTGATGTGAAAACTCATTTGAAACTCGAACTGATCCAAGCAAATTGGCCCAAATGTAGTAACAGGTCAAAGGTAATAAAGATCTTGTTATTTCATTACCTTTCAGAACTTCCCCTTTTAAAGATGGCTTTCAGAGATATGCAGTGTGACATATATAATATTGATCAGATCATTTATAATTGTGACATACCGTGAACTGCTCTCTGAACATTCCCTGAGAGAATATTCCAAATTTGCCATGGGGGAGAAGATGCTATCTGTGCAATAGTAGATACGCAGTAGAGAAGTGTCACTTATTTAAATATATAAATACAGATCCTGTCATAGAAAGCAGAGAAAGATAAAGGGAGAGTCGGAACCTTTAAAGAATTCAGAGAGAAAATAGATCAATCTATTTTTCCCCCCATTTGCTGATTGAAACAATGTAGATGTTTAAGAGTTGGTAGAAGGTTAAATTTGCAAAAACATGTTTGCTATCAGTTTCAGATTCACTTACTAGGACAGATTTTACTCTTGAAGCCGCTTTCAGAACTCAGGGAAAATCCCTCTGAAGAAGCATCCCTTCCACGGACATAACACTTCAGGTTTGAATGTTCTATAATCAGGGTCTGCTATGTTTCACATCATATGTTAATAATCTGGATGAAGGCATTCCCATAAGACCACAAGACATACAAGCAAAAATAGGCTATTCAGCCCATCGAGTCTGCCCTGCCATTCAATCATGAGCTGATCCATTTTCTCACTCAGCCCCACTGCCCAGTCTTCTTCCCATAACCTTTGATGCCCTGGCTAATCAAGAACCTTTCAAAGTATGCCTTAAATACACCCAATGACTTGGCTTCCACAACTGCCTGTGGCATAAAATTCCACAGATTCACCACCCTCTGGATAAAGACATTTCTCCACATCGCTTTTCTAAGTGGATGCTCTTCAAACATGAATTTGTGACCTCTTGTCCTAGGCTCTCCCTTCTAATCCTAAGCACACGTGTATGAAATGTGTGTGTAAATTTAAGAAAAATGTTTTGGTTCACAGTTCAATCTCACTTCTTATTCTTCCAAGTTCTCTGGTTGCAGGCAATTCTTACACTGTGCACATGTATAAAGTTCACCAGTCTTTGGTTCTTGAAAGGTAAATGTTTACCGCTCAGGAACGTTCTTTGTAGGTTTGCAGAGAGAGATTTGTTGTTCCACAACTGAGGTGCAACCATTACTCACCTCAATGTCTTGCTGATGAAACTCATCCCATCAGGGTTCTCCAGATGATAACCTTTTTCTTTCAGGCTACCACAGAGTTCCTTTCTGTTCCACTTATTCCAAGAGAAACATCAAACAGATAGCACTTCCAGCCATCCGCCACTCTGGAGCTTCTGTTTCAGTTCCAACAAGCTTCTCCTGCTTGTTTCAGCTGAGTGTCTCTCTCTCCATCTGAGATTCCAACTGCCAGCCACATGTCCTTCTCTCTCTCACTTGCAAAACCCCCCTCCTTCTCCAGCAAACAATAAGAGTTAGTCTTCTGCTCCCATCTGTTGTTTTTAGGTAAACAAGAACCCAAGAGCGACCTTCGAGTGAGCACTTTGCAAAAAAAAATCAGGTCTTATAAAAATGTTCAACACAGATGACCTGTCTCCAGACCATTCATTTCATGACATCATTTCAATTAGCACCTACTTGTGAAATGTGCATAGGATTCTCCATAGTTTCTGTAAAGTCACTGAATATGAATTCTTCAGTATTTCAAATAAGATCTGTTTTAAAGTGTGCGTATGTATGTAACCTACTCTAATTTTACCAATTTATCTCCCAAATACATCTGCAAATATTACATCACAAATGTTACAGTGAGATCTCCCTCATTCTCCATAATTCCAACGAGTGCAGGCCAAGAGCTGCGAAACGTTCTTCATATGATAATCTGTTCATGTCTGGAAATATCCCTGTGAACCTCCTCTGAACCTTCTCTATCGTCAACACATTCATTCTTATATGAGGAGCCCAAAATTGCTCCCAATACTCCAAATGAGGTCTCACCAGTGCCTTATAGAGCCTCAAAATCACATCCCTGCTCTTATATTCTAATCCTCTTCAAATGAATGCCCGCATTGCATTTGCCTTCTTCACCACCAACTCAACCTACGAGTTTACATTCCGGGTATCCTCCATGAGCACACACCCATGTCCCTCTGCATCTGGGTATTTTCAATTTTCTCCCCATTTAGAAAATAGGCTGCCTGTTTATTTCTTCTACCAAACTGTATGACTGTAAACTTTCTGATATTTATACTTTATTTGCCATTTCTCTGCCCACTCTCCTAATCTCTTGAAGTCCTTCTGCAGCTTTGCTGTTTCCTCAACACTACCTGATCCTCCACCCATCTTTATATTACTCACATTGATGGCTTTCTGGCCAGGTTTGTGGATGATAGAAAGATAGGTGGAAGGGCAGGTAGTATTGAGGAAGCAGGATGTCTTCGGATGGACTTTGGCAGGTTGGAAGAATTAGCTAAAAACTGTTGGATGGGATACAGCATTAGGGAAGTGTATGGCCATGCACTTTGGTATAATGCCCACTTTGGTACAGAGGGAATAAAGGTGTCAACTATTTTCTATTACAGAGTTCAGAAAATGGAGGTCCAAAGTGACTTGGATCCTGGTGTTGGATTTCCCTCAATGTAAACTTGCAGGTTGAATCTGTAGTAAGGAAGACAAATGCAATTTTTGCATTCATTTTGAGAAGACTAGAATATAAAAGTGAGGATGTAATGCTGAGGCTTGACATTGGTCAGACCACATTTGGAGCATTATGAGCACTGTTTAATCCTGTATTTAAGGAGGGATGAGTTGGCCTTAGGGATTGACGTGGAGGTTTGCAAATATGAAAGTATTCATGTATGAGGTTGATTGTATGGATCTGGGCCTGACTTCACTGGAGTTTAGACAAAGGAGAAGCCATTGAAACCTACCAAATATTGAAAGGCTTGGACAGTATGGATGTGAATAAGATAGTTCCTGAGAGTCCAAGATCAAAGGGATCCCCCTTTAGAACAAAGATGAGGAGGAATTTCTTCAGCAGACGGGTATTGGGTCTAAGGAATTAGATTCTATGGATTCTATAGATTCTATAGATCATTGGGGATATTTAAGGTAGTTTCTAGATTGGTAAGGTTATTGAAGATTAAAGGGAGAAAGCAGAAAGATAGGGTTGAGAAGGAAAGAAATCATTGATGATGAAACAGCAGAGCAGATGTGATGGGCTAAATGGGCTAATTTACTCCTGTCTCTTATGGCTTTATGTTTCTGGGCTTCCTATACAGGATGCCTACCTCTCCCTGCACACAACATGTGGCCTTGAAATGCATCCACCCCATGAATTTATGGAATTTATGTTGTGGGGTAACCTGAGGTAATAAGATATTAGACCAGGAATAGGTGTAGATCCTTAGAACCACAGAATGCTACAGCTTAGAAAACAGGCCATTGGGCCCCTCTAGTCTGTGACGACCATTATTCCACTAGTTCCATTGACCTGCTTCCATTCCATAACCCTACACCTCTCCCACCCATGTATCTATCCAAACTATTCTTAAAACTCAAGATCAAGTCTACATTCACTGTATCAGATGGCATAAACTTGTATTCTTACTGCAGCTGACCAAATATTGGCTTTACCTCCCCTTTTTCAATCTGGTTTCCCTCATCCATGACACCCATCAGGTCCAAAATATCTTCTCTGCAATCAGCATTGAATATAACTACTCTAGGCAGAGAATTACAAAGATTCATAATTCTTCACATCAGTCAAGTGAGCAAATCCTTAGCCTGAGATGATAATCCTCTACAAGAAGAAACAAACTTTTATGATCTAATCTGGGACAATACTTCTGGAATTAGATTTTAAAAATATATAGATTTTGGAGTCAAGTGCAATAGTTCTCAGATTTATTGTCAGAGTACATACATGACATCACATACAACCCTGAGATTCTTTTTCCTGTGGACGAGTTGGTAGTGCAAAAAAAACTGTACACAATGTAAACAAATAAAAAAATGTAAATAAACTGACTGTGCAATACAGAGAGAAAAAAATCAATAAAGTGCAAAAATAAGAGTCATTAAATGAGTTCCTGATTGAGTTTGTTGTTGAAGAGTCTGATGATGGAGGGGTAGCAACTGTTCCTGAACATAGTGGTGTGAGCTTTGTGGCACCTACATCTGTTTCCTGATGGGAGCAGTGAGCTGGATGACGTGGATCCTTGAAGATTGCTGTTGCTCTCTGATGGCAGCGTTCCCTGTAGACGTTCTTAATGGTGGGTAAGGTTTTGCCTGTGATGTTCAGGGCAGTGTCTACTATATTTTGCATGGCTTTATGTTCAGGGATATTGGTGTCCCCATGCCAGTCTGCGATACAGCCGGTCAGCACCACTTTCCACCGCACATCTGTAGAAACTTGTCAGGGTTTACGATGTCAAACCTCCACAAACTCCTCCAAGATAGTAACTCCCAAGAATTTAAGTTTGCTAACCTGCTCCTTCTCTGATCCTCCAAATACACCTCTGGTTTTCCCTTCCTGAAGTCCTTGGTTTTGGTGAGGTTGAGTGTGAAGTTGTTGGTGTACCATTCAGCCAAGTTTTAAATCTCCCTCCTGTACGCTGACTCATTTCCCCTTTT
Organism: Narcine bancroftii; assembly: GCF_036971445.1. Classification (NCBI taxonomy): domain Eukaryota; kingdom Metazoa; phylum Chordata; class Chondrichthyes; order Torpediniformes; family Narcinidae; genus Narcine; species Narcine bancroftii. The sequence goes on along the minus strand of NC_091480.1, from coordinate 36,052,432 downwards.
TTATACAACCCACTGCCATGGTATGTTCAGCAAATTTGTAGATGGTGCTGTTGTACTGAGCCACACAGTCATAGGTGTAAAGCAAGTAAAGCGGTGGAGGGGGGGGACTATGAATCCAGCCCTATGGTGCTCCAACACTGATGAAGATTGTGGAGGAGATGTTCTTACCAATCCTCACTGATTGTGGTCTGGATGTGAGGAAGTCCATGATTCAATTACACAGTAGGGTGTTGAGTCCCAGGTCTTGGAGTTTGCTGATCAATTTTGAGGGAATGATGGTGTTGAATGTAGATGATAAAGAACATCCTGATGTTATGCATCTTTGCTGTGCAGGTATTCCAATGCTTTGTGTAGAGCCAGTGAGATGGCATCCACCGTAGACCTGTTGTTACAGTCGGCACATTGGAACGGATCCATGTCGTCACTCAGCCAGAAGCTGATATGCTTCAACACCAGCCTTTCAAATCACTTCATCACTGCTGATGTGAGTGCCACTGGTTAATAATCATTTAGGCAGGCTACCACACTCTTGGAATCAAATGCCAGCTCAATACATATAGAAGCCGGAGAAACACAGCAGGTCCTGCAATATGCCAAATGTGGTCCTGCAAACTCCAAGTTGCAAGTAGCCATGAGAGGAGTGGCCTTATGAACACAATTTCCAGTTTACCTTTGGAAACCTGTCTTGCTCTAGACTTAGAGTGTTTAGCTTTTAATTCACTCACCATTCTGTTGTCCAAACAGCAGAACGAAATAGTTCTCGGCGTGCTCAGTTAAGAGTTGATATGTGCTCTAAGAACTGTAGTTTATCTGAATGAAATACCCTTTTTGTAAATGAAGGCACGGCCAGAGGAGGTGCTGAAATCAGCTGCAATTACAACTTAAAACTCATTTGGACAAGCATTTAAATGTGGTCCTAATGCAAGTAAAAAAAATGCTGAAGAAATTCAGCAGGTTGAACAGCGTACTTTATATACTAAAGGCTAAGACACCTAACCAACAATTTCGGGCTTGAGCCCTTCATCAAGATATGAGCAAAATGTAGGCAAGTGTCTGAAAAAATGATGGGGGGGTTGGGTCCATGGGGAGGGGCAAAGGCCCACAGTGTGGTTTATTAACTTCAGCATTTCTGGGATTATTTTATTCTCAGGTACGATTGAAGCTCAGGAAGGGTGGGGCTCTGGTTAGGGTTAGGGGTTGAGTTGGGGTTAGGTTTAGGGTTGAGGTTAGGTATAGGGTTCAGGTTAGGTTTGGGGTTCAGGCTAGGGTTGGAGTTAGGATTGGAGTTTTTGTTAGCGTTAGGGTTAGGTTTGGGTTGGGTCACCGAATGTCTTAGACAATGTCTCCTCCTTACTCAACATTGGTGAGGTGGATCCACACCACCCAGCACACGCTCTGTTCTCGCTGCTACCATCAGGTGTCACAGGACTCGCACCACCAGGTTCAGGATCAGCTGCTCCTTCTCCACCATCAGACTCCTCAACAACAAACTCAACCAGGGACTAATTTAAGGACTCTTACATTTTTTTTTACTCTCTGTATTACGCAGTCGGTTTGTTTCCATTTCTTTATTTGTTTTCGTGTGCACATTGAGTCCTTTTTTTTCCAATGCCAATAAGTGGTAATTCTTACCCACCCGCAGGAAAAAGAATCTCTGTGATGTTATATCTGTTCTCCGACAATAAATCTGAAATCTGAATTGTTTATTGCTTTAAAAAAACAATGATGTTGCCAAAAAAATCATCAGCCCTGTTCCTCAGTCAGCACTGGAGTCAAGTTACTGAGAGGGTACACAAACCTATCCAATAAATGAAGCAGCAACTTTGTATGAGAGGTCGGTTAGTGCTGTTAAAGAAAGTAAAGCCCACCTTTCACTTCCAGGCCCCCACTGTTCCATCAATAAATACTTCCAGTATTTATTGATTTTATTTGCATTGTGCTTACATGAAATCTCATAACGGTTCAAATTGATTCAGCAGCGACTTTACCACAAAGAATCTAAAGGCCTCGCACTTATTCAGCTCAATGAGAAAGAGGAGTCTAATTTAAGCAAATACGAAATATTTCAGGCATGAATGTTTTTTGACCTTTATAGCATTTGCACTTGATATTTTCAAAAAGGAATAAAAAAGCTGCAACTTCAAAAGAAGCTGGAGATTGCTCATTAGTCACTGAGAGAAAGGATTGATTTTATTTATAGGCTGACGCTGTTACAGTAACTTCATTGCACTCTCCATGCGCAGGAAAGTTTTCACAGCCTATTAAGTTCTAAATAAAAAAATATATGTTTTGTAATTTTCCTTACAGAGCTGCCCAAATAACTTAAATCAAGTGCGTTCCTTCTTACATGACAATAGGAAAAAGATGCCTGCTTTGAAATTCATAGGATCATGGCTAAATATTTACCTCTATTTGCCTATCCCTGCACTAACCTCACAACCTTTGGTTCTCTTAAAATTTAAAAATCTATCAGTCTACCTTGAACGCAGTCAATCGGGAAACCTCCACTTCTTTCTCTTGTAGTGAATCTCAAAGGTTCAGTGCATCAACATGAAGAAATTTCTTTTCACCTCAGTCCTGAATGGTCAATCGGGAAGAAAGGTAACCATCTCCTCAGGCTTATTATCTTTCACTCCCATTAATTACTCCCTAATTTTTTTTTAACTAACGCTAATATTTCAACCTGCATTGCTCCTTTATTTCTGAGGTTTTCTTTGCCTACTTTCACAAAGACAGTCACAAAACATGCATTTAATTTAATTTTCTTACACTGTGATCTCCAACTCTGAGAGATCCACAGCCTTTTCCTTTTTACAGATTTGTAAAACATCTTACAGTTCGTTTTAATGTTTTTCACAATTTCTTTATCAATGTCTTGAGCTCCTGTGCTGGATTCTGAAGTTTCCTTAATCGTCAGATTTACTGGTCTGTCATTACATGCCTGTTCCTTTAATTTAATAGCATCTTTAATTTCTCTTGATTGCAGTGATTGGGCTATCTATTTAATTATTTATTCAGAATTAAAGGGATAATACAATATTTACAAGGTAAAAGTGGGCATTTGTAGCTACAATGTGGAACTTTGTAAGTGTTATGGAGGGTTTAAATTTAGAATGAAAATATTTAAATGTGAAATGAGGTAATAATTTATTTTTTTTTATAAAAAGGTCTGTGATTAGACTGCTGCTGTGTTGGGAACCTAATAAGATTAGGCTGAATTAAATGGCTTCAATTTTTTTTTCTATTGAGCGATATTTTCTGAAAGCCTCTGAAATAATACATTATCAATTAATTTTAGATCTAAAATTGTTTTCCTACAAATTAATTTTTTAATACATACTGCATGGATTCATCCTCCACAATGCTGAATATTGATTTGTTTTTCCAGTCTAAAAATAAGTCCATTAATATTATGCCATCTTCCTTGCAAGAGCCTCTAATTTCTTAATTTATACTTTGGCGAGTATTGCCACTACTGTTTGGGATGTTTATACAGCACCTACTATTATATTCTGTCCCTTGCTGATTCTGAATGACTTGCGCTGATTCTCCTTCTTCATTTTATGAGCTAAGATCCTTTTTTTAATGCCTTTATTTAATATCAGGACTTCTTGCTTCCTGTTACATTTTGTGCATTTCTTCCAAAAGTCAGGTATCCTGGAATATTTAATTGCTGACTTTGGCCACATCGCAATCACATGTCTTGAATGGTTATTGTATCCATTTATTTCCATCAATTCATCCACCTAAACACAAGTGGAACAGGCTTTCAAATTCGACTGCACAGTTAGTGTCACGGTTAGTGCAATTTAATCCAGCGCTGTCTGTAAGGAGTTTGCACGTTCACCCTGTGTTTGTGTAGGCTTCCTCTGGGTGCTCTGGTTTCCTCCCACCCTTCAGAAACCCACGGGTTACAGGTCATTTGGTTGTATTCGTGCAGCACAGGCTTGAGGGCTAGAAGACATGCTGGTGCCTAAAACAAATCCTCGCTGCCTGACCAAATAATCATTTATCGTTATTCTTAGTTGCATTCTTTTTTTGATGTATTTCTAATCATAATTAATTCAAAAAGATAGCGAATATTCAGTGAAGAGAGAAACTGGGAGAACATTTCAGGTCAATGTTGCTTCATCAGAACTGGAAACGTAAGAAAACGGGAGTGTTTCAAGATGCAGGAGCAACGAGCAAAAGGAATGTTTGAGAGAGAAAGCGGACGAAGGATGACTGAGTGATGTTTTCATGGCCATCAAATTAATGGCTGAATCAAGGCGAAACAGAAGGTTAGAGGAAGGCCCAGCAACGGCTAAAATCCAAAACAAAAGCAAAATACAGTATCCATGGTGTCAGGAAAACCAAGGTAATATTTGCAGAATGATAACAAAAAAAGCCCAAATCATTACTTCCTATGTGTGACCTGCTGAGATTCTCCTGCACATTTGTATACTGCAAGTTGGTTCAAATGATGAAAGGCTGGAAAAACTAAGTGGGCCAGGCAACATCTGTGGATAGAAATAGTAAGTGAACAAACTAAAATGCTGGAGGAAATCAGCATTTCACCTTCACACCTACCACCCACCGCCCTCCAACACATCCTCCTCCTCCATCATCCTCCTCTGCCATAATCTTCACCTAGCCCCCACCCCCCTCCAAAATATCCTCCTCCATCATCATCCTCACCTACCATCTCACCAGCCTCCAACACATCATCCTCACCTACCACCCCACCAGCCTCCAACACATCCTCCTCATACATTATCCTCACCTACCACCCACCTCCAACACATCATCCTCCACCATCATCCTCACCTACAACCCCACCAGCCTCCAACAAATCCTCCTCCTCCATCATCCTCACCAACCACCACACCAGCCACCAACACATCATCCTCCACCATCAATCTCACCTACCACCCCCATCCAACACATCCTCCTCAATCATCCTCACCTCCCACCATACCAGCCTCCAACACCACCTCCTCCTACATCATCCTCACCCTATCACTCTCCTCCAACACATCCTCCTCCATCATCCTCACCTACCATTCCCCCAGCCTCCAACAAATCCACCTCCTCCATCATCCTCACCTACCACCCCACCAGCCTCCAACACAACCTCCTCCATCATCCTCACCTACCGTCCCACCAGACTCCAACAAATCCTCAGCTACTACCTCACCAGCCTCCAACACATCCTCTTCCTACATCATCCTCACCTACCACCCCACCAGACCCCAACACATCATCCTCCACCATCATCCTCACCTTCCACCCCACCAGCCTCCAACACATCCTCCTCTTACATCATCCTCACCTACCACCCCACCAGACTCCAACACATCATCCTCCACAATCGACATACCAACATACATATGTATTCAGGTTGGCAAATCGCATCAGCGTCATCCTTGTCCTCATGTTTGCCACTGTTGTTGGACTGGTTCTAAGTGAGCAGAGTGCTGCAAATTCAGAAGAGTTTTGGTGGGTGACTAATTAGATCCAGAAAGGGAAAGAGACCTGAAGTGGGGAGCTAAGTAGATCAGGGATTCTGGAATTTATTGCCTATTTTCCTACCATTCATTATGTATTTGCTTTTCAATGCTCAAAATGTTCTTTCACCAGACTGCACCACCACCCTATAATATAATTTAAAGCCTTATCCATAACCCCAATTTGTTCTTTCCTGTGGAATTCTATTTAAGAATGCATACCAAGTAATTAGATTTTTAAAAAGATAACACATTAACCTGGAAAAGAATTGATAAAAAATAAATGTTTGAAAAGGCTATTTTCTTTGTAAAACACACTTACTTATTTGACCTGATTTCTTTTGCCTGTAGCATAGCCTTCAATATGGAATTGGTTGCTTGTTAGTAATGAGCAAAATGGCAGTAAGAGCACAGCTGTTCATTAAAAATACATTTTGTGACGTGTAACTAAACTGTGCGAATACTTGCATTCCATCTGAAGGATGGATGCTGTCTGAAATGTCTCATGTTTGCTGAGGAATTCGGATTCCATCTGTTCACGACCATCAACAATGCACAACTCACAATATGGTCCAATGATCACCTCTGCTCTCTAACTGTCATAAGACGCGCAGCCTCATATTTCTGTAATTAGTACTTTGCACAATGAGCTTGGCTGCGCAGTTGACTGTATTAAGATTCAGCACTGTGACCTTTTCTTTTTTTTCTTCCCTTGAAGCAGAAGGAATACTGCTCAAGAATTACTATCCTGGCTTCTGCAGAGCAAACGAAGGACCAGATAAAATTAAGCTCATTGTCTCATTAACTCTTGGCCCCCTGTGGTGATGCACCACTAGCCGACTGCAGGGGGCGACCACTGTAGTACCTGCAGGAAGAGCACTGGAGGACAGACAACACCTGGCCGGCTGTCAATCAGCTGACCTGAATGGACCAAACCCCGCCCGATTGGCTGCCAATCAGCCGCCCGGGATATAAGCCACATCCGGCTCCTCTCGAGGTCAGTCACTTGCAAACAGCCCACAGCTAGCCACAGCAGAGACTTTAAGCTGAATAAAGTCTGTTGTTTCAGCTTTTGAATCGTGTGTCTCTTACTGTCATTACAGTGCATCGCAATTTCCTCTTTACTCTTGTAAAGATCTGCCTCATGGCGACATCGTGGAAATCAGTTCATTGAATGTGAAATCACAGGAGCAATCTATAGAGTCATAGAGCGAAGTAGCAGGCCCGTCAGCCCTCATGGAACATTGGGAAATCAACCAGCCATGTTACACAGCCAGCAGAACAACATTCTGAGTGTGGCCCTATTCCGTGGTTGATGTCGTGAACAGTGATAAAATATTGCCGTGAACTACATCCAACAGCAATCTACAAACATCAAAAAAAAATTTTCTCTTCACCTCCTAGTTTGCAGGAATGAGCTTCTGTGAAAAAAGAGTTGCTGTATTCACCGGTGACAAAATAAGGAAGAAGCTTTTTATTTTGACCAAGTGAGGTTGCAACACAGGACAGAGAGACCCACTTGTCCAACATCTATCCACCAACTGCTTTACCAACAGGTCTGCCTGACCATTCCCTTTCTACATCCTTCCTGTGCTGAAATCAAGGCTGGTTTGATTGACCTACCATTCCACCTCATGGATTCTTGCATTTCTCATTCGTTCCATCCCTCTGCCAGAGGCAGCTTAAAATCATTTATTTGGAAAGACGGTGTAAATGGCAATTTTTACAGGGTTTCCGGCGATCTTCCACTGAACTCACAGCGGGAAATCAGTAGCACAGTTAAGGAAATTACAGGCACGTCCTTTCAACATCAACTTCTTTCGCAACGGAGTCATCTCATAATCCAATGAGCCAGTCAGATCATGGAGAATGTATGTTGGAATTTTAAATTATATATTTTATATAACACATGGCACAAGTTCTCCATGCTGGCATTTTGCTCCATGGGTACTCTCCTTTCTCATTATTGTTATGTATCACTTTCTGTGTCATGTGATCATCTATCTTAGCCCTTCCCCCTCGGATATGATCTACCCTAACAAGTTGGCCGAGGAAGTGTTCACAGTCTCTGGGTTCAAGATTCCTTTTTTGTCAAAGAACTCCAATACACAAAGTTTGTTTACTTTTGTTTGCCCCATAAAGGCATGGAAATAGGCGCCATTAGTCCAATATTCCCAACAAGATGAGAAAAAGAAGCAAGTCAGAGCCTCTTCAGTGTCATTCCATGTGTCCATTTGTGTATTCAGGTTTCCTTGTTCCTCTACGCCAGTTAAGCTTCAACTTTTCGTGATGCAAACCTAGCTTTCTTTTCAAAATGTAACTCAACAGCACTTCCTTATGCTGAATTTAACATTAGATTCAAAGCCCTTGAGCTCTCAAGGTTGTCATAGATGAATAGATGAAGGGTGGTTAGTGGCGACAAGCTCCCACTGCTACACAAATGCTCTTCATGGCGTGTGCATCAAACATCTTCTGACAACCAAATCCAACTCCTGGCCTTCATGTGTGGCATCGTTCTTATGCCCGGAGGAACTGTTCTCACTGACAGGAGAAGGGGCAAAGGCAGGCTACTGGTGCCTTGAAACCAGTTGTTCTGAGCAGATAGGGCTCATTGACCACAGACGGTAACTCATCTAGGAGAGGGAAAACCGATTTCAAACCTCTGCTGCCATACCCGCTCACAGGAAAGGCTTTGGAAGTAAACACCTCGGAAAAATCTTGAGTCGGAGTCCAAAGGCAGCTGACTGTTGTACCCAACACCAGCATAGCAACTTCTGGCACCAACCTGCCTCGATTTTCGTCATTCCTTTGGACCTGTCATGAGCATGGGGTCAGGGGGTCCCACTGTATGGGCAACAGATGGACCTCCACATCAACTCTGCCTTGGCTTGTGATCTGGGGAGGCCACTCCAACTACTACCAGAGGTGCAGTACCCCGACCGACAGAGGCCACCAAAAGCCCATTCTTTATGGATTGTATATACTCCCCACTGTGACCAGTAGCTTCATTTACAAACATCGTAGTTTCCTAACCTTCCATGTGTTTTTTTTTTGAAGGGCCTACACAAGGGCCCAATGCCTCAGCAAAGCAAAGATCCCTGCAGGAAAGAATGCACCATCTTGGGAAAGTTGGCTGCAGAGTAAGAACGCACTGAAATGCTGGAGGAACTCAGTTGGTCTTTCAGCGTCCATAGTTGACAAAGATATATTGCCGACGATTCGGGCCTGAGGACCTGGTGGGTAAATTGGCCAATGACCACGACCCATTTGTGTGAGTGAGTGGTATTTGGGAAAGCTGATGGGAATGTGGGGTGAATATGCATTAGTGTAGATTAATTTAAGTGTGTACTTGATAGTCAGCACAGATTTGATGCGCTGAAGGGTCTGTTTTCTTGCTGTATGACTTTATAGCTATATGGCAATGAGCAGAAGTTCACTTGGTCACAAACAGTGCTCCAATTGTGCTCTGCTGTAATTTGCTTTTAAAATTTGATTTGATAGAAGAAAACCTTTCTTTTTAGTGCTTATGTGCATGAGTCACACTGAACTCTTTGGCCAAAATTTCACTCTGCAGCTATCAAATATATAGTTTTCTCTCTTGTTCATGAACTATTTTAGATATTCCATAAGAACGTTTGACTTCAATTTCCAAGGTCTTCTAATTATAACTTTGCAAACATTGTGTCCTTGAACACGTCAGGCTGTGACAATTAACTACTCAGAGAGAAGATCTACACCAAAATGTTCTAGATTGTGTGAAGTTATTAGGAACGAAGCAAGTTCCATTAATGTCTCAGTGACTCAGGAGTATCAATTTGACTTGTGTGTTTTTGACTTATTTTCAGAGGTGATAGCTCTCTCTCTCTTCCATGGCAACCAGCTCCTGTGACAACTTTGGAAAATATCTAAACTCATGATCCTGCTCATAAAAACGGCGGAGACACTTAGCGGGTCAGGAAGTGCCTAGAGGAAGCAAATGTTTTGGGCCTGACGTCTTGGTCGAGGTATGAGCAAAAGGCAGGCAGGTCCCGCGCGACCTGCTGAGTTTCTCCTGCATTTTTGTGTATTGCACCACAATCACAGCATCTGCAGTCTTTACTGTTCAGCCCTCATAATCCTGCTGTTCAGATTTGGGACTTATAACCATTTTCCTTCATTTGAAAATGGAATTATCCATTTCCTGCTATTTGGGCAACTTTCACTTCTGGTTTTAATATTGAAGTTGCTGGTGATCTCTTCCTACCTGCTTCCAACATCATGTTACCGTTGCACTTTGGGATAAACCTTCAAGATGTGGCTGATAATACCGTAAAATACCCCTCCACTTGAATTCCAAAACTGTTATCAGATCTGTCTCAAGATTCTGTGTCTTATGAAATAGGCCATTTTTGAATCTGCTTTCACCTGAACAATGGATGCAAAGCAGGTTGATCAAACTAAAACTTTCCCTGCTTAACTGTGGCATTTGATTTGAAGTGAATGCTATGAATTTTGATAAAAATTGAAAACACTCTTGGCCCTTTAAATGGCTAGAACGTCCAAGGCGTACTTTAACAACCTTAAATACTATTATTTCTACTGTTCTTATGTAATAAACCTTAAAGCAGCCTTGTTTCTTCCATATGTGTGCAGAGGTTTAGGAATTACACAACTTGAGATTCCTTTCCATACAGATCAATGTTGGTAAACATCAAGGATGGTTATAATAGAAGAACCCATTGAGTTCATTCCTGAGAATTCTTTCTTTCCCAGACTTAGCCAATTCCCTTAGTGTGATACAATTGAATCTATCACCTCTGGCAGTGTATTTTGGCCTCTAACCACTCATTGTGTAAAATGATTTTCCACCTGCCAATCTTACCAATTCTCACTGATTCTGGTCGAGAGGGGAGGAAGTCCATGATCTAATTACACAATGAGGTGTTGAGTCCCAGGTCCTGGAGTTTGCTGCTCAGTTTTGAGGGGATGATGGTGTTAAATGCTGAACTGTAGTCGATAAAGAGCATCCTGATGTCAGCATCTTTACTGTCCAGGTGTTCCAGGGCTTTGTGAAGAGCCAGTGAGATGGCATCCGCTATAGACCCATTGCTAATATAGGCGAACTGGAACAGATCCACATCGCTGCTCAGACCGGAGCTGATCTGCTTCAACACCAGACTTTCAAAACACTTCATCACTGTTGATGTGAGTGCCTCTGATCGATAGTTATTAAGGTAGGTTACCACACTCTTTATGATTGACGCCTGTTTGAAATAGGTGGGTACCATGCCCTGCTGGAGTGAGATATTGAAGATATCCCCAGCCTTTTAATTCTGGTGCCTGGTATGGGGACACCAATACTCCTGAGCATAAAGCCCTCCAAAATATAATGGACACAGCCCAGGACATCACAGGCAAAACCCTCCCCACTGTTGAGTACACCTACAGGGAAAGCAGCAATCGTCAAAGACCCACACCACCCAGCTCACACTCTGTTCTCGCTGCTGCCATCTTGAAAGAGGTCTAGGTGCCACAAGACTCCCATCACCAGGTTCTGGAGCAGCTGCTCCCCCTCCACCATCAGACTCCTCAACGACAAACTAAATCAGAGACTCGTTTAAGGACTCTTATTTGTGCACTTTATTGATTTTCTTTTGTTCTCTCTGTCTTGCACAGTCAGTTTGTTTACATGTGTTATCTGTTCACAGTTCTTTGTTTTCATGTTTACAACGTGTACAGTTTTATTTTTGCACTATTAATTAATTAATTAATTCTGCCAGACCTGCAGGAAAAAAGAATCTCAGGATGTATGAGATGTCATGTATGTACTCTGACAAGAAATCTGAAAATCTGCCTGCTTTTTATTCATACCTTGAAGAAGGGCTTAAGCCCGAAATGCCTGTTATATATTTTTATCTCCTTTGAATGCTGAGTTCCTCCAGCAGTTCTCTGTCATTCCCACAATCACAGTGACTGCACTTTTGTCTTTCATCCCACTTTCTTTATCACATTTCAGCTTCCACTTTCACCTCCTGTGAACTTTCCTATTTTTGCACCCAATAAATGTTTAAATTAACAAAAACGTTTTCCTTACTAGTTTGTTAATTGCTCATCTTTATTCTGATTGGCTTGGCATACTTGATGATATCAATATTTTTGGCAATATGGTACTAACTCTTGCTAGCAGCAGATGTTAAGATAGGTAGATGTCTTGGAACCTTTCTGGACAGATTTCTTTAAGGTAGGCAGTGAGAAATATGGTTTTGCTTCTAATTGCGAACGCCGAGCCTTGGCTTTCTTGATGAAGCCTGAAGTTCTATTAGAGGCATTAATTGGTGTTTTATGCTGTAAGATATTGTTCAATAATTTATATTCCAAAATCCCTTGATGCCTTTGACACATCTTCTCAGTCCTTTCCTTGCATATCTTAGTATAGTACACTTAAGACCTGTTTAAAGACTTTGGTCAATTCTTTGCTAATGTCTGATATCTACTGATGTTCATTTATAATATGTTGTTCTTTTATTTATAAAAATATAAAAAACTATCTCTTTTAAATAAATGAAGAGACATATATATTGATATATAAAAAATATTCACAAGAAAGACACCCTGAATGCTGGAAATATCAAATAAAAAAATGTTGTTGGAAATACTCAAGCAGGATCTTTGGAGAAGTCAAGATTTTACAGTATTTCATCTCATAAACCTAATGTAAATGCACCTACCAAACACATATTGTATTGTGTGTATATGGGATGTGTATGTACACAGCACATTGTAGATAGAAAGCATCTTGATGACTTCTTCCACTGTCAAGTATTATCCCCATATAACATGGCCAGCACCAAGGGGGGAGGAGGCATTTGTGGGCTTTTCCCCACCCAAATGAATTACTGTTCCCCCCCCACCCATAGCACTAGCGTATCTAGTCTCCACATGATATAAGCAGGGCATTTGTCTGTTACATTGGAAGGAGGGGGAAGTGTGACACCGGCACATGGAGGAGGTTCATGACAGGTAGGGACCCCCCCTCCTGCTTAGTGAGTTTTCGAATGTCAGATTGTGCCCCCCACTGCGTTAATCTAATTCCCCCCCCCACCCCATTGAACTTGTTCTGACCCTGACCTTGCCCTGTAATAATGGAATTTTTGAAAAACTTAGACATAAAGCATGGTAACAGGCCATTTCAGCTCATGTGCCACCCAATTTATACCCAATTAACCTACACTCCGGTATGTTTCGCACGGTGGGAGGAAAGCAGACCCCGGGGAAAATCCATGCAGACACAGGGAGAACGTACCAACTCCTTACAGACAGCGTAGGATTCGAACCCCGACGCCGTAAGCTGGCGCTGCAAAGGCGTTGCGCTAACCACAACAACAGACCAAGATTTTTACGTAAACATATGATGCTGTGTTTCCAATCTCCCATCAGTGGAAATACTTTGTCCATTGATCCTCCTCTGAGTGCAACTTCAGGACCTTTAAGAGAAAAAGGGTGGCCCGATTGGCAATGCTTTACAGCTCCAGCGATCGGGTCTGTTCTTGGGTTCAAATCCCGCGCTGTCCGTAAGGAGTTTGTATCTTCTCCCCGTGTCTGCATGGGTTTTCTCCAGGGGTCTCTGGTTTTCTCCCACTGTTCGAAACATAACGACTGGTGGGGTGTAGGTTAATTGTGTGTAAATTGGGCAGCATGGACTCGTGGGCCGAAATGACCGGTTACTGCACTGTATGTCTAAATTAAAAATTTTAATTTAAAGATGGTCTAAAGAATGTATAACTTGCAAATACTTTATCCCATATGAGGGAGATTCTAACAAATTTTCCATTTTTCTTTAAACAAAGTCTCTTTTGCTAATACACCATTTACAGTAAAGGAACAATTTGAATCCTGTTTAAGTGTTTGAACCAACAGACTTCTGGCTCCAGGGCTCTAAACCAATTGACTACTGAGTGATATTTACATGCTTTTTATGTCACCGATCATCAGATACATGTGCATCAGTGTGGAACATCTAACAAATATTCTACAGGGCTTCCATTGCTGATCTTTTCCTTTGTTGTATTCATTCCCTTTTCTTTCAAACCTAATAATGATGACAATGGCAATTTATAAAATATGTTGCAAGTATTAGTAAATGATTAAAAATTAGTTTAATTGAAAGGAAACCTTTCAGCATGTAAGTCTCGCTACACTTGTTGGCTTAAGTCTACAGAGACCACTTGAAGAGATTCACTATTAACCGTGCTGAAAGACTGAGGAACTTGAACCTGAAGAAAGACCTGGACCACTGCATATCACTGTCAGAGCAGATGCAATCTCACTCCCTCTCCACTCAGCCCTGGATCATCTAGATAAAAGCCACATGGACATAAGACCGCTTTTCATTGATTACAGCTCAGTTTTCAACATCATTACATCCTCAATACTATTTAGCAAGCTTCAAAATCTAGCCTTCTGCAACTTTCTTATTTGAAGACCACAGTCAGCGCGGATTCCTCCTCACTGACAATAACTCAGGCGCACCTCAAAGATGCATGCTTACTGCTCTACTCTCTTTACACCAGTGGTTCTCAACCTTTTTCTTTCCACTCACATACCACTTGAAGTATTTCCTATGCCATAGGTGCTCTGTGATTTGTCAGGGATTGCTTATGTGGCATCTGGGTGGAAAAGTTTGAAAACCACTGTTTTAATTGTACGTAATTGACTCATTATGTGCATGGTTTCACAACTCCAAAGGAAATGGGCCAATGACAATTTTTCTCAAGCAAAATATTTCAGTAACAATTGGGTCTAGAGCAGTGATTCTCACTCACATGCTCACCTTAAGCAATCCCTTACTTAAAGTGGTATGTGAGTGGAAAGGTTGAGAACCACTGCTTTACACTCGGGTCTGTGTGGCCACGCACAATTCCAATGCCATTCACAAATTTGCCGATGACACCACGTTTGCCGGCAGAATCACAAACAAGTGTACAGGAGGGAGATCGATCAGCCTGTTGAGTGGTGTTACAACAACAACCTCGCCCTCAATGTGTGCAGATCTAAGGGACTGATTTCGGACTTCAGGATGGGGAAACTAGGAGAACACAAACCAGTCCTCAGCAAGGGGTCAACTGTGGTAAGGATAAAAAACTTTAAACTCTTGGGTGTCAACATCTCTGAAGATTTTTCCTGGGGACTTCATGACGGTGCAATCATAAAGAAGGCTCGCCAGTGGCTATACCTTGTTAGGAATTGGAGGAGATTTGATGTCACCAAGCTTCTATTCTCAAGCACTCAGTCCATGTCCTTTTCTCACTGTAAACATCAGGGGCCAACAGGCTCTTTCCCCTCAGCTGTCAGATTTCTGAATGCATAATGACCATAAACACGACCTCACTTTTTCTCTTCTTTTGAACTAAGTTATAGATTTATTTTAAATAGTGTATATTCAGAAATGTAATTTGTAGAAATTTTGTATCTGAAATAATACTGATGCAAAAGGATGAATATTCATCCCGATTCTGAAATATAAATAAAACATATATTTCCAAAGTTTATCTTTTTAACACGTAATGCATCAGGGATCAACAAAGTACAATCTATAATTCAAATTACAATGAAATAAATCTGAAAAACACAATGCTTTTCGTGTTAGGTATGTCATTATCATTTAATAAAATTCCAAAATCTGTGTTGGAAATGCCTCAAAGGGGAAAAGAAAATATCCCTGACACATGAAACAAATCAGAGACATGACTCTAACTTCCTGTTATAGGAAAAGATCCCCATCAAATCTTTTCCAAACCTGAACAGTTCAAACTGTCTCCCTATCCTCATTCGCAAAGAAAAAAAATAATACTCTGCTTTAGGATCCCTGTTTTTCTCTCTCAAAAAGAAATAACTCAGTCTTTAACAGAATCTGAGGAACAATGTTTGCTGATCAAATTGAGCAACTTTGGAGCATCACAAAAGCAGTGTAGGGTTCATTTCTTTTAACCCAAAGGGGTAAAATAAAATTTCTGGTGCATTAAATTTGTGTACAAAGACATTCCTGACTCAAAGTTTCCTATAATTATTACGAGCTCCTGTTTTAGTGAAATTAGATTATCACTGTATGGGATAGTATAGATAGGAGGAACTGAATGGTCACAGTTAACATTTAACATTTCACACAAGCACAACACACATCACAGCCCAGCGATAAATTGATGCATTGTAGGAAATGAGGGAAGGTTTGTCACAGTCTGTTCCATATTCGATACATTTGCAAAGACATTGTAACGGCTGAAGAAAAAACAGCTTTTTGAAGCAGCTCTTGTGACTGGCCATTTTTGTGGAATTGAGAGCAAAGCCGGCTCTGTGAATGACTGGGCCTTTTCCATGATTGACCTGTGCCAAGAGGGTCTTTTTTGAGAAGCAAAGTGCTTCATTTTGAGTGTGACGAACAGTGAAGGTCACTTGGAGAGACCAGTGCTGGGGTCTTGGAAGCTTCATGGAGACCGCCCAGTTTGAGTCTCACCTACGAAAGAACCAGGAGTGTTAGGACAACAGCTCGTATGGATAGACATTTCTTCAAAGTCAATGCAAGAAGAAAACGTGAAACTGTAGCAGCTACTTCCTATCAGTTCATCATTAATGCTGGGCATGAAATTTCAAAGGCCTTCACTTCAACACTGAATTTGAAAGGCTAAACTTTGAAGAACTTTTTAGATTTTCAATAGCATGTAGCACACACACACACACACACACACACACACACACACACACACACACACACACACACACACACACACACACACACACACACACACACACACACGCGCGCGCACGCGCACACGCACACGCACACCTCCGCATAGTTGGGGGATAGTTTAAGAGTTAACCTTAAAGTTTATGAGTTAGAAATTAAATTAAATTTCCCAACTTGGAAATAAAGAGTAACCTCAGCAACTAATTCTCTATTTTATATGCCTTATGATGCAAGTGGGAGCAGAAATTTTCTGCTTTAATTATGAAGGCCATTCCGTTCCATTTGCCTTCTCAACAGCCTGCTCCACCTGCAAACCTATCTCTCTGCTAACAGCAGCAGGGCTCGGGATTGAACGCAGGTTGCTGGGGGTTTAAGGTTCCAGCTCAACCACAGTTTTTCCATTGGTCTCAATATAGATTCTTCAGTTGTGCCATAGATGATGGCGATGATACACTTTATTGTCATTATGTGACCAGAATATAAAATAGAATGCAATACAATAAACACATACAGTAAAAATACACGGAATAAACCATATGCAATCTGACAAAATATTCTAAAATAAATTGTTAAAAACCAATTACAGGGTCTGAAGTATAAAAGCAGCTCTGCTCAACGTCGTAAATTGATATTTAACATTATTACGGCTTCATGAAAAAAAAGCTCTACCTTTTTAAGTCTGGTAGTTCCCGAGCGAAGGCTCCTTTAGCGTCTCCCTGATGGTAGGAGAGTAAATAGTTCATGATTAGGGTGTGTTGTGTCTTTAATGTGTATGGTACTGACTGTTTAGAATCAGAATTAGTAACATCCTTGGAAAAACTGTTCCTTATAAAGGAACCTATCCATGTAATAGGAGAGTATTTAATTATTATTTTACTAGACATTCTCCCAGTTGTTCTCCCTCAACAATGTTCTCCCTCAACATTGAGAGGCTGAATACTGAAGGACACATTGAGACACTTCTAATTTTGTTTGTAATGTAACACTTTCTCTCTGTTTTTTTTGTGGCCACAGTCAGCAGGGGTGCCCAGTGCAGGCTTAGCGCTCATTGCAACAGGGACAAATCAAGGAATAAATCTTTGAAAAGCAAAAATTATAAGAGGCAGCTCCTACCAGCATTCGGTTCAAACCCAAACAATAACAAAGTGTGGCACAATATTTTATTTTAATTTAATTCTTTTTTCTCATCAATGTTATAACAAAATGACGTTGAATGAAGCAACATTATTCAAGGGCTCACTGTAATTTAAAGCTGTTCTGGTTGATTAGCCAATGCCACTGGAGCATACCACCGTCTTCCTCCAACTCTTCCCTCTGCCTGGCAAAGCCGAGAGAAACTCAACCACCCCCGTGACAAACAGTTGCATAAGCACCAAGGAGAGGTGAACGTACTGCTGAACTTTGAAATAAGAAAATTGTTGAAGAAGACAAAATAATGTGGGAAAGCATGAATTTGGCACCAAATTGTGACGTTCTCGTTTCATCTTTTTCATTTAGCTTCAGTCATGCAGTTCTAAAGCACTGCCATTAATGTGCTGAGGGGAGTTTGCTGGCTAATCCATTGGTGCTGTATTAAACTTCCTTAAAGATATGAATACAGTTAATTTTTAGTTGCACTTGAATAGCCATGGAAAGTCAAGTGCTGTATAATGGACGACATTTATCGGCAGCAACCAGCAATTTGCTAAGTCCAGGATAAAGTGGAGTAACTGGCTTCTTCGTCCTTTCTTCCCTCACCCCTCCTTGGTCCACCTATCACCTACTGGCCCTGTCTCGTCCCTCCTCACCTCACTTCTCCTCTTTATGCCAACAATCTTCCCTCTCCAATCCCATTTCTGACACAGGGTCTCCAAATGAAACGCCGATGATTCCTTTCCCCCCATTGATGCTGCTTGACCCACTGAGATCCCCCAGCAGTTTGTGGTTCACTTCGCATTCTAGTATCTGCATCCTTTTGATTTTCTAAGATGTTAAATCAGAAGTGGGAACTTGGCTATCAGGATCCCAATGGAAAAATGGAAGAGGGAGAAAAATTCTACAACATTTAAAACATCCTTCCAACGTGTCATGGAAATGCAATATTCCTCAAGGCAGCAGATCAAGAGCTGAGTTGAACAGCTCATCTTTGGCTGGCTAGACATGATGCTTAAAATGAACTTATTTAGCTCTGTTGCTAATTGCACATTGATCAACTTGATTTCAGTAAAAATAGTGCTTGGAATGTACTTCTAAATCAGAAGGGCACAGTCAACACATGAGATCAAGTGCTTCTTTACTCTTCACAAAACAAAGACTCACTCGGACTAAAACTACCGCCCAACGGAGTATGAATCAACACACTTTCTTACCACTGGTGAACTCAAGGCCCTCTCTAATACTCAAGGCTCCCAAGAAGAGAGATTCTCAACTGGGGCCATGTGGCCCCTCTGGAGGACACAGCACATTATAGTGAAAGCCTTGTTTTCTATTCACCCCACGTAACATGATGTTTTTAAAAAAATTTTTATGTAGTTGGTAGGAGAGAAGTACAGAGGAAACCAATTAAACTTGGCTGCTTCACCATAAACTTGAGTGGAGTCCGAAGGAGGCCACAGTCAAAAAAGGTTGAGAATGGCTGCCCTAGAAAACCACCCCCTCTTCCCTCCTTATTTTCCTACAACCCTGCAAACAACTGTCTCTTACGTGCCTATCAATTCCTCAGACACTTTTGTCACTTCACTTCACTGAGGATAGTTTACCAACTAACCTACCGACACCTTTAGAAATGGGAGGAAAAGAGAACACTGAGCAGAACCCCACACAGTCTCGAGGAGAATCTACACCTTGCACATAGGCAGCTCCAAGAGCAAGGATTGAACGTGGCTCCCTGGAGATATGAGGCAACTACACTAACTGATGGACCATTATGCCACTCCATGGTTATGATATAAATATTGTTAAGACTGGATGCTCAAATCTCCTAGCATGTGTGCACTGAAGCCCTATCAAGAATGCTGATCATAGACTTCCAGCAAGCGCGAGATTTGGGTAGAAGCAGGTTTGAGGTTGCCATCTGTGCTGTTACAGTCAGGACACATGGTGCTGAAGTGGGAAGTGGGCACTAATTTCCCAATATAGTTTTGTCATTTGGGGCATTCGGCTCCCAATTGCCAGTCTGGATTCAAATTGAGGGCTTCATTTCTAGACTGAAAAGAACAGTGTGGTTCAACACTGCTTCAACAATGCCAGATTCACACAGCACACAGAATGGGGCCCAGATTTTCTAGTGGGTTGTAAGCATTTCAAGCTTTCCGCTCATCTCTGAATTAGTTGAAAATTTCCTTTAAGCTTAACTTTGCAGAATAGGCGAATCCTTCCTGGTGAGGAAGTTCCGTCCAGGACAAAAGTCTCCCTGTTACAAAATGCTCCATCCATATCTATCCACAATGTCTGCAGAATTGGCAGCTCCAACTGAAGACTATGGAGTGGATCTTGATTCCCCAGTGGTAAGAAACCGTGTTGTTTGATACTCTGCTGGATGGTAGATTTAGCCTGAGTAATCTCCTTGTTTTGTGAAGATTAAAGAAGCACTTTGATATATTGATATGTCTAATTTCAACTGTCCACCTGTTATTATACATATTGCTGTCTACTCTCGGCAGGAGACCAATGTGACAATTCCAGACCTTGGAAAAAATCGAGGCCTTTCCATACAATGTATTGGCCCGTGAAGATGAGATCGTTGCAAGATTCAAGTTACACTAATGAAAGGTTTCCTAGCTTCCATCTGTCCATGAGGAATGTAGGGCGATATAACAGATCAAATTTAGCAGCCATGTGTAGGTAAGTTAAAAATGATAGTGGCTGTAAATATAAATAAGTCCTGTAGTAGCAATCATAATAATTTCTATTGTAAAAATCCTGCAGCTAAATTTCACCTCAAACATTTGGACCAATAATTTTTCATCTGTATTTTCATGTATCTTTCTCTTTGGCTTGGCTTCGCAGACGAAGATTTATGGAGGGGTAAATGTCCACGTCAGCTGCAGGCTCGTTTGTGGCTGACAAGTCCAATGCGGGACAGGCAGACATGGTTGCATGGTGCTGAACCAAGCCATGAAAGACCTCATTTTCATGTATACTACAGGCCTAATACCGTTCCCTGCTCTGGCTTTCAGCTGTAGGCTGAATGCAGCCTCAGAAGTAAGATGTGATTAAATTTTCTCTCTCAAATCACACTTTCTCTTTCCCATCAATGGCACGTTAACTTATAATGGTGCCTTTCACTTTTATGACCCATCTTGCTACATCCTAGTAAACTTTTCTTATTTTCCATTTTAATCTTTAACAGCTGTTACTTTGCAGGAATATTCACATCTTACCTTTAGGATTTTGCTTTTACTTTTAAATCATGGAGCTTCTTTCCTGACCTCCTGCCAAGTCATTTGAGCTGTCGACACTGAAATGTCTAGCCTGGTGATCAATGACCGCTTTGGTTGTCTTTGGATATTTGTTGCTCTCCTCCTCCACAACTGAGAACATTCTTTCCCCCCCACCCACCCCCCCCCCCTCACTACCGAGCAGAACCTACTTGTCTTTAGCCAAAAATTGACCTTATATTAGGCTTCTAAATGAACATTTTTCCACGCTCCACAAACTACAAAACCTGCATTTGTGACTGACGAAGTAGTTTGCTGGACATCAAAGGATCCCAATTATTCTGATGTTTATTGTCACTAACAATTGGAATTTCATACTAAATGTAAGTATTGTTCCAGTGATTGGGATTGTTTAAATAAATTACTGACAAGCATTACTTCTCTTTCTTCAAAAAACTTGAGAATTTATTCCCTGAACAAGTTATACAACTGGTCCTCAAGTGATTTTAATGAAGATGTTCTGAATTGTGGCCTTAAATACATCATCAGCAAAAAAATGCTTTTCAAGTTTTATTTTCGAGGATAGTAATTAAAAGATTCATTTTGCATTTTATTAATGGAACAGAGAAGATTCATGAAGAACTGAGTTATACTTCCTGGGTCGAAAACAACCATTATTTTGCTTTGATTTGTACAGTTAGTTAAATTATCCTTTGGCCTGAATCATTGTTTGCTTATCAGGAACAACAGGTCCTGACTATCAGACCCATGTTCTGGGAAGTCGGTACAAAACGGTTGGTGTGTTTTCGGGTCTGAATGATTTATAGAGGCCGTCAATGACTCGGGCTATAAACCTTGTGGTTCTTTTTTGTGAGTGAGAGTCTGTTGGTGCATTTCTGTTGAGTGACAGTTCTCTGGTAAAATGAGGCCCTAACTGGACATGCGTAGTTCAAGCGGTGGTATAAATCTCACCTGCTGTTGCTATCATTTCTGGTGATACTTTCTCTGCTCAGACCCCTGGCTGACCGCAGGGGGGTTCACCTGAATCAAACGCTTTTAACCAGCAGGACCCAGCTGTGAAAACAATCCACAAAAGTTGAATCAGTAAGATAAATGCTGGTTAGCTTGAAATTAATGTGATATGTCTCCTTCATGGCAAAACATGGCTTTGTCACTGTAGCTTCATTTGGACAGTGTTCAATCGTACCAGGACCTTGATTGGACACTGAAGGAAAGTAATCCCGTTGGTCGCTCGCAGAGTCTATATTCAATGATTTTGCACATGAGTGGAGCCCAATAAGATCCCATTATTAACCACCTCAGAAATGAAGCCTATCTTGAGACTGTAATAATGACCATTCAGATAAGCCTGAAAAGCTATTGATAACAAGCGTAAACTTGACATTTGCATAGTGAGTTGTCAAGGTTGATTTTCTCAACAAAAATAGTTCATTTACTTTGGTAACATAAAGCGCCTTTTTTATCATCCCATGAAGGAGTAAATCCAGATATATTAGGCTCATTTAACCTTTTCAGGAGTCTTAGTCTGTTCAGATTTCTGTCTGCCTGCTTAGCCTCATAATTATTTAGCTGCCGTCCGTGACCTAGATTTATTAATCTGATTAGCTTCATTTTCAGCCGATATGAAAAGCATCACTTGGACTTGAGAATGTTCAGGACTTGGAAATAGTTGAATGCACTATTCAGAAGAATTGGTCAAGTTTAAATAGGAGAGAAAGCAGCTGTTCCATCCACAAGGTGGAATTGATGAGCTGCACAGCAGCCTGTCACTCCATTAGCTTGTTCCTTCGTCCAATGGATGTGACCTGTTGTATAATTTGACCACTTCTGTTATTATGGCCCATCAAGCAGAATGGAACAATAAGCTGCAAAAGATCCAGGCTACGTCAAAACCCCCATATAGTGCAATATATGGTGATAGTTTTTTTCTATTGGCCAAAGGATAATAAAATATTTTGTGGAAACTTTCAAACTAATTTAAAAAGTGATAAAAACACAAGCATACTGGAGAAGTGTAAGGTAAAAACATCATGAATTGGGACCGGAGAAGGAGTCACCCAGTACTAAGGAGTAACAGGATGCAGGTGTGACCTTGTACGCTCAAGATAAGTGTGGCAATAACAAGATGATGTGCAGCAGACTAACAGAGAAGGGTAGCAACAGCTTATTCATTGGACAATGTAATGGTATGATAATTTACTAAGTGCGTGTCCTGAGGTATTAAAAAAAACACCACTTGCTGATATCGGGAGAATGCGCCTTCTCCAACTAACCCTGTTAGTTGCAAGTGTTACAATCCGGTAATAAAGAACCTTGATTTCGACTCAGTCTGGTGTCTGACTCACTCATTCTCGAACAAAGCAGACCTAACAGCGCCCACAGGATATGTAAACAATGTTTCGGGCCTGAGGCTTTCTTGATAGTCATATTTCTTTACCTCCTCCGTTTAAAAAGATAGTTGCTGTTGTGTACGACTCCAGTAAAAACAACATTAATACAGCAAAGTCTTGGAAGTGAATCAGAAACGAATTGTGAAAAGCAAATCCTGTTTTTAAACATGAAGCTCATCTCCCTGCAGCATGTTCACTCTATTATGGTAGTTGCCTTCATTCCTCATTCTATTACCATTTGAGCTATAATTTGACTGAACGTTTTACATGCTTTCTTTTAATCATTAAATACACAGTATGTCCGTGCTGAATTCTTGCCACATTTCCACAAGCAAGTCTACACTTGCCCTAGTGACATCACCGAATGTCAGTAGCCTCCTGTTAATGAGGAGGAAGCCTTTGGTTGGTGTTGATGGATAACTCAGCACAATTAGACTTTGCCAACTATTAATCTTCCTCCACATGCCTTCGCATCGGAACAACCACTTGTAATGCTGCTAATTACTGTGCAACTGTCTCAGATATCCAATGGCATGCTTTTGCAATGGGTTATAAAGTTAAGTTTTGCATTGAATACCAACATTCTTTATTTAATAGTGTACCACACAAGGTGTTACTGAAATCCCAGTCATTCAGAGAAGCCCAAATGTTTACTGACACTGGGGGTGAAACTCAACATTTGCCTCATGAACCATTGAGGTGGATTTTCTTAAAAATATAAAAATACTGAATTTTATTAATATAATGTTGTTTGCTGAAGGGTTTGACTTTTAGTTCAGCCTTTTTGTTTCAGGTGTATTAAGCAATAGAAGCAATAGAATTTTATTGCTTATTCCGGACTAACTGGGTTCAGAAATCTCAGGTGTCTTTTTAATTTACCATTCTTACACTTTGAGATCTTAAGAACATTCAAAACAATCTAGTTATTATGAATGTTGGTGAAAACAAGTCTGAAATGGGAGTTTTTTTTCCTTTGAGCTTGTTTGTTAATTCGGCCATTAAAGTATATATATGCTGGAGTTCCTTATCTGTTGGGGTGGAAACATTTGAGTGATCAGAGACTCGTGTTAGCATGAGGAAGTTATTTCTGCATCAGTTCTTTGAAAAGCTTGGCTGGTGGCCCCTCTTCCCCCATAAATTTCATGTATTTCCTCTTCATTTAATATTAAATTTCCCTCTACCACATTTATTATCAGGCAATGTGATAATAACACTCCTTGCATCAAAAATAAATGTCCCCATCTCCCCATCACTTTGCGCTCTATGAAGACATGAAGCTCTAATGCCTTGTCTTCCATTTTCAAAAATGTTTCAGCCGAGGGGGTAGAATTCTCGAACTTCTTTTACACTGTACCATTCCATTTTTATTGTGTCGCCTTTAACCTTCCAACATAACATTTCATTCTTCTCTGCATTAAATTTCTTGTGCCTTATGACGCTGTGAAACTTATTCTGGGCCTGGTTAATCTATCCACATCTTGGAGGCGAGAGGAGGGTAGATGGTCAGGAGAAGGAGATGGAACAGGCAGGCAGTGCAGGACACCCCTGTGGCCTTTCCCATCAATCACAAGTATACCATTTTGGATATTGTTGGGGGGGCTGAATAACAGGAACATGGACAAGCCACAGCGATTAGGTCTCCGGCACAAAGTCTGGTCCTGTGGCTAAGAAGGGAAGGGAGGAGGAGGACCATTGTAGTGACAGAGGATTCCATAGTTAAGGGGACAGGTAAGATTTTCTGTGGAAGAGATTGTGTATTCTGGATGACATGTTGCCTCCCTAGTTCCAGGGTCCGAGATGTCTCAGATCAAGTTCTCAGTATTCTAAAGAGGAAGAGTGAGCAGCCAGATGTTGTGGTCCATGTAGTGACTGGTGATATGGTAGGAAGGGTGAGGAGCTCCTGCAAGGAGAATTCATGATGCTAGGTTGAAGGAGAGGACCTCCAGGGTTGTGATCTCAGGATTGCCACTTGCTAGTGAGGTTAGAAATAGGAGTATAATGCAGCTTAACACATGCCTAAGATATGGTGCAGGAGGGAGGGCTTCTTAGGTATCTGCATCATTGGGGTCTCTTCCAGGGAAGGTAGGACCTGTTCTGATGGGATGGCTTGCATCTGAACTTTAGGGGGACTTGCATCCTTGCGGGAAGGTTTGCTAGTGCTGCTTGGTGGGTGGGGGTGCTTTAAACTAGATTTGCAGGGGAAATATGCAGGTTAGAGTGCCAGAACAGATAGAGGAGTTGAGGTGGGAAAAAATGATGTGAAAATTTCATGAACCGTGAGAAGTCAATGGGTTGTATTTTGTGGAAATGCCATCAGGTACATCTATTTCAATGCAAGGAGTATTTAGGAAAGGCAGATGAGCTTAAAACATGGATTGGCACAAGGAATTATGACATTGTAGCCATCAGTGAAACTTGGTTGTAGGAAGGGGCAGGAATGGCAGCTCAATGTTCCGGGCTTCCATTGCTTCAGATGTGATTGAAGGGGAAGGAGTGGCATTGCTCATCAGGGAAAATATCACAGCTGAGGTCAGACAGGACAGACCAGATAGCTCATTTACTGAGGCTATATGGTTGGAGCTGAGGAACGGGAAAGATATTACCACACTCATGAGTTGTATTACAGACCGCCCAATGGTCAAATAGAATTGGAGGAGCAAATCTACATAGAGTTAGAAAACAGCTGCAGGAAACATAAGGTTGTGACAGGACATTTTAACTTTCTACATATTGACTGGGACTCCAATATTGTAAAAGAGCTGGGTGGCTTGGAGTTTATCAAATGTCTTCAGTATATAGAAGTACCAACTAGAGAGAATGCAATACTTTATTAGTATTTACGTTAATTAAGGAGAAGGAAAGGTCTGAGCCTCGGTTGAGATTCTAAATTGGAGAAAGGCAATTTTGAGGAAATGAGAAAAGATCTAGAAGGCATGGATTAGGATGTCGTTTTTGGGCAAGGATGTGCAAGGTAAGTGAAAGACCTTCAAATATGACATTTTGAGTGTACAGAGATTGCATGTTCTTGTCAGAATTAAAGGCAAGGTTATCAGGCAGAGGGGACCTTGATTTTCTAGGGATATTGGGGATCTGGTTCAGAAGAAAAGAAAGGTGTACAGCAGGTATAGGCAACACGGAGCAACTGAGATATTTAAGGAGTATAAAAAATACAAGAAAAACCTCTGAGATCAGGAGGCTAAAAGAATACATGAGGTTGTTTTGGCAGACACTCTGAAGGAAAATCTGAAGGGTTTCTACAGGTATATTAAGAGCAAAAGGATAGTAAGGGAACAAAATTGGTCCCCTTGAAGATCAGAGTGGTCGGCTTTGTATGGAGCCAAAAGAGATGGGAGAGATCTTAAATGTTTTTATCATCAATATTCACTGAGAAAATTGGCACAGTGTTGTGGGAAATAAAGAAAATAAGCAGTGAGGCCATGGAACCTATACAGATTAAAGAGGAGGAGATGTTTGCTGTCATAAAGCAAATAAAGGTGGATAAATCCCCAGGGCCTGACAAAATATTCCCTTGGACCTTGAGGGAGGCTAGTGTAGAAATTTCAGGGGCTGTGGCAGAAATAGTTAAAATGTCCTTAGTCACAGGCGTGGTGCCGAAGGATTGAAGGTTGTTTAAAAGAGGTTCTAAAAGTAACCCAAAATAAATTATAGGCCGGTGAGCCTAATATCAGTAGTGGTAAATTATTGGAAAGTGTTCTTAGGGATCAGATATTCAATTATGTGGCTATACAGGGGCTGATTAGGGATAATCAACATGACTTTGTGCGTGGTAGGTGGTGTTTAATAAAACAGAGATTTTCGAGGAGGGTACCAGGAAAGTTTATGAAAGAAAGGCTGTGGATATTTGTCTACATGGACTTTTGTAGGACCTTTGACAAGGTTCCATACGGAGGTTAATTAGGAAGGTTCAGACACTGGGTATTCATGGTGAAGTAGTGAACTGGATGTGGTGATACAACCACCAGCCTACTGCAGGTGGTGAACTCTGTACCTGCAGGAAGATCATCTAAGGGCCTGACTCTACCTGGCCGGTTCAGCCAACCTGAATATAAACTTGAGCCGGCCCCTCCTGAGCCAGTCACATGGGGAGCCACAAAGGCATGAATTGGTGACCAGACTTTTACTGGAATAAAGCCTGTTGTACAATCATTTCTGAGTTTGTGCTTGCTCACTGCTACCTAAATGCACCTCACTGGACTCAACAATGGCTGGACAGGAGAAGCCAGAGAGGAGTGATGGAGGATGCTTCTCAGATTGGAGCCCTGTGACTAGTGGTGTGCTTCAGGAGTCGGTACTGGGACCATTGTTGTTTTCACCCATATCTGTGATTTGGATGATAATGTGGTAAATTGGATCAGCAAGTTTGAAGATGACACTAAGATTGGAGGTATTGTGGACAGTGAAGAAGGGTTTAAAAGTTTGCAGAGGTTTCTGCACCAGCTGTAAAAATGGGCTGATAAAATGGCAGATGGAATTTATTGCAGACAAGAGTGAGGAGTTGCATTTTGGAAGGACAAACCAAGAAAGGACAAACATAGTAAATGGTAGGGCACTGACGAGTGCAGTAGAATAGAGGGATCTGGGAATACAGATACATAATTCCCTGAAAGTGGCGTCACAGGTGGATAGGGTTGTAAAGGGAGCTTTTGGCGTATTGGCCTTCATAAATCAAAGTATTGAGTATAGGGGTTGGGATGTTATGGTGAAGTTGTTTATGATAATGATGAGGCCAAATTTGGAGTATTGTGTGCAGTTCTGGTCATCTAACTACAGGAAAGAAATCAAAATGATAGAAAGAAAGCAGAGAAGATTTAGTAGGATGTTGCCTGGACTTCAGGAACTGAGTTACAGGAAAAGGTTAAACAGGTTAGGACTTTATTCCCTGGAGCGTATAAAAATGAGGGGAGGTTTGATAGAGGTATTTAAAATTATGAAGGGAAAGACATTTAATGTAGGTAGACTTTTTCCACTGAGGGTAGGTGAGATACAAGCCAGAGGACAAGGGTTAAGAGAGAAAGGGGAAATATTTAGGGGGAACTGTGAGGGGGAAAGTCTTCACAGAGAGAGGGGTGAGAGTGTGGAATGAGCTGCAAGCTGAAGTGATGAATCCAGGCTGAATTTTAACATTTAAGAAGAATTTGAACACGTACATGGATGGGAGAGGTATGGAGGGCTATTGACTAGGTCCAGGTCAGTGGGACTAGGCAAAAAAAATTAGTTTACCACATCCTCAAAGGACTGAAGGGGCCTATTTCTGTGCTCTAATGTTCTATGTTTCTACCTCTGTACATAGACACTAATAGCACCATCTCTTTCAACTCTATTTGGCCAGAATTTAACAATGTTTGTGAAACACAGTTTTTGTTTCACAAATCTGTGTTGCCTGTGGTTTAATAACCCTTGTTCTTCAAAGTGACAAGTGACAATGTTCTGGATTAAGTAAACAGAAGTCACCCCAACCTCTCCGGTCGGTCTGTGATGAAAACAGTAAATGATGGAAATATTCAACAGGTTAGGCAGCATTTATGGAGAGAGAAGCAGAATTAACATTTCAAGGTCTGTTTTATTTCCTTCCCTTCTATTTATGAACACTTACTGCCCTCTGGGTCTCTAACACCACATCCATTTCAACACAGATGATGATTA
This sequence comes from Narcine bancroftii, assembly GCF_036971445.1. Taxonomy (NCBI): domain Eukaryota; kingdom Metazoa; phylum Chordata; class Chondrichthyes; order Torpediniformes; family Narcinidae; genus Narcine; species Narcine bancroftii. The sequence continues at coordinate 36,023,793 of NC_091480.1, read as the reverse complement.
AAATCTCTGCAACTTTTACTCTCTCTTCTGTCAGCGGCCATCTGAACACATAATGGCTTTCCCACTTCTCCAACCTCTGAGGCAAATCCTCTCAGTCCATTTGTATTTAATCCAACTTGATTCCCGCTTCCTTTGTTCAGCCTCTTTTTTTTGGAGGAGACAGAGAAAGACACTCATTTCAAACTGTGCACCCTGGAATATTTCCTTTGGCTCTCTCATCACTCAGCTCCTTACGATTCTTCACATTTGTATAAGATACTTCATTGTAATTTTTGTTTTAATTTAGACATTCAGCCCAGTAACAGGGCCTTCTGGCCCACGAGCCTATGCCACTCAAATACACCAATTAATCTTTTTTGAAGGGTGGGAGGAAACTGAAGCACCTGGTGGAAACCCACGCAGACATGGGGAGAAGCTGTAAACTCCTTACAGACAGAGTTGGATTCGAACCTTGGCCACTGGTGCTGTAATAGTGTTTTAGCGTTGCGTTAACCACTATGACCTTCCAAAAACATTATTATTTCTCATTAAAGCCTATTTTACTTCATTAGTTCCTCCATAATTTTCTGCTTCTTTATGCACTTATTTTAATATGCTTTTTAATTTAATTTTAATCACAATTCTGTTCATTACATCAGGAGCTGTAAATTTGATGTCAACCACAGCAATGCATTAATCTGAATGATCTTTGTCTTGAAAGCCTCACTTTATCTGTTTTTTTTTCATTTCTACCTGATTATCTGCATTTGTGATCCCAGGACTTTTGAATTATGTTTTTGGTCTCAGAAAGTTAAATGCCCTGCAAAGCAAGGTTTGATGTTGTGGAACCATAATAGAGTATTCTGTTGAAATTCCTTGAATGATTCTTTCAGTGAATTAACTTCCTTCTTCTTTCCATGAGATATACAGTTGTTTTGCAGCATTGTTGAAGATTTTTTAAAAAAGTAATTTTTCAAAACACCATGTGATTCACGTACAATTCAAGTACAGTAAAAATCCCCTGTAATGCGGATCGAAAGAACCAAAGACTTGTTGATCTAAACCAAGGCTTTTATTAACTTAAAGACTGGAGCATATCACAAGTAGGTTGACCAGTCCAGAATGACCTGGTCTGGCTAGGAGCAATCCTTTAAGACCTGCCAGTAGGGGGAGCTACACTCTCAGCCAATCACAGTCATCCTACAGTACCATCTGTACATAGACACATTGGTGATAGAATCTGTACTATCACATCCCCGTTATCTGGAATTTAAGCAACTGGCAAAAAGTACAAAAGTTTAAAACTGGTTCTCCTAGTGGTGAAGTTCACCAATCAAACAATATGCAATCTCAAACAATGGGCAAATACACTTACCCGGCATCTACCAATCCCGACTGGTGCTGGAGACACCGGTTTTACTGTTACCCAAGTTTGATGGGGCTCAGTCATCTTACATTTACTTTGCAGAAATAATAGGAGCTCCAGTCTCTGCCATCATTGCATGAAAATGGCTGTAGACTCAACAAGGTTTGCTTGGTAAATTGCAGAAACAAATTTACCATAATAAAAGATCTGAAGAAGGGTTTTCCTACTATTCTCTTCGTTGAAGGAAGTTTCTTTTTGCTGTCATCAAACAGAAATCCAAGTCAAAAGCCTTCTAAAAATCCAAATACACAATGCCCACTTGCATCTCCTTTATCGACCCTGCTTATCACTTCTTCAAAGAATTCCAGTAGGTTTTTCAAGCCACGTTTTCCCTGAAGAAAACCATGCTGGTGCTTGCACATCTTATCATGTGCCTCCACTTGACAGTTGACAATTGACTGAACATCTTTGCAACCACTGATGTAAGGCTAACCTGTCCATAATTTCATTTCTGATCCCTCCCTCCCTTCTTGAATAGTGAAGTGACATTTATGATTTTTCCAGTCCTCTTGGACCATGCCATATCAATTCCTGAAAGATCATTACCAATGCTTCCATCATTTTTACAGCTACTCCTTTCAGAAACTTGAGGGCGAATCTCCCTGGTCCGGGACACTTACTTAACCTTCGGTCATTCAGCTTTCTGAACCCATTCTTCCCCGAAATACTAACTAACTGCACTTTCTGCTCTTCCCTGATACACAGCTAGTGGCTTCCATAGTGAACAATAATGCAAAATACTCACTTAGTTCCTCTGCCATCTTCTTGTCTCCCATTATTATTTCATTGGCATCATTTTCTTTGTACTTGAAGAAGGTTTTCGTATCCTCTGATATTTTTTGCTGGATTCCTTTCATGCTTCATCTTTTCCCTTCTTATGATTTTTTTTAGGGGCCTTCTGCAAGTTTTTATAAATTTCCCAATCCTCTACCATCCAACTGCTTTTTGCTTCTTTGTATGCTCCCTTTTCCTTTTACATTGGCTGTGACTTCCCTTGACAGCTACGGTTGTGACATTTTTCCATTCGAATATTTCCTTTTTTTTTGGTATGTATTTAACCTTATTTCCCGCAGAAACGCCCTGCCATCCTGCTTACTAGTGCCCCCTTCCAATCTACTTTGGCCAGTTCCTCCCTCATGCCTCTGTAATTCCCGTTACTCCACTGAAATACCGATACATCTAACTTTAGTTTCTCCTTGTTAAATCTCGAATTGAACTCAATCTTGTGATCATTGCCCCTAATGGTTCTTTAAGCTCTCTAATCACCTCTGGTGCATGACACAACACCCAGTCTAGTACAGCTGATCCCCTTGTGGGCTCATCAACTAGCTGCTTTAAAAAGCCATTTCGTTGGCAGTCAACAAATTCTCTCTCTCTTGAGATCCAGTTGCAACCTTGTTTTCTTGATCTACTTGCATGTTAAAATTCCCTACAATGACCATAACATTGCCCTTCAAATCATCATTGATTTCAATATGGTAGATGGTTCACTTTTATCTAAAAAAAGAGGGTAAGTTTCTCAGGTGACAGTGAATGCTCAGAAGTGAATGTTATGAGAAGAAATTTGTAGCTGACTGGATTTAGAAAATCTATCATAAAGTCCCTATCAGTGAAATGTAATCAATCAATCAATCAGTAAAATATGTTTTCATTTCAATATCGTAGATAGTTCACTTTTATCTAAAAAGAGAGGGTAAGTTTCTCAGGTGACATTGGATCTGTGAATGCTCAGAAGTGAATGTTATGAGAAGAAATTTGTAGCTGACTGGATTTAGAAAATCTATCATAAAGTCCTTATCAGTGAAATGTAATCAATCAATCAGTAAAATATGTTTTCATTTCAATATTGTAGATAGTTCACTTTTATCTAAAAAGAGAGGGTAAGTTTCTCAGGTGACATTGGATCTGTGAATGCTCAGAAGTGAATGTTATGAGAAGAAATTTGTAGCTGACTGGATTTAGAAAATCTATCATAAAGTTCCTATTAGTGAAATGTAATCAATCAATCAGTAAAATATGTTTTCAAATTGATCATTGACCAGATCTGAGAATCTTTAATATAACAAAACCACCCCTGTTGACTACATAAACGATTCCTCTCAGATTTTGAAATCCTGCTTATGTCCACAAAATATTGTGGTGCTAAGCAAACAGTAGAAGTTAATGCTACAGGGCGATATGCATTGAGGCAGCTCACACTAGTCAGTTTGGGCAGCAGGATGGTTGATGCCCTTTTGAAGCAGGTGGAAATCTCTGACTGCTGCAATGAGAGGATGAAAATGTCCTTGAACATTTGGTGCAGATTTTCAGTACCTTACCAGGTATGCTGCCGAAACCTGACGCCTTGCAAAGGTTCACTCTCTTGAATGATGTTCTGATATTGCCCTCAGATATAGATATTACAGGGTCCTCAGCCTTTGAAGGCATTCTAGCAGGCACTATTAGGTCTTCTCAAAGCCGGCATAGGTGTTCAGCTCATCATATATTGAAGCATCACAGCCATCCATGCCAAACCATCTCTTTTCTTAGTCCCACTGACCTGCACCCAGGCCATAGCCCTCCATACCTCTCCCATCCATGTACCTGTTCAAATTCTTCTTAAATGTTAAAATTGAACCCCTATTCAGCTGGAAGCTCATTCCATATTCCCACTGCTCTGTGTGTGAAAATGTTCTCCATCATGTTCCCTTAAACTTTTCCCCTTTCACCCTTAGCTCATGTCCTCTGATTTGTGTCTTACCTACCCTCCCTGGAAAAAGCCTATCTACATTTACTCTGTCTATTCCCCTCATAATTTTAAATACCTCAATCAAATCTCCCCTCATTCTTCTACACTCCAGGGAATAAAGTCCTAACCTGTTTAACCTTTCTCTGTAACTCAGTTCCTGAGCAATGTCCTCATAAATCTTCTCTGCACTCTTTCCATCTTATTGATATGTTTTCGGTAGGTAGGTGTTCAAAACTGCACACAATAGTCCAAAATTTGGCCTCATCAATGTCTTTTACAACTTTACCATAACATTTCAACTCCTAAACTCAATACTTTGATTTATGAAGGCCAATAAGCCAAAAGATCCCTTTACAATCCTATCCATCTGTGACGCCACTTTCAGGGAATTATGTATCTGTATTTTCAGATCCCTCTATCCTACTACACTCCTCAGTGTACTACCATTTTCTTGGTTTGTCCTTCCAAAATACAATCCCTCACACTTGACTCTGCTTTAAACTCCATCTGCCATTTTTCAGCCCATTTTACCAGTTGATGCAGATCCCTCTCCAAGCTTTAAAAATCTTCTTAGCTATCCTTAATACCTCCAATCTTAGTGTCATCTGCAAACTTGCTGCTCCAATTTACCACATTATCATCCAGATCATTGATATAGAAGACAAACAACAATGGTACCACATCACTAGTCACAGGCCTCCAATCTGAGAAATAATCCACCACTACTCTCTGGATTTTCTCGTCCAGCCATCGTCGAATCCACTTCACTATTTCACCATGAATACTTGGCATCTGAACCTTCCTGACTATCATCCCACTTGGGACCTTGCAAAAGCCTTACTAAAGTCCATGTAGACCACATCTACAGACTTTCCTTGGTCAACTTTCCTGGTAACCTCCTCAAAAAACTCAATAATCTTGCTTTCAGGCAACCACGCACAAAACCATGTTGATTATCTCTAATCAGTTCGTGGCTATACCAATAATTGTATGTCCAGTCTCTTAAAAGTCCTTTCAATAATTTACCTACCAGTGACAACAGGCTCACTGGCATATAATTTCTAGGTTTAATTTTGGAGCCTTTTGTAAACAATAGAACATCATGTGCTACCCTCCAATCCCTCTGGCACGACATCTATGGCTAAAGACATTTTAAATATTTCTGCAATATTTCAAATGCTTCATTTTATATATTTCTGCCCATGCAATTTATACACTATTCCCCCTCAAGGTCCAAGGGAATATCTTGTCAGGCCCTGCGGATTTTCCCACACTTGTTTGCTTTAAGACAGCAAGTACTTCCTCCTCTTTAATCTGTACAGTTTCCATGACCTCACTGCTTGTTTTCCTACTCCCCATGACTCTGTGCCCATTTCCTGAGTAAATACTGATAGAAAAGAAAACATTAAAGATTCCCCACCTCTTTAGACTCCGTACAAAGCTGACGACTCTGATCTTCAAGGGGACCAATTTTGTCTCTTACTATCCTTTTGCTCTTAATATACGTGTAGAAATCCTTAGGATTTTCCTTTATATTGTCCGCCAAAGCAACCTCACATTACCTTTAGCCTTCCTGATTTCTTTCTTGACGTTTTTCATGCATTTTGTATACTCCTCAACTACCTAATTTGCCTCATATTGCCTATATCTGCTATACATCTCTCTCTTCTTCTATACCAGATCCTCAATCTCCCTTGAAAAACAAGGTTCCCTATGCCTTCTAACCTTGTCTTTGATCCTGACAGGTACATATACAATGTCTGTACCTTGTAAATCATTTGCTGTAAAGCAATGATTTCTCAGTATTGATTATGTGCTGTTCAGCTGTTCATACTTCTTTTCATCCTTATTTACGGAGTTTTGAATACCTTTTAAAACACAACATTCTTGAAGGGAAGGTTTGTTAACAGCCCAACAGCCTCATTTGCTGAGACATAGTTACTCACAGACCACCAGGTATGGGGAGCCCTTACACTATGGTATCTGATCTGATTCATTAGTTTTTACAGCCTTCAATCTGAAAGGAAGATAGAACTGCCATTACATTGCATCCTTCATGGCTGAGTTCAACAAAGTCCACTATAACAAAAAAATTAGTTTTGGTCACTGTTGTAATCTGTAAAATTACACAATTTGCACAATTTACACAAATGACACAATGTAAGGACACAATTACACAATGCAGCCAAATTATACAAAGGGAAGCCCAGCAAACAACAATAAAACAAAGACTTGATATTCTTCAATTTTGTTTTAGAGAGTAAATATTGGCCACAACACTGGGGAATAATTTTCTTTTATTCATAACTATGGAACGAGCTGCCATCTGACATGGTAAATGTGGACTCACTCTTAAGTTTTAAAAATAAATTGGATAGATACATGGATGGGAGAGGACTGGAAGGCTACGAATGGGTGCAGGTCATTGGGACTAGTGCTATAATGTTTTCCACACAGGCTAGAAGGGCTGAATGGCCTGTTTTTTGTGCAATAGTATTTTCTATGGTTCTACCTCAGGCAGAGCTGTGTTGTAACTTCTTATCAAAAGATAGCCTCAGCCCTTTTAAGCCAGATTTTTATTTTTGTTTTAATTGCTGGAGGGTTCTTGAACCCGTAATTGACTGACTCAAGAGAAAAGTGAACGAAAAGCAAGCCATAGCTGACACATGTCAGGGAGGTGGGAAGGAGTACATTTACAACCTAACCCAATCTTATTCTTGGCATCCTTTAGGCTTGAAAACATTTACCTCCATTCAGGCTTTACTAGAAAGAGCAGGAGTCCTGTTCAGCGCCCCGTTTCCCCCCTGAGGTTCATTTTGTTCATTTGCTTCCACTGAGATGGTTAAAGAGGGATTATAATTTGAGACTTCACTCATCCTCTAATTGATTAGGAACATTAAGTGACTAGGCCTGCCCACCATCATGGAGTGAAAACTCTGGGATCTCTTTCAGATTTCAATACCCAGCATGTTTATAATTAAAATGAATATATAATAGTTTCTTCCTCAGTTTCCTGAAACTTATCTCTTGGCCAGATATAAATGAACAGTTTGATAAGTGGTTCATAGTCAGTGGAATAAAAGAATGTCACCCTGTTCTGACAAACCCTTCGGTATCATTAGATCAGTCAAAGAGTCCATGTCCAGGCATGTCAGTACAATAGGTGTTTGTTTAATGCCATATTACTTATAATTGAATGTCTCTATCTTCTTGTTCCTTGTATCTCATATTTTATATTGTATCCAGACACTGCAGGTATGACTATGCCTTCATTTTCACTGGCTTTTACACTATAACCAAATTTTTCATGTGCTGCAGAGCTAATTCACTGGCGTGGCATATCTTCACGGCTTCAGCTAGGGTAAACTCTGTCTCTTGCACCACCTCTCTCTCACTTTCTTATCATTAATTCTGAACACAATTTGATCATGAATCATTGAATCTTGCTGTGATCCAAAATTGCATGTTCTTGCTTTTAATTTTAAGTCTGTTAAAAAAGTACCAAAGCTATCTCCCTGCAGCTGTGTGCACGAGCAAAACACGTACCTCTCGAAGGTTTCATATTCCTTTGGTGTTTATCAAACATCTTGATAACCTTGTTGAATTTGCTCTGGTTTTCTGCCTCAGCAAAAAATAAATGTGTTGTAAACCTCTAGTGCTTGAGGTCTCACCATGGTAAGCAGCATTGCAATCTTAGGTGTATCTGGTTGGCTATCAATTCCAATCACTTGCAAGTAAAGCATAAACCTTTGGTTAAACAGCTGTGGTTGATAGTTCCAGTCCATTTTACAATGTTAGGAGTTTTAAAACTCTCCATATTTTCACTGCTGATATTGACTGTTACTCACTATGCGCACTGTGTGTCAGGCCTCAGAGCTGGTGAGGGGCCTAAAGGCAGAGAACACCCCTCAGGACCAGCTATAAAAGTTGTGCTTGGTAATAACTCGATTTCAACTGAATTGGCAAAGTTGATGGATCTGAAAGCTCAACTTGGAATAAATGATGGGAAGCCACAGTTTGTCCTCAAAATGTCCAAGGAAACTAGAGACTACAATCCAAAGCAAATGGCTATCCACAAGAAAGGGTTCAACATCATAATTAAATCATTCAAACGCCATGGAGTGGAAACAATTGAAAATGCTGGCAATACTCAGGAACAGATAAATGCAGAGGATTCAGCCAGCACAGAACATGAAACTCCACCTGTGCTAGACAGTAGTGGACCTTCAGAGCCGACACAAGCACCTGTGTTAAGAAGATCCACATGAGTTGTCAAAACACCTGACAGACTGAATCTAGAAAAGAAAAAGAACTGCACACTTAAACATTTGTGCTGCTAATGTTCATGTTACATTTGTCTTGAACTTTAAATTGAAAGAATACTGTATTAATGTATCATGTTGAATTAAACTTTTCAAGGAAAGGGAATACAGTGATAGAGTGCTACCACCAGGAGAGTCAGAGATGAAGTGTGTAGCATCTGAGAAATGCTGTGGAATCTTGGGTAGATTTAAGATGGATGCTTCCACATGAGGTCTGGTATGTGTATATTCTGTCCTTTCTGCTGTTTGTTTAGTTACTAAATCTCGTTGTTTTATAAAGAACCCAAGTTTCTTCAACGTAATAAAAGAAACATCTCAATAAGGTTGGAGATGGCATGGGAACTCCAGAAGTCAGGCGGCCAGGGCCAAGGTGGGAACCCGTGTTGAAGGTCACGGAGGATGCAGTCTCTAGGGAGGTGAACTTGCGATCTTTGATGGACACCAAGTGGGTGTAGAGTTGGTGGTTGAACGCGTGGGGGTCCAGCGGCGGATGTAGTACAGGAGAGGTCCACTGCAGGCCGTGGCCAGCATGATCCAGAACTGTGGCAGTGTGAGGGCGAGGTGCTGTTGATATCTCTGCATCGAGGTGAGGGAGGTGCGTAGGAATCATCAGGAGAAGTGGAGAGAACAGCAGTCAATATTGTGTAAGGATCTAGAGATCCTTGTGTGGGTTGAAATGGGAGGAAGAACAGGAAGTCACGAGACACAAGATTGGTGGCGGAGACAAGTAGTCAGGAAAGTAAGGTGGCTGTGGAAATTAATCTGGTTGAGTTGTAGAACATTAAATCAGCAGGGATTTCAGATGGGGAGCAGTGAGAGAGAAGCCATTCTTCTTTCCCGTGCTTCCTGAGTGCCTTCCCTCCTTTCCCACACCTCCCCCTTTACCCTTTTATTCAGACTCCTGCCGGCATTTTTCCGTCAGTTATGTATTTTTAACCTTTTTAATCTTTGCTGCGTAAAGCATATTGTTTGACCTGCTGAGTTTCTCCAGCATTGTGTTTGTACTGAATGAGGAGCAGTTCACCCAATGGGCGTGTCTCCTTCCTGAAACAGGTGCTCCAGAATGCTGCATGGATCAGGCGATACAACATTAAGGGAGATAGATGGGGCGGACAGACAGCACCTTTTTTTCCGGGGCAAGAATAGCAAACGCCAGAGGACATCTGCACAAGGTGAGGGGAGGAAAGTTTAGGGAAGACGTCAAGGGAAAGACTTCTACACAGAGTGGAGTGGGTGACTGGACTGCATAGCCAGGGAGGAGGCTGGTACAATGGTGGCATTTTAAAGAGTCTTAGACAGGCACATGGATGTCGAGGGTTATGGGTGTGAGGTAGGGAATGTTTAGTCTGTAGTGTGGGTTTACATGAGTTGGCACAACATCATGGGCCAAAAGGCCTGCAGTGTGCTGTAAAGTTCTATATTCTGATCATCCACTGTCATTGTTAAAAGACATTGAACTATTGGTTTTCCAGTTTTATTTTGTCATAGACTTCATTGTTACTACAATTCTATCCCACTGATCACTGAACCACCTTTGGGGGTGCTGTTGGGTTCGGACAACCTGGGTCTGAAGACCTGTTTCTGCTCTGATCCTGTGTAACTACAAATCTGTCCCGCATCTCTGAACATCAGCTGGGGACATTGCTGAGTACAGACAACCTGGGCCTGGGAATCTGTTTCTGCTCTGATCCTGTGTAACTATAATGCTATCCCACATCTCTGAACATCAGCTGGGGACATTGTTGGGCACGGAAGACCTGGGCCAGGGGCCCTGTGTCACACAAGTTATGACAAGTTCACGTTCATGAAATGAGAAGGAAAGCAGGAGATGGGCTATGATTTCCGATCCACTGGAAACATTTGAGAATCCAGGGAATTTTGGAAAACTGAAAGCGATCCTTCAATTGCGTGTCATGTCAGAATGTCAGCTGCTTGTTGTCAACGTCAAATCGTGCAAATATCTGACATCACCATCAGCATCTGTTCCTTGGATATTTCAAATGAAAACTGACGGGGTGGGGGGGGGGAAGATGAAGTTCTGATGCAGGGGGAAGAGGAGGTGCAACAATACACCATGTTCAGCAGGTAAACCAGAAGAGTTTGTGGTCATGACCAGATCATCATGAGCACAATCTCTTCTAGTTTACATGCCAAAATTCTTACTCACTGCAGTCGAACAGCTAAATTAAATTAAAATTAAAGAGGCAATAAATAGATAAAGTGGAAAATAAATATTCACAGCAACAGTAATGCAAACCTCGGGCATTGAACTGGTGCAGGCAATCCTTTTGTGGGGTGGGAGCAGACCCTGATCATTGGAGTGAGAGGAGGCTCAGACCTGATCCCTGTTGGACCAAAACTGTTCCTGAAAGTGCCGCTGCTGGTCTTCAGGCTATCCCCCCTCCCCCCACTTCTGCCCGAAGGTAGCAGTGACAACAGGTTGTGGCCAGGATGATGGGAGTCCTTTCTATTATGGGATGAGTGGGAGGTGGGAGTGGCATGTCCCGTTAATCTTGGTGGTCCCAATTCTATGTCTGACCATGGTCTCAGCCACGGTCGGTCCCATGGAGATCGGTAACACATGCATGTGTTTGTTCTGCTTTGCTCTTGCCTCTGAACACCCTGTATCTTCTCAGGCACTGGAGAGGGAAAGGTGTCAAGTGAGCATGGGGAGAGGTGTTAGTCAATTCGTGCCCCTAGGAAGTGGGTGTAAGGTCCGTAGCGATGCTCGAGCTGTGGGAGTGAGGTGGAAGACGTGAGGGTTCAGTCACCTCTGGTTCAAAGTTTTTCACCAGTGTCTGAGCCCAGTGGTGGAATTTGCAATGTGTGGTTCTTGGAAATGTGTTCACTGATGAGTGAAGTCAGTGAACCTCTCGCAACATTTCTTTATGGTTCTGGAAGCTCAGCTGCTGGTAAAACCTCCCATCATTATTCGTGTCCATCGCCATCAGATGACGAAGGGGAGATATTTTTCCAAGTAATTGTAATGTTTATTTTTTAAAAATTTATACAGAATGGCAACAGTTCCATTCGCCTACAAGCCCATGCCACCCAATTGACCCATACCTGGGATAGAACTGGGACCACTGAGGCTAACGGGATTATGCTATTTCAATCTCCCATTCACCCCACGTCAGACAGGAGGTGGGAGGAATCTGCAGCACCTGGAGGAAACCCCCACAGTCATAGGGAGAATGTACAACTCCTTACAACAGCGCTGAATTCGAATCCCAGATTCAATCGCCGGTACTGTAATAGGGTGCACTAACTGCTTCTCTAACCATGCCGTCGGTTAAAGGATGTTGTGCGCTTAAAAGGGAACCTGCAGGCAGTGCCAATCACAAGTAGCACCTGTTCTTACCGGTTGTGGGGTTGCAGGTCTCAGAGAAGCTGGGAGGCCAGAGTGTGGCGGTGGATAGGGTGGGATGGGCCAATCAAGAGGACTGTTTATCTAGATTAGTGTTAGGCTCTTTGAGACCTGAATTTGACCAAGAAAACAAAGAATATTTCATCACTCCTCCTGAATTGTGCCCTGCATTTGGTAAAAACCATCCAGAAATTGGGATAATGGAGGCCCCCAGCACTGTCCGCACCGCAAACACACATTTACAATGCTTGTGTACGTCAGGACTCTCATCCATTCACCCAATACTTCTGACATCCATTTTAAAAGTTCTCATCATTTAATTAATATCCCCCATGACCTGGTTCATCTTCCTTCCTGCAAGAGAAGATTTGTTCCTTCTAACTGAATGAGTCAATAGCCCCTTTTACACTGGCATCCCAGTTAATTGACCATGCAGTGTCCCGGGATAGGAAGCCCTTTGTGCCATTTCCCCTGGGCCACACTTAACTGGGACACTATAGGTTTTCCACTGAACACACTTATCCCCAGGATTGGAGCGTTCTACCTTCAACTGGAAACGGACAGCTTTCTGTTAACAACTTTCCACTGGTTTCAGCAGATGGTGGGGATCTGAGTAGGGGTGGAGGTGGTTAAACTCTGGCATGAAATGACGTCACTTGATGCCAGCATTTGGAGAGTGTTCCTATTCCATTAGACCCTGTCCCAGTAAATTCCCAGTTAATTCCTGGGACAGGATGCCAGTGGAAAAGGGGCTAATGATGGGAACTTGGGATTGGTGTGTAATAAAATGTCAAGGGGAGGTAATTAGATTTTCTTGTCGCTTTCCTGATTATATTTACATTGAGATATTCAACTCAGTAACTGGCCTTTTCGGCCCATTAGTCCATGCTGTCCAAAAACCCAAATTAACCTATGATTCCCGTACTTTTTGAGGAGTGGGAGGGAATCGGAGTGTCTGGAGAAAACCAACACAGAAACGGGGAGAACGTGCAAACTCCTTACAGACAGCGGTGGATTCGAACTTGGTTTGCTGGCACTGCACAGCATTGTGATAACCATGTCACCCTCTAAGTGAAATGTAGGGGGCAGCACATGAATGTTCCTGTTATACTACTGATCGGTTCCAGTTGGGATGCTGGAACAAGGAGTGTTATGTCACTGGTTGAAGGTAGCTTTCCCTTGTCAATCAAAATCAGAACCTAAGCCCACTTCTGATTCGTCTTCATTGACGTAAATTCACATGACTATCTACCCCAGACTAAGCCATCTTCTGATTGGTCATGCTCTCACCTGAGGTCTTAATACTGGGTGGGCCTTTTGCCCCAGGAGTATAAAAAGCAGCATATGTATAACTCTTGCTTTTTGCTGCCTTGAGCCTGCTACTGAATGTGACCAATGCTGGAAGACCAGGTGATAAGGCATTCCACCAGATGACCTGGGCAGTCTGCTCAGGGAACCACCTCACCATGCTAATCGAATCCTCACCTCTCAGTGTCTGCAGGATGTTCTGTGCTGACCACTGCCTGATGGCTTTATCAAAGGTGCTGGCCTGGAAAACCTCCACAAAGGTTAGATGGTGTGGGAAAGTCCAGCTGACCGTAACTTGCGTGGCAACAGAGCCAGGCCTATCCTTTGAAATACCTAGGACAGGTAAACCCTCGGCACATTAGCGGCATGGTGCCTTCATACTTTGGTACTGCCTGGTGCAGCCACACAGGAAGATGGCCGTCAGGATGTGGGCCACATTGCGAAAGCTCTTGTGGAGACTTGTCCATGGTGACCTTTTGGACCCTTTCCATCTTGGATCGCCATATGGACTGGAAGATTGCTGTGGTGTCCACATTGGCGTGTGCGAAGACGAAATGGTGCATGTTTAAGGTTCGAGGTTGAAAGAGAACCTCAGGATATATTTTTTTTCACTCGGGGTAGATGAAGTCTAGAACATGGTGGCCTGAAGCAGCAGATATTTCCTGACATTTAAGAAGTATCTGGACAAGTACTAAATCATCTATGAACCTAACAGAACTAGGGTTGAAAGGTAAAATGTGTGGCAGAGAGAAGGTGGGTCAAAGTGCCTGTTTGGGTGCTGTACAACTGCATGACTCTCTGGGAAGAGCCATGACTCTCCCCCTCACTGTTGGAGGCTTGATGCACGATTTCCTCATTATCTCAATGTGCTGAGTGTGGGTACTTCATGTGAACAAAATGACTGCAGTGGGTCAGTGATTGTAGCTCTCTCACTGTGTAACCATTCTTTGTGGCAGGCAGAGACCCTAGAAAGGGAAATGACCATGACGCCACAGTTATGTGATTAAGCTGAGCTGATGCCTCACATCTCCAGCCAAGCAGGCTCAGGTTATGTGGAGTGTGCACGTTCACCGTGTGCATTTTCACCCAGGTACTCCGTTCTGTCCCACATTCCAGAAACATGGCTACAGTTCAAATGGGAGAATTTAAGGGGGTTTTTGGGAATGCAAGGGGAAAATTATTGGGGCATGGAACTGATGTCTGAGACAACATAACCTCAAAGGGCTAAACAGGCTTCCCAATTTATTTTGAAATACAGAAAAAAAAACGTTGCCCTGTGAATAGTTGTCATCCTGTCCAGATCAATAATGCAATGCTGAACCAATTTCGACCGAAACTCCAATCCCAAGGTTCTACATTGTCTCTGTCATGAAGACCTTCTGCTCAGCGATAGAGATAGAGTGCCTCCTTCTACCTGCCCATGGAATTCTTGGCCACGCGGATTGCCGCAGTCTACATTTGACCTTTGCCTAATGAGAATGAAGGAGCTTTATGGTGCCATTTGCGAAGCTAGACATCCCACCCTAACAGTGCCATGATTGTTGCTGGCGACTTCAATCACACTGATCTAAAAATGGTCTAACCACGCTTTCAACAGCATGTGAACTTTGCCACCAGATGAGAGAGCACCCTGGCTAGGGTGTACACCAATGTCCCTGGTGCGTACAAGGCCGCACCTTTCCCCCACCTTGGTTACTTGGATCACATACAAGTCCTGCTAACCCCGATGTACAGACCGCTGGTAAAGCAAACTAGGTCAGTGTGCAGAGAGATCAGGATGTGGCCGGGATGGGGAGGGGAGGGGCTGGGAAGGGGGCATAACAGTGCTACTTTGAAACCACGGACTGGAGCTGTTTCAGGGAGGCAGCCACCTACAACAGTCATGTAACCATAGAGGAAACACGAGCTCAGTAACTGGCTGAATTGAGGATGTCACTGAGATCAAATGCTTCACAACCAGGGCTAATCAGAAACCATGGGTGGATGCAGAGGTCCAGGCCCTTCTCAGAGCATGTGATGTTGACTTCAGAACAGGCTGAAAGATTGCACAAGGATCATCCAGGACTGAACCCTCCTGAGTAATTCAGAATCCAAAGCAGGGATACGCATAGACGTTCCACAGGCAGCTGTGCGACACTGGCGACAGGTAAAGGATCTAGACTATAATGGACCACAAGTCAACCTTGCGATTTAAGGACAATAATGCTTCCCTTCCAGACAGACTAAACACCTTCTATGCACTTTTGATGAGAAAAACAGGATGAGGCCAAATAAAGCTCCATCTCCCCCTGATGAATGGGCCCCCTGCCTAGCCACGGCCAAGGTGATGAGAACCCTATCCAAGGTGAACCCACACAAGGTGGCGGGACCAGACAACATTCCTGGTCAGGTATTGAAGGACTGCACACACCAACTGACAAGAGATCTTCACGGACATCTTCAACACCTCACTGCTGCAGTTCATCATTCCCTCAGGGTTCAAGACAGCCAACAGCATCCCGGTATACAAAAGGGTGGCAAAAACAGGCCTTAATGACGACCGTCCTGTGGCACTGACCTCTATCATTATGAAATGCTTCAAGCATCCAGTCATAGAATGCATCAAGCACACCTCCACAAAGATGCTGAACCCAGTACAATTTGCCTACAGAAGAAACCATTCCAGACAATGCTGCAGCCTTGTCATTTAATTCCATCCTCATCCACCTGGAGAACGATGCCTCATACCCCAAGCTGCTGTTCATTGACTTCACCTCAGCATTTAAGAAGCTGATGGAGAAGCTTTCCCTGCTGGGAGTCAACACCCTTCATGGTAATTGGATCCTGGATCACCTAATGGAAGTCCATCCAGATCGGTAGCAGAGCATTGAACACCGTCACGCTGAGGACTGGCACACTTCATTTAACATCTCTTCACTCGTCAGGAAGGCGCAACAGCGTCTGCACTTCCTGAGAAGACTGAAGCGGGCAAAGGCTACCGGCCACCATTATGTCAACCTTCTATAGGAGCTGTATCGAGAGTGACCGGGCCAGTTGCATCACAGGTGTAAGGTGGCTGCAGAGAAATGGATCAGAGGTCAATCCTCAGGACCATAAGAGTGGCAGAGGGGATCAGTGGAGTCTCCTTAAACCATCGATTTGTCCTACCGGGATCATTGTCTGTAGAGGGTGCGCAAAATCCTGCACACAACATCTTTCAGTTGCTCCCATCGGAGAGGAGATACAGGAATATCAGAGCCGGCACCACCAGGCTGAGGAACAGTTTCTCCCCACGGACAGTGAAAATACTGAATGACCAAAGGCACCACTCACACTGACCATCCGAGACTCCCAATATGTACTAAACAATATTTATTCATTTATTTGTACAGATAAAGAACTTTTAACATAAACACATGCCAAAGACCCCTCCTCCCACCTCCCCCAGGCCCCCACTCCACACCACCAACCCCCAACACATTCAATTACACACACACACACACACACAGACACTCACACACAAACACATGCACACAAACACACGCACACAGACACACACAAACACATGCACACAAACACACGCACACAGACACACACAAACACATGCACACAAACACACGCACACAGACACACACAAACACATGCACATGCACACAAACACATGCACACAGACACACACACATTTCTTTCTTCTTTGGCTTGACTTCACAGACGAAGATTTATGGAGGGGTATGTCCACGTCTGCTGCAGGCTCGTTGGTGACTGACAAGTCCGATGTGGGACAGGCAGGCATGATTGCAGCGGTTGCAAGGTAAAATTGGTTGGTTGGGGTTGGGTGTTGGGTTTTTCCTCCTTTGTCTTTTGTCAGTGAGGTGGGCTCTGCGGTCTTCTTCAAAGGAGGTTTCTGCCCGCCGAACTGTGAGGCGCCAAGATGCACGGTTGGAGGTAATATCAGCCCACTGGCGGTGGTCAATGTGGCAGGCACCAAGAGATTTCTTTCAGCAGTCCTTGTACCTCTTCTTTGTGCACCTCTATCTGGTGGCCAGTGGAGAGCTCGCCATATAACACGATCTTGGGAAGGCGATGGTCCTCCATTCTGGAGATGTGACCCACCCAGCGCAGTTGGGTCTTCAGCAGTGTGGATTTGATGCTTGCGGACTCTGCCAGCTCGAGTACTTCAATGTTGGTGATGAAGTCACTCCAATGAATGTTGAGGATGGAGCGGAGACAGCGCTGATGGAAACATTTTAGGAGCCATAGGTGATGCCGGTAGAGGACCTATGATTCGGAGCCGAACAGGAGCGTGGGTATGACAACAGCTCTGTACACACTGATCTTTGTGTGTTTCTTCAGGTGGTTGTTTTTCCAGACTCCTGTGTAGTCTTCCAGAGGCGCTATTTGCCTTGGCGAGTCTGTTGTCTATCTCTTTGTCGATCCTTGCATCAGATGAAATGGTGCAGCCGAGGTAGGTAAACTGGTTGACCGTTTTGAGTTCTGGTAAACTTATACCTCTCATTTTATTTGTTTTAGATTGGTCACAGTGTTTGAGCTACCGAAAGAAAATAGACACACACCGAGAGCAGTTCAGTTTATACAAGTCTTTATTACTAAATCTAAAGCTGAATTCACACTGCAACATGCAAGCCCTTTCCAGTTATACTTATCAATGCCTGGACTGGTCCCAACTGCCAAAGCAAGGCGACAACTGCACACTTGTAGTAGGTTGTCAGGGCGCTGGTAGCAGCTTCTCTACCTCTCTCGACGGGACGTTAGCTGGACTCTTGAAGTTTTTCTTCTTGCTAAGAGATGTTGCCACCTCTTGGAGAGTCTCAAACTTCAGCAGTGGGACCATGGCTTATATTACCCAAAAGTTGTTTACTTCAGATCTTATCTCTTCAATCTCTTCCCTTACATCATCCCCCCTTTCGTCTGTTTGGGAAGTCTGCTGCCTTATGGGGCAGGCGTGAACAGCAGGTGGAGAGGGCAGTATGTTAGGCACATGCTGAGGAGTATCTGCATTATTACCATGGTCATCTTTCCGGATATTCCCATCCCATTCATCAATTACATCAGGATCGTCGCCATTCCTTATCATGGCACGAATACGATGTGGATCGGGTTCTACTCCATGCCTTTCTTTATCTGCACAGAGCTGCTGCCGGAGTTTAATATTACGGCAGATCGTTTGGACATGCTTATCCTCCCATTCTTTGGCTCGGTCCTGACTGGTGCAAACAATCTCACTCATCATGGAACAGCGTTGTCGCAGGGCTTCTAGCTCCTCCTCTAGTTGCTCTCTCTTATGCTGAGATTCTACTTCTCGCTGAACTGATTCTGCTTCACGCTGAACAGAGTGGCGTAAGGCTGTGGCCAGCAGCCAAAAACCATCCGTCAGCGTCCCCTTTTTAACAGGAAATTTACTTCCTCGAAGGAGAATGGCAACCCACTCTCCCAGAGGTGCTCTTGATGGATCTAACTTCTCATCCCAACTGAGGGGTGGTCCCAACAAAGACAGGGACCAAACCCATCGTCTTTGGAAGTCATCCCGGAATCAAGAACTGCTCAGGGCGCACCTCTTTCTTTCAGCGAAACATCACACACACACACACACACACACACACACACACACACACACACACACACACACACACACACACACACACACACACACACACACACACACACACACACACACACACACACATTGCAGAAGCCACCAGATATATAATATTCCACATCAAATGTACTGTTGTTAACATATAAGGTTGATTGTGATCTAATGCTGGTCTATTGGGGAAGGAGTTGGGGAATGGGGGTGAGGGGGTGGGTGATGGATGGAAAATGCATGGGGTAGTATATGTGTGTGGGTGTGGGGGGTGAATGCAGAGGGTTTTGGGGGAGTGTGAGGGTAGTGTGTATTGGGTCATGGGTGGGGGTATGTGTGTATGTGTCGAGGTGTGTGTGGGAGCATGTGGGGCTGAGTGTGTGGAGAGTGGTGTGTGATTGGGGTATGTGTGGGGCTGTATTTGTTGGTAGGATGTGTGGGTGGGGCTGTGTATGGGTGTTGTATGGAGATGTGTGTGGGGACTGTGTGTCTAGGAGTTGTTTGTGAGGGGTTGTGAGTATGTGGGGGTGTGTTTGTGAAGGGGCATGTGTATGGGGTGTGAGGGGGTTGTGTGTGGGGGTGGTGTTCATCGGGTGTGTTTGTGGAAGGGTATGTAAGAGTGTGTGTGGGGGGGATGAGTTGTGTTTATGGGGGGTCCTTGTGTGTATGGGGGATGTGTCTTGGGGATAGTGAGGGGGTGTTGTGGATTGTGTGTGCGTGGGGGAGAGTACGTGGGTGAGTGTGGGGTGTGTAGGGATGGGGGTTGTGGGGTGTGTGATTGGAAGGGTGTTTATGGGGGATAATGAGGGGGTGTGTGGCATGTGTGGGAGAGTATGTTGGTGGGGAGGTGGGGGGGGTTGTATGGTCATGCGTGTGGGGGGGTTTCTTCTTTCTATTTTGATTGAATTTTCCATGTGTGTGTGTGTGTGTGTGTGTGTGTGTGTGTGTGTGTGTGCGTGTGTGCGTGCCTGTGTGTGTGTGTGTGTGTGTGTGTGCGTGTGTGTGCGCGCATGTGTGTGTGCATGTGTGTGCCTGTGTGCATGCCTGTGTGTGTGCATGTGTGTGCGTGTGTGTGTGTGTGCGTGCATGTGTGTGTGTGTGTGTGTGTGTGCGTGCGTGTGCGTGTGTGTGTGTGTGCGTGCATGCGCCACTGATCCCCATGACTTTGGCCAACATGCCGTTGTGGAAGTGTCTCAGGATTCGTACATACATTTTAGGGGTTGGCAGAACCCCTGCTTGAGCTCTGAGATCCTCCAGGACTGGATGTAGAAATATCTGAACATGTTGATTGTGTTTCCAAGTGTTGTTGCCTTATTGACTGTTGGTCCTGCTACCATCTCGACTTCCAGCACAAGTTGTTGTCCTCCCTTCTGCGCTTGACGAACCTACAAGCAACGTAAACAAAAGTCATTCAAGGGAAGAGATGAACATACTTTTGAAGATCACATGAAGCCGACCAATGGTCTTCAGCACAAAATGATCTTCACTTTTTCATCCAGATTCTGAGACAAATGAAACCCTTTGATTCCCTCTCCCTATATCCCTCCCCCTTCCTCAACAACTCTCTCTCCCTCTCCCTCGCCCTCTCCTTCTCCTCTTCCCCTCACCCTCTCCCTCTATCCCTCCCCCTTCCTTGACCTCTCCCTCCCTTTCCTTCCCTCTCCCTCTCCTTCCCCTCTCCCACTCCTTTTCCCCTCACCTTCTCACTCTATCCCTCCCCTTCCTCAAACAATTCTCCCTCCCTCTCCCTCTCTTTCCCCTCTCCCTCTCCTTCTCCTCTTCCCCTCACCCTCTCCCTCTATCCCTCCCCCTTCATCGACAACTCTCCCTCCCTCACCTTTCCTCTCCCTCCCTCCCCGCTCCATCTCCTTCCCCTCTTCCCCTCACTCTCATTCTCTATCCCTCCCCCTTCCTCGACAACTCTCTCTCCCTCTCCTTCCCTCTCCATCCCCTCTTCCCCTCATCCTCTCCCTATATTCCTCCCCCTTCCTTGACAACTCTCCCTCCCTCTCCCTTTCCTTCCCCTCATCCTCTCCCTATATTCCTCCCCCTTCCTTGACAACTCTCCCTCCCTCTCCCTTTCCTTCCCCTCTCCCTCTCCTTCCCCTCACCCTCTCCCTCTATCCTTCCCCCTTCCTCGACAACTCTCCCTCCCTCCCCGCTCCCTCTCCTTCCCCTCACCCTCTCCCCTTTATCCCTCCCCCTTCCTCGACAACTCTCCCTCCCTCTCCTTCCCTCTCCATCTCCTCTTCCCCTCACCCTCTCCCTCTATCCCTCCCCCTTCCTCAACCTCTCCCTCCCTCTCCTTCCCTCTCCCTCTCCTTCCCCTCTCCTTCTCCTCTTCCCCTCACCCTCTCCCTCTATCCCTCCCCCTTCATCGACAACTCTCCCTCCCTCACCTTTCCTCTCCTTCCCTCCCCGCTCCATCTCCTTCCCCTCTTCCCCTGACCCTCACCCTCTATCCCTCCCCCTTCCTTGACAACTCTCCCTCCCTCTCCTTCCCTCTCCATCCCCTCTTCCCCTCACCCTCTCCCTATATTCCATCCCCTTCCTCGACAACTCTCCATCTCCTTTCCTCTCCCTCTCTTTCCCCACTCCCTCTCCTTCTCCTCTTCCCCTCACCCTCACCCTCTATCCATCCCCCTTCCTCTACAACTCTCCCTCCCTCTCCTTCCCTCTCCCTCTCCTTCCCTCTCCCTCTCCTTCCCCTCTGCCTCTCCTTCTCCTCTTCCCCTCACCCTCTCCCTCTATCCCTCCCTCTTCCTCAACAACTCTCCCTCCCTCTTCTTTCCTCTCCCTCCCCTCCCTCTCCTTCTCCTCTTCCCCTCACCCTCTCCCTCTATCCCTCCCCTTCCTCGACAACTCTCCCTCCCTCTCCTTCCCTCTCCCTCTCCTTCCCCTCTGCCTCTCCTTCTCCTCTTCCCCTCACCCTCTCCCTCTATCCCTCCCCCTTCCTCAACAACTCTCCCTCCCTCTTCTTTCCTCTCCCTCCCCTCCCTCTCCTTCTCCTCTTCCCCTCACCCTCTCCCTCTATCCCTCCCCTTCCTCGACAACTCTCCCTCCCTCTCCTTTCCTCTCTCTCCCTCTCCCCCTCACCCTCTGCCTCTATCTTCCCCTTCCACGACAATTCTCCCTCCCTCTCCTTTCCTCTCCGTCTCCTCTCCCTCTCCCTCTCCTTCTCCTCTTGCCTCACCCTCTCCCTATATCCCTCCCCTTCCTCTACTCCCCTCCCCCTTTCCACCCCAACCCCCTCTCCCTCCCCTCTCTTCCCCTCCCCTTCCCACCCCTCCCCCGCCCCTTACCCCCCCCTCTCCCCCTCTTCCTTTCCCTCCCCCCCACCACCCCCATGCTCTGCCTCCATCTTTCCCTCTCCCTCTCCCTTCCCATCCCCCTCCCCCCATATTTTCCTAATTTTGAGATACATCCACTGGTATCCTGATTCATTAAACACTTTGAAACACACCACTTCTTGACGTTATTGTGGACTGCCTGCAGTCTAAACTGAACTGCAGCTGGGCCACAACAATGGGTTGCTGAATACGACATAAGTATCACATCTCAGATACTTAGTCTGAACACCCGGCGATATCTCTATACAGGTCCTTCTGTGTGAACAGCCACTCCAGAAGATCAGTGTTAAATTTGACGATGGAAAAATAATGTTCTTCCTGTGATGAATGGGAATAATAGTCTTGTAATTCACAAATACGATTACTTGGGGTGATGGGGGTCCTATCGAGTGGCACAATGGCACAACATTTAGTGTGCCACTGCCTCAGTGATCCACATTTGACCCCATCCTCTAATACCTCTCGTAATCAAAGACAAGTATGTGTTGGATGGAAGGGGATTACTTCTAATGTTGGCGGAAGGCAGGTGATTGAGATGCATTGATGAACATGCGAGAGAGAATGGGTTATGGGGGATAGTGGGAGAATGGGGCTGAAGGGAGTATTTTGACAGCAGGCATAGATTTAGTGGTCCACTATGTCACAAACATATTTCTCTGTTTCCTCTTTCCCCTCACCACCAGCCGTGTCTCTGCCATTCATCATCACAGGATCAAAATAACCAACAGGGAGACAGAACAGGGCATGGGACAGTCAATATAAAGCACAAACACTCAGCACAGACACAGGGCCCCGTGGGGACATTACAAGACTAACACAAGTGCATGATTTTACAGATGAAGCATTTTATTAAAAAGTTAAACTTGATATGAGTAGGCTTAAGCCCAGGGGCCCGGAGGGAGGGGAGCCGGGATGTCGAGCTCCCAGGCATGAGCAGAAACATCAGGCTCCCAGCAGAAGCAGGAGCAGGAACCTCAAAATTCTTTCAAACCCAAAAGTTGAATCCACCCTTTTTCGACCCCCTGGGATTTTTTAACCCCTTGGATAGGCCCATTGACCTCCCCACCAAGGGTCGATAGCAACCACTTTGGAGACCCCTAATATGTTATTTAATGTAACTTGACGTCACTTTTCTATACAACAAAGGGTGGGGCAGGTGGGGAAAGTTATGTTTTCAGAGCTGTTTATGAAATGATAGGGACAGCCTAGGGTGGTAGTTAATCTGCCACAGTTGACATGGTGTCGCAGTCGTGCTCCAATCTTCGATTATGCCTGGATGCAGCAAGCATGGATAATTGCTGTTGATTTACCATAACCCATTTTTTATACACTTGTGGATGCATAAAACTATGCAGCAGCTTTGATCTTTTTCAAACTTCTAACATGCGAGGGAGGAGCTTTAATAGTAATAACCCATTTGCTTGTTTCAGATGGTGAAGAGAAACACCATCCACATGAATCTGTGCATTTCTAAATAGCACATTGGGGAAGTAGTGAAATCAAATTGCATGAGTGGATGCAATTGCTTTGGGTGAGACCTTAAACCACATCCTATCTGGTTTCTTAAAGAACACACATGATTCTATTGAACTATTTGAAGAGCGGTAAAGGAGCGCTCCAGTGTCCCAGCCTATATTTATCTTGCAATCAACATCATCTGGTCATTCTTGCATTGTTATTGGGGACCTGTTACATGTGCAAAATAGCAATGTTTCTCAACTATGTCAATGGCCCTGTTTCATCAATCCTGAAATAAAACATTTCCGAAATTCCAGTTGTGAGAAGTGCCAGATTAAAGTGAATCTTCGACGTCTTCCTCTTGGACATTTGACTGTTCCAATTCCTTCTTGTGCTCTGGAACTCACTGACACAAACGCTGGAACCTCTGTGCAGTATTAGCTAAAAGGTTCTGTTCTGTTACACATATATTTAAAAGTGTTTTCAAAGATTTTACCACCAAGTTCTGGTATTTTCATAAAAACAAACTATTGCAGTGTGGAGGTGGGGCTGTGTTGGGGGGCGGTGTGTATGGGGATGTGTGGAATTGGGGGTTGTATTTGGGAGCTGTGTGTGGGTGGTTGTGTGCAGGGTTGTGAGTTGCGTCTGTGTGTGTGTGTGTGTGTGTGTGTGTGTGTGTGTGTGTGTGTGTGTGTGTGTGTGTGTGTGTGTGTGTGTGTGTGTTTGTGTGTGTGTGTGTGTGCGTGCTACTGATCCCTGCCCTTGTGGAAGTGTCTCAGGTTTAGTACGTACCTTTTAGGGGTTGGCAAAATATTTTTTGTTTTGGAGAAAGGCGAACTGTGGGTTTAGTAATATTTAAAGCAACGCAGAACAGAAGTTGATGAGGGAAAAGTAGGGGCAAAAAGGTGAGCAAGAAGTGAAAAAAGTTTGGAGGGAATCAGCGTGAAATAGCAGATGAGTGAAATGAGGAACAGTGAAAAGGAAGGGACATTTGCACAAGGAAATGGAGAGAGAAAGAGAGGGGCAGTTGTGCTACTTTTTGTTGAAAACATATTGACTTCAAGACCTTTTATTCATCGAGAGGAGCAGGTGAAGTGGGAGGAGCTGGGGCTGGGGAGGAGCAGGAACAACAAAGAATACACTGCAACCGTTCGCACCAAAACTGCATCCCGCCCTTCGGGTGCTCAGATGCATGGATCTTCAGTGCCCTCCCAACACAGCACGAGAAATCTCCTCTCATTCGGGGTCTTTGAGCCATCACAGCCCTAAACACTTCCTTGGCTGCATGTTTGCCAGATGTTCACACTTGGTAAATGCCCGATGCTTAACCCTCTACCATTTCTACATAACTGATCAACAAGACAAGCAAATTCTTCAGAAAAAATAGAATTTCTGAAATTTAGGAAATTTAGGAAAGAAAACAGAATTGTAGAAAAATAAATGAGCTGATAAAGCATCTGGAAAAAAGAAAAGCAACATTAACATTTCGATGAATCCAAGTTCAACACCAGCTGTATATTTTTAAATTTGTTTCATATTTCCAGTATTTTTATATTTTTTCTATGATTGAAAGTTGTCTGGTTTCCAATCAATCTCCTCTTCAATTGATGAGCAACGGACAAGTATGGCATGACTGGAGCCTGGCTGCTTTATTAAATTAATGGCAGAGCATAACTTTTAAAGAATTCACTGCAAGAATTCCTATTTGCCGCTATTTTCATTTCCAATGCTCCAAATATGGTTCTTAATTCAGTACCTCTCATGCAACAATTTTATCAGACCCAACATTTCTAAGATGCTCCACTCTAGCAGAAATTTCATTCAATAAACACACATTTTGCAATTCTACTCCGATTCTGGCATACGAGTCTGAATCACTAACCACAATTCAGTGGAGAAAGGTCTATTGAACTTTCTTAAATACTGCATTTTATTCATTTATTTAAATGTACTCAGTTCTTTAGTAAACAATAATTCCATTTATTTTAGTTTTCAGAGCTGTTTATGAAATGATAGCATATTTATGACGTGCTAGGTAAAGATGATTCAACATTTGAAATCCAATCAATTGCAAGAAATATTTTAGAATGGTTCAAAGAGGTTGGTGGGTCCCCACTGGTAATTTGCATATATTGAAAATGTCTTTTACCAGCTGGAAGCATCACTTTTATTTGTTGTAATTAGAGAACCACCTTTTGATCTAAGCAGCAAATATTGAAAGGTTACCTGTGGTCTTTCGAAGCTGAAGTACATTTGGAACAACGTCATTGCTCAAGGACAGCAGGCATTTTGCTGCTTCGTGTAATTTTTCGACAGCATCTTCATGTTCAGAAATTTCTTCTTGAAGGACCTGTGATTTCAAAATGACACAATGACTCATCCACAATAAAATTAATATTTCTTTCTGTATATCTTTGATTTGCTGATGCCTTGGTTAATTTTGATAATGTCTTGGTGTCAAGGAGATAAACAGCCTGTGAAGATGATTCTATAAATTATCATAAATACCAACAACTCTCTGGCCTGCTTTGGGGTGAGGAGGCGAACATTTTCAAGGACCCAATAACCACAGGATATTGGAATTTTTTCAAACAACCAGATCAAACTTTCTATTGGTCATTACTCATTAATGCTTCTACATATTTAATATGCCTGATGTTTGAGCATTTTCTGATGCTGTTGAGCTCATCATCTTTATCCAGTCTACATGTGATTCCAATCTCTTGACACCTTACAAACCACTAAGATCACAAGAAAATGTTTAAAAATGTTCTGATGCAGTAATTGAAGCTTAAATAATGCTGAAGAACTCATTTGGATTTTCGCCACTAATGGACATAGATTTGGCTACAGAGGGTTATTCTGCATTATGGTTTTTCTGCCCATCTACTTTTACTCCGGATGTCCTCTCCTCAATCCATCATCCTTCAAAGGTAAATATGTGTTCTCCCTCAGCAATCCTATCTGTTTGCAACTCGTATTCCCATTTGAGCATTTAATGGCCCACAGCTTTTCTCCATGACCATCAATCCCAAGCTATTTACAGCAATAAATGGTCTGACTTTTCTCTGACTGCATGAGCAGAAATGCTCTTCACATCAATAAAGCAAAAAGAGAATCTATTGATTTGTCTTTCTGATGCAAATTCCAATTCCTCAAACATCAACTCTAGTGATTATGATGCCATTAGTTTCGTTAATGATGGAGAAGGATAGGTCTGGGCCTCGGGTTGAGATTCTAAATTGGAGAAAGGCCAATTTTGAGGAAATGAGAAAGGACCTAGAATGTGTGGACTGGGAAAATTATGTGTGAGGTCAGTGGAAGACCTACAAAGTTGAAATTTGGAGAGAACAAACTTTGCATGTTCCTGTCAAGATGAAAAGCAAGATTAGCAGGCTTAGGAATCTGGTTTGGAAAAAGAGAGGTTTGCAGCAGGTATAGACATCACAGAGCAAATGAGGTGCTTGAAGAGTATAGAAAATGCAAGAAAAAACCTCAAGAAAGAAACCAGGAAGGCTATCTGGATGATAATGTGGTAATTTGGATCAGCAGGTTTGCAGATGACACTAAGATTGGTGGTGTCATGGACAGTGAAAAAGGTTATCAAAACTTGCAGAGGGATCTGGACCAACTGGAAAAATGGGATGAAAAATGGCAAATGGAATTTAATGCAGATAAGTGTGAGGTGTTGCATTTTGAAAGGACAAGCCAAAAAAGGACATACATAGTAAATGGTAGAGGACTGACGAGTACAATAGAACAGAGGGATCTGGGAATACAGATACATAATTCCCTGAAAATGGTGTATCAGTGCAAACAAATCTTACCTCAAAATGAGCTCCAAATCACCACTTGCCTCCCACCTCCTTCACCTGTTCCTGAAACCCTCATCTATGGTGTTACCGTCTCTGCACCTGATGATCCCATTAATCATTTGCTGACTTTCTTTGCTTTGCTATTATAAACCTGGAGGTAATCCAAAATTCTGTTATCACTATCCTTAGTCACCAGGCCCCCATTTAAGATTGATTCAGGCAACATACAGGCAAAGTCTGAGGAAACCCATACTGAAAATAGTATTTTAGTAAATTGAGAGCAGAACTGTTTGGCTTCTTTGTTACAGTTTCCAATATCGGCCCATCATCTGGAAACAAATTGGCTGTTGGTTCTTCATCAGGCTCCCATTAAAACATGATCAAGGTGGAATGGATGGAGCTCAACTTCCTATATCAGGTGTCAAACTTACAAACCTCCCTTGTGGCCTTATCCACTGTTATTGGATGTGCACATTAACATTATTTCAAAGCATTCATGTTTCTACCTGTAAATTAGAATAAGCAACATTACGCAGTGATTTATGAAATAACAACTTTAATTTACCTTGATATTTTCAAGTTCTTGCTGCAAGATTTCTGGATTAGAGATGGCTTCCAGCTGAAGCATTCTTCTGTCTTTTTCTAAGCTGTCTAGCCACAAACACAGCTCATCTTCCTTCTCTTGTCATTGTTGATGTAACTTTGTGCCAAGACGAGATCCAAGTTCAATGTACTATAGAGTGAAGCAAATGAATGAATATGTGGATTTTTAAAATGTACAATAAAATTGATCAAGTGATGCATTACTGGTCCACTACTTATACTAACAAGTTAACAACATTCTATTTCCACTGTCCTTTCAATCTTAAGACCTGCAAAAATATAAAAGATGACAAAAATGATTGTTTTGAGTCATAAGGTTGGCATGTAGAAGACACTAAATTAAACTTTAAATCAAACTTCTAGGTAGACACATAACATAGTTTAATTTATGCATCTTGCCTAATACAGACATCTTGGCCAAAATGCCTATTACCCTGCTGTACTGTCCTATGTTCTTCTTATGTCAATAAAGTTTTGAATTGCGATTTTTATTTGCTTTAAAATATCTGAAGGTCAGGAATAAATCAGAAGCATTGAAAACCTTTACAACTTTAGTGTGTCAGTGAAGATTTGACAGAATTTTTTTTGGGCTGGGCTTGTTCCAGCCGAACACTGCATTTCTGTTTTGCCATTCAAGCCTCACCCTTGGGTTTAGGACATACTGAGCCAGCGAGGTGACCTTTGTGGATTGGACACATTACACCTTGTTCAGTGACAAATGCATGTGGGAGGCCAGTCTGGAAAATCTTCACCAGTTATGATCTGTTCGACATTTGATTTTATTAAAAGGAAATGAGATCATGTCTTATTTTCTGCAATTGTCTCTGTCCAACTCGAGTGAGTTCGGCCACCAAGAGAGCTCCACAATACTGGAAAGAATTGATCATTGTTACTGTTCTTCATGGGTATTATTAATCACAGCCACAAATCTTTTCCAGAGCCACTCTGATAAGACTAAAACTTACACAAGTTGGTCAGTCTATCAAAATGCTCTCAAATTACTGATCTTAAGTAAAATTGGAGTTTTCAATAACAATACATGACTTTATGCTATTATACTAAAAATATTGAGATATGTCATACTTCTGATTGAAGTGTGTCA
This sequence comes from Narcine bancroftii, assembly GCF_036971445.1. NCBI lineage: Eukaryota > Metazoa > Chordata > Chondrichthyes > Torpediniformes > Narcinidae > Narcine > Narcine bancroftii. The sequence goes on along the minus strand of NC_091480.1, from coordinate 35,994,751 downwards.
AAGCGAGCATCGGCGTTTTCTACCATCTTGTCCACTCATCTGAGTTGCCCTTTCATTAATTTCTGTAAAAGTGAAAGCCAGCATCAAAGACAGATTGTCTCCAAGATCGTCTGAGGTGTCTTAGATCCCCTTTGTGAAATTGAAGATCTTGGAAGAGGAATTGCTGCTTCTTAACTTTGAATGTTAATGACTTGGAGTCAATTTCATCAGCTTTATCCTTCTCCAGTTCCTTCTCCAACTGAATTATGCATGTTTCAAATTCATCGTGATCTGTTTAAAGAAATATGATGATCAAATATTTAAGACCGTTATTATTAAATGTTCTAAAGCTTTGAAAATAGTCAAAGAAAATCCCAAATTATATAGACTTTGGCACATTGACACGATCCTATAATAATTACAAGACAGGGTTTTCCCAAACTACATTCAGCTTTTCGTTGTCTTACTTAGAATTATTTTCATCTCTTGGTAAATAGTATTTTATTGAACTTTGGAAAATAAATGAATACTTTCTGTCACCTTTTTGAAACTTTTCCAGTTCTATATGCAGTTCCTCACTAAAGTTTAATTGAGTATCTGTAGTTGATAAAGTTGATTTGTACTCCTCCATCAAGTCACTCAAGTTGTTGTGCAGTTCATCTTCCTCTTCTCACAAAGGATCTGGGTCATTTTGATCCAGGAAGGACTGAGCTGCCTCTGTGGCCAATACAAACTTTTGCTCTTTTGAAAACAATTTTTTGTGAAGTTCCTCAAAAAGAAACTATCCGAGGCTCATTTTTTATTGCTCCAAGTTGTCGTGGGGGAGGTTAAGATTTCTATTTATTGCATATACAATTGAAATAAAATATTCAGATTTCCCAATTTATTAAAAATCAGTGACACCTTTAACTACACACAGGAAATGTATTTTAAGTCTAGAACCTTAAGTGGTTTTATCCTTTTGGAGGTTTAATCAATTACCTTTATCAAAACGCCTTTGCTTGTGTTAAAGGATGAATCCTGCTGAGATGGAATAGAACATGTTGCATATTTAACTTAACTGGCAAGAAACTAAATTCTCTACTACAGTATTTGTATAAATTCCACTCCCAGTCAAACAAACAGACTTGCTTTTATTTAAACTTAAGGACATTAAGCTTTTGTCATTTGAATGATCTCATCCTTATCTTTCCATTCAGGGATTCAATATTCTTTCATGATGTAAAAGAGAACACGTGAAAACTAACTATAGGTGACTTTATTGTTTTTATCTGGAGCATTTTGTTCAACATCCTTTGGTCTTTACAAGACCTTATTCCAAAACAAAACAGGCTGTCAAGTGTACACGGCAATAATTTGCGTACATATTAAGCAATGCTATACTAAAAGAAGATAAAGCCAATTGGCAAGTGTTTAATATTCTTTGCTCTTTTTTTTTAACTATTAAAACATGACTTGAACACTGCATATTATGGAATAACAAACTATTCCTATTTGAATGAAAACATTCTAGGTAATTGATATTTACACATTAGTGTTTCAAGATGCAGGTGTCACTGACAAGGCCTAAATTGATTAGTTCTACCTCACTGCCTGTAATGTCATCATCGACCACCTTCTTGAATAGCTGTCATGCTTCTTGTCAAGGTCCTTCTACAAAGTTGTAATGTTGGGAGTTCTGAATTTAGCCCCTGAGATGGAGAATGAATGGAAATATGTTTCCCAGTTAGATTGGAGCGGAGCGCGGAGGGGAATCAGCAGATAGGAGTGTTCCTATGGACCTACTGCATGTCCCTCTCAATGTCAGATGACACCTGTTTGGGAGATATTGGAGTCAACCAGATGTTATTCACTCTGTTGATAGCATACAGGCAAATCTCAGTGAAATGTTCGTGGAGAGAATGAATATCTCGGATGATGGATTGAGTGCCAATCAAGCCATTTGCTTTACTTTTGAGATCCTTGGGCCCTTTTGGAATTGTACTCATCCAGTCAATGGTTAGCCACCTACTACTTAATAGGTAGCCTATGATCTTCTTTGGTTATCACAGTACTCAAGTGGTTGGTCCATGTTAGGACCACAGTGATAATGAGATCTGGAGTCATGTGACAAAACCCGATTTAAGTACCATTATGCAGGTTATTGGTGAACAATGTCTCTTTATGACATACTTGACCACACTTTCCATTGGGTGGCTGATTAAATAAAATACTCATCAGCCGGAATAGATTTGTCCTGCTTTTGGTAGATGGGGCCAGAATCCTGTAGAATTTGCCACTTTGTCAGAAGGATGTCAGTGCAACAAATATGACAAGAGGTGCAAGAAAATCTAGATTGAAGTTCTTCAGTACTTCGAATGTGATGGAGTCCTATTTCTTTGCTCTATTTGGTGCTTCTGATTAAATCAGTGACCTCTCTGAGCACTCCTGTGAAAAGCCATCATGTCTCTGCTGTTGCTTTAAGGACAATAGTCCTATCATTTCACAACTCAGTTCAATTAACACCTACTTGTGAAGTTTCCATAGGTATTCTTCCAAAGTTTCTGTAAAGTCACTCTGGATATGAACTCTCCAGTATTTCAAAATCGATCTGTATTAAAGTGTTTTTATGTAACCTACTTTAACTTTTCACAATTTATCTCCCAAAATATTTCTATATATTCTGTCACAGTACAACTGATCAGGTTGTGTCACAAATAAACAGAGAAGCCGCTGTGTGGAGATGTTCTGGTAAACTTGTACCTCTCACTTTGTTCGTTTTAGATTGGTCACAGTGTTTGAGCTACCGAAAGAAAATAGACACCCACACTGAGAGCAGTTCAGTTTATTACAAATTCAAAAGCTGATTTCAAACTACAATATGCAAGCCCTTCCCAATTATACTTATCAATGCCTGGACTGGTCCCAACTGCCAAAGCAAGGCAATGACCGCACACTTGTAGTAGGTCGTCGGGGCGCTGGTAGCAGCTTCTCCACCTCCCCCCACCGGGACGTTAGCTGGACTCTAGAAGTTCTTCTTCTTGCTGAGAGACGTTTCCACCCCTCAGAGAGTCTGAAACTTCAGCAGTGGGACCATGGCTTATATTACCCAAAAATTGTTTACTCATAGCCCATCACCCCGAATAAATGGTTACTTATCTTCAAGGTCTCCTGACAGTCTGTGATCCACAAAGACAACTGCATCTCTGGGCCCCATGGTGGAATTTAGATTATGTCATCTGATTCAGATGTATACATTGCATAAGCTGGTCTAAATCTTCCATTACAGGAGATTTCACAGAAATACATTTTTAGAAGTGCAGTTATTTGGAAGAATCAGTTATTGAACATCAATGACAAGAACTATTAGCATGTGGTCTTACAGTTAAAAACGACAGTTAACACTTAATGAGTATTTTCAGATCCACTGCAAAGAATTATCTTCATCATGTGAACCATGGTGGTTAACAGAACAAAAATAACTTGAAAAAGCAAAGTAAAACACGTTACATATTGACCCAATGAACATACAGTGGTTCTCGACCTTTTTCTTTCCACTCACATACCACTTTATAGGCTTTTTCAGGTGCATTCTCTGCTAAGAGTGTGTCTGAAGAAGCAGAAGCGGCCCTTTAAATTACAGTTCAGGTGGCAGCGTTGAAAGCGTAGTGCTGGCCACTTGAAAGGGCTGCTGCGCCAGGATGTGCATCTGAGCACATTCCTGCTCTTGTCCCTTGGGCTGTCAATTCAGGGTGGCTGGCTGTCAGCACGGGGACACTGGACTGCAAAAATGGCTCTCTGAGCCAAACAAAAGTGTGCTTACTAAGGAGAAGGAGAACACCGATGGGAGGGGGGCTCAGCGGAGGAGCAGGCACGCACAGCGCGACCAGCTGAGTGATGTCATACACTAGGGCTCTCAGCTGGAAGAAGAGGAAAGTGACGGGAAAGGGAGTGAAAGGAAAGAAGAGCAGCAGCAGGAGGCCCAACAGATGAGTAGCCCAGAAGAAGAGGACCAACAGCTAGAGGCCACGCAAGAAGTCCAGAAAAGTGAGACAAGCAACTCATCAAGAAAGTCAGAAGAGATACAGATACAAAGAAGAGAAGAAGACACAAACACAGGTACAGACACAGAAGAAGAGAAAGAAGACCAAGATCTTCACAGAGAAATAGAAGGTGAAACAGATGGACAGAATATAAATAAAGTTTTTTTTCAAGAACAAATGAGAGCATTAAAAGAATGGTTGTCATTAGAATTTAGGGAAATTAAAAGAAAAATGAAAAGTACAGAAGAAGAAGTGAATAGAATAGAGCTGTTCATGACAGAAATAGGGAAAAGATTAGAAAATGTGGAAGAACGAGAAACGGCTGTAGAAATGGAAGTGAATGACAAGAAGAAAATTGGAAGAAAGTGATAAAAAAGTTAAAGAGCCACAAGAGTTGTTAGCTCAGAAAATTATAGTAGACGAAACAACATAAAAATAGTGGGCCTAAAGGAAGATGAAGAAGGCACAAATATTAAATAATTTATAAAAGAATGGGTCCCAAAGGTCCTGGGAATGACAGAAATACAGGAAGGAATGGAAATAGAAAGGGCACACAGAAACCACAGTCACAACAAAAACCAAGATCCGTTTTAGTAAAATTTTTGAGATATACAACAAGAGAAAATATACTGGAATGGGCAAGGAATAAAATTAGAGAAGACAATAAACCATTGGAATACAAGGGTCAAAAAATATTTTTTTACCCAGACTTAAGTTTTGAACTCTTAAAGAAGAGGAAGGAGTTTAATACAGCAAAATCAATCCTATGGAAAAAAGGTTATAAATTTATGTTAAGACATCCAACTGTGCTTAAAATATTTATCTCTGGGGAGCAAAACAGACTGTTCTTGGATCCAGACGAAGCACGAGAATTTGCAGAATGCCTGTAGGACAGAAGGAGAGATGAAGAGTTGTAATAAGAATGAAGAATGGCAATAAAATACATATAAAGATCTAAACACAATGTATATGTAAGAAATAAAGAAGGGAAAGAGAAGGGAAGAAAGGAAGTAAGGGGAGAATAAAAAGAGGGTGAACTTTGTTATATGTGAAAAAAAATGACTTTTCTGGGGGGGTTGGGTGGGAGAGAATAACCGTCACTGCGAAATCAGTTGATGCTTGCGAGCGGGTTCGCAATCCAAGTGGAGAGGGGAGTTGTGGTTGCCTGGCAAGAGATAAGGGGCAACTCAGAGAGGGGGGGGATGACACTTGGGGTTAAGAGAATATTGGATGTGGGAATTGTTAAAGTATTTGGGGGATGGTGGTGGTGAGGAAGCAGAAATAAGATGTAAACGGAATATGAGATGGCCATGTTGAGTTATATGACTATAAATATTAATGGAATACATAACCAAATTAAACGGAAGAGGCTATTAAATTTACTGAAAAAAGAAAAAATAGCCAAAGCATTTGTGCAGGAAAGGCATCTAAATGAAGTGGAACATAATAAATGAAAGAGAGACTGGGTAGGGCACATAGCGGCAGCATCAAATAATTCAAAAGCTAGAGGTGTAGCTATATTAATTAATAAAAATGTTCCAATCAAAATAGAGGAGCAGGGAGGTACGTATTGATAAAGTCAGATATATTCAAAATTTTGGAATTTGCTCAATATATATGCACCTAATGAAGGGGATCAAAAGTTTATGCAAGATTTTTTTTTGAAGATTGTAGATACGCAAGGGAATATATTGATAGGAGGGGATTTTAACCTTAATTTCGATCCAATGTTGGATAAAACTGGGCAAAAGACTAGCAAAAAGAGTAAAGTGGCCAAATTTATGGTTAAATCAATGCAGGAAATGAAACTTATGGATATATGGAGGAGGCAGAACCCAAGAGAGAAGGAATACACAAATTATTTGAGTAGGCATAAAACATACTCAAGGAGTATTCAAGGGAGAGTTAGGAAAACTGAATATAAAACTAGATTGCTATCTAATGATTCACCACTGTTATTAGCAATAGAAGTGGAGGATATCACACTGAGAACATATAGATGGTTAAACTCCATGTGCTACTAAAAAGGCAGGAATTTAGAGAGTTTATTGAAGGCCAAATTAAAACAAACTTTGAAATTAATACAGAATCAGTGAAAGACAAATTTATATTCTGGGATGCAATGAAAGCCTATATTAGAGGGCAGATGATAAGTTATGTAACTAAGATGAAAAAGGACTACAATCAGGAAATAGGACAGCTGGAAAGGAAGATAGTAAGAACTGAAAAGGAACTAGCAACAAGGGATGTTTTAACAAAAAGAAGAGAATTGGCAGACAAAAAAATAGAATACGAAACATTACAAACGTATAAGCTGGAGAAGAACATAATGAAAATAAAGCAAAATATTATGAACTAGGAGAAAAAACACACAAAATACTAGCCTGGCAACTTAAAACAGAACAAGCTAAAAGAACTGTGTTGGCATCAAGGTTTAAAGGACAAACAAATTACATATAATCCAATGGAGATTAATGAGAACTTTAAGAAATTTTATGAACAATTAAACCAAACTGAGAACGAGGGGAAAGATGATAAAATAGAAGAGTTTTAACTAAAATTGAACTCTAAAGGAAAGGTTATAAACACAAAGAAGAGGAACAAAACAAACTGATAAAACCATTTGAAATAGAGGAAGTACAGGATATTTTAAAAAGCTGCTGAACAATAAAATGCCTGGAGAGGATGGATTCCCAATAGAATTCTATAAAACATTTAAAGAGTTATTAATTCCTTCTCTCCTGGAAGTAATGAACCAGGTAGAAGAAACATAAAACTTGCCAGATTCATGTAAGACAGCAATAATTACAGTAATACCAAAGATGGGGAAGGATCCACTAACACCAGCATCATATAGACCAATATCTCTACTTAATTCAGATTATAAGATAATAGCAAAATTATTAGCAAACAGATTGGCCGACTGTGTACCAAAAATAGTAAAACAAGATCAAACTAGATTTATTAAGAAAAGACGAACAGCGGATAATGTCTATAAATTTATTAATTTAATTCATGCAATTCAAGGAAATAAGATGCCAACAGTGGCTGTTGCTTTAGATGCAGAAAAAGCCTTTGACAGGGTAGAATGGACTTATTTATTCAAAGTATTACAGAGGTTCAATCTACCAGAAAAATATATTAATTAGATTAAAGCTTTATATAATGGACCATTGGCGAAAGTAACAGTAAATGGATATGTATCGAACCAATTTAAATTAAGTAGGTCAACAAGGTAGGGATATCCATTATCTCCCTCATTGTTCGCTTCAGCAGTAGAACCATTGGCAGAACTGATAAGAATAGAAAATAAAATAAAAGGGATAAAAATAAAGGAGAAGGAGTATAAAATCAGTTTATTTGCAGATGACATCATAGTATACTTAACAGAACTAGAAATATCAATAAAAGAACTACATAAGAAATTGAAGGAGTATGGAGAAATATTAGGGTACAAGATCAACACAAATAAAAGTGAAGTGATGGCAATGAGTAATGCGGATTATACAAAATTTAAAAAAGAATCACCATTTAAATGGCAAACACAAGCAATCCGATACTAAGGTATTAGGTTAGATAATAATTTATGCCACTTGTACAAAATAAATTATCAGCCACTAATAAAGAAATTACAAGAAGACTTAGAACATTGGAAAGAATTACCACTAACGTTGATAGGGAGGGTAAATTGCATTACAATGAATGTCTTCCTTAGGATACAATACTTATTTCAATCATTACCAATTCCCTTAACAGAGAAATTCTTTAATGAACGAAAGAGAATAATAAGAAAATTTTTATGGAAAGGGGGGATACCGAGGATATCATTAGATAAATTAACAGAGAGGTACAACCAAGGTGGTTTGCAGTTACCAAACTTTAAAAATTATTATGGAGCAGCACAATTAAGGTATTTATCAGATTTTTATCAGAAAAGGGAAAGGCCAGATTGGACTAAGATAGAGCTAGATAAAATAGGGGAGAAGGTACTGGAACATATACTTTATAAGTGGGATGAAAAGCTGGTACGATATAAAAGCTCACCAGTATTGCATCATTTACTCAATATATGGTAGAAGATTCATTTAGAAAGGAAAAAAAAACAAATTACCAAATACCAAAATTATTATTGATGGAAAATCAGCTAATCCCTTTTACAAGTACTCTCAAGGCTGATACTCAGGTAGATGGTGTGGTGGAGAAGGCATTTGGAATGTTGGCCTTCATAAATCGGAGTATTGAATTCAAGAGTAGGGAGGTTATGATGAAATTGTACAAGGCATTGGTGAGGCCAAATTTGGAGTACTGTGTACAGTTTTGGTCACCGAATTATGGAAAAGGTATTAACAAAATAGAGAGAGTGCAGAGACAGTTCACGAGAATGTTGACAGGATTTCAAAGTTTGAGTTACAGGGAAAGGTTGTGCAGACTAGGGCTTTTTTCTCTGGAGTGTAGAAGATTGAGGGGGGACTTGATAGAGGTGTTTAAGATTTTAAAAGGGACAGACAGAGTAAATGTGGATAGGCTTTTTCAATTAAGAATGGGGGAGATTCAAACTAGAGGGCATGGTTTAAGATTGAAGGGGGAAAATTATAAGGGGAACATGAGGGGAAATTTCTTTACGCAAAGGATGGTAGGGATGTGGAATGAGCTTCCGGCAGACGTGGCCGAGGCGGGATCATTGGTTACATTTAAGGAAAGATGGGATAGTTACATGGAGAGGAGAGGACTGGAGGGGTATGGACTGGGTGCTGGTCAGTGGGACTAGGAGGGTGGGGATTTGTTACGGCATGGACTATTAGGGCCGAACTGGCCTGTTCTGTGCTGTAAGTGGTTATATGGTTATATGATTAATTGATAACCTTTCCTTTAGAGAATGGGAGAGTAAAGGAATTAAAAAAATAGAAAATTGTTTTTTGGGAAATAATTTATTAACATTTGAACAATTGAAGTACAAATATGGAATAACTCATGGTACAATGTTTGCATACAATCAACTGAAAGCCTACTTATAGGATAAATTGGGAAACAGACTGATATTACCGAAGGAAGCAGCTTTGACTATGTGATTACAGACACAATGATAATTAAAAGATTTATAATGAACATGTACATCAAGCTACAAGATAATGGAAATTATGAAATAAGTTATAAACACAAACAAAAGTGGGAAAAGGATTTAAACATAAAGATAAAAAATGAAACATGGGAAAAGTTATGTTCTGGAACTATGAAGAATATAGTAAACACGAGGTTACACATGATACAATATAATTGGTTACACAGGCTATATATCATGCCCCAAAAGTTAAATAAATGGGACCCAACATTATCAGATAGATGTTTTCGCTGTAAGAAGGGAAATTTGGGCATGTGAGAAAGTGTAAAGGTTTTGGAAAGATCTAAATCAGATATTAAATAAAATCACAAAAAACAACATACCAAAAAATCCAGAGATCTTTCTTCTAAGTAATATAAGAAGTAAGGAATTAGGCCTCAAACTGGATGAAGCGCAAAAAAGATTTATTATGATAGCCTTAGCAGTAGCAAAAAAATGTATAACGTCAACTTGGAAATCAGAAGAGAGTCTGAGAGTACAGCAATGGTACATGGAAATGAATAAATGTATTCCATTGGAAAAAATAACATACAATTTAAGAAATAACATCACACCATTCGAATAAATTTGGGAACTGTACATGGAACATAACAGAGAGGGCTTGCCTCGGACCTCTACCCCCTAAAATGATAAGAAGACAAAATTACTTGATCCAGTGTGTAAAGGTAGATGACACATTTTTCTTGCTTATTTTTCATTGTGTGATGACATTGTTTAATGGTTTTATTGTATTGTATATGTTGAATGTTTATTGGTTTTGGAGGGGGGTGGGAAGGGGGGAAGGGAGGTAGGAGGGAAATAAAGGGGAGAAAATGCCACTGCATATATTTAAGAGGGAAATGTTTGTATGTATTTTGGTTGATATGGTTCACAGTGTGAAAAATAAAAAAAAATATTAAAAAAAGAAAAAGATAAGGCAAAGCATAAATCATTTACTAACACTGAATTGGAGATAATTGGCTGAGAAACACAAAACTATCATTATATAATGTGTGTCTGATGTTTACGTGAGTAATGAACCTTGTGCTGTTACACACAGTACTACTTATGTTCATTTCTATTTTAATTTCTATATTGCTTCATAAAAGGTTTTTTTGATTTCACACGTGATTGAGAGTACCTGCCGTCGACATTTAAATCTGTTGATTTCTCCGCAGCAACTCGGGAATTGAAACAATTGCCCCTGATCTTCTTCCATCAGTTACATATCATTCACATATCATTCTTCTCTGCGGAGTGAGGGATCTTTGTCTCTGATCCTCATTTGCAGCCACTCGTGGCTTTTGGAGACGTCCCAGCACATTGCCTGATCTCCTGCAAGTCACATGCGAAGTGTCTTCAGTGATGCACGATGTAGTAATTCAAAGTACATCACCCCAATAAGCCTCACTTGGTCAAAAAAAAAAGGTATTCAGCAAAGACTGTGCTACACACTCACACTGCATTCAACCCACACAATGAACACGACTGCAGTCTCAGTAACTGGGTTTACTGGCTGTGTGATGTCACAATCAACAGTTTTATAGTTACCCATATTATAGAAATACAACATGGCAGCCTTACAATATTTATTCTGAATGAATGTACTCAAGAGGCAGTTTACATTTGGGGGTCACCTGGGCATCCATTGTCATCAGGGCAGCCAGATGGACTCCCTTTGTCACTCCCTCTCCTCTTCCCCCTCCCTGCACCCACCTGTATCTATTAAAGCGATAGCGACTTGGGTTCAAATCAAGTACTGTATGTAAGGAGGTTAAACATTCCTCCTGTGTCTGTGTTGGTTTATTCCGGAAAATCTGGTATCCTCCCACCCTTCAAAATGTATGGGGGTGTGTAGAGCTCGTCGAAAGAACCAAAGACTTGTTGATCCAAACCAAGGCTTTTATTAGCAAAAGACAGGAGCCGACCAGTCCGGAATGACCCGACCTGGCTAGGGACACAACCCTTTAAGGCCCAGACAATAGGCGTGGCTTAGCTCTCAGCCAATCGCTGTAAGCAAAGTCTAGATACAGTAACTATCACATTGGTGATAGATCTGTACTATCACAGGGTGGTAGGGGAATTTGGGCAGTGAAAGGGCCTGCTACTGTGCTGTATGTATGATACAAATCTGTTATAAAAGTCTTCCTCCTCATTTGAGACTCTGTTACCAATAAAAATCTTTCAACATTACCCTCACGGAATCTTGTATGTTTCAATGTGAGAGGAGACTTAATAGAGGCCTACAAGATTCTGAGAACCATGGACAGGATGGACAGCCAACGGCTTTTCCCCAGGGCAGGAATAGCAAACACCAGAGGACATCTGTACTAAGTGAAGGGAAGGAAGTTTATGGGAGAGATCAAGGCTCCATTTTTTATTCAGAGAGTTGTGGGTGCCTCAAATGCTTTGCAGGGATGGTGGAGGAGGATGAAACATTAGAAGCTTTAAGAGACTCTGAGACAGGCACAACGATGAAAAAAAATATAGAGGGTTACGAGGCAGGAACGGTTTAGTATTTTATTTTGGAAGGAATATATGGGTCAGCACAAACACTGAGAGCCGAAAGGCCTGTACTGTGCTGTAGTGTTCCAATCACAGAATATGCAACTGAACTGTTTTTCCCCTCTTTATAAAATAAATTTCTACATTTATGTAAGCAAAGAATACATATAAAACGGAATTGCTTTTACTGTACTTGTTTTTCTTAATTAATATGTACACAATGTGAGGACTGATATATTAGGATGGTCTTCAAGCCAGTCCGAACAAACATTGGCCAATTCCCAAATATACTTGGCACATTGTCCTACGTACATTGTACAATTATATTAAACAGTCTTTATGAATATGTTAACCGGGAAGGGAATACTTATTGAAAGTTTTCTCTGTAAAATTTGGCTGAGGTGAACAACTCAGTCCCATTTGAGTGCTTCAGTCAGCTCTACAAGGCACGAATGAAAGGGTTCAGGAGCAAGAACAACCTCCAGACCACATCATCCTTCCACCAAGATCATTCTTCCATCAGGGCTCTTTTCCATGGAATAAGAGAACTGGGTGAGTGAAAGGAAACTGGCCAATGAAGTGTAACTGAAGAACTGAAGCTCGGTTTCACCATTTGGATAACGAGGAAGTGGAGGAACCAATTGCAATCACTGGCACAATTGGCGTAGTGGTTTGCGCAATCCTTTACAGCGCCAGGGATCGGGAGCAGCGTTCGAATCCCGCGATGTCTGTAAGGGGTATGTATGTTCTCCCCGAGTCTGCATGTGTTTTCCCTGGGTGCTCCAGTTTCCTTCCACCGTTTGAAATGTACTGGGAGTGTAAGTTAATTAGGTGTAAATTGAGCAGCACTGGCTCGTGAGCTGAAATGGCCTGTCACTGTGCTGTATGGCTAAATTCAACATTTAAATCTTCGTCCGCGAAGCCAAGCCAAAGAAATATTCCCCAGTACATCTGCAGTCTTCGTTCTTTTGAAGACTTGGGACAATGAAATCCAGGAGGTGTATATTGAATCTGCCAATTCTGATTTTACAGGACTGTCATGTAATAGCAACAGAGTAATATTACACCAAATTGCCTGAGTCTGCCACGAGGCGACAGATTCATCAGCAGGCAGAAATTCCTGGGCACCTCTTACCATCAGAGAAAAAAAAGCAAAAGAGAGTCACAGGTGTCCCTGGATTCTTCCTCAGTGCTCTTGCAACCGCCGGAGCCTCACAGGCTCCAGTCCAAACCATCGGACATTCAACTGTGTGCTCAGTAATATCCTTAAAGGAAACAAAGCAAAAAAGATTTGTAATGGTTTGAGAGAGCACGGACATTTCTCAGCAGGAGTATTTTTCATCATTAACTAACCTTCCAACCTCACTATCTTTGTCTCTGATATCGAAGGCGTCCACTCAAGGCACATTTAGAGTTCTGTCAAGCACATCTCATTCGATCAATGCCATTAACTTTTCTTTTGATGAATACTAAAAACCTGACTCCTTCCCTCCTGACAGCATTGAAAGAATCAGAAGTGGATTTACAACACAAACCCATTCTGCAAGGTGAGTGAGGGCCCATTAGTATGTTGTAAAGGGATCTGGTGCTTTAACCTAGTGTAGTTCTCTTCAGCTGCCCACAGTGGGAGGAGAATTCAGGCCTTCTGGACTCAAGTACAATTTGCCGTGTGAGCTTTAATTACAGCAGTTTACTTTTAATATATGAGATTCATGGATTATGTTACATGACCCTGCTATTCTGCGACTTGAAGACCTTAAAACAGCTAAAAGCCTTATTAATTTTCTGAACGGAAATAACAAGGACAAACAGGGCCGGTGCCAGACTATTTTGTGCCCTAGGCCAGGCTGAGGGGGGGGGGGGGGGGGGGTTGCTGACCGGACTGAGCAGTGGGTGCAATACCTGATGTGATGTTCAACGTGCTCATACCACTTCCTTCCTCTGCCTTACCAGACTAACACACGTACTTTTAGAGCGTTAGTCAGAACCATGTCATTCATGACACAGAGATGCTGGAGCTGTTGGAATCTCTCTTCAACAGTGCTCCTCTGAGCTCTACACCCTAGGCAGCTGCCTAGTTGGCCTAATGGCAGCGCCAGCCCTGACACCAAGGATGTTTTACATGTTCAAGAGCAATATCATACATATGTCAAGAACATTTGACTTAATTGTGCATCTTGGCCTTTGCTATTTTGCTTCTGGCTCCTTGGCGTGTGTGACACACCAAAGCAGAGGGGTGGCTAGTCTTTCACAGTGACTTCAAGCTGTACTGAATGCATGTCTGTAGACTAAGCTTGGAACATTAATTCTGCAGGCATGACCTAAAAACAATGTAAGTCACACCAGCAGAAGCAGTCATTAATGTCAACTTGTGGCAAGAATTATTAAGGACCTGCCAATGCACATCTCCCCTCCTGGAATCCACCACAGTGGTTGCAGGTAAATGCCCTTTAGATTAAACAGTTATCTTGCTTGTGGCTTTCCACCCTGTGGATCATAGTTCCATAAGCAACATACTCTTACTGAGCCAGCGACTTGGGTGAGAGGTCTGCTCATCAACAACCAAACTGAAAGGAAACCTTGGAGCATTAACAGATACATGGCTTAGTCTTTTTAACCATTGAGATCCTGCTCCCATTCTATCCATTAGAGTGTGGTAATATTACAAACACCACTCCCCAAAAACAGGAAAGAATGGACGGATACACATTGGTGCTAATCAGCTTACACAACATGGGGTTGGAAAACCTTTTTTTAAAGATTTACCTGTATGTTAAACAGAAGATCAACACCAATTTCAGTAAAGGAGCCATTCCCCCAAATCCTCGTCTGCATGTCTGCTAGCGATAGTTTCCATTCCCTTCAGAACGTTTCAGGTCCTGTAAGTAGGCAGCGAAAGGACTGTAATGAGTGTGGTACCGGCAACACCCGGCACTTACCAGAGGATTTACCAGAGCAACTGTTGTTTGGGAAGTGTGTTACTAGCCCTTATCCTCTGCAGTAGAACAGTTTGCAAGGCTTCTGATGACTTCTTTGACACAGGAGTTGGCTTCAACAACACAGGGTTACTGGCTGATGGTGAAATTTGGAAATAAGCAAGAAAGTCTGCAGATGCTGGGGTTGTGTGCAACACACAAACAAGCTGGAGAAATTAAGCAGGGCATGCAGCATCCATAGAAAGTGAAGGGTAACCAAGGTTTTAGGTGGAAGAAGGGGGGAGAAGAGGAGGAAGAGGCATGGGAAGGAGCCATGAGTGATATCTACTCTGAAGAAGTTCTCCTCTCTTCAAAGGGAGTTCTGTGAGAATCCCTCTCACTGCTCCCCCTCTGTGATCCCCGCTTCTCTCAAGCTCAACAACCATCTGTTAGCCTGTGCTCTTTTCTCCCTCCTGTCCTCCACCTCCCTCCTCCCCCCACACTGCCTGTTTTTATTTAGAACTGACAAAGGGCCCTGGCCCAAAATGTTGGTTACCTTTCACTTCCTATGCATGCTGCGTGACCTGCTGAGTATCTCCAGTATGTTTGTATATTGATGGGAAAACCTTGCTTGCTTACTTCATCATTCCTTTTGTATCAACAAGATTTGAAGGAAGAGAGAAGATGCTGAATTTGTTTCTTTATATTATAAAACTAACTTTAAATATTTTAACATGCATAAATACTTCCTTGTGTTTGATAGGATGCTTTAAACCCTGAATATTCCAACTCAATATTAATATCTCTACCCATATAAACTGAATTAAAAGCAGAAATACTGAAAAAGAAAATTCATAAAGATATCAGTTAACTCAGTTTACCCATTAAACTAGGAAAATCTGACGGACAAATGAATGCAAGCAGGCCATAGCAACTGCAGAATGGAATCCTAAAACTGATCCTCCCCCCACAAAAAATGATCCCAAGGGATAGCAAGCTAAGTCCCAATCGTACCATTCCCCCAAAATTCTTCCTGAAGGTAACCCTTCTTATCTAATTGTAAACTTCATTGAATCTTCCAAATGAATCTAAACTTGTTATGGCTAATGAAACAACAAGGTCAGATTTGGAGAGCTCAGAAAAATGGCCCTTAAAAATATCCATATATTGTTATTTACTAACTTAACAGTTTACCAATTTAATATGATAAACCAAATAACTTTAAAACTAACAGAAGTATTCCAACTACAAGAACAAAATACTAAAAAAAAGTGAAAAGGTAAACTCAGAAAAGAATATCTAATGTTAACTCAAAAGAATTTAAAAAATGACTTTATGGTAAAAACCAATGTCAAAAAGAAAGGAAATCACTGGAACATCCTTACTATTCAACAAAGTAAATATAAACACTATGACCTTTAACAATCTGAATCACATACTTCTTGTGAATTCAGAAGACAACACAGAACATAAACTTTACAGATTCACAGAAGCAGAGGTAGAAGGGAAGTCATCAAGAAATTTCTGAGCATCCAACGGTGAGCCCAGCCAATGGTACGACTTGACTGGGAGAGTGATCCGAAGACATGTTGGAAAATGAAGGGAGTTTCTGTAGCCTCTCTTGTACAGCTTGAACAAAGCATCTTTATATTTGGTGTGCTGTTTCGTCACCTCCATGGGAAACCTTCAACAATTCTAATCTTCTGTTGATGATAAGTCAACATTTCTCTTTTGCAAGATTCACGTATTAACAAAAATTTAACTTGGAAATAATGCAAATGCAGAATCACTGAACGGGGTTTATTCCCAGGAGCAAGCTGAGAAACCAATGATCTATGAACTCTGTCCAGTTCAGACCAAGAATTCTCAAATTGTTCCGTCTACTTCATGCTTCTAAGTCAGGGACCTTCTTCAATGGGTATTCATTTGATTTACTTTGTCAAGTGTTTGTCGCAAGTACTCCATCCATCTGAGAATCCATAAATTCTGCTGACTGTTCAAGGGTTTTAATCCAATCTCCATGTTCTTCGGTTACTTTACAAACTTCATCCAACTTTGAATCTGATAGATTAACAGTAGCTTTAATATCTTTTAACATTCTTCCTCAACTCCTTGGATCATTGGATCATTAGGGCAAAGGATTTCTGTCTTCTTTCCTCCCAGCCTTTGGACTTTTTGTCAAAATCATCATCAAAAATTACAATAACTAATAAAATAAACAGCAAAAGTAGAAACAAACTCTCAAAATAAGGATGTAAGAAATGCAAGATAGTTAATAAATTAGGAACAACTGCACTTAGCTGCTACCCCATCAGTTGCTTTAGAGAAGTCGAGACAAATAATCACATCTTTTTTGATGTTTCATTCATCTTTTGTGGCAAAGGTTAAAGAAGTTTTGATCTTAATTGACCAATCTATTCCATTTGTTCATCATAATATAATTTTGATACAAATGGTCATTTTTTTATTGTATATGGGAAATTATATAATAAAATTATAACCTTCATGAATGTTTAGTCCTAATGTTGATGATCTGAGTTTTATTTTAACTTTTTTTTCTCCTTAATGGACTTAAATTTATATTCTTTGGTTATGGGTGGAGACTTTAATTGTAGTCTGGACCCTGCTTTAGACTGTTCGTCTTCTAAAAGAGCCACATTAGGCAAGTCTGCTCCAATTATTAATTCTTTTCTGTTCAAGTATGGCATTTTAGATGTATGGCATTTTCTCCATCCCAGTAATAAAGAATTTTTCTTTTTTGCTGATGTCCATCATGCATATTCATGAATTGATTATTTTTTTACTGATAAACAATTAATTCCATTGACTTCTGCATGAAAATATGAGTATTTTAAGTTCAAACAGTGCTCCGGTGGTCTTATCAGTGACGTTTCCTGTCTTGCTTCAATCAATCAGACATTGGCATTTTAATTCACTTTTACTTTCTGATCCAGAATTTTCAAAATTTATGAAGGAACAGGTTGTTTTGTTTTTAGAATAATCCTCCTCTGGAGTTTTCAAATGTACTTGTCTGGGATTCTTTTAAGCTTACATTAGAGGACAAATTATTTCATATACGGTGAAAAATTTATCTGAATTTTTATCTGAATTTGTAGGCTCCATTTCTCCAATAGGGTGAGGTTGAAGCACTTCTACAAGTATTGCAGCCCCTGTGAAGTGGTTGCAGGAGTGATAACATCTCTAGTTCCAGTTCAATTGCTGTGCTTTGTTTCTGTATTTCAATATTTGCAGCATTCTATTCTACTGTGGCTCTGCAGTGTTTAGCTTCATTGGCTGCAGGAGAGCAGAAACTCTGAGGTGCTGATGAAATTATCTCTCTGACAGATATTAGAAGGGAAGCCTCCATCACCTCTTCCTCCAGTTGTATCTCTGGATCCAGAATTTGAGGCATGTTGGGATCTAGGCTGAAATCAAGGAAATAATCCTGCGAGAGATTCCAAAGAGGGCGTTGTCATCTTGTGAGAACAATTGAGCTCCCTGAAGTCTTATTTGCTGGCCAAACACCACCACAATCTTCCACTTGATTCAAGGACGGCCCTGAACCAGAGAGAAGGAAAGTTGAGCCGAGCTTCTGCATGATAGAAACACTAATCAAGACCTGGTGGCAACTGCAGCAATGACCTTCAAGGAGAGAACCCTTCTGATATTTTCTATAACTTGGTGATTAAACTGGGCATCAGGAAGCAATTTACTATTTGTAATGATAGTTAGTGATAATCCTGACCACTAGAGGGAGTTAGAGATGAGTTGTTGCAGCTTGGGGTGGATTCAAAATGGATGCCTTCATTAGTTCTCAAGTGCTTTAGGTAATAAAGTATAGTTGTTATAAAAGAAGCCAAGTTTCTTTATTACAATAAAAGAAACATTACGCTACTAGTACCTTACAACAAGAAATCTAAGGAAAGAGCCTTAGTAGAGGTTGAGGCACGAGACAGAAGATTTAAGCAAGATGGCAAAGGATACCTTAAGTCAGTGTCCTCACATGTTACACCTTACATTGGGTGAGGTGGGTGAAAGGGCCTGTTTAAGTCCTGTATGGCCTAGTGATTCCATGCCCCTGATAACACGATTTTAACAGCAAACTACTTCCAAGTTGAGCAGCATGTGAACTGGAGGAGCACAGAGGTGGTGATCTTGTCCTTGTAACTGGCAGTGGCAGTGGTTCTGGGAGATGTTGTTGTGGTGCTGCTACGGTAAATGCTGCACAATATATACGATGTGCCAGCTGCAGAGGAAAAGAATGTCTTCTGTTTTGGATGGTGTCAGTGAAGTCGACTGCTTTGTACACAAGTGCATTGGGCTTCTTGCACTCAATCTAACAAGTGAAGTTGAGTCCGTTGTGCTCTTGTGTCTTGCAGAAAATGCATATCCTCACAATGTTAATATGCTGTTAAGAAAAAATTGCCTCCAGTTGGATGTAGACATCAATATAATTAAATCGTGATTTTAAAAAAATATATAGATATATTTGTCAAAGTGATTATATTTTACTCCCCCACCCCCCCCCCCACAATACAATTTTGAAGGGCAACAATGATCCATCTTAGAGAATCAAAGAATTCTGGCACACAAGGAGGCCATTCAGCTGACTGGACCTGATGCATTTCCCATCTGTCTTATTCTCTTTACCATGGACCTGTAAATCTGAAATGAAAACCAAAATGCTGCAAAATATCAGCATATGCAGTATCCAGCACCTACAGGGATTGGTAGATGCTGGATAAGTGGGTTTTTCAGTTGCTTGAGAGTCACTCTTACAACAGCTAACTAATACACCTGCATTAAGAATAAACAGTTGAAAGGACAAAAATACTCTACTGTACTTGCACTGAACAAACTTCATTTGCATGCATGAATATATAAACCTTAGAGCATTTTACTTTATTTTCAGTCACTTTCTTTGAAAACATTTAACTGTCGCTGCATCTGCAGGCTCCTCCCCGCCACAGAGATGCCCAAAGACAAACCATAACATTGTAGATAAGTTTACAGATAAAGCCTTATTAATAATATAGTAATAAAGCAGGAATAAGGAGACACTTTAAGAGAGTCACCCCAATGGCAAGTGTCATCAACCAGCTCTTCATCCTGGGTGAAACCATTGCTCAAACAGCTGCTATGAGCAAAACCCTCTGCTGGCTGAATATTTGCTCCCATCTTCACCAAGGGGTTTATGGGTTACTTCAGAGTGCATTTACATTTTTAAACTTTTATTTAAATGTCTATTTATTCTTATCTATTTTAATTTTAATTTTTTCCCCCCTGTTGTTTGAATTCCGGATAACAGGGGTTTTACTGTATTTGGATCTATGTGAAAGGCCCTTCATCAGAGTTCAATAATGAAAAGTCTCCCACCTGCAATGTCATCTGTTTCTCTCTCTACAGAGGCCATCACACCACACGACACATCAATGTAACTGTAGCAAGTGGTGAAGTGACAGGAACACCCCCAGATCTGAAGAGAGTTGGGTTGATGTGACATGATTATGGTGATATTTTATTTCCTGCCATGATCCTATTAATTAAACAATTTAAGAGCCATTTCCCAAAGTTTCCCAGCATCAGTTCTTCTGAATGATAATTGAAAATCCTTCAGGAATCAGTGGTAAATAAATGAAAAGTCTTGGAGTTGGTCAATAAACAAAACAGGGGGAATGCAATGTTCTAGTGATCACCTTCTCCCCTGCTGAATGCTAACCTTCGAAAATGGGACTGCAGGAGACAAATGACATGCAGGGGGTTCCTGGTTTTCGGTCTATGAAGTGGAAAATACTTTCATTCTCCCCTTTTGTTATATCAATCTCTGGAACTACAGAAATGGGCGATGTTTTATGACCGATTATGCAGTGGGTCCCATCTTCACTTGGATGGAATCTGACTATTGTCTGATTATTTTAAACCCTTTTCAGTTTATTTTAAGAATAAATAAAAGCCCATCAGGTCACTGTAATATTTCAATATTATCCATCTATTATAAAGGCCCTCTCTGCTCAGGATAATGGACATGGATTCTGTTGTACAGCAAGTTTCTGCGATTAAATACTGGGCCATAATAACAAATTAAATATTTCTTTGGTCCCCGTTTTTATCTTGGTTCATTCGATCCAAGATAGACCTTTGCTCCGACTATGATTTTAATGGCCTGCGTGAAGAGGGGATAACAGAGCCAGTTTCCTGTTACTAGTCATAATTCCCTAATTTCTACTGGGAATGTAATAAACATGAAAACAGTGTAACATATGGATCAGGCTTGCGTAAGAAGATATGATCCCTTCAGTCTATCGACCTCCATCTTGAACATATCCAAAGAGTGTCTCCACAGCTCTTGGGGGTACAGAATACAAAACACTTGTTGCCATCTGAGAGCCAAACTTCTTCCATATCCTCATCTAAAATGGATGACCCACTATTCTGAAACAACTGTATCCAGATCATGATACAGTCAGTAGGTGATACATCCTTTCAACCAGTCAATACAGTCAACATCCTATGTTTCAATGATTGCCTCTCGCCCTTCATTCTCTAATGTTTCACCTATCTTCATATCATCTGAAACATTGGCTACAGTTCACTCAATTCCTTCATGCAACTCATCAATACAAAAATTATAAATACCATCGATTCCCTTGGCCCTCCCATTAAGTACAGGCAGAGTCCCTGGGTTACAAACAGCTCATACTTGCGAATAGCCTGTTCCCCAATTCGCACATGCACATAAATGCACAATGTTACCTCATAAATGCTAAATAAGAACCATAAGTACCTGATCCACCTTTTGTACAAATTTGGTTTATGGACAAAACTCATTCATAACCTGTACAATGACAATCCATAAATGAGCCTTTAATCCTGTTACTCTATTGTCTATTCAAGATTCAAGGTTTTGTTACACACATAATAATGCATTAAAATGTAACAAATACATGAAATACTCCATGACATTTGTCTGCTATAAGACAGAGAGTAGCCATGAGCCCTGCATCCCTAACCATCGGAGAATGAGAAGCAAAAGAGAGTCTGTTCAGAGTCACTGAGTGTGTATGGATTTGCCTCCAGTGCTCCTGCAGCCAATTCCTCAGAAACATGAGCTCCTGGTCCAAACCTCCAACATGATTAGGAGGCAGTCAGAGCCCAAGGCCCTTCGGGAGCCCTTCTTGACAATTCCATGCCATATATTACCTCCTGCTCTTAATACGTGAGACCAATTCATATGCCTCCAGGAAGCCTAAATGCACTATATTTACTTGTCCCCCATGTCCATCCTGTTTGTTACATCCTCAAAGAACTGTAGTAATATTGTAAAACATAATTTTGCTTTTATAAATGCATATTGACTCTACTTGTCCTTACAATTTTACAAATGTATCACCCTGACCTTCTTGTTGATGAATTCTCGCATTCCCCCAGTGACCCATATTAGGCTAACTGATGTGTGGTTTCCTGTTTCCTGTCTCCTTCCTTTCTTTCTTGAATAGACTATTGATTAATCAAGAGGGTTTAAGGCCCAATTATGGTGATGTTAGGACTTTAAAGAGAAACATCTCTTATTCAAAATAGTGGACAAACTCTCTTTCCCTAAAAATTCTGTTGCCAATTGAAATGTTGCTAGATTTGTATTCAGTGGGGTTAGATTGCACAGGTGAGTATATGAAGATAAGATACAGATGTATGGATGATGGTGCCACAACTCAAGGGCTGAGTGGATTACTCCATGTTTCTATCCTTGAGCATTCTACTGGAAGCTTAACCGAGCAAGTCACCTGCCAAAAATATGGCCAGCTGGAAAAGCTGAGCAAACATCTTCAGATAAAAACCCGATAAAATTCAATACCAGAGAAAAATTAAATGACAATGGTCCACTGATGCAAAAAAAACCCCAAAAAGCCTGTAGCAAATTACAAGCTTTGACAGGGCTGAAGGAGGTAATGAACTGATTGAGGGTCTTTGTTAATACATTTTCTTTTAAAAACACTATGCGTAATGTACCACCACTAACTGACTGCAGGGGGCGATCTCTGTACTTGCAGGAAGATCACCGGAGGACAGACCACACCGGCCGGCTGTCAATCTGCCAACCTGAATAGACCTAACTCCACCCAGCCGGCTGTCAATCAACCGCCTGGGATATAATCTGGAGCCGGCCCCTCCCGAACCAGTCACTCGGGAGCCACCAGTACAGCTACTACTGTAGCAGAGACTTTTAACTGAATAAAGTCTGTTCTACAGTCTTTCTCGAGTTTTGTGTCTGTTAACTGCTGCGGCCGTGCATCACAGTAATAGAGAATGGCTAACCACGTTATTTAAAGTGTATTCCAAGTCATTCTTTTACCTGAGGGATTAGCCAAATGGTAGCAGCAGTCATGAATACATGATCGTGGATTATATTTGATTGTGGTCTGTCAATATTGATCCCAGATCATGTAGTTAGCCTTCAAAATTCTTATTATAATGTAGAATTGAACCATAATTGCACCACAATCATCTTCCATAAGATTAAGCAGAATTGGATGGAAATATTTGTCTTTAGGAGTCTGAGATTCTTCACTATATTTTATCAAATACAGCTGAAGTATTATTTGGTGGTAATTAAACCACGCTGTGAACTTTTATTTCAGCCAGTGATAAATAATAGAAAATGCTTCAATGTGAAGAAATGAGGCGGGCCCCTGGTGGTCAAGGAGGTGTGTCCTAGCATTGTCCTGGGTTGGAGGGTGGTATGGTGTGATGGGTGCTCCTGCTGGTGTGATGGGTGCTCCTGCTGGTGCCAGGTCCCTGGTTGAGACGGTGTCCTCCCTGCCAATGCCGAACCTATCATAAGCTAGTTATGGTTTGCATGTAGGAAGACCTGCTCGACCAGGGCTTCGGCCTTGTGTATCCGTTATACTTATGCAGAAGCACCAGTCCCAGGGACATGAGCAATGCTGGGAGTGACATTCCAGTCGCCAACCTCTTGGGGAATGAGAACAGATGTTCGTGAGGGGTCTCGTTGGTAGCTGTGCACAGCAGTGACTGAATGGCATGGAGCACCTCGGGCAGGGTGTCCTGCCAGAATTCAATGGCCCACTCTTTTGACCTGAGAGGACTGCCTTCCAGACAACCCCATTCTCACGTTCCACTTGCCTGTTGCCTCTTGTCGTGCAACTGGTCATGATAACCCTCGCAATCAGCTATTGGCACAGCTCGTCGATCATGAAACTAGACCCCCCGGTCGCTGTGGATGAAGGCGGGGTAGCCAAACATGGTGAAGATCTGCCCCATGTCCCTGATAACAATGGCCGTGGAGGTGTCCAGACAAGGGATAGCAAAAGGGAAGCGTGCGTACTCATCCACTACCATGAGGCAGTAGACGTTTTGGTTCGTGGAAGGCAGAGGCCCTTTGAAGTCCATGCCAAGATGCTTGAAAGGCCGAGTAGCCTTTATAATGTGGGCCTGGGGGGGGTGGGCACGGAAGAAGCGGGGTTTACACTCTGCACAGACTCGACAGGCCTCGGTCATATCCCTGACGTCCTTGATGGTGTACGGCAGATTTCGGGACTTAACGAAATGGTACAAATGGGTGATGCCCAGATGGCAGAGGGACTCATGCAATGCCTGCAACCTGTCGTCATGCATAGACATGCAGGTGCGAGAGAGAGCATCAGGGGAGTCGTTAAACTTCCCAGGGCGATACTGGATGTCATAGCTGTAGGTTGCCAGCTCAACTCTCCAGTGCACATCTTGCCATTCTTTATCTTGCTCTTGTGGGTAGTGTTAAACGTGAAGGCCACGGCCCACTGATCCGTGAGGAATGTGAATCTCCTGCCGGCAGGTAGTGGCGCCAGAGGCGGACCGCTTCCACAATCGCCCGGGCCTCCTTTTCAATGGCGGAGTGCCCTAGCTCGGATCCGTGGAGGCTCCTGGAAAAGAAGGCGATGGGGCGCCCGCCCCTTGGTTGAGGGTAGCAGCGAGGGCCACCTCAGAGGCATCACTCTCCACCTGGAAGGGCGAGTCCTCATCCACAGCCTGCATCGAGGGGTCCGCGATGTCTTGCCTGATGCGGGTGAAGGCTGCCTGCACCTCAGGTGGGAGGGGAAAAGTTGTGGCTTGGGCCAGTGGGTGGATCTTGTCCAAGAAGTGAGGGACCCACTGTGAATAATAAGAGAACAGGCCCAGGCACCCGCAGAGGGCCTTTAGCGTAGGGGGGGGAGGGGTAACTCTATTAATGGGTTCATCCTTTCCAGACCTGGGCCGAGAACTCCATGGGCCACGATGGACCCTAGGATGGCGAGGCGGATGATGCTGAACACACACTTCTCCTTGTTGTAAGTGAGGTTCAGCTCCACAGCCGTCTGGAGGAATTTTTCCAGGTTAGCATCATGGTCCTGCTGGTCACGGCCGCAAATAGTGATGTTATCCAGATATGGGAACATTGCCTTCAGCTTGTGCCAGTCTACCATGTGATCCATCTCCCACTGGAAGACGCAGACCCCGTTCGTGACCCCAAAAGGAACCCGGTGGAACTGGTACAGGCGCTCGTCCGCCTCAAAGGCTGTGTAGGGCTTGTCCTTCAGGTGGATTGGGATATGGTGATATACCGATTTCAGGTCAATCGTGAAGAAAACCTGGTAATAGGCAATCTCATTGACCATGTTGCCGATTCTCGGCAGGGGGTAGGCATCCAGCTGGATGTACCGATTAATGGTCTGGCTGTAATCCAAGACCATCCTCAGCTTACTTCCCCCTTTGACCACCAGGACTTGGGCTCTCCAAGGGCTGTTACTGGGCTCTATAACGCCTTCCACCAGGAGTCGACACACCTCCACCTTGATGAAGTCCCTGTCTGCAGCACTTCCTCTGCTTGCGATCTGCTTGCAGCCTTGCGCATGATGTGGGAAGAGTACCGGTGGGGTGATGCGCAGTGTGGAGAGGCTGCAGGTTGGCCGGGGCTGGTAGGTTGGCATGCTGTGCAATGTGAGTGGAGGTTGGGGCCCCCTGAAGGCAAGGGTGACACTCTGCAGGTAGTACTAGAAATTGAGGCCCAGAAGGAGTGGTGCGCAGAGTTTGGGCATGACCGGGAGCCTGAATCCTGAGTAAGTCTCCCCTCCCACCATTATATTGACCGAGCAGAGCCCAAGGGTACCAAAAGTCTTATCCTTGGTGGCGAGGGCGATCGAGCAGGTGGTGGGGTGGACCTTTAACCTTAGGGAGTGGGCCATACTTGGGTGAATGAAGCTCTCGGTGCTGCCACTGTCCAACAGGCACTTTGTTACCTGCCCGTTGATTCGCATGTCCATCATTGAGCACCCGAGATCGTGGGGAATGTCCCTGATCAGCGTGGTGGCGGCCAGGACGATCTCGGAGTTGGAGTCATTGCTATCCAGAGGGATGGGGAGTGTCGATAGGGCAGCCTGGTCATCGCCCGTATTAACCACGTCGACATCGGTTGTGAGGTGCAGCATGCGGTAGCTGATGGCCTCCCGAGGCGTGGGGTGCGTCGGTAGGGCAGCCTCATCATCGCCTGTGTTGACCACATTGCCATCGGTCACTGGTTCTGGTGTGCGGCAGCTGATGGCACTCGGAGGCGTGGAAATCATCAGTAGAGTGGCCTGGTCATCGCCCGTGTTGACCACGTAGTTCTCAACGTCGTCAAGGGGCCTCTGTGTTGGGCGCTACCTGGTCCAAGATAGTGGCAAAATGTGGGGAGCTGCTGCGTGGTTGGCCTCCTTCCCCAACCGTGTCCACTGTGCCAGGGGAAGTGACATCATCACGGCTGGCGGCAGTGATGTCATTATATCAGCCGAAAGTGATGTCACACCATGAGCCAGAAGTAACGTCGCTGTAGTTCTCAGTGAGCGGTGAGGGCAAGGGCTGGTGCAGATGCTTGGGGCACACACTGCGGCGATTGCTGGCAGGGCTGGATGTTGTGCGGTCGAAGTTGGGGAAGGCAGAAGTCGTCGCAGGGACAATAGCGCCATCTGGCCCGCACACATGGGAAGTCATAGAGGGCCGCTGAGCTGTCGGCAGGTTTAGAGAGGCACACTTTTGCAAAGTGGCCTTTCTTGCCGCATCGGGAACAATACAGGTTCCTAGCTGGGCAGTTTTAGCGTGATCATCGATCTGAGCCACATCAGGACCCACAGTACTTACAGGGGTGCCGGGTGCCTGCTACAGCGACGTTCTCTTCCCTAGCTCGGCCTGGGGCTGCAGCTGCAGTGTGCGAGGGCCATGAGGGAGCCTGGGGGAACCTGGAATTGAAGGCTTTGACTTGCAGAGCTGCTGCTTCCAGTGTTTGGACCACTTCCACAGTCCTGGTTAGGACATAGATGTTGTCCTCCAGCAGCTTCTGCCAGATGGCACTCGAGCATAGCCCTCAGACGAAGGCGTCCCGGATCAGCCTCTCGACCTCCTCTACACCTACCCCAGGTTCAGCCAGACACGGTCGGGCCAACTCTTGCAAGTGTCCCAGGTAAGACTCAACTGTCTCCCCAGGTTGCTGGGATCCGTTGTTGAGGAGGTACCTTGCACAGACCACATTCATGGGGGGCTTGTACAAGTCTCAAGAGTTTCCATTGCGCTCTTGTACGTGAAGCAGCCTTTGGTTACCTGGATGGCTCGGGGACCCAGATTTGACTGGAGTAGGACCAACCTCTTCCGATCGGAGTCCAGGAGGTCGCCTTCATGTGCCTCGATGATTGCCTCGACTGCATGCTGCCAGATCTCGAAGTGATCTTGAGGCTCCCTGTGCACAGGAGTTTTTCCTTGGCAGCCGTGTGAAAATTTTGTGGATTAAATTGTGGTGCGCTGTTAGACAGAATCAGACACACACAAGGTAAAGACTGAACAATAGGCTTTGTGGTATACCACCACAAAATGAATAGGACTTAGGCTGTGTAACAATACTGCTTCTTCAACACTAAGTTAGAACTCACCATTTCAAATCCCCTCATTATAACCATACAGACATGTCTGTCCTCATCATCGCCCAATGCCAGGGTGAGGCCAATCAGAATATGGTCATATTCCTCCTGGTAGCCTTAAATGCAACAGTATGAGTTTTGATTTTTGGGTTTTAAGTAAGTCCCATCTGTATCTGGTTTCACTCTTCTTTACCCACTCCTATTCTTACTATTCTCTCTAACTTCACACCCCCCCCCCCGTCTCTCCCTCTCTCGAAACCTCCCACCTTCTGTACCTCAGCCCCTCCCCAGCTTCTTCCCTTCTCTTTTATTGTCCCAACCTGAAATGTTAGCTGACCGTTTCTATCTGTGGATGCTGCCTATAACACACTGAGTCCCTCCAGCTTCTTATTGTCTGACTACTTTAAATGCAAGTCTGCTTAAGATGGAATTGACACCATTGTGTTGCATTAAGCAGGTCTCTAAACATCTAACCTTTCCTCCATCAAGCAGCAGTGTGCGCTACCTACAGTTTACAGTTACACCATCAAAAATGCAATAAGGAGACTATTGTCCAGGGTTTTGAGTGCAACCACAATGAAGTTTAGGGCAGCTGATGTCTGGGAGCACCAGCACTTGTAGACCATTCGAACATGCACACAAATGACTCATTTGTCATTAGTCGATCGGAACCCTGTCAGTGTTTCCAATTTCAAAATGATAATTCATTACTTCTTCTTGCGGTCGGTCGATCGACGTGATTTCCTGGGATTGTTGTTTGAAGGGGGTTCACAAGATCATTGAGGACCCCTATTACCCCACATACATCAACTTACAGCTACTCCTGTCAGGAAAGAGTTACAGGTGTATCAGAGCCAGAACCACCAGGTTGAGGAACAGCATTTTCACACAGGCAGTGAGAATGCTGGACGACTGATGGACTGTTCATACAAACCCTTCGAGACTCTATTTATTTAACAATATTTATACAGCATATATATAATTTGTCTGTATGTGAGTTTGCATTTTTTGCAGTGAGGACCAGAGAACACTGTTTCATCGAGTTGAGTTTGAACTTGATAAGAACTAAAGTTGTTGTCAGCAATGCCACAAGTTGGAAATAAATTCTCAGGCCAAATAAGGATCTAAATGACAAAGTACTTGGGGAGTAAGATGCATTGAATTGAATTTCAAACTTTAATCATTGAAATATTCTTTCTCTGATTGAAATTTGATCCTTTAGGCTTCAGCAATTGCAGTTCCCTTAGTTCCCTTTATGATTAAGCTAACAATCAAACCAAAAAAAGTTACGTTCATTATTTAAATGTACCATTTTCAGTTGCTATCTATGTTATCATTAGTTCTTATTCTGGCCCTCCAGATGTGTTACCATGAATTAGAATCAAAGAGTTATGCAGTCGGGAAAGAAGATGTTTTTTCTAAAGGGACATCCTTTTATTCTGAGGCTAAGCCCCCTAGTTCTAGACCAGTGGTTTTCAAACTGCCCCGCAAACTCACATTCCACCTTAACTAATCCCTATGCCATCAGGGCTCTGTGATTAGTAAGGGATGGCTTAAGGTGGTAGGTGAGTGGGAAGGGAAGGTTGAGAATCACTGCTCCAGACCCAATTGTTACTGAAATATTTTGCTTGGGAAAAATTGTCATTGACCCATTTCCTTTGGAGTTATGAAACCGTGCACATAACGAATCAATGAGGTACGATTAAAACAATGGTTTTCAAACCTTGTTCTTTCCACTCACATACCACCTTAAGCAATCCTTTATTAACCAGAGAGCACCTATGGCATAGGGAATACTTAAAGTGGAATGTGAGTTTAGGGTGGGCAGTTTGAAAACCAGACTAACCCATTTTAACAATACAGCCGATAGTTTTTGGAATTGTAAATCAAACCAATTTTGAGACCCAAACTTCAGGAATATACTTGTTTAAAGGGTTTCCTTAAAAGCTGAACCACCTTAATTGTACTCCTATCGCCCATGATGTAATCATATGGTGAGGGCTTTGCTGGCAATACTGCTGTCCCAATTTGTTTCTGACCTGAACAGATGTTTAAGAGCTAACCACATTAGTGGGTTGAATTAAAGGTCAACCCAGGTAAGAATGGCAGATTTTCATCCCAGAACATCAGTGAGGTTCATGGTTACCAACACTAAGACCAGCTTCATTTTAAAAAAAAATTCCAGATGCATTGTAATTGAACTTAAATTCCGGAATTGCCATGACAATCTTTTGCTAGTTTAACTGTGGCTCTACTGGATTCTACTTCATTTGGGGTCTTTCTGGTGGCAACACCTACTGCAATCTGACCAATGAGATCCACCTGTTAAAGGAGGCAACGTGTTTTTTTTTAAATCCTGTGACCACAGAGATCTGTGGCCAAGATGGTGGTGCTTGTGCTGGGCAGACCCCCAACACCCCCCCCCCACCACTCCTGGCCCCCTACCCCATTAAGAAGAAGCAGCACGGAGATTACCATGGCAGCAGACCAGTGGGAGGGGGGGAACAAAAGCTGATGGACCCACACATTCCATGGGCTGTTGGCGATTTGCAGTCGAAAGAATCGCACAGGCTGTGGGCTGCTAAAGGCTGGTTCTTGGAAACAAGGTATTGGAGCTGGGATTCGAGAGGGTATTGAGGGCAAGAGGGCTTCTTAAGTGTCTCAAGTCCTGATGACTGTATTGGAGGCTTAACCTGGAGTTTGGGTTGTCAATGGTTTGAACAGGAATCTGGGCAGCTGCAGGTGCCACAGATACTCGGTGTCTCTGAAGGCACTCTCTTTTGCTTCTCTTATTCTATTGCTAGGGGCATTGGGCAATGCTCATGGAGCCGCTTTGCTTGCCTTACGAAAGACTGAAGTTGAAGTTTATCATGTACTGTGTACAAGTCCTTATCCATTTATACATGATTCCAAAAACCGAAAACCTCCAAACATTTTTTTTACTGTATGTATAGTATTCTAAAGAGAGTGAGGGGAGAACATGGCTGGGATGGCGAGTGGGGAGAGAGCAGCAGTGTGACTCAGGTGGGTGAGCGGGAAGAGAGTGAGGAGAGAACGCAGCTCCAAGAGCATGGAGGCCCAGCGGAGGCAAGGAGAGTTGGGACTCGCCGGGGCCAGAGGGTGAAGGGACCTGGGTGTTGAGCTCCACACCCCAGGAGGAAGGAGGAGAAAGCGAACCGGTGCTGAGGAGAAAGTGGTGCTGGAGGGAGAGGTGACGCTGGGGAGTGGCTGAGCCTGAGCAGCAGCAAGAGCCGGGCCCAAGGGAGGAGCAGGTGATGGGAAGCCCCCCCAGCAGCTGAGCCAGTGCAGAGGGATCAGATGATGGGAATCAGTGCAACAGGAGCTGAACTGGGCCAGAAGGAGGGAGACAAGGGCATGGCAGGGTGAGCCCTTTTTGTTTTAATGCAGGATCAATGGTCATTTCCCAGAGCAGTTCCAGCTGAGTGGGGGATTATAGGTAAAGAAAACAACCGTTGCTCATTGAGCTGGCTTCAATGCAGTGTCACTCCCTATGAAGGGCTTATGTTTTGCTTATGTTCTGTACCACTCCCATTTTAATTCCATTATCCGGAATAATCCAAATGCCGAGAAGTGTCCGGCCCCAAGGATCTCGGATATAAGGATAAGCACATGTATTACATTTTGATATATTAGGTGACAATAAAAGGAACCTGGAAATTTGTTTAAATGGCATCATGTTGAATCCACTGAAATGGTGAAAGACTCCTTCACAGCTGGAAAAACCACTCTTCAAGAGTTTGCTGTTTGTCAAAACTACCTGACAATACCAAATAAAATTAAGGATGGTAAGGTTAGCACAGCAGTTATCGCAACGCTGTGACAGTGCCATGGAGCTGAGTTCGAATACGGCACTGTGTGCAAGGAGTTTGTATGTTCTACTTCATTGTACAGACCACATGGGTTTCCTTGGGTGCTCTGGTTATCTCCCACCCTCCAAAATTGTATGGGGTTTGTAGGTTAAATGGTGCATTTGGGTGGCATGGACACATGGGCTGAAAAAATAATCATTACAGCATTAAAAATAACATTAAATGCAAAAACATCAGTGAAAATATTTACATAAATATAATTGATGTCAAAGAATTGCAATTATGTTAACTCTCTTCACCCTTTCCTCTTCAAACACACACAGTTGGTGATTGTCCATTTGGTTGGACCTAAAACTGGTTCAGTGGGAAGATTCCACAGATTACCATTTACAGGAAATTGGTGCTAATTGTGTTTCTTGGCACTTAGCCATCATAATGCTTGAAAATCCATATTTCCTTGGAAAACTCTCACATGTCTGAGATACGGCAAATTAATGCCTTCTCTAAAATATTTGGTTAGACTTCCTACGTCAAGAAAGGTTATAATTCATATATTACGACATAAAAAGCTCATATGCTTTCATGGACGCAAAATAGTCTGAAATTGACTTTAGTAAAAGGTATCTCAGTAAAGATCTGAATTGGGACAGATATTTGAACTGAAAAATAGACTGCTCTCTCACTTCAGGCATCTGGTGTTAATATCACATGAAGAAGGTACTTTGAATGTATGAGCTTTAAGTAAACTCAAATCTTGTTAATATGCAGAACTGCTAAAATGGTTAGTGTTGGTGAGAGGCACTTGTAGGTTTAGCTTTAATGAATCGTGTGATACCACCCCTTTCATACTAGAATTCCATGATATTTTCTACTACTATGTGCTGTCATTTCCATCAGAGTTTGATAATTCTGGGCAATGGGAGGAGCCCATTCAGCCCTTCAGCCCATTTCTACCATTCTATTAAATCATGGCAATTTTCTTCTAATTTCAATTTCCCATTAATTCTGACTTCCCTGAACAAACTAAATACCTCCGCTTTATCTAATCCAACCATTGTTTAGTAAAACAGCTATCACAATATCCCAACTCAAATAATGTATTTATTTTTCATGATTTAAGGAAGGAATGAGAAAAATTTTATCCCAGTAGTGTGGCACACTTTTCAGTTTTCAGATTTATTGCCAGAGTACATGCATGGCATCACATACAACTCTGAGATTCTATTGTCCTGTTAATTCTGCCTTGCCTGTAGGAACAAAGAATCTCAGGGTTGTATGTACTCTTGACAGTAAACTGGAAATCTGCCACGCAGATTGGCTGAGTATTAAAATGAATATTTTCCCATGGGTGCAATATTTATTTCAAACTTTGCCCATTGATAGTTCTAAAAAGTTTTCAAAAGGATTTTGACAAACTATAACAGGGATACAGGGCATATAAGAGTCAAAATGTACCTACTTACTTTGTTAGTTGGTGTCCTGGGTCCATAGGCTGTGTGCAGCCATCTTAATTCCTGTGCGCATGCATGAGTCTTCAGTTGGCGCATGGGCAGTAGTTTCACATATTGGTGTACAGTTGGCACATGCAGAAGAGTTAAGGGCATGAATTCAATATCGTCAGGGCGCTTAACTCTCGTGCATGTGCCAACCGAACTCCAATACACGAACCCACTGCTCATGCACAAACACATGTGCACAGGAATCAAGATGGCTGCACCCAGCCTAAGGTCCCGGGATGCTGACTAACAAAGTAAGTATGCACATTTTGGCTCTTACATGCCTATTATAGTTTATCAAATACAACATTTAATTAAAATGTTTACTTTAGGACCGGTACGCCACAGGCAAAATTCGGGATATGACTGATCCTTTCGTCCTGATTATGGTCATAAGTTGGGGACTACTTGTAATATCAGATTGTCTTCCCTCACAATAGTAGATGGGCAGGCTAGTAACTTAGCTCATGAAAACCAGGAGGAATTGAAAGGTGTTGTTCCCAGCTAGATGCACACACATATATCAGTGGAAAAGCAGGAAGGTGCCAATTAGAGAGAGAATAAGGATGCTGAAAGCACTCAAATGAGAGGGAGAGAAGAGGGGAGTAGGACACAGGCATGAAGGAGAGCAGGGGGGAATGGGAGAGCTGGTAATGTTGAGGAAGATTAGTGGGTAATGGGAGATCAAATGGGAAGGGAAGACAGAGCTGTTAGTGGGAGTGATTGTCCAGAAAGAGAACTAGTCAGTAACTAGGGGCTTGGAAAGAAGAATGAAGAAAGGGAAGGAATTGGTCAGAGAAGATTAGTGATGAAGAATGAATATAGTGAAGAGTGGGGAAGAGTATATCCTTGTGATGATCTGTGAGTGTGAGCACATGTCTGCATGGTAGAATGATTTGGGGTGCTAGTAGATGACTGTGCAAATGTAACAGGTTGCTGGAGCAGGGGTCAATGTAAAGACATGAACGTTTGCACAGATGTCTACTCACATTCAAATGTAGTTGAGCCACACAATGGTTCACACTCACATAAATAAGTCAAGTCAGTGTGGTAGCTGGATTTCAACATCTTCTCTATGTTAAAAAAAAAATCACTCACAGACATCAGTTGGTAGAAACAAAGCATTCTCAAGCAGAAAAATAAACGATCCTTTCTTGTACAATGTTAGGATGAAATTTCTCCACTTTTGTGGCGTGTTCTGAGTAGAAAATGAATAGAACAGCAGTGTTATTATAATTCAATATTAATACTCCTCTGAACCTGATTGGATATACCCAATATTTGGTTCCCAATCTATATCGAACATAGAGCAATTAGTTCAGAGTCAGGGGACCATCCATTTCTTCTGGTTTCATATTCAGGTAAGGCCCTTTAGGGCACATTTTTACTGTTCCCCTTAACAATGAGCAGCCAACATTCAGGGCATGCCAAATTTGCAAACAGCAATCTTAAACACGTGTAAGCCTCCTTTGAAGTGAATACTGTAAATGACTATTCTAACGGGATAATGATTACTTTTGGGCTAGTTCCTGGAAGTCCTTTCAATATCACAACTGTCTTATCCTTTCATTTAATAATTCATCCTATTTGTCTTGTTTTAAAGAACATTCATTTGGTCCTTGGCACTGGCTGCTCAGAAAATGATCTCCTCAGGAAGTTCCTGCCCTGCCTCATAGTTTCTACTTTCTCTGACGCACCTACGTGCGATGGATTGACAATTTTCCACATTGACTTCTACCTTTGTTTCTTGCTCAATATCTCCTCTCACCATCTTCCTCGAAGGCATTTCTATTATTTTATCCATGAAGCTTTTACTTCGATGTGAGTTTAATCGACTTTCCAACACAAATGTCAGAGAGCAGTTTGTCATGAACACACATACACACTCAGAGGCAATGCTGCTCACAACCAGTGAACCATCAAATGTGCAACTTTTCAAGTTAAAAATATATTAGCAATAATTAATTTGATGACTTGTTTTTTGAGAGTTCTTGATTTGACAAATCTCTTACATGTGACTTTCAATTAAATGTTATTTTAAATTTAGACATACAGCACGCTAACAGGCCATTTCAGCCCAAGAGCTGTGCCGTCCAATTTACACCCAATTAACCTACATTTCGAATGGTGGGAGGAAATCAGAGCCCCTGCGGAAAACCCAGGGCAGACACAAGAACGTACAAGTTCTTGACAGATAACACATGATTCGAACCCCAGGTCTGATCGCTGGTGCTGTAAAGGCATTGATCTAATCGCGAGCCCAACTGCGCTGCCCTTAAATAAATATATAAAATGTATATAGTTGAGAGTATAAAAATATTCAAGATATTGGAATTATTCTTTGAGTTGCATTTCTGAATGTTATATTGAAATTTGTCAATAAAAATATATTGCATATTGTAACTGTAGTAGTTTATCAAAGGATCTGTCTGCACCATTGAATCTTCACATTTTTGAAATAATCTGAATAGAGCAATAAGAGAGCAAAGCTCCAATTTGAACTTGAGAATCGATGATAATAATGATGTTTTATACTCACACACACACACACACACACACACACACACACACACTCACTCACTCACACACACACACACACAATTGTGAAGTGAAATGATGTCTTGTTTAAGTTTAGAAAAAAATGAAATATGCCATCAAAGATTCAAATAGTAACTTCCAAAAGACATGGGGTAGCGTCTGGTACGGAATCAAGAGACGTCCACACGGTGCGAGAGTGAACCAGTAACTGACTTTATTATTTGAATTCCTCACACTGCGCATAAGGGAACACCCACTTCCGGTGATGTGTGCGCCGGCTTCCGGAAGTGATGTTAGCGCATCACGGCATCACTCCCTGGCCAGCGGTGTGCTACTCAGAAGTGGGGAGTTCCCCTGGGCAACACGTGGCATCAACTGCAGGCTTTCTCTTCAGGAGTGAAGGGCGACCCATGCCATCTTGAGTCGGCCGACTCAGGCAGGGATTCGGCCCATCTAAATGCGCAGTCACTCAGCCCGCTACACCACCCCCTCCCCAGAATCGCCACCGCCCTCTGAACAGGTTACGGTAGACCATACAGTCTCTGGGCATTCGGCCTCTGCACCTGACCTGGGGAGTTCTGGTGCCAGAAGGTCTGAGTCCAGGTGCACTGCCTTGAGACAGTCGATTGCAAATCTGTCCTGTCCAGTGTAAACATGACAACATCTCTCTGCAGCACCTTGAATGGGCCTTCATAGGGACACTGTAGGGATGTTCCTTGCTGTCCTCTCCACACGAAGACATAGTCGGTGGACTGTCGGTCTGCGGGGATGTGGCAGGTTAGAGAGCTGTGTCGGGATGGTGGCAGGGGCACCTGTTTACCTGCTTGCATCCTCAACCTCTAGAAGACGTCTAAGACACTGGGCTGTGGGCCAGGGTGGGTGGGGGGGTTGAAGTGAATGACCCCGGGAATGGTAAGTGGGAAACCATACACCATCTCGGCGGATAAGGCTGGTAGGTCTTCCTTTGGTGCTGTATGGATACCTAAGGGCACCGACTGTAGCTCATCCGCCAAATTCAGACCATGCAGTTGAACTTTCAGGGCTGCCTTCAGGTGGTGGTGGAAACGCTTGACCAGGCCATTTGCCTAAGGGTGGTAGGCTGTGGTGTGATGCACTTGGCTGCCGCAGAACTTAGTTAGGTTAGCTCAGAGCGAGGAAGTGAACAGGCCCCTCGGTCCAAGGTAATGCGGGTCGGGACTCTGAATCATGTGACTGAGATGGATAAAAAGGCTCTGGGGAATCTCTGTGTTGCACCTGGGTAGGGGTATGGCTTTCGGCCAATGGGTAAAATTATCAATTGTTGTGAATAGGTACTGCATACCCTGGCTCACGGGGAGTGGGCAAGGGTATTTGAGTGGACACGCTCAAATTGGCTCTGCTTCAGCTCAAAAGTCTGGGGTGGGGCTTTGGTGTGTCTGTGCACCTTGGCACATTGGCATTGCAAACAGCTTTTAGCCCACAGGGTCATGTCATGGTGGAAGCCATGCCTCACGAACTTGTTGGACAGCAAGAGGACCATGGACCTGATGGAGGGATCGAACAACCTGTGGATCTGGTGAAAAACCAGCTGTCACCAGGTTGTGGGTAGGATGGGTCTGGAGAACCCTGTGGATACCTCGCACAGAAGAGACAGGCCTCATGGTGAGGGTCAGAAATTGCTGGCCTTCAGGCTGGTGATGTCCACATCCTCCACCTGGTCCTAGGCCAG
Organism: Narcine bancroftii; assembly: GCF_036971445.1. Lineage (NCBI taxonomy): Eukaryota > Metazoa > Chordata > Chondrichthyes > Torpediniformes > Narcinidae > Narcine > Narcine bancroftii. The sequence continues at coordinate 35,957,743 of NC_091480.1, read as the reverse complement.
CTGGGTGGTGTAGAGCCCCCCCTCCCCCGAGGTTGCAGTGATCATGGGTCTGGATAACGTGTCGGCCACCATGTTGGACTTGCCTGCGACTTGGTTGTGTACGCTGTGGCCTCTACAGCCATGGGTCTGAGACCTTGCTGAGCGAGTAGGAGAGTAGTTTGTGGTCTGTGTTGGTGGTGAAGACCCTTCCCTCTAACATGTACTGGAAGTGTCATATCGCCAAGTATAGGACCAACAGCCCATGGTCGAACACGTTGTATTTGAGCTTAGAGATGTTTTGCTGAAGAAGGCCAGGGAGTGCCTCTGCTCGTGGACTCACTGCTCTGTCCGACCCATCTGTTGTAAGGGCCAAGGGGGAGGTTGAGTCTGGATGTACCAGGACTGTGGCCTTCGTCAGTGGTTTGAAATGGTTCTGTGGTGTCTTGTCACTGAGCTTGACGGAGTCGAACAGGGGTTGCATGAGTGTGGCTGCTCCTGGGACGAAGCAATGATAGAAGTTTACCATCCTCAGGAATTCCTACAGGCCTTTAATCATGCTCGGTTTGGAAAGTTCTGGATGGCCTTTACCTTGTCTAGCAGCAGTGTGGCTCCCTCTGGTGTGATGTGATGTCCCAGGAAGTCGATTGTCTCTAGGCCGAACTGACACTTGGCTGGGTTCACCGTGAGGCCAAACTGCTGCAGCCTGTTGAAAAGGCGGGTCAGATGCGTCCTGTGAGTGCTGGTGTCGCTGATGGTGATGAGGATGTCATCAGGTAGACGAAGATGAAGTCAGGTCCCTGCTGACCACGTCCATTAGCCACGGGAATGTCTTGGCTGCGTTCTTCGGCCTGAACGGTATCCGTAGGAACTCGAAAAGGCCAAAGGGTGTGATGATGGCTAATTTTGAGATGTCGCTGGGATGCACCGGGATCTAGTGGTACCCTTTGAAAATATTTGGCAGCCTTGGAACCTTGTGGTAAAGTCCTGGCGTGTTGGATAGGGTATCTGTCTGGGACTGTAGTGTCGTTCAGCCACATGTAGTCACTGCATGGGCACTAGCCGCTGGAGCTCTTCTGTACCATGTGGAGTGGAGAGGCTCAGGGGCTGTTTGAATGGCAAACAATACCCAGCTCCTCCTTGGCGGTGAACTTGGCCTTTGCTGGAGTTTGTCTTGTGGGAGGCACTGGGCCCGTGCTTGCACTGGCGGGAATTGATGTGGTGCTCCATGCCATGTGGTGGCTTGACGTTGTGGAAATTGGGCGCAAGTAGAGCCGGATATTTGGCCAGTAGGCAGGCATACTAGGCAAGTCCAAGGCATGGACTTATAATGGCAGAAAAGGGCACTGCCGAAGGGTAAGGGGGTATGACTGGAAAGTGGTAGCATTCGCCAACCGGCATCTCGACATGTCCACCAAAATTTCATGTGCCCATTGGAAGTCCACCCCCAGTAGGGCCTGTCCCATGGCTGTGATTGTCCACTTCCACTGGAAGACCATGTCTGCTGTGTGGATTGTGACCAGAAAGGTTCTGTAGCTCGAGATGGAGGAGCCGTTGGCCGATTATAGTGGGAGGCCCTTGGGGTTGTGTTTGGTCTCAAAATACATCGGCGGGACAAGGCTGATTTCTGTGCCCATATCGACTAGGAAGTCCCTCTTTGTTCATTGGTCTCTGAGGTAGAGTAGGCCTTTAAGAACACCAATTAAGACCACCAACCACTGAGGCCACTATTGGCAGCTGGCCTGCCTGTTTCCCGTCGCTGTGTTTAGTTTGGCGGTGGGGTAGGAGCACTGGGGGAGGTGCACCGCTGGGCGTTTCGGCCCCATCTGCAGTGATAGAAGCAGTATTTATTTTGTTTCTCGCATTGTGGTTGTACTGCGGTCACTACTAGGGGCTCCAGTGGGGTTGTTGAGGCAGCAGCGTAGACCGGCTGTACATGAAAGGAGTTCTGCTGTGGGGTGCAGATAAGTCCTTGTCTACCAGGTGTGGGGCGCTGAAATCCATGTCGGAAACTGCCGAGGAGACATGTACCAGCAGCTTGGAAAAGAACAGGGCCTCGAAAAGGAAACAGTCTGACAGGGTCACCATTTCATGCATGAGCTCGGAGGGGTTCCTATTGCCCAGGCCCTGCATAATTAAGATGTGAACTGCATACCCGTGCTGGCTGAGTTCCAGGGAATTGAAGAGAAAATGCTGGAATAGCTCATATACTCAGTCTCCATGAGAGGGTTCACCACGAACTGCATTGACAGGGTCCTGAGCGCTGATGACATACCAGAACTTGGTATCTTCTGAAACAATGCCTCTGATGTGAAACTGTGACTCGGCCATTTGCAGCCAGTTTCTGGGCTGGTTTTCCCAGAAGGGCGGCAAATGCATGCCCACCACATTGGTAACAGCCGCTGCGACTGTAGTGGTAACAGTATCCTGCATCCTGTCACGTTCGCTGAGGGTTCCAAAGACGTTGGAACCGTCGGTGTCACTACTGTAGAGTCTGGTACGGCAGCGCTACGGAATCATGAGACGTCCGCATGGTGCGAGGGTGAACCAGTAACTGACCTTATTATTTGAATTCCTCGCACTGTGCATAAGGGAACACCCACTTCCAGTGACGTGGAAGTAACGTTAGCCCATTGCGGCGCCACACCCTGGCCGGTGGTGCGACACCCAGAAGTGGGGGGGGTTCCCCTGGGCAATGCGTAGCATCAACCGCGGGCTTCTCCTCGGCGGTGTAGGGGACCCACACCGTCTTGAGTCGGCGGACTGGGGCGGTGATTCAGCCCGTCTAACCGCGCGGTCGCTTGGCCGGCTACACCAGGGCCATTTATGGACTGTTATCCCAATCTTAAGAATGAGGGTTGTTCTGAAACTTGGCTGCGGTGTTGACCATTCCCAAATTGTTGCCTATTGTTAACTTTTAACCTTTCTTTGTGCTAGGGCGTTTTGGTTATAAAAAGTGTTTCTTTTTCTTTTGGGGTTTTTTGTGTGTGTGGTTAAATTCTATCTCTTTAATATGATTTTATTTTTAATCATGAAAAGGTTTTTTTATAATAATTCTTTTTATTTCTCTTGAATATTATTTTACAAATATAAATTTAATTATTTATAACATAAACACCAATAAAAATACTTTAAAAAGAAAAGAATCTTTACATTTTTTTTGCATTGGTGAATTTTTATTTATCTAACCTACCATATTTATTATTATTTCCATCTCAGGTCCTGATGTGGTCATTTATACTATCGTAATCGGTGTATCTGATGTACCTGTGTATGCTGTAGCAAGAAAGAATTTTGGTGTTTCTCTTATGCGTATGACAATAAACTCTTAGACTCAAAACAGAAATGTTTTATTTTCACATCACTTACAGATATTGAATGTTACAGAGTGATATCATCTTCCACTGTTCAAACTGATATGAACCAATATCACTGGGATGTAAAATTGAACTACTTCGATATGGAACAATACCCAGATATTTAAACTGTTAGTTTAGCACTCAAATCCAATGTGAAACAAAACTGTTCAGAACTTGTAATAATATCTGTCAACCTTTTGCAAGTGGTCTGCAGGTTCCAGAACTTCTTGCATTTCAGCTGTGTTAATGTGATCCACTATCTATCAATATAGCACCCATATTTTGAAAGGACCAGTCAGAGACCTGCAATAAACATCGCTGAAAGCTTCCATTTTAATCTATTCCCCTTGGAAAGGCATCATTTTGTCTGAAAAGGTACAGTAAAACCTCAGCTATCCTCAATTCAAGCAACCGGCAGCTTCAAGCAACTGACAAAAAAAATTGGGGAAAATAAACAGGTAAAAAATACAGGTTTAAAATTGGTGCACCTTGCTGTTAGATGGCCAAGCACACAACATGCAATCTCAAGAAACCAGAAAATTCACTTATTCGGCATCTACCCAATCCCCATAGGTGCTGGATACTGCATTGATAAATGGGATCACATTGTCTGAATGGTTATTACATTGGTCCATAATATTACAATCATATAATATGACATAAATTAGTACATGTACAACCATGCAGGGTGGACAAGATTTCAGAATTACACAGACCTGACAAAAATAATATTAATGGTGCAAAGGCCCTTATTTCTATCCCTTCACTTACAGGAAGACATTTGTAGCTTATGGTACCAATGTCACGCTGGGATTTTGGAATTTTTATATATAAGAACAATGCATTACATCCAGATGGACCAAATGATTGGCCCCTGTGCCATATCATTTTGTTGATTCTAGATGGAGATAAGAAGTTATATACTTCAGGTTACAAAACATTATTTCACATGATATAAAATACTTAAATATTTAATATTTAAATATCTTTAAATACAACAGCCATTCCATGCTAAAACAAAAGCCACATTTAATATAGGAGAAACCACAGCTTGTTTTTGTATGTGACCTTAAAAGGGTAAATTCTAGGAAGGGGAACCAAGTTCCATTTATTTTCTGGCTTCACATGTCTGATATGGTGCAAGTGAAGCCACGTATAATTGGTGCCCGACTGGCATAATGGTTAGCCTTTACAGTGACAGCAATCAGGACTAGGGTTTGAATCCCGTGCTGTCTGTAAGGAGTTTGTATGCTCTCCCCGTGACTGCGTGGGTTTTTCCCTTGGGCTCCAGTTTCCTCCCACTGTTTGAAATGTACTGGGGGTGGAATTGGGTGGCATAGACTCAAGGGTCAAAATGGCCTGTTGCCATGCTCTATGTCCAAATGAATTTTTTTTAAATTAAAAACTAATGCAGTGCAGCTGACCTATTCAGTCTGAAGGCATAATCTAAAACTGATTTTACTCATAGCTTAGCTAAATTATTAAAAAGCAGTTATTTCTTTGTAATAAAACTGATTGGAAAAAATAATTAAACATCTGAAAGACATTTAAATTCAGTATTTTAAAGAATAGGAAACCTTAAGAACTTATTTAGTGTGCCCAGTTACTGATACAGACATTGCAAGAAGATAACAGTTCATTGACTGTCTCACTAATTGTCCTTTAGAATTTCTTCAAGTTATATTGAGGGAAACTTCAGGTGGCAGGAATGAGAGTACACGGTTCAAAATGACCCTTTTTTGGAGAAGGCTTGCCTGAATAAATTGTGGATTCTCCCATGTTAAACGTGAAGAAATATTGTTAGCACTGATTGATGAACAGCTGGTGTTCTTACTTCAAATGAATTTTGTGTCAATACTAAAAGCATAACTAACTCAGTAGAATGAGCAGTTTACAGACTTCCTGAGAACTGTGTGTTCCTGCTTTAAGTTTGGAAGGTTTAGTCGGCCAAAAATGCCCCAAAGGAGAATGCAATACTAATTATATTTATGACAGAACAGAATTGCTATTTTGTGTTCTGTGTTCTTTTGTTTGATATGTAAACCTGATGACACCTATTAATTTTGGAATCAATACATTTGTTGTGTGCCTTTATTGCAATTGTTGGTAGGAATTTTGTGTGGCTGATGTAATCTTTTGCCTTTGGTTGGATATCATTGCATTTTACAAGGATGTAGATATAACAAAAGCCCAATCAAAATAACTGTGTTTCTGCCATGATTATCACAATTAAACAGCAGTCTATTTGACGTTCTTTTGCAAAATCTACATGAAATCGGAAGGTAAACTGACAGCGATAAGATTTTGTCTTCAACCTCAGGGTAGTAATCTCTCAGAACAGACATTTCCATTTGCTTCACATTATCTTACATATCCTCAGATATATGTGGCCACATATATTTCCAGATGAATTAGATTAAGAAATTACAAACATGACATTAGACTTTACAGCAGACATTCTGCAATGAACATTCCATATGGCAAATACTCCACAGGTTAAAACAAAGACTCTTAGATTGGCACATGGGTGCAATAAAAATAGAGGATTGTGAGCTGTGAGGTTAGGAAGGGTTAGATTGATGGTGAAATGGGTTTTTACGGGTTGACACATCTTGGTCTGAAGGGACCGTACAGTGGTATTCTGTTCTCTGTTCTAAGTAAGGCAGCATCTGTGGAAAGAGAAGCAGAGTTGAAGTTTCAGATCCCGATACAACTTATAGATCTGAAATTTTAATGCTGTTTGCCTTTCAGCAAATGCTGCCTGACTGGTTGAACATTTCTAGCTATTTCTATTTTTAACTACAGATTTGCACCATCTCCACTTATACTGGATAACAATTTTTTAAAAAGGTTTGCTTCCTGAAAGAAAATTTGGGATTATGATTGACAATTTCAAGCTAAATACAAGGGCAATTTCAGACTTGCTGTGTCACATAAAAAGTTGAAGAACATTGAATTAGCTTTTATTGAATTTAGCATATTTAATCGCATTATTTTGCTGACATATTGCGTTAGTTCAACTGACCTAAAAATGTCTTGCTGCCTATTTTTATTTGTACTCAGCATCTGATGCCTCTTGTGTCAGTTTCTAACAATAGACGGCCAGCATTGATGGATTCCAATTGTCCTGACCACTTTTCCATGGTCACAATGTCCTGGTAAAACCTTTCATCATGTTCATCACTAACTGCACCAAGATCAGTGGGGAAAAAGTCCAAGTGCAAATGCAGAAAATGAATTTTTAATGACTTCAAGGGTTTGTATGCTCGAAGTAGACTTAAAATATGATAGGAGATCACAAAAATAGGTTAAGACTAAAACGCAGGATGGGATAGGAATATTTTAAGGTTATTTTCATGACTGGCAGCCCAAAATCCATAAAATTCACCCTAAAGTGTTCAGGAAGCAAAATCTTCCTTGTCCAGTGTCATTTGCTTTTTAATTACTATAAGCAAACACATACTGTGAGAACTGAGAGAGAATGGAAATGGAAAGATAGGCATAAGGTTAGAAATATTAAGAAATTATTTGACATGAGAGATGCAGAAAATCATTCGCACTATTATTTTGGGATCATAAAGAGTAAAGGAGAAGACTATAGAGTGGACTGCAGAAAGAAATAAGGAGAAACAGACCAAAAGAGACTCATAAAAAGCCACCTTTTAGTCGATGGACTATCCATTTAGAAATGTTAATTAACCAAGTCACTTATTATATTTATTACCATTTAACTCAGCCGAGATTTGGAACCAAAATGCAAAATGTCCATCCTATTTTGATCTTTTTTGGTGCTTTTGCTTTGAATTGTCCCAGCAGGAGCAACAATTGTAATGAGTATCCACTAACATTGATTTATAGGGGAAAAGTCCAAATTTCATGACCAATTTCAATAAATACAGTCATGACTCTGTGACATTTCAGTTCAGGCATAAACTTCATTAGTACTGAGCTTCCCTCGCGGGCTTTCCTGGCGTTTTACTTCTGTGATCAGCCTTTTATCTGCTAAAGTCATTTTATGCTAAACTTTGATATAGTGGTACCGATCTGATGCATTTACAGTATTTATAGAATTAGCTTATTGTCGCCCACAGAGGCTGGAGAGGTGAAACAAGCATTGGATATTTTGATTAAAGGGGGAACTCATCCAAGGTTTGAGTCTCTAATAATTATTCTTGCTGGAAAATGCATGGATATTTGGGATTAAAAAGAGCAGAATTACAGACAGCTATAAGTCATCTCCCTTCCCACATCAACAATTATGAAATTGATTCATCTGGACAAGGTGCCATGCTGAATATGGGATCTAAAGATTTTGAGCCATAAATATATTTTCAAGAACAAAGGGAGGAACATAATGCATGCTACTTATTTTAAAATGCATATTTCCCCTTTCTATGTAATAGTTAGAAATGCAAGAGCATCTGAGTGAATAACTCTGTTCTCACTAAAGCCACACAATGTGAAGTCTCCTTCAAAAAGATTAAATGAATAAAGATGCATGTTATTAATATAGCCATTATAGATGTGTAACACCATGGTTGTCAAAGTGCATTAATTTCTTACATTCTCTGTGTTTTCGAGATTTCAGTGTGAACTGGACTTGCAAAAGATTTATATTTGGAACATTGAGCCAAACAGACAGAAGAGGTGGCAGATGCTGGAATCCGGTGCAAGAAACAACTTGCCGGAGAAATTCAGCAAGTCAAGGAGCATCTGTGGGAGGAAAGGAATTGTGAACATTTCAGGGCTGATGGAGTGTCTTAATCTGAAACTTTGACAATTCCTTTCCCATCACAGATGCTGCTCAAACCACTGGGTTCCTCTACAGTGTTTTTTTGTTACAGACAAATGATACTAGTTCATTAGCATGCCAAGTTACTTGAGCTCATCTCACACAGTAGTAGCCAGGGAGTCATAATTGATCTTAGTGTATCAGAAGTGGGGGGGGGGGGGGGGGGAGGGGAAGGGTGTTAGCATTCTCACTGGCCAGACATAAATTTGTCCTGGGAAGTGTGTACCTCCATGCAAAAGTAGCATATGTGATCCTTTTGTCATGTTCAAAAGGCTAACTGTACAGAGTAGTGCTTGAAGGCTGACCGTATGGGGGAGAAAATGAAGGCCTCTCAGAACTAACACAAACTTGGTTTCCAAAGTCAGACAGAGGAAACAGAGTCACAAAAGAACATTATACAGGAAAGGAGTTAGATGGTTAATCATGAATAAAATTGTATTTTCTAAGATGAGAATGATGGAGTTACATATGTCATAATCTTTGGCTTTATATAACCCTGTACAGGTTATTCAGAGGTTATTGAACAAAGCCAATTATTCACATCTGTGTTGGATTTATGTTACTGTTAAAAAGAAAATGACAGCAATGGATTAGTTGGTGACAAGGTGTTAATTATTTTTATACATTTCTATGATTTATATACAAGGCAACTATCTATTTGTTTGCTTTACATCACTTTTGCCAATTTCAACAGTGAATTTTGGAACAGGGTGGCATGTGCTCAGTGATGTCTCACAAATATCTCCAGATGGGCAACAGCCCTTAAACTTCCCCTCCTTAGACTCAATGAAATTAAATTCTTTTGTAGATGTACGAGACGATTCTTTGTAGGAAAGTAATTTGGGGATGGATGACCTTGAGGAGCCTTCAGATAGAGAATAGTTGAAGAGAGAAATCAATGTTCTTCTGTATTTGCTTTTCATTTCCTTGGCTGATCTGTACAGGTCGCCAACAAAACAATAGCAAATTGGGTTGAGAGAAGAATTGGTGAGTCCAAGCCATTGGGCAAATGGTCTAAAATGCATGATCCACTCCGAAGATGCCTCATTGCCCTTTGAAGCCTCTTCAGAGTTGAAATCTAGCCAGATATCTACCACATAGAAGGGCAACCACGAAAGGGCAAACAGAATCACCAAAGCCACCACCATTTTAGCGATCTTTTTACGGATCTTAAGTCTCGAAGCTGGAAGAGCTTGGCTCCTGGTGTCACACTTCTTGAAATGACTGGGTGTGTTCCACAATCTACGCCAAGTCAGAAAGCAAATCACCAGATTAAATAGCACGGGAAGACCATAAAGGGCACAGAAGAGGATGAAGTTGTAGGTCTGCTTCAGTGTGACTTGAGACCAAACTTCAGTGCAAAATGGAACCCCAAATGTGGGGTCAATCTCTTCCAACTTGTTCATAAAGATAAGAGGCATGCAGATACCAGATGACAGCAACCACACGACGAAAATGGTCCAAAAGATTTTTTTCCAGGTGAAGAATGATCTAGCATTTAACGGATTGTGAACATTATAGTACCTGTTAACACTTATAACGGTGATGCTGAGGACACTGGCCGAGACAGAGACGGCCTGGCTGAAAGGAGCCGCTCTGCACATAAAGTCGCCGTAAATCCAGGCTTTGTAGATCTGGTAACCTAGAGTTGTGGGCATACACACGCAGACTACCATCAGATCGCAGACGGCAAGGTTTATTAACAGGCTGCGAGTCGCGCTCACCCCGGATACCCTGGAATTCCTCTTACTCGTCAGTACTTTGATAGACATAACATTTCCAACGAAGCCAACAATGAATGATAGAATGTACATTGCTGTTAGGGCGATAGTAGAAGGCTCTCGGATGGTTAGCAAAATATTCTCCAAGTTGCCGAAATCTTCGTGCACGACCAACGAAAGATTATTTCTCACCAAAGGTTCCGCCGCCGGCAAGTGGTGCGGGAAGGGAGAGCTTTGTGAAGAATTCATTTTGCTCTTCACAGACAGCATCTTGGAGAGACAAGCTCCGCTGGTGTTTCGGACCTCTTCATGGTCCTATCGCAGTGGCTGATATCTCTTCTAAACCAAACACACACACAATCAGTATTTGCTTTTTTTAAAAAACTTTCCTGACTGGGTGAAATCTCTGACGGCGCCGAGAGCCAGCGTGGTGCTGAAAGGACAGCGACAAAGCCCGAACACTCGCTGATGGGGACAGCTCCGACCCTTTCGCCGGCACCCGCCCCGCACATTCCCGGACTTCACTGCGGACTTGATCGTGTTCCCTCCCTTCCAGTCTCACCAGCTTCAAACTACTCTCCGTGAGCTCCTTGGATCCGCTCGCCTTCTTATCTCCCCATTTGCCCGGGGCGGATTTCGCTCCTTTTGCCGTCCAGCCCCGTTTTAGATTCGTCCTGTCATACTTCTGATTTTTTTTCCCCCCTCTCTTGGCTCCTCACGTTCACGTATCTCCTGTCTGACCTCAGATATCGGTTTCGCTCCAACTCAGCTCCTTTTCTGCGATTCTCTACCTTTGGTTTGATCTTCCATTAGATCCTCCTTCTGGATTTCTCCCCGGGAGTTTCTCCACGTCTCGTCTCAGTAATAGGTTATTATCCACTCAAAGGGTGAATGAAATAAAAACCAAAATCATAATCTTCAGCCCAGACAAAGGGGTCGGAAGTTCAGCCCACGCGGGCGCAGCGCAAAGACTGACTGACACCTGCAGCCTCACGGCGCTGCCAACTCTGTGGGCGACCTGCTGACAACCGCCACGGAAATCAAAAGCACGGGGCCAGGCTGCAACTGGGGCAAACTTATCAGCAAAGATTTCTGGACTGAGACTGGAGCGGGAGCGGCGAGATGTCCCCGGCGCCGGACAGCTGATGCGCTGGGAATGAGTGACATCCGAGTCCCTCTGCCATCATGGGACGCTCATTTCACCCAGCGGCTTCACCTCTGTCTGCCTGACTGGAGATCGCGGAAGGTGCAGAGACCAGCGTTTGACTGCTGGCTGAAGATTAGGTGCAAGCGAGGGCTCCTAAATGTTACCCGAAGCTGAGCTGTCAAATGTGGCACCGGGCGTTGAAATGTGACTCCTGACTTGAGTCATTCCCATGGGAGTGGACACTGTCAGGCGTGCTACCATCTGTCAGACGAGTCTGTAAAGCAAAACCCTGCTATTTCCTATTTGTAGTGAAGAGGCGGAGAGTCCCTTGATATTCTTCTACCTCCACACTAGATGTTCTGACCATTGGTTGTATAATGAGATACAATGACCACCTCAAAACTGCTTCAGCAGCGGTAAAACTCTGTAGACTGGCCTGAATTGAATTCATTTTTATGTAAGTAATTCTTTAAGAAGGCTAGTGTTATTCTCGTGCATTTCTCCACCATATTTCCCTGTAAATCCAATTAAAAGATGTTATTTGTATAAAAGAATGAGTTGTGCGGGTTACCGGGGTGTGTGTATAAATTAAAAGAAAATAAAACCGAGTGGCAATTGAGCAATGAACTGAACTTTATGTGGTTCTGATGAAATTGCGGAGCACATGACTGTTTTCATCAAACAGAAAATGGGATTTTTCTCTAAATGTATCTCTAAAATGTTAAACATCATTAGCCCAAACTCACTGGCAGGGCTGCTAATTCAGGTCACCCCTCAGTCACACCAAGAAGCAGTTGACAAATATGGACCCAAAAGAGAAATACCACAAATCTGTGGGTCTTTATATCACTCTTTTTCTCGAAATAAGTCTTGATGAAGTGTCTCGACCCAAAACATTGACTTTCTATTTCCTTCACAGGTGCTGCCTGACCTGCTGTTTTTGCTCCAAGTTCCAGGAGCTTTATCTTCTTTTTCAACATGTTTATGGATTGAAATGCCACGTCAAAAAAATTCAGAGTACCTAAGGATATATATTTTTTAAAAAGAAAAGTGCAGAAAACACTACACTCAGATTAAACTATTTCGTCCACAGAATCCCGTATTCTTAATCAAACAAAATATATTAGAGAAAAAGTTTATTATATTTAAAAAATCTCATCCCACTAGCAAAATCGAACCTGTTTGGCAAAGAGAAAAAAAAAGAGAATTCCCTGCCTCAGTAATCATTTACCTTATAAGTCAACACCTCTGCATTAATACCAAATCAAGAGATTTTGAAAGAAATTCAAATCAGTGTTTGAAATTTTAAATTCAAATCAGATATTGAGCATCGAGTCTTCTGTAAATGTAAACATGACAATGTCACATAACCATTGAGTGAGTAGGCGAAACAATGTCCTTCCATCTAAGCAACACAACCCGCCTCGCCATAAGACAAATTAAAGCTAATAGATGCAAATCTGATGCCATTAAAGCTATGCCTCTCACTCCAACAAAACCTAAAAAAGCAGTTAAAAGATTGGGCTTAAAATTTACTTTAAAAAGTACAGAAAAAGTTTGAAATACTTCCTTCTAGTATTTCCCAACATGTCAAAAACATCTGAATTAGTGAAGCATCTCCACTGTTGCATCAATCACAACAAGGAGATACATCCACATAAAAGTGAGATAATTTGACTTGGGACATGGGCCCTATGGACAACTTTAAATTATAGGAGGGAGTGGTGAGCACATAAAGATGAGACATTAACCAATTTAAAAATTACATACCATGTTTCTTCAGAGATTGAAAAGTGAAGATCCTGCTCCCAGGCTTTTTACATTTTATCCAAAGGAGCCTTTTTTATTCTCAGCAACATGTCATAAATGTTAGATATTGAACCAATATAAACAGTTTTCAAATTAAAAATTATATCTATTAAATTCTTATCAAAGTTCTTAGGAAATGTATGTAATTGAGATTGCAAAAATTCTCTAATCTGTAAATAATCAAAAAAAAAGAGTATTTAGTAAGCTATATTTAACTGACAGTTGTTCAAAAGAAGTGAGACTCCCTTCAATAAATAGATCTTTAAAACACTTAATGCCTAATCTATACTATTCTTTAAAACCTATGTCAATTGTGGAAGATTCAAATAAATAGGAAAAATCGGACTAGAAAGAGAAAATCTCAATAGATCGAAATGGTTTCTGAACTGAATCAAAGTATATTTAACTGTCACATTGTCAGTTAATTTATTTAAAGATAAGGTAAGTGTGGATCCTAGAAGAAAAAAAATAATAGAAAATTTTGTAGCAGAATTAGATTCCAAAGGCACCCATATTTGACAGTCTTCACAGTTAATATAACATGACCAAAACAAAAGATTTGATATATTGACTGCTCAGTAATAGAACCTAAAGTTTGGTAGGGCTGAACCTCCATTCTTTTTAATATTTGAAGGTGAACTTTATTTAGGCGAGGACATTTATTCTTCCATATATAAGAAGGTAATATCGAGTCAAGAAATTAAAAAAAAAAGACTGGAATGAAAAGAGGCAAAGCCTGAAAAAGATATATAGGTATATAAATTTAGGTAATTTTATTCATTTTAATGGAGCTGATTCAACCAACTAACAATAAAGAAAGGGGCGGCCAGTTTGATAACACCTCTCTCATGTGTTTTATGAAATTGAGAAAATTTTATTTAAATAGATATTTATTATTCTTAGTCATTGTCACACCCAAATAAGTAAATTGATTTACAATTTTAAAAGGAAGATTGGTGCCAAATTATTCAGAGTTCACTTTTATGTAAATTTAACTTATAATCAGAAAAATGACTAAAATGAGAAAGTAAACAAACTATAGAAGACAATGAAGTCTCAAGATTAGAAATAAAAAGCAAAAAAATTATCAGCATAAAGCAAAACTTTTTGGGCAGTGCCTTCCTTAAAAATGCCAGTAATATCATTGGATTCTAGGAAAGTGATAGGTAAGGGTTCTAGAGCCCAAGTCAAAAAGCAATGGACAGAAATGACATTCCACACTGGAGTTTAAATGGTTCAGAATTCTAAAAATTAGTCAGAATGCATACAGAGGGGGAGAAATTTAGAATTTAATCCATTGAATAAAGCTAGCCCCAAAATTAATTTTTCTAAATAATTCCATCCTTCTCTGCATCTAGAGATACCACATGTTCCACGATCTCCTTAGAAAGAGAATATATATATATCATTTGAATTTACCAACCATTTCGCAGGATAAATGCTCAAGTCTGGAAGCACCAATTTCTCAAGGAATTGCTTAATTGCTATTTCCTCATTGCAATCTAGTAAAGCCCCTGGACCAGATGGATATCCAGTTGAATTCTATAAATCTTTTTCCAAATGATGATTCAGGAAACTTCCTTTTTTAATGAAGCAAGTATATCTCTTATTTTTAAACAAGGGAAGGAGCCAGCTGAGTGTGCTTCCAATGGACCCTTTTCATTGCTTAATGTAGAAATGATTTTTTCTAAAGTCCTTGCCCAAAGAATATAGAATATCTTACCATTAATCATCAATACTGATGAGACATGTATTATTGAAAATCATTATTCTTATTGTAATATGCATCGATTATTGAATATTTTATATTTACCTTCTATTCCAATGACTGAATGTGTTCTCTCATTGGATGCTGAAAATGCATTTGGTTGATGAGATTGGGAATATATGCCACTCTAAAGAAATTTAAATTTGGTCTAATTTTTATCAAATGGATTCATTTATTGTATTTATCCCCTAGTGCTACTCAATACATTCAAATTCACTACAATCAACATTATTTTTGGATTTATTGGGGAACTTGACAAGGTTGCCCCTTAAACCCTTTGCTCTTTGACTTGAGTTTGGAACCTCTCACAGTTGCTCTGTGTAATAGTAGAGATTTTAGTGGTATAATTAGAAAGGAAATCAAACTTATAGTCTCCTTTCATGCAGATGATCTTTTGCTCTTGTTACAAGCCCAGAGGACTCCAAAACCCAGCAGCAGTAGATAACCAACACAAACAGTTACTTAAACAAAAGTTTATTTTAATTATATTTAAACATGAAAACAGAATCACACTTGAACATATCACTATTAGCTTAACTAACCTAACTTAGCCCCCTTCTAATCCTAAGTGCACATGTATGTAATGTGTGTATAAGTTCAGAAAAGTTCTTTGATTCACAGTCCAATCTCATTTCTTATTCCTTCAAGTTTACAGGTTGCAGGCAATTCTTATACTATGCACAGAATTTGACATTTATGAATTTCATCAGGTTTTGGTGCTGGAAAGGTAAATGATTACCACTCAGGAAGATTCTTGTTGGTTTTCAGAGAGAGATTTGTTGTTCGCTGGACACCCACAACTGATTCCTTTTAATCAGCCACTTTAGGGTCTCACCAAAGAAACTTACCCCATCAGGGTTTTTCAGATGACAACCTCTTTCTTTCAGGTCATCACTGAGTTCCTTTTTGTTTCCCTTATTTCAAGTGAAACATTAGGCAGCCAGTCCTCTCCTCTTGTTTGGACCACAAGGGCTTTGACCAGGCTGAACTAAGCACTCACAACCCGTCTTCCAAATGGGGATTTTTCCACTAAGCTTGCTAACTTGTCCTGATCCTGCTGCTGACTGTAAAACTGTAGAACTGATCTCTCTCTCTCTCTCTCTCTCTCTCTCTCTCTCTCTCTCTTTCTCTTTCTCTCTCTCTCTCTCTCTTTCTTTCTCAGTGAAAAGCCTGTTTTACTTTCTTTCAGCTTGCAAAAAAACCACATGACCCTCTTAGAACAGCAAGCAGCACTCCCAGACAGCCTGCAGCTCTGAACCTACTCTTCCGAGTTCTTCCCTCTGTTGCTTTTCAAAACAACAATCCATTAGTGAAGTCCTTTGGGCACTCCCCAAAGCTTTTGCAAAGGCATTCGCAGCTGGTCTATCTAGCACGAGCAGAGCTCCAGTATTTTAAATGAGATCTGTTTTGAAATGTTTGTATGTGACCTACACTAAAAGCCCTGCCCCAATTTATCTCCCAAAATCACATCTATAATTTGTCACACTTTCTATTACCAACCCTGAGATATCTTTACCAAGTATATTAATTTTATTTGCTCAACTTAGTCAGTTTTCGGGGTATAAAATAAATTTTCATAAGAGTGAACCACTGCCTATAAAAGGGCTTTCAGCAATCTATGCTAATTTCCCTTTTAAAATAGTTAAAGACCAATTCAAATATTTGGGAAACATAAGAAGTTGTAAAAAAGTATTGAAAGAAAAAAATTCAGGGTTAATTAATCAGACTAAAGAGTTGTTTTCGGGATGGTTACTCTTGCATATGACAAGGATGTATTAGTGCAATTAGAATGAACATTTTATCTAAATTTTTGTATATGTTTCAATCTTTACCAATTTTAATTCCTAAAATTTATTTTAATTGACTGGATTCAATGATTTCCTCATATGTATGGCAAGGTAAACTGCCCCTTATAAATATGGCCTATCTTCAAATGACCCAAAGGAATGGGGGCTTATCTCTTCCAAATTTTATATATTACTGTTGGACAGTCACTATGTGAAAATTATTATTACTATTACATGTTGATACCTCAAAGGATCATCCTTCTTGGGTAGAAATGGAACTGAGCTTTTCTAAACATTTAGCTCTACATTCTTCTTTACCCTTTTCCTTTTCAAAATTGACAGATAAGCCGATACAAGACATAGGCTGAGAATTTGGGCACAATTTAGGAAATTATTTGGCGATCTCAAAGTTTCTCTTGCTAGCCCTATTATAAAGAAACAACTTTTTCAACACTCTATCTTTGGATTCAGGTTTCAAGGAGTGGGTTTGATTCGGTATAAAAAGTTTTATGGATCTGTACATTGGAGGTAATTTTGCTTCATTTGAACAACTAATCATTAAATTCAACCTTCCTAACAGGCATTTTTTTTTAGGTAAGTACAACTTGGGCATTTTGATCAGTCTAAACTTTCTAATTTTCATTGGATTTTCCAAAACGAATATGCTTCATTTACATTTTGATTTAAAATTTTCTCATAGTAGATTGATAGTAATTATTTATGATAATTTGATGGATCTAAGAACATGTTCAGGGAGGGGATTTAAGGATGAATGGGAACGAGATTTGAATATATCAATACCAACAAAGCCATGCTTGATCTGATTAATAATTCTTCACTCTGTGTACAACATTGTTTAATACAATTTAAGATGGTATATAAAATGCATATGTCCAAAGCTAAACTATCTAATTTTTATTCTGATGTTAATCCATTACGTGATAAATATAAACTCTTTGAGGCCTCTCTGATTCATATGTTTTGGGAGTGTCCTAAACGAAAAGAATTTTGGGAACAAGTTTTCCAAACTTTATCAGAGATTGGAACTGTGCCCTTTTATTACTTTGTTTGGCTATTCTCTAGAGGAAAATATTTCCTTGAATTTAATTTGAAAAATAGTAGCCAGATGAGCAATTTTGATGAAATGGAAAGATAGCTTAGCACCTCGTATGCAATGGGTAAAGGACGTTATGTCATGTTAGTGATTGGAGAAAATTAGATATAACATTAAAGAGATTGAATTTGACATGATATGGGGCCCATTCATGGACTATTATCACAATTTGAATACAAAGACAGGGATGCTCTGGGAGCTTCCTGTCCGATGTCTGGGAGCCCAGACTTGATTATTTACATATTATTTGCTGGTGACTGTGTTTAATGGGAGGGGAAGGATTAGAATGCTTTTTTCTTCTTTTTCTTTTCTTTCCTTTATAAGAAAAAGAGATTAGATAACCAACAATGAAAATGCCATAATATTAGAATACGAGGTAAAATTTTCATAAGGGAATTCCTACTTTATTTGAGGATTATGCACAAAACAATGTATAATTCAGTTATGATTCATATTCTGTATTTCTCTCTACCAAAACAATAAAAATATTTTAAAAAGAAGGAAGGAGAATATATTGTATTTAATAAACAGCGTATGTTGAAATGGGAATAGTGATTTTTAATAAATCCAGTCTGATCAGCAGATATAATAAATGGAAAAATATTTTCAAGTCCACGAGCCAAAACTTTGGTTAAGATTTTTGTTTCGATATTGAGTAAAGAAATTGGCCTGTATGAAGAGCAGTCAACTGGGTTTTTATTCTTTTTAAGAGTAAGTGAGATGAAAGCTTTATAAAAAAGACTGTGGGAACTTGCCCAACTTAAAAGAATCAGAAAAAAACAGAGCATAGGTGAGTATAAGTAATGAGAAAAAAGCCTTATAAAATTCTCCAGAAAATCCATCAGGACTTGGTGTCTTCCCATAATGTAATGAACATACAGCCTCAACTATTTCCTCATTCAAAATAGGTTGAATCATCTGCTTTTCAATAGGAATTGATCTAAAAAATTCTTCATTGCAAAATTATTACACTTGTATGATGCTGTTGAACTACAGGAGGAATTAGGATTTGAAATCAGGGATTTGAAAGGCAGATGATTTGGTGTGTATAAAGTTGGAGACTGATGGAAATTTGGGAGCCTATGGAATTGAGAAACAGAGAAAACCTGGCAAATCAGCTTAGGATTTGGAAGAAGGGTTAAAGTCAGCATCAATATTTGTTAAATCACATTTGCTGGTCTGCTGCCATAATTTTTAATATATTTTAGAGTCCAACTTAACAGTTTGAATGAGGGTCATTATCCTAAAATCTTGATTCTGTTTCTCTGTCCTCAGAAGCTGCCTAACCTGCTGAGTATTTCCAATATTTTCTATTCTTATTAGCTTGAGCACGTAAAATGTCTTGCTCTGTTTGAAAATATTTAGCTCATTCTTGCCTTTTGTGAAACATTCCCCTTATTCTGTAAAAGCTGGACAAAATGATTACAAATACACCTCAGAATATGGACATGGGAGAAACATATTTCTAGGATCATCGTCTAGGTATTTTTGCAGAATCAAAATAAATTCTTCACTTAAGACATAGAGGGAGAGTGACTCTAGGACAAGAAGTCATAACTTCAGGATTAAGTACACAAGAACAGGAGCAGGAGTTGGCCATCCACCTCTGCACTCAATGAGATCATTGCTGATCCGATGATAGGTTTATCTCCACCTGCTTGGTTTTTCTCCATATCCCTTAATTCCCTACTATGTAGAAATCTACTCAACCTTGTCTGAGACTGCTTCCACTGCTTCAATGGGCAGTGAATTCCATAGATTCACCACCCTCTAGGAAAAACCATTCCTACTCATCTCCATCCTAAATCTACTACCCTGAATTTTCAGACTATGTCCCCTAGTTCTAGTCTCCCTCTCAGGGGATCCTAGAGATGTGGAGGGATTTTGTTAGCCAGAGAGTGGTGAATCTGTGGAATTTGGATGTGGAGACCAAGTCGTTGGGTGTATTTAAGGGAGAAATTGATAGGTTCTTGATTAGCCAGTGCATCAAAGGTTATGGGTAGTGGGACTGAATGGGAAAATGGCTCAAAATGGCAGGGCAGATTATGGTGTTATAGCATGACATTAAGTATGTGCTGCTATTTGAGGGATATTCATGAGAGACTATCAGACACAACATCTAAGGTCAACAACAACAACAATTTTTTTTAGGTTAAGTTTTATCTCTTTTTTTTTGTAAGTGGGTATTTTTTTCCATATATAATATTGTCAATTTTATTAATTCTTCACTCTTTATTTTGGGGGGGGAGGGTTGGACTAATTTTAAGTTAGACTATTAATATTGTGTTACAATTAACAGGGGGGGGTTATTTTGTGTAGTTTTCTGATGTAATATTGTAATCATACCTTTTTAAATTTTTTTTCTATTTTTCTTTAAATGTAATTCTCTATTGTATTCATGTTATAAAATTTTAAATAAAGTCTTAAAAAAAAAAATCTAAGGTCAATCAGCCAGCCAGACCAGGAGCATGATCAATGTCTGTCTGTTCACTGAGTTCACTGATCCCAGGGTGCAGTGCAGAGACCACCTTGGGTCAATACAAAATCAAGCATATTATACCTTCAATAAGTTTTTAAAATCGTTTAATGCCATTCGCAGACCTGAAGAATGACTGAAGGCTTTTGGGAAATAAATTAGCTGTAAATCCATTGGTGCAAATAGAAAGGAAATAATTCAAATGATTGGGAATTTGAAGTCTTGAAATGAATGTGATTTAATTGGCATCTTTACCAAATCTGGTTCTAATGAAGAGTCTGATGCACTATCAATAACTCCAAAGACTAGACGTTACCTGACTGATAAGCTTTTATTACCATAAACAGAAGGCACATCTCATATTGCTGACCCAAGACCCGAGCTTGTTCTACAGGAGGGGTTATGGCGTTGCCGCCTTTATTAAGGGAATTAAGGGGGAGGAACCATGGGTACAATCAGCAAGTAGCGGGCCAGCCATACACATGCAGACAGTATTAACAGTGGTTTCACTGCAGGGTCTTTGATCTATTTCTTTTTCCATTGATGTTACTTGTCCTGTTGAGTGTTTTCATCAATTGTTGCTTTTAGTTTCGCTTTCTGGCATCTTCAGAATTTTGATTTTCCTTAATTAAGTATTGTCCATAATTTCTTTAATAAAATATTGCCAAAATTGGAAATGAAGTCCACAAATCATTGTGAGTTCTATAAGGGAACTAATTGGAAGTCTTGGTTGAATGCACCTGCTTAAATTCTACCACAGTAGCTATGGGTTTAAAATTACATTGATTAAGTAATCTGGATTTTTTAAAAAATCTCTAATTGATCATGAAACTGCAAGGCTGTTGTAAAATCCCATCTGATCAATAACGTCCTTCATGAAAAGAAATCTTCCAGTCTTTCTCAGCCTGACATTTATTTCAAAGGTGTGTGAGTGGTGCATTGGAGGTTGTGACAGGAAATCAATAATAAGTAGCATGGTGGCCCAAGATTAGAGACTAGGGTTCAAACCTGACCTCAGAAGCTGTGTGGAATTTTTATGTTGGCCCAGTGACTCTGTGAGTTTTTTTAAATTTCCAACATGCTGGCTGGCATGTTGTCAATTGCCTCTCTTTTTGCTACCTTACCTCAGCGGCAATGGAGGGGAGGAAAGTTTGTGTGATGTTCTGAGTTACATGGGCAGAGTAGCTCCCATACCATGCTGTGATGCATTGAGCTAAGATGCCTTTAAACCTTTCTAAATACCTTTAGGAAGTTACAGTTATCCCCACTTCCTCCATTGTCTTATCTATCTCGTATATTTAACGACGCACATTTGATTCTGTAGTCATTTCTGCTTCTTCAAGATGAACAGACTTTAAAACACATTTCTCAGCATTCAATATTCTCCCTTCTTTTGCATTTTGGAATAATATTTGCAATTTTATATTAGAAATCCTCCTTTCGATGCATTGCCAAATGTATGACATAGTCACTAAAATGTAAACGCAATACTAAATCTTGACCGGGATTACTTATAAACACCTAGCCACTTTCATGTTGTGTTTTTTTTCTTTTGAAGAGGAGTATGTTCTGGAATAAGTGGGATGATTTGGCATGAGAACCGGTGTGAAGTTATGAAAGGGAGGAAGCGATGTAGATTTTTGAACATTATTGCACAATCTACCTTTATTTTTAACCCAAAGGCTCCTGTGAGCCATTGAAAGATGTACAGTATTACCTAATTGCAGTCATCTGCACAATGCCTACTCTACACCATGCTTGGAAAATGCCAACAAATTTATTTCATGAAATGCCAATCAAAATCT
Source organism: Narcine bancroftii (assembly GCF_036971445.1). Classification (NCBI taxonomy): domain Eukaryota; kingdom Metazoa; phylum Chordata; class Chondrichthyes; order Torpediniformes; family Narcinidae; genus Narcine; species Narcine bancroftii. Next base: position 35,935,989 of record NC_091480.1, on the reverse strand, counting down.
TCTAAATAGATTAGACTTTACATCTTGTGCTCCAATTAGATCTACTTGAATTGCTCCGAATAACTTTGCCATTATAAAATGTGAAGTTAACAAGCTTATAATTCCCATGATCATTGTCTTGTCATTTGAAAGCTTTGAACAGGATTAGCTTGCCTCCAAATGTTCTGATCACAGTTCCTGTGCTCAATGAGCTTTGTAATATTTCTGGCACTATTTACCCGCTTCAGCCCAAATTTCTTCAAGTGCCCTTGGATCGATTCCATCTGATCCTGTTGCCTTATGAATATTCAAATACACCAGCTCCCTAATGATCATTTCATTGCTAACCCCTACTTTCTTGGGCAATATTGAATATTAATGCATCTCCTGCTGCTCCAATTACAGGAATCAGGCACTTTCTGTAATGAAAACTGTTATCAAATCACCATTGCATCTTTCTTGTCATACTGCTATTATATATTTATCTTCTTAAAGTGCTCATTTAGTTCTGGATTTTCTTTGTTAACTACTGTCCTCCCTACTCCACCTAGGTCCTGAGTGAACGCCTTTATTCTTATTTATTCATTTTTAAATGTAATTGTGCTGAATTTGTTCACATATCACAAATTTAGGGACATTTTAACCAAAGCCAAGGATGATCCCACTAGCTAATCTGGCTCCTGTAAATCTACCTGAAAATATTTCCCTATTGATCTGTGCAGGCTCTTTTAATTTTATCAGACAGGTTTATTATTGGATTTTGCTTTGATACATGATCCTGTTTTACTTCTCTCTGCCTCTCGCCTTTATCAAAAGGGGCAGAGCATTCATCCAACTCCATCTCCAGTCCCCTAACTCAGTTTGTAAGGAAGTGAAGTTGGATGCACCTCCCGCAGATGAAGTTATCAGGGACGTAGCTATCCACATTCTGCTAGAGGAGCATGTCCCTGCCCTGGCTGCCATTCGCACTATCTATGAAATAGGGAGAAAAAAATCAGAAAAACCTGCCCTTACCCCTGCTTTCTTGTTCCATAATAGGGTTGACTTTACCACACACATGGCAAAGCCCCTTGCCCCTTGCCTCTTGCCTCGCCTTAACTCCTGCTCCACTGCCTCTCTTTGGAAAAGCCTCTCAAGCCAAAGCCTCAAAGTTCCACTCTTGCACTGTCACTTCCAGTGTGGTCCCTCCACTTGAGCTCTCCTTCTCTTTGATGGCAACAAAAATGTTAACAAGGACCTACCTTCCTGTTGCTTTTGTTTTTAAATATTCTTATTGATTTTCATAAATACATGCATATGAAAAACATTTATTGACTGCATAATATTAATGACAAATTTGATAATGCACCAAACTATAAAACACATGTAACATAAACCATAATATAAAATTACAACAAAAAATAATTCTTAAAATCACCTTCCACTTGATTCTAAACCCCAACCCCCAACCCAAGAAAAAGTGTCATTCGTTCATGAAATAAAATGTCGAATATTAAAATTCTAAAATAATATTATGCCTAGAGCTTTATGAAAGTAATTCAGGAATGGTCCCCACAACATTTGAAACCTTATACTTGAATGATTAATTGAATAATGGATCTTTTCTAGATTTCTAGATAGGGACATAATGTCCCTCAGCCACTGAACATGAGTGGACAGGGGAACATCCTTCCATCTAAACAGCATTACACGTCTAGCCTGGAGAAATGCTAAAGACAGAGTGCCACATTTAATTGGAGTTAAAAGAATATTGTCCTCTCCAGTTGTACCAAAAAGACCATCCAAAGGATCAGGGTTAATTTACATTAATCCAGTGCTTTTTAAACAATCCTCTTCTTGTTCCAAGTCCTGCTCTCCCAGCTCCCAATGAAAAACTATGGATGTCATGACATGAGGTTGCAAAAGCCGTTGTATTATTCTAGATATGAACTTAAATCTCTCTGTTACATTAGGCTATCAACACTTTTAATTTATTTAGAGGTACTGCACCATAACAGGTCCTTCCGGCCCATGAGCCTGTGCTGCCAAATGCACCCATGTGATGAATTAACTGACTAACCCTGTACATTGTTGGAATGTGGAAGGAAACCAGAGAGCCAGGAGGAAACCCACGCAGGCACAGGGAGAATGTACAAACTTCTTACAGACAGCGGCCGAACTGAACTCAGGTTGTTGATGGTGTAATCCTTTCCTTTCCTTTGGCTTGGATTCACGGACGAAGATTTATGGAGGGGTAATGTCCACGTCAGCTGCAGGCTCGTTTGTGGCTGACAAGTCCGATGCGGGACAGGCAGACACGGTTGCAGCGGTTGCAAGGGAAAATTGGTTGGTTGGGGTTGGGTGTTGGGTTTTTCCTCCTTTGTCTTTTGTCAGTGAGGTGGGCTCTGCAGTCTTCTTCAAAGGAGGTTGCTGCCCACCGAACTGTGAGGCGCCAAGATGCACGGTTTGAGGCGATATCAGCCCACTGGCGGTGGTCAATGTGGCATTTCTTTAGGCAGTCCTTGTACCTCTTCTTTGATGCACCTCTGTCTCGGTGGCCAGTGGAGAGCTCGCCATATAACATGATCTTGGGAAGGCAATGATCCTCCATTCTGGAGACGTGACCTACCCAGCGCAGTTGGATCTTCAGCAGCATGGATGGTGTAATAGTGTTGTACTAACTGCTACACTAACCATGTCCACCTTTTGTTAAGAATTGAACTGATCTTATTGAATTGTTCCTTTTGCTTTGCAAGGCATTACATGAAGCACTGCTTCGATAGGATATCTGTTAATCTGGTAAATTCTACCTTCTACCTTCTTAGGCTTCAGAATCCTCAACTTATGAATGCTATCAAAGTTTGAATTAAAAATGTAATTTGATTCCTGAAAATGCAAGCCTCTCCTGTCATGTTCCTTGCAAAAGCAAAAATTACATTTCAGTACCATGGACAGTATATCTTTGGAGCAAGCGCTATACCAGAATCTTCAAGAGAATTGCAGCAAAAAAAAAGGCTGTTAAAACCTAAAAGTGCTAGATACAACTAGAAGGATAAAGGCCATATTTACTTTTAAAAAGAAGTGAAAAATATTTCCAATTATCCTACAACATTGACTTCATGTTAATGGTTTGACTGCATGCAAGCTATGATTTGTACTCTGTCAACTGGCAGTACTTGCCTTGAAGCCTCCAGCATTCCTCCCCTGTTATTTCACGCCAATAAGTATCACAATACACTTGATTGAGCAATTACATGGTGAGCTGTTGTCGGGGGCCACATCCACCTCATTCATGAGTGCAGTGCAAAGACTTCTTTGAATTTCAGCTCGAATCTTAAATATGTCATCCTAAAATCACAGAGGTTAAACCAATGGTTGAAATAGCTGGTGAAGTACTCGCTCCATGCTTAACTGAACCTGTCTGATCATAATTAAGGTTGTGGGGAGGGGGAAATGGTTCAGATCAGACCCTGCCTGATTGTACATCCAAAGTTCAAAGTTTAGATTTATTGTCAGACCACATTCATAACACCACATACAACCCTGAGATTCTTTTTCCTGCGGGCAAGAAAGAATGACCACTTATTGGTCATGCAAAACACTGTACTCATTTACGTACACATGCAAACAAATAAAGAAACAAACTGACTGTGAAATACAGAGAGAAAAAAAAACAATTAAAAAAATCAATCAATAAAGTGCCAAAGTAAGAATCCCTGATTGAGTTTGTTGTTGAGGGATGTGTTGGTGGCTGTTCCTGAACTTGGAGGTGTGAGTCTTGTGACACCTTTGCCACTCTTCTGATGGTACCAGTGAGAATGGAGCATGTGCTGGATGGTGTGGATCCTTGATGATTGCTGCTGCCTTCCGCCGGCAATGCCCCTTGTTGGTGGGGAGGGTTTTGCCTATAATGCCCTGTGCAGTAATGGGATGAAACTGGGCCATAGTCACATGCTGCAATTTTGAGGGTGTCCATTAAAAATATGATTATGACCTCTACATAAACTGGTAGTATTTTTTTATGTAAGGGTGCTGGGTTGAAAATATTAGGTTAGATAGGATAACTTCCTTTGATTACATGATGTATTTGCAGACTGACTGGGTATTTATTATAGAAATATAAGCTCTGTTTTTATCTAAACAGACTTGATAAAACAGAGAGGCTCAGATGCCCAGTTTGCACTTTATCCAATTTAAATCTCCATTGAGGTCAATTCGGCAAGGTAAACATGGTTTCGTTAAAATTATAGACTGTCTGTTAAGCAAAATGTAACAACCTACATTTACTTAGTGTTTTTCATGAACCTGAATTCTGTAGGAGACTTGTAAGAATGAATAAAAATACCATAATGATACTATTTTTTGTCATGTAATAAAACAGAAATGTAATATTGCATGAATTTGCCTTTAGCTGGGCCAAAAGGCAGACAAAGGTGAGTCATGAGCATTGCCTGCTGCCCCTTGCAGTCACAGAAAGAGAAGCAAAAGAAGGTCCCCCCAGAGTCACCGCGTGCCCGTGGATTCGCCTCCACAGCCTCTGCAGCCACACAAGACCGCAGTTCAAACCATTAGCAACCTGAGCCCACATCCAAACTTCTGACGAGGGAACCCTTCTTGCCTTCAGCATCCTCTTGGATCCTGGTTCCGATACCTAGTTCTCGTGACCCACTTTCCAGAAGGCCACAGCTTAACATGGGTTCTTTGCCTTCAAGTCACTAATGCCTCACTGTCACACTGTCCGCCACAATAGTGCGGATCTCACCGTGGAAGCCCATTTCAATTCCCCACCCTATATCCACCCCAACATCCTAGTCTCCCAGACTGAGGCCACATACACATTGGAGAAACACCACATAATGAATCCGGGCACCCTTCCATTTTCCCCCAACCTCCCTCCACCATTTGTCTCTCTCTTTCCCTATCCTTGTGTCTCCTTTCCTCCAGCTGTCTGCCTGTTTCTCTCTTTCTTTCTTTCCCTCTCCCCTCTCTCTCTTTCCCTCTGTCTCCTTTCCTCCACAGAACTACCTCCCTCCTTCGATCAATTCTCACCTTTCCTCTCCTTTTGTCTTATCCATGTCCAGTTGGAGCCTTTTGCCTGTTGGCCTGTGCTCCTGCAGCCCCAGCCTTTTTATTCAGGAGCCTGCCAGCTTTCTGCTAATGCCTGGACGAAGGCCTCAGTTAAATATCTTTACCTCCTCTGAACACTGCAAGACCTGGTGAGTTCCTCCAGCATTTTTGAGTTTTTACTCTAAAGGATAATGATCTTTTTTTTAAACACACAAGCATCATATAAATTTTTGTGGATCGTATTAGATGGAAGATTCAAATACAAACTGGGGAATATTCTTTTCACTGGCTGTCCTCCTTGATATGGTTCAGAAAATCTTAATTAGCAGTGAGGCAGCATTTTCTGGTGTTATGTGTTGACACACCACTGGCTAGTTTAACAAGGAACCCCTGATGAATGTACAATTTCTAAAAATGAAATAAAGAAAGAGATGAAAAGCTTAATTATATCTGTGGCTAAAACCGGAGCACCTTAAGGAAGATTTAACAGAAATTAATAGACATGTACCATATTTACTGAATTAGTAATGTTATTTTGATCAGCATTCTGCGTCAGCACCAAGGCTGATATCAATCAATGACTTCAGTGTAATAAATATGGTAAAGGGAGCCACGTCAACAGATAAGGTAAATGTGTATGACAGCAGCTTGGCTTCCTACCCTCAGCTCTTAAAACAAACTCTAGATATTAATTCATATTGTTTATTTTGTTTTTAGTGCAACACCTTTACAGTGCCAGCATCTCAGGACCGAATCTGGGTTAAAATCCCATGCTATCCGGAGGAGTTTGTATGTTCTCCCCGTGTCTGCGTGGGTTTTCTCCGGGGTGGGGTTCCGGTTTCCTCCCACCCTTCAAAAAGTACTGGCGATAATGGGGTGTAAACTGGGCGGCATGGACTCGTATTGGCTTGTTACATTGCGCTGACTGTTCTAATCAATTGATGCAGCTAAGGACAGAGCGTAATAAGTGAATTGAATGAAGGGTGGTGCAGCTCATTCAATCCTGCTTTCTGTCTGTGTGAAGTTTACACATCCCCCCCTCTAACCTCTTGTGTTTTATCTGACCTCTGTTTTTCTCTCCCTTGCCAGAGATGTAGGTGATTTGCCATTGTAAAATTGGCCTTTGTGTCGGAGGGCGATGCAATTGTTAGGAATGTTGAGAGAACAAATTACATGGAAAATGAGTAGAGGAATCTAATTGGTCTGTAAAATTGGCCCTTGTGTCAGAGGGCGGTGCAATTGTTAGGAATGTTGAGAGAACAAATTACATGGAAAATGAGTAGAGGAATCCAATTGGTCTATTAGTTGACATGGACGTTATGGTCAAACTGTTTCTTTCATAGCGGGATATGAGCAAAAAAATTAGAGGATGATTTATATTAAAGTCAATTGTCTCAGTTTTGAAGACAATGTCATTCATTTTATAACCTTTGTATCAATGGACCACACATAAAGGCAAGGTTCCCTCTGAATAAATCTAAATAATCTGGAAAGTAATGGGCAACTCCAGTTTGGTTTTGGTTTGTGTAGAAGTATTTGTTATTAGCTGTTTCACTGCAGGTTTTGAAAACTTAGACGAACTCAACGAACTCATCAAAGACAACATAGAAGCAATCATTGGGAAATTTGGCGCAGCAAGGAGATTGAGGTAATGCTGGAAAAATAGAGCAAATGGCAAAGTGCTGGGAGGATCTCAGCGGGTCAGGCGGCATCCGGGGAAAGCAGTAGACTGCTGATGTTCTGGGCCTTTAGTCAGGAATAGGATGAACCAGCGAGAAGATTTCTCGGTGTTGAAACTATTGGGAAATGGAAGGTAACGTGAATCAGCACACACTCCACATCACAACAAATCAGTATAAACTGACTCACTGAGGATAAACCTCTCCACAATAGTCAAATGCAAGAGAAACTATAAATAAACATCAAATTTTCCCCATTGGTTGTGTCATTGAGTTCATTTTTTCTGGAGAATTGGAAAATAGGTAAAGAGAATTTGAGATGAGCTGAAATGAAGCTGGACAATATCTGGAAATCTGCATCCCCCTTGTGTGCCTGACCTGAGATGTTTGTGCTAAAACCTGTTTCTGATGGACCCATAAAGCTTAATAATTCAAGCTGAAATTTACTTCAGCCCTACTAACTTCGTTCTTAAAAGCTGGAGCAGTACAAAAGTCCATCTGTAACAGGTGCAGCTGAGTGACCAACTCTGCTTACCAAGGGAGAGGCACAAGTTCACATCAAAACAAAGGTATTCATGCAATTTGAAAAGAAGGCCACAATTTATCAGGAAGAGCTGTGTAGCGCGTCAAATGACTCAAAGACGTAGACTCAAACCAAGGCTTTTATTACCAAAAGACTGGAGCGTAGTACATCGAGGCCGACCAGTCCAGACTGACCTGGATCTGGTTGGGTGCAGCACCTTATGACCTGGCCAGTAGGTGGGGCTACGGCTCTCAGCCAATCATTAGCCCTATATACAAATACATACAGAGTTGATAGGATCCCAGAGTATCACAAGCTGCAATTATTTTTCTACATATCTAATCCCTTTAATTTGTTCATTCTCCCTTCAGTATGCACATATTTTACATGCAGTCATGAGCTAGCATTCAATATTCAAAGGTACCTGCTTGAAGCAATTGCATGATATCTGAGAAGTGGTGTTCTCCAGGAGTACAACTTGGCAAGCTGCCAAAAATACTTGGCCATAAAATGGTGGGAGACATTGACAGGATGGACAGTCAGAATCTTTTCACCGGGGCAAAAGTGTCGCACGCTGGAGGATGCATTAAAAGCCAGGTGGACCAAGTTTAAGGGAGATGTGCAGATCTCACACAGAGGGTGGTAGGTGCATGGAATAGCCTATCTGGAACAGTCTTGAATAGCATGGAATAGCCTAGTAATAAATACTCAAGGGTGGAGGTGGTGACAGTAGTGACAATTTGAAGGCTTCTAGATAGACACATGAATATGAAGGGAATGGGGGGGGGGGGGTGGGGGAAGGATATGTATCAGGTGCAAGCAGCAGAGTTTTTTCTTGATCGGGACATCATGTTCGGCACTGACACTTGAGCCAAAGGGCCTGTTCCCGTTCTGCACTGTTCTGTGTAAAGTTGGAATATGAAAGCTGATCCCATCGTTTCTTCTTCATGGAGTACAAAAACCATGAGGATATTTTGGTTTGGAAGGTAATGTTGAGTTATCTAAATTATCACATGGCTGAAAGAATTATTGGGACCTGTAGCTTAAGCTTGGTTTGGGAAAATAAAATCAGTGAGATTACCTTGACCAGATATATATAAGTATTGAGGATGGAAACAGTGAATCATTTATTCACCTTGAGAATACAAAAACTGAAGCTGTTCGAATCTTAAGCAAACAATTAGAAACTAGAAAGACTCAATGGATTAGAGAGAGAATTGAACAGTTAACTTTTCAAGGTGGACCCCCTTCTTTGAGGCAATTTTGGAGTGAAATTGCAGTGCACATTTTCACCCAAACACAGTGGAGATCTTTCTTCTCAAAGTGATGTACAAACTTAAGGTTGATTTGTTTTAAGGCATCAGGGAACATGTTCAAATGCAAGGGGATGGAGCCAAGGAGCAGATCAGCCCTGAGGGACTGAATATTCCTTTGATCATTTTACTCCTCCATCCTGTATTTGAATGATATTGATCTATTTAAAATGGACGGCTAATATTTTTGTGCTTTGGGTTCATTTACAACTGTAGCAATGTGGTTTTAAAATCCTACAGTGACAGGATTAAACTGCTTTTTTTTATGTGAATTTCCATCACTTTTATTACTTTTATACAAATGTTTCTATCTTAAATGCTGCACAGCGACAATCCTGAAATTCAGATACAGTACAAAATATCTTTGACTGTGTTGAAGTCAGCAATTCACAGATCCAAATATTTTACCCATATGTGGAAGTAATATCAGCACCAGATACCCGCATCACCAGGAAAGACGCAAACCAAATGAGTGCTGCATGTTAATTTGGTTATTATTTTCATACAAATTAAAGAACCAGTGGTGAACTTCAAAGTTGAATAAGTACTCAAGGGGATAAAAAGAAAGCTAGGATTCAGGTAGAGCTAATCAGAGACCCTCTCAAGGAGCACACACAGGACAAATGGCCACCTTCTGTGGTGTTATTCTTTGTGCAGAATACTAATTTAGCAGTAAACAAATCCCTGCCATTTCTTCTTCAGCTCTCCAAATCCACTGTAGTTAAAACAAAAAAAAATGAAGAGCACATCAAAATGAATATTTAAAAAAACTTGGGAATCCTTCATTTTCTGGGGTAGGTTGGTTTCAGATTCCATAAGGCAGAAGTGATGATCCATCGTCTTCCCTCAAAATCCAGAAGGGCTTGGGGACCGTGCGCAGTTTGGAGCCAGGACAAATGGTCAGTCAGACCCTGCTGTATCACTACCATCATCCAGCTCTTCCTTCGTTGTCTTTGAGTGGTTCTCATTCAGCTGGACTCCTGAGGCTGTTGTAATAAAGTCATGAATTGGAAGGGTGCTCAACCAATTAGCCATTGACTGCTCTTCTATTTCAGTTCTGATAATGGTAGGGTAGATGTGATCCTCTTTAAAGGCCAGAATTTGTTCTTCAACATCAGTCCACTGCAAAGCCTCATGAACTCCATCATTACAAAACCGATTGTTGTACTTCTCAAAAAGAACCGTGTCCAATACAAGGCCCAGTCCAGGGGCTTTTGGCACATCAACCTTCTCCTCACCCCAGTTCTGATCCATAACAGATGCTGGGGGGTAACCTTGCACGATGGCGATTACTAAGCCAATCATTTTCCTTATTTGATGCATCATGAAGCTCTGACCCTTGACCTTCAGGACAGAAAATTCCATGCCCTGCTTCACAAATGGATCTTCACAAAACATCTCCATTATGTACCGCTTGGCACTGGGGTCTCTCGGACCCTTCCCAGATGTAAAGTTGTGGAAGTTGTGGGTTCCCTTGTAGCGGCCCAACAGCTTGTTGATGTGGCCAAGAGCCTCAATGCTCAGGTGGAACTCCTCAATCTGTCGATCAAAGTCCTTGCGTGCAAATGCAAAGGTGGGCAGCATGTAAAAGTAGGTGTGGGCATCACAGGTGTTCTTTGAGTTGAATCTCCCAGTTACTCTTTTCAGTCCTAGTATTTTAATGCCTGGTGGCAGGTTTTCATTGATCTTCTCCACAAGGTTATCGATGAGCTAGAGTTTCAGGGAGACAATCTGACCAGCAGCAGAAACACCCTTGTCAGTCCTTGCACATCTCTGAAAGGCCATCTTCCTCATATCAACACCGTGGGTCTCTGCAATACAGCCAGCCTTCACCAGAGCCTTAATCAGCTCATCCTCAATGGTCTTAAACTGGGCTGACCCAACATTCCTCCCACACCACGACGCAGCCCCGATACAATGTAATAGCAGCCTGATACCAGGATTAAACTGCTCAATGCAACCCATGCTACCACAGCAACAGGTCCATGGCAGATGCCATCTCACTGGCTCTATACAAAACCCTGGAACACCTGGACAGCAAAGATACATGCATCAGGATGCTCCTTATCAACTACAGTTCAGCATTTAACACCATCATCCCCTCAAAACTGATCAGCAAACTCCAAGACCTGGGACTCGACATCCCTCTATGTAATTGGATGCTGGATTTCTTCACACCCAGACACCAATCATGGTGGATGACCCCCCCCCCCCCGCACAGCTGCAGCAGCGATGAGGAGAAACTAATGCAAGGTGAACTAACACAAGGGAGCAGGACTAGTCAAGATATCTGGTCAGGTACTGAAGGACTATGCAGACTAACTAATGGAGGTCCTTATGGACATCTTCAACATGTCACTGCAGATCTCCATGTTTCGCAGGGCTTTCAAGATAGCCACCATCATCCTGGTACTAAAAAGGCTGACAGGAAGAGGCCTCAGCCATCCCAATGGCACTGGCCTCCACCATTATAAAATGCTTTGAGCATCTGGTGATGGAACACATCACTTCCCAACTGCTTCAATTCACTTATGGAAGAAAATGTTCCACTGATAATGCAATAGTCTTGGCCCTCCACTCCCTCTGGACTCATCTGGAGAATGACACTTGATACACCAGCCTGCTGTTCATCGACTTCACCTCAGTATTTAATATGATCATTCCTCAGAGGTTGGTGGAGAAGCTGACTTCACCATGACTCAACACCCCTCTCTGTAACTGAGTTTTGGACCACATAATGGAAAGGCCACAGTCTGTCCAGGTTGGAAGCTGAAATTCGAGCACCATCACACTGAGCACCCCAAGGTGAAAGAAATTTCAAAGAAAAAGATAATTGCACACCTTTTTAGGTTTTTGCATAGACTGCACTTTCCCCTTCATCAAATAAGCAATCTTGGGTTAGTACAGGCAATTGTATACTTTTATTCCTGGAAGCAATGCTCCAAATATGTCCCAAAGTTGAGAGTTCCTACTGATTTGACTTTACACCAGTGATTTTATTTTGCCTTATTTATGTGTTTTATTTTATCTAGAGGAATTCCTAAAAAAAATGTAATGAGGAAAATGAAAATTTCCCCTCAAAAAGAATTATTGCTATTGTGGAGGAAAACAAGGATTGGAAATTCCAAGAAAGAATTACAAAACTCACCAGTCAACATCTCACTCAAATCTGATGGCATGATGGTTTAATATTATAATCTCCATTCTTACAAAATCTCAGCAAATTCAAGCTACTAACCTTTGAGCGCAATGTTAGATTCAGCTCCAACAGAGTTGCACTACATAGATATGGTGCGAGAATATCAACTTCAGTCTCAACATGGACGAGACAAAGGAGATGATCTTGGACGTCAGGAGAACCACTCTTTGGTACACATTAGTAACTCAAACCAGGTAGTGGAGAGGATAGAGAGTTCCAGGCTCCTCAGATCTACTTAACGAGTGACCTATCATGGACACAACAACATCTCCTCACTTGTCAGGAAGGCGCAACAGCAACTGCACTTCCTGAGAAGACTAAAGCGGGCAAGGCCACTGGCCACTACCATGTTAACTTTCTGCAGGGACTCTATCGAGTGCATCCAGGCAGCTGCATGACAGTGTGGAACAATGTTTGCAGAGTATTTGATCAGAGGTCAATTCATAGGACCATAAGAGTGGCAGAGTTGATCACTAGGGTCTCCCTTTCCCTCCTCGACGAGAGCTACGGGAAAGAGGGTTCACAAAATCATTGAGGATCCCTACCACCCCACAAACAGCATTTTTCAGCTACTCCTGTTGGGAAAGAGATGCAGGAGTATCAGAGCCAGAACCACCAGGCTGAGGAATAACATCTTCCCATGAGCAGTGAGACTGTTGAGCGACTGAATGAACTGCTTAAGCTAACTCTTTGAGACCCTATTATTTATTCAACAATATGTAATGATTTTATATATGTATATTTGTTCTACATATGTATCACTTTTCTGCATATCTGTTAAGTCTGTTTGTTTGTTTGCATGGTTTTGCACCGAGGCCTGGAGAAGATTGTTTCATCAGGTTGTTCATGTGCAATCAAATGACAATAAACTTAAATTTGAACTTGTGCATCTCCTCCACAACCTCCATCAGCACCAGAGCACCACAGGGCTGCAAACTTAGCCCCCTGCACTACTCGCTTTACACCTATGATGGCGTGGCTCAGTACGATATATGCCGATGATAAAAGTAGGCGTTGATGACTCAACATATAGGAGGGAGAATGGAATGACAAACCTCCACAGATATGTGGTGGGAAGTGTGCTGACCGGCTATGTCATGACCTGGTATGGAGGTACCAATACTGCAGAATGGAAATCCCTGCCAAAGGTAGAGGACATCGTATGCAGTGTTCTCCTTGCCACTGAGAAAATCTTCATGGAACACTGCCGTCAGAGAGGAGCAACAATCATCAAGGATCAACACCACCTGTGACATGCTCTGTTCTCATTGCTGCCATCAGGAAAGAGGTCTAGGTACCACAAGACTCGCACCTCCAGCTTCAGGAACAGCTGCTCCCCCTCCACCATCAGACTCCTCAACCACACACTCAATCAGGGACTTATTTAAGGAGTCTTACTTTGCATGTTGCATATTAATGTTTTTTTTTCTGTATTTGCACAGTCAGTTTGCTTACATTTCTTTCTGATTACACTTCTCTCTTTTGTACCTTTTTCTCGAGTATAGTTTATTCTATCGATAACTGCCTGGCTTGCAGAGAGAAAAAAACATTCAGGGTTGAATGTGATGTCACGTGTGTACTCTAAAAATAAATTTGAAATTGAACTTGAACCATAAACTAACATAAAATATTAATGTGAAGGTAAGCTATTCTGATACCTTGATGAAGGGCTCAGGCCCAAAACTTTGCTTATGTATCTTTATCTTTGCTACGTAAATAAGGCTGCATAACCTGGTGAGATCCTCCAGCATTTCCATGTTAACTACAATCACAGCGTCTGCAGATTTCCTTGCTTAACTCCACTGAGATATTCTGATGCTTGTTTCTGAGGTCGACAGCATCGAGTCCACGCTGCTGAAGATCCAGCTGCGCTGGGTGGGTCACGTCTCCAGAATGGAGGACCATCGCCTTCCCAAGATCGTGTTATATGGCGAGCTCTCCACTGGCCACCGTGACAGAGGTGCACCAAAGAAAAGGTACAAGGACTGCCTAAAGAAATCTCTTGGTGCCTGCCACATTGACCACCGCCAGTGGGCTGATATCACCTCAAACCGTGCATCTTGGCGCCTCACAGTTTGGCGGGCAGCAACCTCCTTTGAAGAAGACCGCAGAGCCCACCTCACTGACAAAAGGCAAAGGAGGAAAAACCCAACACCCAACCCCAACCAACCAATTTTCCCCTGCAGCCGCTGCAACCGTGTCTGCCTGTCCCGCATCGGACTTGTCAGCCACAAACGAGCCTTCAGCTGATGTGGACTTTTACCCCCTCCATAAATCTTCGTCTGCGAAGCCAAGCCAAAGAAAGAAGAAGTCACAAGTATTGCAATGAACATTGGAACATAACGGTTTACCATATGATTCACACAGAGGATTGGAATCGTATTTTAAGGCTTTTTTTGAAAATTGAGATTATCTCTAATCAGTGTGTTTTTAATGTCACATTTTGATCTCATTTCCGTGGTAGAAATGAAGATGGAAATAACAATAAGCACAGAGGAGATAAAACTGCAATATATTTTTCATATTTTCATTTCCATTCCTGCTTTTGGGCTTTTATAGAGGTAGTTTGGTATTTTTCAAAAGGATCCATGATCACTATCAGTGCAGAAAGAAAATTCGGGAACAAGCCTGTGTGATTATTCGAAACCCAAAGTAGATTAAAAATGACAATAATGCAGGATTACATGAGAGCTGTCTCATCAATATAGGTCAGAAGCTGGTCAACAAACTCAAGCTGAGTTTTGAGCATTCATGACATTCCAAACATTTTCAATCCCTCACTGCTGCAGTTAGAGGTTGCCGCCTTCTTCATAAGGGCCTTAATGACCATCACCCAGTAGCATTAATATCTACTGGGGTGAAACACTTTGGGAGGTTGGTCATTGCAATTTGCCTACCGTCACAATCGCTCCACAGCAGACACATGCTCTCCACTCATTTCTAGATCACCTGGACAACAGCAACTCATACATATGGCTGCTCTTCATTGACTTCAGCTCAGCTTTCAACACCATTATTGGTTCAGTGCTGGTCAACAAGCTCCAAACCCTGAGCCTCTGCACCTCCCTCTGTTACTGGATCCTTGACTTCTTCCTTGGAAGGTCACAGTCAGTGCAAATTGAAAACAACATCTCCTTCTCAATGACGATCAACATAGGCACATCTCAAGGATAAGTGCTCTATGCCCATAACTGTGTAGGTAGGCATAATTTAAACTCCATGGTTGTTAGCAGAATCATAGACAGAAATCAGGACACATACAGGAGGGAGATAGATCAGCTAGTTGAGAGTGATGTCACAGAACGACCTTGCACTCAACGTTAGTAAAACCTAGGAAATGATTGTGGGCTTCAGGAGGAAATCAAGATTGCAGTATTCTATTGTCATATGGTTCTAGATACCAAAAATGGTCAAAGATAAATGCAATATGAAATTCCAGGGGAAAACTTCACTCATTTGGTCGTTCCAACATGTAACCACCATTTGATGTTCCAAGTATTCAAGATCTATTTTAAGGGGAAAACAAGAATGCACATGTGGAAGTAAGGAATGGAGGTGTATGTTGATGGTATGGCAGGGTGTGTTGATGGTATGGCAGGGTATGTTGATGGTGTCAAGGGGTATGTTGATGGTGTGGCAGGGTATGTTGATGGTGTGTGCAGGGGTATGTTGATGGTGTTAGAAGAAGAAAGATTCAGGAGCTCCAAGTGAAGCTTTTTATTTAGTATGGCGATGGTGAGATGAATGACAAGCTTCTATTTTATAAATAATTTGTAAGATGTACTAAAAGTGAAAAGAATCTAGCAGAAACAGATCAGGAATTATTAGCAAAGTTCTGACTAATGTTTGACATTTTGCATTTCTGTGTCAAGTATGCTGAACCATATGTAGAAGCAACAAACACTTAACTGGATAAACCATCTGCCACTACCTTGGTGCCAATGGGCATTGGAATATGGAGAACAGCAGGAAATATATTCTTGAATCTCTTTACCATCAGTAAACAATGTTTGATCATGAAATGGTAGCCCATTTTACATCTCAGCGTTTCTCTCTTCAGTAAATGGAACGTGCATTGTCAAATTGTTTGCATCCATTTTACACCATTGTCCAAAAACTAGTCTTATTTTCAGAGTTCTTACAAATATCATTAATAAAATGAAAATTGAGGTAAATGCACTATCTCGATTTGTTTCAAGTAACTGGGTTCCCAATGATTTCTGGGACAAATATGAAGGCTTTCCAGAATATCCTTTGGGAGAGAAAGAAGGGTTTAAACAGAGCTTGATGACAGAGTCAGAGATGTTCACCTCTAGTGGTTTTCACTTTCCAATGAGTGTTACTTACTGATCATCACCAACTTCACTCTACCTGCTTGAAAGGGCATCCTGCCAGAATGAAATGTATTGAGAATCCCATTATTCTAGAATTTTGCTTGATTTAAATTCATGAGGTTTCTATCTGGTACCAGCAAGCAGAGGAAGCATTTTAATTTATTTAGTCATTCATATGCTTGATAATCTAACTCGAGAAACTATGGGTCAGTAAACGTATGAAGCTGGTGTGATTTTCCAATGACTGTTTCATTGGACTTTTTTTTAAATTCACGTGGTATGGGGTTTGAAACTGAACCAGCCCTTAATTGCCCATTCCTAATTGCACTTGAGAATTGGTGCTGAGCTACCTCTTGAACTGCTGCTGGCCTTGAGGTGTGAGTAAACTCACAGAGTTATTAGGGAGGGAGCTCCTGGACTTTGTCCCAGCAATGGTAAAGGAAGGGGGATAAATTTCCAAATCAGGGAAGTGTGTGATTTGGAGGGCAACTTCTGGGTGGCGCTGCCTTTGTCCTTCGAGCAGGTGGAGGTTATATTGGTTTGGAAGGTTGAATCCAAGAGTGCCTTGAGGAGTTGTTGCTTTGCATCCTGTAGCTGTGTTGTCCTTTAGATAGTACAAACTGCTGCTACTGTGAGTTTGGGGTGGAGTGGGTGAATGGTTGCGGGTGGGGTACCTATCAAGCAGGCTGTAATCTCTTGTACAGTGTCGAGCCTCTTGAGCCTTGTTCCAGGGTTTTCAGTGCAAATTGCATAAAAGCACTTTGTGAATTTGAATGCAGTCAGAAAGACCAAAATGAAGTAAACCTTGTAACCACTAAATTGGCAATGAAGCTGTCAGATTGTCACAAAATAAAACCCACTTTGTTAAACTTCCTCAGGCAAAGAAACCTCTTGTTTTCACTGGTGGTGTAGTAAGCTATTAGGTTCTATCATGTCATATCGATGAGATTAAGAACTGTACAGCATACTGAACATTGTTATTGGAAGCTAACAAGGCAAGGGGAAAATGTGATGAATTGACGCTGTAAACCTCGACACTAACTTCTCATTAGAGGTGAAGATGGGAGTCAATGTGTAGCATATCTTTGGTGATGAAGCATATTAACACCTGACTGGGCAGTGACATGGATACATACCAATTTGCCTATCGTAGTAACAGGATGCCATCTCTTTGGCTCTACACAAAGCCCTCGGACACCTGGACAGCAAAGATGCATAAATCAGGATGCTCTTTATCAATTACAGTTTGGCATTTAACACCATCATCTCCTCAAAATGGATCAGCAAACTGATATTACAGCATAACCTGGGAATCAGACTCAATACCCTACTGCATAATTGGATCATGGACTTCCTCATCTCCAGACTACAATCAGTGAGGATTGGTAAGAACATCTCCTCCACAATCTCCATCAGTACCAGAATACCACAGGGCTGCATTCTTAGCCCCCTGATCTACTCACTTTACAACTACGTCTGTGTGTCTCGGTACAACAATAACACCATCTGCAAATTTGTCAATGATACCACGGTAGTGGGTTGTAGAAAGGAAGGGGATGAGTCAACATATAGGATGGAGATTGAAAACTTGGCTGAATGGTGCACTAACCTTGCACTCAATGTCACCAAATCTAAAAAGCTGATTGTTAACTTCAAGAAAGGAAAGCCAGAGATGTACAATCCAGTGAGCATCAGAGGTGGAGAGGGTGAGGAAATTTAAGTTCTTGGAAGTTCCAACACACCAATGGCATCGTGAAGAAACACATCAGAGCCTCTACTTCCTCAGGAGTTTGTGGAGGTTTAGTATGACACAAGAAACCTTGGCAAATTTCTACAGAGGTGTGGGGGAAAGTGCGCTGACTGGCTGCATCATGGTCCGGTATGCGGACGACAATACCCCTGAGCGTAAAGCCCTCCAAAAGGTAATGGACACACCTGGGACATCACAGGCAAAACCTTCCCCACTATTGAGTACATCCACAGAGAAAGCTGCCATCAGAGAGCAGCAGCAGTCATCAAAGACCCTCACCACACAGCACATGCTCTGTTCTCACTGCTGCCATCAGGGAAGAGGTATAGGTGCTACAAGACCCGTACCTCCAGTTTTAGGAACAGCTGCTCCCCCTCCACCATCAGACTCCTCAACGACAAACTAAACCAGGACTCTTACTTGTACACTTTATGATTTTTTAAAATTCTCTCTGCATTTCACAGTCAGTTTGTTTGCATTTGTTATTTCTTTACAGTTCTTTGGTTGTTTGCTTATTTACACTTTTTTTTTGCAGTATCAATTAGTCGTAATTTGTGCAAGCCCGCAGGAAAAAGAATTTCAGGGTTGTATGTGATGTCATGTATGACAATGAAAGATCTTTCAGCTGACATCTGGGTGGTATGGCTAGTGCAACACTATAGCAGTGCCAACGACTGGATTCAAACCCAGGGTTGTCTGTGAGACATCTATAACTTCTCCCTGTCTCCACATGGGCTTCCTCCAGGTGTTCCAGTTTCCTCCCACCCTCCAAAGGAGTACAGGGTTGTTAGGTTATTTGATGTATTTGGTTGGCCCAGGCTCATGGGCCAGAAGGAACTATTACTGTCTCAATGAAATCCCAAGGTCCAGCATCATCATCCCTGGGTATGCTCTCTCTCACTGAAAGACTGATAATGCAGAGATATGCAAAAAGATTGGCTGATCTCGTGAAGGAAAACATCCAGTAAGGGCCCTGCCTGTCACTTCCCACTGCTCCTTATTCCAAAAAACAAGTGAAGTCAGGATAAGTCCATCAACTACAGTTTTCCAGCATTTCTTTCTGAAGAGAGCTCTCAAAATTGTTGAGGATCCCTTTCATCCAGCATGCAATACCTTCCAACTACTCACGTTGGGAAAGAGATACAGGAGTATCAGACTCAGAACCACCAAGGTGAGAAACTGCTTTTTCCCACGGGCAATGATACTGCTGAATGACGAATGAAATGCTCATACAAACCCTCCAAGACCCTACTATTTATTTAACAAAAATTTATTTAATTTTATATATGTATGTATCAAAATATCAATACAGAGAATGAAATATTTGGCCTAACTTTAAACAAAAGGAAAACTGAAGTCATGGTAATTCCAAAATGTAGGATTGTATCAGGAAAGGAAATCCTGAAACAAGTTCACAACTTCAAGAACCTTGGATCATGCGCAACATCTGATGGCAAATGCAAAATAGACATAAAAGCAAGACTAGGCATGGTGTGACAGAGTATACAGAAATGTTTTTGGGAGATAAATTGGGAAAGGTTTGTTAGAGTAGGTCACATGCAAACACTTTAAAATAGATCTTATTTGAAATACTGAAGACATAGTGGCTTCTCACACCTTTTTGCAAGAGCTTTGAAGAGTGCTCCAGAGATGTCACTAATGGATTATTGTTTATCAAGACAACAGAAGAAAGAGCAGGCTGGAGCTGCTGCTGAATGAAAGGAGAATTTGCTGTTGGAAGAGGGTCATGTGGCTTTGTAAGCAGAGAGAGTCAAACAGGCTTTCTCTCATTCTATGTGTGTGTGTGTGTGTGTGTGTGTGTGTGTGTGTGTGTGTGTGTGTGTGTGTGTGTGTGTGTGTGAGAGAGAGAGAGAGAGAGAGAGAGAGAGAGAGAGAGAGAGAGAAGCAGAGATCACTTGACAGTGTCAGCCAGCAGAAGTTGCTGGGACTGAAACAGGACAAGCTGGCAAGATTTTGGAAGACAGCCTGGTCAAAGATCTTATGGTTCATGCAAGAGGAGAGGACTGGCTGTCTAATGTTTCACTTGGAATAAGTGAAACAAAAAGGAACTCTGTGGTGACCTGAAAGAAAGAGGTAACCATTTACCTTTCAAGCACCAAAGCCTGGTGAACTTTATACATGTTAAATTCTGTGCACAGTATAAGAATTGCCTGAAACCATTGAACCTGAAAGAATGAGAAGTGAGATTGTATTGCGAACCAAAGAACTTTTCTGAACTTACATACACGTGAGCTTAGAATTAGAAGGGGGTTAAGTTAATAATAGATACGTTAAAGTGTGATTCTGTTTTCATGTTTAAAGATAATTAAAGGCAACTTTTGTTTAAGAAACCATTTCTTTTGGTGAATATCTATTGCTGCTGGGTTTATAGCAAGAACAGCATTGATAGAAATGAGAAACATGCAAACAAACAAAAAAAAACAATGGTCATCCACCTTAGAACTCCCAGCTGCTATAATCTTCCTATGTTGATGTATGGCTGTGAGTCATGGACTTTCATAAATGCAATGGAAAAAAGAATCAATGCAGCAGAGATATGGTTTCTCAGAAGAATGGCCTGCAAATCAAATATGGACAGGATAACAAATGAAGAACGAAAGCAAAACATACATTACTTAAAACAATCTTTGGGCACATCAAGTGAAGAGGTACATTAGTACTTTTAGTTACAACTGGAAAGCTAGAAGGAAAAAGAAGGCAAGTCCGACAGAAATGAAAATGAGAGCTGCAATAACATCATGGTCAGAAACAAGGGAGGCAATAAATACAGTTCGGAGGGTCAGAGCCTATGATGGATGGAGAGACATGATCACCCACGCTGAATGGCAAGGCACCTGAACGAACTTGTATGTTTTGTTTATAAGTATGTGTGCTATATTTATGTACTGAGGATCAGAGAAATCCATCATGTTGGGTTGGGATATTAATAAATGAACTTGAACTTACAGGTTAACTTCTGTGCTGGGAAAGATTTTAGAAACATTGATCTGAGACAGGATTAGTAGTCACCTGGAGAAAATGGATGAATTAAGGTCTGTCAGCTTGGATTGATTAAGAGTATTTCCGAATCCAAATCAGAATTTATTGTCATGAACGTCATGAAATTCAGTGCTTTGAGGCAGCGTCACAGGGCAAACCTTCATATTATGACCATCTTACAACATTGCAATAAAAAAAAATAATGCACAAAAAGTCAGTCAGTGTCTTTTGTTCAATGATCATTCAGGAATCTGATGGCAACAGGGAAGAAGCTGTCCTTGTGCCGTTGAGTGCTCATCTTCAGGCTCCTGCACTGTTTTCCCAATGGTAGAACTTGGATGGTGGGGGTCTTTGAGGATAGAGACTGTTTTTTTTAAGACACCGCCTCATGTAGACGTCCTCGATAGAGTGAAGTCTGGTGTCTGTGATGTTGCAGGCCGAGTTAACAGCCCTCTGGAGTTTATTCTTGTCCTGAGAGTTGGCACCTCCATACCAGAAAGTGATGCAACCAGCCAGAATGCTCTTCATGGTACACCTGTAGAAGTTTACGATAGTCTTCAGTGACATATAGAATCTCCTCAGACACCTCACAAAGTATAGCCGCTGGCGAGCCTTTTTTGTGATTGTATCAACATGGAGACTCCAGGATAGTTCCTCAGAGATGTTGACACCCAGGAATTTGAAGTTCTTGACTCTCTCCACTACTGAGCCCTTGATGAGGACTGGGTCGTGTTCCCCTGACTTCCTCCTGAAGTCCACAATCATCTCCTTAGTTTTACTAATATTGAGGCCAAGGTTATTGTCATTACACCATTCAACGAATTGATCTATCTCCCTCCTATATGTTTCCTCATTGTTGTTTGTATTCTGTCGACGATTATTGCACTTGTGATGATACAACCAACAGCCCACTGCAGGGGGTGATCGCTGTACCTACAGGAAGACCACCTAAGGGGCTGACTCCACCTGGCCGTCTGTCAATCAGCCGACCTGAATATAAACCTGAGCCGGCCCCTCCTGAACCAGTCAGGTGGGAAGCCACCAAGGATTGAACTGGTGTTCAGACTTTTACTGGAATAAAGCCTGTTGTACAGTCTTTTGAGTTTTGTGTTTGCTCACTGCTACCTCAGCCCACCACAGCACTTAACTAAGTTGATAAATATTTTTGACAAATTAACGAAAAAGAATGGGTGAGTTAACGCAGTTGATGATATGTATGTGGACAGGTCTCTGATAGGATATGCTGCATATCAGACTTGTCAGAAATGATGAAGCACATGGCACAACAGGAAATTGACTGAATAACAGACAACCATAACTCCTGGTCTACGGTTATTTTCAGTCTGGAAGGAGGTAAGTAGTGGTGTTCCCGGGAGATTGTTGTTAGAGCCATTGCTTTTTAAAATCTATATTAATGCCTTAAAGTCAAGGGAACAAACCACAAAATCTAAACCTGTGGATGACCCCAAACCTGGCACTCTTTTTTAAAATAATTTATTTTCTTTTTCAAACTTATGTAACAATTATACAGAACACAAAACACCAAAGAAGCCCCCACTTCCCTATCCTTCCTAAATAAACCCAATTAAGGAAAAATAAATTAAATTTTGTTAGTGCATAGAGACACTCTACTAACACGGTGTTATATCTTTTAAAGAAGCCTTCTGGCTAACCTGAAATGATCACATGCTTAGAGTGGTGTTAGTGAAGTGACTACATATTCTCAGATAGGCTGCCAAATTTTCATGAAGGTGTTTCTAAGATTATATGTGATCTTTTCAAGAGGAATATAACTGTTTATTTCCAGACCATCTATCAATGAGGAGAGGGGAGTCAAATTTCCATGTCACTGTTATACATTTTCTGGCCACACATAAAACAATTTCTATAAATTTAATTTGGAAACTAGTTAAAGATCTACTGGCACTCGTGAACAACCTCCCCCCCCCCCCCCCCCCACCCTGTCCCAGTAAGCAAAGGTCAGGATCTA
Source organism: Narcine bancroftii (assembly GCF_036971445.1). NCBI lineage: Eukaryota > Metazoa > Chordata > Chondrichthyes > Torpediniformes > Narcinidae > Narcine > Narcine bancroftii. Next base: position 35,913,176 of record NC_091480.1, on the reverse strand, counting down.
ATGGGATTGTGACTAAACCTAACACTCTTGTGAACAGGATTGTAATAAATTCTAGCAGGGGTTTAAACCAGTCTAGTGCACTGAACAGATAAATGGCAGATGTTTTTTTTTAATTGGAGAAATGTGAGGAGATTGGTTGAAAGAATGAGGAGAGGCAATATAGAATAAAGGATTTTTTTTTTCAAAAAGAAGTGCAGGAGCAGAGGGACCTGCCAGTCTGAGTGCATCACACAATGAAAGTGGCAGGGCACTTGTTAAAGCACATGTAGTTCTGGGCTTATCAATAGAGATGTTGAATGCAAAGGCTCAACCTGTATAAAGTAATGGTTTGGCCTCACCTGGAGTATTTTGTTCAATTTTGCTTTTCTGATTGAGGGAGAAGATTTATAGAAAAGGGTGAGGGAATTTGATAGTTATACAATGGTAATGGGTCTGGACAGAATGGACAATGTGTGACTTTTTCTACTGAAGAATCAAGGACCAGAGGTCACAAGTATAAAGAAAGGAATTAAGAATAACATGAGGGAAAACATTCTCATATAAAGTGTGGGATAAAGCTGGTATAAGGTAATATGGGGAAATCAGTGATGTAGAGCCCACTTAATTACGAAAGTGATGTAATTGGTTAAGTGAATTGGCTAGAGATGGCAAGTTGAGTACATCTTTTAAAAAATATGAAGAGGAGCAGTTGAGAAAAAACATTATTTTAAGGGGTAAAATGTCTGGTTGATGTGGTGTACAGAGGGAGTTTATTCTGATGGATCATCAAACACAGCAAATTAGAGAACAGGCCTCACAGGCAGTTCAGAAAAGTCTAAGAAAATATTGTTGTAATTGTACAGGATGCTGGTAAGAACACATCTGTAGGATTGTAGTGTTGTGTGCAGTTTTGGTCATTCCAAAAGAAGAGAATGCTAGCCTTGAAAATGGTGGAGTGTCAATTCACTTAATTGATACCTGGGCTGAATGATGTAAATTTGGATGTTAGGCTTTTATTCATTCAAGTTTATTAGAATAAGGAATGATCTCATGGTAAGGCATAAGATTCTGAAAGGGATCCTTAAAGTGGACGTAGAGAGCTGTCTCTTGTACCTTAAGAAAATAAAATCAACGCCACTGATTCAGTAAAGCAGATTGTCCATTTAGAACTACTGAGGAGAAATGTCTATTTCTTGGTCAGAGGCTTATAAATATTTGGAATTCTTTACTGCAGAGAAATGTAGTGACTATTGAAGACTCAAAGTGAGGAACTTATGAACATTCAAGGGTAATAGGAATTGTATGGGAAAGAGTCCTTGTGTGCAGGAGTGAACAATATCCATTTGAATCCCAAGGCAGGTTTAAGGGGCAGAATGACCTATTCCTGTTGTTTCCTATATTCTTATGCTTGTAAGTCACTCATTTTGCCAATGTAAAAGTTGTGGCTGAACTATTCCAAATAACCCTCAGCCAGAATTGTTCCTGCATGTTTGCACCACAGCTCTCTACTATTACAGATAGCAATGTTCAACTAATTTTAGTTCAGTCTGTGTGTTTCTCAATTTTGCTGAATGGATTGAACACAGCAAATGTTGGTCTCCGTCAGGTCACTTGTAAATATCTTTACAGATGTAAAAGTGCCCAGATATGTCCTGCTCATAAAAATGGCAACACCTACAGTAATTCAGCCAACAGTGCCATTGAGTTATGTTTATTAATTAATAACCTACTCAAGAATTCTCAGCTTCGGACCTCATTAAATCCTTTGTCCACAAGTGGTCTTACGAGCTGAACATCAGAGGCGAGATGAGAAGGTTAGTGATTGAGGTCAAGGCAGCATTTGACCATAAAGAGCTCAAATTGAAGTGAACGTTCAGTGGGAAAAACCCCTCTAGTGGCTGCAATCACTCCCGGCACCAGTGAAGATGAATATAGTTGTCAGATCCCCATGACCTCAGCCACAGCATCCTGCTCGAAGGACTGTCTTAAGCTCAAAGGACTTCAACTTCCTCACCAATCTCACTTCCATTATATTCATAAAACAGCTGGCACAATTGTTTTTTCTCTTTTCACCTAATCAGTGAGGACACTGATAATCAAAGAACTGCTCGACACCAAACATTTGAGAATCTCATATTTACGAATCAAGATATTTATTTATGTGAATATAAGAATACCTGGTCCTGCTGAATCACTTCTCCATCGATTGACACCCTGTTGTGGTGGAGAAGCTTGTGTGGTCCTGTAGCCATGAGAGTGATGCCGCCTGGAGCTATGCTCCTGGTAGGGTCACCCAAGGTGGTAAGATCGAGAGTGAGGTCCCTGACAAAGGACAGTCTAACCAAGTCCTCAATGATGGAACAGGCAAATGAAGTTACTCTGAACTCAACGGCTGTGAAGGCAGACGACAAAGGCTTCAACAAATCCATCAGCTCCAATCGTGGTTTTCAAGCCATTGGAGCTAGTTGGTTGACTTGTGAAATATCGTGTGCTTCTTGGAGGGCACCATCAAGTACACGTTAAACAAATACACGCATGGGCATCTTCACTCTGCGGACCAGTGGAATGAAGGCCATCATCCTCGACCTCTGCATGTGTGTTATGTTTGGTTGCATGCCTGCATGTTTTATATTGAGGTCAGGAGAACACTGTTTCATTGGGTTGTACTTGTGCAATCAGATGACAAATGTGACTTGATAATCAAGAAGAGACATCTATCTCTTAAAGCCTGTTTATTCAATTTTGTTATTCTGGTGATAAAGAGTCGCAACGTCAAGAGTGAGCATTCCTTCAGAAATTCATACATCGTGTAAGTTTCTTGACCTACTGAAATGGTCACATTGGTACTGCAGCAGTAATTTGGTTTTGGTTAAGACACTCATCTTCCTTAATTTACCAGCATAAGCTTATTTTCTTTGGCCATACTCTGTTGTGTCTAGCACTTACACTTTTGAAGACAAAAGGACTGTGAGTGCTAGGCTTTTTCACATCACATGAAGATATTTTTGGTGATTTCTACTGAGGAAATTTTGACATCATTCAAGACTTGAAACCTGGTGATAGAGTTAAGATTTTTCACACGATGTTTGAACTGACAAACTGCTGCTCCATCAAGCAAAACGTGGAAATATTCTTCGTCAGAATAAATTTCAACCTGTTATAAAAACAGAATAAAATTGGTGAACTTTCCAATAGATTAGATTGACTTAATCTTCGTTAGCATGGTTTAGATCTTAAGATGTAGAAGCAGAAATAGGCTACTCAACCCATCGAGTCTGCCCCACCATTTAACCATGAGCCCCACTGCCTTAATGTTTTTGTCCTGACTGATCAGGAATATTTAACTGCCTTAAATACTCCCAATGACCACTGTGGCAACAAATCCCACAGATACACCACACTCTGGCTAAAGAAATTCCTCGACATCTCCATTGTAAGTTGATGCCCTTCAGAACTAAAGTTGTGTCCTCTTGTCTTAGACTCTCCTACCATGGGAAACAGCCTTTCTACATCGATTCTGTCTATGCCTTTCAAAGTTCAAAATATTTCAATGCGATCCCCCTCATTCTCCTAAATTCCAACAGGTACAGGACAAGAGCCATCAAATGTTCCTCATGTGATAACACTTTCATACCCAGAATTATACTTGCGAACCTCCACCTCTCTAATGTCAGCACATCCTTTCTTAAATGAAGACCCCAAAACTGCTCACAATACTCCATGTGAGGTCTCACCAGTGCCTTATGAAGCCAAAAAGTCACGTCCCTATTTATATTCCATTCCTCTTGAAATGAATACCAGCATTGCAATTGCCTTCTTCACCACTGACTCAACTTGTAAGTTTACCTTTAGGGTATGCTGCACAAGGTCACCCAGGTCCCTTTGCATCTGGGAATTTTTAATTTTCTCCCCATTTAGAAGAAAAGTCTGCCTGTTTTTTTTCTACCATAGTGCATCACTGTGCAGTTTCCAACATTGTATTTCATTTGCCACTTCTAATCTTTATGTCCTTCCATAGCCTCCCTGTTTCCGCAACACGACCTGATTCTCTGCCTAGCTCATAATCTGCAAATTTGGCTGCAAAGCCATTCATTCCATAATCTAAATCATTGATATATAACATAAAAAGCATTTCTCCCAGTACCCACCTCTATGGAAGACCACTAGCAACTGTCAGCCAACCAGAATATGATCCCTGTATTTTAACTCTCTTCTTCCTGTAAATCAGCCAATGCCCAACCCACATTTGTATGTTTCCTGTTATACCTTGGACTTTTATCTTATTAAGTAGCCTCATGTGTGGCGCTTTGTCGAAAGCCTTCTGAAAATCCAAATACACAGCATTCCCTGCATCTCCTTTATCCAATTCGCTCGTCACTTCTTCAAAGAATCCCAATAGGTTTGTCAAGCAAGATCTTCCCTTAAGGAAGCCATGCTGGCTTTGGCCTATCCTGTCATTCAAGAACTCCGTAACTTCATTCTTGACGATCGACTCCAACGTCTCCCCAACCACTGGCATCAGGCTAACCTGTCTATAATTTCCTTCCTGCTGCCTCCCTCCCTTCTTGAAAAGTGTGGTGATATCTGCCATTTTCCAGTCCTCTGGGACCATGCCAGAATCTATTGATTCCTGAAAGATCTTTAGCAATAACTCCACCATCTCTACACACTACTTCTTTCAGAATCCAAAGGTGTAATCCTTCTGGTCTAGGAGACTTATCCACCCTTAGATCATTCAGCTTTCTGAGTGCCTTCTCCCTTGATACCCTTGAACTGCACTGACTTCCCTCTCTGATACCCTTGGACTTCTTGCACACTGCTGATGTCTTCCACAATGAAGTCTAATGCAAAATACTCATTGAGCTCCTCTGCCATCTCCTTGTCTCCCATTATTATTTCTCCAACATCATTTGCTCATGGTCCTTTATACTTGAGGAATTTTTTTGTATTCCCCTTGTTGTCTGCTTTCATACTTCATCTTTTCCCTCCTTAGGAGTTTTTTTTGTCTTCTGCAAGTTTTTATAAATCCTCTATCTTCCCACTAATTTTTGCTTCCTTGTATACCCTCTCTTTTGCTTTTATGTTGGCTTTGACTTCCCTAGTCAACCACAGTTGTGATGTTTTTTCCTATTTGAATATTTGCTTTTTTTTTGGTATCTTCCACCTTCCTCATTTCTTCCAGACTTTCCATCCATCCATTGCTGCTCTGTCGTCTTCCCTACTCGTGCCCCCTTCCAACCTACTCTGGCCAATTCCTCTCTCATTCGACTGTAATTCCCTTTACTCCACTGAAATACTGACACATCTGACTTTAGTTTCTCCTTGTTAAATCTCAATCATATTGTGATCACTGTCCCGAATGCTTTCTTTACCTCATGCTCTCTAATCACCTCTGGTGAATTACACAACACCCAATCCAGTGCAGCTGATCCCCTTGTGGGCCCTTCAACGAGCTGCTCTAAAAAGCCATCTTGTAAACATTCTACAACTTCTCTCTCTTGAGATCTAGCCCCAACCTGGTTTTCCCAATCTACTTGCATGTTAAAATCTCCCATGACTACCACAACATTGCCCTTCTGGCACAGCTTTTCTATTTGGTGTTGTAATTTGTTGTCAACATTCTGGCTACTGTTTGGACATCTACATATAGCTTCCAATGGTATCCTTTTACCTTTTCAATTTCTTAACTCAACCCACAATGGTTCTATATCTTCTAATCCTGTCACCTCTTTCTAATAATTTAATGTTATCCCTTACCAACATCACCTCCTCTGATTACCTGCCTATGCTTTTGATATACTGTGTATCCTTGGAAGTTCAGCTCCCAGTGACATCCATCCTTTAGCCATGACTCCATGATGGCCACCACATCATACCTGCCAATGTGTAGCTATACTACAAGATCATCCATTTTATTTGTTATGCTGCATGCATTTAATTTCACGTGTGGCCTAGCTGAGTATACCCTTCAAAAACAAAAGACTGTATTTTAACCCAGTGTATTTTGGTGCTTAAAAATAGCATGAGTCAGGAGACTACTCCATGTTACTAATGCAATAATCTATTTTAACGAAGCAAACATGAAGCTCCGGAGTGGTGCTCACCCCAGGCAGATGTTGAAAAGGTGCTGGTAAGGGTTTGGGGATGGGGTGGTTGGGGGGGGGGGGGGGAATAGAGCAGAAAGAAGTGGTCCAAGCCCCTTGTGTGCCAATATGAGAAGTTACCAAGCCCCAGGATTTAATTCTTGAGCCTCCCTGGTTCAACTTCTCCATCCCAGCACCAACCTCTCTTTTCAACCCACCCTTCGAGATAAGTTTATGCACCTTTTTTCCTTTTTTTGTCTTTGTTTATATTCCTCTTTATTCACTTTAATCCCCTTAATATTAACATCTTGTCTTATCAGTTGCGCCAATGGTTCATTTGCTAAGACAAACAATGCAGGAGATGAAGGACAGCCTTGCCTAGCTGACCGTGTCAAAGGAAAAGATGAAGAAAGTTGTCCATTGGTAGCTGCTTTAGCCATTGGACTTTTATATAAAGCTCAGGTTTATGCTGTTGATCATTCACTGAACATGGCAGTTTGCATTTTCATTTGTGCTTCTTCACGTTGACCACCTGAGGCAGTTATTGAGGTCTGGCCGTTACAACAGCTTAGGCTGGTCATCGGAGGGGCTCTTGCCTGATCTGACTAAAACTTGGAGCTGAAACAGGCAGGGTTTAACTGAATGGACTATATGTAATGGCAGGAAGAGAAAAGAGGAACGTTGGAAATCTGAAGCATTTCTGAACGCTTCATATATTAATTTCCCCATTTGTTTGTATTGATCCTGCTAAGTGGCTGCATTATGTATCCCCCTTTCTTTCTTAGATGCTAATGAAGCGAATGCACATTTCCTACAGTTTCCGTTGGAGGGAAGGTTTTTTATTTGATAGTATCTGGATCAGAAGCAGTTTTGGATTGCATTGAATTTGGTCCTCAGCATTGCATTCTTGAAAATGTGTGAGGGCTTTGAACAAAACAAATTATTTTAATTCATTTGAGACCACTTTCCCTTTCAACCAATGGGCCTCATGGTGTGGTCCGCAAACACTGAGTTTGGTATGCAGTGATCGAGAACTACATGATTACTGGCTCCCAAAAGCAAATCTACGTATAAACTTTAAAGGTGACTGATAGGGTAACTGTAAATGTCAGGCTCCATATCGACTTTCTTTTTTTCATGAACATTACATGTGATACTTTGAAGCGTGATGTCTGTTGTGCAATTGATCACGGAGCTTGTAAGATACTAACCTACAGAGATGGGGGGATACATCTTTAGTTGCCATTTTATTACAAAAAATATATATAAATTAAAAAATTTAATTTGCCTGATTCTTGTCCAGAGCTTGAAGGCAGCCCATGCCATGGAGTTGGCTCTGTGCCACTGGAAACACTGGACTGGATTTCACCTGGGCATTGCAGGATATTGTGAAGCAGCTTTTGTTACAGAAACCATCCTCTTTTCTCTGCTGTCGACAATTTATTTAATGTGTGGTTAATCCATAATGACTGTCGTACAGTAGTCAACTAAGTGCTAACCTACCCTCCTTACATTTAAGATGTTAAACCAAATCCCTGCAGGATTAGATGTGGTACTGAGATCTCACAACACAATGCTTCTCCTGATGTGCGATCTGTTAATCCTTCCTAAACGGAGATTAGCTTCCATAATTATCAGTACAGCAGAGCTATTTCCACACAAAAGTTTTCCTTTTTAAGTTACATAATTGGCTACGGCACCTGAGGAGGAAACATCAGAAAATGCAGCATGATCCTTGACTACCTGAAGCAACTTCCTTGCCTTTCTCCTTCATTTTTGCAAGATTGCATGGGAGCCCGGCGAGTGTTTGACGAGGAGTTTGCAAAGTTTCACAGTACACATGACAATAGCAAATACATTAAATCTGATTAGAGTTTAACTATGCACCTGCCACAATTCAATGACACAGTAGCCTCTCTGCATTGTACAAAATTGGTGGCAGTTGAGCATTTTACCCTCCAAGGAGTTTAAGCCATGGAAGTGCTTTAATGCTACATAAACAACTAGTAGATTTGCAAACATTTGTTCTGTGATTCAACTTTGAAAATTCTTGCAACAGCAAAGAAAAGAAAAATCAATATTTATGGAGGAAAATGCACTTGCGTTTCTCAGGTGGAATCCACACAATTTTGTAGCCGTATAAGAAAATAATCTCTATATATTTCATGAGGGTCTTTTGAATATTTTATATTTAAATGTATTTGCAGTTTCATAGAGGCAATTACAAAACTACCATTGTTTTTGTTTTGTCTAGCTGACTAGAAAAGGACAAGCTCCAAGGGTGAATAATATGACATAACTACATGTTAGAAATGTAATTTATCTTTTCCAGTGAAATACCTGACTTTTCCACCCACGAGGAGGAGGAAAGGCTGTGAGGAAAGTAAAACAGCACGGGAAAAGGCAGCAATTCACCGTCACCCCTTCCACAGCCTATTCACAGGTAGCTCAAGCGTATCAGGAAGCTGAGAGGGTAGCTATGGAGCCATCGAACTACAGTACAGAAAACAGGCCATTTGGCACTTCTAGTCTGTGCCAAAACATCATTCCTCTAGTCCTACTGACCTGCACCCATACCAGAACCCTCCAGGCCACTCCCATACACGTATCTATCCAATTTATTCTCAAAACTTAAGACAGAGCCCACATGTCAGATGGCAGCTCGTTCCACTCTCTGAGTGAAAAAGTTCCCCCTAATGCTCCCCCTAAAACTTTCACCTTTCTAAACCCATGTTCTCTCGTATTTATCTCTCCCAATCTAAGTGGAAAGAGCCTATGGTGTGATTTGTCTCAGGCTGCAAATTTTAGCTTGGTAAGATGATCAACCTATTGAAGTGTGCTTGAGTTTCTACAGCTATTAGAATACAGTGGTCGCCCCTTATCCGCAGGGGATATGTTCCAAGACTCCCATCAGATGCCTAAAACTGCACATAGTTCCAAACCCAATATTTACTATGTTTTATTCCTATACATACCTATGATAAAGATTAATTTATAATTAGGCACAATAAGATATTAACAACAATAACTAATAATAAAATAGAACAATTATAACAATATAGGTACACAATCCTTTATCTGGAACCCTGGGGGACAGTGTGTTCTGAATTTTGGAATTTTCCGGATTTCAGAAAGCCAGATTTAAGCCCACCCAAATTGTGCTGCGGTATGCACCCCCACGCCCTTCCAGTCGTGCTGCCATCTTCCCCACCCCACAACCTTGCCCGCCTGACTCATGCTGCCAGTCTCCCTTCGACTCACGCTGCTGGTCTCCCACCTTCCCCTGACTCGTGCTGTCGGTCTCCACTCCCGCCCCCGACTCGCGCTGCTGGTCTCCCCCCGAATCACGCTGCTGGTCTCTCCCCCCCCCCCCGACTCACACTGCCGGTCTCCCCCCTCGCCTGCCCGACTCGCGCTGCCGGTCTCCCCCCTTCCCCCGACACGCTGCTGGTCCTCACCCTCCCACTGACTCATACTACCAGTCTACCCCCCCCCCCTGACTCGCGCTGCCGGTCTACCCCCCTGACTCGCACTGCCAGTCTCCACCCTTGCCCGCCCGACTCACGCTGTCGGTCTCTTCCCCCTCACCGGATTTTGGAGCTTTCCGGATTTTAGATGTCTGGATAAAGGATAATGTACCTGTATTAAAAAAGGGGGTTACTTGAACACAAGCACTGTGAATCCACAACAGTTGATTTGATATGCGGTACTGTATATTTGGACTGAAATCCCGGATAAAGGGGGACCACTGCAGTCCAAAAGTCTGCTTCTCTATCTCTTCTTGGTGTATTATAAGCTTTCATTGGAAAATTGTTAGCCTCTTGATGAGAAAAGAACCTTGCAAAGTGCTCTAAAGGCACAGCACACCTGCATTTACTCCTGGTATTTCTTGTCAGCTTGGAAAATTCCTTGAGTGGATCAAATATTGAGAGTCTGGGAAAAAAAAATCCTGATTCTTCTTCAGTGCTTTTAAGGGCATCTCTCTCCCCATTGTAGCCATAGTATTGCTGCGTGCGGCAGAGGTGAATGAAAACACAGATGAGAGGGGACACTCTGTACGTGAGCTCCCATGCAATGATCTGTCATGACTGTTTGATGAAGGGTTATTAATACAGCAGAGAATACTGCATTAGCTCCAGTGTTCATGAAGCAACAACAAAAGAAAAGCTGCCATCTACAATGGAATCACTCAAAATGAGGTTTTGTATGTTCTTAAATACTCGATGGCTGATCATCAATCTCACCATGATGCGTTCTGGGATTTTTTTTTGTGAATGTTCAATGAAAGCCTTAAAAATTCCCTATAGATAGTCCCCAATTTTCAAAGTTACGATGGTTCAAATCCGTACTTTCTGTTTTGAGTTCTGATGTGTCCCTGTGCTTGAGATATGCGGCATGCTATTTTTGCGCGATTCTGGGGGGGTGGCAGCACAGTCGTGCACAGCATACTCTCTCACGATGCTGACTCAAATACGCTCACAGTCGCAGTATTCAACATTTAATTATAATAAGTGGTAAGTTCTCGAGTTACAATTTTTCTGACTTACTATGGGAATGCTGAAGTGGAACTCTATTGTAAGTTGGGGACGACCTGTAAGTTTGGAAGAGGGGGAAGGTACGCGATGCACAATATGGTTCATTGCGGACAAGTGTCCATGGGAGAAAGGCAATTCCCTGATAATGGGACTTCAACTCATAATGACGGCTAGCATCATCTACACTGGGCCAAGTTGCTACAATTTATGCCTGAGAAATGGATGCCAATGGCCTGCAAGGAATGTACTCTGGATAATTATGAAAGTCATAACTTTCAACCTCAATGTCAAGTTGAAAATTTATGCCCAAGTCAATATTTAAGGGAAGGGTAGTCACCAATTTGAAGAAAGAGAAATGAAAGGTCATAGAAATAGACTGAGCATGAGGTATTGGATATTGATTGAGCTGAACTGATTCATGTTATATTTCTATTATTTGCTCTGATTGATTCAACGCAAACTGAGGATCCAGATCCATGGTGTTCGACAACTCTCCTGGGTTGATTCTCATGAGCTGAGTTGAGCTCCGTAGTATCTCTACAGCATGAGAGAACAGGAAGGAATAGGCATGGAATTTGGCTAGAACAGAAGATTAATCGGGATAATTCCCATTGTACGCTCTGCCTTGACTTCCCTGACAAGGATGTGACAAACCTCAGGCCCCTCCCCACCAAAGAGTGCTATTTTCACGTAGTGTAATGAATGCTTCAGCATGATGCTGAACCAAGCCATGAAAGACCCCAACAATGAAGACGCTGTTTACATCCGGTACCGCACGGATGGCAGTCTCTTCAATCTGAGGCGCCTGCAAGCTCACACCAAGACACAAGAGAAACTTGTCCGTGAACAACTCTTTGCAGACGATGCCACTTTAGTTGCCCATTCAGAGCCAGCTCTTCAGCGCTTGACGTCCTGCTTTGCGGAAACTGCCAAAATGTTTGGCCTGGAAGTCAGCCTGAAGAAAACTGAGGTCCTCCATCAGCCAGCTCCCCACCATGACTACCAGCCCCCCCACATCTCCATCGGGCACACAAAACTCAAAACGGTCAACCAGTTTACCTATCTCGGCTGCACCATTTCATCAGATGCAAGGATCGACAATGAGATAGACAACAGACTCGCCAAGGCAAATAGCGCCTTTGGAAGACTACACAAAAGAGTCTGGAAAAACAACCAACTGAAAAACCTCACAAAGATAAGCGTATACAGAGCCGTTGTCATACCCACACTCCTGTTCGGCTCCGAATCATGGGTCCTCTACCGGCACCACCTACGGCTCCTAGAACGCTTCCACCAGCGTTGTCTCCGCTCCATCCTCAACATCCATTGGAGCGCTTTCATCCCTAACGTCGAAGTACTCGAGATGGCAGAGGTCGACAGCATCGAGTCCATGCTGCTGAAGATCCAGCTGCGCTGGGTGGGTCACGTCTCCAGAATGGAGGACCATCGCCTTCCCAAGATCGTGTTATATGGCGAGCTCTCCACTGGCCACCGTGACAGAGGTGCACCAAAGAAGAGATACAAGGACTGCCTAAAGAAATCTCTTGGTGCCTGCCACATTGACCACCGCCAGTGGGCTGATATCGCCTCAAACCGTACATCTTGGCGCCTCACAGATCAGCGGGCAGCAACCTCCTTTGAAGAAGACCGCAGAGCCCACCTCACTGACAAAAGGCAAAGGAGGAAAAACCCAACACCCAACCCCAACCAACCAATTTTCCCCTGCAGCCGCTGCAACCGTGTCTGCCTGTCCCGCATCGGACTTGTCAGCCACAAACGAGCCTGCAGCTGACGTGGACTTTTACCCCCTCCATAAATCTTCGTCCGCGAAGCCAAGCCAAAGAAGAATGAATGCCACAGTGAATGAATACCTGGAATGGTTCTTCAACCTCACATGGCCATGCTGTGGACCGCTCCTCTGTACCCCACTTGTTTGCAAGGTAGGAATTACACACGAGCAATGATTCAGTGAAGCGTGGGTTAAAATGAAATGCTATTTCTTCACTTCTGTCACACAGAAAATTGACTTCAAACCTATTATCAAAGAAATCACAGTTAGATTTTATTAAATTCTATAGTTTTACGTCTAAGCTGATTATCCCAGTTAATCCTACATGAAAGGCAAAATCTGTCATTTCTCTCTTCCCTTTATCCCTTTTGCACTATTCTCCTGAAGTAATCAACTGTCTGTTCATATGTTTTCATGGGCATTAATTGATCTATTCAGGTAAGAATGTGGGTGCAGGTAGATTATTTATTTCAGAGACAACCTCAAAACTGACTCAATACCACCCATTAATGTGTATGAGATAGCCAATCTGAGTTAGTTTGTGATTCATGGACATGAAGCAATTTGAGGCATTTTATCAATACCTTACACAGCGTGAAGTATGGATTGACACAGCACTTCATAACTTTTGAGGAATTCAGCACTTAAAATATAAATTGGTTTTCAAACTGGTAGTTAGTAAGCAGAATACATGAAAGACATTTGGACAGGAACATGGATAGGAAATGTTAAGGGGGGATATAGGCCAAATGCGGGCACATGGAATGAGCTCAGAAAGGGGCCATGGATGAGGCAGACTGAAGAGTCTGTTTCCATGCTGAATTACGATGATTGTATGATTCAATGATTGATACGCATCATGTCGAGTTTAAAAGCAGGCTTGATACAGTAACCCTCTATGTTAGGGTGTAAAAGTATTCAGTGAATGAGTTGATGACGTAACACTGAGGGAGTGCAAGATTGTTAGCGATGGCATCCTTTGAGTGAGATGTTGAAATGGGATTCCATCTGTCACAGTTTTAGCAGTTAAATCTCACAGTTCGTGGACAGAGTGGCTCCTTTTTAGATGGTCTCATCTCTGACGTGACTGCACTGCCGTGAGAAGACCTGCACAATTCAACCCATTCCTACGACTTGAAGAGAATAAAATTTATATTTTTCCTATTTACCAACACTTGCCTTCTGGCTTTCTCTGTCTTGGTGATTTAAATGGCTTGTCCAGATGCTTTCTAAATGGCATGAGAGTACTTGCTTCGACTACCTTCTCAGGCAGCATGCCCCATTGCAGTGAAAATAATATCCACTGATATCCCCCTAACCCCCTTACTCCTCACCTTAAATTTCAGCCACCTTGTTTCAGATATCTCCACAATCGGGAAAGGTTTCCACTCTCCACCATATCTATACGTCTCTTAAAATTTTGTGAACATCCAACAAGTCCTCTAACCCCCTCAGCCTCCTCTGCTCCAAGGAAAGGAAACCTAGCTATCTGACCTCCTACCCTCATTACTGAAATGTTCCAACCCAGCCAACTTCGATTATCTCATAGAGGTGTAAAGGAATCATTATTGTCATGTAATATACTACATTTAGAAATTTACATGAAATTCTTTAACTTTGTCTACTGCAAGGAAGACAGAGTCACCACTTTGTTCAGTGCCCCTCACAGAGGTGAGGCCCCAGCGAAGATCGAACTTGTGACCCCCTGGTTTACCAGTGCTCTAATCACTGAGCTACTGGAACCTTTTAAGATTCAGTTCAAAGTTACTCCAATGTAATTTAATTGTCTGACTTGTATCTTTTCCACATTCTTTATATTAATTTTTATTTTACTTTGTTTTTTTCTTTTAATACCATCTGGCAACGCGGTTAGGTAAGGAGTTTGAGTTTTTCTCCTTTACTATTTTCTTTTTTCCTTTCTTTATTTTGTGCATTGTTAGAGATTTTTGTTCCTAAAAAGGTATATACTATTTAGAATATGAATCTGATTTAAATTTATGTATGTTAGCATAATACGGAATGTCTTATTTAGTTTGTGTAACTGTCCTTGCATCTTATTGAATTGTACCCTTTTTTGCTTGTACAAGTTCTTAATTAAAATCAATAAAATATTTTAAAATGAAAAGTTATGAGAGACATAGAAAGAGGTAGTTAAAATATTTTCTTCACGTGGTGGGGATTTCAAAACAAGATGGCATGTGGTTAAGGTGAGAGAAATGAGTTTTAAAGGGGATATGAAGGGTAAGGTTTTTTTTCCCTGAGAGAGTGGGTGAGAATGTGTTACCAATGGTGGAACCTTATACAATTTCTACATTTAAGAATCATTTACACAGACGTGTAACTTAGCAAGGAATTGAAGGATGTGAACCCAATGTGTGCAAATGGGATTAATGTAAATGATCAAAAAGGCCAGCATGGATCAAAGGGCCCGTTCTTATGCTCTACAATGACTCTATGGCAGCCTGGTAAATTTCCTCTGCACCATCTTCCATGCAGTCACATCATCCACAGTAAAGGCACCTCAGCCATGTTTGTCCGTGTTCACCAAGTTGGCATTCTGGGCTAGTTCCATTTGCCTGCATTTGGTTCAAATCTTTCTAAACCTTTCCTAGCCACATATCCATCCAAATGTCTTATGATTATGGCAATTGTACCCACTCCTACAGCTTCCTCTGACAGCTCATTCCAGATACTGTCTGCCCGCTGAGTTAAAAAAGTTGCCCCTCAGACCTCCCTCTCCTTAAACTTCGGCCCTCTAGTTCTTGAGTCATCTTCTTATCCATAGAACCAGAGAACATTACAGCACAGAAACCGGCCCCTTCAGCTTCTAATCTGTGCTGATATCATGTGACATCCAGAATTGCACAGATGGGCAGAAGCGATGACTGGATGGGAATAAAAGAAATTTAAACCTATCAGGGAAAATAAATCTGGACATATCCTCCAAAGAGTTTTGGTTCTAGGAATGAGCAGCATCCCTGTGACATCAACATGGGCATTCAGTTCTGAGAAAATGATGCCCTTGCATCTAATGCATTTGCATGGGTAGTTGTGATGGCGTTACTGCCAGGTCCCTAAAATGGATCACTGGATGAATACTAAATGGCATCTGTTTAATGTGTTTTAATGTCATTTCCAATGAGTGAGATGTTGACTGAAGTGAAATGGCTATAAGGCAGGGAGATCAGGAGAAACTTGAGGTGAAAAGACAGCTGAAGAATCAAGGTGAATTGTGTGATGCTGGGTTTCTACTAGAAATAGGTGCTCCAAGAGTCTGATGTACTTCTCCCTTGACTTGATATTTGCACACGCCTCCCCACTTCCCAGCTAACAGGTGTGGGAATCTGTGCAAGTCTATGGCAATGTTGATGTGTGACCAGTAGAAATTTGTTCCATGATGATATGGATTGACTCCACTTTCCTCGTCAAGTCAGAATGATCAGTTACCTTTTGGCTCCTGAGGTTGGTTCACCCTTCACTGTCACATTCCAACCAGGACACAAGCCATCAGGCAACTCAGCTTCAAACTGCCCACAAACAGGAAAATAAAGATTAATGCCATTTTATTAAGACAATCAATTTCTCCTTAAATAAATAAATTAATGAGCATTTCATCCATTCCAATTTCATGTGGCCAACGCAACATCTAGTACAACTGTGCTTGTGAACTCCTCTTTGAGTATTTAATCGATACACCGCTCACTGCTTGTTCCGGAGATCTGAGCTGATTGGAAATACATTAAATTCAAATCAAAGTTCATTGATTGATGGTATTGTGGAGATTATGAGTAAAATGATCAGAATCAGAATTTATTATGTTACGAGCCCAAAGGGCCCCAAAACCCAGCAGCAATAGATATTCAACAAGACAAATGGTTACTTAAACAAAAGTTGTTTTTAATTATCTTTAAACATGAAAACAGTATCACATTTTATCTTATCACTATTAACATACTTAACCTAACTTAACCCCCTTCTAATTCTAAGCGCACGTGCATGTAATGTGTGTGTAAGTTCTGAAAAGTTCTTTGGTTCACAGTCCAATTTCACTTCTCATTCTCCCAAGTTCACTGATTGCAGGCAATTTTTATACTTTGCACAGAATTTAACATTTATGAAGTTCACCCAGCTTTGGTACTTGAAAGGTAAATGGTTACCGCTCAGGAAGGTTCTTGTCAGTTTTCAGAGAGAGATTTGTTGCACGCTGGACACCCACAACTGATTCCTTTTTAATCAGCCACTTCAGTGTCTTGCCAAAGAATCTTGCCCCCTTTAGGGTTCTCCAGATGATAACCTCTTTCTTTCAGGTCACCACAGAGTTCCATTTTGTTTCCCTTATTCCAAGTGAAACATTAGACAGCCAGTCCTCTCCTCTTGCATGAACCACAAGGACTTTGACCAGGCTGAACTAAGAACTCTTAGTCCAGTCTTCCAAATGGGGTTTTCCACAAGCTTGCCAGCTTGTCCTGTTGCTGACTGTAACACTGTAGAACTGATCTCTGTCTGTCTGTCTCTGTCTGTCTGTTGTCTCTTTGTCTCTGTCTGTCTGTCTGTCTGTCTGTCTGTCAGTCTGACTGTCTGTCTGTCTGTCTCTCTGTCTCTGTCTCTGTCTCTGTCTCTGTCTCCGTCTGTCTGTCTGTCTCCCTCTCTCTCTCTCTCTTTCTCTCTCTCTCTCTCTCTCTCTCTCTCTCTCTCTCTCTCTTTGAGAGAAAACCTATTTGACTCTCTCTGCTTGCAAACCACATGATCCTCCTAGAACATTAAGTTCCACTCCAGTCAGTCTGCGGTTTCAACAAGTTCTTTCATCTGTTGCCTTTTTGTAAACAACAATCATTTAGCAAAGTCTCTTGGGCACTCTCCAAAGCTTTTGCAAAAGCCCTGGGTCCAACATGTCTAGCATGAGCAGTATTTTGTATAAGATTTGTTTTAAAATGTTTGTATGTGATCTACACTAAAAAAAACCTGCCCCAATTTATCTTCCAAAAACATATCTATTTACAATACAAATACAATATGATCTGTCACAATTGTCATGAACAAGTCATGAAATTAGTTATTTTGCGGAAGCATCACAGGACAAACATGCATATAAAGCCACCTTACTAAAACAAATAAAAATAATGCATTAAAAAGTCAAAGTATGATGGGGTTCTACAATATTATTGAGCAAACAGCCATTATCAAGCAAAGTTTCTGCAGTCTGGACTACTTTGGAAGTACAGATCAATGTGGATCTCACATCCCAGTTTTCTGTTACATCCTCCACAACAATGGTATAATGTTAGCTCAGCTCATACAGCCCAGGAGCAGGGGGCAGTAAAGCAGGAGGGAAAGTGAAAGGGGATGGAGGAGGCGGCAGAGATGGAGGAAGGAAGGGACTCCTTTCTGGCTGCTATATCTAACATGTTATTAAATTATAACATCTAGTGCAGTGGTCTTCAACCTTTTTTCTTTCCACTCACATATCACATGTGCTCTGTGGTTGGTAAATGTGAACTGTTCGGGTCCTCAGGAGGTTTTCCTGTCACCTTATGCCAGGTTGGGGGTTGCCACTTCCTTCCGTAATGGTTGTTCTCCGGAGCTGGCACTGAGTTCAGGACTTGATAGCCTCTTCTTAATAGTTATTTCAGTATGATTGTGCCTGACTTGTGGATGTTCTATATTGGCTGAAAGCCACACGATGTCCTTGTCAGGACCCTTCATGTTCATGTGAATCCCAGCTCCCACTCCTCATCCTGTCATTTTCTAAACTCATTTGCTCATCTCATCTGAATGTGTTACAAAATCTGTCTTTATCCAAATGAAATTCCCCTGTATAGTTTCCAAATTGCGGCTCATCCATGCCCAAGGCGTGATAGGATACTTAGCATTTCTGGCTGCATTTTGTGGCTATCTCTACAATGTTCTCACAGTCAGATGGAAAATGATAACTATCGCCCCTTAACATTTTGCAGAATTAACTTCACCAAACCCCCCACCGTCTACATTCTGGGAATCACCGGTCATGAGATACTTCAAGGAGCAATCACAGAATTACAGTGGCTATGAGAGCAGGGCAAAGGCAGGATCAGTGCTCCCCATGCATCCTCCACAGGTCTATCAGGAATGTAATGCGATTCTCACAGTTTTTCTGATGAGTGCAGTTGACAAAGTTGTGGCTGAAGCAAGCCGCATGATTAGTTTCCCATGCAGCATGTTGAGCATTCTCTCTCTCTACCCATGGGCCAGTTTGGTCGCTGTATGCACCATGTACTACCAGCTCTGCTACAACCTGCTAAGCCTTCCTTGACGTGGATCAGGACAAGAAAGTGTTAGCCAAGGCCCACAAATCAGAACCTCAAAGATCATCTCCAAGGCATGAGTCATAAATTGCGGAACACTACCCTAAAGGCACTGTGGAGTACGTTCTGAGCACTGCGGTCACTCCTAGCACAATCCCAAATTCAAGTAATGATCACCATTTCAAAATCCATTTGCCAAAGTCATTTTTATTCCACAAGTGAGAGAATAAAAATCCTTATTTCGCACAATTCTCCTACCTTCCTTTCATGCTAATCGTTTCAACCTATTTGAATAATTAATCAATGAAAGATCAATCGAAAGTGACATTGCTGGTCATGTTTATGAATAGCACCATGTCAACCAGTCGCCCAGTCCTGCACAGTCTCTAGGAGTAATACAGGAAAGTCTGCGACACTGTGACTGAAGTAAGTTCATGAGTAGGGTGGAAGGCTGATGATACCTGTGAAGGGTGATCTTGAAAGTTGTGAACTTAGAAGACATCAAATGGTGCCACAACACTAGGACTGGCAGCAATCTGGGTGACCAGGCTGACTGGAAAGGTGAAGACACGTGGTACCTGCTGCCACCCTGAGAGAGAATGGCCGATGTCAGATTGGAGGACCCAGTACCACTCATAGATCCCAGGAATCTGTTGGGAGCAGATAGGCCCTTCGGCCCTTCTAGTCTGTGCTGAAACCTCGTTCCATATATCCATGATGCACGTTCAAAGGCTCTTTGAATGAAAGTAATGAGTTTGGACCATTGACCGCATCAAACTTCCAGTGAATTGTTCAGACGAGCTGCTTCCATTGAGGTTCCTATAAGCACTAAAACATTGGGCTTAATGGATGGATCAGCATTTATTGAGATTGAGCTGGCCCTGCCTGAAAAGATTTTCCTCCAGATTCTGTTCAAAGTTAAACGCGAAAGTCTGCATTATGCGTTCACTTCTCTTCAAAGTTATGTGCCAGTAGGGGGCAGTGCTCCCCTATTTTCTATGCATTTCCTATATACCTTCAGGCAGGCCTACTAATAGCTCATGCAGTGACCTGTATGTTCCCATCAACCTTTGTAAGTAGGGGTCCCTTTCAAAATAATCACCTTCATCTTCAGGCCAGAACTGATGTGAAATCTTGCACTCTAGATAGCTTGTACTTCTTGCATGTTGAGGTGCCAAGCCACTCCTACCTGGAGCTACATGTGCTACACTCTGTGCTGTGTTATGATTCAATGTCATTGGAGTCATGTTTGTGTGGGATTCCTGAACTCCCTGAAAGAGAGTACATGCTAACTGTTTAGCAGCGAGCTGTTGACAATTCCCAGCAAGTTCTGGCCTCGTTTGAAAGAGGTAAATATGTTCATTTCAATTTTTTTCAGGCTAAATATACTGAAATATGTATGAAATGAAACAAAAGCAAATGAGCTGAGTTAAAGAGTTGTCTACCTAAGCTCATCCCATTTGTCCCATGCCCCTCCTTAAAATTTTGCAATTTTGCTCACGTCTACCAATTCCTCCGAAACCTCGTTCCATACATCCATGATGCTCTGTATGGAAATAGGTGCTGCCAGGTGCCTTTTTTAAACCTTTGCCCTCCCACCTTAAATCTATACCTTCTAGTTTTAAGATTCCTTTATTGTCACGTCATAAATTTACAAAATTTCTCCAACTTTTCCTTGCTGTGAAGATCCAGGCCTGATCCAATATGCTCTGCAAAATGGCACTGCATTCAATCCATTGAATTAATGAGCTCCACTCTGCATCAGCAGTTGGTACGTCCCAGAGGTACTCTGATGGCCTTTCTCAGCACTCTGTTCTCAGCAAATTTCAGTAGTTGTTAAAGCATCTTTAATTCAGAAATTTTAAATAATTTTATTAAGTAATTAAATGTAAGTTTATGTGTCACAAAATATTTGGTACAGTAAGAAATGTTCTTCTGCAAACAGACAAATAGGCTATCTCTAACAACCATATAAATTTACAGAGTGGAGTTATACAATGAAAAGGAAGATCAATTAGCACCAAGCAAGGGCAGCGCTGTGATGGGATTCATTCAGAACCCTGATGGTTGCAGGAAGAAGCAGTCTTTAAGACTGTTGGAGCGTGCTTTCACACTCTTAAGTCGTCTTCCCACCAGGAGGAGAGAGAAGAGAGTTGTGTAATGGGCCCTTCAGTAGACCGGCAGCAGGAGATACAGATGGAGTGCATGGAGGGGAGGGATGCTCCGAGCTGCATTCATTACCTTCAGTAGCTTCTTGCGTTCCTGAGAAGAGCCACTCCTGTGACATGTGGTGATGCATTCAACAAGTGTACTTTTGACGGTGCATCTGAGGAAGGTTTAGAGGGTTAGGGGAACGTGCCAAATTTCTTTCATCTTCCAAGCAAGTCGGGACATTTAACTCTCATATCCCAGGACAGGTCATCAGAAATATTTATTCTTAAAAACCTGAAGCTATCTACTTTTTACTTCCAAAATAAAAATAATAAATTGTTCAAAGTATACTATATAATCGTAAACTGACTAAAAATAACTGAAAGCCAGCATCTCTAGCTTCAAGGACAGCTAACAGAACCTCCTGTTGGTACACTAATCCCAGACTATTCCCACATGTCAAAAGGATTGTGCACAATTGCCAACCACATTTTTCCGCACTGGGAATCTTTCTTATCTATTCATCTCTTTTAATTTAATTCAATTAGTTAAGGGTTTATATTTTTTCTTCACAAGTACCCATTAGGTAACAGCAAGTTAGAATCTTGGTATATATGTACACTATTCAACATGTGCAACAATCATCATCAACAAATATAAATATAAGTTAAAATATAAAGAAAAATAAATAAACCCATATCCTAATTTTGTCATTTTAATGAAGGTCTTTAATCGTGAGTCAATGGTCATTGCCAGATGGATAGAAGGAAATATTAAAGATGCTCTCAAGATCTTCTTCCAAAAGTGTAACATTCTCACTGGCTCTTGAGAATCTCTGGCCTGTAGCCATCCAAAAGCAGAAGAAGCACTGAGGATGGCAAGGGGAATGTCCGTCCATCAAGAACACAGTGTCAATGGTGGAAGAAGTATACTGAAGAAGAGGATGACAGAAGGAGAGTGTTCCGAGCTATCTCATTTCATTGCACAGAAGCAGAAGTCAAAGACATGCTGAATGGGTGGTGGGAAAGAATAATTTCCCACAAATATTTTCCTAATTTCAATACCTTTCACTTTCTCACACATTATTCTGACCTCATCACTTTTGGTCATCTTCTTTCCATGGCCTTCAACCCTTATTGATTCCCAACCTGACACTGCCCATTTCCACCCAAGATCCACAAACCCAATTGACCAGAAGACCCATTCCTTCCACCTGCTCCTGCTCCATTGACCTGGTACCTGCTTACTCCGACTTTTGTCCCTCCCTGGTCCAGTCCATCTATACCTACATCCACAATACCTCACACGTCCTCCATCCCTTCAACAATTTCCAATTCCCTGAACTTGACTGCCTCATCTTCTTAATGGACATCCGATCACCATACAAATCCATCTCCCATATTGAAGACCTCAAAGCCCTTAATTTCTTTCTACAGACCCACCATCCTGCTGGCAGAACTTAACCTCAACCTCAGTAACCTGCTTTGACTCCAAGTCTAAGTGGTAGTCATATGTACCCGTATGGCCCCAGCTATGCCTTCCTTTTTGTTGGCTACATGGAGCAATCCATGCTACAAGCCTATAGAGCTACTACATTGATGACTCCAGTGGTGCTGCCTTATCCTTATGCACCCATGATAAGCTAGTAAATTTTATCCACGTTGCTGCCAACTTCCATCCCGATCTCAAATTCACTTGGTCCATCTCTAGCAACTTGATCACTCTGTCTCCATCTTGGGAGACAAACTTTTGACAGTCAATTTCTACAAACCCACCAACTCCAACAGTTCCCCTTCACAACTGCTCCCCATTAAGGATTCTATTCCTTTTTTCCCAATTCCTCTGTCTCCATCACATCTGCTCCCAGGTCAAGATCTTCCATGTGAAGTCATCTGAGCTAACCTCATTCTTCAAAACATGTCTTTCACTCCACTACCATTAACTTGGGCCTCATCCACATATCCTCAATTTCCTGCACATCTGCCCTGGCCCCCTCCACCACCAGATGCAGCAAGGCCAGGATTCCCCTTGCCCCTACCTATCACACCAGCAGCCTCCGCTCCACATATCATCTTCAGCAATTTCCCCCACCAGACATATCTTCCCCTCTCCTCCCCTCAACACCTTGCACAGGGACCACACCCTCCGTGATTCTCTTGTCAACTGCTCCCCACCAATCACTCTCTTGGCACCCACACTTCCTCCCTCACCACCACTTGGAGCCCCAAACAGTCCTTCCAGTTGAAGTAGCACTTCCCTTGTGATTCTGCAGGGGTCATCTACTGCATCCAGCGCTCCTGGTGTGGTCTACTCTACATCAGAGAGACTGGACATAGACTTTGATGAGCACCATTGCTCTGTCCACCGCAATAGCAGGGATCTCCCAAAGGTAACCCATTTCTATTCGCCATCCCCTTCCCATGCCAAGATGTCTGTCCTCTTCCTGCCCCCTTCGTACCTCCTTCCCCCTCCTCCCCTTTTTTTTCATTCAGGCATCTGCCTACTCTTTGCTCACACCTTGACAAAAGGATCAGGCCCAAAATGTCTTTGCCTTCAATTGATGCTGTGGGGCCTGCTGAATTTCTCCAATGTTTTTGTGTATTAATCCCCATTTTGGTTTTTGAACCAGCCCCCAATACTTCAGTATTTTGTTATATCTGGAGTCAATAGCTGCTTCATCATGTACTGACTCTGTCTTCGTATGGAAGCATTGTTTCCAATCCCAGTTTGTTGGACAACAAGGCCAACATTTTCCATTTATTCCATGGTTATTCCCCTCAGAGGAAAAAGGTAGATCTCGAGGAGGTGGGTGTCAAACCTTTGCTTCTTTCCTGAAAGCAAAATAAAGTCTACAGACATATTGAGTCAAGCGACAACTGTAAATGAAAGTGAAAAGTCATACTTTATTAAAGAGAAGAGTTTGCATGGCTTTGTTGATTTTATAATTATATAAAAACACCAAATATTTCAGAAAAATAACATTTAAGTTTAACAGTCTAGTAAATATTGGCCGTTTATTTGAGAACTGCATTTAAATCAATTTTAACTACTTAATAAACAAAATATGCTTCAGCAAAGACAATTGATATGCAGAGTAAATGGTCCGTGTTGTTTTCCCCAGGTAAGAACCATGCAGAATACAAACATGATGGCTAAACCATCAAAATGATTGAGGATACCCTTACATATGGAATTTAAACAGACCCACACACGCATTCTCCCACATCCACACACCTTTCCTACTCTAAAATGTCCCTTGTATTGTGGCAGTTGTGTTCTCTTTAAGAAATCCATCCAAAGGGCTACGCTGAACTATATGACTTTAAATATTAATGGAATACATAACCAAATTAAAAGGAAGAAACTACTAAATTTAAATGAATAAATGTATTCCATTAGAAAGAATAACATATAGGTTAAGAAATAATATTGAAATATTCGAACAAGTGTAGGAGCCTTACATTAAATACAATAGCGAAAACCTACCGGGGACAAACATTACCTAAGTTGATGGAAGGAGAAGGAAAGAAAAGAATGGACTCTGTAGAATTTCTGGTGTATTTTTGTTGAATGACAACATTGTCTGACTGGCTTAATGCAACCTAGATTGTATACCTAAAATGGATGAGGGGGAGGGGTGGGGGGGTGGCTTGGGAGGAGGGGGGGGGAGAAAAAGTCACTGTATATGTGTGAAAAAGAAATAGTGTATATCATGGCTAATGTGATTTATGGTGTGAAAAATAAAAAATTTAAAAAAAAAGAAATCCATCCTAAAATTAGTCTAGTTGAACTTCAAAATGAAGCGTCTTTTTTCCTGAGACTCTCAGCCTTATTTGTAATCATGAGGAATGTTTTGCGAAGGTCACTATCAGTGATCTGGAAGGTTATTCATGATCACCTGTTCCTTACCATGCACCACTGTTGTCAAGTGTTGGCAACACTAGGGATAGATGGGATCAAAACAAAAACTGGATGTTGACATGAGCCGATATTATGAAATGACTGTGATCTCTGACTCAGTGATAGCACATTTTGGATGCAAAATATGGATCGCAGCCCCACTTGATGAGTATAAAATCTCAGCTGACTTTCCTGGGGCAGTTCTGAAGGACATCTACACTACTGGATGTGCCTTGTTTCTAATGAGAAATTAAGGATTTGCCACCCATTTTTGGAGTGATGATTAAGACCCCATCACATTGTTGTTTATGTAAATTTAAATGTAGACATACAACACAGTAACAGGCCCTCTTGACTCACAAGCCCATGCCGCCCCAATTAACCTACAACCCCTGGTACATTTCAAAGGGTGGGGTGAAACTGGAGCACCAGGAGGAAACCCTTGCCTCACAGGAAACTTGACAGAAATAAATTAGCTGGTCATAATGAAATTGCTATTTTTCAGTGTACTTATTATGCTATATTTTCTGTGTTCAATATCTCATTTGGGGCATGGCACTGTGATTCATCGTAAATTACACTTAAATAAGTGCTATTTTTCTTTCTATAGTAAATAGAATACACACAGCTATTTTAAAAATCACATTTCCAGACAAAACATGAATTCACATTTATTTTCCATGTGTGTGAACTTTTAAGCTTTCTGATGAGGCAGAGAGAAAGATATACTTCTCTAGGAAAAGGTTGATGGTCCAAAAGAATACACTACACCAAGGTTTTGAATATAGAATATACCGGAAAGACTTAGCAGATCAGGCAGATTCATTGGAAAGAGAAACAAAGTTAAAGTTTCGGGCCAAATAGCCTTGACCTTGCACCTGTAATATTAGCTCAGTTTCACTTTCCACACATGCTGCCTGGCTTGCTGAGTGCTTTTATCTCGGATGTCCGACAGTTTCAATTTTCTTTATACCAAGGTGTTCAGGTCAGGCATGTCACTTGAGGGACCACCTTTAAATCCAGTAGAACTTACCTTAATGTCCTAGTCTGCACCCATGGGTGCACATTATTAGTCAAGCAATGTTTATTTAATGTTCAAGTTTTAAACCATGCTAGAGCAGTCTTCAAGGAGGTCACCTATGATTCTGCTCCGCTTAAAGTGCATTCACATTTGTTTTGTTTTCTCCTGTCACATAGATTTCCTTTCTTCATTAGTTTTCAGATACTTACGAACAGTTCACAATAAGTTCTCAATCATTTCTGCTTTGGGTGATAATGATTTAACTCAGACATGCAAGAGGAAATGATTTGTATCTTGGAATGCATCTCACAATGTTTCTCATCCAACAATGCATGAAGAGGCAAAATGCTTTGGAACACCACACATTTTTGACTCTGTCAGCATTTCGTTTCTGCAGCAAAACATATTAAAACCTTCATACTCACCCTTAAGGCCATCAAGTTTGCTCTGTTCGAGTCGTGCACTGGGGACTCTCGATTCGCATCAATCCCGGCTAGAAAGCAGATATACAACAGGACTGAGACCACGTGAGCTCCGATTAGTTGCCTGACAAAGCAAATGGAGATAAATGCAAAGCACACGAAAGCTCTGCTTATCCATGGCTGTAATTCAAATGACAACATCTCATTATAGAGGTGGTGGATAGAAATGACTGCGCTTCAGAACAGCTCTTCTTGCCTTCAGTGTTCTAAGGGTAGTCTGATACCTTTAAAAAATATAGAGATAAAAATAATTCATCAACTTCGTTGGCCCCAAGGAGAAAATAGCTTTGTTTCAAACTAGTTTTGTGGCGTAAATGGGGGGCGAGAGCTTTCAACATTCATTTCTTAGACTGCACTCTGAATTCTCAGAACTCAAACGCAACCCGTTGGTTCATGATACGCACATAGACCCATAAAATTATACAAAACTACGTATCCTTGTGCAGCCTGTTCTACCTACCAGCCATCCAACTGCAATCAATAACTTGTGATGATTTTTGGTTAAAGTGACAGCAGATTAATATTGTTACTGAGAATGCATCAATCAAACCTGATGCTTTCTTGGCTTGTATTCGTGCAAGCAAGGTGTATCTACAGCATTCATTGGATGATAATCAGGGAGATTGACCTAGGTATCATTAAAGCATTGACTTCAGACATCCGAGTTGAGAAATGCCAACTCAGCACAGATCAGGAAATGAAACCCAACGTCTTTCATGTTTGCATCACTCAGGTTTGCTTTGAATAGTTCATTACCAAGCGAGCCATGAAAAGAACTTATCTATTTTTTAAACTAATAGCTTCCTGTATGCACTCGCCATGATTGATTGTTACACGACTCTGCTCAAGAGGGCAGTGTTGACTCTTAATTTATTTTATCGACCACAGCATAGGTGTTTGTCCTGTGACAGCAACGGGATGAATTTAATCAAAGCTGCAGTCATGCTGTGTGAGCTCTTTGCCTGACCCATTGTTGATTTTTTTTCCCCCTGAGGGATATTTTATTGTCCAAATGTCTGTTCACATTATCCACTATGCAGATTTGGTTTTGCTGAACATTACACACGAGTGCTTCACTATAATGTCATTGCTTGTGTATCAAATTCTTGCTAAAGCCTGATATTTGTAACAGTTGGCAACCACAAATTCCAAACAGTGGTGTTCTATACTGATTTTCATTCATTCTTACAGAAGATGCTGGAATGATATGGCTTCGACCGACATTTCTGACTGTCTCTTTACGTCAGCACAGCCAAACTCAAATCAATGTATTAACGTCTGTTCAAGGATCCACAGAGAGGTGATATTCTGTTCCTTTACTAGTTACTGAGTTAAATAGCTTACTACATTTCTGAGATTGGATACCTGATTTTAGTTGCAAGATCAAGTAAGAACGCTTCCTATTTTATCTCTGCTTTCATGCTCCGGATCATAAAATGTATCAGAATGTAAGGGGGCCATTCAGCCCATCCTGCCAATGCCAGGTTTAAGAAAGCTCTATCCAGTTCTTCCTATTCTGTTACATTTCATCTTTGCTCCACCCATTTCTCTAATGTTTTACTGTCACGGAAATCATTTAATCTGATTATCACCAGGTAGTGTAACTGGGACAAATGCATTGATATGAGAATTGACATTCCTATGGATTCTAATCCATAAGCTAATTTGACAGGGGTATGGGAACCAGAGTGATAGGGAAAAGGGTAGGGAAGATAAAGTAATGGCCAGGAAAATTAAAATAGGAAAAGTAATGTTGGGAGGAGAAAGTAAAAAATCAGATGGTGCAGTAAGTTTTCGGGTCAATGAGAGTGTTAAGAAAATTACAAAGAAAAATAGTGGGCAGAAAAATCAAAAGAAAAGGTTACAGAAGTCACTAGATATTAAAAGGACAAAGAGCATGAGGGCACTTTATCTGAATGCCTGCAGTATTAGAAATAAGGTTAGTGAACTTGAGGCGCAAATCGGTACCCATGCCTATGATTTGGTAGCCATCACGGAAACACGGCTACAAGGTGACCCTAATTGGGAATTAAACTTTCAAGGGTATCAGGTGGGGCAAAGAGATAGACAGGATAGTAAGGGAGGTGGAGTTGCACTCTTAATCAAAGATGAGCTCCAGACAGTAGTGAGGAATGATATAAGATCTAAAGAGCATAATGTTGAGTCCATTTGGGTAGAGATAAAGAATAACAAAGGGAAAAAATTATTGGTGGGTGTTATCTATCGCCCACCATATAACAATAGTTTAGAGGCACAGGAAATACATAGAGAGATAAGTGAGGCATGTAATAATGATATGGCAGTAGTCATGGGGGACTTTAAC
The DNA here is from genome assembly GCF_036971445.1 of Narcine bancroftii. Classification (NCBI taxonomy): domain Eukaryota; kingdom Metazoa; phylum Chordata; class Chondrichthyes; order Torpediniformes; family Narcinidae; genus Narcine; species Narcine bancroftii. The sequence continues at coordinate 35,884,632 of NC_091480.1, read as the reverse complement.
TTCCACATAGATTGGGAAAATCAAGTTGGTCGTGGGTGTCTGGAAGAGGATTTCATAGAATGCATCCGCGATAGCCTTCTTGAGCAGCATGTTAAGGAACCCACAAGAGAAAATGCTCTCCTGGATCTAGTGTTGTGCAATGAGATAGGTAGAGTAAATGATGTAATAGTCAGAGATCATCTGGGAAATAGCGATCATAGTATGATTGAATTTCTCATTCAGATGGAAGGGGAAATAGTTCGATCTAAAACTAATATATTATGCTTAAACAGGGGTGACTACCATAGGATGAGGGAGGAATTGGGCAGAGTGGACTGGGAGCATAGGCTAATTGATGAAACAGTTGAGGAACAGTGGAAGATTTTCAAAGAAATATTTTGTAATGCTCACAAAAATATATTCCGGTCAGGAAAAACGGAAGCAAGGGAGGGAAAAATCAACCGTGGTTAACAAAGGAAATAAAGAAGAGTATAAAATTGAAGGCGCAGGTGTACAAAGCTGCAAAGAGCAGTAGGAAACTGGAAGATTGGGAAAACTTTAAGAGACAACAAGGGGTTACAAAGCGGGTAACAAGAAATGGGAAAAAGGATTATGAAAGTAAATTGGCACAAAATATAAAGACAGAAAGCAAACAATGTTATAAATATATAAAACGGAAGAGGGTGGCCAGAGTTAACATAGGACCCTTGGAGGATAAGAAAGGAAAACTGGTAGCAAAACATGAGGAAATGGCCAAGGCATTAAACAAATATTTTGTGCCAGTCTTCACGGTGGAAGACATGTCCAGCATGCCCAAGTGCGGAGTTAAGGATGCGAATGTTGGGGAGGGCCTTGATAAAATAGTTGTTACAAAGGAAGTAGTGATGGAGAAACTAATGGGACTAAAGCCAGACAAATTACCTCGTCGTGATGATATGCATCCAAGGGTTCTGAAGGAAATGGCAGAAGTTATAGTTGATGCATTGGTGGTCATATACCAAAATTCTTTGGATTCTGGGCAGGTCCCGGCAGACTGGAAGACAGCAAATGTCACACCACTTTTTAAGAAGGGATGTAGGCAGAAGACTGGAAATTATCAGCCAATTAGCTTGACATCTGTGGTTGGAAAAATGCTTGAAGCCGTCATTAAAGATGAAATAGTGAAACTTTTGGAACGTAAGGGTTCAATCAGGCAGACGCAGCATGGTTTTAGAAAGGGAAGATCTTGTTTGACAAACTTGTTAGGATTCTTTGAGGATATAATGGATGCGATGGATAGAGGGGAACAGGTTGATGATGTATATTTGGATTTCCAGAAAGCGTTTGATAAGGTGCCGCACAAGAGACTTATCAGTAAGTTACAAGAAAGTGAAGTCCGGGGAAGTATATTGGCCTGGATTGAAAATTGGTTGTCTGACGGGAGGCAGAGAGTCGGGATAAATGGGAGTTTTTCGGGTTGGCAGAGAGTGGTAAGTGGGGTGCCGCAGGGGTCAGTGTTAGGCCCACAACTGTTCATCATTTACATTGATGACTTGGAGGAGGGGACAAAATGTGGTGTAGCCAAGTTTGCGGATGACACCAAATTGAGTGGAAGAGCAAATTGTAATGAGGATGTGGAGAGTCTGCAGAGGGATATAGTTAAGCTGGATGAGTGGGCAAAGGTCTGGCAGATGGAGTACAATGTTAGTAAGTGTGAGGTTATCCACTTTGGCAAGAAAAATAAAAGAGCTGAATATTATTTAAAGGGTGAAAAACTACAGCATGCTGTTGTGCAGAGGGACTTGGGAGTGCATGTGCATGAATCGCAAAAAGTTAGGTTGCAGGTGCAGCAGGTTATTAAGAAGGCAAATGGAATGTTGGCCTTCATCGCTAGAGGAATTGAATTCAGGAGTAGGGAGGTAATGTTGCAACTGTATAAGGTATTGGTGAGACCGCACTTGGAGTACTGTGTCCAGTTCTGGTCTCCATATTTGAGGAAGGATATACTGGCTTTGGAGACGGTCCAGAGGAGGTTTACTAGGTTGATCCCTGGGATGAAGGGGTTGACTTATAATGAAAGATTAAATCATCTAGGATTGTATTCGCTCGAGTTCAGAAGAATGAGAGGAGATCTTATAGAAACATATAGGATTATGAAGGGTATGGATAGGATAGATGTAGGAAGGTTTTTTGAGCTGGCCGGGGAAACTAAAACGAGAGGACACAGTCTCAAGATTCGGGGGAGTAGATTTAGGACAGAGATGAGGAAAAATAGTTTTTCCCAGAGAGTAGTGAATATTTGGAATTCTCTAACCAGGGAAGTGGTTGAGGCTGCCTCATTAAACATATTTAAAATTCGGTTAGATAAATTTTTACATGATAGAGGAATTAGGGGATATGGGGAGAAGGCAGGTAGGTGGAGTTAGGTCATAAATTAGATCAGCCATGATCGTATTGAATGGCGGAGCAGGCTTGATGGGCCATTTTTGGCCTACTCCTGTTCCTACTTCCTATGTTCCTATGTTCCTATCAATTCATCTTTGGAATATGAATTTGAATCCAGTTCAGGCTGATAGGACAGAATATTGTTGTTGAGTCTAAACTAAGTGTGTCCGGCAATATCATTTTCACAAATGGTCATGACTGGACTTTGAACTTTGATTGCAATATTTAGAGGAGAGTTAGTTTGATACACTGGAGTAATGATGCACTCCATACAAATTGCACTATAATTATTTTCACATGTGGACTACTCACCCTAAACATCAGAAATAAAATAATTTGGGGTCTAAGTTCTGAAGGTGGGGGGCAGCATGGTAGCTGATATCAGTGTTGTTTCTGATATTCTACCACAGCTGTGTTCTCTATGTGCACTTTCACACCAAAACCTTTTGTCTCTATTATATCCCACCAATACAAGGATTGGAGAGAGTGGAGGACATGTGAAATGTGGGTGCACGCACGTGTGTGTGTGTGTGTGTGTGTGTGTGTGTGTGTGTGTGTGTGTGTGTGTGTGTGTGTGTGTGTGTGTGTGTGTGTGTGTGTGTGTGTGTGTGTATGTGTGTGTGTGTGTGTGTGTGTTATCAAATAAATTGCAGGAAAGTTTGAGGAGATGGTTGAAGAAGGACCTTTGGGAGGAGATTGGGGGGGATGAGGGCAGGGAGTGGAAAATCTTACAGAATTGGGGAAGATTGAAAAGGGTAATCACTACTCAGGAACTGACTGGTGTCTAGTGAGTTAATAGGTTTGAAGCTGGTGAGATGGTTGATGAAAAGTTTGGGGAGGGAATTATGAAAGATCAGAAATCTGATAAAGTATCATGGATACTGGGAGAAAGATCAGCGGGGATATAGTGACTGGAATAATAAGGATGTGAACAGTGACTGGAGATCGATCGATTTTGGAATGCAGGTCTGGGCTAAAGGAACTTGGGGACAACCTCAGATGCCTACCTATAGCCCAGGTATGCAGTGTCCTTTAACTAATGCTGTATTAGCCTCATCTCTGGTTAAGATTAACTCTTTCTTTTGAGATCCACACCCTTCATATTTGCATAACTGAAGATCTTTCAAATGATGTCAGTTGTGTGTGGTTACAGCTCCTGTCACTGGGCAATGGCAGCCACCAGATGACCCAGATTGAATTTCCATTAGTGTACAATTCATGCACAAAGTACCCGGGTGCGGCTTTTTTAATTTAGACATAAAAGGCCTTCCTGGCCCACAAGCCCATGCCACCCAAAAACCCCAATTTATCTACAATCCGCGATCAGATTGAAGGATGGGAGGAAACTGGAGGAAACCCACGCAGACACGGGGAGAACATACAAACTCCTTATAGAAGGTGCCAGATTTGAACCCTGGTTGCTGTGTAATAAAACTGCTCCAACCGCTAAGCTAAATGTGCCATTTTAATCAGGTTTCAACTTGCATAAACTTGAAAACGCTTCTTTGCATCTTTCTCACTGCAGTTCCATTAAATTATGAAATAATTAGGACATTCATTCTGAAGTCCATGTATTTACAAATGTCTCTGGATCAGCTGTCGGTCAGCAGAACATGGGTTGATTTTCTTGCAGAGTTGGACTGATCGCTATTTTCATTCTCTCTTCCTGCCCATCCCTGTTTGGCGGCAGTACAATGTTTTATCTGTCATCTCATCTGAGATCAGGCTATTGAAAGCAAATATAAGGCTGGGTGACACGGTTCACCTGGCGTAACACAACCCTATTACAGCACCTGTAGCTTGGCTTCAAATCCAGCACTGTCGGAAAGGAGTTCGTGCATTCTCCCCGTCACCTGTGCGGGTTTTTTTTCCCATGCACTCCGGTTTTCTGTGACCCTCCCCTTGGTAGGTTAATTGGGTTTAATTGGGCTGCACAGGGTTCAATAGCCGGAATTGGCTTCTACTGTGTTGTAAATGAATTTAAATTTGATTTTAATCGAGTTGATAGATGCAGTGCCACTCGTAACTTCATTGGAATTACTATGCGGCGTGCTCACAATTCACTTATTCCAAATGACAGCTTTTCTTTTTTTCTTTCTTTGGCTTGGCTTCACGGACGAAGATTTATGGAGGGGGTAAAAGTCCACGTCAGCTGCAGGCTCGTTTGTGGCTGACAAGTCCGATGCGGGACAGGCAGACGCGGTTGCAGCGGCTGCAGGGGAAAATTGGTTGGTTGGGGTTGGGTGTTGGGTTTTTCCTCCTTTGCCTTTTGTCAGTGAGGTGGGCTCAAATGACAGCTTAACCTTACCGTAACTCTACCAAAAGCCAACAGATGTGTGTTCAATTTACATTAATACAGAGAGAAGGAGGATTGAAGCAGATAAGCACAGTGCAGGATAAAAATCAGTGGAGAGAGAACATTTTTAGGTTGGTATATATTGCATCCAGGTTTGCAAATAGTGAAGGACATTTTTAATTTATGGTGGTGGTTTCTACAAACACATTGATCGATGTATCAGTAGATAATACTTGGAAATAATTATTTTCGGATGTAAGTTTAACTTACATGAATATATAGAAAGCTGCAGATTAAGTAATATATCAGCTGGAGTGCTTGGTAGTACAGCAAGTGAGAAATCAAGAAAATCAACCATCCATCAAGTTAACCTGGAAAAATGATTTTGTAAATAAAGGAATGTTAAAGGCATAAAAATAAAAAAAATGACAGCCTTCGTTTATTTTGTGCAACTGTTTCAGGTGGGGATTGTCTTCTTGATAGATCACATCCAATAAGAGATTTTGCAGAGAAGCAAGATCAATCAAAGTTCTTTTTCAGTTCCTGAGATGTTGCTCACTTTTCAGTTTGTGCAGATCAAGGAATGATTAAGTGATATCCTACCCTGAATCTTGTATTTTAAATTGAATCTTCTGTTGATAGGACACCAAATTATAGGCTTGAAATCAAGGCGAGAGACCATGGACTAAAAGGGGCTGGTACCCAAATAGATTAAACGGGGTGTGCAGGTCATGCCGGATTTGATCTCTGGTCACTGGTGCTGTAATAGTGTGGCACTACCACTGTGCTAACCGTATGGCTCATAGTAAGTGGGCAGGGACTGCTGAACATTCGGATACTGAAGATGAGAGCGATAAAATTAGCTTTCGAAAAACACTAGTTGAGTCCATTTCAGAGCTTCTATAATTGGAAAGATGATGTTTTAGAGACGGCGGAGAAGTGAATCCTGAAATCAGGAATGACATTTCTTCATTGTCATGTAATAACACATTAAAAATGTACCACACTCAACAGGATATACTTTCACTTTTTTCCACCATAAGGCAAACAAAGAGTGGCCATAATAATTGGTCAGGGCTCCCAACTATAGGAGAAGGAGAAGCAAAGGAGAATCCCTTCACAGGCACTGAGTGTTCATGGATTTGCCTCTTCAGCTCCTCAGACTCCTGTTCGATTCATTGGCATTCCGATCAAAACCTCCAGCATGACCAGGGAGCCCTCAATCCCAAAGCCCTTCCAGAGTCCCTCTTGCCCTCTTGAATCCCCACTCTGACACCCAGTTCCCATGAGCCAGTATACAACTGCCCACAGCCCTTGCAGGTCCCCTATATTGGCAGCCCACAGCCCTTGCAGGTCCCCTATGTTGGCAGACTGAAGAAACTGAAGTTATTCTCCTTTATTGTAAGGAAGTTGGAAGGGAATTCGGAAGAAGAATTTAAACTCATGAAGGACTCCACACATCCCGCAGGTAAACCATTCCCCCTTCTGCCATCTGCACTCAGGCCCTTATGTCCAGAGTGGGAAACAACTTTTTCCCCCAAGCCATCAGGCTCCTGAACTCCCAGTACAGATGTGGTTAGTGTACCGTGGACGTTCAGTGTATACATCTTAATACCTTAATATTTTAATGTGTTAACTGCTTTCCTAACTTACATCTATGTAAATATGCTCCGTGGTCCTGGAGAAATGCTATCTCGTCCTACCATGCGAGAATGGTATGAACAATAAATAAAGTTGACTTGACTTGAAAAAAAAATACATAGGGAAAAACTCAACAGTGGAGAACTATGGAACAAATAATAAAGTTGGTTGGCAAAAAAAAATACAGAGACATAAGGATAAATGCTTTTACAAAGTTAGTGATTCGGGATTGGAATGTAGATATGATTGTATTGTTCTAATGGGAGCTGGATAAATATCTAAAAATAAGGAATTTTCCAGGCACTAGGGAGAGGTAGGGAGTGGTACGAGCTATGACTGTTCTTCCAACTTGACAGGTCAGTGCGACAAGAGAAAAAAATTCTGAGATAGGGTTTAGACCAGTGGTTTTCAAACTGCCCCCCTAAACTCACGTTCCACCTTAAATAATCCCTATGCCATAAGTGCTCTGTGATTAGTAAGGGATTGCTTAAGGTGGTGTGTGAGAGGGAAGGGAAGATTGAGAACCGCTGCTCTAGACCCAATTGTTACTGAAATATTTTGCTTGAGAAAAATTGTCATTGACCCATTTCCTTTGGAGTTATGAAACCGTGCACATAATGAGTCAATGAGGTATGATTAAAACAGTGGTTTTTCAAACCTTTTCTTTCCACCCACGTACCACCTTAAGCAATCCCTTACTAATCACAGAGCACCTAAGGCAAAAAGGTAGAATATAAGTTGAAGGGGGCAGTTTGAAAACCACTGGTTTCGTGCAAAAGTTGGATGGGGGTCAGAATTGTGAGGGATGGTGGTGTCATGATCAACTGCCGGGGTGGGGGGGAGCTCTGATGGGTCAGGTTTCAATTGATTGTGGAGCTTGAAATAATGATGTCGTTTTGTTGGGGGTGGGGTGGGGGAGGAGAGGTCAGCCATGCAATCAGGTCAAGGTTTGATGATTGTTGAGGGGTTCCAAAAAGATCCTTTTAAAGAATAAATAAAGGAGGCAGCACAGTTGTGGGCCTGGTCTGTCAGCTTGCTTTAAAGCACACTAGAGTGAAAGTCGGCTTCTGAATGCATAGGCCAGGCTATGTCCACAGTCCTCTTGAAAATACATTTCCAAGTATGATCTACTGATACCACAATCTTAAATTAAATCTGTAAATAAAGAATTAGAATATGCATCAGAAGCCATGGGACATCTGCATGACTGGGAACAGGGCCATGCTAAAGTACAAAGGAGGCCAGGCCTCTCTGGAGGTCTTCAAAGAACTTGGAGAGTATAAAGAGCTGGATCTCACTGGGTAATTTCTGGGGCTATGTGGGGAATTTCAGTGCATGCAGCTTCTTGGACTTCCAGCTAGATTAGGATGCAGGAATACATCAATCACTCCCCTCTGCTCGATGAGAAATACAATGGACAAGTTATGGTCTTGTTGAAGTTCCTTGCATTACTCTGGAGCAATGTTTCTCAACCATTTTTACCCTTGTGGAACACTTGAAATAGTTTTCATGTCTCAGGGAACCCCTGCATAATAATTATTGTATACCATTATTAATATCTATCTCTTTCATATATGGTAAACATTATATTTTTTTTAGATAATTTGTTTAAGGAAGAAGTGATCCTTTTTTTTGTCAAATTTATTGGCAATGCCAAAAAAATCATACTGCTCATTTATGAGACCGCACACCGAGGTTTTCATTTTAAATAATAAGAGGTTGAAGCCTTTATTATAATAACCAAGGATTTTCCAACAATATGCCGTCCGTGTATAGTAAAATTACAAATGTAAAATTAAACAAAAATTACTCAAAAATGCATTCGCCTATTTATCACTGTTTCGCGCGGATCCCCTAGCGACCTCTTGCGGAACCCAAGGGTTCCGGGGAACCCTGGTTGAGAAACACTGCTCATCTCTCTGACCATGCACTAGATTAGACTCCACTAATTTCTATTGAGGTTGTAGGCCTAAGGATTGAGAAATAGAATGAAGCGTCATCACTGTAAAACCATGAAATTAATGCAGAGCGCTCTTCTGACTGTGCACTGTGAATTTACTGAAAGATTCTTTGCAGAGACGGAGTATCAATGTGAATGACCATTTCCGTTTTTTTGGCCATCTAGACATGGCTGGATATGTAATTTGTTGCCGTTATTCTACGAAAAGCTAGAGGAGTATGTAAATCTGTCCTGTTTCAAATTCTGTTAATATTAATGCAATAACTTCATCACTATTAGGAACATCAAAATAATTAGTCGACATGCAAGAAATGGCGAGACAAACTCTATTTAGATGAATTACTAGAAGACAGTCGAAAATAGATTGGTTAACTTGTCAGAGACAGCTTTGATGTTTGTCACAATGAATACAGACAGAGGCATGCTTGTTCTATCAACATTCCCCTATTAGAACTCATTTTTCACAAATGATATGAAGGCTTCTTTTGGCATAGTGCCCTGATTGGAAAATCTTCTCCAACATTATTAAGTGGGTAGGCAGCTATTTCTGGTTTAGCTCAATGGTAAAAGGCAGACTGCTGACCTTACAGAATGTTACATCAGTTAACAGCATTGCATGTGGTGAAATTCCAGTGTGAAAGAAGCTAAGGCGATCTGGCCCATTGACCCTGCTCTTCCATTTAATAAGATTATAGTTGATCTGGCCATGGACTCAGCTCCATCTACCTGCCTTTTCCCCATAACCCTTAATTCCCCATCTATACAAAAGTCTATCTAACTGTGCCTTAAATATATTTAATGAGGCAGCCTCTTCCTGAGGCAGAGAATTCTGCAGATTCATTACTCTTTAAGAAAAGCATTCCTCCTTATCTCCATCCTAAATTTATCTCCCCGAGTCTTGAAGCTATGTTTCCCTGTTTCTAGTCTTGTCTACCTGTGGAAATAACTTACCTACCTCCATCTTATCTATTCACTTCAAACTTTTATGCATTTCTATAATATCCTGAGCCTTCATCGAAGGAGAACAGGGGAGACAACAACTACAGTTTGAAGGGTCAGAAATGGTGACAGACGGAGAGACATGATTGCCCACGCCGAATGGCAAGGCACCTGAATGACTGATAATATCCCCCCTCATCCTTCTAAACATCAATGACTATAATCCCAACTATAGTCACTGTTTGCATGATACAGCAAAACCCCTGGTATCTGGCACCTATGAAAGTTAATAGATGCCGGATAAATGAGTTTTCCTGTTGCTTGAGACTGTGTGTTCCATGAATGTTGAGGTGCACCAATTTTATACCTGCTTATTTTACCCATTTATTTTCCACATTTTTTTTTGCCAGTTGCTTGAGGTTGTGGTTGCATGAATTCTGGATTACCAGGATTTTATTGTCATCTGAGCTTCTATTTTTCCTTCCAAAATGGGATGACTGCATTTACCAACATTCTACTCAATCTGCCAGGTCCTTGCCCACTCAGTTAACATGAGCAGTGCGGAAGAACTAAGAGATCTTGGGATCTGTGTCCATAAGGCACTCAAAGGGGCTGCAAAGGTTGGTAATGTCATTAAGTATGAAGTGATGGCCGCATTAACTGTCGGATTGAGTTCAAGAGCTGTGAAGTAATGTTGCAGCGACATGACCTTAGACCCCAGTTGGAATATTGCGTTCAGTTCTGGTCACTTCACCACAGGAAGGATGTGGATGCAATAGACATGGTGCAGAAGAGATTTACAAGGATGCTTCCTGGATTGGAGAGTATGCCTTATGAGGAAAGGTCTTTTCTCCTTTGAGCAACAGAGGATGAGGGGTGATCTGATAGAGGTGTACAAGAAGATAAGAAGCATTGACCATGCGGGTGGCCAGTGGCTTTTTAGAATGTCAGAGCTAAGTTCTTCACACAGAGTATGATGGGTGCATGAATACATTACCAACAACGGTGATGGAGGGCAATTCTAGGCAGTTGTTAGAATAGGTTTCAATACTGTGAGCTGAAGGGCCTGGACTATGCTGTAGATTTCTGTGCACTCCGTTATATCTATGTCTCTCAGCAAACTCTCTGCGTCATCTGCACAATTTGATTTTCCACTCAATTTAGTGTCATTACCAAATGTAAATATGCTACACTCAGTCCCCTCTTCCAAATTATTAATGTACATAGTGAATAGTTGCAGGTCCAGCACCCACCCCACAGAATTGGTTGCCAACCTGAGATATACCATTTATCTTAACTCTCTGACTTCTATTGATCAAACAATCCTCTATCCGTGCCAATACATTATTCCCAACTCCAAGCATCCTTTTTCTTATATGCAATACCTTATCAGTCTTTATGCAGCACCTTATCAAATGACTTCTAGAAATCCAAGTACATGACACCAACCCATTCCCCTCTGTCCACTGCACTTGATATCGAGTATCCTCAAAGAACTCGGGAAAATTTGTCAAACACAACCTGCTCTGTCTGAATCCGTGGGATGCTGGGGAATGCCAATAAAGATCTTAAGCCAATCTTCTTTTCTTTCCAGATATTGGACTTCATACCGTGACATTTTATTTCCATTCCTTTATTTATATTACTAAATTAAAAAGAAGAATGATTTCCCTCCAAGAACCCCAGTTGGATATCTTGACTGGAATGGTGGACCTCCTGAAGATCTTACAATTCATGATCACCAAGAAAATAGAGATTTTTTTTTTCTCTGAAACATTCTGATTGGGGAACAATGTGATTGCAAAACAACTTCTGCAAATTAGGTAATTAACCATCTAGTACAATAGTTCTCACCCTTTATCTTTCCACTCACATACCACCTTAAGTATTCCCTATGCCATCAGTGCTCTGTAATTAGTAAGGAATTGCTTAAGGTGGGATGTGCGTGGTTGAAAAAGGTTGAGAACCACTGATCTAGTATTTTGATTGAAGTTTGAATTGATTATTTCAAAAGAATGTTCAATCTTGCAATATTTTTTTTGCCATCATCCAGTTAACCTGTGAAATATATGAAGTAATATTGCTCAAAGCCAAGTCACCCATCACCCTCTCCAAACTATTCCATCATCATTTTACTGCATCAAAGCAAATAATTCTGTGGAAAGCAAGTTGTGAGGTGTTGTTTAGTATATTGATGATTGCGTCTCAGAGATGTAAATCAAGATGAAATATGGAATTTAGGCTAGACAGTAAATATATTGATTCTATTCTAGTCATCTCTAGGGAATGAAAAAGTCTTTGTTACAAATACCTTATGCTCCCACACTATTCTCAAGTCAAGTCAAGTCACCTTTATTTATCGTTCATTCCATACTCACATGATAAAGATGAGATAGCATTTCTCCAGGACTAAATATATACATAAATATAAGTTAGAATAGAAGTTACAATCATTGAAATATTAAAATGTATACCGTAAAAGTTCATGGTACACTATCCACATATGTTCTGGGAATTCAGGAGCCTGATGGCTTGAGGGAAAAAAAATGTTCCCCAATCTGCATGTAAGAACCCAAGTGTTACAGTACCTCTGACTAGATGGCAGAAGGGAGATCAGTTTAGATGAGGGGTGTATGCAGTCCTTCAGAATGTTCATTGCCTTTTGCCTGCGTGTCCTTCATGGTACGAAGAGAGCTCCCAATGATCTTTTCCGCTGACTTCACTATCCTCTGCAGGGTCTTGCGGTCCAAAGTGGTACAACTTCCAAACCAGGTGGTGATGCATTTGCACAGGATGCTCTCAATGCATCCTCTGTAGATGGATGGTCGGGGATGAACTTTCCTCAGCCTGTTCCAATATTAACCTTAGAAGGAGTACTGATGGCAGGAGCAAGGATTTCCAGGCAGGTAAGACAGGAGAGGAATTTCAGGTGAAATGGCTTTGAAACTCATGTTGGGATCCAATTCTAGCCTATGTAGTGTCCAGGTATCACAACTTTACTGATTGCCCAATTATTTTTAGAAAAATCATGGATTATTTGCTATTCCTGGGTAAGGTGTGGGACCAATCCTAAGACAAAGGGACTGTCACCCCACATTGCATTTTCCACTCTTTTCAAACATGTATAATGTACCTCGCGGCAATAATTAAATTGTAATCTCCCTAGAGTCTGTGGGTGGGAGGAATCAACCTTGGGTCTAAGAGCTGTTGTTTGCTTTTCTGACATTGTCGTCCACGTTAATACCCATAAGATTTTTGTCCACTGGTTTATGTGGCTTGTGAGACTAAATGATGAGCCAGCTATTTTTTGTTGATTACAAAATCATTGCTGTGCTCCCATTTCATAATTCTTCTCTAGCTTTTCTCAGCCTTGATATCACATTTTTTATAAATTTCCACTCTTTTCATGTGGAGCCACAGAAGACTGAAAGCCCAGCTCGAGAAGATGGTCGAAATGTACAACTTCAATAACATTTGTGACTGAATTAGTGCATGTTGGCGTAAGTGTGTGCAAAAATGGAAATCCTGTATTTATGCAGCACTTTTTGACAATCTCAGCTTGCTCCATATGTTTTATTCTGGACAAAATACTTCTGAAGTGTGGTCATGGAGAAACATTGCATCTGAAAGGCAGTGTTATCTGTCAGTGCCACACTGTCTTCCTATTGTACCAGGAGTGTCAGCCAAGATTATCTGGGTCAAGTTTCTGGAATGGAAGCCATATATATGCACAATCTTCTTATTCAGAAACCTAATACTTTAAGAGTAAGAAAGATTCCAGTGAAAAGTGAAGCAGAAGGGCTGTAATGACCGGTAGTCACAAATTTGGAGGGGTATGTCCATGTCAGCTGCAGGGTCATTGGTGACTGACAAGTCCAATGAGGGACAGGCAGGCACGGTTGCAGCGGTTGCAGGGGAAAATTGGTTGGTTGGGGTTGGGTGTTGGGTTTTTCCTCCTTTGCCTTTTGTCAGTGAGGTGGGCTCTGCGGTCTTCTTCAAAGGAGGTTGCTGCCCGCCGAACTGTGAGGCGCCAAGATGCACGGTTTGAGGCGATATCAGCCCACTGGCGGTGGTCAATGTGGCAGGCACCAAGAGATTTCTTTAAGCAGTCCTTGTACCTCTTCTTTGGTGCAACTCTGTCACGGTGGCCAGTGGAGAGCTCATCATATAACACGATCTTGGGAAGGCGATGGTCCTCCATTCTGGAGACGTGACCCTCCCAGAATCACAGTGTGGCTTTCGCACAGAGGAACTACTTACATGGTCTTTGCCCTCAGACAGCTCTAAGAAAAGTGCAGAGAACAAAACAAAGGACTCTACATCATCTTTGTTGACCTCACCAAAGCCTTTGACACCGTGAGCAGGAAAGGGCTTTGGCAAATACTAGAGTGCTTCGGATGGCCCCCCCCCCCCAAGTTCCTCAACATGGTTATCCAACTGCACGAAAACCAACAAGGTCAGGTCAGATACATAATAACTGGAAAATGGGACAAGAGAAGGTTGTTTGAATGTAGGAAGTCCAGAGGAGTTTGTGTTAAACCTGAACAACCTTTTTTCTAAACTTGTCAGATGGTTAAAATGTAATGAGTACTTTGTGCCTCAGGTAATAAAATGTATTTTTTTTCCTGAAAAGCAGATGTAGGGAAGGCACGATATAGGTAAGGTCATGAGATGTTGTCTTTTCAACAAGATGTATGTTTCACAATCCTTGACCTAGTTAACATGGAGAACAAAGCAAGTCATTTAGCCAATCTGTCTCACTGCTTGAGAACTCCATGGGCAAAATGGCTCATACAGGTTGTGAAACCAAAAAAAACCAAAATGAGTCATTGGCTTCCCCTTGACTTAGTGCATATCTTTGTTTCCTCTAGATTTAACTTCTAACTCTGCACTGGCCTGTTTCCACCACTCAATCATGGCATTTTTTGAAAGAAGGATATCCATGGTGTCTTGATGAATATTTATTCCTCAATCAACATCAAATTAATAAATGATCTCGTCTTCATAATTTGCTCTTTGTGTGAGCTTTTGTGTAAGTTAGATACTGCATTTATTTTTTGCATTGCAACAAACAACTTCAATGGTTGTAATGGCTGAGGGGTGAAAAAGTCATGACATAAATGCAAGTTTTAAATTAAACTGCTTCTGACCAATGACAGAATACAAAAAAGAACTTCCTAAAACAAAGACAGGATGGAAATGCTGCCTTTGGTAAAATAACATTGAAGATAGGAGAATTAAAATAGAATGAATTTATATTCTAGTTTCCAGATTTAACCGTGTTTGCTATTTTCACCATCCTTGTACAATTTCCATTTCCTCTCGATCCCTGTGGAATTATCCTATTTCAATAAATGAATAATAACACAAATGTCACAAGTTTTTGTCATAAATGTCAATCCCACAAATAGCAAGGTCATCAATGAAAGATGGTAGAAGCAAGAAAATGTATTTAAAAAAAAGTCTGCAGGGATATAAAATTAATGTATAAAGAGAACAATTTATAAAATCAGTCCAAACAAATAAACACTCAATTATATTTCCAAAATAGCATGAATTTCTCATACTTGGAGATTTATCATGGAAGGAAAGAAAATTATGATTTATAGTCTTGCTCTAACCCTCTGTCAAAATCCATTCACCCTCGAGGGGCTGCAAAGCGAACAGGCAGCTGCACTGATGACCCTGGAGACTTGCAAATATTTTAAATATTGCCCTTCTTCTTAAACATTTAAAAGGAATGTGTTTTTTTTTGGTAAACTGGGAAATTATAGTGGAGTAAGGGATTGCAGCCCCAACAGCCTTTATCCCAACCTGTTGTAATGTTTCTACTACATACTTGTCATCCCAAAGTAAAACACAACCACATAAAGCCATTAATTAGGGAAAGATCAAATGATCCATCCACCGTATCCCACGCTGTCGTCACATGCTCTGCATCAGGTCGAGAGTGCTCCTGCACATTAACGGTGATGTATGCTGTTGATCAAAAATCCAAGACAAGTAAGGAAAATTACAGTCTGGAAAAAAATACTCTCACGTGCTGAGAAGCAACGTGGACCATGATTTTGTGCCAAGTATCTTATTCAATGCATTTTTCAGCTTAAGTATAACTAGGCCTAATGCTGGTCCTGCCCACATGCAACGTCCAAATTAAACCTTAGCAGCTATTTGGACTTCACCAGCTTATCAACTTTCTACTTTATTAACCTGCAGATTGATTTTGCTAAACTCTTGGCCCAGGCCATTAAAGTAGGTGATCCCTGTGGAACATCATAGATAACTGGTCATTAATCACTACTTAATATCTACTGGCCTACAGCTGGCCTCTGGCCCACATCGTGTGGTTGATACTTCACTGTCTCATCAGTTCAAGAGAAACTATGCATGGACAATTAATGGCAGCATTACCAGTGACATTTACATTCCCAATATGAAAATCAAAATACATTAAGGAGCCACTATCAATTGGGCTACGACTATCCAATGCTGAATACTGTGGAGATGGGATTTATAACATTTTTTTAAATGTAAATTTAGATACACAGCAGGGTAACAGGCTCTTCCAGCCCATAAGCCCCTGTCACCCAATTAATCTACAACCCCCCCGTAAGATTTGAAGGGTGTGAGGAAACTGGAGCACCTGGTGGAAACCCATGCAGATGCAGGGAGAATGTACAAACTCCTTACAGATAGCATCGGATATGAACCTGGGTCGCTGAATCTATGATAGCGTTGTGCTAACTGCTGGCAGCAAACAAGGCATTAAAAATAGAAACTGCTCAACATTTTCAACAGATCATGCCGTTACTTCTCATCTATATGCTAAAAGCATATGATCTCATCTCTGTCCACCTAGACCCAGAATCAAGTGGTTGCTTTGTTTGAAGTTTCAATTCAAAAATCATGAGTAATCAAAAAGGTGATGTATTCTTTGACCAGCAGGCCTTTTTTGTATACACAAGTGACTTTGGTTTTCAATGAACCACTACTGTGATTCTATGGCATGTTTTACAGCTTTTACTGAACAATGAATCTGCAGACAAATGGTCTCTGATATCTGCCAAGCTGCCATCTCAAATGGTTCTCTGAAGGGGTAATTGTGTTTGTCTGTCTTTCCGTGTCCAAACCCAAAAAGTCCCTGACTAATACACACACACACACACACACACACACACATATATACAGACACACATATATATACAGACACACATCTAAAACCTAAAGATTAATATTAGCACAAATCTGTCACAGTACTGTGTTTTGATTCTTTAATCAATACCAAACCCAGATAGAAAATTATTCCCAACACCATCCTTTCTACTTTTGATAATCTCTTCTGTAGAATCTTATCAAATGCATTCTGAAAGATCAAGTACATCCCACTAATGCTTATCTGGTTTTTTGGTTATTAACTTAAAAACTCAGTTTTGTTAAACATAATTTCTTGGCTATTAATCTATGTTGATTCCACTTGTTACTTTTTAAATGGACTGTTATCATTTCTTTAATAATCCTATGTATTTTCTCTTTCTGTTATCAGGCTACTTGGTCTTTTAATAACATTCATTAATTCATATCACTCTTGTGACCCTATGATATCCCTTTTATAAACAACTATTGATTTAGATCAATGATTTGGTTTAAAATTGATAGAATTAGACTGAATTGTTTTTACCAAATTAGATCTCACATTTACCTCTGGCATAAACTAGAACATGTCAAATGTTATCAAATTTCAGTGTACTTTACAAAGTTTTTTCAGTGCTGCAGGGAAGAAAGATAATGCAATTAGTTGAAATCCAGCATCACAAAGTAGGATTCACTTTGCATTATCGTCAACGCACACCAATGCACATTCTGTCCAGTTAGATTAATTATTTTTTTAAATTAAAATTTAAATTTAGATATACAGCACTGTAACAGGGCATTTCGGTCCATAAGTCCGTGCCGCCAAATTTACACCTAATTAACCTTCACCCCAGCACGTTTTGAATGGTGGAAGGAAACCGGAGTCCCCGGAGAAAACCCACGCAGACATGGGGAGAATCAACAAACTTCTTACAGACAGGGCGGGATTCAAACCCTGGTCCCGATCGCTGGCGCTGTAAAGGAGTTTGGCTAACCCGCCCTACATATCGGTTTTCAATGCACCTCATTCAAAATGTAAATGTCTTTTCAATTCCATTAGATACAGTTAAGAGCTTTATTATAGGGACGGCACAGTTAGTGTAGCAATTAGTGCAATGCTCTAACAGTGCCGGTGGACCAGGTTCGAATGTGAGGAGTTTGTATGTTCTCTCTGTGTCTGCAGGTGCTTCGGTTTCCTCCCAGCATCCAAAATGTACAGGTGTTGAGAGTTAATTAGATGTAATTGGGCAGCATGGGTTTAAATGGGCGGAATCGATTTCTACCGTGTGGTAAATAAAAAATATATAAATCCACCATTCAACAATGTTTGAAATATCAGTAAATATCCAGTGTATTTTAACTTACAAAGGTATAATTTACGGAATGAAATTGCTGCATGTTGATCTGTGAAGGGTTTTTGATATCAGGCACTGATTTTTATGCACTTGGGGAATTTCAAGCTTGATAGGCAAGTTGAAATCTCAGTCGGCTCCCCCTGGTGGATACATCTCTCTCCTGGTTTCAGAGATGCACTTTTCCAGTTGGTTATTTGGCACACAAAGACCCAGATAATACTGAGACCCTTTAACCAGACTGGACTTTTCAATTCCCCTTTGCTCCCATGCTTATTGGTTTGCATTTATGAATTTTAAAACAATTTAATTTAGACGTACAGCTCCGTAACAAGTCACTTTGGCCCACAAGTCTGTGCCGCCCAATTTACACCCCATTAACCTACACCCCTGGTACATTTTGAATGATGGGAGGAAACTGGAACCCCCAGAGAAAACCCCCGCAGACACAGGGAGAACATGCTGTTACAAACTGCACGTAACGAGCAGCAATAGACGATAAAACAAGACAGTGTTTAATTTTAAAACACTCATTTTATTTCTAACTCTTAAACTATTGTCTTAACTTTTAAACTATCGTTAACGCTAAATCGATCCCCAGCTAAGCACAGATGTCTAGATCCAGAAAGATACTTCAAAGTTCACTATTTTAAATTCATTGTTGAAGCGTAGGTCTTTGAAATTTGAGGCCCCACATTAATGTTGAACTGATGGGAAGACCAGAGTTGTGGCTGCTACAGACTCACGAATTGACCTTGTGTGGCCTCTGAAGAAAAGTCCATCCACATGAGCTGTTGTCATAACAGTCCTGTTCCTTTTGTAGGCGAGATTCAAGCAGTCAAAACCCTGGCTCCGGCCTCTCCAAGTGACTTCCACTGTTAGTCACACTCAAAATGAAGCACTTTGCTTCCCAAAAGACACTCCTGGCACAGGTCAATCCACTGAAAAAGCCCAGTCAATCACAGAGCAGGCTTTGCTCTGAATTCCACAAAAATTTTGGCCACAAGAGCTGCTTCAAAAAAGCTGTTTTCTTATCAGGAGTCAGAATGGTTCTCCCTTGGAAAATCACAATGTCTTTGCAAATGTATCGAATTTGGACTGTGACAAATCTTCCCTCCGTTCTTTCAATGTATTGAATTGTCGCTGGGCTGTGACTTGTGATGGTTCTTGTGTGGAATGTTAAATGTTGACTGTGGCCATTCAGTCCCTCCTGTCTATACTAATCTTTACAGTGATAATCCCATTTTACTAAAATGGGATATCATAATAGTATTAACTCCTTACAGACAGTGCAGGACTTAAACCCCAGTCTGGTCCTGATCACTGGCACTGAAAAGGCATTGCACTAACCATTACTCCAACCATGCTGCCTTGAAGCAAGGCATTCTGGCCCAGAGGAATCCAGCCTTGATGGGGAAGCCTTACACAATGCTGGGAAAGCCATGCAGCAAAGCTGGACCCTCACCCCAAGGTGTGCTGTCTATCAAGGCTGTCAAGCTTGGGGATTGTTCCTGACATCCTGAGGCATTCTAAACTGTTGAATGTGAAATATATAACTAAAACTAATAACTAATCTTTGTAAAGAATAACATTATTGAAACAATTGAACATTACAGAAAACAGAAATCTCTGCAGTGTTCTCTTCCCTAAAATCTCCACTGAAATGATTGGGCAGCACTCCAGGTCTCTAACTGATTTCTCGGTGTAGTTGCTGGGGAATGTCTGTCAGTTTCTACTCAGCTGTTGTATTCTATTGCAAAGGATAAGGGTCCCAATGGATCCACTGGCACATTTTTTGTCATAGCTTTAGAGCTTCCATGTACAAAAACAATGCTCCAAAGTCCCGAACTCGCTTGTTTTCACTGTTGTAAGCTCCTGCCATCCTTCACAGATTTGACCTGAGATTTGAGCCATGGACCTAATATTTAAAGATTGATATTCACAACCTCCCACTAATCCCTAAGTTTTGGGACTAGTTTAAATCAACATAACCTTTCAAATTAACCTCACCATGGAACCATATTGAACATTACAACACAGAAATGGGCCTCTTCGGCCTTTTTAGTCTGTGCCGAGCAGTTTTTTTACCTAGTTCCACTGACCTGCACCCAGTCCACAGCCTTCCATATCTCTCCCATCCATGTATCAGTCCAAATTTCTCTTAAATGTTAAAATTGAGCTCGTTCCACACTCCCAATGTCCTCTGGTTTGTACCTCACCTATCATCAGTGGAAAAAGCCTATCTACCTTTACTTTGTCTAACCCCCTCATAATTTTAAATGCCTCTATCAAATCTCCCCTCATTCTTCTATGCTCCAGGGAACAAAGTCCTAACCTGTTTAACCTTTCCCTGTAACTCAGTTCCTGAAGTCCGGGAAAAATCTTTCCTGTAGTTAGGTGACCAAAACAGCACACAATACTCCAAATTTGACCTCACCCATGTCCTATAGAATGGTAACATATCCCAACTCCAGGATTCAATACATTGATTTATGAATGCCAATATGCCAAAAGCTTTTTTTACATCCCTGTCCACTTGTGATGCCACTTTCAGGGAATTATAAATCGGTATTCCTAGATCCCTCTGTTCTTCTGCACTCATCAGGGCCTGACCATTCACCGTGTACACCCTTTGATGGTTTGTCCTTCCAAAATGTAACACCTCACACTTACCTGCTTTAAATTCCATCTGCCACTTTTCAGCCCATTTTTTCAGTTGGTCCAGATCCCTGTGCAAACTTTGGAAAACCTTCTTCGCTGCCCACAACACCTCCAATCTTAGTGTCATCTGCAAACTTGCTGATCCAATTTATCACATTATCATCCAGGTCATTGATATAGATGACAAACAACAATGGTCACTGAGGCACGCCACTAGTCACAGGCCTCCAGTCTGAGAAGCCATCATCATCCATCACTACTCTCAGGCTTCCCCCGTCCAGTCATTGTCGAATACAGTTCACTACTTCACCATGAATACCTAGCATCTGAACCTTCCTGACTAACCTTCCACGTAGACAACATCCACAGCCTTTCCTTCATCAACTTTCCTGGTAACCTCCTCAAAAAACTTTATAATATTAGTTAAACATGACTTACCATGCACAGATACGTTGATGATCCCAAATCCATGGATAGTCCAATTAATTATATTTGATCTCTTAGAACACATTTCCAATAATCTATCTGTTTCTGACGACAGGATCACCAGCCTATAATGTCTAGGGTTACTTTTGGAGCCTTTTTAAATCATGGAACAATGCAAGCTACCATCCAATCCTCTGACACCACACTTGTTTTAAATATTTCTGCCAGAGCCCCTGCCATTTCTACACTAGCCTCTGGCAAGCTCCAAGGGAATAACTTGTCAGGCCCTGGGGATTTATCCACCCTTATTGGCTTTAAGATAACAAGCACTTCCTCCTCTTTAATCTTTGTAGGTTCCAATACTTCGCTGCCTCTTTTCTTTGTTTCCCACGACTCTGTGCCTTTTTTCCTGAATTAATACTAAAAAACCCATTTAAGACCTCTTCCATCTCTTTTAGCTCCATACAAAGCTGCCCACTCTGACCAATTTTGTCCCTTACTATCCTTTTGCTCTTAATATACCTGTAGTATCCCTTAGTATTTTCCTTCACATTGTCTAGCAAAGCAACCTCCTGATTCCTTTCTTGAGGTATATCTTGTATTTTTTTTAATGCCAGCTGTTCCATCCGGTTTATCAACCTTTGTGAAGAAAGCACACCAGTACCTCTACTTCCTCAGGAGTTTGTGGACGTTTGGTAAAACTTAGTAAACGTCCATAGATGTATGGTGGAAAGCGTGCTGATTGGCTGCATCACGGCGTGATATGGGGGCACCAATACCTCTGAGCAGAAAGCCCTGCAAAAGTACATCACAGGCAAAACTCTCCCCACCATCAAGAAAATATTCAAGGAACGCTGCTGTCGGAGAGCAGTAGCAATCATCAAGGATCCACACTACCCAGAACATGCTCTGTTCTCAAGAGCACGAAACCGGGCTTGCACAAATCAAGGGAACGGTGGGAGACGGAGTTGGGGAAAAGGATTCAAGAACAATAATGGTCAAAGCTGTGCTCTGATAAATATGACATCATTTATTAATGTCAGATATAGATTGGTCCAATACAATTTTATGCACCATTTATATCTTACACCACAAAAATTACCCAGTTTAAAATCTGAAATTCTGCACTTATGTTTTAGGTAAGGTATAGAGATTGGAGAAACACACAAAGATCAGCGTGGACAGAGCCGTTGTCATACCATGCTCCTGTTTGGCTCCGAATCATGGGTCCTCTACCGGCATCACCCACGGCTCCTAGAACGCTTCCATCAGTGATGTCTCCGCTCCATCCTCAACATTCATTGGAGTGACTTCATCACCAACATCGAAGTACTCGAGCTGGCAGAGTCCGCAAGCATCGAGTCCACGCTGCTGAAGACCCAACTGCGCTGGTGGGTCACGACTCCAGAATGGAGGACCATCGCCTTCCCAAGATCGTGTTATATGGCGAGCTCTCCACTGGCCACCGTGACAGAGGTGCACCAAAGAAAAGGTACAAGGACTGCCTAAAGAAATCTCTTGGTGCCTGCCACATTGGCCACCGCCAGTGGGCTGATATCGCCTCAAACCGTGCATCTTGGCGCCTCACAGTTTGGCGGGCAGCAACCTCCTTTGAAGAAGACTGCAGAGTCCACCTCACTGACAAAAGACAAAGGAGGAAAAACCCAACACCCAACCCCAACCAACCAATTTTCCCTCGCAACTGCAACCGTGCCTGCCTGTCCCGCATTGGACTTGTCAGTCACCAACGAGCCTGCAGCAGACGTGGACATACCCCTCCATAAATCTTTGTGAGCGAAGCCAAGCCAAAGAAAGAGATTGGAGCATTTATACCTTCAACCTGACTATGCGAGATCCTTTTGGTATGACTTGGCAGAAATTTTGACAAAAAATTATAGAAGTGGATTTTCCGTTGGAACCAGAACTGTATTTATGGTTATTGGCACAAAACTACCAAAAACTATCAAAACTATCATAATATCAAATACAGTTCATGAGGACGGCACTGTATCGCTGTTACATGAAGTCTGTCCATCTCCTACTTATTATTTGCTGGAATATGGAAATGCAAAGATAAGCCCTCCTGGGAAAGGAACACATCATTTCGAAAGAGATGTGATGTGTTTGTTAAACTATGGCAACCTGATTGGAATCAAACTGGCTTAAGGGTATAATTAAGTTCCCCGAAAAGGTTTAAATAATATAGTTAGGTTAATAGCATTGAATTCCTGGAAGATCAAGATATGGACTAATTAATGAAGGCAGCTGAAACACCCCTTCTTTTTGGAATTTTTTTTAATGTTAGCAGTTGTGGTGGGTGGGGGGGAGGGGGGGGGCTGGATTTGGGCAATCATATGACACTCCGTAATTTTAAAACACTATTTATATGATGTATGTAATAAAGTTCTATATGAGACTAGGAAAAATGAAAATAAAATGTTCTCGCTACTTCCGTCAGGAAAGAGATATAGGTGAGACAGGTTCAGGGCAATTGCTAACCCCTCCACTATAAGACTTCTAAACAACCAATTCATTTAGCGACTTTTACTTTACTTTGAATTATTTTTCTGTATTTGCAGTCAATTGGTTTACATTTCTTTTTGACTTTTACCCCCTCCATAAATCTTCGTCCGCGAAGCCAAGCCAAAGAAGAAGAAGATTGATTTATTTTTTTATTGAGTCTATTTTACTGTTATTTATAAGTCAAAATTTTGCCTGGCCCACAGGAAAAAGAATCTCAGGGTTGTATGTAATGTCAGGTAATGACCTTGACAATCAATTTGAACTTTGAATTTTATATATACCCTAGCTGCCTGCTTATAACCATGTTAACTTTTTGTTCTGCTAGCCATGCCACTGGATTCTCTCCTATCTCACTTCTAACCAGACAAAGACAAGCAATCTGTACAAGCTTCAAGATGTAATTAATCAATCCTGATAATCCACATTGTACACCTTTTGTCCACTAATATTAGACTCATAATGGCAGTGGGCACTTCCATGTGAGAGACTGAGCATAAGCTGGGACATTGCTTTGTTCAGCTTCCTAGCTCTGCCTACTGCTATAACCGGCAACCCACTTAATTCCCTTGCTGACCTGTCGATCCATGATATCATGCACTGCCAGACTGAGACCACCTTCAACTTGGTGGAAAAAAACCCCACCTCGTATTCCATCTTTGGACCCTCCAACCAGATGGCATTATCATCAACTTCCCTGGTTTCCATCAGCCTCTCCCTCCATTTCTCCCCTCCTCTATCCCTATTTCTCCTTTCCTTTAGCTCTGTCTCTCTCTGTTTCCCGTTCCTTCTTTCCTCAAACTTTGCATTCACAGGGCCACCCCCTCCCTGATCAATTCTCACCTTTCCTTTCCATATCCAAGTATCATCTTTTGTCGCTTGGTCTTTCCTCCTCCCCCTGCCCCTTTGCCCCTTCTCCTCTTCTCCCTCAAGCCTTTTAATTCAGATGCCGGCATGGCTTATGCTCCTTGAAGGAGGCCTCAGGCCTGAAATGCTGGTTATATATCTTTACCTTCTGTGGACGCTGAGAGACCGGCTGAGTTCCTCCAATGTCTTCATGTTTTTACAATAATTTAGAGACTACAGACTTTTCTGTTTCACAAAGGACGAACAAGGAGCCATCAATCCATCGGACAAGGATCTTGTCTCCCAATAATTTTGGCAGAAGCCAAACAGAATGTTGAGGTCAAGGATTATAAAATTGATGTATTTGTCAAGTCAAACTCTTGCAGTCACTTGTACTTTCCAGCCTTTGCCACCAGGGGGCGGAAGCTGACAAGAAATATTTCTCTTCTCAATAATAAACTGCCGCAGACTTTCATTGCCAGCTGCCCAGCCTCCTTGCACCTTTCTTTCTATCCCTCCCCTAGCATGTTTCCTGGGCCCATCTTATTGCGACTGTGGCCCGGCTCAGTGTTTCGCAGCCATTCTCCGAAGGTGTTTTACACATGTGCAAACTGAAGATCCTGGGGAATCAGAAACAAAGTATTTACAAAAGGAAATCTGCGAAGATGCCTAAGTCAGGATGCTCTTTATCAACTACAGTTCAGCATTCAACACCATCATCTACCCAAAACTCTGAGGCGTGGGCATCAACACCCCACTGTGTTATTAGATCCTGGGTTTTCTCACTCCAGAGGCCAGTCAGAGTGGATTATAGAACATTGCAGAATAGTATAGGCCCTTCGGCCCACAATGTTGTGCTGACCTATTCACCAAAAAAAAACTAAACTCATCAACCCTTCTTCTTTCTTCATCCATGTGCTGGTTAAGAGCCTCTCAAATCCCCCTATTGATGCAGCCTCCACATTCAGCCCTGGCGATGTATTCCAGGCATCCATAACTCTGTGCTAAAAAGCCTACCCTTAATGTCTCCCCTAAACTTCCCTTCCTTCACTTTGTGCAGATGTATGCCATTCCCACCCTGGAAAAAGGGCTGGCTGTCTACCTTATCTACACTTCTTGTAGACCTCTATTAAGTCACCTCCCATCCTTCATCGCTCCTAAGAGAAAAGCCCTAGCTCTACTAACCTCACCAGGTAACATCCTTTACAATCTCCATCAACACTGGAGCGCCACAGGGCTGAATACGTAGCCCCCTTCTCTACTCGTTTTATATCTATGACCGTGTGGCTCGGTACGACAATAACATCATCTACAAATTCGCTGACAATATCCCGGCTGCAGATAACAGGACAGAGAGTAGCATACAGGAGGGTGATTGCAAACTTGGCTGAATTTTTTTCTTTCTTTTTTCTTTCTTTGGCTTGGCTTCGCGGATGAAGATTTATGGAGGGGGTAAAAGTCCATGTCAGCTGCAGGCTCGTTTGTGGCTGACAAGTCCGATGCGGGACAGGCAGACACGGTTGCAGCGGCTGCAGGGGAAAATTGGTTGGTTGGGGTTGGGTGTTGGGTTTTTCCTCCTTTGCCTTTTGTCAGTGAGGTGGGCTCTGCGGTCTTCTTCAAAGGAGGTTGCTGCCCGCCAAACTGTGAGGCGCCAAGATGCACGGTTTGAGGCGATATCAGCCCACTGGCGGTGGTCAATGTGGCAGGCACCAAGAGATTTCTTTAGGCAGTCCTTGTACCTTTTCTTTGGTGCACCTCTGTCATGGTGGCCAGTGGAGAGCTCGCCATATAACACGATCTTGGGAAGGCGATGGTCCTCCATTCTGGAGATGTGACCCACCCAGCGCAGCTGGATCTTCAGCAGCGTGGACTCGATGCTGTCGACCTCTGCCATCTCGAGTACTTCGACATTAGGGATGAAAGCGCTCCAATGGATGTTGAGGATGGAGCAGAGACAATGCTGGTGGAAGCGTTCTAGGAGCCGTAGGTGATGCCGGTAGAGGACCCATGATTCGGAGCCAAACAGGAGTGTGGGTATGACAACGGCTCTGTATATGCTTATCTTTGTGAGGTTTTTCAGTTGGTTGTTTTTCCAGACTCTTTTGTGTAGTCTTCCAAAGGCGCTATTTGCCTTGGCGAGTCTGTTGTCTATCTCATTGTCGATCCTTGCATCTGATGAAATGGTGCAGCCGAGATAGGTAAACTGGTTGACCGTTTTGAGTTTTGTGTGCCCGATGGAGATGTGGGGGGGCTGGTAGTCATGGTGGGGAGCTGGCTGATGGAGGACCTCAGTTTTCTTCAGGCTGACTTCCAGGCCAAACATTTTGGCAGTTTCCGCAAAGCAGGACGTCAAGCGCTGAAGCGCTGGCTCTGAATGGGCAACTAAAGCGGCATCGTCTGCAAAGAGTAATTCACGGACAAGTTTCTCTTGTGTCTTGGTGTGAGCTTGCAGGCGCCTCAGATTGAAGAGACAGCCATCCGTGCGGTACCGGATGTAAACAACGTCTTCATTGTTGGGGTCTTTCATGGCTTGGTTCAGCATCATGCTGAAGAAGATTGAAAAGAGGGTTGGTGCAAGAACACAGCCTTGCTTCACGCCATTGTTAATGGAGAAGGGTTCAGAGAGCTCATTGCTGTATCTGACCTGACCTTGTTGGTTTTCGTGCAGTTGGATAATCATGTTGAGGGACTTTGGGGGACATCCGATGCGCTCTAGTATTTGCCAAAGCCCTTTTCTGCTCACGGCGTCGAAGGCTTTGGTGAGGTCAACAAAGGTGATGTAGAGTCCTTTGTTTTGTTCTCTGCACTTTTCTTGGAGCTGTCTGAGGGCAAAGACCATGTCAGTAGTTCCTCTGTTTGCGCGAAAGCCGCACTGTGATTCTGGGAGAATATTCTCGGCGACACTAGGTATTATTCTATTTAGTAGAATCTGAAAATTTAGCTGAATAGTGTACGAACAACACTCAATGTCACCAAAACCAAGGAGATCATTGATTTTAGGAAGGGATAATTGGTGTTGAATGATGTTGTGATCACTGGGGAATCAGAGGTTGAGAGGGTGAGTAAATTAAAATTCCTGAGAATCACGATCTCGGAGGACTTTTCCTGGACCCAACGTACTAATATCATTGTGAAGAAAACACGTCAACCTTCTCAAGAGTTTGGGAAGTTTGGTATGACATAAAAACCCTTTTGTAGTGGAAAGTGTGCTGACTGGCTGCATCATGACCTGGTATGGGAGAACCGATACCTCTTGAAGGAAAGCCCTGCAAAAAATAGTGGTCTCAGCCCAGTACATCACAGGCAATGCTGTCAACGCCATTGAGAAAATCTACATGTAACGCTGCCATCAAGGGTTTTTATTTAAATGCTTCTCATTGGGTTACTCACAAAAACACTCACATGGGACGATGAAAAAATTATTTAAAAAATAAATAATTTTTTTGAATTAACCGTTTAAAACAACTGTTCCTGATACAGTCATCTGACTGTACTTTTCATTACAGGGTCATTGCCATGTCCAGGTGACTGCTCACCCTTGTATAAAACTGAGGACTTCCTCCAGCCCCACTCCTTGTTCAATCTCTGCTCCGCCAGTGGACTTTGTGGCAAGTCCAGCAAGTTGGAGGTGCCGGGACCTGATATCCCCCTCGTCTCAGTATTCCGCCTTGGGCCACATATGTGTGCCTGGCTCAGAATGGGTGGTCTTTGGCGTGGCTGCTGGAAATAAGACTGAAAGATGGGAGCTATGTTAGACTGGTGGAGCAACCCACTTGCTCATTTTTGCATACCTCTTGCCCCCTTTTCACTCCAGTACAACAGGTGGCCAGGAACAGATGAACCAGCCTAACCAAAGAAAACTGGCTTCTGTTGACAACAATGGAGGAGAATAGAGCTCTTTGCAGGGAGGTGTTAACAGGCTGGGGATTTAGTTGCCTTGAGGATTGGGAGTGATCCGAAGATGGTACAAAAGGACCAAAAGAATACCAGACCATCCTTCAAAGAGGAGATGAATGGGCTGGGTCAGCCCATTGTGGTACCTGTCCATCAGTTGCTTAAAGCTTTTGCCACTTTGAGTGCTAATGCTTTAGGATTTATCGTTGGTTAAACAGTTGCCCATTTGATTCAAACACCCATGTCATATATCAGAGGGTGCAAGAGGCACCATTATGACAATAACTGTTGATGCCTGTTAAAGCTGTTGGCATGGTGATGGCCTAACTTCTGCACCATCAAGGGTCAAGCCTATTCGCTTGGAATATAATGAGACAAAAGTTAGATCCACAATTATTCTAAGAATGCGAGCAAACCCTATATCTCAGCAAAAATCCAAATTTTAAACTTAGTTTACATCTAACTGAAATTACAATAATTATTTCTCAAGTGATTTTTCCAAACATATATCGGAAGTAACACCATCGGATTCCAAATGAAGAAATGGCCAATCGATTAGATGTTGCTGTAAATAAGGAGACATTTTAAGAACTGCATTTCGTATTTTATAGCTTTGATGTGCAAAATAGTGAGTGGGACTTTGGCAACACTTCATGCATTGATTTAGCAGACAGGGTTTGAAAGAGTTGCTCGATTTTAGTAGCCACTGCTATTACCTCGTTCTTGTGTTTTTACTTTGCCTACAAATTGAGATTGCACAGGTGGGAGGCAGAAAATGTCGTGGAATATTTAAAAATACTGAGAGATAAAAATTGATCAAAAAATCTGAAACATTCATGTTAGTCAAATCTAGACGTTTGGATCTTGAGGTACTTAATCATGAAATAAATTGTGAATTAAATCCAGTGGAGACTCTAGAAAGTGAAACACCAAATCCAAGTTAAATCATTGTGTTATTTTTAATTTTATTTAATTCTAGAAGCTGGGTTTGGACGAACGGTGCTGAAGTGTATTATTAAGTCAAAACACAAAGCTCAGCAGGTCAAACAGTGTCCTTTATGTAGCAAACGTAAAAATACATAACCAACATTTTGGGCTTGTGCCCTTCATCAAAGTATGAGAGAATGCCAGCAAGCGTCCAAACAAAAGAGTTGGGGGGGTGGGGTGGCAAAGGCAGGAGAAGATAGGTGGAGAAAGGAGGGAGGGTCAGCAGCCATGAGGGGAAGGAGGGCTGAATGGGTGGAGGGAGGAACTGGAAGGACGGAAAAGGAGGAGAGGAAAGAAAAGGCAAGCAGGTTTAGTGGAAAGCAGTAAAGTTAATGTTAATGCCATCTGGCTGGAGTGTTCCCAAATGGAAAATAAGGTGATTTTCCTCCAATCTGTGGGTGGGCGGGGGGAGGGATAGTACACAAGGCCATGGACAGACATGTGAGCGCCTGAGTTGTGACTCGGGGTTGAAATAGTTGGCCACTGGAAACGGAGGGGAGGAGCTGAGTGAAGCAATCTCCAAGTCTGTCAATAGTCTCTCCAATATAGAGAACGTCACAAAGAGAGCACCAGATGCAGTAAATAAGTCCTCTGGATGTTCAAGTGAAGTGTATCTTCACATGAATAGCCTGTATGGGGCCCAGGACCGTGGTGAGGGAGGAAGTGTGGGCGCAGGAGTTGCACCTCCTGTGGGCACAGGGGAAGGTGCCGGGGGTGCAATGGGTGAAGAGGGATGAGTACATAAGGGAATCGCAGAGGGAGCGGTCCCTGCGGAAGGCCAAGAGGAGAGGAAAAGGAAAAATGTGTCTGGTGATGGGATCCTGTAGCAAGTGCTGGAGGCTGGTGGAGTGGTAGGTGAGGATGAGGTGAATTTGATGTTTGTTGCATCTGGGGTCAGAGTGGGGCAGGGCAGATAACTGGGAGATGGAGGAGATGTGGGTGAGGCCTGAGTTGATGGTAGTGGAGGGGAAGTCACATATGAGGAAGAAAGCAGATATTTCAGAAGATCTGGACTGAAAGATCTCATCTTGGGAATAGATGTGGTAGAGATGGAGAAATTGAGAGGATGAATCCTGGTAGGGTGTGAGGAAGTGTAGTCCCGGTAGTTGTGGGAGTTGGGGAGTTTGTAGTATATGTTGGTGGAAAGCTTGTCGCCTGAGATAGAGACAGAGAGATTCAGGATGGAGAATGTTGTCGGAGATGGACCAGGTGAGTTTGAGATCGGGGTGGAAGTTGGCTGCGAAGTGAATGAAATTGACAAACTCATCGGGGGTGCATGAGGCAGCCCCGATGTAGTCATCTATATACTGGAGGATGGGTTGAGAAGTCTTGCCTGTGTAGGCTTGCAGCATGAATTGCTCCACAAAACCCACAAACAGACAAGCATAGCTGGGACCCATGCGGGTACCCATGGGGTACTTTTTCCATTTGGAGGAAGTGAGATTAGTTAAAGGAGAAGTTGTTTAGAGTGAGGACAAGTTCTGCTAGGCAGAGGAGGGTGGTGGTGGAGGGTCTTTGGTCCAAGAAGAAGTGAAGTGCTTTCAGACCTTCTGTGTGGGGGATGAAGGTATAAAAGGTTTGGATATCCATCATGAAGATGAGGTGGTATGGTTCAGGGAATCTGAAGTTATTGAGGAGATGGAGGACATGTGAGGTGTCATGGATGTAGGTAGGGAGGGATTGGACTGGGGAAAAAAGATGTAGTCAAGGTAGGATGAATCTAGTTCAGTGGGGCAAGAGCAAGCAGAAACAATTGTCTACCTGGATGGTTGGGTTTGTGTATCTTAGGTAAAAGGTAGAAATGGGCAGTGCAGGGGTGGGAGAGAATGAGGTTGCTGGCTGTGTAGGGGAGGGTTTTCCTGTGATGTCCTGGGCTGTATCTACTACCTTTCTTAGACCTTTGAGGTAATGAGGTTGGAGATGGTGTTGGAGACAGTGGTTTGATGTGGTGGATCCTGTGGGAGGGGACAATAGGAGAAGGTGTCTGAGAGCTGTCGATTGGGCTCGGCATGGTAAAGGTCAGTGAGCCAGACCTCAGTTGCACCGCCCTTGCCTGCGGGTTTGATGGTGAGGGTGGGATTGTTGCGGAGAGAGTGGAGGGCAGAGTGTTCTGAGGAGGCGAAGTTGGAATACGAGAGAGGTCTGGTAAAGTGGAGACAGTTGATGTCTCAGCGGGGAGCTGGCCAGGACGAGGTGTCCAGGCAGAGGAAGAAGGCTTGAGGTCTAGTATTAATCTTAATTGCCTGATCTTCCTGCTTCCAAACATTTCCCCTTCCTTGTCTTGATCTGTTCGTAATCTGTTCAAAATTGTTCTTCATAAGAAGCAGAAGTAAAAAGTAAAACTCTCCTCCCCTTGCCCCTCCTGTCCCCCACCATTTTATTCAGGAACCTGCCTACATTTAACTCATACCTTGATGAAGGGCTCAAGAACATGGGTTATGTATCTTTATATTTGCTATATAAAGTGCCCTGTTTGATCTGCCTTAATCTCTGCCCAATGACCCGGCCTCCACAACAGACTGTGGCAAAAAAATTCCACGGATTTATTACCCTCTGGCTGAAGAAATTTCTCCGCATCTCTGCTCTAAACTGATGCCCTTCAATCCTGAAGTTGTGCCCTCTTGTCCTGGACTCTCCCACCGTGGGACACAACCTTTCCACATCTATTCTGCTCATGCCTTTCCACATTTGAAATGTTTCAATGAGATTTCCCCCCCCCCACCATTATTCTCCTAAATTCCAAGAATGCAGGCCGTCAAACGAATAGCAGAATTAAGTCCATAACAAAAGAGCAGATATAAGCCATTCAGCCCATCGAGTCTGCCCCACCATTCAGTCATGAGCTGATCCATTTTCCCATTCAGCCCCATATGATATCACTTCATTCCTGAAATCATTCTAGTGAAACTTCTTCGAACCCCCTCCAACGACAGCACATCTTTTCCTAGATAAGGAGCCCAAAACTGCTCCATGTGAAGTCTCACCTGTGCCTTATAAAGTCTCAATGTTATATCACTACACTTATATTCGATGCCTCTTGAAATGAACGGCAGCAATGATAAATTGTCATGTCGACCTGATTTAATCTGACTTGATTTAGTAACATAACCACACTTTTTCCTGCTCTCCCCCTGAACTTTGAGCAATTTTCACCAGCGCACTATTATGTTCCCCATTATCCAGTTGCTTCTCAACTTGGCTTTCAACTTTCAGCTATTGCTCATGGCCTCAGGTTAAAATGATCATTTAATTTTATCACATCTTAAACAATGCAGTTTTCATCTAACGTGGCACGTGGGAATTTGTTTAGCTGTTCTGTTGTTTTAGCCTGTCATTCCCCATTTAAAGTTGAGTCTAGTTTTACTGCTTGTTGCAATGATGGGAAGGTGTACTTGGTGCACATTGTGTGGCTCTGTACCCTTGATTTGCACTAATATCTGCAAAACCTCAGCAGAGTAGATTCTCGGTGTGACTGTGTCTTGTGTATGGTGGTCTCTCTTTTGAATCTGACCCTTTCTCAACAATGCACCATGCTTTCGATCAAGTTTAGGTTCAAGTTTAGGATCATCCGACTGCACACATGCAACCAGTCAAATTTCTCCTGACCACGGTACACACACAATACACAGTACATAATAATCACATAAAGATATGATATCTCTAAATATTTTGGGATGATTTACTCAGTTACGAGTTGCTGTTCATCAATCTCACAGCCTGTGGGAAGAAGCTATTTTGCAGCCTGGTAGATCTGATTTTGATGCACCTGTACCTCCTTCCTGATGGTAGTGGGTCAAAGGTTCTGGGTGCTGGATGGAAAAAAGTCTTTGAACCCTCTTTAAGCAATGGTCCCTGTATATGTCTTCAAAAAAGGAACGGGAGATCCCAGTGTGTTGATGATCCCCTGCATTGACTTCAATCCGATTTTATGCAGTTACAAAATCACACAGACAGGATACTCTCAATTCTGCTTTTCCCACCTCAACATCTGGCAGAATTTGCTGGGGTAGATGCCATAATTGACAGTATCAGTACGAGTCCACTGGTTATCAATTAACAATGTTAATCGATTTCCACTGCCATTTTGGTTTTACCTCAATGCATAAAGGCACGCTAGATAAATGTTAACATCAATGTTGCTACCAGTCGGCTTGACCGAGGGTCATCTGGGAAGGTGAAGGATGTTGGAAGTCAGCAGTGGAAGAAGTGGTTTAAATTACGGGCTTCGTTACGACAATTCTCTGCAGCTGTAAACAGGTCTTGACATCTGCAGATTAGTTAAATAGATCTGTAATAATGACAAATATTACATCAAATGATGTGGAACTCTCTGGGCTATGGTCTGGTAATAACCCACTTGCCACTTGGAGATCAGTAATTTTAATATTAATTGTTAACTATAATCTATATAGAGCAGGCACCCTGTTTGTGGCAGTGATTGAGCAGACTCCTAGCGTGTGTCTGGGACTGATAAGATTTGAAAGGCTCTGACTCATGGTAGAGTTCCTCTGGGCATACACTAACCCTAGCTCACTTCAGAGAGGGTTGATTAAACTGTGCTGCCGTGATTGCAGTCATGTAGCTCTGATAGCACCGACACATCCAATCAACCAAGCATCTCTGCCCCTGGTACATCGAACTGTTGAGATAACACACAGCGGAAGCGTTGATAAGGCACAGACACCTGCAGCAGATTAGGCAACATGCTTTCAAATGTATAAAATGCGTTTTGGCTCACTGCAATATAACAGAGATTAGATGAATATGTTGAATTGGAACTTTTGAATAGAAACAACAGTGAACATTGCAATCTTTCACAATTTGTTTTTTGCATATTGTTGGCAAAGCTGTTTATTTCTCCTTCCAAGTTAGCCACAGAAGCTGCATGTTGGTGCAGGCTTACATAGTTAGTCCTTTAATATAACCACTTTACTATCATATCCATGTATTTTCATGCTTGGCCTCTGTTTTAATTATGGGGAAGATACTAATTCTCACTTTGTGTATTCTTGGTAATTAGCCTGAAATCCTATTATGTCGTGCCAGGGCTTTTTTCATGGTGTGCAATTGTTCTGTACTGATTGCTTTAAATGATTGGCGCAAGGCAGGCTGCAGGAAATTATATCACATGTGTCCATTATGTTTCCACTCTTTTCCCCTCCTCCCATCTTAGTCTGGAAGAAGGTTAGTTCAGCGCTGTTACAGCGCCCGTGACCCGGGTTTGAATCTGCTGCTGTCTGTAAGAGGCTTGTACAGTTTCCTTGTGTCTGCGTGGGGTTCCTCCGGGTGCACCAGTTTCCTCCCACATTCTACAACGTCTAGAGTTAGTAGGTTAATTATTCACATGGATGTATTTGGGCGATGTGAGCTCATGAGCCAGAAAAGCCTGTTATCGGCCTGTATCTCCAAATTAAATTAGTCGCTATAGTTGCTGTCTCCAAAAGACCAAGGCTTATTTTTAAAAATAATCTTTTGGATATGCCCATTCAGCCTATAAATCAATACAAGTTGTAACGATTTAGCTTGTACAGAGAGTCCCCGACTTAAGATGGTCCGATTTATGATTTTTCAAAGTTATGATGTTTCAAATCCGTACTGTAGTTCAAATTTTCAATGTCTCCTGACATCCCTGTGTCAGTCCCCACACTGATCCCACTGCCCCCCTCTCCCCCCACATCCCTGTGTCAGTCCCCACACTGATCCCACTGCCCCCCTCTCCCCCCACATCCCTGTGTCAGTCCCCACACTGATCCCACTGCCCCCCTCTCCCCCCACATCCCTGTATCAGTCCCCACACTGATCCCACTGCCCCCCTCTCCCCCCACATCCCTGTATCAGTCCCCACACTGATCCCACTTCCTCCCCCTCTCCCCACATCCCTGTGTCAGTCCCCACACTGATCCCACTGCCCCCCTCTCCCCCCAAATCCCTGTATCAGTCCCCACACTGATCCCACTGTCCCCCTCTCCCCCCACATCCCTGTATCAGTCCCCACACTGATCCCACTTCCTCCCCCTCTCCCCACATCCCTGTGTCAGTCCCCACACTGATCCCACTGCCCCCTTCTCCCCCACATCCCTGTGTCAGTCCCCACACTGATCCCACTGCCCCCCTCTCCCCCCACATCCCTGTGTCAGTCCCCACACTGATCCCACTGCCCCCCTCTCCCCCCACATCCCTGTGTCAGTCCCCACACTGATCCCACTGCCCCCCTCTCCCCCCACATCCCTGTATCAGTCCCCACACTGATCCCACTGCCCCCCTCTCCCCCCACATCCCTGTATCAGTCCCCACACTGATCCCACTTCCTCCCCCTCTCCCCACATCCCTGTGTCAGTCCCCACACTGATCCCACTGCCCCCCTCTCCCCCCAAATCCCTGTATCAGTCCCCACACTGATCCCACTGTCCCCCTCTCCCCCCACATCCCTGTATCAGTCCCCACACTGATCCCACTTCCTCCCCCTCTCCCCACATCCCTGTGTCAGTCCCCACACTGATCCCACTTCCTCCCCCTCTCCCCACATCCCTGTGTCAGTCCCCACACTGATCCCACTGCCCCCCTCTCCCCCCACATCCCTGTGTCAGTCCCCACACTGATCCCACTGCCCCCCTCTCTCCCCACTGCCTCGTGTCGGTCGCTACACTGATCCCACTGCCCTTTCTCGACATCCGATGAGAGTGCTGGAACGTAAGCTCATCGCAAGTTGCAGACTATTACGGTGAATGAGCAATCCATCATGATTTCAGAAACTAGTTTGTGTGAAGCCACTTCTGTATAATTACAGATGATTGATAGGTGTGTCTGTCTGGATGTAGGAGAACGTGGCTTATAAGTTTTTGGTTCACCTAACAGATTTTAGAAAAATACTGTTCAATTAAGAGCAACATCAGTCTCTATTTATCAGATGCAAACCTACACTTCCCTAGATGCCTGAAAATGATTCCCTTTAAAGGATTTTCCCCTCCATTTAACCATTTTCTTACCCTTCAAGTACCTCCTCTCAAAAAAGGTTTATACTCCTTAATCCTTTGTCACAACTGTCAAGAATTTCCAGTCTTTATATTTTAAATTTTAAATTGAAATGTAAACATACTGAACTGCAACAGGCCATTTCGGCCCATGAGCCCGTGACACCCAATTAACCTACAGCCCCGGTACGTTTCGAACGGTGGGACGAAACCAGAATACCCCCTTCCCCAGGGAAAACAACGCAGACACAGGGAGAGCATACAAACTCCTTACAGACAGCATGGGATTCGAACCCTGGTCCTGAGTTAAATAAACTATTGAATGAGTTTATTTCCATCATCCTATGTCTTTGTAATTACCTGCACAAAAAGCAATAGGGGCATCAGCAACAGATGAGATGAATACTCAGCTTTTTTGTGGTGGAGTTAATTGAGGGAGAAAGTTTAACCAGATCACAATGCAAACTACCTGATCCTTTGTCATTAATGGCATGGAAACTTTCTGCCCATCGCATCCTGGTGGCAACTTAGTTTCATGAATTAAACCCTTCAGGAAAATTGGATTCCAAAACCTGATGTCATTGTTGGTCTTGGAATCCAACTTTAGTACAGAGACAAGAATGTTATACATTGCACTGGTTCTTCTCTTTGGCTTGGCTTCGCGGACGAAGATTTATGGAGGGGGTAAAAAGTCCACGTCAGCTGCAGGCTCGTTTGTGGCTGACCAGTCCGATGCGGGACAGGCAGACACGATTGCAGCGGTTGCAAGGGAAAATTGGTTGGTTGGGGTTGGGTGTTGGGTTTTTCCTCCTTTGCCTTTTGTCAGTGATGCTATGGAACATAATGTGATTGCAAACATGGGATTGGATTTCTATTTTTTCCTCCACATTGTCAGCATCTGTTCTGCTATTACTGAGGTGGAGAAAAGGTCGTCAGATTGAACCATCTTGCGTTTAATTTTTGTTACCCCGCAGCTATGGCTTAATGATAACCGTATTCCATCTGATAGTTCAGGTCACAGTCCAAAAATTGAAGCACACTCTTTTCTGTGGTTCGCTATCACTTCCTATCAATATATACCTACCAAGAATAGGTTTACCTTATCTGGATCTGCTGGTGTCAACTTGTTGGTGGAAAGGCCTACTCCCACTCTCATTGTCTCTGTTTCCATGTAATTTTCTCACATAATTGGGTCAGAACGAGGTCTACCCTCCATATTACAGAAAAATATATAACTACTGGGTCGCCATGTCCATAAGTTTCAGCACCTACCAGAATTAAATGTTTGTGCATGCCACTCAAACAAGCCATTGTAACCTTGAAAAGAAAGTCATATTAGAAATGTGAAAAAAG
The DNA here is from genome assembly GCF_036971445.1 of Narcine bancroftii. Taxonomy (NCBI): domain Eukaryota; kingdom Metazoa; phylum Chordata; class Chondrichthyes; order Torpediniformes; family Narcinidae; genus Narcine; species Narcine bancroftii. The sequence goes on along the minus strand of NC_091480.1, from coordinate 35,847,252 downwards.
TCAGTTCAGAAGGACTTGGACATGGCAAGAACCATTTAAAAGCTTTCAGACAAGCATGGATTGGTCAAAGAAAGTGTAATTTATCTTATTTGTTCCTCTTCCTTGAACTTGCTGCAGATTCAGAGAATGGGGTCCCCTTCATCACTCTTGGGAAGTGCAAAGGGTCATTCTCAGCTACGAGAAATTCAACATTCAAACACAATCAACGAGCTCTGCCAACGATTTGGGGATTTCCACATGAAACAGCAGACAATACCCAGCAAGCTCTGGTCTATTTTCTAGGCAGTCAGCCAATAACAAAAGGAGATTTAAAAAATTGCACTTTTGCAGATGCCATCTGTCAATCAAGAGGATAAACTGTCTGTGCTCTAAAGGACTTGCTGGCATGGCCATAACCCCTCCCCTCAGAAAAGCTCGGTTCTCGGGTCAGCAACCTTTGGTCAATGGTAGTAAAAGCAAATCAGTCAGGTAACTTCTAGTCTTGGAGTTATTGATAGCACATGAGTGGCAAAGATCCTGTGGCATGGCTTAAAGAAAAATTGATGGGTTCTCCCAGTGCCACAACCTTCTTCCCAGAAAAATCAGTATATTTGGCCACGATCATATTCTCTATTGTGTAACCATGTGCACACTGACTTGCACAACAGTCTGCTGGCTTCTTACTTAGAGGCATTCCAAGCTTATAATAGGATGCAATAAAAAGTACAGTATTCATCCTCTCGTTTGAATACTGTACTTCATTTTTCTTCCCTGTGTAAGTTTTGTTAGACAGAGGAGAGTCACATTGTGTGTGTGTCCGTGCACAATCTCATCACTCTGGAATGGGCCAAAATCCTCCTATTTTTGAATTTTTTTTGGTTATGCATATTGTGAGTCTCAGCTCTTGCATTTATTTTCAAATTTATATTTTGCTCTAATATATATTGTCAAACTCAAAGCTTTATTGCACTTGAAGTCGCAGCCATAATGAAGTCACGCTGAACTTTGGATCATTCAACAATGTGCTTTTGAACAGTTTTTATTCTTTGTTGGAACTGCTGTCAGAATGAAACATAACGAGACTTTCCAGATAAAAAAAAAAGAGATAACAGCTGTCTTGAAGAGAAACCCAGAGGACAATCATTTTGCATTGCTGTTTGGGTTCAATGTCTCCAGGCCAATATTTGAGATTTTACATTTGTCTCACTTAATTCTCCAAAGAATGTCTCATTTTATTCTTCACTGAAAAGGCAAGCAGAGACACGTGAAAGCCTGGCAGGAACTCTAGAGAGTTGGCAGAAGCAGGAAAGGATTAACTTTAAATGCAATAGACTGCAGGAATAATATCCAAAGAAAGCATTAAGAGCTAAGTGGAGGAATTACATTATAGATTTAACTTATCTCCAGTTCGTGCTCTTACACAGCAAGGAAGATTAGCTCTGGTGAAAAAAAAAATCAATGAATCCCTGCTCTGCCAGTAGCCAGGTGGAAGACTGCATAGCAATGTCAGGTAACTGCATGTCCTGTTACCTAGAATTTAGTGGCCTAGGTCACAGAAGTGGTTGTGGTGGAACCACTCTTAACACTGTTTGTATGTGTATGACTGGATCACCCCTTGCTGTTTGTATCTGTGGCTCTTCCCCCTTGATTCCCCTAATAAAGGCGGCAACGCCATAACCCCTCCCCCCAGAAAAGCTCGGTTCTCGGGTCAGCAACCTTTGGTCAATGGTAGTAAAAGCAAATCAGTCAGGTAACTTCTAGTCTTGGAGTTATTGATAGCACATGAGTGGCACAGGTCACAGCACTCCATTGTCATCCTGGGCCACTGTGGAGGAATGCTTGCTGGATTGGTTTACTTGCACTGGAGCCAAAGCTTGTATGTCATAAAGTGCATTCAAATTTCCTTCCTGGGAGTAAGTGACTGTTTTGTAGGCATCAGTACCAGTGAGTTTCATGATATAATTTATATTAAAAGAATGTTACAGAAAGCAGGCTTCTACATTCTCAATTCAATGGACCTAACCCTGATACTGGCAACATCAGATACCCACGGTTTCATCGATCCTACAAGGTTTACCTGGTTACCGGCTTAGCTGATAAACAGGCTTCAATTCACACCTTCTGGGATATCACATATTTTACAGTTGTTAATAACACCAGTCACACACAGGGAGTTGGACAGTCCTTATATAGTAACCAGAAACACAGAGGTAACAGGAGATTTTGCATTACAGTAATATTGCCCCAGAAGCTGGGCAATGAAATAAGAGCGGGTGCATTGTCAGAATTATAGTCACACAAACAACAGTTGTCAAGGTGATGTCTTCTTTGGCTTGGCTTCACAGACGAAGATTTATGGAAGGGTATGTCCATGTCTGCTGCAGGTTCGTTGGTGACTGACAAGTCCGATGTGGGACAGGCAGGCACGGTTGCAGCAGTTGCAAGGGAAAATTGGTTGGTTGGGGTTGGGTGTTGGGTTTTTCCTCCTTTGTCTTTTGTCAGTGAGGTGGGCTCTGCGGTCTTCTTCAATGGAGGTTGCTGCCCGCCGAACTGTGAGGCACCAAGATGCACGGTTGGAGGCGATATCAGCCCACTGGTGGTGGTCAATGTGGCAGGCACCAAGAGATTTCTTTAAGCAGTCCTTGTACCTCTTTTTTGGTGCACCTCTGTCTCGGTGGCCAATGGAGAACTCGCCATATAACATGATCTTGGGAAGGCAATGGTCCTCCATTCTGGAGACGTGACCCACCCAGCGCATTTGGGTCTTCAGAAGCATGGATTCGATGCTTGCGGATTCTGCCAGCTCGAGTACTTCGATGTTGGTGATGAAGTCACTCCAATGAATGTTGAGGATGGAGCGGAGACATCACTGATGGAAGCGTTCTAGGAGCCGTAGGTGATGCCGGTAGAGGACCCATGATTCGGAGCCGAACAAGAGCGTGGGTATGACAATGGCTCTGTACACCATGATCTTTGTGTGTTTCTTCAGGTGGTTGTTTTTCCAGACTCTTTTGTGTAGTCTTCCAAAGGCGCTATTTGCCTTGGCGAGTCTGTTGTCTATCTCATTGTCGATCCTTGCATCAGATGAAATGATGCAGCTGAGGTAGGTAAACTGGTTGACCGTTTTGAGTTCTGTGTGTCCGATGGAGATGTAGGGGTCTGGTAGTCAAGGTGGTGAGCTGGCTGATGGAGGACATCAGTTTTCTTCAGGCTGACTTCCAGGCCAAACATTTTGGCAGTTTCCGCAAAACAGGACGTCATGCGCTGAAGAGCTGGCTCTGAATGGGCAACTAAAGTGGCATCGTCTGCAAAGAGTAGTTCATGGACAAGTTGCTCTTGTGTCTTGGTGTGAGCTTGCAGGCGCCACAGATTGAAGAGACTGCCATCCGTGTGGTACCGGATGTAAACAGCGTCTTCATTGTTGAGGTCTTTCATGACTTGTTTCAGCATCATGCTGAAGAAGATTGAAAAGAGGGTTGGTGCGAGGACGCAGCCTTGCTTCACGTTGTTGTCAATGGAGAAGGGTTCGGAGAGCTCATTGCTGTATCTGACCCGACCTTGTTGGTTTTTGTGCAGTTGGATAACCATGTTGAGGAACTTGGGGGGGTGGGGGCATCCGAGGTGCTCTAGCATTTGCCAAAGCCCTTTCCTACTCACGGTGTCGAAGGCTTTGGTGAGGTCAACAAAGGTGATGTAGAGTCCTTTGTTTTGTTCTCTGCACTTTTCTTGGAGCTGTCTGAGGGCAAAGACCATGTCAGTAGTTCCTTTGTTTGCGCGAAAGCCACACTGTGATTCTGGGAGGACATTTTCGGCGACACTTGGTATTAGTCTATTAAGGAGAATCCTAGTGAAGATTTTGCCTGTAATGGAGAGCAGCATGATTCCCCTGTAGTTTGAGCAGTCTGATTTCTCAGGGTGATGATGATGGCATCACGAAGGTCCTGAGGCAGCTTTCCTTGGTCCTAGCAGAGCATGAAAAACTCATGCAGTTTGGTATGCAGAGTTTTGCCGCCAGCCTTCCAGACCTCTGGGGGGGATTCCATCCATACCTGCTGCTTTGCCACTTTTCAGTTGTTCAATTGCATTATATGTCTCTTCCCGGGTAAAGACCTCATCCAGCTCTAGACTCAAGGGCTATTGAGGGAGCTGGAGCAGGGCGGATTCTTGGACTGAGCGGTTGGCACTGAAAAGAGATTGGAAGTGTTCTGTCCATCGATTGAGGATGGAGATCTTGTCGCTGAGGAGGACTTCGCCATCTGAGCTGCGCAGAGGGCTTTGGACTTGGGGTGAGGGGCCGTACACAGCCTTTAGTGTCTCATAAAGACCCCTGAAGTCGCCAATGTTGGCGCTAAGCTGGGTTCGTTTGGCGAGGCTAGTCCACCACTCATTTTGGATCTCCCAGAGTTTGCGCTGAAGATGGCTGCATGCGAGACAGAAGGCTCATTTTTTCTCTGGCTAGGAAGGCTTTGCAAGGTGAGCCTGGTGGGCAGCTCGCTTCTTTGCCAGCAGCTCCTGGATTTCCTGGTTGTTTTTGTCAAACCAGTCCTTGTTTTTCCTGGAGGAGAAGCCCAGTACCTCTTCAGTGGATTGCAGTATGGCCATTTTCAGCTGATCCCAGAGGGTTTCAGGAGACGTGTCTGTGAGGCAGTTTGCATCCTCGAGCTTTGCGTGGAGGTTTGCCTGGAAGTTTCCTCTCACTTCGTCTGACTGCAAGTTTCCAACATTGAACTTCTTTCTGGGGGCTCCACTGTTCTTGAACTTTGGCTTGAAGTGAAGGTTGAGCTTGCAGCGAACCAGCTGGTGGTCAGTGTGGCATTCCACGCTGGACATGACCCTGGTGTGGAGCACATCTCGTTTGTCTCTTCCTCACACCAGAACGTAGTCCAGGAGGTGCCAGGTAGTCTTCAGGCTGTCTCTCTGCTGGAAAAGTGTGTTAGTAATGACAAGCCGAGGTCCAACAGGAGGTGCCTGTTGTCATTGCACTTGCCGACACCATGCTTGCCCAGGATTCCTGGCCAGGTTTCTGAGTCTTTGCCGACGCGAGCGTTGAAGCCGCCAAGGATGACAATCTTGTCGGCTGTAGGGGTGCGTTGGATGAGGTTGCGCAGATCAGTGTAGGACTTGTCCTTTTCTGCTGGTTCCACCTGAAGGGTTGGACCAGAGACACTGATGAGAGTGATGTATCACTTGTTTTGAAGGGGGAATCGCATGGACATGATCCGGTCAATGTGGCCTGCTGGGAGGTTTTTGAGTTTGTAGGCAATGGAGTTCTTGACCATGAAGCCAACACCAGATAGGCGTCATTCAGCCTGAGGCTTGCCAGACCAGTAGAGTGTGTAGCCCGCGCCGTGTTCTTGGAGGCTGCCTACATTTGCAAGGCGGACTTCGCTGAGAGCGGCCATGTCGATGTCAAGTCTGAGGAGTTCATGTGCGATGAGGGCAGACCGACGTTCAGGTCGGTGGCTGTCAGCCTTGTCTAGCATGGTTCTGATGTTCCAGCATGCTAGCTTGAGTTTGTGTGCATCTTTTGAGGGGGAGGACGTGGAGGGGGAGGATGTGGACCTGTCCTCAGGTCTGCGCAAAGGAGCTTTTAGGTGGAGTGCACCAGTAAAAGCTGGCTAAATCTCAATGATTTGTTTTCACTTCAAAACTCTTTAAAATTAAAACAGATGGGAATCCATGTTTCCTCATAAGATGCAGAAACCCAGCGAACCTGGCTGAATTATCAGGCATTCACTTTTCATCGCTTCCAAAATGTTTTCAGACAACAGCTCGGTGACACTTCATCCCCATCCATTTTTAGGCTGAATTGGTGAGTGAAAGAATTCCGGCTCTGTGCATGAAAGCAGAAGTTCATCGGGTCAGTAGCTGGGGCTATTATTTTACAGAAAGAGCATTTGAATGAAGCACCTGCTTCTATTCACTGCCTTTATCCATTTTCACTTTGATTTTTATCCCTTTGCCTTTATATGAAATACCTGTGATTCTATGAGAATGGCACTGAAGGAAAACTCCTTGCGCTGCCCTCCTTTTATTTCCATTGCATTATTATCTGTAATCCTGAATAAAACGTAGCTCTGCCATTTAGATGTTGCCAAAAAAAGTTGCTACCTCCAAAAACCTCCTGCTTGTCAGGAAAGAACAAAGAACTTCTCTCATCTACATCTAAGTTGCATGGATGACTTTATCTGTGGGTGGGATGCATCTTGCTTGCAAACGTGTATCCAACTAGTGTTGCTGTGTAAAAGCCAGACCAGACAGAAGGTTTCAGTTAATTTGCTTGGAAAATCAACTTTTTCCAGATCTTTTTCTCCTGGCGGACTGTGCTGGGTTCTCAAGAGAATCAATTAATTACCTTTCATTAGACAATGGCATTGGTTGAAACCAGTTCCAGATTAATTTATTACAATCCTCTGGACAGTTTACAAAATCAGAATAAATGGATCTATCTCCACATTTCCTTCTGCAGTTGAGATATTTTAAACAGCAGTGAAAAAGTATTAACTGCTTCAATTTAATTTGCAGGGCTATAAAATATAAATGATTGAACAAGCCTGCAGCTTTTATTTAAAAAATTGTCTTAAATTACTGCTCGCAATGAAAAGTAAGATGTCATTCAAGAGAGTCAGCTTTAAACATAGAAACATAGAAGATAGGAGCAGGAGTAGGTCATTCGACCCTTCGAGCCTGCTCCGCCATTCAACGAGATCATGGCTGATCTTAAAGTTCAGTACCCCGTCCCCGCCTTCTCTCCGTAACCTTTAATACCCTTATACTGAAGAAATAGATCTAATTCCCTCTTAAATATATTTAATGAACCTGCCCCTACTGCCCTCTGTGGCAATGAATTCCACAGATTCACCACCCTCTGGGTCAAGAAATTCCTCCTCATCTCGGTCCTAAATGGTTTGCCTATTATCCTCAAACCATGGCCCCGGGTTCTGGATTTTCCCATCCTTGGAAACATCCCATCTGCATCCATCCTGTCCAGTCCTGCCAGAATTTTATATGTCTCTATGAGATCCCCTCTCAATCTTCTAAAGTCCAGGGAGTACAATCCCAATTCAAATTCTACTTAAATATGTGTGCAAAGTCAACCAAACCTACTGGGCCTACAATGCAAAACAGCCAATTTCATGAAACATGTTCATGAAAATAAATTTTGATTATGAATCTGGTTCCGTGAAGGTGACGTGCAGTAAAAATCATCCTGTGTGTTTGCTATCTATCTCAAAATATGGTTTCCCACAGAACGAAGTCCAACACTAATTTGGTAGGATGGCGTTGACCACATTGGTAAATCACACTGTCATGGTGAAACTGGATTAGAAAGCATAGTTTGTGTTTTGTTCATTTTATGTTTTGGAGTCTGTATGCTGGCTATTTTTGAGTTGTGATACTATAACTCTTTCCCCTCCAACATTCTTTGGGACCATCCAGAAAGCAGCCTGATCAGAACATTTTGGTAGCAGTGATGTTCTGGTACATTGTCTCATTTGAGTATTCTTGCCGAAAAATGAATTTTGAATGTCAAGGTCATTTCCTTCATTTAAATTATCTCCTAATCTGTCATATTTATCCACACACTAGCATACTAAGACATTTCACTGGGATGTCAGCAGAGCCACTCCTCACATACTCCTCTCTGACCTGCCCATAATGAGGCCAAGTATAGTCTCTGTGCTTCTGACCTGGCTGAGGTCAGCTTTCTCTCACTGACCAGGGATTCAATCAGGCAATTTTAATAAAAATGTACTGCTGTGCCGGTAAATAAGCAGGTGTGAGCAGAGAAGATATGCACAGACATTTGCTGCCTTATTTTGATTTGTTATGAACATCCCTAACTGTGCCCCTGAGTGAAAACAAGATGGCTTGGCAGCAATTTTAATGAGAATCTTAAGCCTGGGAGAAGTGGTGACTCCTGAGACCACACTGTCCTTTGTCAATTCATCTTTCGCCCTTGCCTTTTTTCTACAATTCTCTCTCCACTTACAGCCAGAGATATCTCTGCAACATTTCTTCTCTGCCCTGCTTCCCCAAAGGACTGTGTCCACCAGCAGCTTAGGCTCTAAAAGTTTCTTTCCACTATTTTTTCCCTTCCTTTAAAAGGTGCCTTACAACCTCTGTTTATGACTCTATACCTAGTTCATCTTGTTACATGTGAAGCAGCTTCCGAAAATGTTCCAGGTTCCTGTATATTTTGGTCATTGTGAAAGAAAACGAGTGGCAGGAAAATAAAATTCAGTGCGCCCATGAGGATGAGGACTTGCCATGGCAACAAATTGGCTTGGTTAAGCGGCATCTCTTATGCTTCAGTTGATAATAGGTTGATCTGTGTGGCTCAGTTTTAACTCCACTATTTCTGCACTGATACGAGCCTTTGCTGCCACAGAGAATTATATCGTAGTAACAAAAGTTAACAAGAGACCTGCAATATTACAATAAATGGCAGTGAAGGGTTAAGTTTATGTAAGTTTAATTTCTGCTCCTATCTCTCCTGAACCACTTTTAAAAACATGAAAGTTCAGCGGAACCGTTGGTGAATTCTTTGCACTAAAATTAATTGCTGTAGTTTTAATGTTAGCATTAGTTTTCTTTATCTGTTGATTAATATATCAACTCAGCAATAGCCTAGGCTTTCCTTTCAGAGTTCCATCGTAGGATTGTTAAAGTCAACAGAGGGGGATTTGTGAGTATTCTTATCAGAATAATGGATCTTATAACTGGCAGTCTTACCACTGGAGTCTCACTGTTTGTTTTGCAGAATTTATGGCATTGCTTCGCTCACCATCTGCTCAAGTAATAAACAATACAGATTACAAGGCTTTCTTCACACAGAGTGTGTGTGTGTGTGTGTGTGTGTGTGTGTGTGTGTGTGTGTGTGTGTGTGTGTGTGTGTGTGTGTGTGTGTGTGTGTGTGTGTGTGTGTGTGTGTGTGTGCACATGTTTGTTTGTTCTTTCGCTGAACACAGTAAGAATTGATGCCTTCAAGATAAAGATAACATTACTTTTAAGAGTTCATGGGTTGAATTTCAGGTGAACAGTGAATAGATGGCAAATATCATAAATTAGGTATTAACAACTGTAAAATGGCCATTGCTGCTGAACCTCTGGTCAGTTAAAGATGACCTCTAGATCGCCAAACTTGACTCTGTAACACTGAACACTTTTGTTTTGACTGTTGTGCCTATGTACGGGCTGAGTTATCTGAATAGCACACAAAATAGAGTTTTCCCACTGTATCTCAGTACATGTGACAATAAACAAGTCCAAGATAATACAAACAATTCAAATTGCTGAGCAATACAAACATGCCAGAGGAACAGTCCCTTAAATACTGACTTTAAAAGGTATTTTTATATGAATGTACGTAATAATTTCATTCTTTGATGCAACCTAGGTGGCATGCCCAGAATTTGGGTGACAATTTTTGGAATCAAAAGATCCCCTTTTTTTTCCCCCCGAATCACTCACCTACATATTGATGCTGGTTATTTCATTTCCCAGAGATTGCATGTTCATTTTCAAGATTAAAATTATAGTCATGCGACGTAGAAAAGGGTCCTTCAGCCCTCTGTGTCTATGATAGGGATCTAGTGCTTGTTTCTTTTTAAATATTTTATTTAATCAACATTCTTCTTCTTTGGCTTGGCTTCGCGGACGAAGATTTACAGAGGGGTATGTCCACGTCTGCTGCAGGCTCGTTGGTGACTGACAAGACCGATGCGGGAAAGGCAGGCGTTTGCAAGGGAAAATTGGTGGGTTGGGGTTGGGTATTGGGTTTTTCCGCCTTTGTCTTTTGTCAGTGAGGTGGGCTCAGTGGTCTTCTTCAAAGGAGGTTGCTGCCCGCCGAACTGTGAGGCACCAAGATGCACGGTTGGAGGTGCCATTGGCAGGGGCCAATGTGGCAGGCACCAAGAGATTTCTTTAAGCAGTCCTTGTACCTCTTCTTTGGTGCACCTCTGTCTTGGTGGCCAGTGGAGAGCTCACCATAGAACACGATCTTGGGAAGGCGATGGTCCTCCATTCTGGAGGCATGACCCACCCAGCGCAGTTGGGTCTTTATCAGCATGGATTCAATGCTAATCAACATATATAAGATCATAATAACTAACAACGATAAGTAACCATAATACTATGTTAACACATATATGTTGAAAATATATAGACAAAAAATCTAAACTAAAACTAACTAAAAACTTTTAAAAATCCTCCCGACCCTCCCACCCCCCGCAAACCTAATCTAATCCCATAACCAAAATGCATAATGTCATAACTACATAATAATCAATTCAAATTGCTTCAGATAATGCTCAAGGTACCCAAATAACATAACATTATTATTCATTCAGGGAAAACTACACTGGACAGGGGAATTCAAATTTTTTTTTAGTAAATCATAATTTTAGCCTCATAATTCTAGTGTACGGGTTTCAAATTTGCAGAGAAAAAAAATTACCCCTCAAATTGTAATTAATTTTTTTCTAAAGGAATACAGCTTTGAATCTCAGCATGCCATCTATCTAATGTTAATGAAACGTTGGATTTCCATATTACAGCAATATATTTCCTTGCTATTACTAAACCTAACTTAACAAATTTTAATTGAGAATCTGACAACAATAATTTAGGAGTACCACTTTCAAAATTTCCTAACAAAAATAATTCAGGATTTAACTGAAAAATCACTCCAGTAATTTGTTGCAAAAATTTACTAACAGAGACCCAAAAAGAATTACCTTCGAACAAGACCATATAGAATGAAAAAAGGTTCCAATTTCTGTTCCACATCCAAAACATTGATTCAATAAATTCAATCTGCATCTATTCAGTTTTTCAGGTGCAATATACAATTGATGTAGAAAATTATAGTGAAATTATCTATATCTTACATTAATGGTATTAGATATGACTTCTTAACATGGATCTATTATCGTATCTAAATCTTGTTCTCACATTCCTTTTGAATTAAACAAACCTACGTTAGGTGTTTGTTCTTGTAACAAAATAGACACAATTGAAATAATTGTTTTAGTCATTTTCCCCAAATTTGAAAGATCTTTCTAAATCATTTCTGATCTTAATTTCTCTCTCAAATAAGCTCTCAACTGAAAATAACAAAATAGCACGATACAAGTAATATCATATTTAATTATTAATAGATCAAAAGACATAAATCTACCATTATCATAACAATCTCCCAGTTTTGAAATTCCATTATAATTCCATATATTTAAAAAAAAAGATATCTTTTGAAAAAATTAATAAAGGATTCATTAATGGTGTTTCGAACAAAAGAAGATTTCCATCAATTTCTAGTTTAACTTTATTCCAAACACTAAGAAAATGTTTTAAAATAAGAGCATCTTTTATAGATTTTGATTCCAATTTATAAATAAATTGTCTGGTATAATTTCTCCTATATCATTTAATTCAATGTTCAACCAAGATGATTAAGTTTTAACAAACATAGAAACTAAAAATCTTAATTGTGTTGCCTTGTAATAATTTTTTAAATTAGGAGTTGTAAACCCCCTTGTTCATATTTCCATGTTAACTTTTATAATGACTTTATAACCATTTTCCCTTCTAGAGAAATTTCTTAACATTATTTAAATCTTGAAAAAAATTTGGGGCATAGATATAGGTAAAGTTTGAAATAAATATTGAATTCTTGGAAAAATATTCACTTTAATACAATTAACTCCCAATAGGTAAATTTACCCATCTCTTTAAATCTTCATTTATCTCTTTTAATATTGGAATATAGTTTAATTTATATATTTTTTCAAATTATTATCAGTATGTATACCTAAATATTTAATCTTATCTGTCCATCTAAACTGAAGTTTTTGTCGACATTGTGAATAATCTTCTTTTACCAATTCCATTACTTCACTTTTATTCCAATTTATTTTATACCCTGAGATTTTCCCATATTCTGATTTTATCCCATATTCTAATCTTGGCATGAACCATGGGTGTAAAGGGTGGGGCCAGTACTGCGCGCACTGCACTCCACCTAAAAGCTCCTTTGCGCAGGCCCGAGGACGGGTCCACGTCCTCCCCCTCCACGTCCTCCCCCTCCACGTCCTCCCCCTCAAAAGATGCTCACAAACTCAAGCTAGCATGCTGGAACATCAGAACCATGCTAGACAAGGCTGACAGCCACCGACCTGAACGTCGGTCTGCCCTCATTGCACATGAACTCCTCAGACTTGACATCGACATAGCCGCTCTCAGTGAAGTCCGCCTGGCAGATATAGGCAGCCTCCAAGAACGCGGCGCGGGCTACACACTCTACTGGTCTGGCAAGCCTTCGGATGAACGATGCCTATCTGGTGTTGGTTTCATGGTCAAGAACTTCATTGCCTCCAAACTCGAAAACCTTCCGACAGGCCACTCGGACCGAATCTTGTCCATGCGACTCCCCCTTCAAAACAAGCGTTGCATCACCCTCATCAGTGTCTATGCTCCAACCCTCCAGGCGGAACCAGCAGAAAAGGACAAGTTCTACACTGACCTGCGCAACCTCATCCAACGCACCCCTACAGCCGACAAGGTTGTCATCCTTGGCGACTTCAACACTCGCGTCGGCAAAGACTCAGAAACCTGGCCAGGAATCCTGGGCAAGCATGGTGTCGGCAAGTGCAACGACAATGGGCGCCTCCTGTTGGAGCTCTGCGCAGAACAGCAGCTTGTCATTACAAACACCCTTTTTCAGCAGAGGGACAGCCTTAAGACCACCTGGATGCATTCCCGATCCAAACACTGGTACCTCCTGGACTACATCCTGGTGCGAGAAAGTGACAAACGAGATGTGCTCCACACCAGGGTCATGCCCAGCGCGGAATGCCACACTGACCACCGGCTGGTTCGCTGCAAGCTCAACCTTCACTTCAAGCCAAAGCCCAGGAACAGTAAAGCCCCCAGAAAGAGGTTCAATGTTGGAAACTTGCAGTCAGACGAAGCGAGAGGAAACTTCCAGGCAAACCTCAAAGCAAAGCTCGATGATGCAACCCTCCTCACGGACCTGTCCCCTGAAACCCTCTGGGATGAATTGAAGACTACCATACTGCAATCCACTGAAGAGGTACTGGGCTTCTCCTCCAGGAAAAACAAGGACTGGTTCGACGAAAACAGCCAGGAAATCCAGGAGCTGCTGGCAAAGAAGCGAGCTGCCCACCAGGCTCACCTTACAAAGCCGTCCTGTCCAGAGAAGAAACAAGCCTTCTATCGCGCATGCAGCCATCTTCAGTGCAAACTCCGGGTGATCCAAAATGAATGGTGGACTAGCCTCGCCAAACGAACCCAGCTCAGCGCGGACATTGGCGACTTCAGGGGTTTCTACGAGGCTCTAAAGGCTGTGTACGGCCCCTCACCCCAAGTCCAAAGCCCACTGCGCAGCTCAGACGGCAAAGTCCTCCTCAGCGACAAGATCTCCATCCTCAACCGATGGTCAGAACACTTCCAATCTCTTTTCAGTGCCAACCGCTCAGTCCAAGATTCCGCCCTGCTCCAGCTCCCTCAACAGCCCCTAAGGCTAGAGCTGGATGAAGTCCTCACCCAGGATGAGACATATAAGGCAACAGAACAACTGAAAAGTGGCAAAGCAGCAGGTATGGATGGAATCCCCCCAGAGGTCTGGAAGGCTGGCGGCAAAACTCTGCATGCCAAACTGCATGAGTTTTTCAAGCTTTGTTGGGACCAAGGAAAACTGCCTCAGGACCTTCGTGATGCCACCATCATCACCCTGTACAAAAACAAAGGCGACAAATCAGACTGCTCAAACTACAGGGGAATCACGCTGCTCTCCATTGCAGGCAAAATTTTCGCTAGGATTATACTAAATAGAATAATACCTAGTGTTGCCGAGAATATTCTCCCAGAATCACAGTGCGGCTTTCGCGCAAACAGAGGAACTACTGACATGGTCTTTGCCCTCAGACAGCTCCAAGAAAAGTGCAGAGAACAAAACAAAGGACTCTACATCACTTTTGTTGACCTCACCAAAGCCTTTGACACCGTGAGCAGGAAAGGGCTTTGGCAAATACTAGAGCGCATCGGATGTCCCCCAAAGTTCCTCAACATGATTATCCAACTCCACGAAAACCAACAAGGTCGGGTCAGATACAGAAATGAGCTCTCTGAACCCTTCTCCATTAACAATGGCGTGAAGCAAGGCTGTGTTCTAGCACCAACCCTCTTTTCGATCTTTTTCAGCATGATGCTGAACCAAGCCATGGAAGACCTCAACAATGAAGACGCTGTTTACATCCGGTACCACACGGATGGCAGTCTCTTCAATCTGAGGCACCTGCAAGCTCACACCAAGACACAAGAGAAACTTGTCCGTGAACTACTCTTTGCAGACGATGCCGCTTTAGTTGCCCATTCAGAGCCAGCTCTTCAGCGCTTGACGTCCTGCTTTGCGGAAACTGCCAAAATGTTTGGCCTGGAGGTCAGCCTGAAGAAAACTGAGGTCCTCCATCAGCCAGATCCCCACCATGACTACCAGCCCCCCCACATCTCCATCGGGCACACAAAACTCAAAACGGTCAACCAGTTTACCTATCTCGGCTGCACCATTTCATCAGATGCAAGGATCGACAATGAGATAGACAACAGACTCGCCAAGGCAAATAGCGCCTTTGGAAGACTACACAAAAGAGTCTGGAAAAACAACCAACTGAAAAACCTCACAAAGATAAGCGTATACAGAGCCGTTGTCATACCCACACTCCTGTTCGGCTCCGAATCATGGGTCCTCTACCGGCATCACCTACGGCTCCTAGAACGCTTCCACCAGCGTTGTCTCCGCTCCATCCTCAACATTCATTGGAGCGCTTTCATCCCTAACGTCGAAGTCCTCGAGATGGCAGAGGTCGACAGCATCGAGTCCACGCTGCTGAAGATCCAGCTGCGCTGGGTGGGTCACGTCTCCAGAATGGAGGACCATCACCTTCCCAAGATCGTGTTATATGGTGAGCTCTCCACTGGCCACCATGACAGAGGTGCACCAAAGAAAAGGTACAAGGACTGCCTAAAGAAATCTCTTGGTGCCTGCCACATTGACCACCGCCAGTGGGCTGATATCGCCTCAAACCGTGCATCTTGGCGCCTCACAGTTTGGCGGGCAGCAACCTCCTTTGAAGAAGACCGCAGAGCCCACCTCACTGACAAAAGGCAAATGAGGAAAAACCCAACACCCAACCCCAACCAACCAATTTTCCCCTGCAGCCGCTGCAACCGTGTCTGCCTGTCCCACATCGGACTTATCAGCCACAAACGAGCCTGCAGCTGACGCGGACTTTTTACCCCCTCCATAAATCTTCGTCCGCGAAGCCAAGCCAAAGAAAAAAAGAAAAATAAACTGATACATCATCAGCAAATAAACCAATTTTATGTTCAATTTGATTTATCGCAAACATTTTTCAACTGTCGATTATCTCAAACTTTTTGAGTGAGAAATTCTATAGCTAGAGAAAACAAAGCTGGTGATAAAGGACACCCCTGTCCACTAGATCTATTTAAATTAAAAGATTGAGATATGTGTCCATATGTTATTATCTTAGCTTTTGGATGCCTATGTAGTGCCTTAATCCAATTTATAAAATTTACACCAAACCAAATGTACTTAGAACCTTAAACAAAAAGTCCCATTCTAACCTGTCAAAGGCTTTTTTTTCTGTATCTAAAGCTATTATAACACTTGAATCCTCTTTCTTCTGAGCTAGATGAATTATACTTAATAACCTTACAATATTTTCCAAAGTTTGTCTATTTTTGACAAAACCCATCAAAAATTCAGCATTCAATAAAGATATAGGTCCGTATGAAGCTGGTTTTAATGGAATTCTATCTTTTTTAGGTATGACTGTAATTATTGCCATAGAAAAAGTTTGTGGAAGACAATGTTGTTCAAAAGCTTGTTCTGCTACTTTCATAAATAATGGAATCAATAAATCTTTAAGCTCTCTATAAAATTCTACTGGGAACCCATCATCTCCTGGAGATTTATTATTTTGTCAACTACTAAGTGCATCATAAATCGCTTATTCAGTAAAAGGGCTATCCAAATCATGTTTACCTTCTTGAGTTAAATTTGGTAATAACAACTGTGACAAATATTCATCTATAGCCTTCTCTTCATTTAATGATTCAGATGTATATAAATTTGCATAAAATTCCTTAAATACATCATTAATTTTTTTTAATGGTTTATATGTGACTTCTTTATTATTCTGTTGTATTACATTAACTATTCTGGAAGATTGTTCACTTTTAATTGCCAAGCTAAAACTTTATGAGATTGTTAGTATTTCTGCTTAGACCATAATATCATTTTCTTAGTTATGTATGTTAACATTGTATTATATTGTAGTTTTTTTTTATTGACTAAACTTCTATATTTATCCTCAGAAGATGATTTTTGAATTTTATCTCCTTTTCCAATTTATCTATATCCTTCATATATTCCTTTTTGTTTTGTAGAATAGTTTATAATATGTCCTCTTAAATAAGATTTCAACACATCCCAAATTATTCTGTTGAATGCAAATTAGTATCACAAAATAATTGTATATGATGTCTTATTAAAAAAAACAGAAATCTGACCTTTTCAATAATAAAAAAAAATCTCCACCTATAAACTGTGTTTCAGTAAATTCCAGTTCAATCAACAGTGGTGAATGATCAGATAATATTCTTGTTTTATAATCAACATTCATAATTCAAAGGACCACATTCTCTGGCTCTTTTCATCGCTAATCTGAGTATCTTCCCCTATCTTGATAATTCAGAAATCTAATCAAAATGGAGCGAGGTCTCTGATTCGGACTCGGTTTCGAGCTAAGACCTCTGACCTCTCTCAATCAAGATTCTATTTTCAAAATTATTCTGTCCAAATATTTCCAGTATCCATTCTTGAAGGAATTGAATTACATCTTGACCTTCTTTACCTTCTGACACCCTGACAATTTTAAGATTATTCCTTCTACTATAATTTTCCAAAATATTGACTTTCTCATGCAATTTTTTATTCATGGAAACTAAAGCAGTAACTGAATCTTCAATAACATTTGACCTTTCTGCAATATGTTGCACTTCTTCATGGTCATCTTGAATTTTTTCTTTCAATTTATCAACCCTTTATGAAACATTATTTATGTGATTAGTCATGTCAATTCTAACTTGTTTTAATTCTACAGTAATAAATCTAAAATAATTTTCCATTGCATCTAAAAGCTTGTTAATTTTAGTCTCAATTTTATCCATTTCTTTATTAAAAGTCTTTTCCTTGCCTTTAAATCCTTCTTCTGAACTTGCCTCTTCTCCTTCAGTTGAAGAGTTGCTAGAGTCTTCCTCCACGTTAGAACCTTCACCCTCATGTTCAGTAGCCAAGACACTGGATAGCCCCTTTAAGAGCTATGGAGATATTTTTAAAAGACTTTTTTCTTCTGCAGTGCGCATGCAGTTCTCCTGACAGCTCCATTTCTGCGGAGAGCCACAGGGATGGCTCCGAAGGACAGTTGCTCACCAGGGCTGCCTCCAGCAGCTGCAGGACAGAATTCAGTGGCCTGCTCTGAAGAAAAGGCCCAATTTCTCTCTCCTTTCTGTCTTCTCTTTTTCTTTTGGTGTGGTTTTTAAAGCTTTTTCTTTTTTCAGAGACACTTTTTCTTGATGTTAAACACTTTAACTTTAGAGTAATTTTCAATATACACTATTTTTTAATAAATCCCTTGGAAGTCAGCAGGGTGCTTGTGGTTCCTTCACGACATCATGTGACATCCCCGGATCTAGCACTTGCTCACATTTTTAGGTATTAGCTCCATAGTTTTCCATGCCATGGTGTTTCAAATACCTATCTAAATACTTTTTAAATGGTATGACAGAGCCTGACAGTATTATATTGTATTGTGTGTGGACTGTGATTCAGACAAATGCTGTTTCGTCAGATTGTATATGAACAATCAGACACTAATGAACTTCAACTTGAACTATCCCCTCAGGAAGTGTGCTCCATCTATCAGGCACTCCCCATCCCCAACCCTCCACATCACAGAACACAAATGCTGGGTCTCTTCACATATCAAACACTCTATCTCAGGAAAGATCCGCTGCACTCTCTACCTGGGTGATCAGCACTGCAGACATTGCCCCAGCTGTGACATTAACTTTTCAGTAGCCGTATAATAACTTTGCTGGTCTTCTATGATCAGGCTATTGAAACCAATTGTTCTATATACTTCCTGAACTACCTTATCTTTCTGTGATGTGCCTTCAGAGATTCTTGGATATCAACACTAAGGTTACTTTGTGTTTCAGTTCTTCCAATGGTGCCGCTGCTCATTGTAAATATCTGAGCCTTATCATCACCTCACATTTTTGTTTCAGGATTAAATTCCATCTGGCTTTGTTTGACCCATCTTATCAACTACTTTGAGTACTTTTCTGCAACCAAAGGACCACCTTTGCTCAAAATCAATTGCTCCACCAATTTTCAAATTTTCATCTCACCTGAAAACTTATTTCTCAACCTTCAGATATCCTTTAATATGCAGATTGTGCAGCTTAATTTATTTTATATGAAATTTAAAAAATGTTTGGGCATTGTAGGTGAATTGGGTGTAATTGGGGCAGCATGGGCTCATGGGCCAGAAAGGCCTGTTACCGTGCTGAATGTCTACATGAAAACATTAAATTTTTTAAAAATAGAATCTGTAAGAATGCAATCTCTAAATATCTGAAATGACTAGTCAATCCTGATGCCTTATGTCCAAATCTTACCTTGGGAATTTTGTTTCCAGATTCATAATAATTGGAAAAATTTTCAGTGATTTTTCTTTATTCTTTTTTTACTGCTTTTAATATAGTTCTATCTTAGTTCCCAAACAAAATAAATTATTTATAGGTTAATTTCACTAGAGTTTGATCTCAAGTGCAGAGAAAGTATTTCATATATTTCCAGGAAATTTATTCATCCACACTGTATAGATCATTTTAAATCAGTAATGATCCAGTTTTGATGAAATAACATTATAGAAATAAGTTCTCTTGCGAACTTTCGAATTTCAATTATTGGCACAATAAAGACAACCAGTACATGGACCTTATGTTATGCTCATTTTGAGTTCAAAACTGTCATTGGCTGGAATAATGTCAATATTCTGTGAAAACCAGAAAATAAATTATTGAACCGTTCAAAAGTCAGCAGGAAGGCTCTGATGAAACAATTCCTTTAATGTAAAATAATATGCCTCAGCTTTTCTCAGCCACATTATATTTGAGAGTGAGCCACATAAAATGGATGAAAGAACCAAACCCAGATCAAGGAATATGATTTTAATGAGTGTATCAAAGGAATATGAGGTAGCCCAGCACCAAGTTTAAAGAAGGAAATTGCAAGGCTTGGGATTTCACTCGCAGAAGCCCCAACTGTCCAACAGTGCAATGAATGAAATTGAGATGCACAAGAAGCTAGAAAAGTAGAAACTTTCTCTGCAGGTGATGAATTTGAGGAACAGTGAAACACGATCGTTGGGGTCCATAAAATCTCATCGCAAGAAAAGTGATTGTCTTTCCCTGTTTAATTTGCATAACTTACATTATTTCCATGTCTCCTTTATTTGAGACATCCCAGTTATTTTGTATGCACTTTAAATCAATCTGGGAGCCCGACACCCCCACTTCTGCCAGGAGCCCAACACTCGAGCCCAATGACTCTTCGAGTTTTATTCTGATTCACATTAATTTGTGGTGTGTAAAATCAAGGTTTGACTTTAATTCCAGTCAAAAAGACCAGGTCAATGATACTATATATCACATAAGATACATCATCATGAGGTAAGACAAGTGAGGCATAGAAATATTTTATGTCACTGCAGCTAGTAGAGCTATTGCCACACACCTCCAGAGATTTAGGTTCGACCCTAACCTTTAGGGCTATCTATTAGAAGTTAGCCTGTCATTACATGGATTTTTTTTTCTTTGTGCTCTGATTTCCACCCGCATGCCTAAAATGTAGGGGTAGGTTAATTATCTGTTGTAAATTGTTCCTGGTGATAAAATCTGATGGGAAAATATGAAAACTGAAATGGAATTAGTTTAGGGTTAGTGTAAACGGGTACTTGATGGTCTGCCATCACTCAGTGGGCTGAAGGGCCTGCTTCCATGCTGTTCCAGCTCCATTTATTGCAATATAAATTACAGGTGATCCTCAACTTACGATGAGTTTGCGTTCCGGAAAACCCATCGTAAGTCAAAGAACCGTAAGTTCAAAAGGAATACTGTACCTTCCATTTTTATAATTAAATTTTGAATAACTTTATTCCACACTGAAACAGACCTCTTACGTACACAGCTGAAAGCACGCTGGGGAATAAGAATGTTTGAAACATTGAAGTAAAATTAATTGCTGCATGGTTGGGAAACTAAAGTGACAGGGCCATCAATTTCACTCACCTCTGATGATGCTCGAGAAAAGCTCGAGCTTCATCACAGTCGAGATAATTGACTGCAAAAGTCCTAACTCGCTTGTTATATCCATTAATGGTTTGCTGCCTTCATGCTGAGCGGGGACCTTGAATTTCGTCTCCAGAGTAACTGCTTTCCTCTTTTTCTTCTCGCCAGAAGCAGGACACACACACACACACGCACGCACGCACGCACGCACGCACGCACGCACGCACGCACGCACGCACGCACGCACGCACGCACGCACGCACGCACGCACGCACACACACACACACACACACACACACACACACACACGGGTGCTTCGTAGACATGATGGGTTGTTTACAGTGCCCTCACTCGCGTGATCGCTACAGAGACTGCAAATGAGATTGAGTCAGCGTCGCAAGAGAGTATGCTGTACGATACTCTCGCGTGATGCCATCTCCCAGCATCGCGATAGAGCAGTGTAATCGCATATTGCACGCGTGAGAACATTGGAATTCTTGAAAGTACGGATTTGAACCATTGTAACTTTGTAACAAATCGTACGTCAGACCATCATAAGTAGGGGAGCACCCAAATCAAAGGCATGCCATGTATGGTGCTAGTACAATACCATAGCATTGCTTCTTCACATGCTCTCTAAATCCAAGGCTTACAGGGCATCAATACCTCTTTATTATTTTTTAAGCTTTCCTTCAAAAGCAAAGATTGTTTTCCTCTGGTGGAAGATGTCCCTGTGGTGCACACAAGGTCTCAATTGTGCTGTAATGCAATATGGGCTCCCTTTCCAGATACATGTGGCATAAATATAATCTTGGAAGAAGGATAGGTATGCAGGATGGACGGAAGGATCCTCCAATCACTTGCTTCCTGGAGCTGTGAATGGCCAAACAGCAGTCCAATAAAGAGCTCTCCCAATTCACTGATCCAACTGAACACCAGAGGCCCAAAAATCAAGAGTGAGGTATTGATACTGAACCAAAATTTGCTTTCACTTTGATTAATCAGTGTTTAGCATTTGTCCACGTCATATTGGTATAGATAGACGTGGATCCTGTTTTATCTGTTTTGTGTATGTGACTGGACAGTGAGTTTGTATCTTTTTTGGCCCAACTTTGGGCCACACAATTGAGTATGTCCATGTGCCTTCAACTTGAGAAAGTGCAGACTCTCTTTAAGTTAGGAACGATGGGGACCGGCCATTCAGTGGATCTCGTTGTGGGCTTGCTGTTGGGGTTAGCCAAACTGGCTATTCACAGGCCGAGGTGGCAGGTGGTCGCGGGTCAGCTGACTTTCGGGCTTACGTCCGGGCCCGGGTGGTGTTGGAGCGGAAAAGCGCAGTGTCCGAGGGGATGGTGGCCGATTTCCGGGAGCGGCGCACCTTCTCAGGGATCGCGTGTGCGGTTGATGTTGAAATCGTGTTTTAATTTGATGTGTAATACTGCCTAACAGAGAGGGCAGTCGTGATTGCGGCTTCTCGCGTTGTTGTTGCCACATGTTAATGGTGGTTTTTAGTTGTCAGCTTTGTGTGTGTTTTGTGCCTTGTTGAGTTGAATAAAATTTGTTTGCTTTAAAAAATGTGTACATCTTGCCTGAAAATGAATGAACAGCCTTTACTTCATCATTGTCTCTGATGCCTGCAGTAAATATTTTAGAGATCTCAGGGAGCAAAAACAGCATTAAACAGAGTTGTAATAATGCCCGAAAATAACGGTCATCCCAAGACTTTTTCTGGTAAAATGACCTCAGATAATAAAAATTAAAATTAAAGGTGGCAATTGGTAAACTAATTAACTATTCCTAAGGCCAAATATTTCACAGATGCAGACTTCATTACTTCGGGAAATTAAATTAGCAGCACTTTATTTTGAACACAATGCATCTGTTTGTCAGGACCAGAACCCTCCAAGAAGACTCTACCATATGCTGCAGTTCTTTTTTCAGCCTTGCCTGTGTTTGTTTGCTCAAGGCTATTCAAACAGAACTAGGAGTCTCTCAACAGTGACCAATGGGTGGGGAGTGGTTTCCGTGGCAGTACAATTAAAAGCCTTCTGGGACAGTGCAAGCTGCATCCAGGTCTCCAGAGACCATACCAAAATATTCCGAGAAATGCCACATAATTGCCTCTGCCCGCCGTCAATGACAGTATGATAATCTGAACCTGATTGCGAGACTTTAAAGGGAGGAAAGGGGGCACATATCGCATATACTTTTCTGGTAGCTTAGAAGGACACAGAGAGCAGTTCTGGTGCCCCATGGAGGCTGGCAGTCTCTGCCTCAGAACAGTTTCCCATAAATCAAGTTAACCCTTAAGCGTAAATGCCACATGGACTTTCCTTTCATTTCTCCAGCAGAAGAACATGGCTGCAAAACTGTGAAATAATCAGTGGCTTCTGCATACTCTCTTAATTCCCTGAATGTACAACCTGCAGAAGCAGATGGAGACTAACAAAGCTGTGATGAGATCTTAAAGCATTTATCAAAATACTCACAGCAAATGCCTTTGAAACCTTTTTTTAAAAAAATCTAGCATAGAGATTCACAACAACAGATGTTTCTGCTGTGAAATGCAAAAGGTGCAGATGGCTCTAATCTTGAGCAAGCAGAATTGCTGGAAGATCTCTGAGGCTCAATTGGCATCCATGGGTAGAAAGAGTCAATCGACACTTTGGATGATCAAAGATAAAGGTAAAATGGATGACTAATATAAAGAGGGAAAGAAGCTGAGGAAGGCACCCAGGGGAATAGGGTATAGGGCAAAAGGTGGAGAGACGAGTAAGGGAGAGACCACAGGAAGGGGTGGCGGGAGGGGGGGGGGGAAGAAAAGTTAGAAAAAAAGGTAAATACCAGAGTAGAAAAAATTTTAAAAATGTACATGTTCATATGCCATTAGGTTTAAGTCTGTCTAGAATGGATATGATGTATTTATTGTTTCTCAAGTTTACATTTGACCTCATCTTGGCAATGGATGTAGGAGTGGTTGGGACTGTTAAAATGGTTGGGTCAAGTTTAGAATGCCAAACGGCGTGTACTGTAGGTGTTCGGCGAAGCGGTCACCCAGTCTGCGTTCGGTCTCACCAATGTCAAAGTTTCTATTGTTCCACATTGTCGTCAGTGACCTAACTGCCCAAGGGAAAAAGGCTGCTGCTTTTTGCCCTGCTCTATCTCCTGCCAGAAATCCGAAGTGATTGCAAGGGGAGCATGGAATAGCTCACGGTAAACTGCAACCAAAATTTGACAACCCATCCGTTAGCACAACATGTCCAGACATGAATGGTTATTTCAAGTAAATAAAAGTTTGTTATGCTTGAGGATAATTTTTTGGGGACATGGGCTGCATTTCCAAAGATTGAATTTTTTTAATGCAGCACAATTTGAAGATCTCAGCAAAACCTGCAAGAAAATATAACACAAAATGCACAAAATATACGTGGATTCCAAAATCCGATTTGACAGCCAAATAATAAATGTGAATTTCTGATCTGGAAAGATTATTTAACTGATAATCCCATGTCAGTTTTCATTCATGGGGTGCTGGAATATATACTTCCATTGAGGAGCACCACTTATGAAATGAGATAATAAAAGTTTAGAGGGAAATTACAATAGTTGCTGATTTTACAGAGAACTTTATGCATTCATGCTAATTTCAATTCTTTACCAATCCGAGATGACCTCATCACAGATATTAACCTTGTAAAATGTCAAGAGAAGTCTGGTAGCTTCTGATGTTTTACTCTCTAAATAGATACTAGAAAGATGTTAAAATGCACCTTGATTCATTTTCTAGATACTCTTCCTTCACGTGATTGAAACGTCAAATGAAAATTGACAGAAGGAAGCTATCTTTAGGATGAAGGTCCCTCTCCTTTACCCTGGGAGATTAAGTCCGACTCATGGCCGAGAATTGGGCTGCAAGTATCACGAGGGCAGAAGTGTGGGTCACCAGATTTTCTGAATCATGGTGACCAATATAGGATCTAGGATTGAAAGCCTTCCCAATTTAAGTGTTTGAACCAGATTCTCTATCAAGTTGCCTTTCATTTAGCCCAGGGAAAAAAATACCCTAAACTTCATCAGCATGGGAATCTTCACTGCTCATTCATTCATAGACTACGTTTTGTCTTCATCCTCTATTCCCTAAGTTTTCAAGCTGAGGCAGTACTTGCACAATTAGAATGGGACACAACCAAACAGAATAATTAGTTATGTTTTCAACATCATGCAGCAATGAAAGTTAGAATCTTCTACTCTGCATCCCTGTGGAAGTTTGAAGTTTTGCCCTCTCCTATTTTATTAACTGTTTGAGAGACTATTTTCAGACAAAAGTAATGGCAACCTAGTTAAAATTCCTGTGATCATTTGAAACATAAAGCATGAAACGTCAAAGCACAGCTGGCAGTCACGCAGTCAGAGATGACATGGGTCAGGTCAGGATGCGGACACACTGATCAGATTTTCCATGGATTTGGATCCACGTGGATTTTGGCTTTGGATGATAAGGTTTAACAGCATGTGATGCGAGAGAAGTGTTTGATGTGCAATGAGTTGTCAGTTGCTCTGCAAGAATTCTGATGTACACACACACACACACACACACACACACACACACACACACACACACGCCTGCAAAATGTTAAATTATAGGGTAAAAATTAAAATATAATGAAACCAGTCTGACACCCTTCAGATTTTCACAGTGACAGAGTGATGTATTTTCGACAGTGTTGGCTGTTGTTCTCTCATGCCCATCACACTGTTACTTCAGTTTGTATCACTGAACATTCCAGTGAACCCAGTTTACTGTTAAAGTTTAAAAGGAGAATGAGAATGGGCCCCCGTGAGTTTAAAAGGCGTACAGAAAATGAGCCCCCAATGAATTTAAAGTGAGAGCAGGGATGGGGCCCTGATGATCTGAAAGTGAGTGCAGAGTCTGATCTGTCCCGTCTAGAAAAGCACTCCAGCCTTGGCAACATCCTGCTAAATCCCATCTTCATCCACTGATACAATTATTTCTTTCATCTATTTTGATGACCAGAACTATATGAAACGCTCTCCCTGTGGCTTAACAAGATGCTCGTGTGTCCCAGCCAATAAAATATTCCTTATGCTTTCTTAGGCACCTTTTAAAGGTAAAGGATCCATTATTGTCATGTAATACTACATTTGGAATGTAACATACATGAAATTCTTTAATTTACATCTAACTGACAGTTCCTGGTGTTCCTGCGCGGTCTTCCCTCCAAGTACTGATCAGGCCTGAGCCTGCTTTGCTTCCGAGATCAGCCAATCTCAGGCATATTCAGGCTATTAGGTGCTGTATTTTTCTATCTATCCTGCTATTTTCAGGGATTTTAAGCACAAAATCATGAATTCTGTCATTTCTTTTGTATGCTAACAACTATTTTGGATCTTCCAAATGCATTCCCTGAGAATATTGTTTCTTTTTACTGACACTGCCACACATACACAAGAACCAGGAGCAGAAGTCAGCCATCAGGCACCTGGAGTCTGCTCTTCCATTGAATAAGATCATAGCTGTGGGTCAGATCCATTTTCCATCACCCTTTATTCCCCTGCTCATGAAAATCTTTCCATCTGTGCCTTAAAAGCATCTAATGAGGCTTCCTCGACTGCTTCAATGGGCAAAGATTTTGGCATCATTTGCAAACCTCCTAACCATGCCTCTATTTTTAGGTCCAAGTAATTGAAGTCTACCACAAGAAGGAACAAATCAAATACGAAGCTCTGTGGAACCTCAATGCAAGCAGTTTTCCTATCACCAGAATACAAATCCACCTCAGAGACAGTTTTGGGATCTACCTTCCTGTTTTATTTTAAATAACATAGACTTTTCTTTTTCTGACCATTTAGCCACATGGGACATTGGTAAAATCTACGTGGACTGGGTCAACTACATTGCCTAATTGAACTTCTTTGGAACCTTGTCAAAAAAATCAATTAAATTGGCCAGATATGACTTTTATTCAAGCCATTTCTCCTTAATTCATGTGTGCCTTTCTAAGTGACAATGAATAACATTTGTCAAGCCATTTGCCGACAAAGTTCCCTCTACTGCTGTAAGATTCTTCTTTTTTCTTTGGCTTGGCTTCGCGGACAAAGATTTATGGAGGGGTAATGTCCACGTCAGCTGCAGGCTTGTTTGTGGCTGACAAGTCCGATGCGGGACAGGCAGACACGGTTGCAGCGGTTGCAAGGGAAAATTGGTTGGTTGGGGTTGGGTGATGGGTTTTTCCTCCTTTGTCTTTTGTCAGTGAGGTGGGCTCTGCGGTCTTCTTCCAAGGAGGTTGCTGCCCGCCGAACTATGAGGCGCCAAGATGCACGGTTTGAGGCGATATCAGCCCACTGGCGGTGGTCAATGTGGCAGGCACCAAGAGATTTCTTTAGGCAGTCCTTGTATCTCTTCTTTGGTGCACCTCTGTCATGGTGGCCAGTGGAGAGCTCGCCATATAACACGATCTTGGGAAGGCGATGGTCCTCCATTCTGGAGACGTGACCTACCCAGTGCAGTTGGATCTTCAGCAGCATGGATTCGATGCTGTCAGCCTCTGCCATCTCGAGTACTTCGATTTTGGTGATGAAGTCGCCCCAATGAATGTTGAGGATGGAGCGGAGACAACGCTGGTGGAAGCGTTCTAGGAGCCGTAGGTGATGCCGGTAGAGGACCCATGATTCGAAGTGTGGGTATGACAACGGCTCTGTATACGCTAATCTTTGTGAGGTTTTTCAGTGCTGTAAGATTAATGAACCAGTGACTACTTGGTCTATCCCTCTCTCCCTATTTTAGCAGTTGTCCATAGGAATGACCAGCAGGTGCCTGCAGCTGGACAGACTCATTTAAGGAAGGCCCAAGGCACTATGTCAAGGGCGTTTCAGGCCAACCTGTTGCCTGCATGGATGTCATTCTGGGATGTTGTTGGTTTGGCTAGAAATGTTCATGGGTAAGGAGGCAGGCTGACCACCTGCAACCAAATTAAGACCAAATTGTTATAGACAATAGGTGCTGGAGTTGGCCATTTGGCCCATTGAGCCAGCACCGCTATTTATTTAGTTCATGCTGATCTTCCACTATCAGCACCCTGTCTCTACCTTCTCCCCATAACCCTTAATCCCCTGTCCACAAGAACCTTATCTAACTCCCTCTTGAACTTATCCTGAGGACCCTCGTCTACCAACCTCTGTGGCAAAACTTTCCACAGACCAACAACTCTCTGGGTTAAAAAAAATTATTTCTCATCTCTGTCCTAAAGGGCTTTCCCTGTATTCTTAAACTATGGCCTCTAGTCCTAGTCCCCCAAACATCGGGAACATGTAATCAGTTTCTATCGTGTCCAATCCCTTAATAATCTTATATACCTCAATCATATCTCCCCTCATCATCCTAAATTCCAACGTATACAACCCGAGTTTATTCAACCTTTCAACATACGTCAATCCTGCCATCCTGGGAACTAAATGTGAATATATGCTGCACTCCCTCAATAGCAAGAATGTCCTTCTGCAAATTAGGAGACCAGAGCTGGACATGATACTCTAGATGTGGTCTCACCAGGGCCCTGTACAACTGCAGAAGGACATCTTTACTCCTATACTCTACTCGCCTTTTAATGTAGGGAACATGCCATTTGCTTTTTTTACAGCTTGTTGAACCTGCATGCTAGCTTTTAGTGACTGATGTACAAGTGCACCTAGATCACATTACACTTCCCCACTCCCTAATGTGACTTCATTTAAATAATAATCTGCCTTCCTGTTCCTGCCACCAAAGTGGATAACCTCACATTTCTCCACATTAAACTGCATCTTCCATGCATCCGCCCAACCTGTCCAAGTCCCCCTTCATTTTCCTGACATCCTCCTCACATTTCACACTGCCACCCATTTTCATGTCATCTGCAAATTTGCTGATGTTATTTATAATCCCCTTATCTAAATCATTAATATATAATGATAAACAACTGAGGACCCAGCTCCGAGCCCTGTGGGACCCCACTTGTTACATCCTGCCATCCCGAAAATGACCCGTTAATCCCAACTCTTTGTTTCCTGTCTGTCATCAAATTTTCAATCCATGTCAGCACCCTACCCCCCAATACCAATCCTACTAATCTCCTATGCAAGACCTTATCAAAAGCCTTCTGAAAGTCCAAGTACACCCCATCCACTGGGTCGACCCTCCTCATCACATCCTCAAAAAATTTCAGATTAGTCAAGCCTGAGTTTCCCTTCAGAAATCCATGCCGACTTGTAATGATACTACATGTATTATTTCTGTCCAAATGTTTCTGTTATTTCTTCTTTTATAATAGACTCTAATATCTTCCCCATTAGTGACGTAAACACACAACATTACCGAGTACTGGCACTTTTTACACCACCTCTGATCAGCGTAGCCTCGATGTCAGTTACAATCTCAGTTCTGAGATTTAAATTACAGGCCACAGTTGTGATGTGTCCCATGGTCAACCATGTGAAGGGAGGACTTTGCACAGGATGAGGCGAACTGGTAATTTTTTGTGAAATGTACATGAGTGAGATCAGATTATTTTTGCTATTTTGTGAAACATGATACTGCATCTGCCTATTCACAAATCTTTCTGGCCTAGAAACACTGATGCTTGGAAAGGTCGATTAAATCGGCAATGCCCAGAGGGTCATCAATGATTTTTGTTCACAGACTGGGTGCTCAAATAATAGGGAAGGCCTGGCTCCAGTTTAAAAGCTAAGGAGAGGATCAAGGCTTCAGTGGAAAAGTAATCATGACTTCAAGGTTAGAGTCTCCCTGTCCTTCAGTCAGTCTTGTGTGCCTCCACATCTGGGTAGTGAATTGTTCTGACCTGGAATGAAAATCAAAGGAGTGCTTTAAAATTGCACTGGTGCTCTGCCCCACCAGATTATCAATGTTGTCGGCAAACAATAGATGCTGAAGAGACACAGCAGGTCATGTGAAGAAATGTGGTGAAACGTGGAAGTCTACGGTCGCTGTGATTGTAGTAAAAACACACTGTAAATGCTGGGGGAACTCAGCTGATCTCACAGTGTCCACGAGGGGGGGTAAAGATATATTACCGATGTTTCGATCCTTAGCCCTTCTTCAAGGAATAAGCTTATTCCTTGAAAAAGAACTCAGGCCCGAAATGTCGCCAATATATCATTACCTTTTGTGAATGCTATGAGACCGGCAGAATTCCCCCAGCACTTACAGTGTGTTTTTACATGGGAAGAAATGGTCCAGCATCTCAGTGTCGGTTCAAGATTCCAGCATCTTCCTCATCACCTTCAATGAGGAATTAGGGAGTTTAGAATATTCCCAATATGTCAACTGTTATTTTGGGTTAGAAGGGAGGATGGGTTGTTAAGACAAGGCTGCTTTCCTTTGAAAGAAGATTAAGAAGTAACTTGTGGTGAACTAATGAAAATAATTAAAAGAACTGTTAGAAAGGTAGAAAGAGAGGAGTTATTTCTTTTGAAGGGATGTCCTGAACAAAGGGGCATGGTCTAAAATTTAGAACTTCGCCATTTGGGAGTGGTTTCAAGAAGGACTTAAATCTACAAGGGACAATGGAAGACCCCTTCTGAAAAGACTGTTGTGGGGAGGACGTCGAATTTTTTTAGAAGTGAAGTTAATAGTTTTGTTAGATTGGGAATTAATGCTTATTAATGTAAATTGTGAAATATAATCTGTCATGATTGAATTGAAGAGCAGAACTGAGTTGAGGGGATGAATGGCCTGTCCTCATTCCTACTTTCTTGTGCAACGGGAGCTGAAAAAGGCATTGACATCAAACTGAGACTGAAAGATGCCTTGGATTCAAAATGCAAACTATTTCCTGGAGGATTTTTACCTTATTGAAAGAAATTGACTGCCCTTTTATTCTTGACGTTGTAATAGCATACTTCTAAATTCTGGGACAGCTGGATGCATAATGGAAATCTTTTCTGATAGGTAGCTCAATGAATAACAGCAAAAAAAAAGATCAAGCATGATGGACTGTGCCCAAACATGAAGTCAAATGCAAGCTTTCCAGTGCATTGCAAATCTATAAAGTTGTCATACAAAGGGAAACTACACGTCAATTTAGGTGACTATATGTATTAATTTTAATGCCAAAATTCACAAGGGATGAATAGTCAAACTTTTGCCACAAAGGTCCTGGTGAAAAATGCATAAAAATAGCCTGACAATATCCTCTTCCTAATGACTCAGGAGGAGGCTGTTTAGTGCATTGTGTCTATGTCAACTGCAAGGCAGCAATCCCATTGCCCCATTTGTCTCATCTCCCTGTACCTCTGCAATTTTTTTTATTCACTCATACATCTCCCTCAATTCTCCTTTGATACTTTCCCTCGGGGTAATTTGCAGTAGCCAATTAACTGCCAGCATGTCTCTGGGATGCGAGAGGAAGGCAGATCAGGAGAGAACTTCCAAACCATTTCCAAGGTCAGGATCAAGCTGGATCACTTGGAGCTGAGAGGCAACAGCACTGACTGTTATTGGCTACTTCAGGCAAGAGATGGAAAGCTCAAGCTTTGGTGATAGGGAATTATGTTATGAGATAATAATAAAATTATTATAAATAATAAACCTCTTAACAGCATTTGCTCATGGTTGATTTATGAATAATGAAAGAGGTTTTCTTTCAAATTAAGGTAATTTCATAGTGTGAATTTGGGGATCAAATGTAAGCCGTTGTCTACTGAAAGATGAATTGCATTAGTCAGGCTCCTAGCATAGCCATTAAACATTGCACAACCCGCATGCAGCATTGCAGAATTGTCCCGCCATGCTGTCAATCAGCATACACTGCTGATCTGATACCAGTCCTGGCGCTTGGGAATTCCAGGCCATGGCCTCTTCTGACTTTACACACAATAGGCCTCACAATCTATATCCAACCACTGATACTTTAAAAGAACATCCAGTATTTATGGGTTAAATCGTGAAACACGCAAGTCTGCAGACCCTGTGGTTGAAGTAAAAAACCCAATGCTGGAGAAACTCAGCAGGAATTCCCACTGTGTTTTAAATGACGGGTTAGTTTTTAGCAGTTGATGAATTCTGGTGTGATTGCTGGTGACGAAACCAAAAAAAATCTCAACAATACACGGTTAGTGTAAAAAAGGCGGCACAGTGGCCTAGTGGTTAGCGCAACACCTTTACAGCATCAGCTGAATGGGGTTCAAATCCCATGCTGTCTGTATGGAGTTTGTACGTTCTCCCTGGGTTTGTGTGGGTTTTCTCCAGGGGTTCCAGTTTTCTCCCAGCTTTCAAAATGTGTACGTTAATGGGGCGTAAATTGGACGTGCTGAAATGGTCTGTTACCGAGTTGTATGTGTAAATTTAAAATTTCTTCAAGTCAAGCATGCCCTCAGGTATGAAGACTCCAGCATACAAAACAGTTGTCCTGGTTGCAGTAATAAACCTTTCCTTTGGAAGAGACCACAAATGCAGAGCAAATGGAGGCATGCAGGACAGGACTTTTGGAAAACAGAAATTGGAGAATGAGTTAAAGATCTCAATATCAAGTTCACGTTCACATTTATTACCCTGCTTACCGAGGTACAGTGAAAAAATTGGTTTGCGTGCTATCCAGCAAATCAATCCATGCAATGGACAACAGATAATCAGGGTGTTCAAGCACCACCCTCTTTCCTCACCCATGTGTGTTTCATTTAGGAATGTCCTTACTGAAACACACTAACTTCTACAGAGGCAACTTCAATCTCAGAGCCAGGAAAGTTTTACACTGCCAGTGCCTGCGAAGATCATCAATGTCTTCGACAATCTGTACATTGAAACACGTGAGATAGTGAAGTAACTTAACTTGGCAAATGCTATGAGGATGTTTTCCTTAATAGGAGAGTCCAGGATAAGGGGTCAATTAAGTGTGAGACAAGTAGATATTTTTTGTTCCCTTATTGGATTATTGACTGCTATTCTCTGGCCTAGATAGCAGAGTATAAAAGCATATTCAAGACAAGGAAAGATAGGATTCTTTGAAATCAGAGGGATCGTGGTTTAAAGGAAATGGGCTGAAAAACTGAATTGAATTCAATATTCAGATCTTGCAGGCCTGAAGGGCCACATTCTCCACCTGGCCCAGTTTCTGGCATTATTACATTGTCTTTCGAGGTTAGAGAAGGAGATTTTTCCCAAACCGTGCAGTTTGCAAAATGGGAGTCACTGAGATTCTGTAAGGTATACAATAAGGAACAGTTACATTTCATTCTCTCTTGCCAAAGGTCAGTCTGGTTTGTGAGATGGCGGGCTTCTCTATGGCACAAACTGCCATTTACTGTGGCACTAACTATCTTGAATGAAATCGGAAAAGATCCAGTTCCTTTTACATTGAGCTATTATGTGACGAGAGAAAGCAAATCTCGCGGATCAAGACCTCGTATCCTGGGGCAACAGTTAGGATGCTTTATTCTGCAGCAGTCCACCATGTCAGCAGTATTTTAGCCAGAGAGTAGTGATTGGATTAGAAAAGTCATACCCTGATGGTGTGACTCATGATTCCTGTTTTCTGCAGTTCATATGCGCACCCTCTTTCTCACTCACACACACACACACACACACACACACACACACACACACACACACACACACACACACACACTCACACACACACTTAAACAATGCTCCATCTTTTCACTTCCTTCCTGTTAAACAATTGCCCAGAACACCCACCCATCAATCAAGTCTATTAATGTGCACACACACACACTCACTCACTCACACACACACACACACACACACACACACACACACACACACACACACACACACACACACACACACACACACACACATAACACAATAGACCACTGACATGCTAGAACAGTATTTGCTTTGCCTGGACTATTCTGGAGATTCCTAAATTAATTGGCTAGGTGGAATTTGAGACTTGTGATGGTCTGGTGAGGGCCCAATTATGAAGAGATCCTTTGAGTGACTCTCCAAGGAGCAAATTTTCCAGTTGGCACTTGCTCAATAGCTTTTCAACCTCTTACCTTCTATCACAATGAACTATCAGCTTGAATACAATGATAAAAGTCTCAACAAAATAAACATTCCAAAAACAATTCTATATTCACAATATCACATTTTATGTAAGAAAAATAATATGTTTTTGCATTTCACTGCATTCACATCAGCACCGATCCTACTCCAATGGCTACAGAACACATTTCAACCATCAGTGAAAATCATCTTGCCACATGGAGGGTACTATATCTGTCATTGAACAGCTGATAAATGTTGTGATGCTTACGGAAATGCTGAAGTACATGAGGGTTCAATGATCTGATTGGCAGATTAGGAGATTCACTGACCTTGTCTCTTGGAGAAGAACATTGATTGTGTTTTGTCATTGTATCCAGGATCCCGGTGTTGTTGATCTGGTGGCTGACTTTCATGGCTATCTATCTGAGTGAGTTCTTGACTTTCTGTTTGCTCGTGTTGCATAATCTCTATTAAGGTCTTGAATAAAACCAAAAATTCTTGAATCCCTGAGCAGTATCTGGAGAAAAAGACATGCAGTTAATATTACAAGTTGATGAGTATTTGTCAGAATGGGGAAAGTAAGGAAATAGGTAAACAAGAAGACCTGCAGATGCTGGGATACAGTAACTCCAGCACTGTGAAGTGAGAAGCAGGGTCTGTCCGGGTTTATAGCAGAATGCCGAACTCTGTCACGCTGAAAACTGGCGCACCTCAGGGCTGTGGCTCCTGTTCACGTTATTGACCCACGAATGAATTGCTGAGAGAGTGTTGGAGAGATAAACAAGACAAAACAAAATCTCTCTGATAGGATGAGGCGTTTATTTAAATTTTAAATTTTGACATACAGCATGGTATCAAGCCCTTTCGGCCCATGAGCCTGTGCTGCCCAGTTACACCCAATTAACCTACAATTCATCCCCCCACCCCCACAATGTTTTCAGGGTGGGGAGGAAACCAGAGCACCTAGAAGAAATCTACACAGACATGAAGAGACATACAAACACTTTACAGACATCATTGGATCCAAACCCCGGTCACTGGCTCTCATAGCATTGTGTTAACCTCTACGCTAAACATGCCACCCTAAATTGTTGAGACAATTAATTGAACAAGAAAGTTTACAGATGCTGGGGTCAAGTGTAATTCTCAAATGTGCTAGAGCAACTCGGCAGGTCACGCAAGATTTATATGATGTAAAGAGTAGCCAACATTTCAGGCCTGGGGCTTTCTGTAAGGTACGAGCAAAGGGCAGGCAGCGATCTGAATAAAGAGGTGAGGAGAAGGGGGAGGAGGGAAGGAGGAAGGGACAAGGGGAGGAGCACAGGCAAACAGGAGAGAGGACATATTGGAGGTGGGAGGACAGAAGAGGAAAAAAACCTGAGAAATTATAGAGGGAGGGGTATCTCTCTGAATAGGGAGGGAAGGGAAGGGGTGAGGAGCAGGAATAAAGGAGACAGGGGATAGAGAAAGGGGTTTAACAGCAATTGGAGAAGTTGATGTTAATGGTGTGTGGATGGACAAGCACCCAGATAAATAATTCTACAGTTTACAGTGTCGTCTGATTGATGAATTAATGAGAACCTTCAAGGAAAAAGGAAATAAATAAAGTTGGTGGTGCCCAATCTACAGGTAAGAATGATCCCAAGGTTGGCCATTCATAAGGGAGGTCATTCAACACAAGATGATGACGTGGTAAAATGGTGCAGGGAATTTCCAGTTTTGGCCTTGTGCCCAGATAGAGTTAGTGCAGGCCACATCACAGGCCACATAGAAACGTAGAAAAATAGGTGCAGGAATGGGCCATTTGGCCCTTCAAACCTACACCGCCATTCAATATGATCATGGCTGATCAGTGCCTGGTTCCTGCCTTCTTTATATACCCCTTGATCCCCTTAGCCACAAGAGCCAAATCTAACCGACTGCCTGCTGTTAAATATTGACAAGGATCCGGCCTCAAATACTTCCTGTGGCAAAGAATTCCACAGATCCACCACCATGGTCTGAGAGAAGAAATTTTTCCTCATCTCAGTTCTAAAAATCTTCCCCCTTCTCCTTAAACTATGTCCCCTGGTTCTGGTTTTTTGCAGCATTGGAAACAACCTTCCTGCATCTAGTCTGTCTAAACCCTTAAGAATTTTATATGTTTCTATAAGATTCCCCCCCCCCCCACCATCTTCTAAATTCCAGAGAATACAAGCCTAGTCTATCCAACATTCATAGGCAAGTCCTTCCATCCCTTGTATCAGTCCAGTGAACCTTCTCTGTACCCCCTCCATGGCGAGGATGTCCTTCCTCAGATAAGGAGACCAAAACTGCAAACAGTACTCCAGGTGTGGTCTCACCAAGGCCCAGTACAGCTGTAGCAGGATCTATGTACTCCTGGACTCAAATCCTCTTGCTATGAATGCCAACATAGCATTCGCCTTCCTCACTGCCTGCTGCACCTACACGCCCACTTTCAATGCCTGGTTCACAGCGACACCCAACTCTCTCTTCATCTCTCCTTTTCCTAAGCTGTTATTGTAAAAAGAAGGGAGGATGAGGTGATTTGAGTTTTTTACTTCAATCAATGAACAGGAACAGTTGAGTATTGGTGTACACATGCAAGTTTTCAAGGTCTCTATGTTTCAATAGACAATAGACAATAGACAATAGACAATAGGAGCTGGAGTAGGCCCTTTGGCCCGTCGAGCCAGCACCGCCATTTTACAGATCATGGCTGATCACTACCATCAGTACCCCTTTCCAGCCTTATCCCCATAACCCTTAACTCCTTTCAACTTCATTCCCAAGAGGCTGGTAGAGGGTAGAAAAAAAAACTGAGAAATGATAGAGGGAAGGGTATCGCTGTAAAATAAAGAGGGAAGGGAAGGTGATTAAGAAGCTGAGGATAGGGAAAGAGAAAGATTCAGGGAAGGGGAATGATCATGACACAGGTGCTGGTGGAGAAGCCATCCTCACTGGGACTCAACGCACCTCTCCATAATTGGATTCTGGACTTCCCAACAGAAAGACCAAAATCTGTCTGGGTCGGTAGCCGAACATCGAGCACCATCACACTGAGCACTGGCGCACCTCAGGGCTGTGTGCGCTCAGCCCACTCCTGTTCATGCTGTTGACCCATGAATGCATCACCAGATCCAACTCCAACAGTGTAATCAAGTTTTCAGATGCTACAACTGCAGTCGGCCTCATCAGCAACAACGATGAGTTGCATTGCAGAGAAGAGATGGAAAATCCCATGATATGGTGCGAGGGTTACAACCTGAGTCTCAATGTGGACAAGACAAAGGAGATAATCATGGACTTCAGAAGGACCAGGAAGGACCACTGTCCACTACACATCAATAACTTTGTGGTGGAGAGAGTGGAGACCACCAGGTTCCTTGGAGTTCACTTAATTAGTGACCTATCGGGACACTCAACATCTCATCACTTGTCAGGAAGGTGCAACAGCGACTTCACTTCCTGAGAAGACTGAAGCGGGCACGGCTACCGGCCACTATTATGTCAACCTTCTAGAGGAGCTCTATCATGAACATCCTGGCCGGTGTGCGTTACAGTGTGCTATGGTGGCTGCAGAGAAATGGATCGGAAGTCAATCCACAGGACCATAAGAGTGGCAGAGAGGATCACAGGAGTCTCCCTCCCCTCTAGCCCCCCTCCCCCCATCATCTTCCACCCCGCACACAGCATCTTTCTGCTGCCACTCTGAGGGAAGAGATACGGGAATATCAGAGCCTTCTTCCTACAGGCAGCAAGAATTGCTGAACTGCTCACACTAACACTCATATTCACAAAAGAGTATTTATTTATTGATACACATGAATACTAGCAATGTTATGTATTGTCTGTCCGTATTGTGTGTTATATCTGGTTGTGCGTCTACATGTTTTGAACCGAGGATGGGAGAACGCTGCTTCGTCAGGTTGTACTGGTGTAATCAGACGACAATAAATTTGACTTGGATTTCAGGAATGCTTCTGCTTCACTGATCATTTTTATCTGGCTTCCTTCATTACCATTTCAGAAGTACTCAATTTACCGCACGTCCATCAAAGTGCTCATCTTCTTTCATCATGACTGAGCTCTGTTTTAAAATTCCTTTCCGTATCTAAAACAATTTGATACGGGCATGCTGAGGCAAAGGGAAATGTTTCACATTATAAAACTATATCTCGTTCTGAAATACCATGAAGCACGATTACTTCACAAGGTCCCTATTGCTGAGGACTGCTCCATGGGCAATCTTTGCTGCTGAGAGATGGTTCTCTGTATAATCTGGAAATAGATGTGAAAACATATTGCCCTGATGTGCCAGGGATCAAGTACAGCACATGGATGAAATCAGCAGATACCAGAAAGTAAAGTAACAAAGTAAATGAGTTAAGCAATGAATAAAACAAAATATAAAGTAAAAGGCAAAATTTCACTACTTCCACTATAACTCAATAAAGAAATCCAAATCATATTTTGATACTAAATTAGTAATATTCCAATGCATATGCTGAATTCATACTTTATCTTAAAAAAAATTCAGTGTTTGTTTAATTATCAGTGATGTCTAAATTAATCATGTATCTTTGGCTTGGCTTCGCGGACGAAGATTTATGGAGGGGTAAATGTCCACGTCACCTGCAGGCTCGTTTGTGGCTGACAAGTCCGATGCGGGACAGGCAGACACGGTTGCAGCGGTTGCAGGGGAAAATTGGTGGGTTGGGGTTGGGTGTTGGGTTTTTCCTCCTTTGTCTTTTGTCAATGAGGTGGGCTCTGCGGTCTATTTCAAAGGAGGTTGCTGCCCGCCGAACTGTGAGGCACCAAGATGCACGGTTTGAGGTGATATCAGCCCACTGGCGGTGGTCAATGTGGCAGGCACCAAGAGATTTCTTTA
The DNA here is from genome assembly GCF_036971445.1 of Narcine bancroftii. Classification (NCBI taxonomy): domain Eukaryota; kingdom Metazoa; phylum Chordata; class Chondrichthyes; order Torpediniformes; family Narcinidae; genus Narcine; species Narcine bancroftii. Next base: position 35,808,895 of record NC_091480.1, on the reverse strand, counting down.
GGCAGTCCTTGTACCTCTTCTTTGGTGCACCTCTGACATGATGGCCAGTGGAGAGCTCGCCATATAACACGATCTTGGGAAGGCGATGGTCCTCCATTCTGGAGACGTGACCTACCCAGCGCAGTTGGATCTTCAACAGCGTGGATTCGATGCTGTCAGCCTCTGCCATCTCGAGTACTTCGATGTTAGCGATGAAGTCGCTCCAATGAATGTTGAGGATGGAGCGGAGACAACGCTGGTGGAAGCGTTCTAGGAGCCGTAGGTGATGCCGGTAGAGGACCCATGATTCGGAGCCGAACAGGAGTGTGGGTATGACAACGGCTCTGTATACGCTTATCTTTGTGAGGTTTTTCAGTTGGTTGTTTTTCCAGACTCTTTTGTGTAGTTTTCCAAAGGCGCTATTTGCCTTGGCGAGTCTGTTGTAAATATGTTTTAACTACAGGTACTCCTTATATTTTTAAACCATACGAATTACCATAATTTCGAGACCAGTACACATTCTTCAGTTTAATGAGATCACAAGATCACAGAATCACAAGAGCAGAAGTCGGCCCATTGGCCCATCCAGTCTGCTCCACCATTCTAATCAGGACCTGATCCATCCTCCCACTCAGCCCCCATTCCCTGGCCTTCTCCCCTTATCCCTTGAGGCCGTGACTAATCAAACATCTGTCGATCTCTGCCTTAAGTACACCCAATGGCCTCACTTCGTCAGCCGTGTGCAGCAACAATTTCCACAGACTCACGACCTTCTGACTAAAGAAGTTTTTCCCCCAACGCTGTTTTAAATTAATGCACTTTTTTCCTGAAGTTGTGCCCTCATCTCCCTAACATGGGAAACCTTCTTGCCACGTCAATTCTCTCCAGCCCTTTCAGCATTTGAAATGTCTCTGTGAGGTCCCCCTTCATTCTTCTGTAGTCCAATGAGCACAATCCACAGTGGCAAACGTTCCTCATATCCAAACCCTTCTGTTCCTGGACTCATTCTCGTAAATCTTCTCTGAACCCTCTCCAACGCCAGCACATCTTTTCTCAAATAGGGCACCCAAAACTGTGCACAGTACACCAAGTGACATCTCACCAGTGCTTTATAAAGTCTCCACATTACATCCCTGATCTTAAATGCAATTCCTCTGGAAATGAATGCCAATATTACATTCGCTTTCTACACCACTGACTCAAACTTTATGGTATCCTGCACAAAGATTTCTAATTTCCTTTGCACATCTGAATTTTGAATTTTCTCCCCCTCTAAATAATAGACTGCCTGTCTATTTCTTCGACCACATTGTATGACCATGCACTCTCCTAATCTATTCAAGCCAAAGGTTCCATGCATGACTCTCGTTGGACTCTGGAAATTCTGATTTCTCAAGGAAGGGGGCCACATATTGGCCCATCATTTCTCCACAAGGGTCCAGCCTGTCGATCCAGTCGACCAGCATGTTGTGTTTTTGCCAGCCTTGCCACCGATCAGCTCGCATATGAAGAAAGGTTGGATAGATTAAATTCTCTGGAATTTAGAAGATTGAGGGGGGGATCTTATAGAAACCTTATAAAATTTTTAAGGATTTAGACAGAATAGATGCAGGAAGGTTGTTTCCAATTCTGGGAAAAAGCAGAACCAGGGGCCATAGTTTAAGGATAAGGGGGATTTTTTTTTAGGACTGAGTTGAGGAAAAATTTCTTCTCTCAGAGAATGGTAAATGTGTGGAATTCTTTGCCGCAGGACGTAGTTGAGGCTGGTTACCTGTCAATATTTAAGTGTAGGTTAGATTTGGCCCTTGTGACCAAGGAGATTAGGGGGTATGGGGAGAAGGCACGAATCAGGTACTGATCAGCCATGATCATAATGAATGGCAGTGTTGTCTTGAAGGACCAAATGACCTACTCCTACACCTATTTTCTACGTTTCTATGTCATTGGTCCACCCGGGGATTTTATATTCCGACCCCGGGGCTCCTTTACCAGCTGTGGGCTGCCTCCTTCTGCCCTCGTTGGTAAGCTAGTACACAATAATGCATGCACCCGACAGGACAGCCCCACATGCAGCCGAAACTCTTTGAACCCTCTTTGCAGCACCAATTGTTGTGTTTGGGAAAGTATCTGGTTCAGTGGGTTCACAGAGAGACGAGTCTGAACACAGGCACTATAGAACATCCTGAGGAGGATGGCTAAAGAGGTGTTCCATGAAAACTCCCTGTATCAATTCCTCACTCTCCCTAATGAGCTGTAGCTCATCATTCTGCACCTCCAGCTCCACCTCGGTGCACCTAGTGTAGATGTGGGCATCAGAGAAGCTCAGAGACTCCCAGGGACCCCCACCTCTGACACTCAACTAAGAGCATTAACCCTGTAGACATATTGCTTGATCTATTAACACAAATAAGTATTGAACAATATACTCACCCACACTATAATTATCGCCTCTTACCTGTTCTTGCCAAATCCTGTTGAGCCAAAGCCTTACCAACCTGACTCAGATCACTCTGACCATGACTGCTCCAACAACGATCGCTCCAATACACCGTTCCTCACTTTTATTAGTGTTACTCCACTTGAACTCCAGGTCACCTGATCACGCCTCCACCAATCGCCTGGTCGCTTGCTCCACCCACCTTTTTAACACTGTGACGCCACTGCTCGATATAGGCAACACCTATGAGTGAAGTGGATTGGAAGCAGGCTAATTTGGACCCATACTTAACAAATCGAACAACTTCAGAACCAATAGTTGGACATCAATTCTTGAGTGAATTGTGCAATTTATCATTCAGAGTGATCTTAAGTTGATTACAGTAAAACCTCATTAGAGGTAGTTGGGGTTCAAGATTCCATACCACGTTACAAGTGAGTCGCGGAACAAATGCCTACATGTCAGAGTGCTCACGGATAATCAAACCCAAATATTACCAGTTTTCGAAGGATTCGCTATCTAGAACTAACAATTTCAATGAAAGAAAGCCAGCACATTATTTTAATATAGGTATTCTGAATTTTAATCAACTTATTTTACAGAAAAATGGAGTTTTTCCCAATATTTTCCTTCAAAATTACCACTTAAAAGGAGGCGCCATAACAGATCAAAGCGATATATAACTTTGACACTGATTGGCCCGGGGTCGTCTTAACAAAGCCATTTCCATTTTTATCGTCCAATCCAAAGCTCCATACTGTTGACTTCTTGGGTAAACTAATTGGATCTATTCCTTTTTTTAAGCTACAGATTTGGATTCTACTTATGATATGGGGAATGGACATTTATTAGGAAGTGAGTTCAGTAACCTACGAATAACAATATAAGAACTCAAGTTGAGACTACAATCTATTTTTCAAAATTTGCAAAGTTTGGGGTCCACAGACACCCGCGGATTAACGAATCACGTTCTAACAAGGTTTCAGTGTACTTGCTGATATGGTTCCTTTATGGTTACAAATTTGATTAGCTCAGTCAGTGACAATGTTACAAAACCATACTTGGTGATGATGTGCATTGATACCCCCAAGTAGTGTTGAACATGGATTGATTGATCACATGGAGAAAGTATGATCTGTGGAAGATTTCCTTGCCCTTATCTATATTCCATAAGACTTCCTTTGGTCTGGGACCATGTTATAGATTCTCAGGTCACTCCACTCGATTTGCCACTCATGCTGCTACATCCAGTAAACCAATCCGACCAAGGAAGCAAGAAATCCCCAGGATTGTGATGGTGAGGTTTACTTTGCTCCAACTGCTTTCATCAACCTGGCGAATTTGTAATACTTAGGCATGTGAAAAAAAAGATATGTTGAGTTTGTGGTGCAAGGATCAGGGACTGGAAGACTGGAAGATAGCTAATGTTATCTTCCTATTCAAAAATTACATTTGAGATGTCTGGAGATTATAGGCCAGTAAAGGTCGGGAAGTTGTTGGTGAAGATTCTGAGGGACAAAATTTATGTTCACTTGGATCAAGCAGAACTAGAAGGGAAGATCCTTTCTCACAAATAACATGGAAATTAGTTTGGAGGCAAGTAAGAAAAATGCTGTAAACAAATCAATAGACAAGATTTACATGAATTTTACAAAGGCTCTTTAAAAGAACGCACATGGAAGGCTGGTCCAGAAGGTTTAGGAACAAGGTTCCTAAGCAGATCCAAAATTGACCAAGTAATAGAAGATAGAGAATTGAGGGAGATGAATGATTTCCTGACTGGAAATCTGCAAGGAGTGTGCACAACTGGGATCATTGCTGAGACCTTTGTTGTTTGTAAGATAAAGGAATAGCTTGGCTGAGAATGGTGATGGACTGATTAGTAAGTTTGGAGTAAAATAATGTAGACATGGATAGTGAAGTTGTTCACCTGAGGATACAGAGTGACAGGACTGGATTAACTTGGTAGCAAAAGTAGCATATGCTCCGAATTTTCAAGGGCCCCATGCGGTTCAGTAATTCTGCACTCTCTATACAGGGGTGCAGTGCCGGAGCTCACATTGACAGATTCGGAACATGATTATCTGCCATGCAGTGTGGGGGGCAGGAGGGGTAGGCATATCTAGGGTATGGCAGCCAATATCTTCAGCGCCACTTGAAGGATGGCGCCACTGTCCTCACCTCGTCCACCCAATATGAAACTCCCGAGTCTGAGCCTAACAAAGATTCTCCAACTGACAAAAGACCTCTGAGGTATGGGTGATGCTCTGAGGTTCTTTAATGACACTGTCAAATTTTGCTTTCTGATGGAAACCCCCATTGCTGCCTGCAGCCCGAGGTCCTCGCTCCTGCTGACAGCCTGAGGTCCCCAATCTTGCCGACAGCCCAGCATTCCCGCTCCTGCCAGGAGCCCAAGGACCCCTCTGGTGCCGGGAGCATAACGTCCCCACTCCTGGGAGCAAAACGTCCCCGCTCCTGGGAGCAGGTTGTCCCCGCTCCTGCCAAGAATTTCCCTCAGCCTAATTTCAAAACTTGCTCAATTGTGCGTGGAAATCACTCAGCTGGCAACTTTATTGTTTTTTAACCGGGGGGGGGGTGGTGTGCAAATTTGCTGATTGCAATAGGTGCTATTAAACCTAGATATGCCACCGTACATATATCACCTTTTCTGTTACATTTTACAGAATGTGAAGAGCCCAGGACATGATTTAAAAAGGCAACTGTTTCATTGTTCCAACATTGCTCATAATGATACCTTTGCAGAGGCAAATCATCCAACTGGTTTGGGCAAAAGGGGCAGGGAATCCCAGGCAAAACCAGCTAATTCAGCTCTGACATGCAACCTTTTCACATCGGAATGGAGCCAGCGAGAGGGCTCCCCTGCAAAAAAAACAAGGTGATCTAAAAGATCACCATGAGGTGATCAAATCTAGCCTGAACAAAGAATGAATTCTCCTGCACTTTTTTTTTTAACTTTGTGACACTTTTCTTTTGAAAGACGCAGTCTTTCGTCTAAAGATCAAATGCCTTTTTAGACAATAGGCAATAGACAGTAGGTGCTGAAGTAGGCTAATTGGCTTGTCGAGCCAGCACCGCCATTTTTCAGATCATGGCTGATCATTCTCTGTCAGTATCCTTCTTCTTCTTCTTTGGCTTGGCTTCGCGGACAAAGATTATCCATTCCCAGCCTTATTGGCATAACCCTTAACTCCCCTGCTCATAAGAGCCTTATTTAACTCCTTTTTAAACATATCCAGCAAATCTGCCACTACCACCCTCTGCGGCAATGCATTCCACAGATCCACACTTCTCTTGGTTAAAAAAAAATATCTCCTCATCTATGTCCTAAAGGGCCTTCCCTGTATTCTTAAACTATGCCCTCTAGTCCTAGTCTCTCCCAACATTGGGAACATATAATCCAAATTCACCCTGTTAAGCCCCTTGATAATCTTACATACCTCAATCATGTCTCCCCTCATCCTTCTAAACTCCATCACATATATGTCCAGTCTTTCCAACCTTTCAGTACATGTCAATCCTGCCATCGCGGGAACTAACCTTGTAAATCTACACTGCACTCCCTCTATAGCGAGTATGTCCTTCCTCAAATTTGGGGACCAGAAATGGACGCAATATTCCAGGTGAGGTCTCACCAGGGCCCTGTACTACTCCAGGAGGGCATCTCTGCTCCTATACTCCAATCCCCTCTTTATGAAAGCCAACATGCCATTTGCCTTCTTCACTGCTTGCTGAACCTTCATGTTTACTGACTAGTGTGCATCCACCCAAATCCCTTTGCACTACCCAATTCCCTAGCTTGACTCCATTTAAATAATACTCTGTTCTCTTATTACTGCCTCCAAAATGGATAACCTCAAATTTGCTCACATCGAACTTCATCTCCCATTCCTCCGCCCACTCCCCCAACCTGTCCAAGTCCCTCTGCATCTTCTTGACATCCTCCTCACATTTTACACTGCCACTCAGTTTTAATACATGGACGATTATGAAAATAACCATATAGTCTATTAAATATTAATAAAGCAGCACAACATTTCTTTTTAAAAGGTAGGATAATAAAGGCAAGCTAAAAACTATTGTTATTTTCAACAAAGCTAAGAAAGCAATTTCCCCCACTCCTCACCCATCCAAAAGTCAAAACAGGCAACATGGCACAAAGACCCAGACACAGCAATCTGCAAGGAAGGCAACGTTATCACTGGTGGATTAGAAGAAGCAGGATGATAACCGATTTACCAATTATGTTGACAATCCGCAGCGACTGTGGAAATGCAGTTACATTAGACATTCATGGGTGGATGATAATGTTGTGTTCAGGAAACAAATTCTTACAGGTCATGTTGTGAGGAAGGGTTCACTGAAAATAACATTGGTTAAATGCAAAGCAATGGCTCTTGATTCCCTTTACGAATCCTGCTGTGTACCACAAAAGGAATGAACTGGCAGCAAACAAAAAGAAGATTAATCTGTAGTTTAGATTGCCTTTTAGCGAGAAGATGGCCTTGACGAGTTAATTAAGCAGCAGGCTGTAAAACCAGTCTATTTCTCTAGTAAATCCTGGCGACTATGCAAATATGGACAATTCTGTATTTAATTACAGCCTCATGAATATGCTAATCTAGTTATGGGGTAAAATGGTTGCCACAGCAACCTTTCTCTATGTTCTGTGACTGCCCTAAAAATGACTCAATTGCCTAAGGGAAAATAATTTATCTTCCTGCTGTCTGATAAACTTAAAGCACTCCCCTCACTCCACCATTCCGAGAGAAAAAAACAATAGCACATGGCTTGTTGCACTGCCATGTTTAGGATAGACCACAGCAGACTTTCTCTGAGCTGCCCGAAAGCTGTTTCCTCAAGTCACCCACATAAGTTTGTATCCATTCATAAATGCGCGAGGCTGCATTTGCTAGAGTTATGGCTGCTACATACAAATTTTCCTTGTGTTGCCTTTGAAGAAATGTCCATCCATTCAAGCTGTGGTTACAACACTCCTGGTCCTTTTTGTAGACAGGTCTCGAAGACTCTGGCATTGGTCTCTCCAAGTACATACACTGCTAGGCATATTTAAAATGAAGCAGTCTCTCCAAGTAGCTTTCACTGTTAGTCACAATCAAAATGAAGCACTTTGCTCCCCAAAAGACCCTCCTGGCACAGGTTAATCCACTAAAAAAGCTCAGTCATTCACATGCTTTGGTCTGAATTCAACAAAATGGCTGGCCACGAGAGTTGCTTTCAAAAGCTGCTTTCGCTTCAGCAGCCAGAATGGTTCTCCCTTGCAAATATCAGTGTCTTTGCAAATGTATCGAATTCTGGAACAGACTACGACAAACCTTCCCTTAGTTCTTCCAATGTATCAAATTATCGCAGGGCTGTGTCTTGTGTTGTGCTTGTGTGAAATGTTAAATGTTAACTGTTACATTCAGTTCCTTCTATCTATACTATTCCTTACAGTGGTAATCCCATTTCACTAAAATGGGAACTCATAATAGTGGGTTTTTCCGAGGGGCTCTGGTTTCTTCCCACAGCTAGAAATGTGCCGGGGCCAGAGTATGTGGGTTAATTGGGTGTAAATCGAGCGGCACGGACTTGTGGGCTGAAATGGCCTGCAAGTTAGCGTGCTGTATGTCTAAATTAAAACATTTAAATTTGAATTTAATTTAAATTTACTTCTGCACACTGGGGTTTTATACTACACAGCATCAATCAGTTATCATTCAGGTAACTGGAACACTTTCAGATTTATTGTCAGCGTACATATAACCTTTAAATTCCTGTTTCCTGCAGGCTAGGCAAAATTACCACAAATTAGTAGTGCAAAAAGAAAACATGTAAACAGATTACTAATGTAAATAGGCTGACTGGGTAATACAGAGAGAACTAAGGAAAATCAATAAAGTGCACAAGTAAGAGTCCTTAAATGAGTCTCTGACTGAGATTATCATTGAGGAGTCTGATAGTGGAGGGATAGCAGCTATTCCTGAACCTGATGGTGCGAGTCTTGTGGCACCTCTACCTCTTTCCTGATGGCAGCAGCAAGAACACAGCATGTCCTTTGATGATTACTGCTGCCCTCTGACGGCAATAATGGGGAGAGTTTTACCTGTGAGGTGACTGTGTCCACTACATTTTGGAGGGTTTTACGCCCAGGGGTATTGGTATTCCCACACCAGACCATGATGCAGCTGGTCAGCACACTTTCCACTACATAGCCGTAGAAATTTGCCCATATGTCTGGTGTCATACCAAACCTTCACAAACTCCTAAGGAAGCTTTCTTCACTATACCATTGGTGTGTTGGGTCCAGGAAAGATCTTCCTAGATAGTGACTGTCAAGAACTCAAATTTGCTCACCATCTCACCTCTGATCCCCCAATGATCACCAGCTTTCCTTTCCTGAAATCAACAATCAGCTCCTTAGTTTTGGTGACATTGAGTGCCAAGTTATTGTTGGAGCAGCATTTAGCCAAGTTTTCAATCTCCATCCTGTTTGCTAACTCATTCCCTTCCTTTATGTAACTGACTACCATGGTACCATCAGTAGATGGTGTTATTGTTGTACTGAGCCACATAGTTGTAGATGTAAAGTGGGTAGAGCAGGCAGCTGGGAACACAGCCCTCTGGTAGCGATGGAGATTGTGGAGGAGATGTTCTTACCAATCTTCACTGATTGTGGTCTGGAGGTGATGAAGTCCATGATTCAATTACACAGTGGGTGTTAATTCCCAGGTCTTCAGTTTGCTGGTCAATTTTGAGGGGATGATGGTGCCAAATGCCGAGCTGTAGGTAATAAAGAGTACCCTATTGAATATATCATTGCTGTGCAGGTGTTCCAGGGCTTTGTGTAGAGCCAGTGAGATGGCATCCTCCATAGTCCTATTTCTATGACAGTTGAACTGTCAGGAGCTGATCTGCTTCGACACTACCCTTTCAAAACACTTCATCACTGTTGATGTAAGTGCTACGAGCCGACAGTCACTAAGGCAGGTTACCACACTCTTCTTGTGCACCGGTATGATTGATGCCTGTTTGAAACAGGTGGGTACTCTGCCCTGCTGGAGTGAGATAATGAAGATATCCATGAATACTTTGGTAAGTTGGTCAGCACAGATCTTTAATACTTGGCCAGGTACTCCATCCGGGCTGGATGCTTTTCTTAGCTTCACTCACTTGAAGGCAGCATGCACGTCATCCTCAGATAAAGAAATAGTGGGACTGTCAGGGAATGTGGGGGGGGGGGGGGGGAGTGGGGGGGTGGGGGGTTCTTCACTGTTACTGTCAACAAATCGGGCATAGAAGGCATTGAGTTCCTCTGGGAGAGAAGCATTGCTGTCTGCTACTTTACCGGATTTGGTTTTGTAGCAGATTATGGCATTAAGGCCCTGCCACAGCTGTTGGGTGTCCTTTGTTGTTTCCATTTTCATCCAAAATCTCCACTTCACCCGGTAGTTGGCTTTCCACAGGTCATGCCTGCTCCTGTTGGTCTGGATCTCTCGACTTAAATGCCTGTGATCTCAGCAAGTTCCAGATTTCATTGTTCATCCAGGTTGGGGAAAGCCCTAAATAATTTAGTGGGGAATCTCGTTCAGATTCTCAGCAGTGTTCTCGAACACCATTCAATCTGCTGACTCGAGGTAGTCCTTTATCCATTCTTCAGCCTCCCACGACCACTTTCTAGCTGTCACGACCTCTGAAGCCTCTCTTTTTAGGTTCTCTCTGTATGAAGGCAGATGATCAGACTTGTCAAAGTGCGGTTTTGGGAAAGAACAATAGGCCGTCCTTATCTTGGTGTAGCAGTGATCAAGTGTGCTGGGACTTCTGGTACACTAAGTTACATGATGGTGGTAGTTAGGCAAGGTTTTCTTGACACAGGCCTGGTTAAAGTCGCCGACTAAGATTTCAAATGTGTCAGGCTGGGCCGTCTTTTGTTTACTGACCACATCATGCAGGTCTGCATGTGCCTGCTTGTAATTGACATTGGGAGGGATGTAAGTTCAGGTGAGAATCACAAATATGAGAACTCTCAGGATCTACATTTAATCATGGTTTGAAATGCATTTCATAAAGCTTTGTCAGTAGCAACATGAAGTCCCTGGTATTATCTGATTGCTGCATGTCAATGCTAAAGAAAAATACAAATAGTATTCATAAACATCAATGTGCCCATTATAGTGTTTTCTTTCTAAAAGGATTACTGAGAACCATTTGGGGCCCCTTAACATTTGTGTCCCTGTCCCCAAGGCCAACTTGTGTAAGTAATGGACTATGGCCAGTTCACGCTTCAAATGGGAACTATAATGGGGTGAAACACTAACCAAGAACATGACCCCAAAGGAATCTTCCAGAGCAGATGGCAAAAGTGGCCTCAGGCAAATGGAATGTTACACCCTGAGACCTGGGCTGGGAGAATGATTGCCCAGGCTATCAGTTCACAGGCCTGAGTAATTCATTTACTTTGGTAGTGGGGGAAGGGAGGGATGGGGCAATCTAATCACACATAAACCCATCAGTTTTGAAATCCATTGCAAATTACATCAAAGCATAACTTAGATCCTGTGATCCTATGAAAAAGAACAGTCTTAGAAGTCATTTGTAACACAAGAAGTGTTGAATTTTGTAAACCGTGTAAAGATGCGAGTGTATACCCTGTTACTCTTTTCCATGTGGCACACACTTCAAGGTGATGCAGAAATATAAGAGCAGGCCCTTGCTCAATGGAATCTTTATCACCTGGATTCCTGCCCTAAATAGAAGTATCGATTCTACTCAGTCATGCCAGGGGGATTCCAGTGATCAAGCCTTAAAGAATGATGTTTAAATTGGAAACATTAAATCAAATGTTGCTTTCAGCTGAGGCAATATTCACTATTTTGTGTGACCTTAGGCAATTTGTTTAGGATCTATGGGTTTAGAAAAAGTGAAAGGGCACATTTTAGTGTAAAATTGGGAGAGCCGTGTATTGTAAATATTTTTAAATTGCCCCTGAATTCATCCTCAGATTTCTAAACTGACTGCAGAAGTATGAACTGTTTCCCTGTTTAGCATTAATCCCAACTCACAGCATATTTTGTCAGAGAATTAAACCACATTTCTATGAGTAAACGAGTCTTCACGATGCTGATTTCTGCATTTAACTGAACAAAAGAGAGCAGGAATTTCTTCGAATATCATCAGACTTAAATCCCTTCAATAACACCTTTTACCCAGACACTTTTACACTTTTAGTTTTAATCCATGGATGAACCCTCTCTGCCTATCCCCTCCCACTCTACACTCCACCCGACCCCCTTCACACTCAATTACCCTTATTTCTGTCCTACGTACTTGTATGGATAAACAAATCAAAGAGAAACCAGCTACAGCCTCTCTGTCCACCGCCTTCTATTAAGCCACAATGATTTTTTTTAGATTAATTTCACAGAATATTAATGGAAAAAGTGGGCTTCATATATCTTCTCCTTCAATAGGTGGGATTGTCAGTAATCTCTAACCCACTCCGAATTGATTTCATGTGGCTTCCAGTGGATTGAATTACATGGAAATTCAGGGGATGTGTGGTTCAAATGGCTCTTAGGTCGCATACAAAAAAAACTCGTCTAATTTTCAAAAGAGCACCATTTTCACAGAGGTTTTATTTTCTACCAAGTCCTTCCTTGTCGTTCTGCTTCGATGCCACATAATAATATACAAGGTGTTGCCACTTCAGCTAATCGCTTGCAATATAATATTGCTGGAAATAACATTTCACGTATCTCCTGACAAAACAAATGATGAAAGCCTTTTATTTTCATAAGGTTTTTAACAGCTGAAGGCATCATTTTAATTACTAATCCTCACGGTCATGCTTTCCTCCTCAATTAGGAAGGATATAAACAGAGTGGAGAGAGTGCAGAGAAGGTTGACCAGAATGTTACCTGGGTTTAAGCATCTAGAGTATAGGGAGAGATTGGACAGATTAGGTCTTTATTCTTTGGAGCGTAGAAGGTTGAGAGGGGATTTGATAGAAGTATTTAAGATTATGAAAGGGATAGACAGAGTGGATGTGGATAGACTATTTCCGTTAAGAGGAGGAAAGATTCAAACAAGAGGACATGAGTTAAGAATTAAGGGGCAGAGGTTTAGAGGTAACATGAGGGGGAACTTCTTTACTCAGAGAGTGGTAGACGTGTGGAATGAGCTTCCGGGAGAAATAGTGGCGGCAGAGTCAATTGTATTATTTAAGAAAAGGTTGGACAGGTATATGGATGAGAAGAAGATGGAGGGTTATGGGCATTGTGCAGGGAGGTGGGACTAGAGAGGGGTGTTTGGTTCGGTGTGGACTAGAAGGGCCTAATGGCCTGTTTCCGTGCTGTAATTGTTATGTTATAGACTATTTCCGTTAAGAGGAGGAAAGATTAAAACAAGAGGACATGAGTTAAGAATTAAGGGGCAGAGGTTTAGAGGTAACATGAGGGGGAACTTCTTTACTCAGAGAGTGGTAGCCGTGTGGAATGAGCTTCCAGGAGAAATAGTGGCGGCGGAGTCAATTGTATTATTTAAGAAAAGGTTGGACAGGTATATGGATGAGAAGAAGATGGAAGGTTATGGGCATTGTGCAGGGAGGTGGGACTAGAGAGGGGTGTTTGGTTCGGTGTGGACTAGAAGGCCTAATGGCCTGTTTCCGTGCTGTAATTGTTATGTTATGTTAATTAATTACTGTGCTCTCCAAGAATCATGAAGGGTATGGATAGCATAATTCAAGGGAAATTGTTTTATTTTAACAGAAGGATTAGTAACTGGACAAGGTAACTTAGAAGAAATGACAAAGCAGAGCAGTGCCACAAATAGATCAGACTTCAGGGTTCAAGATTCAATTTATTATTATAATAATTAAACAGTGTCATATTACATGAAGTTTCTTTTTGCCCCCTGCAAGGCAGAGATTTGGCACTGCCAGGAATTGCCTAAGTGCACCTTACAGTCAGACTTACAGTCAGAGGGAGAGAGTCCCACCCCACCCCCCCCACAGAGTCACCAAATGTCCGTAGATTTGCCTTCAGCACTTCCAAAGCCACACAGAGTCCAGTCCAAACCATTGGCAGCCCGAGTTCCGGATCCAAACCTCTGACATGGTCAGGGACCCTTGGCACCTCCTCACATCCTGGTTCTGATACCTGGTACCCCTCCGGCCAATTCGAGCCAGTCTCCAGCAGCCCGCAGCTTCCATGGGTTCCTCGCCTTGAGTCGCCAGCAGCCCGCAACATGCACTGGTCCCTCAGCTGCAGAGCCCCCTCACTGGTCACTGCCCCCTCGGGTCGTCTCCTCTGCTTCTCCCTCTCAAACGGTGCGGGTTCTTCTTGTCTGCTGGTGCCCTGCTCCAGTCCTCCGCTTCCCCGGAATCTGTAGCCCTCGTGGCTGCTGCCGATTAATAGGTGCTGCCATCTTGGGCGCAGACCCGTGGTCACAGGAATTTGATAAAACCACTGTCAGCTCTCTCAATGGGCCGTACAAAGCCCACGTGGAGACAATGGCAGCTGGACCCTGCAGGAGCACTGCATCTCTGTTCCCACGTTCCCCGTGGGTCTGCACCAGCGGCTGCGCCTCAGCTACAGTGGCTCCAGCAGCGCCTCCATCATGTGCTTTTTTCCATCCCGGATTCAATTCTAAATGCTGGTGTTTACGTGGAGTTTGCACGTTCTCCAAGTCGATTTCATCTAGGAACTGTTGTTCCCTCCAAGATCCAAAACTGCACGAGTTGGAGGATTAATTAGCTACTGAGCAGTGTAAATGGTAGCACCTGGGAAACTTTTGGGGAATATAGGAGGAATAAAATAGGATTAATGAAGAATTACAGGAAAACTATGTTAATGCAGCACATAGAACTATGGAACCACAGAACATAGCAGCACAAAAAACAGGTTCTTTGGCCTTTCTAATCTATGCTGAACTATTATTCTACTTAGTCCCAATGACCTGCTCCAATTCCATATCCCTCTATACCCCTCCCATCCATATACCTGTCTAGTTTTTAAAAAATTCCAACATATAGGAGAGACACAGTTAGCTTAGCGGTTAGCGCAACACCTTTACAGCACCAGCGACTGAGATCAAGGTTCGAATCCTGCGCCGTCTGTAAGGAGTTTGTACGTTCTCCCCGTGTCTGTATATGTTTCCCGCAGGGGTTCTGCTTTCCTCCCAATGCTCCATATGTACCGAGGGTGCAGATTATTTGGGTGTAAATTGGGCGGCAGGGACTCGTGGGCTGAAATGGCCTGTTACCGTGCTGTATGTTTAAATGTAAATTAAAATTTCATAGCACATTAACAGACCCCTCCAACCCATAAGCCCATGCCACCCTAAATGTTAAAAGTTTTTTGAATGTTAAAATTGAACCTGCATTTACCACTTCAACTCAATCCATACTCCCACCACTCTCTGTGAGAAGAGATTCTCCCTAATGTTTCTCCTGAACCTCTCCCCTTTCACGCTTAATACATGTCATCTGGTTTGTGTCCCATTTGACCTCAGTGGCAACGGTCTACTCTACACCCATCAGAATTTGTTGTACCTCTATTAAATCTCTCATCACTCAGAATCAGAATCAGAATTTATTGTTATGAACATCACAACATTTGTTTTGTGACAGCATTACAGTACAAATATTGCTATAAATTACATTTCAAAAATAAATAAATTAGAGCAAAGGACGAGAAAGTGAGGTGGTGTCATTATCCATTGAGAAATCTGATGGTGGGGGGGGAAGAAGCAGTTTTTTGTGCCCTGGGAGTTTGCCTTCCTGATGGTAGCAGTGTGAATAGGGCATGTCCTGGATGGTGAGGGTCCTTGAGGATAGAGATTGCTTCCTTAAGATACCATCTCTTGTAGATGCCCTTGATGGAGTGATAAATATTGCCCATGATGGTACTGGCTGAGTTCATAACTCTCTTGTTTTTCTTTTGTCCTGTGCATTTTTCCATCCCGGATTCAATTCTAAATGCTGGTGTTTGCTGGTTTTCAAATTTCTTTCTTTCTACCCACATCCCACCTTAAGCAATCCCTTACTAATCACAAAGCACCTATGGCATACGGAATACTTAAAATGGTATGTGAGTTGGACGGAAAAAGGTTGGGAACCACTGGCTTAAGGTGGAAAGAAAAAGTTTGAAAATCACTGTTTTAATCGTACCTAATTGACTCATTATGTACATGGTTTCATAGCTCCAAAAGAAATGGACCAATGACAATTTTTCTCAAGCAACATATTTCAGTAATAATTAGGTCTAGAACAGTGATTCTCAACCATCCCTTCCCACTCACATACCACTTTAAGCAATCCCTTATGCCAGATTACCAATGGCATAAGAATTACTTAAGGTGGAATGGAAGTTTTTTTTAAAGTTTGCCCACCCCTGATATAGTTTTAAGGTTTTAAGGTTTGAGGATCATTCTACACAATGGCATATACATACTTTTGTTACCTGTCCTCTCATGTTCCTTAATAGGAGATGCAGTATTGAACTCTCTCTAGTTAGTTCCTTGATATATTGATGTAGAAAACTTCACTGAACACATTTGAAAAACTCTAAGCTATCTAGCCCTTTTACAGTATTGGAGTCCCAGTCAATATGTGAAAAGTTTACAGCCCCATTAATGTTATATCTTTCCCATACCTCAACTCTGCCCATAGAGACTCAGTAGACAAGCTCTCTTGTCTGTTCTGTCTGAGCACAGCAATGATATTTCCCATGTCGAGCAATAGCACACCTCCTCCTTTCATCCCTCCTGCTATATCTCATCTGAAACAGCGGACTACTGGAACATTGAGCTGCCCCTCCTGCAAGGCAGTTTCATTGATGGTCACAATGTCATAATTCCATGTGCCAATCCATGCTCTTAGTTTGTCTGCCTTTCCTATGACATTCCTAGCATTGAAATAGATGTACCTGAGAACATTATTTCCACTATATGCAAGCCTTTGATTGGTCTTTATCTGCAGTCTTAACATCATCTTTTTCCTCCTCACCTCCCAGAATGAGAATCAGAATCAGAAATTATTGTCATGAACAAGTCACAAAATCTGTTGTTTGCGGCAGCGTCACAGGGAAAATGTTCATATAAACCACTTTACTAAAAATAAATAAAAATAGGCATGAAAAATCAAAGTAAGGCAGTGCTCTGCTCTGGACTCTGGTTCCAATCCCCCTGCTAAACAAGTTTAAACCCCTGTAGCAGCACTAGAAAATCTTCCTGCAAGGATATTTGTCCTCATCCACTTCAGATGCAAATTGTCCCGCCGGTGAAGGTCCCACATACCCTGGAAGAGAGCCCAATGATCTAGAAATCGGAAGCCTTCCCTCCTGCACTAGCCATGTTTTAAGCGGCATTGTCCTCCTACTACTAGCTTCTCTAATATGAGGCATGGCTGGTAATCCTGAGGACACAACCCTGGAGGTCTTGTTCTTCAACTTTACACTTAATGCTCTGATCTATCATTCTAGGACCTCATTACCCTTCTTACCTATGTCATTGGCCCCAGAATGACCATGACAACTGGCTGCTCAACCATGACCCCAGCACCTGGGAGGCAACATACCTTGTGGATTCTCTATCTCTTCCACAGAACTGCTTAACTGTTCCCCAAACTATGGAATCCCCTATCACCACAGCTTGCCAATTCTCCTTCCTCCCTTTCTTAGCACAGTGAGGGAGACCTAACCACCATGGCTTGTCCCTTGTAGGACGTCTCCCTCAACATAATCTAAAACAGTATATGTGCTATTAAGGGCAACAGTCACAGGAGTGCCCTGCACTAACTCCCTGTCCCTTTTCCTTCTCTGACTGTCACTCAACCTCCTTCCTCCTGCTTCCTAGGTGAAATTGAATCCCTGTAACTCCTGTCTACCATACCCTCAGCCTCATGAATGATCCAAAGTCCATCCAACTCCAGCTCTAATTTCCTAACACAGTTTGTAAGGAACTGCAGTTGGATGCATTCCTCACAGATGAAGTCATCAGGGATATGTTGTCTTCCCTTGTTATCTACATTCTGCAAGAAGAGCATGCCCCTGCCCGGCTGCCATTCCCACTGTCTAAGAAATAGAGAAAAACCTGTGCCTTCTTGCTGAATCTTGTTTCAGTCCTGGAGAAGATTGCCCTTTCCTCATCTCCCGCGCCTCCACCGAAGTCTCGAGCCAAAGCCTCAAAGTCCCACTCTTTTTAAACGGTCCTCTTCTCACTCCAAATTCTGCTCTCGCAATTCCCGAGAAACAAACAAGCACCCACAGTACCTTTCCCATTGCCTGGGACTTTGTTGGGTCAGTCCAGCAGACCTTCCAGATTAGATGTTGATTTTTAAAAAAAATTTAGACATACAGAAAGGTAACAGGCCCTTTCAGCCCACATGCCCGGGCCACCCAAATAGCCCCTTTTTGTCTAATTAATCTACTAAACCTGTACATCTTTGGAACGTGAGAGAAAAGTGAAGCACCCAGAGGAAACCCATGTAAATATGGGAAGACCTACAAACTCCTTAAGGATAGTACTGGATGCGGGTTGCTGGCACCGTAATAGAGTTGTGCTGACCATGCTGAGAGCCAATTCTCACAATCTTCATTCACAAATACATTTTTACAAGAAACCCATTAAATGTAAAGAAAATGTGGGAATTTTGGAGGGAGAGTCAGGATGCAGGACCAGGTACATTTCAACATGGCTGACAGAAGTAGGTGAGTTTAAAAGGTTACTGGAAACTGGGAGTGAGGGGAGTAAGACTCTGAAGGACAGTCCAAGAACGAGAGCCTGGTGAGTGAATGGAAAGCTCCGGAACCAGGGCTTCAGTTAGTGGAAGGAGTTGCGGGTACTTGGGTCATAGTCACTGGATGGAGAGTTCAACAGGCCTTAACCATGAGTCTGATGCTGAACCATCAGGATTTCCGAAGAGTTGCCCGACAACACATTATCTGAGTTTTATTCTGTTTACTAGCTGGCACAGACTTGGTGGGCTGACAGGCCAGTCTTCATACTGACAGGCCAGGCCAGTCTTCATGCTAACAGGCCAGACCAGTCTTCATGCTGAGAGGCCAGTCTTCATGCTGCTTGACTCAATATAAGAAATTGTTGGAAAATTCATTGAGTTGCTGGGATCGGGGATAGGCTGCCTGAAAGGAAATGTGGAGCTGATTCGGTTGCAGCTTTTAATAGTAAAGTGGGTATATTTGCAGTGTAACAAGGAAAAAGTGAGGGACTGATTAATTATTTCTTTCAAATAAAATCAAGCAGAATCGGCAGATTGGCCTCTCTCTGTTCCCTGTCATTTTACAATTCCAAGTGAGACCACCCCCATTATTTACAGCTGCATTTAGTTTAAAGCCCTCTTTTATTTTTTAAAGAGGCAAGAGCATTTTTTTTTGTTGTTCGAACGTATTAGGCATGTGTGTTGTTCGTTACGTTCAAGTCCAACCAACAAAACAGAATCTCTTCTCTCCCTGTGGGTCTCATAATTGCCCAGTAGATGAAACATCTGTGGGACACATGTCACTCAGAGTGGGTGATACATATATCCTAGATGAAGCATGCCAGGAAGTCTACCACTATTCACTGAAAGCTTTCATGAGGCACACAAGCCCAGGCTACTTACCAAGGACAGTAACAGGAAGCCACAAATTAACAGTCTTGCCCAGTGCACCAAAAAGGGCAAGGACTCAACTCTATGATGTGAAGAGAAAAGCTTTAATGACTTTGGCTCAGCCAAGGCTATTATTAAATGATTCCAGTCCCCAGAGATTCTTATTCTTATTTGATATTCAACAAACATCAAATTATCCCAAATTGTCTTATTTTCTTATCCATAAACATCAAATTATTAATTTATTGATGCCATATGGTGGCTTCACAAAGTTGATGTGATGTTATTGAAATGTTAGATCAAACAGTTGGCCTGTTATGAACCATAGTTTTCTATAGATTGTCCAATACCAGTCCTTCCATCAGGTGAGTTTATATTCTGGTATCAGAACTAAGACGCAAGAATGGCCCCTTCAATGCTTGAACAAACCACGGAAATATTTAACCCCAACGTTTGAATATTTTCTCAATGTGAAAACGACGTCACGGTTCTTATGTTAAGCCTTGGATGGCAAATTAAATATTAAACAAATAGCTTAATGATGCTTAAAAGCTTAGTTCAAGGTTAGAAGTATGAATGCATGTACAATGGGCAGAACACAATCTGCAGGAAGAACTCAGTGGTGGGGAAACACCATGGAGGAAAATGGATAGCCAATGTTTCGAATGGAAACCTTGCTTCAACAGGCATGTTCTGTTTGACTAATTTACCAGGTGAAAACATAATGTAAATGTTTTGATTTTTAAGTATTACAGATTTTTAGATGCTGAAGTAAATGTTAATTGCTGTTGGCAATGACCTGCTTTCCAAAAGTCATGAATTTAAATGCCACGTTAAGTTGCAACGTTGTATTCAACTTCTCTGTGGGGTGGAACATGTAATAGAGTATTATTGTATCTCTTGGTATGTGGTGAGATTCGCGAAGTTCAATCACATCATTCAAGGAAGAAGTAGCTTTGTCCATTCTAACTGGATCTCACACAGAACTGCACAGTGGGCAATTACTGTCTCTGAAGCCATGAGGGGCCGCAAGTCACTGTGAGGTGCAGGTGATGAGAAGATCACTGGGGTTCCCCTTTCCTCTATTAACATCATTTGCCAGGAACTTTGCTTAA
The DNA here is from genome assembly GCF_036971445.1 of Narcine bancroftii. Taxonomy (NCBI): domain Eukaryota; kingdom Metazoa; phylum Chordata; class Chondrichthyes; order Torpediniformes; family Narcinidae; genus Narcine; species Narcine bancroftii. The sequence goes on along the minus strand of NC_091480.1, from coordinate 35,788,740 downwards.
ATAGAGCTCAAATAATTATTGAGGACCCTGTCTCTCTAGCACACAGTATCTTTAACACACTTCCATAAAGACAGAACAGGTCTTAGGGTAATCACGGGTGGCATAACTTGCTCAGCAGAGGGTCGGGGTGGTGCCTACCTGCCTACCATGAACCTCCTCCACCCCTCTGACGTAGCAGACTAGTGACGCTAGTGCTGCGGGTGGGGGCGGGAGGTCACAATACCTCATTGGGGGGGGGGGGGGGGAAATGCCCGTGAATGCATCCCCTGTATAAAGAAGGAGGTACAGGAGCATCACAATCAGGACTGCTCGCCTGGGAAATACTATCTTTCAGCAGTCTGTGCGATTGATGAACAGTGTCCTCTAACTGAGCAAATCATCCCAAAATATTTATGTATATTTATCGTAAATTATATCTTCATGTATATATGTTATTGTTATGTGCTGTGCATTGTGTGTGTATGTGTGCACTATGGTCTGGAGAAAGACTGAGTGTATATGTACAGTCAAATGATAATAAACATGAACGAGGTTGATCAATTCCAATGAGGTTGACTGAGCTGTGTGTGATATGTTGATGCTTCAGTCATTGGAATGATGTTTGTGAACAAACATGGAGTATAGACAAATGATTCCGGCAATTGCTGTGGGGAAAAATCACAGGTCGTGGCTCAATTCTTTTCCATCTTGTTGCAGGTTGATTCATTTGTTGCATGAAAATTATCATTTGATGTAACTGGATAGTTATACATAAAAGCATGTGCGCATAATTTAAAATAAAATTAAACTTAGACATGCAGCACGGAAACAGGCCATTTCAGACCACAAGTCTGTGCCACCAATTTATACCCAATTAACCTACAGCTTTGGTACGTTTCGAATGGTGGGAGGAAACCAGAGTCTCCGGGGAAAACCCACGCAGACACGGGGAGAACGTACCAACTCCTTATGGATTTGATCCACTATGCCAACCAAGCCACCCATATTAAGATATGCAGCAGGTTAACATGCCCTTTCGGTCTACAAGCCCATCCTGCCCAATTACTCCCAATTGACCCACAACCCCCAGTAAGTTTGATGGGTGGGAGGAAACCAGAGCCCCCCGGGGAAAACCCACGCAGACATGGAGAGAGCATACAAACTCCTTACAGATATCGGAAGATTCGAACCCTGTTCTCATACAGTTTGGTAACAGACCACAAGTCTGTGCCACCCAATTTAACCAATTAACCGATGCCCCTGGTATGCTTCAAAGAGTGGAAGGAAACTGGAACCCCCCAAGAAAAACCCATGCAGGCACAGGGAGAACATACAAACTCCTTACAGACAGCGTGGGATTCGAACTCAAGTCCCAACTGCTGCCACTCTACACCAACCATGCTGCCCTATTAAACTGAAAGATGTTTGATGATTCAGACTAAACACACACTGCTGGAGAAACATGGTGGGGGGGTTGGTGGTCAAGCAGCACCAGTGAAGGAAAAATAATTGCCACAGTTTCAAGCCAAAGCCCTTCACTGACAGTTCAACTGTTGGATTCAAACATGAACAGTGAAGATAACAACATCCAAAATTCAGATTCAGATTTCAGATTTATTGGCAGGGTACATACAATGCTGGGATTCTTTTTCCTGTGGGCAATGCAGAATGACGACTTATTGGTAGTGAAAATAAACTCTTCACAAATGTACACAAATAAAGAACTCGAAACAACTGACTGTGCAATGCAAAGAGGAAAAAAATAAACATACTGTATAATGCTGAAGTAAGAGTCCTTAAATGAGTCCTTGACTGAGTTTGTGATTGAGGAGTCTGATGGTGGAGGGGGAGCAGCTGCTCCTGGACCTGATGGTTCAAGCCTTGTGGCTCCTCTACCTCTGTCCTGATGGTAGTCACAAGAATTACACAAAATTACAGAGAAAGGGGGAGGTGAGGATGTGGAAGGATTTGAAGGAAAGAAGCAAAATATGGGCTCCCATGGGGCTACTAAGGAAGGGAGAGGAAGAATGAGTGTCGTTTACTTCTAACATTCTTTAATTGCCCCTCATTTGTGCTCACTCATTACCCATCAAACAGTTACAGACAAGTCACCGCTCTTTTTCTAGATAAACAACATAGTTAGGTCTCAGATTTATTGGCTTAGTCTCCCTTGGAGTGCAGTAGAAGCATTGTAACTGCCTTGCATCACATGCTAAGAAAGAGGCAATCAGCCCACAGTCCTGCCTTAATGAAAAATTGACAAGGATCAGTTGGAGCCAATCTGGCCCATCAAATCTGCACTGAGCAGTTATCCTGCCAGTTTCATTCAGTGCTATTTCCACCGTTCAGCAAATTATTCCCTGACGTGCCTATCCAAATTCGCTTCTGAAGCCGGCTCAAAACTGCCTGAAGGGGGTACCAGGTAACGAAACTGGGATGCGAGGGGGTGCCAAAGGCACTGAAGGGATCCTGACCGTGTCGGAAGTTGGGATTTGGAGCTCAGGTTGCCAGTGGTTTGGACTGGACTCCATGGTGCTGCGGAGGCTGCAGAAGCGCTGAAGACTAATCTACAGACTCTCGGTGACTCTGGGAGGGACTGCCCTTTGCTTCTCTTTCTCTGATTGTAAGAGGTACTTCAGGCAATGTCAGCTGATGGCGACAGCAGGCAACAGCAATTTCATGTAGTATGACAAGGACGATAAATGGAATCTTGAATCTTAATTCTGTTTCCTCATTCTTGGAAGCAATGATTTACAAATCCTATCCCCTCTCTGATAAAAAGGGCTTTTCCTAATTTTTTGACTCATGATCTTCTTCTATTCATAATTCCTGGTTCTTGAATCATCTGCCCATGGGAACATTGTCTATCCTCTCCAATGTTATGCACCTCAACTAAGAGTCCACTCCTTCAAGAGCATCACTCAAGCTTCTGTTGCCTGAGATTGCAGCTTCACTCCCTCCATTAACCCTTTCTGATCATTCTGGTGAATTGCAATTTGCCATGAGGTGGGGAATGGAATTCATCTCTACTCTGGATGTCCTTTGCTCTCAAGCCACATGGATGAGAAACCAAATGGTCACTAACACCAGATGAAAGCTCAGTGAGGGTAAATTATTATTGTAAAACGACATCAGCCCACATTGCTGTTCATCGACATCTCATCTTCCTAACCTTCACCCTTTCCTTGCTATTTGGAAAGGGGAATAAACATCACTAACTCACTTTAGTGCATTTGTTATATTGTCTTAAACCAATTCCACTTGCAAAGCTTCGAAGCAATGAAGCAAACAAAAAAAAAGTCAGGAAAGACCAGTGGGGTAAGGAGAAACCAGCCAGATATTAATTCAGAAAGTGGGAGAAATGAATTCCCCATAGATTTTTCTCTGGTTTGCTGCATTTTGTGTTTTACAACTACAGGGCAGCATGGTCAGTGCAATGCCTTTACAGCCCCAGCGATTGGGACTGAGGTTTAAATCCCGCGCTGTCTTTAAGGAGACTGGACGTTCTCCCCTGTGTCTGCGGGGGTTTTCCCTGGGGAATTTGGTTTCCTCCCACCATTCAAAACGTATCGGGAGTTGTAGATTAATCAGATGTAATTGGGCGGCACTGGGTGGTGGGCCGAAATGGCCTGTTACCGGGCTCTATGTCTGAAAAAATGAATATTCTGATACTTAACTGAAATGTTTTAAAAATTGAACGTTTGTCCGGATATTGTGGAATCATAATTAACAGTGGCAAACAGATGTTTTACAAATAAATTATAATTTTGGCCTTGGCATTTCAAAGGTGTACACAAGATTCTTTCACTTTGCCCTTTCTCTCTCACCACTTGCCGTACTTTTTCATTCATTCTTGTGACCTCAGTGATGCATCTTTCTTTAGTTTATGAAATGGTATATCCCCTTGGTTTTTCAGTGCCATTGACTTCAATACATTTGTGTAATTGAAGCAACCTACATAATTTTTTTTTCAAGGCTGCTCTTGGTGTGAAGTAACATTTAACTTTGAAGTTGTACATTTGGAATCAACATAAAAGCTCACTGAACCTTTCTGGATAATTTGATACCTGCCAATTAGTCTCACTTCTATTTGATGGATATGTATCAAACTCACATTTCCTGGCGAACAATCAGACTTTGCCTGGAATTGCATTGTGCATCATTACATTATTTTGTAATAATTTTTAACGATTATCCTTTCCTTGAACAATTCTATTTGCTTCCTAAGCGATTCTTGATCTAGAATATAACACATACAACATGACAGAATGCAAGAACAATCTTGTCCAGATGATAGATAATTAAACTGTCCACTTAAATAAATATTTTACAATTGTTGAATAACACATAACCAAGAGTGCACTTTGAGGCATTAATGCAATCAAATCACAGAAAAAAAAACAATTTGCTGGGAGAGAAAGAAGGGTCAATGTTTGGGGTTGGAAATCTTCAAAGATTCCAAATGGAAATAGCAACTAATTTTACTCCCACTGATGTTGTTTGACCTACTAAATTCCCCCAGCAAATTGTCCTTTGCTCCAGATTATAGCATTTGCAGTCTCTTGTATCTCCAATACAAGCAACGATTTCAGTTGATATCACAACCATAGAGGGCAAAGCTTACAAAACCTTTAGATTACATTGAGAAGGTTTATTCATTCCAAGGGAAGAGTTGCAATGGCGTCATTTGTAACCACTCCTTATCAGTGAAAACTGAGCAAGTAGAATGAGGAAGCGTACAGGAGGGAGATAGATCAGCTCATTGAATGGTGTAACGACAGCAACCTTGCGCTCAACGTTAGCAAAGCCAAGGAGATGATTGTGGAATTCAGGGGAACATGACCCAGTGCTCATCGAGGGCTCAGTAGTGGAGAGGGTCAAGAACTTCAAATTCCTGGTTGCCAACGTTTCCAAGGATCTGACGTGGAGTCTCCATGTTGATGTAATCCCAAAGAAGGCCCGCCTGTGGCTATACTTTGTGAGGTGTCTGAGGAAATTTGGTATGTCACTGAAAACTCTCAAAAACCTTTACTGGTGTACCGTGGAGAATATTCTGGCTGGTTGCATCACTGCCTGGTATGGAGGCGCCAACTCTCAAGGTAGGAATAAACTCCAGAGGGTTGTTTACTCGGCCTGTGACATCACAGGCAGCAGATTTCACTCCATCGAGGACATCTACATGAGTTGGTGTCTTAATAAAGCAATCTCTATCCTCAAAGGCCTCCACCACCCAGGCCATGCCCTCTTCACTCTGCTACCATCGTGAAAAAAGAGTCTTTTTGCCTAAAGACGAGCAACCAGCGGCAGAAGGGCAGCTTTCTCCCCACTGCCATCAGATTCCTGAATAATTAATGAACCAAAGACACTGCCTCACTTTTAGTGCACTTTGATTGTTATTTACAGTAATGTTGTGAGATGGTTATAATATGAATGTTTGCACTGTGATGCTACCACAAAACAGCGAATTTCATGATTTGTTCATGATAATAGATTCTGATCCTGATATATTGGCCACCAATGTACCACAGTGTTGAGGATGAACTCACATCTCTGAATAGGTAATCCAGATTGCAGTGTGAATTTACCACGGCCCTTGAAGGCCAAGGTCTAACGATCTATGTGGGAGTAATTTTGAATGTGTGAACGACATGACATGATATTCCCTCAGACCTTGAGAGCAACTAGTGTAGAAATTACAGAGGCCCCTGGCAGAAATATTTAAAATAGCCTTAGCCATGAATGAGGTTCCAGAGGATTGGAGGGTAGCTCATGTTGTTTAAAAAAGGCTCCAAAAGAAAACCATGAAATTGCAGGCCGGTGAGCCTGACATCAGAAGTGGGTAATTTATTGGAGGGTGTTCCGAGAGATCGGATATACAAGTATTTGGGCAGTCAAAGCCTGATTAACGATAGTCAGCATGGCCTTGTGCGTGGGAGGTTGTGTCTATGATGTTTTTTGAGGAGGTTTCCAAGAAAGTAGATGAAGGAAAGGCTGTGGATGTTGTCTACATGGACTTTAGTAAGTCCTTTGACAAGGTCCCAGGTGGGAAGTTAGTTCAGATGGTTCAGACACTAGGTATCTATAGAGAGGTTGTAAAATGGATTTGAAATTGGCTGAATGGAATGATTGCTTCTCAGACTGGAGGTCTGTGACTAGGGGTATGCCACAGGGATTGGTGCTGGGACCATTGTTGTTTGTTGTCTATATAAATGATCTGGATGATAATGTAGTAAATTGGTTCAGCAAGTTGGCTGATGACCTTAAGAATGGAGGTGTTGTGGACAGTGAGTAAGGTTTTCAAAGCTGGACCAAATGTAAAAATGGGCAAGAAAATGGCAGATGGAATTCAATGCAGGCAAGTGTGAGGTATTGCAGTTTGGAAGGACAAGCCGAGGTAGGATGTACATAGTAAATGGTAGGGTGTTGAGTAGTGTAGAATTACAAAGGGATCTAGTAATACAGATACATCATTCCATGAAAGTGGTGCCACAGGTAGACAGGGTTGTAAAGAAAGCATTTGGCATCTTGGCCTTCATAAATCAAAGTATTGAGTATAGAAGTTGGGATGCTATGGTGAGGTTGTATAAGACATTGGTGAGGCCAAATATGGAATATTGTGTGCAGTTTTGGTTGCCAAACTACAGAAAGGATATCAGTAAGATCGAAAGAGTGCACAGAAGATTTACTAGGATATTGCTGGGTCTTCAGAGTTGAGTTATAGGAAAAGATTAAACAGGTTAGGACTTTGTTGCTTAGAGCGTAGAAGAATGAAGAGAGATTTGATAGAGGTTTACAAAATTATGAAGGGTATAGACAGAGTAAAAGCGAGTAGGCTCTTTCCACAGATTAGGAGAGATAAATATGAGAGGATGTGGCTTTAAAATGAAAGTTAAAAGGCTGAGGGGGAACATTGGGGGAACTTCTTCACTCAGACAGTGGTGGGAGTTTGGAATGAGCTGCCATCTGATGTGGCAAATGTGGGCTCACTCTTAAGTTTTAATAATAAATTGGATAGATATGGATGGGAGTGGTGTGGAGGGTTATGGAATGGGTACAGGTCAGTGGGACTAGAGGAATGATGTTTTGGCACAGACTAGAAGAGCCAAATGGCCTGTTTTCTATGCTGTAGTTTTCTATGGTTTCTATGGAATGCTCTTCCAGGTGACTGTCTTGTGTCTGTGGAACACCAGACAGGTTATGAAAGCAATGGACATGGGAGAGATTAGAGGTGGTGGACTGGGGTTGATTGGGATGTCAACAAAATTGGTTTTGAGATGGTTATGGAAAACAGGCTTGGGTGTCACATCAGGACTTTGAAAGGCCATAAATATTGGAGGAATCACAGATATGATCGTTTAATTGGGACAACGTGATGCCTCATGAAGGCTTTCTAGATTCTTCTAATTTTCCATCATTTCCTTGAACACAGCATTGAAATCTGATCCAGGTGAAGCCAGTGAGGACAGTGGATGATGGGCACAACTATGAAGGGAGTGCATTGGTGGAAAAATGGTCATTGTGGAATGATCGTGAAGTGTCAGTCGTCATTTATCTTTAGTGTGGAGGCAGAATTAGCACATCATTCCAGCATCTGCAGTCTTTCAGATGTCAGTTTCCAGGGATCTCTTTAAAGGCTCTTGTCTGCATCTGATGTCAGCAAATGCCAAGCAGTTTTGGGGATGGGCCTGTGGCAAGGGATAGGTCCTCATTCTGCATTATTGGCCTTGGAATAGTACAGCATCCCCTAATTAGAATGGAGATCTGCTCAGTGGAGTAAAAATGGAAAGGCAGAGTTCTTTTTAAATTTTTCTTTGGCTTGGCTTCGCGGACGAAGATTTATGGAGGGGGTAAAAAGTCCACGACAGCTGCAGGCTCGTTTGTGGCTGACAAGTCCGATGCGGGACAGGCAGACACGATTGCAGCGGTTGCAGGGGAAAATTGGTTGGTTGGGGTTGGGTGTTGGGTTTTTCCTCCTTTGCCTTTTGTCAGTGAGGTGGGCTCTGCGGTCTTCTTCAAAGGAGGTTGCTGCCCGCCAAACTGTGAGGCGCCAAGATGCACGGTTTGAGGCGATATCAGCCCACTGGCGGTGGTCAATGTGGCAGGCACCAAGAGATTTCTTTAGGCAATCCTTGTACCTTTTCTTTGGTGCACCTCTGTCACGGTGGCCAGTGGAGAGCTCGCCATATAACACGATCTTGGGAAGGCGATGGTCCTCCATTCTGGAGACGTGACCCATCCAGTGCATACCCACACTCTTTTTAAATAGTGCTAGACAAAAAGATGTTGATGCTTGGAGTATCCTTCATGAATAACTTCGGGGAAGATGTGGTATGTTTGGTTTTAGGCATCTTGCTTGCAGTAATACTGGGCTCTATCTGGATTTGTCCTCTGTCCAAAAGGAAATATGTGCATTTAATTGAAGGAATGAAGCAAAACTCACTACATTGACCCCTGATATGGCAATTTTATCTTCTGTGGAGAGATTAAGCAGACTGGGTTTTACGATCTCTGAAGTTTGGAAGAATAAGAAATTCCATTGTCAGGATACAAAATTCTTACTGTGCTTGACAGGGTAGGTACTGAATGGGAAAATACAATTCGAGTCTCAAAATCACTGTTAGCGAAGCGGTTAGTACAACACTGTTACAGCACCAGTAATCGGGACAGGGATTCGAATCCCGCGCTGTCTGTACGGAATTTGTTTGTTGTCCCCGTATCCTCCGGTTTCCTCCAGCCGTTCAAAATGTTCCAGAGATTGTCGGTTAATTCGGTGGAATGGGCTCATGGGCCAAAATGGCCTGTTGCCAGGCTGTATGTCTAAATTTAATAATGAAAAAAAATTAATAAACAGCCATAGATGACAAAGATGAGAAGATTTTTTTTTGTTTGAAGAATCTTTTGAATTCACCATCCAAGACTCAGCAGCTGAGTGAGACTGAAATCAATATGCTTTTAGGTGCTGTGGGAATCAAGGGATTTGCAGGTTAGTGGACCCTGGATAGTTTTATTTTTGGACCAGGGGCAGGACTGAACCTACAGCGGGAGAGAGAGGATCGTGTGCTGCTCTGAAGCACTGAAGTAGCGTTGGGAAAACTGACAGCTACGTGGGAAGCACTGAAGCAGTGCTGGGAGAAATGACAGTTTGCAGAGAGCGCGCCTGCTGTGGTCAACCTCTCTGCACCAATCAGGAGAGCTGAAGGCACGTACTGGGGCAGTTGAAGAGCCCAGTGCGCTGAGTTTTGAGCAGGATAGTCGGTTGGTCGGAGGGATAGTCAGACGGTCTGTGTTGTGTGGGTGCTCACCTGGCAGCTTCAGCAAACAAGAGGCTGAGTTGCTTTGTTCACGGGTGCTAGCATTGCCATCTGTAACTGTCTGTCAGTGGGCTCACCCAGTAGTTTCACTGGGAGAAAGAAGACTGAGCTACTTTGTCCGCAGGTGCCAGCACTGTTGTCCTGACAGCAGTTTGTGCCACTCATCAGAGTGTGTGTGTGTGTGTGTGTGTGTGTGTGTGTGTGTGTGCGTGCGTGTGTGTGTGTGTGTGTCCGCCCAACCTGGGGTTCCCCAGTTCTCTTCCAAGAGGAGGGCTTTGTGTGATAAGAATCTCTTGACAACGCAAGACAGGGTGTTTAGAGGGAAAGACTTGGGTGACAGAAGGTCACTTGTAACCCTAAGGTGGGCTTAGGAGGTGTGAACCTTGTGTAGTGACTAGGATTCCGGTTTAAAGAAATTGAAGGTGGTCGTTTCCACATTCAAAACTTAGGAAAGTCTTAATTCTGCAGTGATCCATAAGTCGACAGTGATCACAGCCACCTCTCTCCATGTCCAATTAAAAGTCCAGTGTGCAACTAAACCAAGAATCCCAAGCCTGGAGACCAGACACTGGGAGCTGTTCCCTTTTGACTAACGGACTTGATGAGACTGACTTGAAGTTTTGTTTTGGGAGTTTGCTTTTGGGGCATTTTGGGCGTGGACTGTAATGGTCTGGGTTTTTTTCCACATATAAGTCATAGAGGCTTATGTCCGGGTGTTTGGTTTAGAGTTAATTCTATTATTGACAATTGTTAATAAATTTTTGAGTTAAATTTAACCCATTTGCTTTTGCATCTCCTAATTACTGCTGGCGAGGCCTAACAGAGGAAATTGTCACTTAACCATGGTTTTATTGAATTGTGGTGTTGGCACAAATTGGTGTTCTGACCACACCAGCTTCTGATTCTTATGTTCTTATATTCTTATAATTGGCACAGCAGTTAGCACAATGCCTTCACAGCACAGGGATCAGGACTTGGGTTTGAATCCCACCTGTTACCGTGCTGTAATCTAAAATTTAAAATTTAAAATTCCTTTGGAAAAGTTCTCTGTATGTGAAACCTGCATTGAAAAAATTGCACCTAATCTTCACTAACAAAGATTTCACAACTGCTCATTTAATGAGTCTTTCTGTTTGTCATGTGACTAGATCAAAATAATCATCATCTTTTAATGCCAGAAGCTAGTCTTCAAAGGTTAACCTCTACTTCTCCTAGTTAAAATATAAATGTGTGCCAAATGTCTTTGACACCAGCAATTATATTTAAATTCATAATTTTCGACAAGGTAGCTTTAGAGATATCATTCAATATATCCCCTCATGGAAAATTAAAACATGTGCCGATGGTACGCGCTATTAAACAAAGGTTCCACAAAATAAAACATTCCAGGAGAGAAGCAGCGTATTAATAGATCGATCACAATTTCTGTCATTATTGTGCAAATAGGAAAAAAGACTATCATAATAGCTGAAAATGTTCAAAGTTCAAATGTTTTCATTAAAATGAAAATTCTCAATGAATCTGCTTAATTTTACAAGACCCAAACTTTCTTGTATCACCTTGAAGGCAAATTTCTGCGTTTTTACCAGCATTTTTACTTCTGTGTTTCACTTCAATATAAAATCTAAGAAAAGGAAACTTGCCAAAAGGCATCCATAAAATGTTCTTTATCGACTATAGTTGGACCATCCCCTCAAAACTGATGAGCAAACTCCAAGATACCCCTTTGAGGATCCTGGATTTCCTCACCAACAGATCCCAATCAGTGTGGATTGGCAAGAATATCTCCTCCACAATCCCTATCAGCACCAGAGGGATGCGTAAATAGGCCCCTGCTCTACTTGCTTAATACCTACGACTGTGTGACTCGGCGTTACACCAACACACCATTTACAAATTTGCTGGGGATTCAACAGTAGTGGGCTATATGAAAAGGGGCGATGAGTCAGCATGCAGGAGGGAGATTGAAAACTCAGCAGAATGGTGCACTAACAACCTCCCACTCAATGGCACCAAAACCAAGGAGGTGATTGTAGATTTTAGGAAGGGAAAATTAGATGTATGATCCAATGATCATTAGGGGATCAGAGGTGGAGAGGGTGAACTTAAATTACTCTGAGTCACCATTTCAGAGTCAGATTTTAGGAAGGGAAAATTAGGTGTACGATCTAGTGATCCAGGTGGAGAGGGTGAGCAAATTTAAATTACCATGAGTCACCCTTTTGCAGGACCTTTCCTGGACCCAGAAGTGAAAGATGAAAGTTGGTAGATGCTGTGATCATAGTAAAAACACAGATATGCTTGAAGAACTCAATAGAGAAGGCAAACTGACCTTTCCAGCCAGAGTCCTTCTTCAAGGTCTCATTCCTCGAGCATTTTTTGTGCTTTTACTTTCCTAGATCCAACCTACTAATGTCTTCATGAAGAAAGCACGTCAGGGCTTCTACTTCCTCGGGAGTTTGTGGAGGTACGCTATTATATTGGGAACCTTGGCAAACTTCTACAGTTGTGCAGAGGAAAATGACCCAGGGGCACTATGGCCTGGCATGGAGGCCACCAATACCTCTGAAGCCCTGCAAAAGGTAGTGGACACATCCCAGTACATCACAGGCAAAACTCTCCTCACCCTCTACAGGGAATGCTGCTGTCAGAGAGCAGCATCAATCATCGATGGTCCTCACCACCCAGCACGTGCTGTCACTGATGTCAGGGAAAAGATATAAACGCCACAGGTTCAGGATCAGTTTCTACCCTTCCACCATCAGAGTCCCAAACAAGAGACTCAATCAGAGACTCTTTTAAGAACTCCTACTTTGCACATTATTTATTACTGAATATTTATTTTTCCTGTATTTGCAGTCATTTTGTTTACATTTCTCTCTTTTGTATACGTATCTTTTTCCACGATCGGCAAGTAGAATTTCTGCTGCCCACAGGAACAAAGAATCTCAGGGTTGTATGTGATGTCGTGTATGTACGCTGGCAATAAATCTGAGCTTTGTACTTCAATTTTGTACAAAATGACAATGACTGGGGCAGCTTCAAAATCCTTGGCAGTATACGAGGCTGCAGACATTATAACCTGGAGAGGGGGGCGGGGGGGGGGGGGGGGAACTGCTGGAGGAACTCAGAGGGCCAAGCATCAACTGTGGAGGCAGGGACACGAGCAACGTTTTGGGCTGAGATCCTGCATTAGATGAAAATTCTTTTCAGTTTACATTTTTAAATATAAACTAATTTTTAAAATTAGACATGCAGCACGGTAACAAGCCCTTCCGGCCCGTGCCACCCAAATACACCAATCATCTGACAAATGCCATACATTTTTGGAGGGTGATAGAAACCAGAGGACCCCACACAGACACTGGGATAATGTCTATGCAGGCAGCACTGGTGCTGTAATAGCCTTGCACTAATTGCTAAGCTAACTGTACTGCCTTTGGTCTGAATATAGAGCAGAATGAGCCCAAACCCCTTTTTGAAAGCTAACAATTGTGGTTAATGCCATCAAGGTGCACAGAGCACACTCTTTCAACACTAATCTTGTGCAACGATCTGGATTTGTGTCGTGCTAAAAAACCATGCTTTTGTGGCGGGCTGCGACCGTCGCCGCGGGCCGACGCAGAAGGCGCCGTTCGAACAGGCGGCACACGGCCCGTTCCCATAGGCCGCTGCAGAACAAGCTCTGCCAGCCAGTCGCCAGTGACGGAGCATGAAAGGACCAATCAGTGCCCGGGGCGGCACAAGCCGCACCCGCCGGTGCGCTGCAGCACAACCGGCCGATCCAGCCAATCCAGTGGGGCGTGAGGACACCAGTCAGAGTCTGAAGGGCCACGGGTTCGCATGGCAGCCAGTGTCTGCCTCACTATATAAAAGAGATCAGTGTCAACTGCACTCCTCGTTAAGTGTGTTGTATTTCTGAGCTCGAACCTTGAGACATGCCGCACTTGCAATATTCACATGCAGATTCCAGTTCATTCATTCCCAAGAGCAAAAGGGTCAGCAGGCCACCTGTGAATGCTTAGACTTCAAGTGACAAGAAAATAATGTGTTTGAGACTGCAATGTCAGGAAAATCGCTGAAAAAAATTAGCCTAATTACTGCTTGTATGGTCTTTCACACTGGGCACCTTTTTAGACTGCAAGTACCTGAGTGCAACAGTCCCAGGGATTGGACGTGCAGTAGGATGGATGACCGTCAGTTAATTTTTCCAGTACGATTTACATTGCAGGCTTCCTCCAAAAAGATGTAGGGTCCTGCAGGATAAATCGCGGTGCAGGAATTGACCGAAAATTCCTGCACATTCCTTTTTAGACTGCCCCATGCAGTGGCAAAATTCCTTGATTGTGCCCCAGTCCAAAAACAATAACTACAATAGAACTTCAACTGATGTCAAATATTTACACCTCCTTCACTCTTCTGCTGTTGAAGAGTAACTGGCATCTAAATCCAAGGGAGGGATATCACTTGCTTGTTAATGATCTGTGGTTCCGGAATTTTTTTTAGCTTGAAATGGTATTGAATACCATGTTTAAGACATTCAGTCACTATCCCATTTGGTTGGTTTCATGGGTGTTTGGGCGAGGGGTGGGGGGGGTGCAATATCGTGAGGTGAAATTTAGAGATACTGGGCAGTATCTCTAAATAAAAAATCAAAAACAAATTGCAGATGCTGGAAGTCTAAAATAAAATTAGATAGTTCAAGGAATAATCAGCAAGTCAGGGCGCATCTGTGAGCAGAGAGTTAATAATTCAGGTCGAAGACCTTTTGTCAGAATTGGGAAGGGTGTGGGGTGGGAGGAATGGGAGATGTCTCTGACAGTGTAAAACCAGTGTTACTGTGGGGAAATCACCACAAGTCTCTCTGTCATTGAGTGAACTGGAGTAATTCGAGAGTGAGGACATATATAGTTTTTAGACTGCAGGCATGTAACAGCACAATCAAGGAATTTTACCGCTACACAGCCAGTCTAAAAAGGAAAATGCGGGAGTTTTGAGTCAATGCCTTCCCCGCGATTTATCCTGTAGGACCCACCCCCCCCCGCAAATTTTTGGAGGAAGCCAGCAGCGTAAATCACATGGGAAATATTCGTTGTTGGTCACCCACTCCAATACAAGTCCAACCTCTGGGACAGTTCCACTCAGGGACTTGCAGTCTAAAAAGATGTCCACAACGACCACACAAGCAGTAAGTATGTTCATTTTTTTCAGTGATTTTCCCGACATTGCAGTCTAAAAAACATTATTGCCTATTTCCGTGCTGTAATGTTCCATGGCTCTAAAAGCTGTTGCAAATTATTGCTTCTAATATTTGTTGGAAACAATTCCCATGGTCAAATCTGAAAATAACCGTGCTTCATTAAAAACTTGGGAACCTTCCTGTCGCCTGCAATGGTTAAATCCAGTTTATTACAAATCATGGGTCCAGTCCACATGATTTTAAATCCAATGTTAAGTAAATCTTCAGAGACAAAACAAAATAAACTGCTGGATGAACTCAAGGTGTCAAGGTATCTGTGGGGGAAAATAATTGTCAAGAGAGAATGTGTTCCATGGATATAAGTGGCAGAGAGTAGAACTGACGTTATTGCTCTGAGTTGACATCACCTCGATCAGTTGAACATAGTAAGAGATTTGAAACTTTGTCAAATGCCATCAAGTACCAACAACAAAATTGAAAAACCAAAGCAATTATATTACCTTATTTTTAACCATTTTTTGTATATTTTTCATGCAAGGCAGTACAGTTGATGTAGTGATTAGGGGCAATGCCTTTACAGCGCCAGCGGTCGGGACCAAGGTTCAAATCCCATGCTGTCTGTAAGGAGTTTTTGCCTTCTCCCTGTGTCTATGTGGGTTTTTCCCCCGGGGGCGCCGGTTTCCTTCCACCATTTTAAATGTACTGGGGGTGTAGGTTAATCAGGTGTAATTGGACAGGAAATGCTTGTGAGTCAAAATGGCCTGTTGCTGTGTGGCATGTCTAAATCTGAATTTTAAAAAAATAATTATTCCATGAGAAATCTACATCTTATTTGGCTGCTTGTTCCTTCGAAATATGTATTCATAGGTATTCAATTCCCATACAAAAAAAAAGACTCAAGGCTTTTAAATCTTAGCCTTTCAGAATACTCAATCATTCTTCATTTTAACATCTTAAATATCTCTTCTGTATAAGTCCTTAAAGCACAATCTGCATTTGTGATTTTTCACTTTTCAATAAATACATCAGACTCTTGTTAATGAGCCATTACAGCACTGAACACGATCACGCTTTCAATTTTGAGGGACTTTGACTGGTTTGTCCCTTTTGTTCCTCCTTGGTACTAAATTCCACAGATATTAGTTAATGTTTTTTTCCCTGATGTAACTTGCTGGACATGTGACACATCATGCCTTTAATTTGCAAGTTAGTGAGGCATCCCACCATGTAGGAGATTACAACATTAAACGATTCTGTGTGGTAATTCATAAGAAGCTTCTATCTAATTAATCATTGCCAATAGTCAAATTTAATATAATCAAATAAGAGTTTAATAGCCTCATCCATCTGCAAGTGTTCCTAATTATTTTCACTGTTCACACAGTGGAGTTTCAAGCTGAAAAAAAGGAACAAACGTTCTGCCTTGAACAGTCTCAGGTCTGGAAAACATAGATGAGGTCAGCCACTAGTACAACAAAAACATGTCTAAATATGAGGGCCGGCAAGAAATTAACTCTCTCCATGTCTTTAATTTTTTTTTACATTTTTAAAGCATTATTTGACGTACAGCATAGAAGTAACAGGCTCTACCGGCCTACAAGCCCGTGTTGCCCAAATACATCCAAGTGACCAATTAACCTACTAACCCGTATGTCTTTGGAATGTAGGAGAAAACTTGGGAAAAACTCACATAGACATGAGGAGAACATACAAACTCCTTACAGATAGTGCCAGATTTGAACCCGAGTTGCTGAAGCAGTAATATTGCTGTGCTAACCACTACACTAACGGTACCGCTCACTACACTAACCGTGTCACCCATTAGACTCTCCGTGCTGCCCATTACACTAAACGTGCTGCCCTCTCCACTAACCATACCCCCACTAAACTAGCTGTGCTCCCACTATACTAACCAATTCCACCCATTACACTAATCATTTTTCCCCCTACACTAACCGTTCTGCCCCTACACTAACCGTTCTACCTCCTACACTAACCATTCTGTCCCTACACTAACCGTTCTGCCCCTACACTAACCATTCTGTCCCTACACTAACCGTTCTGCCCCTACACTAACTGTTCTGTCCCTGCACTAACCATTCTGTCCCTACACTAACCATTCTGTCCCTACACTAACTATTCTGTCCCTACACTAACCATTCTGTCCCTACACTAACCGTTCTGCCCCTACACTAACCATTCTGTCCCTACACTAACCATTTTGTCCCTACACTAACCATTCTATCCCTACACCAACCGTTCTGCCCCTACACTAACCATTCTGCCCCTACACTAACCATTCTGTCCCTACACTAACCATTCTGTCCCTACACCAACCATTCTGCCCCTACACTAACCATTCTGTCCCTACACTAACCATTCTGCACCTACACTAACCGTTCTGCCCCTACACTAACCGTTCTACCCCTACACTAACCGTTCTGTCCCTACACGAACCATTCTGCCCCTACACTAACCGTACCACCCACTACACTAACCATGCGGCCTTCTGTCCACTCCTTCAACAGACCAATATTTGAAATTGATTCCCACCTCCCCCCGTTTGAGAAGGGACAGTGACCATGGCTACAGTCCAATGAGGGCCTCTGTGTCTGAAGAACACCCGGGCTGTTGGTGACTTGCAGCATGGAACCCAAGCTGAGGGCTGCTGGCGACTGTGGTCAAAGGACTCGCATCAGGTTATGGACTGCTGGACATTGGTTTGGGACTGACTGAAGGGGCACCAGGGTATTGAAACCAGGATGCAACAGGGTGCCAATGGCGCTGAAGGTTTCCTGATCATGCCAGAGGTGTGGACATGGAGTTCAGGATGCTGGTGGTTTGGACGGAAGTCTGTGTGGCTGCCGAGATTGCTGGAGGCGAATCCATGGACGCTCAGTGACTCTGAAGGAACTTCCTTTTACTTCTCTTTCCCTGACTGTACACCGAGCAATTTCTGCTCATGTCAAATCGTTGTTTGCTTTACGGCAGATTAAAGTCAATGTCGTGTAATATTATTAGATGACAATAAAATAATCTTGATTTTTGATGCTCTCCAAAACTTCTACGTTAGTATCACAGTCACTTGTGATCACTCTTGCCCATTAAGAGAAGAATAGTTTTGGTGATGCTAACTTTTCCATTTCAAGCCAGTCTAAGTTATTCACAGGGATGTGCTCTATATAGAAAAGCTGTTTGGCTGGATATATAAAAAAACCATTTTCACTGTTGTCCTTATAGTTTATTTACACTGCTTACAGAGAATTAGCAATGACTGTCAAATGAAATTGAAACAACCTCTTTAAGGCAAACCTTTCAAAGGGATTTGCTTCACCCCCTGTTCTACAGATTATGAAATCACTGCTGAAGCCAATGTGGATTTTACAGACTTTGCCTCAAGTTGTTAACCTGTTTTTCTTACTTTCCATGTTCTAACAAGGGAACTTCATCCTGAAGTATTAACTTTGTTTCTGTTTCCAAAACATGCTGACTACCCTGATCAGTGTTTTACACTTTTTTTTTTGGTCTTTATTTCAGGTTTCTGGCATCTGCAGTTTTTCTTCTCGCCCAACTTCTGCTCAACCCGGGGCTGAGGTTTGTTTCAAATATCATCAGGTGTTTCTCTGTGCCTTTCAAATCAACAGGATTGATATCTCGGCCATTGTATAAGCCATAGGCCCATCTGAAAAGGAAGGCCGCAAAACAGGTCAGCCTGTGTTGTTAAGGGGTCGTCACACAGGAAGCCAAACGACAAAGACTCCCCTATCAGTGCTTACACAGGGCTCTGCAGTCTGCCATGTTTTACCTTAATGAGGGGCAGGTACTGCAGGTCAACATTGAGTGCTTTTTGAATTTTCTGACCTCAGGCTATAGAAAGCACTTTACACCCACACAAACCATTTGTTGCAAAAAAAGATAAACATGAGCTTGGAATATACATTGACAGGGATTCAAAGCACATTTTCTTCTTTATTAAAACACCTTCAGGAAATGGCAGTCTAACTGTTTTTGGCAGGGAGTCTGCCGAACAATAGGAGGGTTTCTGCTAGTTTGTCTGAAGCGATTTCCAAAAATGAGATTAAAGAAAATGAATGTGAATTAGTGAAACTTGAACAGATCAAACTGCTGTCACGCAGCTCAATATCCAAGTTAGCTGAGCTGTTGTGCTCCCAGCACCTAAAGGTACAGCAGTGGTAGAGCAGTTAAATTACTAGGTCTAACTGAATTCAAATCCCATCGCAGCTTCTGTGGAATTCAAATTGAGTTAATCATCTGGAATTAGAGCAGACAGGGTAAGACGCTAAGTCTTCTTAGTCATGATGGAGCCACATAAAAGCCTGCATGAGCTAGAATCTGGAGCAATAAAACAACCTGACCTCCCAACGTGTAAGTGCCACATCATAAAGGATTCTTATTATCTTGGTCACATCCTCTTCTCACTGGTACCTGCACCCAAAAAGTGCAGATGTTCCGCACCAATTACGTTCAAGAACATCCCACCCCCCCCCCCCCCCCCACTAACTATCTATCATTTCAGATTTATTTTTCCTTCAGGTGACGCAGAATTGCCCACTTGATCTTGATCCTGCGCTATCCTAACCCTAACTACTCTAGGACCATCAAAAGATATGTCTGCAGCATTACACACGTTTTCTTGCATTGACTGCAACTGTGAATATTTATTGATGTATTCTTTTATATGATCTATTTTCCTGTCTTGGCATTTGGGGGCAATTTAATTTACACGATTGTAGTTCAAATCCTGCGCTGTCTGTAAGGAGTTGGTACATTCTCCCCGTGTCTGCGTGGGCTTTCCCCGGGGGCTCTTTCCCCACCATTCGAAACGCATTGGAGGTGTAGGTTAATTGGATGTAAGTTGAGAGCGACGGACTCGTGGGTTGAAATGGCCGGTTACTGTGCTGCTTGTATAAATTTAATTTTTTTTTAATAGTTGACATATCTTACATAATTGTGTAGCTGTAGGAAGAATTTCAGTGCATTTGTATATTATGCTCATGCGTAAGATAATAAACTCTCGTCATCATCTGGAATGATCAAAAAAGCATTTTAGTTCACGACTAACTTGTAGGAAGGAGATTTTGCTTTATGTGACCCCTGTGTGATTGACTGTTAAATGCTCCCTGAAGTTGGTTTGTCAGCCAATCTGTTGTATCATTCTTTTAGGGACATGTAATGTATGTGATCTTTACAGCAATGCTCAGATCCTGAAAATGATGGCATAATGGATTGTCTCTTGGTCAAAATCCAATAATCATTTTTAAACTTTTCCTAAATTGAGACAAATCAACTCCATTGAGATTTGAATCATTATTAATTGATGCATCAATTTAATCCATCAAGTTCTCAGAGTTGGGGCGGATATTAAGAGTACCTGTATATATTTTAAAGTTTGTCAGTACTGTACGATGTGCTCAATCCTATAACTGGGGACATTATGCGGGTATCACCTCCAGATTAAGATGGCATTGCAAACAAAGCAGATTGAACCACAGCATACGTCCCCAAGATTCGCAGACCGTCATTATTCCTGACATGCACACACCCAAAATGATTGCTCAGATTCATACGTCACTCTGTAAACCACCAAAAAAAAGCCTGAAAATTTCCATGTTTGTTTATGAATTTCTCATATTTAGCAGTGTGGTAGAAAAATTAAGCAAGACTTGCATGTCTGAGAAGCATCACCTCACATTTACAGCGTTAACTTCAGTCTGTCATATTTTTGCCCATTCCATGATCATATTGTTTCCAATTTGTCAGTATGTCTCCCATTTTTGTATTGTGTAAATACAGACACTACTCGGAGGAGCACCAGAGCTGCAGGTGTTGGAATCTTGAGTGGACAAAGGATCAAAACCTGAAATGTTGACTGACCGTCTCTACCCATGGTTGCTGTCTGGCTGACTATGGTCTTCCAGTAACACTTTGACTACTCTCTTTAGTCCTGTAACCAATTATTAATGGCTGTACCCTTACCTTTGAGAGATGTCATCATCCGAGACTGCTTGCTCCAACTCCCTATAAACAGCCTTGCCAGAGATTCACTATGTTGTTTCATTGTATGTAAAACTATTTTCAGTCATTGAGACCAGGAAGTTAGAATAAATACTATATTGTACAAGCAGTTTTGTTACAATAGTAATAAATTCTGGCAAGTGTTGATGTTGATAGAGACACATTGTGACGGTGAGCTTACTACAAACTCAAACAATCAATAATACATTCTGACAGCCAGCAAAGCATTATTGCCAACTTGTTAAGAGGAAGGAGGTTAATTTAGGTTCAATTGATCAAAATGCCTCATAAAAGGAGGCATTGATACTGATAATACCATATTCTATGGTGATCTGTCATTTACCAACAATGTGTAATGCTGCAGATACAGCAGAACAGGAAACAGATGTTTGCTTATTAGAGGCATGCAGTGAGTCTCCGCTAATTTATTGTGTCTCTATACACCAGCACAAGGCCGATACTGTTAGTTGGGGGCTCTGTTCCCTCAGTACTGTGCCAAATCTACAGATCATATGCACAGCACAATTAATTTCATTTCACTTTGCAACCCGGATCCAACAAAACATTTTTCAGTTGTGCTGCCATTTTTAATACAGAAATGTAATACGTAAATCTGCTTCATATGGTTGTCATCCATATAAGATTCCTCTGGGCATTGTACTGATAAGATTGCTTATATATAATATAAAATAATCAAATGCACGTGCCTTTTGGTGCATTCAGCTTGGTCTTTGATTCACTGTGTTCCACAGTTTCAAGAGTCTTCTACCTTTAAATCTGTGTTCTGCCATACAAACCAAAGAGGGATTAAAATATTTTTAAAATTACACGGTAGATGGAAAGCTCCATCATCATTTTTCAATGTCTCATCCACTCTGGATTGGTTACAACCTCTAGCAACCCAATATTTGATTTTAGAATTACAGTATCTTTCAAGTGGTTTTGCGAAGATATCCGAAAGAGTTACTATTATTATTAGTGCCGAGGGGAAGGAATTGTCCGCTTCGATTCAAGTGTTAGGGGAGTTTTAAAAAAACTCAGCAGGTTGCAGCTGACTCCGAATCCATCTCGGGTCCTTACAGAATTGGCTCATTTCAGTGAGGAAGGCACTGACGGTTCTGAAGCATCCTTGAGGTTGGCCCACTTGACTCCTTTCAATCAAGTGGTCCTTCTGTGCAGCTGTTCAGTGAAGTAAGGCATTGATTTTCAGAATACTGCAATATTTAGCAACTGTGAAAAGAAGCCACTGCAACATCAAGCAGTGAATGGCTGGGAAATTAGGGCCCTATCTATCAATTTACTTTGACAATAGGTCATTGTGGATATTAAGTGATTGCAATATCAAGTACTCTGATATAATTCATAATGGTATCAGGTCGCGGTATATTAAGTCCACCTGTATATCAGTTCAGTGAGCTATCAGTTCATTAGTATGAATCTACAATATCAGGCCACAATGGAGTCAGGCAGTGCAATTTAATTCATTGTCATATAAGATCATGCATTGCTATTAGGTTGCAATGACATCAGGCCATTGCAAGCTCACCATGATATCAGGCCCAACAACCCCTCTCCTTAGTCATACTGATACACTTGCAATTGCAAGCCAATGCAACATTAGATCTCGCCAAAATCATCAACTTGTGAGATCGATACATAGTTAGTTCTCAGTAGCAGCTGTCCATTGCAATAACAGTCTATGTCACATGATCAGATCATAACATTTAGCCTTTGCGGTGTTAGATCACTGCAACAGTGGGTGACTACAATATCAGGTGAACGTTGTCAGGCTAACTGGGGATATTAGGCATGATGGTGGCGATATCAGGTCACAAGTTTGTTAGGTCACTACAAGATTATGTCGCTATGGCGTAGTTCATAGTGATATCAGTTTATTGTAATGAGATGCAAGGTTATGATGAGATCAGACAGTATCCGGTCATTATGTCACCAGGTCAGTGCAATATCAAATTATTGTGGGAGTCACTTCATAATGGAAGCAGGCATTGGTCTTCCTCACTGGAGAGGACATGGGCTCATTAAAGAATTCAGGCTGATACCTTTGGTTATCAGTTTGTCCAGAGCTATCAAAGACAACTATAATTATGTAGCAAAATTGCAGGCTCTGGGCAGCAGGAGCTTGTCTTTCTTGGGCATTGATTCAGTAAATGAAGATGAGAGCCATTATTTGGCCTCGAAATGACAAAGCTTAGAGTTAGGCAATCAAATTTCCTGAATGGATGAACTAGAATTTACAGGCACATTTGCCTTGAGATTCATCACCTGTCAAAAGCATGAATACACTAGACGATTGGATGATGAGGGGTTATCAGTGATGAGGAGTAATATGATTTGTGACTTGAAGTGAAATGTTGTGGGGGCTGGTGTTGAGAGATGGGGAAGGGAGAGTGAGGGAGATATAGGGAAGGAGGTCGGGGGTGGGGGGTGGGGGGAGTGCTCTCCAGTTAGAAAATTGAAGGGTGAAGTTGATGGGTGGAAGTGAGAGGATAATTACTGGCTGAGAGATGGGGAGATGATTAGGTTGAAGTCTCTGGGGACAACCTTTGGGTGCGATGAAGGGAAGGTGTTGGTGCAGATTACCATAGTGGGCAGTCAAACAGGTGATATTTAAGGAATTGACAGGGCACTGAAGGGTCATAATTACCTCAATTGGGGGATGGAGGTGGGATTTGGATAAGTATGAGAAAAGAATTTACCTCAAGCTACAGTATTCTTTAATCTTGAATGTGCAATATTATTTGAGCAAATGGTGTAACACTGTGTTCAATGCTGACTGATGACACTACACGTGCCCAGCGAATGTATATGGCACTTATCCAAAGTATATCTGGTTTGAGCATAGGCGGAAGCTGGATTGCCCCTGATTTAACCTTCCATGTGTTTCCACACTGTATGGTTATCTAGCTTTCATCTTATCGCATGCATATCATCTGTGGCAAATGCTCACTGATCTCTCTACATTCTCGTTACTCTTTGAGGAAAAGAGCAGTTAAATTATATGTGAGACTTAATCCTGAAATGTTAAATCATATTAAATTCAAGTATTTCCACAATCAACTAAAAATATTTTTGCATGAGGGAAAATGACACAACTCCAAATCCAATCAAATTCAGATTGCCTTGATAGTAGGCCATCATTCAGTGCTACCTTCCCATTGTATATTTCATTTCATGTGATCTGTTCTTGTTAGTTCTAAGTTGACAAGATTATATTAATGATATCAACCAGACTTGAACATTGTCAGGCTAACTGGGGATATTAGGCATGATGGTGGCGATATCAGGTCACATGTTTGTTAGGTCACTACAAGATTATGTCACTATGGCGTAGTTCATAGTGTTATCAGTTTATTGTAATGAGATACAAGGTTATGATGAGATCAGACAGTATCCGGTCATTACGTCCTGTTGGGCCCCCTGTGAAGGTTATTAGTGAACCAGTATTTGTGTAACAATCCATAATTGGACACCACCTAGTATCCTGGTGCTAACTTACAAATAACTAAGTTTGTTGCATTGAGCTTCCCAGTAGGTTTGGAGTTAGGTGGCAAGATCTCCCTATCAGTGGCAAGTCACCTGAGATTGCTTGTCACCTGCCTCAAAGTCCAGACTTACCTGGGGCAAATGCTACCCTCAGCTTGGAAGACTGTTTCTAGCTGCTTTGTGGGACATAGTGCCATACAGTTCCTGTCCAAGCAAAACTGGCAGGCCTTGCTTCCAGATTTCGTTTGAGTCTGGCCCAATCAAAAGCTGTTAAAAGTTCTTTAGTGCTCTGGTTTCTTCCAAGACATACAAGGTTTGTAAGTTAATTGGTCACATGGGTGTATTTGGGTGGTGCAGGATTGTGGGCCAGAAGGACCTTTTCCCATGCTGCATCTCTGAATTATGAGCAGTCCAGTTAGCACAAATATTACAGCGCCAACGACCCGGATTCAAATCCAGCACTGTCTGTAAGGAGTTTGTACATTTTCCCCGTGTCTGCATGGGTTTCCTCTGGAAGCTCCAGTTTCCTCCCACCCTTCAAAACGTACAGGGATATTGGAGTATTTGGGTGGTCCAGGCTTATGGGATGGAAGGACCTGTTACTGTCCTGTACAGGTATTCCTCAGCTTACGACGGGGCTTGTTCCGGCAGAAAAAGTAATCGGGATAAGAAAGAATAACACACCTACCATTTTTTATAATTAAATTTTGAATACCTTTATTCCACACTGAAAAATAAAACATTAACGTACACAGATGAGAGCACATGGGCACGAGCAATGTTTGAAGCATTGAATTAAAATTAATTGCTGGACAGTGGGGATGGTAAGGTAACAGGGTCATCAATTTAATTATCTTCTGATGATGCTCATAGAACTGCTTGTCATCGACACTTGATGCGGGCACTGGGGCATCGGCACTTGTTGATGTTTTAATGGGCATAGTCTTCTCCAGGAAGATATAATTTTTGACTGAACAGATTGTTTCTTCTTTTCATTGTAAAATTCTCTATAGCAAACAAGAGCATCCTGTATCTGTCTGTCAGCTCTTGCAAATCTCTTATAATTGCCGCCCATTCCTTCTTACATCCAAGCTCCACTATCGATAGTTACAAGCGCCTCAGCCAGTTTCTTTGTTGTGAACTTTATTGGTGCCTCTACAACCTCTGCTTTTCCTCTTTTTCTTCTCACCAGAAGCAAGAGACATACATGGGTGTTTAGTAAACATGATGGGTTGTTTACAATACACTCCTTTGCAAGATCACTTGCGAAACTGCGAGCCATCGTCCACCATCGCGTGAGTGTAGCGTACTGCATATCGCAAGTGCAGAACAGATCAGAATTTGAAATTGAAAGTATGAATTCAAACCATCGTAACTTCGAAAAATTGTTAAATCGGACCATCGTAAGTAGGGGTGAACCTGTATGTCTAAAAAAATTTAAAGTACATGAAAAAATCATTATCTTGTAAAAAGAAATTGTAAATACTAGGAGCCGATTGGAAATATTAAATATATTTAAATTGACCCAATTAAATCATGTATTATGCACCCCTTAGCAACTCTACCACTGAATCATTGAGCCTGCTAAATTTGGTACAAATTCAATGAGCAGATTTTTCGTCTAACAGCTGGGAGCTCTGCAGAAATTTGCACATTACATCTCTTTTACCTGCGTAAAGGCTGGAGACTCCACAAGGACTGAGATTGCTAATCAGTTGAACAAAGTACTTTGCTTCCATCTTCACTTGAAGATCACAGTTCTCCATCCAGTCACACCTCTTCAGAACAGAATGACATCTGTTCAATGGTAGGCTGAGATATAAACTCTTGGCTTTTGCTTAAGGAGACAAATGGCTTGCTGGGTTTTGTGAGAGAGGATTTGAGAACAAAGTTATATGTCTTAGAATTTTTCTGAGCCTCCCCTGGAGTACCTTTGTGGCCACTGTAAGAACCATAGGCTCATTACTCACCTGTTGTGGGCATTGGCAGTATCCACCGGGATCTGTAGGCCTCTACCTGTCGGCACATGTGCTAGAACTGGCACCATTTATGGAGCCAGAGAGTAGCAGCAAATGTGTGGTCGGCTCGGCCCCGGCAGCGTAGCAGTTGGGCCTTGGGTCAGAGTTCAACACAAAGGAGCATGCGCAGGAGTCATGCGCACATTTAAAATGAGGTTCTACAGCCAGCATCGGCAGTTGGAAACTAGAAGGAGGGCAAGTTAAGGGTTGACAATTTCTGTTCACCACTTTCAGAATCGTTAAGTATCATTTGAACATCGTTTACTTTTATATGAATGTTTTGCTGTTAAGAATCTACTGTACAGAATATCAGAAAAGAAGGTTACAAGTTTTTGTGTGTTATAAATAAAGGATTTAAATACAAATGAACTTGAAATGCAAATGATTGAAAATCCATCACAGACAAACCCTAACTTAGCTTCCAAGCACCAGGAAGGAAGTCGCTACAATAAAAGTCAATAGAAATTTTGTAATAAATCAACATAATTAAGTCAACGGAAATCAAGTGAACAGAACTGTTGCATTTAGTCATTGAAGAATTACTGTTGGAACAGAAAATAGAAAATAGAAAATAATCCCTCTGTGTTTGGAGTGATATTGAAAATAATATAGCAGCCATCTTAGAAATGTGGAGTTGTTTTGCAGTTTGTAATCCACATCCATCAGCCTGAGTAGTGGCCCGAAAAGGAATTTGAAACTTCTAATCTGTTGGAAGAGGATTTTGTCGACATGTTGGTAAAGTAATTTTGTGAAAATTAATGAGATTATAGACAGATACTGCAGTGAAAACTCACTTGTTATAGCCATCAGAAGTGGTAGGCTTACATCTGTGGGCTCCTTTTGTGTATTTGTGGTACATTTGAAACACAGTTTAGAATTGGAGATGCTGCAGTTATAATCCATAGGGCACTATTGAATTTGTTCGTGTTGTGCATGCTTGGTGCTCGAGTTTGATGGGCGATGGAGCAAGACAAGTAAAATGGCTGCAGCTGTCGCCGGCATTGCTGTCGATGAACAACGTATTGAAAACATAAGGGTTGCGGAACTCGGTGCAAAACTGAATCGGGTGAAAAAGATGTTCACGCTGCTAGACTGAAACTGTCAATTGAAAAAGGAAAGGCAGCTTTGTATGATAGAAACATAGACAATAGGTGCAGGAGTAGACCATTTGGCCCTTCAAGCCTACATCATCATTCAATATGATCATGGCTGATCAGTACCCGGTTCCTGCCTTCTCCCCATACCCCTTGATCCCTTTAGCCACAAGAGCTAAATCTAACCGACTCTTAAGTATTGACAAGGAACTGGCTTCAAATACTTCCTGTGCCAAAGAATTCCACAGATCCACCACCCTCTAAGAGAAGAAATTTTTCCTCATCTCAATCCTAAAAAACTTCCCCCTTATCTTTCAACTGTGACCCCTGGTTCTGGTTTCTCCCAGCATTGGAAACAACCTTCCCGAATCTAGTCTGTCTAATCCCTTAAGAATTTTAAATTTTATAGTTTCGATAAGATCCCCCCTTCAATCTGCTAAATTTCAGAGAATACAAGCCTAGTCTATCCAAAATTTCTTCATTGGCAAGTCCTTCCATCCCTTGTATCAGTCCAGTGAACCTTCTCTGCACCCCCTCCATGGCGAGGATGTCCTTCCTCAGATAAGGAGACCAAAACTGCATGCAGTACTCCAGGTGTGGTCTCACCAAGGCCCAGTTCAGCTGTAGCAGGATCTCTGTACTCCTGGACTCAAATCCTCTTGCTATGAATGCCAACATAGCATTCGCTTTCCTCACCGCCTGATGTACCTGGAGGCCCACTTTCAATGCCTGATGCCCAGCAACACTCAACTGGATTTCAACTTCTGTTCCTAGATCTTGTGATCTTGTGAAAAGGATAAGGATGAATCTAATGATTCTTCAAATTCAAAGTGACCAAGCGAAAGATCCAGAGAGTGGTTGATAAGAATGAAGATTGAATTCACAAGGCCAGAAAGCTAAAGGAATAACTGCTGAAGCAATGAATGCAGTTAATGATGAAGGAGATTCAGCCTTACCAAGATACAAAGGGTTGGAAGAGGAGTCATCATTTGAAAGAGAATGTCATTGGTAAATGACACAGGACAGCTGACTATAGAAAACAATCAAGAATATAACAGCTAATAATGATGCAGAAAGAGAGAAAAATTGCATACCATCAATGTAACAAACAAGATGAAGAAATTCAGATATTTTGAGTTTACTTTAGCAGGACAGAAAGCAGAAATACCAATGTATCACATGATCTTTTAACTCTAGATAACGTTTAAAATGAGGTTCTACACCCAGCATTGGCAGTTGGAAACCAGAAGCACGGTAAGTTGGGGGGTTGACAATTTCTGTTGATCGCTTTCAGAATTATTAAGTATTATTTGAACATCATTTAGGCCTCATTAACTTTTATATGAATATCAGAAAAGGTTACAAGTTTTGCACGTCAACAATAAAGGATTTAAATACAATTGAACTTGTACTGGAAGTGTTTGAAAACACGACGCAGCAAACCCCTAACTTAGCCTCCAAGTGACTATATAAGCATCGGGAAGGAAGTCGCTACCACGCCTCATCCTTGACATAGGGAGCACAGAAAAGACCCGAGGCTGCCTCGTGGGATGTCTGGCTTGAGCAGATTTGACTTGGAGGGTAAAAGGATGAGAGACAATCCGTTTGAGCACACAAAATTCTTGCAGTGCTCAGCATGGGGAATGTTACCCCTGAATGAGGGATAAAGAAGCATACGCTATGGTCTCAGAGTAAGGAGTAGGCCATTTATTATAGAGAAATCACTCAAAGGATAGTGAATTTTTAAAAATTCTCTTCCCTGGAAGGTTGTCCAGGCTCAGTCAATAAATTAATTCAGAACCAGAGATTTAAGGTCCAAGGATGAGGTAAAAGGAACTGACATTAGGGTAACCAAGATGTTGATGAATGACAAAGCAGGCTTCACAGGACTAGATGGCCCACTTCTCTATTCTGATATAGTCATGTGGCGTATCCAGCGAAGATAGTCATTTTGTGCCATTCAAATTTGATTTAAAAATGCATTAAAATAAAAATAAATTCTCACATGTGTAACTTGTGTTCCATTTTTTCATGTCAGAACTTATTGGTGGGAGCTCCCTCCATGAAAAAACATTCTCTTGTACCCTTCTAAGCACGAATGTGTTTGATTGATAAGGGCTAATCACGGAGAGTGTTCAAAAAAAAATTCACTCGACAGCAAATTTATCGGCCATGTTGATCAAAAGTTTAATCTTACCAACAAAGTTGTGGAAGTAAAATTTCTTGAATTGATTATCTTTGCTTCTCTCCATTCTATCAAGCACAAAGTACTTCTCTGAACTGCAACTGGTCCCTTGCCAACTTGAGTGGGTCCGAAGATCTAAGAGAAATACTGCAATGAACCCAACAAAAAAAACGGAACTGATCATTCTTTCATGGTGGTTGCAATGCTCGAGCTTTCATTGGCGACTGCTGTGAAGTCCTGGGAGGATCTTGTTTTTCTTTCTTTGATTAAAAGTGTTTCGGTCTCTGATAACATTCTTGCAGGGAGAGTCTCCCCTTTGGCCTTGACTCATTCAGGAACCATCATGGATAGTTTATTTCTCCCATAAATGAGTTAAAGTGAAATAAAAATATAAATATAATTTGACAGATGATTTCCTGAAGGAGGATTGGCTGGAGGCTTGCACAATAAGGCAATCAGACATGATCAGAAAAGCTTCCATTTATTCACAATCTGAATTGTTATTCGGTGAAATTCAGGGCACAATAAATCATTTAGTAGAAATTTTTTAAAGCAGTTAAGTGACATGTATATAATTTGGGAATTGGTTAATAGATGTATTTGAGTCTTTGGTTCCTGGACAACCTCTGTGCAAGGATAGAGTGCAGATTATTTCTGGCAGATTCAAAAGCAGCCAAATAATTCTGACTTTTTGTGGAAAAAATTACTCAAGAGCTGATTGGTATAGAAAGTATTCACACATGGTAAAGAAGACAATTAACTCAACTATCACAAGATCAAGGACATTTGGCCCATCGAGTCTGCACCACAGCTCCACCCTGAGCTAAACTATTCTCACATCTAGTTCCAAGTTTTGGCCTTTTCCCCATGTCCTTTGATACCTTGCCTAATTAGATACCTATCAATCTCTCCCTTAAACTCCCCCAATGATTGGGCCTCCACAGCTGTATGTGGCAACAAAATCCACAAATCAATGATCCTCTGGCTAAAGAAATTTCTCCTCATCTCTGCTTTAAATGGGCACCTTCTAATTCTGTGCCCTCTTGTCCTGGATTCACCCACCAAGGGAAACATCTTATTCGCATCTACTCTGTCCAATCCTTTCAGCATTCAAAATGTTTCGATGAGACCCCCTCTCGTTCTTCTGTACTCCAATGAATACAGTCCAAGAACCACTAAACGTTCCTCATATGTTACCCCTTTCATTCCAGGCATCATCCTGGTAAATCTTCTGTGTACGCTCTCCAGAATCATGACATCCCTTCTAAGATAAGGGGCCCAAAACTGTACATATTACTCCAAATGAGGTCTCGCCAGTGCCCCATGGAGCCTCATCAACAACTCTTTACTCTTAAACACTATTCCCCTTGAAATGAATGCCAACATAGCATTCGCTTTCTTTACTGTTGATCCAACCTGGTGGTTAACCTTTAGGGTATCCTCCACGAGGGCCCCCAAGTCCCTTTGCGCTTCCAAATTTTGAATTTTCTCCCCATCCAAGTAATAATCTGCCTGTTTATTTTCTCTTCCAAAATATCCAACCGTACATTTCTCAACATTGGATCTCATCTGCCATTTATTTTCCCCACTCTCCTAAGCTCTTCAAGTCTCTCTGCCACATTTCGATTTCTTCAACACTTCCTACTTCACCAGCTATCTTGGTGTCATCTGCAAATTTTGCCACAAAACCAATGAAGCCATAATCCAAATCATCGATATACATTATAAAAAGAAGCAGCCTCAATACCAACCCCTGCGGAACACCACTAGTAACCGGCAACCAACCAGAACAGGACCCCTTTATTCCCACCCTTTGCTTCCTGCCGATCAGCCAATGCTCCACCCAATCTAATATCTTTCCTGTAATTCCATATGCTCATTAAGCAGCCTATTATGCGGCACCTTATTGAAGGTCTTTTCCAAATTCCTAATCCACATCATTTCCAGCCTCTCCCTCATCCACCCTACTTGAGATAACCTCAAAAAATTCCAATAGGTTGGTCAGGTAGGATATTCCTTTTATGAAACCATGCTGGCTTGGACCTATCATGTCATGCACCTCGAAGTATTTCACAACCTCATCCTTGAGGATTGACTCCAATAACTTACCAACTACTGACATCTGACTAATAGGCTTCAATTTCCTTTTTTTTGCCTCCCTCCTTTCTTAAACAGCAGAAATACATTTGTGACCTTCCAGTCCTCCAGAACCATGCCAGAGTGTAATGATTTCTGGAAAATCATTTCCAATGCCTCCACAATCTCCAAAGCCACCTCCTTCAGAACTTGTGGGTGCACCTCATCCGGTCTGGGAGACTTATCTATCTTTAGTCCATTCAACTGACTAAGCACTATCTCTCTAGTAATCCTGACTGCACTTAATTCTATTCCCTGAGACCTCTATCAGGTATATTTCTATGGTCTTCCTCAGTGAAGACTGATGCAAAATACTCATTTAGTTCTTCTGCCATCTCTTTGTTACCCATTATAATTTCTCCCCCATAATTTTCAATCGGTCCTATTGTCTCTCTTTTATTCTTTATTTATTTTTTTAAAAACTCTTAGTATCCTTTGTATGTTATTTGCCAACTTCCTTTCATAATTAATCTCTTCTTTCGTAATGACTTTCTTTATCTCTTTCTGTAAGTTTTTTAAAGTTTCCCAGTCCTTTTTTCCCACTAATTTTTGCTTCTTTGTCTGCCCTCCCTTTTGCTTTTATTTTAGCCTTAAACTCTCTTATTAGCCACATTTGTGCCATTTTTCATTCATAATTTTCTTTTTTCTTGGAATATATCTATCCAGTACTTTCTTTCTTGTAGAAATATCATCCAATTCTGCTCTGCTGTCCTTTCGTCTAGCTTACTTTTGCAGTCACCTTGGGCCAGTTCCTCTCTCATACCACTGTAATCTTCTTTGTTCCACTGAAATATTGACATCTCCTTTTCAGATTTGAAACTGATTTCATTTCCAAATCTCCTCAGGATCATTACACATCACCCAATCCAAAACCGCTGATCCCCAGGTAGGCTCATTGACACGCTGCTGCAAAAAGCCATCCTGTAGGCATTCAACAAACTCTCTCTCCCGAGATCCAGTACGTTCCTGATCTCCAAAATTATTTTGACATTTTCCTTCTGACATGCTTTTTCTATTTCCGCCCGGCTGCTGTTTTGGGGGCCTGTATTTAACTGCTATTAGGGTCCTTTTACCCTTACCATTTCTTAATTCAACCCATAAGGATTCTTCCTCTTCTGATCCTATGTCCCTTCTTTCTAGTGATTTAATATCATTGCTTATCATCAGGGCCACATCACCCCCTCTACCTACCTGCCTATCTTTCTTATACCCCCTGTACCCTTGGACCTTCAGCTCCCCATCACATCCATCATTAAGCCATGTCTCAGTGATGGCCACAATGTCATATCTATCTCAGTACCTTATTTCCAACTCATTCAGTGCAGCAGGAAAGATGTGGACCCCTATGATGCACTTCCAGTCCCTGTGTTTAAAGCTCCGTTGAATGAGATTAAAGACTTTAAGGTTAGGAAGAATAATATGAGAGTGTTAAAATGGATTTCAGATGCGTCAAGTTGCAGTCCATTTCTGTGTGGCTCCATGCAAAGACGGCTAGAAGTTGTTACAGGTGAAGAGAGAAAATATTCCCTAGAATGGAAGGAAGAAGCCTTCTTCACAGAATTCACTCCAATCAGCTGATTCCAATGCCTTGAAGCAGGCTGTAGATACCAGCCATCATAATTGCTAAAAACAAAATGACAAGTGCTTTAGAATTAAATTTAGAATCAAACATGCTGGCGAAACTCAGCAGGCCATGCAGCATCTATAGGAGGTTAAAGGTAGCCAACATTTTGGGTCTGGGCCCTTCTTCAGTTACTGCTTTAGTGTTGACTTTTCAAGATCAAAGTATTCTTCAGAACAGTGTTATCTATAGTGTGATGGTAAAATAAGGTGGGTGAAAGTGAATGGAACTTGGAACAGCCTACTCAAAACACCTCCATCTCCCACCCTACAGTCAGTACCTGAGATGGATGGATGATCGGGGCATTGTATATTCTGGAAGCTTGGCACGACTAACATGATTCAGTGACCCTTGCATTAATGACGGCATTCTGAGCAACTGTAATCGTGGTTCTCAACACGATTTTTAAATGCAATTCGGGATGGGCAATAAATGTGGGCCGAGCTAGTGACAGACAGCAATGAATAAAAATATTGCTTTGCAAGGAGATCACTTTGCTTTTCCTGCAATCTAAGACAAGTCAGAATGTTTCTATGTCATGTGCAGACAAATGAACCACCTATTTATTTTAAGATTCATGGTTGGTGTGTACTGAAGGACTACACCTGGTTTATCCAGAAGACCATCCACAACATGCTTATGATCTAATCAGCGCTACAACAGTAGGTATCGGTACACATTGACATCTTAACTGCTGGGGATAGGGGCTAGAGAGAGTTCTGCTCTCGCTGCTGCCATCAGAAAAGAAGTCTAGTTGCCACAAGACCCGCACCACCAGGTTCAGGAACAGCTGCTCTCCCTCCACCATCAGAATCTTCAACGACAAACTCAATCAGCGACTCATTGATTCTCTTTTGTTCTCTCTCTCTCTTGCACAGTCAGTTTGTTTACATTTGTTATCTGTTTACAGCTTTTTTATTTGTTGACATGTTTACGCTGTGCACAGTTGATTTCTTGCACTACCAGTTAGTATTAATTCTGCCGTGCCCGCAGGAAAAATTGAATCTTGGGGTTGTAGGTGATGTCATGTATGTACTCTGACAATACATCTGAAATCTGAAATATGGTAACTTAGTTACAGATTTAAAACAATATATTCTCTTTATAAATCCATTAAGCAGCCATCGACTCACCAAAACAAAAGTCTACATTGATACTGGAAGTGGAAATAAAAGTGGGGCAATCAGCATCCTGAAGTGAAGTCTGATTCTTTCTCTGGAGACTTTACCCATCTCGTTTACTTGCATTGACTGAAGATCCAAAGTGATTGTTGAAGCTACAGGATATTTGGTTTCCTTTAGTGGGTATGCGTTGAAAACCCAGAGAGAGAGAAAAAAAACAGGTGAGGGCAGAAAACAGATCAATTATAGATATGAACGTGAGCACTTTAAAACTTTGTGCATTACGTGATGTTATTCCAGGAAAAGGCATCTACATTTTATTGTGCAGCTACCCTCATTTTCTTGCAATCCCATTTCGTGCATTTTGAAATAAAATTATGGGTTGGATCCTGTTGGCATGCTTAGTAACCCAAGCGAATTCCTGCATGCCGACGTCTTATTAAAATGAGTCTCTGAACCTGAGGGATGCCTGATGAGCTGATCAGGTGACATTTCACCGAGGCCACATCCCTACAGCATCCTGATAGCCTTGGAGACTTTGCTGCAGTCTAAGGCTTAGAACCGCTTTTAAATGTCTTGGTTGCTTTCAAGAGGGGTTATATTATTTGAACATGTTTAAACTATTAAAAAAAAAAGACTGTGTGGGTTTTCTTCTGGGTGTTCTAGTTTCCTTGCACTTTTCAGAAATGTAATGGGGTGGGGGTTGTGGGTTAATTGGGGTATTTGGGTGGCACAGGCTCTGACAATAAATCTGAAATCTTGTGTCCATTTTGCGATGGATATGTCTTATCGCCTGGTCTGTCTCTAAAAGTGAAGAGATCATCCATCTTGGACTGCCACAAGCTGAAACTTACACACCAGTAGCTCAGGAATGTTGTATCAACCTGTATAAGGATGTTCTTGGGGTTGCATGAACATTAGCATTTGGAAGAATATTCTCAATCAATCTTGGAGTGACCAGATTGCCAAATCTGGGAGGATTATAGCGCAGGGCTCAGATGATTTCCTCGAGCAACCCAGGCATACCAACTCATTCTAATGGATATTGTTGCAAAAAGGGGGTATTTTAATCACCAAGTTTGGCAAATAACCCACCATCCAAATTCCTATGCTATGGTGGGCAGTCTACATGGAACCCCTGAATACTTGAACAGGTCATCACTGGTAGAAAGCAGAAGCAAAATATTTCAACTCTCATCCCATCCCCCTGCTTTCCCCCATAAGCGTTGACATCTGACTAATCAAGGACCTATGAATCGAAACCCTCCATTGCTGTCTATGGCAAGAAATTCCACAAATTCATTACCCTCTGGCTAAAGCCATTTCTCCTCATTTCTGGTTCTAAAATGACTTCTTTATATTCAGAGGTGGCACCATCTGGTCCTAGATTCTCCCACTACTGGAAAAATCTTCTCGATGTGCAGTTTATCCAACCCTTTCAATATATATTCCTTTGGTTTCAATGACATCCAATTAAATTCCACCCACCCCTCTCTTCTCTTAAACTCTAGCAAGCACAGGCCAAGAGCCATCAAACATTCATTATCCCTCTCATCCCTGAGATCATTTTAGTAAATCTCTCCATTGCCAGCACATCCTTCCTTAGATATTGGTCCCAAAACTGCTCACAGTTCTACAAATGTGGTTTGACCAACGTCTTATAAAACCTTTGCATTACATCCTTGCCTTTGGTATTTAAAATTATGAGGGAGATTGTTAGGGTAGATGTGAATAGGCTCTTCCCCTTGAGGGTAGGTGAGATTGGAATGAGGGGTCGTGAGTTAAGGGTTAGGGAGCAAATGTTTAGAAGTAACATGAGGGGGAGCTTCTTCACTCAGAGAGTGGTAGCTGAGTGGAATGACCTTCCAGAAGAGGTGGTTGCAGCAGGGTCAATTTTGTCATTGAAGAAAAGTTTGGAGAAGTGCATGGATGTGAGGGGATTGGAGGGTTATGGGCAAGGAGTGGGAAGGTGGGACAAGAGGAGATCACTTAAATCGGTGTGGATGAGAGGCGCCGAGATGGCCTGTTTCCGCACTGTAATTGTTACATGGTTATATATTCTAGCCATCTCCAGATGAATGCCAAAATTTAATTGGCCTTGATTCATCCTTGTAAATTCTCGATTTCCTCCTTCATTCCTGTGGTTGTGGCAAAAATTTGAGGTCCAGTCCTAACCCCTCCCCAGAATAGCAAAAGGGAGTATAAAATACAACCAGGGCTCCAGACTTTGATTCCCATTGAGTGAATGGGTAGACATGACTTGTGTGAAATTAACAATAATCATGGAAAATAACGTTGTTTAAAAAGTGAAAGGGTTTGAGGAAATGTTTCTGTTTTGAAGCATTCTATGGTTCTTTGGTTCTAAATAAAGAGACAAGTTAATGGCATGTTGGCTTTCATAAAGAGGGGATTGGAGTATAGGAATAGAGATGCCCTCCTGCAGTTTTACAGGGCCCTGGTGACACTTCACCTGGAGTATTGCATCCATTTCTGGTCCCCATATTTGAGAATGGACATACTTGCTATAGAGGGAGTGCAGTGCAGTGCAGGTTTACAAGGTTAGTCCCCGGGATAGCAGGATGGACATGCGCGAATAGGTTAGAAAGACTTGGATTATATGCGATTGAGTTTAGAAGGATGAGGGGAGACATGATTGAGGTATTTAGGGTTATCAAAGGGCGTGACAGGGTGAAATCAGAGTACATGTTCCCAATGATGGGAGAGACTAAGACTAGAGGGCATAGTTTAAGAATACAGGGAAGGCCATTTAACACAGAAATGAGGAGAACTTTTTTTTACCCAGAGAGTTGTGGGTCTGTGGAATGCATTGCCACAGAGGGTAGTGGGGGTGGATTTGTTGGATAGATTTAAGAGAGAGTTGCAAAAGGCTCTTGTGGTCAGGGGAGTTAAGGGTTATAGGGAGAAGGCTGGGATTGGTTATTGAAAGGGAAAGATCAGCCATGATCCGATAAATGGCGGTGCTGGCTCGAAGGGCCAATTGGCCTTCTCCAGCACCTATTGTCTATTGTTTATTGCCTATAAGCAGTCGGCAGAGATTTAAGGTGATTGACTAAAGAACCATAAGCAATGAACTGAGTACGTGAATGGGATTGAAAAGGAAAGCTTCAGTGATCAGACTCAACAGCATCTTTCTGAAGCGAATAGACAAACAGTTGAAAGGGAAACATTTTATGGTTATTCAGATAGAGAAAAATCATTAGGATTATTTTGATGGCTTTGCCAACAGAGTCACTGCTGGACAATAATTGACTGAATGACTTCCCTTCTATTCTACAGTATGTATAGTGGAAAGTGTGCTGACTAGTTGCTTGGTATGGGAGAACTAATACCTAGGAGCAGAAAAACCTGCAAAGCCTTGTAAAAGGTAGTGGACACAGCCCAGAACATCACAGGCAAAATTCTCCCGACCATCGAGAATGCTACCTTCTCAGAGGAGCAGCGACAATCATCAGGAATCCACACCACTCGCTGCTGCCATCAGGAAAGAGGTACAGTTGCCACAAGACTCGCACCACCAGGTTTAGGAACAGCTGCCACCCCTCCGCCATCAGCCTCCAAAACAACAAACTCAATGAGAGACTTTGCACATTATTTATCACTGGATATTTATTTTTTTCTCTGCATTTGCACAGTCAGTTTGTTTATGTTTCTTTTACATAGCTCTCATTTGTATCTTTTTCTTGAGTACAGTTTGTGACATCTACACATTGAAATTCTGCCTGGTCTGCAGGAAAAAGAATCTTGGGGTTGTACGTGATGTCATGTATGTGTTCTGACAATAAATCTGAACTTTGAACTTTGAAATAGGATGGGTCATGATTCTATAAATTTTTCATTTTTAATTTTGTTTTGAGGTACAGCTCAGTAACAGGCCCTTATGGCTCATGGGTCTGCACCACCCAATTGCACACAATTAACTAAGCTCATATCTCTTTGGATGT
Source organism: Narcine bancroftii (assembly GCF_036971445.1). Lineage (NCBI taxonomy): Eukaryota > Metazoa > Chordata > Chondrichthyes > Torpediniformes > Narcinidae > Narcine > Narcine bancroftii. The sequence continues at coordinate 35,750,573 of NC_091480.1, read as the reverse complement.
GGGAGGAGATCGAAGAACTCAGCGGTAAGCCACGTGAACACGGGGAGAAGGTACAAACTTACAGAGAGTGATGGATTTGAACCTGAGTCGCTGTAACAGCATTGTGTTAGCCACTACACTAACTCAATATTTATTTTCTGGGCTCACAACATCAAGAACAACCAATTTGGAAAGGGAGGGGAAGTGCCGTTGGCACCCATGGAATTGGCCTGTCGGAAGGAAAGAGTAACATGGTGGCAGCGTAGTGATCTACAAGGAGATCATTCTGTAATTCTGCATGTCAAGAGGGAAGCAAAAGAGCGATAAAGCACTTTGTCACGGAGGAGGTAATTTGGAGAGCAAGTCATCGCATGCATCATCTAGCAACTTACACCAAGACTGCAGAGCAGCTTCAGTCCAAAAAAAAAGGCATCACATGTCCAGACACCCCCAAAAAAAAGCAACATTTTATTTGCTAACACTGGCAGAGATTTTAGATGTGGATAAGCGGAATGGAACATGTTAATAGCTTGCAAAACTGCTGATTTACAATGCCATGAATGTGCGTGAACTTTGTATTTGACAGTACAGTTTAGATTTCTGATTGGGTCCTTTCAAGGGTCACTGTCATTTTCATAACCTCAGGGAGCCCCCGGTATGGAAAATGCCTGTAATCAGGAACTCTCTGCTGCTGTGTGGGAACTTGGAGACCACAGATGGGTTGACAGACCTTTCTTTGTGCAAATGTGCATGTAAGCTGTTCGGCAATGGATTAAAATCATCCTGTTTCTCCAGTGAGACCACAGACACTAATAGGGAGAAGTAATGAGCAGGCAGGTACCTCTTTGTCTCTTCCTGAACTGCTTAACACCTCCTGAAAACTGCCCTAAATAAATAATTGGCAATATATCTTGTACATAGAGAAAGTACAAAATGATTTTGTATCCCCAACAGTTAAAGATTACAGCACATTACAATTGTCCAGCCTGAACCCTAACTTAAATGTGAATTCTTAATCATTGCTCCTATTAACTTTCAATATTTAGAAAGAGCAACACATGTCCTAGTTCCATCATTTGCCTCTTGACCCATTTCTGCCTTTATTGTCTATTTTGTAATTTATTCAATCCTGTCTCATTCTGAAATAAATGCTTCCTTTGCCCTTCCCTCCCTCTATTTTCTTGGCTCGCTGGCATCTCCATTTTTGATGAAAGTCCTGCACGGGAACTTTTCACACGGTCGCTCTCTCTGCAGATGCTGTCTGGCCTGCTGTGTATACTTATTGTGTTTACAATTGAAAATTTTCACCCTGCATTTGGACGTGGTAAATGATTATCTCCTCAACCATTCATTTATTTATTTATTCCCGTATTTACCAATGACACTCAGTCATCAGTAGAATCACTGACAGCAATGAGGAAGGATACAGGAGGGAGGTGGATCAGCTAGTTGAGTGGAGCCTTGCACTCACTGTTAGCAACACTGATTGTGGACTTCAGGAGGAGGAAATCAGGAGAACACAACCCAGTCTTCATTGAGGAATCAGCAGTGGAAAGGGTTAAGATCTTCAAATTCCTGCGAGGCCACACCTCTGAAAGTTTATCCTGGGGCCACCATGTCGAGGCAATCATGAGGAAGCCTCCCCAACGGCTCTACTTCATGAGGAGTTGGAGGGAATTTGGTACGTCAACAAAGATCCTTGCAAATGTCTGCATGAAGTGTCTGGTCTGGGGGTGCCAATGCACAGGACAAGAAATAAAACTGCAAAGGGTTGTGAACTTGGCCACCGCCATCATGGGCATCAGTCTCCTCTCTATCAAGGATGTCTACAAGAGGCGGTGTCTTAAAAAAGCAGCATCTATCTTCAAGGACCCTCACCACCCAGGCCACGCCCTCTTCACACTGGAATGAGGCACAGACCCTGAAGACGACCTTCCAGTGGCGCAAGGGCAGCTTTTTCCCCTCTGCCATCTGATCTCTGAACAGACAATGAACAACAGACTTTCTCTTATTTTTGCGTTAAATTATTTATTTTTAAATGTAATTTTACAGCAAAATTTGCAGTGCAAAGCAATGAATTTCATGACTTATTCATGGACAATAAATTCTGATTCTTATTTTTGTATTTATTGTCAATTCAATTAAGTATACTAATTATTTTTAATTTTTTTTTTTGCATTTTTTTTCCAACGTGCCTATCCAGCTGAAGCAAGTAAAAATTTTGCTGCAAATTACATTGTACAACATAATAATTTATCATTATCACTTTGTCCTGTCAATAGATCACATTACCCTTCATTTCTTTCCTGATTCTGTTCGATCTAACCAGTCACAGCAAGAGCATCCATGGCCATAGATTCCTTTCCTCCTTTTTTTAATTTTTTTTATTTTTTACACTATGAACCATACTGACCAAAATGTATACAGACATTTTCTCTTGAATATATACAGTGTCATTTTCTCCCCTTTTCCCCCCTCCCTTCCCTCCCTCCCTCACCCCACTTCCCATTTATTCAAAGTTCAATCTATATGATACATTAAACCCGTTAAACAATGTTGTCACATAAAAATAAACAGAAATTTTTATCTTTTACTTTTACATACAGGGTCAGTTCATTTTGTTGTCTTCTCCTTCTGTCATTTTAGGTGGTGGAGGTCCGTGGTAGGATTTCTCTATTGTGTTTCATGTACGGTTCCCATATTTGTTCGAATATTGTGATGTTATTTCTTAAATTATATGTTATTTTTTCTAATGGAATGCATTTATTCATTTCTATGTACCATTGTTGTATTCTCAAGTTGTCTTCTAATTTCCAGGTTGACATAATACATTGTTTTGCTACAGCTAGGGCTATCATAATAAATCTTTTTTGTGCTCCATCCAAATCGAGTCCAAATTCTTTATTTCTTATATTACTTAGAAGGAAGATCTCTGGGTTTTTTGGTATATTGCTTTTTGTGATTTTATTTAATATCTGGTTTAGATCTTCCCAAAATTTTTCCACTTTCTCACATGCCCAAATTGCATGTATTGTTGTTCTCATTTCCTTTTTACAGTGAAAAATCTGTCTGACACTGTTGGGTTCCATTTATTTAACTTTTGGGGTGTGATGTATAGCCTGTATAACCAATTATATTGTGTCATTCGTAACCTCATGTTTATTGTATTTCTCATAGTTCCGGAGCATAGCTTTTCCCATGTTTCATTCTTTATCTTTAGATCTTGTTCCCATTTTTGTTTAGGTTTACAGTTTGTTTCCTCATTCTCCTTTTCTTGCAGTTTGATGTACATGTTTGTTACAAACCTTTTAATTATCATTGTGTCTGTAATCACATATTCAAAATTGCTTCGTTCTGGTAACCTCAGACAGTTTCCCAATTTGTCCTTCAAGTAGGTTTTCAGTTGGTGGTATGCAAACATTGTATCGTGAGTTATATTATATTTGTCCTTCCTTTGTTCAAAAGATAATAATTTATTTTTGATCCCTTTTCTCTCCCATTCTCTGAAGGAAAGGTTATCTATTGTGAAAGGGATTAGTTGATTTTGTGTCAATATTAATTTTGGTAGTTGATAATTTATTTTATTCCTTTCTACATGAATCTTCTTCCAAATGTTGAGCAGATGATGCAATACTGGTGAATTCCTACGTTGCACCAATTTTTCATCCCACTTATATAGTATATGTTCAGGTATCTTCTCCCCTATTTTATCTAGCTCTAATCTGGTCCAATCTGGTTTTTCCCTTATTTGATAAAAATCTGATAGGTATCTTAATTGTGCTGCTCTATAATAATTCTTAAAGTTTGGTAGTTGTAAGCCTCCTTGTTTGTAACATTCTGTTAATTTATCTAGTGCTATCCTCGGTTTCCCCCTCTTTCCATTAGAATTCCCTTATTATTTTCTTTAGCTCCTTGAAGAATTTCTCTGTTAGGTGAATTGGTAATGATTGAAATAGGTATTGAATCCTTGGGAAGATGTTCATTTTATCCTTTCTGTCAGTGTTAGTGGCAAGTTTTTCCAGTGCTCTAAGTCATCTTGTAATTTTTTCATTAATGGATGATAATTTAGTTTGTATAGATGGCCGAGATTATTATTTAGTTGTATACCTAGGTATTGAATTGCTTGTGTTTGCCATCTAAATGGTGATTCTTTCTTAAACTTTGTGAAATCCGCATTATTCATTGGCATTGCTTCACTTTTATTTGTGTTGATCTTGTACCCTGATACTTCTCCATATTCCTTCAATTTCTTATGTAATTCTTTTATTGATATTTCTGGTTCTGTTAAGTATATTATAATGTCATCTGCAAATAGACTGACTTTATATTCCTTCTCTTTTATTTTTATCCCTCTTATTTTATTTTCTGTTCTTATCAGTTCTGCTAGTGGTTCTATAGCTAACGCAAACAGTGAGGGAGATAGTGGACATCCCTGCCTTGTTGATCTGCTTAAGTGAAATTGTTTTGATATATATCCATTTACTGTCACTTTTGCCAATGGCCCCTTATATAATGCTTTAATCCAATTAATATATTTCTCTGGTAGGTTGAATTTTTGTAGTACTTTGAATAAGTAATTCCATTCTACTCTGTCAAAGGCTTTCTCTGCATCTAAAGCAACCACCACTGTTGAAGTTTTGTTTCTTTGTACTGCATGGATTAAGTTAATGAATTTACAGATATTGTCCGTTTTTTGTCTTTTTTTAATAAATCCAGTTTGGTCTAGTTTTATTATTTTGGTACACAGTCGTCCGATCTGTTTGCTAATAATTTAGCTATTATCTTATAATCTGTGTTAAGTAGAGATACTGGTCTATACGATGCTGGTGTTAGTGGATCTTTCCCCATCTTTGGTATTACTGTAATTATTGCTGTTTTGCATGAATCTGGTATGTTTTGTGTTTTTTTCAATCTGGTTCATTACTTCCAGGAGAGGAGGAATTAATAAGTCCTTAAATGTTTTATAAAATTCAATTGGGAGTCCATCCTCTCCCAGTGTTTTATTGTTTTTTTAAAATCTCCTGTATTTCTTCTATTTCAAATGGTTTTATTAATTTATTTTGCTCCTCTGTTTGCAATTTTGGTAGTTCAATTTTAGTTAGAAATTCATCTATTTTGTCTTCTTTCCTTTCGTTTTCAGTTTGATATAGTTGTTCGTAGAATTCCCTAAAGTTTTCGTTGATCTCCGTTGGGTTATGTATAATTTGTTTGTCCTTTTTCCTTGATGCCAATACTGTTCTTTTAGTTTATTCTGTCTTAAGCTGCCACACTAGTATTTTGTGCTTTTTCTCCTAGCTCATAATACTTCTGTTTTTTTTTACAATTGGGAAACAGAACAGTTGGAAAGGGAAATAACAAATACAGAAAAAGAATTAGCAATAAAGGAAGATACAACTAAAAGAAGAGAATTGACAGACAAGAAAATAAAATATGAAACACCACAAACATACAAGGTGGCAAAGAACATAATGAAGATGATTCTCTTCCTCCTTCCACACCATTACTACCCGTGGAGTCCCACAAGTATCTATCCTTGGTCTTCTCCCTTTCTTTTTCTCTTTGCTTCCTCTTGGAAATATACTCCCAAGTACAACCTCAGCTTCCTTCCTCTCACTGTCATCATTTTTTGACCCCCCTGCATCCATAAAACATATAGAAATGAATGGATAGGCTTTTTTTTAACCTCTCACATTATTTACATACCTGCCCATAAATCCCATTCCTTGGTCACTGACTCCAACCAAATATCTGCTTTGACAGAAAGCTTCTGATATTGTTTTTGCTGACATCCTATTGCACCCTGACTTGAACATCCAATCTTCCAGCCCATTACAGTGTCTATCTGTATTTCAGTCTCAACTCATCTCTAATGAACACTCTAACTCTAATCCATGCTTTCATTTAGAACACAAAAACAGTATAGCACAGCAACAGACCTATGATGTCTTCTCCAAACATGATGGCCCTCTTTCCTCTGCATGTGCATGTGTCTATCTGGAAGCCTCTTAAATGCTACTACAGGTAGTCCCCGATGTACGTCTGAGTTCCGTTCTGACCGATCAGTTGGATCTCAAAATGGATGTAAGTCAGACGTTCACTGTATCCAGGTTATTGTTCATCAAATACAACATGGCGGCCATCAAGGCCAGCTCTCGAGAGAGGTTGGCCACCCCTGTCATGGGTGCTATTTTCCATAGGCCCTTACTTTCACCCCAAAGGCATAATTTTTTTATTTACTTTTTTTTACATTGATACAGTTTAATTTCAGTCATATGTACAGATGGTCGTGAATCACATAGTCGTAAGTCGGGGATTACCTGCATCTAATCTCTTTTCACCACTACTCCTGACAGCCTGACTCAGTCACTTACCATTCTCTCTGCAAAAACACTTGGCCTCCACATCTCCTCTAAACTTTCCTCCCCTCTCCTTAAATACATGCGCTCTAGTATTTGACATTGTTACCCTGGTAAAAAGATTCTCTCTGCCTTACCTACGCCTCTCATAATTTTAATAAACTTCATCAGGTCTCAGCCTCCGACAGTCCAGAGAAAACAATCGCTCCAAACTCTCTAATTCAGGCAACATCCAGGTAAATCTCTTTTGTATTCATTCCAAATTCTGCACATCCTTCCAGTAATGGGGTGACCAGAATTGCACACAATACTTCAAATACATCTTTACCTCGCTGCTCTTATACTCAATGCCCCAAATACTTCTCGATATGAATATTCAAAGTCAAACATTAGGAATGCAAGATATAAGTAATGAACACTCTTCCCCAGTCAAGCAGTGCTTTAGTTCTATTTCTTCCAATTCAGTGCACTGTTAATATTGATCATGGTGGTGGTCCCTCTAAACTGGCCAGTACCAGCACAGGTAGGGCAACTCCTCCCCAATCTGAAAGTGTTGAGTGTTTCCAGCTTTTGCTTTATTTGCTCTGCATTTCTAGTAGTTTGCTTTTGTCAGTCAGCAGAAAATGTGGGATGAGGGGCAGGTGTGATGTCAGAGAGGATTAAGTTGGTTTAAAACTGATCTGTGAATGGATTTAGCTTCAGCACTGCTCATAACTGCTAAATATCTGACTGAAAATAGACTGCAGCATCTTCTCCGGGGCTGGAACATGCAATTGTCCTTTTCCAAGTCCTGGTTAGGGACCTCCTTCTCTTGCTAGGAAAACAGTTGGGTCACTGAGCAATGTGTTGTGGCCATCAGTGTGATTTAGTCTGAATTAGTGTTTATGGAATCCTAGAGTCATGGAGTTGTATAGTACTGAAACTGGCCCTTCAGCCCAACTCATGCATGCCAACCAATTTTCCTACTTTACCTAATTGTGTTTGCTTGCATTCGACCCTCTATTCCTCTAAACCAGAGGTTTTTCTTTCCACTCATCTACCACCTTAAGCAATCCCTTACTAATCACAGAGCACCAATGGCATAGGGGCTACCACTGGTTGAAACCTTTGTTATCCATTGCTGATCGGTGTCTTTTGAACATTATAATTGTACCCACCTTGATACCTTTCGTTAGCAGTTCCTTCCACATACTCACATGAGCCACTAAAAATTATTGTGTTCATTGTGGAAGATAAAGCATGGAAACTAGTTCCCACCTGTCACCACTTATTACTGACTAGCTTATGCACTTCCCCCTTCCCCTTACCTCCCACCCCACCTTCTGATCCAGTTATCTGCCTAATTTTCAGCACATCTGAAGAAGGAAGCAGGCACAAAACGTCGATCGCCTCTTGCTTTCCGTAGATGCTGTGTGACCTGCTGAGTTTCTCCAGCCCTTTTGGGTACTGCACAGAAATCTTGATCTATGAAATAGCAATGATTTTCCCCGTATACTCTGAGATCTAAACAATGTACAGAAATGTACGGGGAAAATGTCATCGACACTTTTTTTTATCCTGCAAAATCCCTTCAGAAATCACCGGAAGGATACGTGAGCCAATAACAAAATCCTCACTCTGACCAACCTCTCTGGAAACAAGGCCCTGGGCTATGCCCATGCAACAGCAGTGCAAAGGGAACGTTATTCCCATGGCCATGCCTCCTGAAACTGGTACTCAATTCTAGCATAAGAAAGTTGAAAATAGATTTGAGACCTTTCTTGAAAAAAGTACAGTGTGTCCACTTAGGAATCTTTGGCCTACATCTGCTCAGTGAAGTTGTTCAAGCTCAAGTTTCAAGGTACAGTGAGAAAATTGGTTTTGTGAGCAGTGTCGCTCATCAAACCATAAATAGTACAGCAATTAAAAAACACAATGGGGAATGTAGAGTCACAGAGAGAAATCAGTCAAAGCAGCAAAAGCAACATTATTTTACTGTTGTGAGATTTATTCAGAAGTCTGACTATTCCAGGAAAGAAACCATCCTTGAATCTGGTGATACATGATCTCATATTTGGGAATTATCTCCCCAGTGGAAAGAGTGACTAGAGAGGAATGAGTTGGCTGCTTTTCCGAGAGAGTGAGACATGTGGCTCGAGTCGATGGAAGGTTGGTGGCTGGATGGAGAGTGGTGGATGGATGGAGCCGTGTGCACAACTCTCCGCAGTTTCTTGTGCTCTTGGGTGGAGCAGTTTCCATGCCATACTGTGATGCACCTTAATGGGATACTTTCAATGTAATAAATAATCTGCTAGAGAAAAGCGGGAGGTCAAGCAGCATCAGTGGGAGAGGAGGAAGTCAACACTTTGTGCTGGAACTCCGATGAACCCTTGTCTCTCTTTCTCTCCCACTGATGTTGTTTCGACCCACTGACTTCCTCCAGCTGATTTTTTATGCTTCAGGTTCCAGCATCTGCATTCTCTCATGTGCCTCCAGGATACTTAGCATGGTGCAAGTGGTGAAGTTAAGGGATGCAAGTGACACGCTGAATCTCCTCAGGTTTCTGTAATGCCTGTACTCTTTCTTGGCCATAGTGTCAATTTGGTTGGAGATGTTTACCCCTAAAAACTTAAATCTGACTACTATCTTATGAAGCAAGGTTAGCAGAATTAGGACTTTTCCTTTTGGAGTGAAGAAGGATGGGAGGTGACTTTATAGATGTCTACAAGATTCTGAGAGGCATGGATAAGGTGGACAGCTAGCACTTTTTTTTCCAGGATGGGAGTATCGAGCACCAGAGGACATTTATACAAAATGAAGGAAGGAAAGTTTAGGGGAGACATCAGGCGTAGGTTATTTATTTTTCATTATTGTCCAACACATTCAATGGGATCCATCAACCAAGATGTCTCCAGGCTTGCTGAGCATCCAATCACATTAAAGAAACCAGATGCTTCGATTCTGTTTAAAGTTCGATTTCAACTCATTTTCAAGCCCTTTACAGTAAATTAGAAATGGGAAATGTTTGAGATTAAAGGAAAAGTTAAAAATGCACTGAACCAAGCGTGGAGAAAATGGAGAATCTGCTAGTTTTAAAATTATTTTGTCCTTAAATCTAGCAACTAAGTGAATTGAAATCCACACAAGTAAAACTAGATTATTTTTTTAACAACAGAGGGACTTGATGTAACTCAGGGGCAGCCAACCTTTTAATTTTACATTTTTAATTTAGACATACAGCACAGTAGCAGGCCATTTCAGCCTATGTGTCCGTAGCACCCAATTAACCTACACTCCTGGTACGTACACATGGCCTGTTACCATGCTATATGTCTAAATTAAAGATTAAAAATTAAAACATTGGCCACCCCTGATGTAGCTACAAGCTCTGCAGGCAGCTGTGAGGAAAAAAATCATGCAGTACATAAATGAAAAGATCAAGTGATGAGTTCACAAATGGGATTTCCTCTATTCTTCTGATATTTCTGCAGCCACTTGATGAACATTGGGACAAAAGCAGCACTCTCTATGCATCAAATAAGAATGAATTCTAACTGCGTTTTGATCTCTCCATCCAACTGTGAACACCAGAGCCAGTGTCAACATTGCTTCATAAGACACGTTCTCCAATCCAGGCAACAACCTGGTAAATCTCCATTGTTCCCTCTCTAAAGTTTCCACATCCTTTTTTGTAATAAAGAGACTAGAACTGAATACAATACCTGATCTAACTGATATCTCTCTGCTAATCTGCACTCTCTAGAGTGTTTTTTTTTCTCAGCTGCACTATATGTGGGTTGACTATCTGAACGGCTCACAAAATGAACTTCTTTACTGTACCTCAGCACTTGTGAACTTTAACTTTAAATGAAACTGACACTGGCTCTGGTCTTCACATTTTGAACAGTGGGAGGAAACTGGAGCCCCCCAGAGAAAACCCATGCAGTCACAGGGAGAACGTACAAACTCCTTACAGACAGTGCAGGATTCGAACCTGGTCAGGGCCTGATCGCTGGCCCTGTAAAGGTGTTGTGTGCTAACTGCCAGAGTTAAGTTTTTTACATAGATAGTTGAGGAGGAGTTTAGTCGGAATGCATTGCTGAGAGCAGTGGTGGAGCTGGTACAAATGGGACATTTAAAAGACCCTTGCGCGCGCGCGCTCACACACACACACACACACACACACACACACACACACACGCGCGCGCGCACACACACACACACACACACACACACACACACACACACACACACACACACACACGTAAGAAAAGTAGAGGATTATGGGTTGAGAGATTGGGAAGGATTAGATTGAGGTTTAAATAGGTCAGCACAAGCTCCTGGGTCAAAGGGTCTGTACTAAGCTGTACTGTTTAATGTTTTACATTCTGGAACAGAGCAAGGGCAACATTATTTTACTTGTGTGAGGCTCATTCAGGATTCTGATTTTTCCAAGAAAGTAATTGTCCTCGAACTTGGTGATGCGTAATCTCATGCTCCTGAACTGTCTTCCCCAGATGAGACGGGGCTCGGGTGGGGTGAGTCCTTTAAGATGCTTTGGCTGCTTTTCTGAGGTAGTGGGAAATGTAGGAAGACTTGATAGAGGGGAGGAGGATTTGTGTGCTGGTGTGAGCTCCGTTCACAACTCTGAATAATGATGGCAAATGCTGACAGATTGGCCAACAATATAATTGCTTAATTCAAGCCATGAATTCAAACCTAATCCTGTCCACACCTCAGCTGTGCAGACACACATTTCCGAAAGAGAACAATTGGAGGAGGATCCCTGGTTGGCTTTTCACCCTCTGATGTCTAAAAAAAATATTCTGCACCTCTGCCACAGTTCTCTGCTGAGCCATTGCTGACAGCCTTCCCCAAAAGACTTCCCGATGATTTTTAAAAAAATTTTTAGACATCTAGCATTGTAGCAGGTCACTTCAGCACATGAGCCCACGCCGCCCAATTTACATCCCATTAACCTACACCACCCCCCCCACCCCGGTACTTTTTTGAAGGGTGGGAGGAAACTGGAGCCCCCGGAGAAAACCCACACAGACAAGAGGAGAACATTCACGCAGCGCGGGATTCGAACCCCGGTCCCGATTGCTGGCCTTGTAAGGGCGAGGCACTAACAGCTACACCGACTGTGCTGCCTGCACAAATGTTAGGAAAAAGGATGAAATATCTCTGCTTCTGCGGAAAACAACTACAATTTTACAATCTTGATTTCTGTGTTGCTACAGCATGTGCAGCTTAAAAGAGTTGGCAGGACCATATTTCACAGAGACCTATTGAAATCTGTAATGTTTACACAGAAGTGAAGCTGTCTTAAAAAAATAGATTAAAATAAATGACAGCAAAAATATTGAAATCTGGCTTTCAATTAAGAGAAATATTACTCCACAGCATGTTGAAAAGTTGGGCCAATGGAGATAAAAGAGGAAAACTTTAATTGAGTTATTTTAATCATCAGTCTGTGGAAGTTGTCTTGATTATGCAACATATAGAACCTCTAATTGTTGGACAAACAGTAACTTATTTTCAAAAGATTTTTTATCGAGTCTTCTTCTGCGAGCAACATATGGAAATATGCTGCTTCTTTGTAAACTGCATGATAATAATGACTATGTGATAAGTGAATCCAACAAAGAGACTTGTGGGTCATCCAGGAGGTGGCCTCCTGACAGTAGGGGTTCACTAGGGAGTCATGAAGCATTGTCACCACCCCCTCCCCTCTTATCCTTTCGAAGCCAGCCAATTTGTCTATTAAGTTTTGGCAATAGTTGCCTGCATATAACTGACTCATCTTTTATATTAACAAAAATAGTTTTGTATTCTTTTTGAGTTTTTAGTGAATGGCAAAACATGTTGGAGTAAGTCAGCCAAACCTGATATGTCTGAAACCAATTCCTTTATCCTTGCCCCGCCTCAGTTGTGACATTAGGGTATGTATCACTCACAACTTGGATGAATCCCTTGATTATGGCACAAATTTGTGGATTGGCATAACCTGGAGAGAGTAACCATTTATCCAACACATGATGTGTGTGGTGAAACCACTGATGTGTAAGTAAATGATATGACCTTTTATGTTTGACCCTGCTCTTACTGTCCGGCTCATGACTCCTCCCCTTTATCCCTCATAAAGGCGGTCATGCCACAACCCTGCCCCCAGTTCGAGCCTGGGTCAGTGTGAGCTAGCAACTCAAGGGATGATGTCCATGTCTAGCTAATAAACGCCAGTAACTTCAGACTTTGCGTAATTGGTCGGGTATCATTGTGTTAACTATAAAAACCATAGTACATTTCAGTCATTAGTCTGATAGTCTGAGAGCAAACCCCAGAGTCAAATTTGTTTTCATGGGGAGGGATACATTGAGGCAAACTGAGGCGACCTACATCTGACGGTTCTGCTAGAAACCGCCATCTACCAACTAATTATCTCTCAGAGCATGGTGGAATACACAGGTGAACTAGGAATGAGAAGCCAGTGCATCTCTCCTCTTTCTCTGCCATTAGGCTCACTATTGAGCTCAACTATAGCCCAGTGAGGTTGTGAAGGGAGAGGGCTCCGGTGACCCAACATCAGCACCAGTGATCCAAGTTCAATCCTAATGTCCAGTGCTGTCCCTGTGAACTTTGCATGTTCTCCTTGGTGCGCTGGTTTGCTCCCATGTCTCCAAGTGTGTGAGTTGGTAGGTCGATTGGCCACTGTATTGTATATTGATGAACAGCAGAACATGGGAACATTGGTTGAATTGTTGGGAGAATAAAATGGACGAGGGTAGGATGAATGTAAAAATGGGACAGAGCTTTTTCCTATCCATGTATTTCTATAATTCAATGAGATATTTTTAATTATTATATATATTTTTAAATTTAGATGGACAACATGGTAGCAGGTCCTTCCAACCTATGAGCCTGTGCCACTCAAGTACCCCAATTAACCCACAACCTCCCCACATTTTTTGAAGGGTGGCTGGAAGCCCACAGTCTTTTTTTTAAATAGTTTAAACATGTTCAAATAATATAACCCCTTTTGAAAGCAACCAAGACATTTAAAAATGGTTCTAAGACTTAGACTGCAGCAAAGTCTCCAAGGCTATCAGGAAGCTGTAGGGATGTGGCCTTGGTGAAATGTCACCTGATCAGCTCATCAAGGAAACATAGAAACATAGAAGATAGGAGCAGGAGTAGGTCATTCGACCCTTCGAGCCTGCTCCGCCGTTCAACGAGATCATGGCTGATCTTAAAGTTCAGTACCCCGTCCCCGCCTTCTCTCCGTAACCTTTAATACCCTTATACTGAAGAAATAGATCTAATTCCCTCTTAAATAGATTTAATGAACCTGCCTCTACTGCCCTCTGTGGCAATGAATTCCACAGATTCACCACCCTCTGGGTCAAGAAATTCCTCCTCATCTCGGTCCTTTGAGATGGTGACAGGTAACCATCCTTGGAAACATCCCATCTGCATCCATTCCGTCCAGCCAGGCCAGAATTTTATATGTCTCTATGAGATCCCCTCTCAATCTTCTAAACTCCAGGGAGTACAATCCCAATTTGCTCAATCTTTCCTCATAAGTCATTCCTGCCATTCCAGGTATCAGCCTGGTGAATTGCCTCTGCACTCCCTCCATTACAAGAACATCCTTCCTTAGATAAGGTGACCAAAACTGCACACAATACTCCAGGTGGGGTCTCACCAAGGCCCTGTACAGCTACAGTAAGGTATCCTTGTTCCTATACTCAAACCCTCTTGATATGAAGGCCAACATACCATTTGCCTTTTTAACCGCCTGCTGTACCTGCATGCTCACCTTCAGAGACTAGTGTACAAGTACCCCTAGGTCTCTCTACACTTCCCCATCTCTTAATCTATTGCCATTCAAATAGTAATCTGCCCTCCAGTTTGTATTACCAAAGTGGATAACCTCACATTTATCCACATTGTAGTGCATTTTCCATGTATCTGCCCAGTCCCTCAATTTATCCAAATCACACTGGAGCTTCCTGACCCCCTCTTCCGTGCACACAACCCCTCCTAGCTTAGTGTCATCTGCAAATTTGGAGATATTACATCCAATCCCCTCATCCAGATCATTAATGTAAATTGTGAACAGCTGTGGTCCCAGTACAGATCCCTGTGGCACCCCACTGGTCACCACCTGCCACTCAGAAAACGAGCCATTTATCCCAACTCTCTGTCTTCTACCTGCCAGCCAGTTCTCAATCCACATCAATACTTTCCCCCCAATCCCATGAGCCTTGATTTTGGAAGCCAGTCGTTTATGCGGGACCTTATTGAAGGCCTTTTGGAAGTCCAGGTACACCACATCCACTGGCTCTCCCCCATCTATTTTACCTGTCACCATCTCAAAGAATTCCAATAGATTTGTCAAGCACGATTTACTTTTTGTAGATCCATGTTGACTCTGTCCGATCCCTTCTCTGCTAGTCATATGCTCCGCTATTACATCCTTAATAATGGATTCCATCATTTTGCCCACTACTGATGTAAGGCTCACCGGCCTATAATTCCCCGCTTTTTCTCTACCCCCCTTTTTAAATAATGGGGTAACATTAGCTACCCTCCAATCCATGGGTACTGATCCTGAGTCTATCGAGTTCTGGAAAATAATTTTTAAAACATCCTCAGGTTCAGAGATTCATTTTAGTAAGACGTTGACATAGAGGAACAAGCTTGGGTTAGTAATCATGCCAACAGGATCCAACCCATAATTTTATTTCAAAATGCATGAAATGGGTTTCCAAGAAAACAAGGGTAGCTGCACAACAAAATGTATGTGCCTTTTCCTGGAATAACATCAGGTAATGCACAAAGTTTTAACGTGCTCATGTTCATATCTACAATTGATCTGTTTTCTGCCCTCACCTGTTTTTCTCTCTCTCTGGGTTTTCAACGCATACCCACTAAAGGAAACCAAATATCCTGTGGCTTCAACAATCACTTCAGGATGAAGTGAACGAGATGGGTAAAGTCTCCAGAGAAAGAATCAGACTTCACTGCAGGATGCTGATTGCCCCACTTTTATTTCCACTTCCAGTATCAATGTAGACTTTGGTTTTGGTGAGTCGATGGCTGCTTAATGGATTCATAAAGAGAATATATTGTTTTAAATCTGTAACTAAGTCACCATATTTCAGATTTCAGATGTATTGTCAGAGTACATACATGACATCACATTCAACCCCGAGATTCCATTTTTCCTGTGGGTGCGGCAGAATTACCACTAACTGGTAGTGCAAGAAATCAACTGTACACAGCATAAACATGTCAACAAATAAAAAACTGTAAACAGATAACAAATGTAAACAAACTGACTGCACCATAGAGAGGGAACAAAAGAAAATCAATGAAGTGCTCAAGTAAAGAGTCCTGATTGAGTTTGTCGTTGAGGAGTCTGATGGTGGAGGGGGTAGCAACTGTTCCTGAACTCGGCGGTGCGAGTCTTGTGGCACCTAGACCTCTTTCCTGATGGCAGCAGCGAGAACAGAGCGTGTGCTGGGTGGTGTGGGTCCTGATGGCAGCAGTGAGAACAGAGTGTGTGCTGGGCAATGTGGGTCCTGATGGCAGCAGCGAGAACAGAGCGTGTGCTGGGTGGTGTGGGTCCTGATGGCAGCAGTGAGAACAGAACGTGTGCTGGGTGGTGTGGGTCTGTGATGATTGCTGTTGTCCTCCTGTAGTGGAGAAGGCTTTTCCTTTTGGAGGGCTCAGGGATTTTGGTGTTTCCATACTAGACTCTGATGTAACCGGTCAGCACACTTTCCACTATAGTTTTGTAAAAATTTGTCCTTGTGCCTGGTGTCATACCAAACCTCCGCAAACTCCTGAGGAATTAGAGGTGCTGACGTGCTTTCTTCACGATGCCATTGGTGTGTTGGGTCCAGGAATGATCCTCCTAGATAGTGACTGTCAAGAACTTAAATTTGCTCACCCACTCACCTCTGATCCCCAAATGATCACTGGCTTTCCTTTCCTGAAATCAACAATCAGCTTCTTAGTTTTGGTGACATTGAGTATAAGGTTGTTGTTGGTGCAGCATTTAGCCAAGTTTTCAATCTCCCTCCTCTATTCTGACTCATTCCCTTCCTTTATACAACCCACTACCGTGGTATCATCGGCAAATTTGTAGAAGGTGTTATTGTCATACTGAGTTACACAGGGTAACATGAGTAGAACAGGGGACTAAGAGCACAGCCCTGTGGTACCCCAGTACTGATTGAGATTGTGGAGGAGATGTTTCATGTTGCCTTATGACATTGGTGACCTTTGGAGCCATTAGGTCTTTGCTGATCTCAGATCAATCCTATTCACCAGTAATCTTCCCTTAATTAATAAACAACATGTATATAGATCCTTTCATAATCCGAGAATGAGCCCAACCACTGAACACTCAATTAAACATGAGCACGTTAAAACTACTTCAACATTGTTATTGTCATAAAGGAAATGCATCAACTAAACTATAAGCAGCAGGGTACCACTGTTATGGTGGCTAAGGGTTAACATTTAACCAGTCTGCCATTGAGCAGTTGAGGTCAGTATGATATCAAGCAGATTCATTAATTAATGTAAGACAAGACATGGAAATGCTATATTAATTCCGGAAATAATAGATTATGAAGGAGAAACAGATCTTCTTCCCATCTAGTGTTCCTTGCTGGAAACATATATATTTACTTTCATATTTGGGTTGGGCTTGATGTGATATTCTCAAACAATGCCACTCAAAATTCACTTGATGTATGCTTGCAAAGAGATTGCCACTTCAAGACCCGCTCCGGAAACTTGAGCAGAATCCACCTTGTCTGATACTTCAGTCCAATTAAACTGAGTGCCACCTTCTCTCACAAATGAATGGATAACATCCCACAGCACATTTTCCTAAACGCTGTGGAACTATCTGCCAAGACCAGGCAGATCTCCGCCCTTCTTTGAAGACCACTAAATCGAATTGCCTGTTTATTTCTCATGTTGCCTTTTGTAAGAAATTGGTGTGTTTAATCAGCTGCCGCAATTCCTCAATTTCAACCGCATCAACCTTTTAAAAACTTCTACATTTTGGAATGTGTAGATTTCTGAAAGATGCAGTGTAAGTGGCAACCTGTTCGTCTTTTTGCTATGATGGAAGAGGCTGCCAATATTCAATGCCAAGAAACGTATCTGAGTAATACTCAATTGGGAGAGATGGTGACCCATGCTCTTGTAAACATACCTCAATGATGAAAAAGAGAGGAGAAACTGCCTGAAATAAAACATAGATGATTTGTGCTGTGGGAGCTTGTTAGAGAATGTAGTATGCTAGCCCATTATCACAAACATCTGCGGCCTGCAGGCTTCTATCATACCTCACCCACACAGACCAAGCAACTGTGAAGATCATCACTTAACATTTGCATACATATTAGCTTATCAGAACATCCCTTCCCCCAGTCCTGGGAGTGGAATGACTTCCTACACGTTTCAGGACTCTGACCACCTTGCAGTTATTTTGGCTCATTCTGTTAAATTACAAAGCATTTTATTTTCAAATTATCCATTTGTTGTGAATGGCCAGTCACAGAATTAGAGAAAGTGGGAAAAGATTCCGATGAGGACGAGGCCATACTATTCACCATGTGACTGTTTAAACCTTGCCTTGAGTTAATTACTAAAATCAAAGGCTTTCACCTCCGAACCCAGAAATTGAGGGCAGACGATCTCAACCATGCATTAAAACCTGGCAACTAACCAAAGCTCTGCCCTTGTGACGGCCAGCAGAACTGATCAGGGCAAATGAATTGAAGACAGTTTTCTTTCTTTCTCACAGTCTGGGATAAGTAAAAAATTACTACCATCCTAGGTTTAAAGGGACAACCCCGTCAAGAAAAAAAGTGCATTGCGACTGTTCAATTACATGGATTTACTGAGTAAAAATCAGGCAACAAGGGGAAATATTTGCAATTAAATAGGATCGTGGGATTTTCACTTTGCAGGCAATATCGTACTTTTGCATTGCAGTTATTTTTATAATGGGGAAATGCTACAGAGCTCTTTGCACAGCAAGATCCCACACATCTTTGTCTTTATGAGTCGATAAATTTATTGCAGTCAATGGTTTCACCTGTCTTGAGATGACCCATCAGGTCTATACTGGTGTTGATGATCCATAATATCTTTCCCCACCCTCTGTTCATATTTTCTCACAGGTCTGAAGAGCTGAGTGGATCCAGCCTCATTCTTATTTAGGGGGAAGAGAAGCCTGTGCACGAAAGGAGTTCCTGATATCACCTCAGTCCCAGTTCTCAAGTTGTGCCCTATCATTCAGACTCTGACACCTGAGCAAATGCCTTTCATCTATCAAATAATTTTTATAATCTTAATAGGGTTGCTTTCAATCTTCAGTTTTCAAAGTTTTACCTACTTTATACAGCCATAATTTATGTCTCTTAAGCCTTTTTTTTTATCATTCTGTACACACTTCCAAGACCTTTATAGTATGACTAGTAGTATACCACAGAGATCGGTGCTGGGACCATTTTGTTTGTCTTCTATAATCAATGATCTAGATGATAATGTGATAAATTGGATCAGCAAGTTTGCAGATGACACAAAGATTGGAGGCGTTGATCTGGTCCAGCTGGAAAAATGGGCTGAAAAATGGCTGATGGAATTTAATGCAGACAAGTTGAGGTGTTGCACTTTGGAAGGACAAACCAGGAAAGGGCATACACGGTAAATGGTAGGGCACCGAGGAGTGCAGTAGAACAGTGGTATCTAGGAATACAGTTATGTAATTCCGTGAAAATGGCATCACAGGTAGAAAGGGTAGTAAAGAGAGCTTTTGGCATATGGGCCTTCATAAATCAAAGTATTGAGTACAAGAGTTGGGATTTTATGGTTAAATTGTATAAGACATTGGTGTGCAGTTCTGGTCACTGAACTACAGGAAGGATATCACTAAGATAGAAAGAGTGCAAAGATTTACGAGGTTGTTGCCCGGACTTCAGGAACTGAGTTACAGGGAAAGGTTAAACAGGTTAGGACTTTATTCCCTGAAGCATAGAAGAATGAGGGGAGATTTGATCGAGGTACTTAAAATTATGAGGAGTATAGACAGTAAATGCAAGTAGGCTTTTTCCACTGAGCGTAGGTGAGATACAAACGGGAGGACATGGGTTGAGGGCAAAAGGGGAACAGTTTAGGGGAAACATTAGGGGAATTTCTTCACACAGAGAGTGGTGGGAGTGTGGAATGAGCCGTGAGCTGAAATAGGAAATGTGGCCTCAATTTTAACAGTTAAGAAGAATTTGGACAGATACATGGATAGGAGGGGTATGGAGGGTATAGACTGGGTGCAGGCCAGGGATGCGGCAGAATAACAGTTCAGCACAGGCTAGAAGGGCTGGAGGGCCTGTTTCTGTGCTGTAATATTCTATGGTATCTAGTGGTAAAACAGTCAAAATTAAATATTGAACCAACCAAAGCTTTGTATGTTATTTCCACTATAATATTTGGCC
This sequence comes from Narcine bancroftii, assembly GCF_036971445.1. Taxonomy (NCBI): domain Eukaryota; kingdom Metazoa; phylum Chordata; class Chondrichthyes; order Torpediniformes; family Narcinidae; genus Narcine; species Narcine bancroftii. Next base: position 35,730,736 of record NC_091480.1, on the reverse strand, counting down.
CCTTTGAATCAAGTAATATTTCATTGATTTTTAGTTACTTTCTGTATTAGGGTGATAGATTATCCAAATGTATGTCAATAGGAGTAGAACCAGACTACTAAGCACCTCAAGCCTGTCCTGCAACTCAATCGGATCATAGTTGATCTGCTCCAGACTCCATCTCCGGTACCAAATTTGCATACACCTCAGGTTCCTGCTCTAGCCGCCTCCACAACCCTGCGGGGCAGAGATGTCCAGAGGTTCACCACCTGTGCAAGGAGGTGAACCCTGAATCCTTCTGATCTGTGTCCAGATTCTACTTCAACAATGAATTGAGCTTGATTTCCTGTATGCAAACTTGAATCCCTTTGCAATTTCCCTGCTGTGGTGAACTGCTGAACTGAACTGAATTCCTGATTTCCTGATTACCTGGCTCCTCCCGGCCCTGTTACTGCACCTGTGGGCCCCCCCCTCTTTTGACCTTGTATAAAGCCTCCATTACCCTCCCCCTCCCCCAGAAAGCACGGGTCATGACACAGGATGAGGTCCCTGCCCATTGTGAATAAAAGCCCGTGGATCAGTGACTTAGTCTCAGACTCTCGAGTTATTTGCTGTATGTCAATTTTATTCACAATTTTTTGTTTTTATCGCTAATAATGGACCAACTCCTGAAACCCGATACAGTCGATCCACAGTTAATTCACAGTCGCTGGATGTCTCAGGCTGCTTTGAACTTTGGCTACTTTTTGAAGGTCTTCCTTCAAAACTCAGCTGGCATCGTGTCCACCGATGCAAACAGATGGCATCTTCTCTTCTCCCTGAGTGTTCCCAATGATCAGGGAAGGTGAAAGCAATGGATGTATTCAAGGGGCAATACGGGGAGAAAGTTAACAAAGTATACGCCAGGCACATGCTGGCCACCCACAGACAGTAACCAGGCATATCGGGCAATGAGTTCCTCCGGGCCCCCAAGCAACTTCCAGGCAGTATCAGCCGCCCAAAATATGGGGGACATGATTCAGGATGCCTATGTTGCAGGCACCAGGTCTGCGCCAGCGGTTACTCGAGCAGAGTAAGTTAGAGTTAAAAAGAGCGATCGATTTTGCGAGATCATCCTCTGCAATACAGAAGCGTACTCTGTGAATGGGCCCACATGTGGGCCATCATCCTGGGACACAGGTCTACAGGCCACCGGTCCGCTACCACACCCGATTAACAAGCCCATCATAGCCGCTGTCTCCCAGGAACACCCAAAGTGAGAGATGCAACATGCTCCAAGTGCAGGAAGAAGGGCCACTACACAAGAGTATGCTGATCACAACCCTCCAGCCCAAGCGCCGGCGGATGCACAGCATCTTCCTCATGGTTATCGATGAGTATTTGTGGTTCACCTTTGCCATCCACTGCCCTGACATGATCACCAACATAGGATTGGGGCCCTCTGCAACCTGTTCGGGTACCCATCATATATCCACAGCAACCGGAGGTCTTCGTTTATGAGTGACGAGCTGCGGCAATTCCTGCTGATCAGCGGTATCACCACCAGCAGGACCACAAGTTACAACCCCCCAAGGGAACGATCAGGTAGAGAGAGAGAACGGCACCGTGTGGAAGGCCCCTAAAGTCCAGGGGAATGCCTGTATCTCCCTGGCAGGAGTTCCTTCCAGAGGCACTCCATGCCACTCGATCTCCGCTACCCCTCACAAAATAATTTTCTCCTTCTCCAGGAAGTCTGGTTCAGGGACTACCTTCCCATCTTGGCTGATGTCACTGGGGCTGGACTTGCTGCAAAAACATGAAGGGCCATAAAACTGACCCCCTCGTCGAAAGGATTCAGCTCCTCCACACGAACCCCCAAAATGCATATGTAGCCTACCCGAATGGGTGCGAGGAAACGGTCTCCATCGAGCATGTGTGGGCCCCTGAGGAGTATACCCACCAGGCAGCACCTCCCCTCCCTTCCGCAGTCATGCAATATGTACTGCTGCACCCCCCCCCCCCACCCCAGTCACTCCGGCCGAGCCATCATGCCCCAAACAGGTTGACACAGCACTGCAGGTCCGTGATGAGACAACGGCCCTGGCTGCAACCCCACAACTGGTGTTCCACTGGTCAGTATGGAAGATCAAGCCACCAGACGGGCTTAACCTGTAACCGTCACCCCACCAGACAATTAAAAAAAACAAGGGATGAGTGTGGTGAACTGCTGAACTGTATTGTATTCCTGATTTCCTGATGGCCTGGCTCCTCCCCGTCCTGTGACTGTACCTGCGGCCCCTCCCTCTTCTGACCTTGTATAAAGCCTCCATCACCCTCACCCTTCCGCAGAAAACCTGGGTCATGACACAGGATGAGGTCCTTGTCCATTGTGAATAAAAGCCCGTTGATCAGTGATTCAGTCCCAGCCTCTCTAGTTAGTCACTGCGTCTCCTGCTCCGATCATAGTTTCTAACAGTGTCACCAACAAACATTTCTTTATCAAATGGCATAAATTGATGAAAAAGTGTGTATTTTTGTAATACATGGAATGAAGCAGCCATGCTTTGCTTTTTCTGTTGAGATGATGGAATCACTTATGAAGAAAATTAGTCACTTACCAATGAACGGTTAAGTGTTAATTATTTCAACTTATGAGCAGGCAATTAGTAGGTGAAATTATGAGGTAATATAGTTTAAATGCCTGGAAACAAAGTATTTCTCCAATAATTTATTCATGGCCATCCAAAGTCTCTCAATCATGTTTTGTGACCTTTCATCCAAGCAGTGAGTTTCCAAAGGGTGCACTGCACCAGATGTCTGCATTGAAAGTTCCTGTTATCAGTCATTTCGAAACCTCTCTAAATTGTGTTTTGAGGGAAATAAGATATCAGAAGAATAATGTGTTGGCATTAGTTACTGACAAACGGCCTTCCTGTACACATTTGTGTGGAGTCTGGAATACTGAAACACTGCACAAACATCATCAGATCTATTATACCACACCCAGTCTGTGTTTCCTATCAAAATGCCGTGTACCTGAGCATGAGGTCAGTGCTTCCCCCTGACTGGGTGCCAAGCTTCAGATCTCCACCCTGCACTTTGACCTTGTGATTTCATTAATTAACGAGCCGATCAAAATAGGGCAACGCTTTCATTTGTTTCAGCAAATTTTTTGCAATCTTTATTTATTGTAAAAGCTCATCGACTTGAACATGTTTCCTTCCCCAAATCCTTTGTTCAATTTTACCATCAGGCCTCTCGTCCGAGATCATGTTTGGCTGTGGTAGTGTTCTGAGAAAGCTATTTTTTAATTTTTATTTGATCATTGCACACGAGTGTCATTGGCAATTATTCCCGATTGTCCCTAAATTGGTGAGGTGGTTAATGGTCAATGCAGTGGGGGGTCTGCAATCGTGTATTGGCTCAAAACTTTAAATGAGCTGATCCATTCAATGGTAATCTATTCAACTGTTTCTTGAAAAACATATTTCTACATTCTAATTGCTGTTTTCCTGTCCTGAACAGGTGTGTGCCCATCATTCATTGCTCATCCCTCTTTCCCCTTGAGAATGAGATGGCAAGTTGACTTCCGGAGACATTACAATCTTTCTGATCAAGGCACGCCCACCATGCGATTGGCTAGGGTGTTCGGCCTCGGCGACGGCAAAATTCCTTTGATTTTTGTTCAGGATAAACCCCCTCGCTAGTGATTGAGTTAGATTTCAAGCTGACAGAGCATTCCCCTGGTTGTGGGGATATTTTCAGCTCCACTGAAACTGGAGGTTTTCGGATAGAAACTTTTCATTCTCAAGTACATGTTTGTTATAAATTTTTAAATTATCATTGTGTCTGTAATCACATATTCAAAATTGCTTCCTTCTCCTGGAACCAACACACCAATGGCATCATGAAAAAAGCCTCTACTTCCTCAGGAGTTTGCGGAGGAGCTAGTGGAGTTGTTGAAGTAAACCGGTACGGACTTGAAGGGCCGACATGGCCTGTTTCCGTGCTGTGAACGGTTATATGGTTATATGGTTAAAAGGATTTCAGCACAAGAAGGGGATAGGCCAAATGCAGGCAGGTGGGTGGGACATGTTGGTCAGCATGGGAAGTTGGGCCAAAGGGCCTGTTTCCATGCTGTTTGACTCTATGCTATCTGAATAGACAAAGAGGTGATCAAAACACAACAAAATCTGAATTACCATCGAGGTTAACCTTTGCGCAATTAGTATTTAGATTCTGGAGACAGGAAAATTAATGATCATAGAACCAATAGAATATTATAATATAGGTGGAGTTTATTTATGCCTATTGCCTTTAAAAAGGCAACAATATTCTATGTTTGTTCTTTTTCTGTTTACCCATTAACATTTTCCCTTTTCAATTAGGTTTTAAATTCTTCTTTGAAAATTACGTGTGTATTTGCATTCAACTATTTTACAGCCAGTGCAATTGGAATTGCAAAATTCACAGTGTGGAAAAAAAATCCCTCCTCATTTCCCACTTGTTTGTTTTGCTAATTGTCTTTGTCTTTTAGTTATTAATTCTCTACATTCTCTCCCCACATGTTTTATGAAGAAACTGTCATCATTTTGAACATTAAATTAAATGCTCCACTTTCTCTGCTCCATGGATAAAAATCACAAGTGTCTCTCTCAGTTACTGATGTACATCTCCCCTGGACTTATTTTGCAACATTTCCTCTGTGCTCTCTCCAAGGTTTCAATATCCTTCCTAAAGTACGGCGCCAAGAACTGGACACAAAACCCCCAACTGGAGCCTAACCAAAGGTTTATGAAGGTTTAGGATAACCTCCTTGCTTGTGTACACTTGGTTTCAGTAGGAAAGCCCAAGACTCTCCTTTTAGTGCAGAAGCACTCAACAACTAACAACCCAGGCATGTCCAATGCCAACGATGTCAACCCAACCCTTTACTGTGATGCTATGAGCATCTTTCAAGCTGCAGCATAAGCCAGGACATTTAAAGAGCCCTAGAACTGTTCCACTTGTTTGTTCCAACAAGGCCAGGTTTTCCAAGGTCATCTTTTGTGATGTTGGTGGTGAAGCACCTTCCTCAATCCCTACAGTTCATGTGGAACTCCCAGAGTGCCTGTGGGCAGCAAGCTACAGTAGGCAGACCAAGCAATGCTGAAAGAAAATGGAAACATTCCTCAGTCAGTAGGGTGAAGATTATCTGGCTGTTCATCAATTTTGAATAAATGGCGGCGCTGGTCTGGACCCGTGGAGAGCGAGGCACAGCGCTCCCCCGCAGTGTTCTATCATCAAGTCCAACTACTGACAGCTCCGTATAGGCTTTAACCTGCCTGTTAAAGGAGGTGACGGTGTTTTATTTTAAAATCCTGCCACCGCGGGGTCTGGGCCCAAGATGGCGGTGCCTGTGCTGGCTGCAGACTCTGGTAAAGCAGAAGACTGGTGCAGGGCACCAGAAAACAAGGTGACCAAGCCCCTAATTGAGAAGGAGAAGCAGAGGAGACAAATCCGGGATGGTGACTACAGCAGTGGATCAGCGAGGGGCTTTGCACATGAAGAACACATAGACCATTGGTCACTCAAGGCAGGCAACCCTGCCAGCTGTGGACTACTGGCGACTGCGGTTGAGGGACTTGCACCAAGCTGGAGACTGGCTCAAGACTGGCTATAGGGGGAACCAGGTACCGGAACTAGGATGAGTGAAGGTGCCAAGGGTACTGAAGGCTTTCCGATTGTGTCAGAGATTTGAATCTGGAGCTCGGGTTGCCAAAGGTTTGGACTGGAGTCTGTATGGCTGCAGAGGCTATGAGAATGCTGGGCACTTGGTGACTCCAGGGCAATCTTGCTCCTCTTTCTTGGACTACAAGAGGGGTCCGGCAATTTCTGCTGATGGCGAATCTGTCTGCCTTTCAACAGACTAAAGGAAATTTCATGGAATATTACACATGTTTTATTACATGACAGTAAATGAATCTTGAATCTTGCTGTTCATGGAGACTCTCTATCTGCAAACTGGCTGTCGTGTTGCATTATGGGCTGGCTCTCTTCAAACACTATGGAGTATTTCAGGAGATCATGACATGGGGATGTCCGCTATAAGCTGCGCCTTTATGATGCATTCTGCTATAGAACTAACTTAGACTGCATCGGCAATGCTGAAGGTACACCAGGAATGACAAAGTTACATTTAAACGGAATCAAATCACATTTCTCAGATGGTGGAAGCATGTAATGAAAACTTGGAAGTGAAATGTCTGTCGTTGCAGGTAAGACCAGAAGTGTTTATTTGACAGCTTCTCATTATTCTACAGATGGCAATCACATTAATTACAATCTGCAGATTTTAGTGCGGGTGTGTTTCGCAAGAATTGAAGTCGTTCTCTCTTTTATCACCCCCCCCCCCACCCCAAGAATGGGGGATTCTAAAATTAGAGGGCATCAATTTAAGGTGAGAGAGGAAAGATTCAAAAGGGACCTGAGGGGCATATTTCACACACACAGGGTGTTGGGTTTATGGAACCAGTTCCCAGAGATAATGATAAAGATAGGGATGTTTAAAAGACATTTATGCAGGACAATGGACAGGGAAGGTTTAGAGGGATTTGGGCCAAGCACATTCAAGTGAGACTAACTTGAATGGGATGGACTGGTGGGCTGAAGGGTATGTTTCCATGCTATAGAATTCATGTCTATTGTCTAGGACAGTGCTTTTCTTTCCACTCACATACCACTTTATGTAATCCTATGCCAAAGGTGCTCTGTGATTAGTAAAGTGGTGTGTGAGTGGGAAGGGAAGGTTGAGAATCACTGCTCTTCTCCCAGTTGTTACTGAAATATTTTGCTTGAGAAAAAAATGTCACTAGCCCATTTCCTTTGGAGTTCCGAAACCGTGCACATAACGAGTCAATGAGGTACGATCAAAACAGTGGTTTTCAAACTTTTTCTTTCCCCTCACATACCCACCTTAAGCAATTCCTTGACAATCACAGAGCACCTATGGCAGAGGAATTACTTAAGGTGGTATGTGAGAAAAAGAAAAAGTTTGAAAACCACTGGCCTAGGTCAACTATTCTCAACCTTTTTTTGGCTATGGCTCCATTAGCACTCTGATCGCAGTTTACGGGTCCCCTTCCCTGTTAAGCAGTCAAGTTTTTAGTTTCTTCTATATTTTTCCCTTGCCAACCACATACAAAATAAAATATGTTTATGTTATGTGAGGTGAAAAAAAAAAAAAAATACTTACTTAAATATGTTGTGGCCCCGGGAGGGGTAGGGAGGGGATGTGCTGGGGGTGGGTGAGGGGGATATGCGTGTTGAGCCCAATTGAGAATGGCTGATCTAGGACACACCTTTGCATCATTTAGGATTACAAGGTCTTGATCTCCCAATTCTTAGAGGGCTACAAGTCCTGCTTTTCCTGCCACTTGTCGAATTTGCAGACGGGTAATCCACCATCCATGAACCGATTCCCAATCTTACCATGTCCCTATTCTGGCTGCAAACAAGAAAAGGGATTATTTTTCTCAGTATCAGCGAGTTAATTTCCAAGGGATCCTCTTCCTGATTCCAAGTGCATTCACGCCCAGGACGCCATTCGAATGAACTAACCTTGAGTCCTTCCAGGCCACAGCTTTATGTTGCTTTCAACTTCAGGTGCACATGGGGGAATAGTAGGCTGCAACCTGGAATCCCCAGCTCCTGCGGTCAGGTTGGAGTGCACATTTACAGCATGCATAGGTCTCATCACCCCACGTTTTGCTTAAAGCCTGAGATCACGTCTGCAAATCCCAGACCAGGTAGGAGCATGCAGATATAATGATGAGCTGTGAGACTGTGGGGGTTGGGAGATGGAGGTTGAATGACCTACATCTTTCAATTTGAAAACTTTGACATACGGCAACAGGCCATTTCGGCCCAGGCATCCGTGCCACCCAATTTGCACCCCTGCTACGTTTTTGAATGGTGGGAGGAACCTGGAGCCCCTGGAGAAAACCCACGCAGACACAGGAGAGCATACAAACTCCTTGCAGATGGCGGGGGATACGAATCTCGGTCCCAATTGCTGGCGCTGCAACAGCATTGCGCTAACTGCCACGTTAATTGTGCTAACTTGACCCAACCTATTTTCCAGCGTTTTTTTTTCTAAATTCTAGCCTGGATTGTTTGGCTTAAAAGAGTGGAAATTACTGTTAAACTGTAGAGATGTGTTCACTTGTTATCAAATTGACAGCCAAGCAGAGATATAGAAAAGGCAAATGGGCTCCATGGCAACGGTCTCCCCACCTTCACTTTCGCCGAAGGATCTCTATCCAAAACATTGACTCTCCAGTTCCCGCCACAGACGCTGCCTGATCCACTGAGGTCCTCTGACAACTGGGTACCAGCCCTGACAGTCAGGTGTGAATGAGGTGGGTTCTGGGATTAATCTGGAGGCAGAATATGCTCTGGGCCTGATTTGAATCACGGCACCGTGGGCTGGGGTTCAGAAGTGAGGATGATCACATCTTCCTGGAGCTGCAGGATGGGCAAGGTTGCAAAAGCTGGGCTACAAATAGTGCAGAGGAGTGAAAGCAAGAATACCTTGGAGAATAGAGAATCAAAGAGCTTGTGACGAAAATTAAATTGCACCAAAAAAGAAAAATAATTGCTGAACACCATACAAACTTCAGAAGTGCAATCATTATGTCACATCTAATATTGCCACAAATTACTTTCATTGACCTACAAGCAGTAATGAAAAAATTATTGGTAATTTTTTTTTTCTTTTAAGATCCTTACCCAGGAGTATCTGGTGACATGGGATTTCCTGTACGCAGTGGGTGTCTGTGATGGTGTAGTGTTATTATTGAAGAATTCAGTAGTCAAAACACTACGTAATGCCTCAAAATTCTCTGCCTGAGGCTGTACATTCTATAAAAAGCTAATTGAACTCAACCGTGCTGAAAAATAATATATTTAATGAACTGTTTGAAGTTGATAAATTCAGATCAGATGCACTGTTTCCCAATTTTTTGCTGCTTTCAACATATGCCAAGCCATCCTCCTTAGATGGGTTCTGCTTGTCACAATTGCGACAGTACAACAACAATAACTTGCATTCATGTAGAAACATTGTAACACATCCGAAGGTGGCTCACAGGAGTGTTACCATGTTCACTGATGCCCCTGAACACGAGGAACTGGCTAGCAGGCAATAAAGGTGGCAGCTGACGGAATGAGCAGTCATCAACTATTGAAAATGAGTACTTATCCTGTCCTTCCCCTTCTCATTGATCTTCCTTAAGACTGTTTATCAAATGTTCATCACTATGGAGAATGATGCTTGCACCTTATTGGTACCATTCAGTGCTTTGCCAGTAGCTGGTGTACATTTGCATCCTTAAGTAATGACAATGGAAATTCAACTGTTGAAACAGGCAGCGTAATGTCAAGGAAACCAGGATAGTTCCTTTAATCTTGAAACTATGAGGAATGCTTCAAAAATGAGATGATGTGGCGTAACTTATTCTGGCTGGTAGAGCAAGAGAGTTTGTATTAAAACGGTCTCTCATTATTCTCCCCACCAACAATTATTCTATTGATTTTAATTACATAAACCTATAAAAGCTATCCAATGAGTTCCCTATTTATGGCTACATCCAAAACACTAATGTCTACTCCAAAACACTGGAGGAACTCAGATGGTCTTTCAGCTTCCATGAAAGACAATGTTTCATGCCTGGGCCCTTCTTCAAGGAATAAGCAGATTCTGCTTATTCTTTCACTTTTATGGATCTGAAAGATAGGTTGATTCCCTCCAGCATTTCAGTGTGTTTTTATTTAACTACAATCACAGCATCTGCAGACTCTCATATCTATTCCAATGTGCCTATGAATCATTTCTCATTCTTCTGCCATTTAGTTTTGGCTAGATATACAGATAATGAACATCCAGGCAGAGATATTTTATAACAGCAAAGAAATGTTTAACGTGTTCGAGATCTGGATTTGAAGACACCGTAATGACGAAGTATTTTGATCGGGTACTTTAGTTCCAGTGATTTAGGTTCAATTCTGACCCTACATTCCCCCCTACAGCTGCAGGTGTTTCCTCCAGATGGCACTGGTTCTCTCCCACATCCCAGAGTTTTTTTTCTGTTGTGGGTGAGTGGAGAGTTGGTTTGCATCTGAGAAGGAATAAATAGAAGAATGGAAATGATGGGATGTCTCAGAGGGCTGGCATCGACTTCACGAGCTGAGTGTTCTCACCAGCCGTGAAGAAAAAAGATGAGGAAAAATTGGGAAACAGAGAGATATCAATATTATTGGTTTCAGGGTCTGGTACAAGGTCTTTCCTTCTCAGGCCACAGTAGGTTTGATCATCTGCTTCTCTCCTGTCCATCTGGTGCATAGATTTTATCTCCTGGTAAAGAAAGGTAGACCTTTTTGTGCCACCTGTCACTTGTTTCTTTGATGAAAGGCTTCATTTCACGAGTACTCAATGGCTATTGCTTTTAACTGTTGGCTATGTGGCTTGGTTTCACGTTTAGTAGAATTTCACATTTGTCATTCACTTTTGGTCTTTCGATAAAAGGCAAAGTAAAGGTTTATATCTCGTACTATTAGCTGTGAACTTGACGGGGTTCATTTCCACTTGCAGATAAACATTCACCATTCAAAAAAAAGTATAAAATATATACTGGTGTGTCGTTTTTCCCATGTTTGGTTCTCAATACTTCTTTTCGTTACTTGCTTCTAATTAGAATGCTTATGTTCTTCTCTTCATTATTCTCCTAATGTTCTTGCCACCATTGTTGCTGTCATCTCTGGTATTCAACTCCCCATTGCCCTCCTCACCATTGTGGCTCTCCTTAGGTAGTCCTCTCCATTGTTAATCTTCTCTGTTGCTCCCCTCACCATTGCAGACTTCCCCATTATTGCCTTCTTGGTCGGTCCCCAACCCATTGCGACTCTCCCCATGGCTCCTCTCTGTGCAGATGCTCTATCCATAACACCCCTCTCTTCATATAAAATCTCTGCCCCCTGGTTATATGAACCAAAGATTTTTTCAGACCTCCTCCAAGGTCCACTCGGAGACAATAAAAGCATTGTCCCTGATTCTGTAACTGAGAAAACCTTCAAAATAAATGATGTAGCCTAACAAAAGTAACATCACCAAATCATTTCCAACAAACCAATAAGGTAGCAGCTATGCGTATTGCAGACTCAAACCAATGAGTTCAAATATTTTTCAATTCAGTCAGAGCATTATATAGCATAGAAACAGGTCCATGCTAGTGCAATGCTTTTACCGTGCCAGTGATCGGGACTGGACTGGGGTTCAAATCCCATGCAGCCTGTAACAAGTTTCTACATTCCCTTCATGTCTGTGTGGGTTTTCTCCGGGGGCGCCAGTTTCCTCCCATCATTCAAAAATTGGGTGTAAATTGGGCGGCACGGACTCATGGGCTGAAATGGTCTGTTACCGGCTGTATGTCTAAGTAGCATTTTTTTTTAAATCAAGTACCTATCTATACTAATTCCATTTACCAATTCTTGAACCACTGCCATTTTTCATAAGACATTATTAAGATCACAGACCTGAAATAGTTTCAGGAGTAAGTCTCTTTGAGCTTGACCCAGACTTCTGTAATGGAGGATTTAGACCAGCTGATGCAAGAAGGGATGCAGTGAATAGGAAGACATAATCTAAATTCCACCATGGGGCCCAGGGATGCAGTTGAATATAGGAAGACATAATCTAATTTACACCATTGAGGCCTAGGATGCGTATGAATTAGTAGACACATCTAAATTCCACCATGAGGCCCAGAGATGCAGTTGTCTTTTGTTGTTTGCAGACTGTCAGGAAACCTTGAAGATAATTAAATCATTTATTCAAAGAGATAAGCTATGAGTAAACAACTTTTGGGTAATATAAGCCATGGTCCCACTGCTGAAGATTGAGACTCTCTGAGGGGTGGAAACGTCTCTCAGCAAGAACTTCTAGAGTCCAGCTAACGTCCCGGTTGGGGGAGGTGGAGAAGCTGCTACCAGCACCCTGACAACCTACTACAAGTGTGCGGTCGTTGCCTCGCTTCGGCAGTTGGGACCAGTCCAGGCGTTGATGTATAATTGGGAAGGGCTTGCATATTGTAGTTTGAAATCAGCTTTTGAATTTGTAATAAACATTTGTATAAACTGAATTGCTCTCGGTGTGGGTGTCTATTTTCTTTCGGTAGCTCAAACACTATGACCAATCTAAAACGAACAAGGTAAGAGGTACAAGTTTACCCAGGACACCTTCTATCTCAATACCATTATCTTTGCACCATCTCTGACATTCCTTGACTCACATATGCAGGTGGAGAGGAGCTACTACTTGAAACATTGACCCTGGAACAATATTAGTCCTCGTACCCCATGCACCACCTGTGTGCCCCATACCATATGCACTACCCGTGCCCCATACCCCATGCACTACCTGTGCCCCATACCCCATGCACCACCCCTGCTCCATACCCCATGCACCACCCGTGTGCCCCATACCTCATGCACCACCCGAGTGCCCCATACCCCACCCATGTGCCCCATACCCCATGCACTACCCGTGCCCCATACCCCATGCACTACCCGTGTGCCCCATACCCCATGCACCACCCGTGTGCCCCATACCCCATGCACCACGTGTGTGCCCCATACCCCAAGCACCACCCCTGCCCCATATCCCATGCACCACCCATGTACTCATGCAGGTTAAAATTATTTTTTTCATAGTGGAAAGAAAAGCAGATCTAAATGATTTTTAGTTGTCGGTAAACCTTTTCTGTGAGATGTGTGGTGATAAATTCTTGTCTGCGCTAATGTGAATTAACCAATTGATGTTTTTTCTTTGATTAAATTTTATTCAAAACAATGTTTCCTGGGATAAATCAAGCAAATACGGATCAGATTGTGAATTAGGTGAAAAGCTAAGTTAACTTTCCCAGCGGCAGCGTGATGGGAAAATTGTACATACTTTTGAATGTCTGTTTTTATTTGTTTTATTGTTGGCGGATTTTGTGAGAGATTTCCAGTTCCTGGTGGTCCACTGCCTTGATGTGCATCTGTTTGTACTGGAGGTCCACTGGTGCACATGCTTCGAAGCAGCCTGGCAGCATTGGGAAGCTTACTAGTCTAAAGAGATTGGTATTTGATCTCTCATCTCTTGGGTCCATATCCGCGAATGCACATTCTTCAAGTTGGATTTAGAAAGACCCTGTTTTTAATTCAGAGTCTGTTGCAAGCTTGGGAATTCCAAATCACAAGCAATTTCATTCCATTAGATCTATGTGTTAGTCAAGATTAACATGTTTTGCATTTGTGAGATTCAAAATAGCATACAGCTTATCTCTTCTGGAAGAATTAAATCAGTTAAAACAACATAAAGAAAACATGAAACTGTCTAAAATGGTGAACATATTTATAACTGTAGGAAGTAATGCAAATCCTTTTAACCTGGTTCCAGCATGTATAGTTGGTGCATACAGGAAGCACACCATATGCCATATTGATCTTTAGCTCTGGGGCTTTCCAGTCTGCCAAGTTGAATGGCATGCCTCATTGCCTTTGTGAAATGGTTCACAATCAACCCCTCCAATTGTTTCTCGCAGATGCTCAGAAACTTTTCTTCTCCTTGCCTGAAGGGCAAGAATGCCACATTTTCATTTATCACGGCAACCTTCCCATCGTCATTCTCTATTGCTCCAGACTTGACCTATTTACCGTCATTAGTACCCTAGGCAAAAGATTTCCCCATCTTGTAAATGGCCAATCTCCTCCAACCAAGATTTTGCACGACAACAACAGGACCAATAGACCGATTTATTTTTGTGTTGCCACTAGCTACATGAGATGGAAGTGTCAGACTCCTTGTTCAGACTCAATCCAGTTTTCCGCCCAATAAATGTAATTTACTCACAAAGCAATTAACACCACTGAAGTATAACAGAGTAACATAATCTTGCCAAGAATCTCATGTCTCCAGACTGTTGTAATTAAGGGATGTGCAATGAAGGGATGACATTGCCTTATTCTCATATATGATTTTAATAAAATGTTCTTTTGAAAATTAAAGCGGATTCATGAAGAAGTTTAAGAAGAGGAGAAAGCTGTGCAGGTGATTTAGGTGACATTGCAGCCTGATTGGTCTTCGAAGATGAGAAAGATGATTTTCCACTGGCCTGATGCACTAGAAATGCAAATCCAGGTTAAGTAAGAAGAATAGGAGCCTCATAATCCACCTGGATCCAACCCACCAACCAGGTCTATCTTAAACCAGGAGCCAGCCTTTGCCAAAATAAAAAAAAAGAACAGTAGGGATCACCAGTAAAAACACGATGCTGGGGAAACTCAGCTGGTCAAACAGTGCACTTCATATAGCAAAGATAAACCAGTGGGGCTTTAGCCCTTCATCAAGGTATGAGCAAAATGTAGGGTGGGGGGGTGGGGGAAGGGGCAGGGGGAGGAGAACAGTCACACAGGCAGGAGGTAATAGATGGATAAGAGAGGGAGGGCAGAGCAGCAAATCTTTATGGCGTCTGAGTGATAACTTCACAACAGCTTCTTTTGGGTTTTGCATCCGAAGAGTATTCATATTTAATGGACTGGTATTTAAGTTGTGTTTCCCTTCCCCATCCTTTTGCTGCTGCCCAATTTCCCACCATAGCATGTTGAGTTTGCAGTCACTTTATGTGCTCAAATACCTCTGCAGCCGCACAAGGCTCTAGTTCAGTTCAAACCATCGGTTATCCTTACCTGGATCCTTCAAGCTTGCTACTCCAACATTCTACAACAATAATTTCCATTAAAAAAACTTCAGCATCAAATTATCCTCACTACACCTGTCTTCAAAAAATTGGCAACAACCTCACAATGGATCACGGCCCTATATGCCTGTTACTGGGCACTGTTGAACAAGCCCCGTTGTGATAGAGGCCCATTCGTGGGTTTCTAAAGCACTGACCTAATTCAGGATATGGACTCCTTTGACATGATTCTGTTGCCTCTAGTGCCACATGTACCATCCCTGCTTTGATCTCCCTGGTCCATGGCAGTGAATTGTGCGACCAGGCATATCAGCAGCGGGTCAGGGATCAGAAAGAATGTATTGAAACTGCGCTTTATTGATTTTGTGGTTTCTGGAGAAGCAGATATTCTCCTCAACAGTTCACATACATAGTTTGGGCCCTGGCAATCCATTCACACTGGCACCTTCTGCACTCTACAATTGTAGGTTAAGGCTGGTGCCCAACTCAGCATGGTGGCACCGCTCTTTCCTTTGGGTAAGAAGGATGTGGACAATACTGGAGCATAAAACCCAGACTGGCCCTCTATAGAAGAGCATGCCATTGGTTTTGTATCTTTATCTTTCCCTATATATATATATAAACCTGTTTGATTTTCTCCAGGTTTGTGTTTTTACTTCAATCATGGTGTCTGCAGACTTTCATGTTTTAATCTGCCCTGGTGGAGATGCCATTTATTGAATTAGATTCAATATGAGGCTCTCTTCAAAAGTAGATATTCCCAGAGCACATCTTAAAAAATAGCAAAAGCATCTTGCAGTGGTCTGACTGGTATTTACTCCTCAACTGTATCATCAAAGTGAAATACTCGTTCTTTGTGGGATCTCAGTGTGCAAATTGGCTGCCCCATTTCCTGCATTACCACACTTTGAGAGATATTGCTGTAAGGTGATTTGGGGTATTCTGAGTTAATGACAGGTGCTATATAAATCTCAACACAGTAGCAACATCAGCTACCATCCCAACTTCATAAAAGTGGCGATGGATTCTCCATGATACGCGGCATTTGAAAGACGTCCTCCTTTGTGTGGTGGAGCGAGGGTATCATTTTTAACTCTGAAGTCTTTAAGCAGCTCAGGCACGTTCTCGTGGCCCTCAGAGGATCAATGGAAGGAATTCTTTTGTATGGCAATCACTCTCCTTTAGGAAAGATTCCTGTCTTTAGAGAAAGACAAAAGTGTGTGAGTTTGAGGAGAGGGGAGAGAGCAACCAGCCTGCCAGCTGCAAGCAGTACAAAGAGAAAGACAACCTCTGACCCACGTGCAAAACTCCCGAAAATGGTACATTCTCCTCTTATTATAGCAGTTTAAACAAAAGTCCACTTTTGTTAACTTTGTCAGTTGGTGACTAGTTAACACAGGTCTCTTTTGAAGTTACATGCCTCAGTGCCTTCCCATTTATTTATCCTTGGGAATCTTTGGCTTTCTGCCTTAAATGTCTATGCATGAGTGCCGCAAATTCAATTAGTTATGGCCAACTGCAACCTAAAGTTGGAGAA
Source organism: Narcine bancroftii (assembly GCF_036971445.1). Taxonomy (NCBI): domain Eukaryota; kingdom Metazoa; phylum Chordata; class Chondrichthyes; order Torpediniformes; family Narcinidae; genus Narcine; species Narcine bancroftii. The sequence continues at coordinate 35,714,464 of NC_091480.1, read as the reverse complement.
ATCCCTTTAGATCCATGCAAAGATGGATTTATTTTGGAACTCTATTTTGAATGTGAAAAGTGTGTGGGATTGGGATTTTAGCTTGGTGTTATACTGGCTTCCTCTGCCAGTTTACGCATTTTATGGAGAAGGTTTTGAAACCTTGTGGATCTATTCTCTCTGCTGTGTTACGTGGAAATAACAAGGTGACAGTTCTAGGCCCCAAGCAAAAATGCTTCAAAGTGCATGATTTTGAAAGGATTGATTTGCAAATTATGCTGCACATATAAAGGAGAGGATTGAAGGTGTTTTAGGGGTAGAATTTCCTCTTGTTTCCAATTGTTATATGAGTTACCAATCAGGCAAAAATCTACATAACCAGCACATGCAGGGAATTTAAAATATGGATTGCACCCCAAAACACTCAAACTTGCCTTTTGCAAGATCTTTTACTCTAGTTCAGGGTTTGACCTGCCTGACCATGTGCTCCTACTCATAAAGCTGGCTGCACACCCAAGGCAAAAATGAAAAGATTCCAATCATTGCACGGTATTGGATGGCTCTTCAAAATAATCTTGCAACATGGCGCAGTACGGTTGGTCTAGCGGTCAGCTCAACGCTGTTATAGCGCCAACAATCGGGACCAGGGCTTGAATTCTGCACGCTCTGTAAGGAGTTTGCATGTTCGCCCCGTGTCTGCGTGGGTTTTCCCTGGTGGGGGGGGGGGTTCCGGTTTCCTCCCACCATTCAAAGCGTACGGGCATTGCAGTTTGTAATTGGATGGCACAGGATTGTGGGCCGAAATGGCCCAGTTACTCTGCTGTATGTCTAAATTTGAATTTAAAAAGCAATATTAAATTTACAAAAGAACAGAACACAGCTCATGATTTAATATGCCAATTAAATAATTTGAAATCAGGTTCATTTATTAAAAAGAAACTGTATAATGGATTTGTTTATCACTGTTCTTAAAACTTTACTTAAAACAATTCCACATTAGCGTATTTTCTATTACCTTGCTTCAAAGAAGAGTTGGCTCTGCGATTCTGAAAATGGATTTTAATAGCTCCTTGAATGGTAGCTAACATGTGCATTTAAGTGTAAGTTGAGCACTGTTTCGCAATAGTATCTAAAGCAAAAACACTACAGCCTAGTTTTACACTGATAGCTGCTGGGTTGAAGTCAGTGGATTCAATCAGTGAACCTCAAACGCTCCTGGATAATGGCAGATGGCACCACATCTGCTCTGCGGCTGAACTCAGCATGAAGTCTGAGAATGAAGGCAGATCTTGCTGCGATTCGCAGTAATAGGCTGGGGCATCAGCCAGCTCACACTTGGCATAGAAGTAGAGTGATTTCAATGGAATTCCGAGCCTGAGAGAAAGTAATTTTTATTACATCATTGTAATTACTTCTGACTTTCTTTTGTTTAATTGATTTTTTTTAAAACTTAAAATGTAATTTTAATAAACATTTATATAAGTTTAACTTCATATAACTATTAATGTGAATTGAACTAGTTTTTGTTAAAAACTGTTATAATGCCTTGCAGAACTCAAATTGTGTCTCAAGCTTCCTTTTTTCAAACTATATTTAAAGATAGAAAAAACATAACATACAGTCCAATAATCGTCAAAAATTGATTTTACAAAGATATATATGTTTAAAAAACAAGAAAAAAATGTAAAATAAAAGAAAACCAAACCCCACTCTCCCACCCCTTTAGCCAACTCCCTTAAGGGGAGCCAAAAATATAAATTATATATTAAAAAATTATAAATGTTAAGAAAAATTCAAAGTATATCTAAATGCATATATTCCAAATGCGGAGACCATTTGCTAAGAAAAAAGGAATAATTATCATGTAAATTATAGGAAATTTTTTCCATAACAATATAAGTTTTAATTCATTATGCCACATATTAATCTCTGTATTGTCTTTCCAAGTACTCATAACACATTTACGCGCTACTGATAACACCAAACGTACAAAAGCAATTTGAATTTTATCCAATCCTAATCCCCACAACGAAATCAAATTACCCAACAAGAAAATCGTTGGGTCTAATGGTGATGTAAAGTTATACAATTTTTCCAAAACTACTTTAATTCCTTGCCAGAAGGTCCAAACAGCATGTAAAAAAGTTCCAATACATGAATCACATCTAAAACATGAGTCTGAATTACTAAACCCATATTTTTTCAGTTTCTCCGGAGTCAAATATAATTGATGTAAAAAATTATAATGAACCATTCCATATCTTACATTAGTCAATTTGATTACATTGTCCTGGGTGCGGTTTAAACTAATTTGGCAGGGAGGAGGGAACCTGTATGATAGGGCAAAGGACAGAAAAGATAAAACAGGAAAAGTTAGGTTAGGCAGTGAAAGTAAAAAATCAGAAAGAGCAAGGAGGGTGAAAAAAGCAAATCTGAAGGCTTTATATCTTAATGCAAGAAGCATTCGGAACAAGGTAGATGAATTAGCTGTGGAAATTGAGATAAACAAATATGATTTGATTGGGATTACACAAACATGGCTGCAGGGTGGGCAAGCCTGGGAACTTAACATCCCGGGGTATACGATATTTAGGAGGGATCGGCAAGAAAGAAAAGGGGGTGGGGTAGTATTGATGGTGAGAGAAGGGACCGACCGACACGATTGACAGGAAGGATATTAACTCAGAAGATGCGGGATCTATATGGGTAGAACTGAGGAATAGCAAGGGGCGGAAAACGTTAGTGGGGGTGGTATATAGGCCTCCAAATAGTAGTGTAGAGGTGAGGGAAGGCATTTAAAGAGAAGTTAGAAAAGCGTGCAATAAGGGAACAGCTGTCATCATGGGAGACTTTAATTTGCATATAGATTGGACTAGCCAAATTAGTAAAAATACAGAGGAGGAGGAATTCCTTGAATGTTTACAGGACGGTTATCTAGACCAATATGTCGAGGAACCAACTCGGGAGCAGGTCATTTTAGATTGGGTATTATGCAATGATAAGGGGCTAATCAACAATCTTGTTGTGCGAGGCCCTTTGGGTAGGAGCGATCACAATATGATCGAATTCTCACTCGACATGGAGAGTGATGAAATTAAAACCGAGACTAAGGTCCTGAATTTAAATAAAGGGAATTATGATGGTATGAGACGGGAGTTGAGTAAGATTGATTGGGTGGTGTTTATGGGGGAGTTGACTGTGGATAGACAATGGAAAGCATTCACAGATCTAATGGAGAAATTGCAAAAATCGTTTATACCGGTTTGGCATAAAAATAAACCAAAAAAAGGTGACTCAACCGTGGATAACAAGGGAAATTAGAGACAGCATTGGGTCCAAAGAGAGAGCATATCAATTGGCCAAAAAAGTACCGCAACCGAAGACTGGGAGCAGTTCAAGATGCAGCAAAGGAGGACAAAGGGATTAATCAAGAGAGCAAAAATAAATTACAAAAGTAAGCTTGCGGCAAATATAAAAACCGACTGCAAACGCTTTTATAAATATGTCAAGAGGAAAAGATTGGTGAAATCCAGAGTAGGTCCTTTGCAGTCGGAATCAGGGGAATATATAATGGGGAATAAGGAAATGGCAGACCAATTAAATTCTTACTTTAGTTCTGTTTTTACAAGAGACGATACAAATAACCTCCTAAGGATGTTGGGAAACATAGAGACTAATGCAAGGGAGGAAATGAAAGAAATCAGTATCTCTAAGGACATGGTCTTGGGGAAATTGATGGGATTGAAGGCAGATAAATCTTAAGGGCCTGATAATCTACATCCTAGGGTACTCAAGGAAGTGGCCATTCAGATAGCAGATGCTTTAAGAATTATTTTCCAGAACTCGATAGACTCAGGATCAGTACCCATGGATTGGAGGGTGTCATGATAATGAATATGTATGAGATGTACCGGAAGTCACGTGGTATGAGAGAGAGATAAGAGCACAAGCAGGAGAACAAAAGAAACTGGAGAATAAAGACTCGGAGAAGTTTACCTGATAAAACTTGTGTTTAATGTTTTATTAACTTCACATTTCGGGCCACAAATGTGACATTGGCGACGAGGATGGGATAAGCTTGAAGAAAATTAAAGACTAAACAAGATTACAGAGGATTACAGACAATTTCAAGGTGATAAGAATTTTCTCTTTGTCTCAGTACTTTTGGGGCTGGAATATTTCCTTATGGCTGGGGCAGACGGTGACTTTCTAACACATAGTGGAATTGCTCATCTTGACCCAACGGGTGATGCAAGCACTTTAAGTGTGAAGTGGAAGGCATGGCTGGAAGAATTTGAATCCTACGCCGACAGTCGTGGCCTATTTCTAGATACTGGTACAGTTGAACAAAAAGCGCAGAGAAGGGCGTTACTTCTTTTCACCGCAGGATCCGCAGTTCGGGAAACATTTAAGACACTTTTGAATAGTGGAAGAAAGGATGAGTACCGGAAAGTGGTAGATGCATTAAATGCACACTATGTAGTGACACCGAATGCTACATTTCAACGCCATTTGTTTCGGAGAACGAGACAAGAAGATGGCCAGACAATTGCTCAGTACGTGACGAGACTACGCCAGCTAGCTGTTGGATGCAATTACATGCCAGCTGATTTGGACAACCAATTACTGTATCAAGTCGTACAGCACTGCAGATCAGATAAACTCAGAAGACGTCTACTGGAAAGAGGGAGTGAGTTGGAACTCACCGATGCTTTAACCATTGCTGCTGCATTAGAGGCTGTTGAAGGGCAATTTCATACCATGACCCTGAAAGACAACTCAAGCCAGCAAATTAAGAGACTCTCACATCGCCATAACCAGCCAAGATATACGTCAACACAGGACGTGGAGTGTTATCGATGTGGAAACCGAGGTCACTTTGGAAAAGACCCATATTGCCCAGCCAAAGGCAAAGTTTGCAGAAAGTGAGAAGGTAAGGACCACTTTGCAAAGAAGTGCAAAAGCAAGTCCAATGCAGACCAGAAGAGGAAGAGTACAACTTCCAAAGGAAAAGCCTGGGGGAAAGGAAAGTATCCTGGAAAGAAAGATACCATTCGCCAGATAGACAGTGACGATGATGATACCCAGGAGGAACAGAGTTGTTACCAATTTACGTTGAATGAAGTACATCATGAGAAGGTCCCAGTGATCATTGGTGGAGTGACAGTGCAGGTCATTGTAGACTCAAGCAGTGACAGTAATGTGATTGATCGACATTTACGGGAGAAGTTGAAAAGGAAAAAGATCATCTGTACCTCAAAGAAGTGTTCCAAGAAACTGTATCCATACACAGCAACCAAGCCATTGCAGACCATTGGATGTTTTACTGCAACTGTTGAAGCTGGAGATAAGTACACCGAAGCAGAGTTTATGGTCATAGAAGAGAGGGGAGAACCATTGCTGAGTAGAAACACAGTGCAAGACCTGGCAATACTTCATATTGGAGCTTGTGTCAATTCAATTCAGTCATATGAGGATATGAAGCAAGAATTCCCCGCAGTCTTTCAAGGAGTAGGAAAGCTGAAAGGTCGACAATTGAAGCTAGCGGTAGATGAAACGGTCAAACCCAAGACACAACCAATGCGCCGAACTCCGTTTGGACTTCGTGGGAAAGTCGAAGCCAAAATTAAAGAATTGATCGAACAAGACATTATTGAACCAGTGGAACATTCGACACAATGAGTCAGTCCCGTAGTGATTGTGCCCAAACCAAAGGGTGACATAAGACTATGTGTAGACATGAGAATGGCCAATGAAGCTATAATTAGAGAACGACACATTATACCAACAGTGGAGGAAATACTTCAAGAACTAACTACCAGTAAGGTATTCTCAAAAATTGATCTGAAATGGGGCTATCATCAATTAGAGCTGGATCCAGGTTCCCGAGATGTAACAACATTTGTGACTCACTATGGATTGCATCGTTACAAGAGACTATCATTTGGAATTAATGCAGCTTCGGAGATCTACCAGTATGAAATCCATCGAGTGATTCAAGGCATTCCTGGAGTTGCCAACATTTCTGACGACATCATAGTCCATGCACCAACGAAGGAAGAGCATGACAAACGGTTGAGGCGTGTACTATCTAGACTACAGGAGGCAGGCCTTACCGTGAATGGAAACAAGTGCCAGTTCGGTGTGTCAGAAATGGACTTCATGGGACACAGACTTACACGGGAAGGACTAAACCCTGCAGAGGCCAAGGTGAAAGCTATTGCAGAGGCACGTGCACCTCAGAACGCAACAGAGGTGAGGAGTTTCCTGGGATTGGTCAATTTTTGTGCAAAGTTCATTCCTAATTTCGCTACAGTGGCAGAACCACTAAGGAAACTAACCAGGAAAGGTGTACCATTTCATTTTGGATCTGAGCAGAAGAAAGCGTTCACAGCGCTGAAGCAAAGCCTGACAGATGCAAAAATTCTTGGATATTACGATCCGGCGGCATCAACCAAAGTCATAGCGGATGCCAGCCCGGTTGGTTTAGGAGCTGTGTTGGTCCAGATGCATGATGGAGGACCAAGAATCATTGCCTATGCCAGCAGATCGTTATCAGATGTGGAAAGAAGATACTCTCAGACAGAGAAAGAAGCACTCGGACTTGTATGGGCCTGTGAGAGGTTCCATGCATATTTATACGGCATTGAATTTAAACTCATCACAGATCTTAAGCCATTAGAGGTGATCTATGCACCTAGATGCAAACCATGTGCCAGAATAGAGAGATGGGTACTCAGACTACAACCCTACAAATATAAAGTAATCCACATTGCAGGGAAAGCAAACATTGCAGATCCGCTGTCCAGATTGGTGAAGGATGGAAGTCCACAATTGGGAACAGAAACAGAGAGCTTTGTATGCTTCGTAGCTATTCAGTCGATACCGAAAGCTGTGACTACGAAGGAAGTCGAGAGAGAATCTGAACGTGATCCAGAACTCATGGAAGTAAGAGAATGCATACAGAGTGGACAATGGGACAAGTGTACTCACAAAGCTTACATTCCCATTAGAGACGAACTTTGTTGCATTGGACAGTGTTTATTAAGAGGTTGCAGATTGGTGATACCACAAAGATTGAGACCGAAGATCGTATCCTTAGCGCATGAAGGACACCTAGGTATTGTTGGTACCAAGCAAAACCTCAGGACCAAGGTATGGTGGCTAGGTTGTGATAAGGACGCAGAGAAATTTGTTAAAACTTGTCACGGATGTCAAATCACAAGTAGGAGTAATCCGCCAGAACCGATCCGGAGTACGCAACTCCCGACAGGACCATGGATCAACGTAGCTGTTGATTTTCTTGGACCTTTACCGACGGGTGAATCAATTATGGTAGTGATAGATTACTACAGCAGATACTATGAGTACGTGGTGTTGAAGTCCACAACCACTGAAAAAACAATACAAGCATAAGCAGAGATATTCGCAAGATATGGATTACCTGTTACATTATACTCTGACAATGGTCCACAATTCATTTCAGAGACATTTACGGATTACATGAGGACCACAGGTATCCACCATCATAAAGTAACTCCGAAATGGCCGCAAGCCAACGGAGAAGTTGAGAGACAAAATCAATCCATTGAAAAACGATTGAGGATTGCACACGCAGAAGGACAAAATTGGCGAGAAGCATTGCTATCTTATGTGGCTGTCTATCGAGCAACGCCTCATGCAACCACTGGAAAAAGTCCTGCAGAAGCATTTTTTGGGAGAAAAATCCGCACAAAAATCCGAGACGACCAGGAGATGAGGGACCACGATGCTGAAAAGAAAGGTGCAGCAAAGCTGTACACAGATTCAAAACGTGGAGCCAAGTACTCAGACATCATGCCAGGAGATAATGTTCTAGTGAGGCATGAAACTGGTGGTAAGCTAAACACACCTTATTACCATCAACCCTATACTGTCGTATCCAGAAGTGGCAGTATGGTGACAGTCAAGTCTCCGACTGGAGTCCTGTATAAGAGAAATGTATCAGGTGTAAAAAGGTACCAGTCCAGAGATACATCAAGCGAAGAGGTTGAAAGGCCAATACGAGATGCTGAAACTGAGAGACCTGATGATGTTCCAGAGGCAGTTACCAGCACTCCCGATGAAATGACTAGACCGCCAGAAACACCCGAAGCCGTGGCGAGCAGTATTTCCGACGCCGAGAGTGAACAACCGAGAAGCGACGACAATATCGCAGGCAGGCCGAAACGAAACCGGAAAGTGCCCAAACAATACGAAGATTTTGTGCCATAGTTTTAATAAGAACTTTGGGACAGTATTTAATCTTATATCATAAAGTGCATGTATGAGTGCTGTAGGAAGTAAATTTTATGTAGTTGAGTTATAGTATTACCATTAGTTACGATGTTTGTATGTTTCCGAGGGATATTGGTAAGTGAAGGTAAAGTTTATTTCTGATTAAAGGAGGGATGTCATGATAATGAATATGTATGAGATGTACCGGAAGTCACGTGGTATGAGAGAGAGATAAGAGCACAAGCAGGAGAACAAAGGAAACTGGAGAATAAAGACTTGGAGAAGTTTACCTGATAAAACTTGTGTTTAATGTTTTATTAACTTCACATTTCAGGCCACAAATGTGACAGAGGGTAGCTAATGTTACCCCACTATTTAAAAAGGGGGGGGTAGAGAAAAAGCGGGGAATTATCAGCCGGTGGGCCTTACATCAGTAGTGGGCAAAATGATGGAATCCATTATTAAGGATGTAATAGCGGAGCATATGACTAGCAGAGAAGGGATCGGACGGAGTCAACATGGATTTACAAAAGGTAAATCGTGCGTGACAAATCTATTGAAATTCTTTGAGATAGTGACAGGTAAAATAGATGGGGGAGAACCAGTGGATGTGGTGTACCTGGACTTCCAAAAGGCCTTCGATAAGGTCCCGCATAAACGACTGGCTTCCAAAATCAAGGCTCATGGGATTGGGGGCAAAGTATTGATGTAGATTGAGAACTGGCTGGGAGGTAGAAGACAGAGAGTTGGGATAAATGGCTCATTTTCTGAGAGGCAGGCGGTGACCAGTGGGGTGCCACAGGGATCTGTACTGGGACCACAGCTGTTCACAATTTACATCAATGATCTGGATGAGGGGATTGGATGGAATATCTCCAAATTTGCAGATGACACTAAGCTAGGAAGAGGGGGGTCAGGAAGCTCCAGTGTGATTTGGATAAATTGAGGGACTGGGCAGATACATGGCAAATGCACTACAATGTGGATCAATGTGAGGTTATCCACTTTGGTAATACAAACCGGAGGGCAGATTACTATTTGAATGGCAATAGATTAAGAGATGGGGAAGTGCAGAGAGACCTAGGGGTACTTGTACACCAGTCTCTGAAGGCGAGCATGCAGGTACAGCAGGTGGTTAAAAAGGCAAATGGTATGTTGGCCTTCATATCAAGAGGGTTTGAGTATAGGAACAAGGATACCTTACTGCAGCTGTACAGGGCCTTGGTGAGACCCCACCTGGAGTATTATGTGCAGTTTTGGTCACCTTATCTAAGGAAGGATGTTCTTGCAATGGAAGGAGTGCAGAGGCGATTCACCAGGCTGATACCTGGAATGGCAGAAATAACTTATGAGGATAGATTGCGCAAATTGGGATTGTACTCGCTGGAGTTTAGAAGATTGAGAGGGGATCTCATAGAGACCTATAAAATTCTGGCAGGACTGGACAGAATGGATGCAAATGGGATGTTTCCAAGGATGGGAAAATCCAGAACCCGGGGCCATGATTTGAGGATAATAGGCAAACCATTTAGGACCGAGATGAGGAGGAATTTCTTTACCCAGAGGGTGGTGAATCTGTGGAATTCATTGCCACAGAGGGCAGTAGAGGCAGGTTCATTAAATATATTTAAGAGGGAATTAGATCTATTTCTTCAGTATAAGGGTATTAAAGGTTATGGAGAGAAGGCGGGGATGGGGTACTGAACTTTAAGATCAGCCATGATCTCGTTGAATGGCGGAGCAGGCTCGAAGGGTCGAATAACCTACTCCTGCTCCTATCTTCTATGTTTCTATGTTTCTATATCTGACCAATCGTCTTCAGGAAAAATAAACACTAAATCACTCTCCCATTTAAGTTTAAATTTTTCCCAATCCAATTTATCCATATTATCTTGTAACAAATTGTACATAACTGAAATATAACCCATCTTTTGTACAGAGGAAATCAAAGACTTAAATCTCGACAAAGTAGGTAAATTCATCTCTCTACCCTAATTATCCTTTACCAAGGCTCTAAGTTGGTAATACACAAACAAAGAATTTAGAAATTTATCAAATCTCTCTCACATTTGATTAAAAGAAAGAAAGTGTCCCTCTTCAAACAATCCTGTATTGTCTTTATACCCTTTAAATCCCAACTCTTTAATTAATAATTTGGGTTTGGGGATCAAAAGATAAATTATCAATTTTAACTCCATTGAATGTTTAATAAGTGTCTCAAGTTTCCTCGATGCCAAAGTCTGTCGGGAAGTTCCGGGAAGAAGGTCTCAGGCCCGAAACATCGGTAATGTATCTTTACCTTCTAGCAACACTGTGAAACCAACAGAGTTCCTCCAGCATTTTTGTGTCTTTAACTACACACTCATAGCATGTGCCGACTTGCATTTTGCACTCCAGGAAGTTCCAGGGTCTAGTCTCCGTCCAGACCACACTGCCTGCCGCAAGTGTGCCCGAAGTGTGAAACAAGGCCATCTTTCTTCCTCCAGATCAGGAGAGAGTAGGGATTCAAATAGTAGACTGGATCAGCCATTATTTTACCATTTTTCACCATTTTACACTGGGATCAAGATGCCAAAATAATCTCCCTTCACAAGTTTCCTGCCTTTCTATTTAAATCTGCCACTAATCTCCCATATCATTTAGAGATTGATTAGCTGTACAGTTTTCAAACCCACTCACATTGCCTCATGGAAAAACTATTATTTCCAAATCGTATAACTTCCCTTTCAGGATTTCCCACTACAGTTGCTGATATATCTTCTGACCTCATGTTGAAGAAGATTCCTACACACAGATGAGTTAATGGCAAAAAGGCTTTCATTCTGCAGTAGAATGTGTAACTGTCTGCTCATCTGGTGTTGCTTAAGTTAATGAGAATATCCTACAAATGGACAGTCTACCATTACCCACACTGAGTCCTGAAGCATGGTTTCACCTTGAAATGTCCACTGTTTCCTTTCATGAATGCTGCCTAGCTCGCTGAGTTTAAGTGTGGATGTAAGCGTAGACATACAGCATGGTAACAGGCCATTTTGGCACATGAGTCTGTGGCGCCCAATTAACCTACAATCCCCGTACACTTTGAAGGGTGGGAGGAAATTGGAGCCCCCGGGGAAAACCCACATAGACATGGGGAGAACATGCAAACTCCTTACAGAAGCACGAATTTTTGAAACACGGTCCCGATCTCTGGTGCTATAACAGCATTGCGCTAACCGCTAGGCCAACCATGCAGCCCAGTGTTTCTCCAGCATTTTTATTTCTGCTCTTTAAACCCAGAACAAATCTTTCCCTAGAAGTGCTGGAGAAATTCAACAGGCTAAGCAGCGTCTACAGAACGTATAGGGACATTTCAGGCCTGAGCTCTTCATCAATGTACGGGCAAAGGACAGGCAGGCTCCTGGATAAGAAGGTGGAAGGAAACGAGGAGAGAAGGGAGGAAGGAGCAGGGGGAGTAGCACAGGCTAACTGTTAAGAGGTCATAGGCAGGGTAGAAAAAAAGCTGAGACGTGATGGGGAGGGTAGGAGAGGATGTAACGGCACCAATTTACCGCAGCTAACAAACAAATAAAGAATACACTCACTCACTTCTTTCAGCACACCGAGAAGTCTACTTTCTTTTATTATCCATTCGACACAACATTCCATTCTTAAAGCCCCAAACACCTTTATACAGATGCTTAACACACCTGCACATGTGCACTATTTACCCCTGCGCGTTGCATCGCTTATGTTATCAACAGCGGCCAGCAACGCTCCCAACGAAGGAAAGTACATGACCCCCAACAAGGGAAGAGAAGGGGTTAGGAGCTGGAGGAAAGAAGACAGGGAACAGAGGAAGAGAGAGAGTCGAGGAAGGGGTTTAATGGAAATTGGAGTTCAATGTTAATGCTTTCTGGATGGGGAGTGGCCAGATGAAATATAAGGTGTTATTCCTTCAATTTATGGGTAGCTTTGGTTTGGTAGTGCACGAAACCATGGACAGACATGTCTGTGAGGAAATGTGGAGGTAAAATGGTTGGCCACCTTGCTATTGTGGGCAGTCAGAGCAAAGGAGCTCAACAAAATGATCTTCCATTCTGCATCCAGTTTCACCAATGGAGCACTTCTGTGAATTGCTTTTCAACTCAGAGTCTGCAGACTTACATATTTGAAACATTTCCCTGGCCCCACCAGGCAGTACAATCATTCCATTATACTTGGAAGTCTCAGTGGGCTTGACCCACTAATTGGCAGCGATTATTCCACCTCCCACCGACATGGGACCAGCTTTATTCCCAAGCAAGTGGTCAGAAGATGGCTAGCTTGGCAAGCCACAGTACCAATCCATCGATGTCCTGAAGCTAAGCACCCCAGTAATTGCTGGTCCACAGATCCAATGCACAAGATTAAGGGTTGATCTAGTTGAGATGGGCAAGTTATTTACAGAGTGGATGGGTTAGAAAATAAGTCATTTTCATGAAGTGAGTAAGGACCTATTTTTTTTAATGTGTTAGAGCAGGATATCAAACCAAGATGAACAATAAAAGTGGAGATCAGCCAAGATTTATCTGAATAATGGAACTGTCACAAAGGGGTGAAAGGCATAGTTTTGTTCCTATAAGCCTTCCTGTCTTACTCAGGACTCAAGCCCTGAAAATGTCTGTGTTTTGGTAAGTAGAATTGTAGTCTATGTGAACACAGTTTCAAAGTTATCAATGAGATTGTGACTTTTTACGAAGTATTTGCTATTTAATGTTCCATTCTTCTCAGTCATTTCAACAACAGGAAAAGATGCAAAACATGGCATCGCTAGGGCTTAAAGCTGTAAGTCTTTTGTACCCAGAATCCTGCTGTAATTATTCATGCATACAACGCTGGGATTGACTTCTAGTGCATCACACAGATGAGGACTGCACAAGCGACTGGCAGGGGGTAGGAAAGGGAAGGAGAATGAGACTACAGTCTGAGCATTCTTAAATTCCCTCCAGAAAAGGGCCTAGCAACTTTCCAATAGCTGGCACCTCGTAAATGGTGGCCCAGTGGCGCAAACGTCTCGTTCATTTCCGTGTAAAAATGTACTTGTCCTGCCAGCCTATTTGCATGCATGGGATATTATTGTTTCCAGCAAAAATGCTCTGTTGTGGAAAGTTGTAATCTTTAAGTATTCTGAATGTTCAGGATAAGATCCAGTTCTAATAGTAATTTAGTGGATCAGTAAAAGAGTTTGGATAAAGGCAGTGGTTCCAACAAAAACCACATTGGTTTAAATTGTGATGTGAAGCCTTTGGCTAATGGAACCGTGAAAGAAATGAAGTTCCATTCCGATGATCCAGTCAGCATGTGAGCTCACAAGTTTATGTTTCTAGCAATTCTTTTTTATCTTGGAATAAGAGTGGAAGGAATTCCACTCCTCATGGCTTGTCTGCCATTCAATTAGTTCATGGGTAACTTTGCAGAAATAACTTGGCCCCTTAACCCATTCTTGTCCTGAAAATCTACCAACCATACTTCAGAGACACACACGGGAGAAGACCAGCAAAGTCCACGTTTCCGTATAGTCCCTAGACATTTACATCATTCCATTGATGTAAATGAATATATCTGTCTCAGTCATGCACAAATTCAATAAATAAACCCTTTGAAGTGGAGAATTCGAAAAGATCTACAACTCTCTGCACTGATTTCCATTGTAAATGGCCGCTTCCTTTCCCTGAGTGCCTAATTCTAAACTTTACACTGGAGGAAACAATCGCTCAGCCACCCCATTTCAATTTGATCACCTCTCATTAATGATTGGAGGTCATTCACCTCCAGAAGCAGCCTCAGGCAGTGGTTCTCAACCTTTTTCTTTCCACTTTAAGTAATCCTTATACCATCAGTGCTCTGTGATGAGTAAAGGATTGTTTAAGGTGGTGTGTGAGTGGGAAGGGAAGGTTGAGAACCACTGCTCTGGGCCCAATAGTTGCTGAAATATTTTGCTTGAGAAAAATTGTCATTGGCCCATTTCGTTTGGAGTTCTGAAACCGTGCACATAACGAGTCAATGAGGTACAATTTTCAACCTTTTTCTTTCTACTCACAAAGCACCTTACCTCACAAACCCTTACTGATCACAGAGCACCTACTGCATAGGGAATACTTCAAGCGGTATGTCAGTGGAAAGGAAAAAGGTTGAGAACCACTGGAAGGAACCTTTGCTTCATAGACTCCAAGCCAAGTGTACCCATTTTTAGGTTCACACATTACTTCAAATTAGGACTTACTAAAGCTCTGCAGTGCACCACCAAGATTTTCTCACTTTTGCATTCCAACCCCTTTGCAATAAACACTAAGCTGTCATGTTATGTCCCACAGTTTGCTCTCCTTCCATGATTTCTTGCTGTGTCATTGGTCTATTGATCTATATTTTGCCTCTGAAACTGTTTTAAACTTTAGTGTTGTATTTCAAATCAACTAAAACACGGAATTTTGAAATAAAAACACAAAGTACTGGAGAAGCTCAGCAGGTCAAACCGTGTCCTTGATGCAACAGAACTGACCGGGCTTGAGCCCTTCATCAGAGTAAATGCTGGCAACTGTCTGAACAAAAGTGAAGGGGGGGGAGGGGGAAGGAGGGATAGAAGAGGCAGGAGATGATAGGAGGAGAAAGGAGGGAGGGGACAGCAGCCATGTGGGGGCAGGGGTATGGCTGGGCTGGGTGGGAGAAAGAACTGGAAAGACAGGAAAAGCGGGGAGGGGAAAGAAAAGGCGAGCAAGTTTGATCAAAAGCAGTAAAGTCAGTGATCATGCTATGTGGCTGGAGGGTGTCCAGACAGAAAATAAGGTGGTGTTCCTTCAATCTACAGGTGGTCTGGTTGCCTGCCTGTCTGGCATCGGACTTGTCAGTCACCAACGAGCCTGCAGCAGACGTGGACATACCCCTCCATAAATCTTCGTCCGCGAAGCCAAGCCAGAGAGAAAGAGAAGGTCTGGTTGGGACAGTACACAAGGCCATGGACAGACTTGTGAGTGCGGGAGTGTAACTCACAACTGAAAGATCACTATTTGTGTAGTTACATTTTATCTTCTTTCTTTGGCTTGGCTTCGCAGATGAAGATTTATGGAGGGGTAAATGTCCACGTCAGCTGCAGGCTGACATTTTATAGCAGTATGCAATCATACTGCTATTGGTTTTTCCATTACTTTTTCTTTTGTGAGGTGAGTAAGTTTCAAATCATTCCCAGAATTAGGCTTTGGCCCCCATTCTATTTCTGCAACACTATTCTCTCCTCTGCAATGAAGGCTGATACACTTTAATGAAACAGCTATGTTGTGGTGATATGGCTGTATGCACTAGCTGGTCCGCCCTCCAGGATTTCCCTGCCTTGATCCTACCCATGTGACCCTGGGTCATAAAGGTCGAGTCCCCTCTCCTTCCCACTCATTTCCTAGCCTAGACCCGGGCCAGCAGTCTCTTGCTCAATAAAGTCTAACATTCCCCTCAGTCTTCTGTCTGCATCATTATTGGGGTGACCAATAGCGCCCAACAATTTATTAAGCAAGATTTTAGAGCTCTCCAGTTATGGAGAAATTGCTGCACCCTGAAAGGCTGGAGGTAGACCAACAAGTCCTGGTGCATCAGAGCGTTTCGAGCAGTGGGTGAACTGTTTTAATAATTTCCTTGACGCCGCTGCAGAGGTGGTCGACTCAGATGAAAAGAAGCTCAAGATCCTTCAAGCATGAGTCAGCCAGAAGGCCTACCTGACCATCCAAAGCAGCGCGACCTACACTGAGGCGATGGCTGAGTAGCGGGAGCTATATAAACCCAAGGTGAACTCGGTTTACTCCCGTTACTTGCTGGTGTCCTGGAACAATAGTCTGATGAGTCTGCTGAAGAGTTCGTCTGATCTCTGGTCACACTGGGAAGAGACTGTTTGGGGGTTCTCATAGGCCTGGGCATGATATCGCTGAACCAGTGCATGGAAGAGCTGATCAGAGGCGCCTTCGTGTCAGGGTTAAGGTCAGACTACATCCGGCAAAGACTCCTTGAGGAAGACCCGCACCCTCTCAAAAGGGCTATCAAACTGGTCAGAACTCTGGACTCAGCCCAGCACCAAGTGGTGTTGATCGCGGGCAGAAGCGGGCCAACTGTGTATGTTCCACCATGAGGGCCATCGGGACTTAACGTCAGACATCAGCGACCCGACCGCGGCCGCAATCATGCCGACCCCATTGTCGAGATGCAACTTCTGTGAGCAGACCAGGCATGCGAGGCGCCTCTGCCCCACGAAAGGAGTGACGTGCTTGGGCTGTGGAAAGAGGGGCCACTATCTAAAGGTCTGCATGTCTCGATCGCAGCCAGCGAGCAGTGCGTTGTGTGTCCCTGAAGAACTTCCGGCACTGACCACATGCGTGGTGGGGGGAGCGCCATCTTACCAGCCATCACTCCCAACCTCGGCACCTCAGCCTACTAATATAGTGATCTCACTTCCGGCTGCCTCGACTCCACTTCCGGCTTCTTCTTCATCCGATGCTGCATGGTCAACATGGAGGACGACATCTTGGGCGAGCCTCCCCACCGACGATGACGATGAAGGAATGCCGCTCCTCGCTTCAGTGACACTGAACCAAGCCAGACCTCACCCGATCTCAAACTCAATGATGCAGATCGAGGTGAATGGACATAAAACTAACTGTCTTTTTGATAGCGGCTGTATGGAAAGCTTCGTACACCCCTATGTGGTCCAGAGACTCTCCATCCCGCTCCGACCCATGACCGAGATGTTTTCAAAGGTGGCTAAGGACCAACAGATGAGTATCTGGGGGTATTGTGTAGTGTCACTGATAGTTGGTGGGGAATGTTATAACGGCTTTGTGTTATTAATCATGCCCTGCCTCTATGCACCGATCCTCCTAAGCCTTGACTTTCAGAGTCAGTTTAGGAGTGTGATGATGGCGTTCAAAGGGTCCCAGCCACCAGTGACCATTTTCAGTCCACAGCATTTGGGTGTCCATCCCCAACTGGATAGCTAGACCCCGTTACCGTCCTGTGGCCCCGGCATCCAATCTCCGACACCGTCCAATGGTATTGGCACTCGGTCCCCGGCACCATCCAGCGGTCCCGGCACTCAGTCACCGACTATGACCTGTGGCCTCACCACCTTAAGGGTGCCCCTTCCGTCACCCCGGATTGCAAACCCTCGCCACCAAGAGTCGGCGCTATAGTTCGGAGGATATGCAATTTATCCAGGCTGAAGTCCAACGACTCCTAACGGAGGGGATCATAGCCCCTAACACCAGCCCCTGGAGAGTACAGGTCCTCATGGTCAGAGGGGCTGGCAAGCCCTGGATGGTAATTGACTATAGTCAAACCATCAACAGCTTCACCCATCTGGATACGTACCCGCTCCCCCGTATAGCCGACTTGGTCAATAAGGTTGCCAAATACAGAATTTTTTCAACTATTGACCTCAAGTCGGCTTACCACCAACTCCCCCTCTGTTTGAGCGATTGAATCTATACTGGATTCAAAACCGACGGGAAACTCTTCCATTTCCTGCGGGTGCCCTTTGGTGTTACTAACGGTATTTCTGCTTTCCAGAAAGTAATGGACCAGATGGTGGAAGAACACGGGCTGACAGCAACATTCCCCTACCTCGACAATGTCACCATTTGCAGCCATGATCAGCAGGACCACGACGTAAATCTCGCCAAGTTCTTGCGTACAGCCAAGTTACTTAACTTGACGTACAACGAGGACAAGTGCGTGTTCAACATGGAGCGCCTGGCTCTTCTTGGATGTATCATGGCACATGATGTCATTGCTCCCGACCCTGACCGCATACGACCCCTTCTGGGACTCCCTGTCCCGAACACCCTGAAGGCACTGAAAAGATGCCTAGGCTGTTCTCATATTACGCGCAGTGGGTGCCCAACTACACTGATAAGGCCCATCCCCTAATTCGGTCAACCACATTTCCACTATCGGCCAAGGCCCAAGCTGCTTTTAATCAGATCTGTGGGAACATCGCATGCTGTGGATGAGTCCGTCCCCTTCCAGGTGGAAAGCGATGCCTCCGACTTCACACTGGCCACCACATTAAACCAGGCAGGGAGGCCGGTAGCACTTTTTTCCCGCACCCTCCATGGCCCCAAACTCTAGCACTCCTCTGTCGAGAAGGAGGCGCAAGCGATCGTTGAAGCAGTGCGCCACTGGTGGCACTACCTAGCCAGTAAAAGATTTACCCTGTTGACTGATCAGAGGGCAATGGCCAAACAACGGGGTAAAATCAAAAATGACAAGATTCTGAAGTGGAGGATTGAGCTATCCACCTACAACTATGACATCTTGCACTGGCCAGGTAAGCTCAACGATCCCTCAGACGCCCTATCCTGAGGGATGTGAGCTTGTGCGCATCTCAACCATTTCCAAGTCCTGCACAACAGTCTGTGTCACCCCGGAGTTATGAGGTTGTATCATTTTATCAGGTCAAGGAACCACCCGTACTCTGTCAAGGATGTCTAGTCCACAACCAGATGCTGCCAAATCTGCGCCCCCAGTTCTACCGGCCAGAAAAGGTACACATCATCAAGGCCACTTGCCCCTTCGAATGATTCAGTGTCGATTTCAAGGGCCCCCTCCCGACCACAAATAGGAACACCTACTTCCTGACAGTTTTTTAGGTTCCCCTTTGCAAAACCCTGCCCGGATATGACCTCAGCCACGGTCATCAAGGCCCTGAGCACTATCTTCACTCTGTTCAGGTACCCCGATTATATTCATAGTGACCGGGGGACCTCGTTCATGAGTGAGGAGCTGCGTCAGTACTTCATGACCAGAAGTATAGCCACCAGCAGGACCACCAGTTATCACCCGAGAGGTAATGGCCAGATGGAAAGAGGGAACGACACCGTCTGGAAGGCGGTGCTCCTGGCCCTAAGGTCCAAAAACTTGCTAGTGTCCCGCTGGCAGGACGTGTTGCCCAAAGCCCTCCACACTATCCAGTCATTACTCTGCACCGTTACTAACACCACCTCACATGAACGCCTCTTTTCCTAGGAGGTCAGTGAATGGTTCTTCCATTCCTCCTTGGCTGACATCCCCAGGGCCGGTTCTCCTTCGGAGGCACATCAGAGGCCATAAAATAGATCCACTGGTTGAAGTGGTACACCTCATTCATGCAAACCCCAGTATGCATTTATGAGGTACCCGGACGGCCACGATGACACTGTGCCCATACTAGACCTAGCAAGGGCTGGAGACCCAGAGGCTGCCTTGCCAGCTGCTGAGCACGCCGCGAACCCGATGGTGCCACATCCAAGCACAGGCCTGGAGTCCGAGCCACCTACTTTGCAGCGGACATCTAGGCTCCTACCCTTCCTGCAGCTGTGAAGGACCCCCCAATACTCCAGAAGTCTACTTCCAGCATCCCAACCCCCACAGTGCCATACTGACACACCGGTTCCCCGGCAGTCCGGTCCAGTAGACGGAGGAGGCCGCCTGTGTGGCTCAACCTCTAGCTGGTGGGGGGCTCCCGCTTCTTCAACCTGGTTGTTCTTTAATTGTTAAATATTTCTGTATTGCTCTTTTATTGTATCCAGGTTTTGTTGTTACCGGTGGGTTCTTTTTTAAAAAGGGGGAGTGAATGTGGTGATATGGCTGTATGCACGCTGGCCAGCCCTCCAGGGTTTCCCTGCCTTAGCTCCTACGCATCAGAGGCCCCGGGCCATAAAGGTCTAGTCCCCTCTCCTTCCCGCTCATTTTCCTAGCCAAGACCCGGACCAGCAGTCTCTTGCTCAATAAAGCTTATCGTTCCCCTCAGTCTTTGTCTGCTTCATTATTGGGGCGACCAATAGTGCCCAACATATGTCTTTATTATCAACCCTCACATAACGGTCTGCACAACGCTATTATAGCGCCAGTGACCTGGGTTCAAATCCAGTGCTCTCCCCACATCTGCATGAGTTTCCTCCGGTTGCTGAATTTTCCTCCCACCCTTCAGAAACGGGGTTTGTGGATTCATTGGTGTATTTGGACGGCACGGGCTCATGGGCCAGAAGGCCCTGTAACTGGGCTGTACTGTATCCCTAAATTAAAAAATATATATACAAATTTTCCTTTCATTTCCTCACTGGCTTCCACATTTATTTTTACTTTACATTGTTGCACAATTTCTTATAATCTTTGCTCTACTACTTTGTTATATACCTTGATGAAGGGCTCGAGCTCGAAACGTTAGTGATGTATCTCTACCTTTGCTACATGAAGGCACTGTTTGACCTGCTGAGTTTCTCCAGCAATTGTGTGTTTTTATTACACTACTTGTTCACCGTATCCTCTCCTTGTCATTCTTCCAATTATTTACTGCTGCAGTCTAAAGTATCCAAGTTTTCCGCTTTACCATACTGCTTAGGAGCACAGTAAGATTATTTCTTCAATATAATTCTAGCTTTAATCTCCTTTGTTTACCAGGAGTGACACATCTTTCTCATGGGGTTTTTATTTATGTGTGTGCATTCATTGAGAAATTTTAAAAATTTACTTTAGTAATTGCTTTTCTAATAGTAAGCAAATTTTAAATGCTCCTTTCGCCTTTGGAAAACCCCTTTAATTTTCTTTGCCAATCTTTGAGAAGATTTGACTGAAGTTCCACATTTTAGAGGACCTGCATTTAAGATGAGGTGGGGTTGGAGTTTAAAGGAGTTGTTTGGAGCAGTTTTTTTTTAATGCAGGTATCTGGAACAGGGTACTGCAGTGATAATGAAAGCAATTACAAAAATGACATTTAGGAGTCTTCTAGATAGACACGCGAAAATGCAGGGAATTGAGAGATGTGTATCGTGCAAGCAGCAGATTTTCGTTTAAAATGGGATTGTGCACCTGCATTGTACTGTTTTGTATTCTATATTCTATTTACAACCAAGGAGGCCATTCCACCTATTGCATCTGTACAAATCAGTAGATCAACCCAAAGAGAAGCCTAATAGCTTGAATATGTTCTTGGGGAGCTAAGCAGACTCAGGCCTGGTCATTTCTTGCAGGGGAGACCACCAGGTGCTGTAGGTTTCTGTGAGGGGCACTGAACAAAAGCGGTGACTCTCTGTCTGCCTTACAGTAGACAAAAGTTAAAGAATTTCATGTATGTTAGATTCTAAATGTAGTATTAGGTGTCAATAATGGGGCCTTTACCCATTCCTTGCAGAATATACAGAATTCCTTTTCAAGGACACATACAATAATTCCATTGTTCTTCCACCCTTCAAGAGAAATAATGTGTCCTCTTCTCCCCTCTAACCCTCAACCAATTACCTTATGTATTTGCCTCCTAGCTTTTGACCCCAACATTAAGGGAATTGGGTTCCTTCCTGGAGGAGTGGGAATGGTGTGATTACCCTGAGAGGTGACATAGATTTCATGGGTCAAATGGTCTCCTTGTCATAAGGAAATATATTCCTCACCACACAAAAATAAATGAAATTTTAGTTTATACCCTGCTTAAGCTAAAATTTATATCTTGTCTCCGTACACCAGCATTGAATTATACCAACGTATCTTTCTACATTGTAATCATCAAAATTATGCCTGGGAGCTTTCAGAAATAGAACACTTTCCAGCTTTGTATAATGGTGTCAGGATCAGGAAAAAGCCATTTTGGTCAGGCATCATTCAGTCCTCTCTATCCCAGGATAATCTCTGTCGAATAGCCACCCCTCCATGTTACTGTTCCTTTCTTATGTCAATGACGCTGCGGGTCAAACCACTTCCTGCCTGATCCATCTGGTGTTGAAAGTGCACTCAGTTTTTGAGGTGACAGGTCCCTGCCTCAATCTGCTTCATTATTCAAAGTTTATTCTGTAATCTTCATGCTTAGCTTCTCCCTTTAAAAATAAAATGACCCTTTGCTCCATATGCAGTTGAACAGAAATGAAAAGTCACAGTTGGTCAATATTATACACTATTTCTTGTTGTTTCCTGTCAGTGTTCAGAGGATCACAGGGAGAGACTGTGTTCATTTCCAACATTCAATCTGCATGATCTGATGGCGGCATCAGGTGAAACCTGATCTGATGTTTGCTTACCAGTTCTCTAAGATTTTAACACAACATAAAAAAGATCCACGACATCACAACACCTCTACAGTTGGCGGTGTCTGGGGGGGCTCTCAGTTGGTCATGGAGGGCCGCAGCGCACCCAATAGGTCTGGAGAGACACACTTTAGCAAAGCGGCCTTTCTTGTCGCCTCGGGAGCAATGTGAGTTCCTCGCGGGGCATTTCTTTCGGGGGTGTCTGTCCAACCCACACCGGGACCCGCAGTACTTACAGCCGCTGACTGCATTGGCAGTGGCGATCATCTCTTCCATGTGAGGCCCCTCCGCAACTGCTGTCATTGGCATCGACCAGGCCGGAGGTTGGGGGAGTCGAGTATCAAAGGCCTCTACATGGTGAGCTGCAGCTTCTAGGGACACCTACCCACTGCCCCGCATCGCCAACATGGTCATTGAGATAGCCCAGTACAGGATTTTCTCCATGACTGACCTAGTCGGCCTATCATCAGCTCCCCATCTATGCCAAGGATAAACCTCATACCACCTTTGAGGTAGACGGGTGGTTCTACAATTCCCCCAGGTTCCTTTTAGGGTCACAAATGGGGTCTCCATGTTCCAGTGGGAGATAGACCAAATGATAGACTGGCACAATCTAAAAGCGACCTTCCCATTCCTGGACAATGTCACCATCTGTGGCCACGACCAGCAGAACCGCAATGCCAACCTGAAGAGATTGCTCCGAATGGCTGAGGCGCTGAACCTCAACTACAATAGGGAGAAGTGTGCGTTCAGCACTACTTACCTCGCCATCCTGGGGTACATCGTGGAACATAACGTCATCAGTCCCGACCCCGAGCGCTTGCATCCACTAAAGGAACTGCCCCTCTCCCACACACTCAAGGCTCTCCGCAGGTGCCTAGGGCTCTTCTCTTACTATTCCCAGTGGGTCCCCCACTTCTCGGACAAAGTCTGTCCACTGGCCCAAGCCACCACCTTTCCCTCCCCCCCCCCACCGAGTCACAAGTGGCCTTCACCCACTTCAGACAGGACATTGCCAATGCCACGATGCATGCTGTGGGCAAGACCACCCCATTCCAGGTGGAGTGCGATGCCTCTGACATTGTCCTCAATGCCACCCTCAATCAAGGGGGAAGATCCTTGGCCTTGTTTCTCCAGGACCCTCCACAGTTCAGAGTTCAGGCACTCCACCATCGAAAAGGAAGCCCGGGCGATCATGGAAGCAGTCCGCCACTCGTACCGCTACCTGGCTGGCAGAAGGTTTACCGTTCTCACAAACCAGCACACGGTTGCATTCATGTTCAGCACCAGCCACAGGAATTAAATCAAAAATGACAAGATCTTGCACTGGAGAGTCAAGCTGGCCACCTTCAGCTACAACATCCAATACAAACCGGGGAAGCTCAATGACTCCCCCGACGCCCTGTCCCAGACCTGCACCAGTGTGCAGTCCGAACAGATTCAGTCGCTGCAAGACACCTTCTGCCACCCGGGTGTCACATGCCTGTACTATTTTATTAAGTCCTGGAACCTCCCCTTCACTGTCCAAGAAGTGCGGACCATGACTGCATCCTGCAGAGTTTGTGCGGAGTGCGCTTCTTTCACCAGCCACAGACCATGTAGACAAGATCACTCGGCCCTTCGAGCGACTCATCGTCAACTTCAAGGGACCACTGCCTTCCAAGAATAAGAATAAGAATAAGAATGTCTATTTCCTCTTGGTCATAGACGAATACTCCCATTTTCCCTTGACAATCCTTTGCCCTGACACCTCCGTTATCTGCCCTGACGCAGATCTTCACCATGTTTGGATACCTGGCATTCATCCACAGCGATCGGGGGGTCTAGCTTCATGAGTGAGGAGCTGCACCAGTACCTGGCGGTGCGAGGCATTGCGCCTAGTCACACAACTAGCTACAACACCATGGGCAACAGGTCGGTGGAGTGCGAAAATGGGATGATCTGGAAGGCAGTCCTCCTGGCTCTGAGATTGAAAGGCTGGTCTATCAATTATTGGCAAGAGGCCCTTCCCGAGGTGCTCCACGCCATATTGTCACTCTTGTGCTCGGCTACCAATCAGACCCCTCACGAATGCCTTTTATCCTTTCCTAGGAAATTGATGACTGGCATCTCACTGCCAGCATGGCTGATGTCTCCGGGACCAGTACTCCTCCGTAAACACGCGAGGACCCACAGATCTGACTCTCTGGTTGAGCAGATGCTCTTCCTCCATTCAAACCCAAACTATACCTATGTCAGGTACCCCAATGGACATGAGGACACTGTCTCAACCAGGGTTCTGGCACCTTCTCACCCTGGGCACCCCTGGCCCACTCAGGATTTCCCAGGAGCTGACCACTTCCCTCCGCCTCTCTAGTGGGCCCCACTCCTTGCAGACTCGCCCCATACCTACGTCACCTTGCTGCCAGACACCATCCTCCCCACACCGCCGGCTGACCCGGCCACCCTGGACCCAGCAAACCCTAAGCAGCCCTGTCCCTGCCAACCAATGACCAGGAGCCAGCCCTGCAACAGTCTCAGAGGCACAGATGACCTCCAAACTTCCTGAACTGCTAAATACTACCCAGTGCCAAAGGATATCTCCCCACCAGTACTCATTTTAAAGAATGAGGTGAATGTGGTGATATAATCACAACACTGGTTGCACTCCTACCAGCCTACTACAGGGGGCAACCATTGTACCTGCAGGTAGGCAACCTGTATATAGACTCAAGCCGGCCCCTGCAGGGGTCATTCGGGCATGTGGAGCCAGCAAAGGAGAGCTAGGCACACGTGGAGCCAGCAAAGATATTAAGACTGGTGTGTACAGAGTTTGATCTGATGAAAGTCTGTAGTACAGTCTTCTCGCGTTTTGTGTTTGCTTGATGCACCACAGGACATCACAGAGGTAATTATGAAAGATCTATCTGCATCAGTGGATGGCCAAACTCCATTTTAGTGGGAAAGATGAGGTGAAAAGGCTAGGTCTCCTTATTTACCACAGGTGCAAAACTCTCCAGATGAGGTCTGCTTTGCTGTGAATAGGTTACACAAATGCAGAAAATCATTTACAGAATTGTCTTTCCTGTTCATGGGACTTAGTTTTGCAGGTTCTCTGTGCAATGATAGATTACTAGTGATCCTCCTGACCACTAGAGGGAGTAGAGACAAGTTTGTTGCAGCTTCGGTTTGGTTCAAGATGAATGCCTCCACGCATGGCCGTGTGTGCTCTTTAGCTAATTAAGTATAGTTGTTTGAAAAGAACCCAGGTTTATTCACTACAATAAAAGAACCATCATACCCTACACTAAAATTATGACCGCTGTTCAAAATTAATCACATTTTGTTTTATTGTCGAGGAGGACATGCAAATCCTTCCTTGTCTCACAAATATTTGCGAATCCAAAACAAAATGCATCCATAAAATACATGGCCTTTATATTGTGCGCTCTCTTTGCCAGTGGTTAGCAATGCAGGAAAGCTTATTTGGATCAAAATAATAGTTTAGCTGAATGATACATGGTGAATGGCACATCCTGTCTTATATGACAGGAAGTCGTCCCACGACAAAGCCCACACTCCTGTGGGTGGTTTGTCAGTATATTTTCAGATTATTCAGAGTGCTGGCAGCAGGAAAACATTTTAGACCTCAATTCACTCTCACCTATAGGAGTGAATAGTTTAATGATGTGTAAAAACAATCCACAGAAGAGAAACCTAACCTGTGCATTTGGGGAATTTATAAAATGAATATTAATTGGATCATTATATCCTCAGCCCTGGTACATTTTCTGCTGTGTTTAACAAAGCCTTAAGTGGTATTTTTCCAGGAGAATTCAATGGGAATACGTATGTGGGCTATACATTGCACAACCCTGTGATATTGAGAGAAATCAGCACAATTCCAGTTGAGATTAAATATCTTGGACTGGATTTCTGATCTTTATGATTCATTTATTGACTTAACCTGAAAAAGGAATGCAAACCATGCATGGAGATATTTCATGGCTCTGAATAAGGATGTTATTAGTTCAAAAGGGGAAAGTTTAGGGGGAACATTAGGGAGAACTTCTTCACACAGTGAGTGGTGAGAATGTGGAAGGAGCTGCAGGATGAAATGGTTAATGCGGGCTCCATTTTAACATTTAAGAGGAATTTGGACAGGCACACAGATGGGAGGGGTTTGGAGGGCTATGGACTGGGTGCAGGTCAGTGGGACCTGGCAGAAAAATAGTTCAGCACAGGCCAAAAGGGCCAAAGGGCCTGTTTCTACACTGTAATGTTCTTTGGCTCTATGGTTCTAAGTCTAACTGCAATGAGTTGGATACCAGATAGATGCTCCCCTCCAGTGTATTTCTGTCAATGTGGTTCACTGTCAAAGAGACAGATGGATCATGAAGTTAAATTTACCCTCACAATTAGGCATAAAAGACCACAAGACATTATTCTTAAAAAGGCCTTAGAGATTCAGAGTCTCCTGGGCAATATTTATCTCACTAACAATGTCACTGAAACAGATTATCTGGTGTCATTGCTGTTTGTAGCATTCTGTCGTGTGAATGTTTCATTTTCTACTTCTCAAGTGAGACAGCTTTCTAAGAGTTCATTCATTCTTCCATTGTCTATCAAGGTGATGGTGACCTGAGATTATGGAATTTTTAAATTAAATTTTATATTCAAATTTAAATGTAATCATACATACATTCATTGGGGCAGAATGGTTGACGTAACGGTTAGCACAATGGCTTTACGGCTCCAGTGATCGGTACTGTGGTTCGAATCTCACACTGTCTGTAAGGAGTTTGTACGCTCTCCCCATGTCTGGGTGGGTTTTCCCCAGGGGTTCCCGTTTCCTCCCACCCTTCAAAACATACCGAGGGTTGTAGGTTAATTGGGTGTAAGTTGGGCGGCACGGACTCGTAGGCCGAAATGTCCTGTGACCATGCTGTATATATGCCTTGTCTAAATAACAGGCCCTTTTGGCCCAATGTCCCCCAATTACACCCAAGTGACTTACTACCCCTGGTACATTTTTGATTGTTGGGAGGAAACTGGAGCACCTGGAGGAATCATGAAATATAAAAATAGGGGCCAATGCTACGCTGTGCATTTTTCTTGACGTTGAAGAATATGCCTTTGATACACAGAATCCACTCTGTGAATGAGGGGACAGTTCTTCAGGCAGTGGGAGGAACCGGTTGAAGAGAAACTTGGCAATGATTTTCTTTGGGGCAGACAGGGAATGGTGGAATAGTGGAACTTGTCCTTCTTTGGTTGGTTCTTTACTGCATCTCTGAGATTCCCAGAATCCCCTCATCTTCCTGGAATTGTGATGGAAGCTTTTCACCTCTGTAGTTTCAGAGTTTACTAAAAAATGTCTTCTGAACAGAAGTTTGACAGGAATGAGAACAAATTTAATCCAAATAAGTTGCAGTATCATCAGCTCATTTGAAAAGGATGAGGTTCAGACTCAATATCGGCCAGATCAAGGTCCTCTACCCTACCCTCCAGCAACAAAGGCAGGCCACTTCCCATACCTCCCTGCAAATGTAGATATCAGTGATAAAACTCACCACCATCTACAAATGGAAGTCAAAGGTTATTGAAGGTGAAGACCTCAAATCTGGCACTAAAACATGGCCCACCATGCACAGGGACCCCTACCTTCCTTTACACTTTGAGACTGGGTTCCCCACAGATGGTGATCTCAATGGAAAATCGATCCACAAAGTCTTCCAAATTCACTTGAAGGGCAACATCAGCATTCCTGGCTCTGACCCTCTCCACTCTCTTCCCAGCATTGTGGCACAAGTCACACTGAGTCCCAAAACAGAGCTCTGTCTCGGAGAGGAGATTACTGAAGGGGTCAGAGAAAACTCAGCACCACCTCATAAAGGGACACTCATCCACCCCAATCAACCACCTCCTGCCCTGTCTGTTGATAGAGCCGGCAGTGCCCATATCGCCCACATCAGCTGCTTGAAAGCCCAGGGAATTGGTGGGGACCAACAAGTCATCATCTGTCCGATGGGAATGTCAAGGAAGAAGATGCAATCATGTGATCCAGCTTTGTTGAATAAACTATGAGAAGCTGGGAATTGGTTGGCCTCTGATCATTGTAAATATGTGAACTTCATGAGGCATGAGAATGTGCAGAAACCTGGAACTGGATTTGTTTCCCTGCAGCTTTCTATTGTATTCTGTTTGTCAGCTTTGAGTGAAAACATACTCACTGTGCTCTTAAAGATTGGATGCTGTCACTTATCAGCATTGGGCCCAATTTTGGCAGAGTTCAGCCCCAGCAACCCCGCTGCTGCTCATCTCTCTTACCAGCATTGTATTGGGGTAGGACAACAATGAAATGATGGTATTGTGACAGAGTATATAGAGGTGTTTGTGAGATAAATTGGGAAAGGTTTGTTGGAGCAGGTCACACACAAACACTTTAAAACACAGAATTTTTGCAGGAGCTTTTGCAGGAGTGCTCAGGGATTCATGGTGGATTGTCATTTGCCAAAAGGACAACCAATATAACAGCAGGCAGGTCTGGAAAACAGAACTTACTTACTGTCTGGAAGGTCATATGATCTTTATAGGCAGAGAGCAGAAAAAGCAGGCTTTGCTCTCAGAGTTGGAGAGTGAGTGAGAGAGAGAGAGAGAGAGAGAAGGCACTTTCAGGTGGGCAGAATACCCTGATGTAAAACTGTATATTCTACCCCAATGTGGCTGTTGGGAGGCCTCCTGAAAGTGCAGAACCTGGCCAGGAGGAGCACTTACCTAACCCTCCTCCTGTAGGTATAATCTTCGGCTCCGAGAATCACCCGTTGCACCTGAAAGCAGTGGTGGGACTAACGGTCCACAGTCCACGGGAGCCGACGTTCGCTCAGATGCGGCTCTCCTTCAGCTGGCACGTTCAGGTGACGGAACGGCGTCTTCTCCGCAGCCACCTGAACGTCCCAGCTGCACTCCCCCAGCTGCATCTGCCAGCGCATTATCTACGTCCGAGCACCTGAAAGTAGTTACAGACATCAGCTCCAGAGGGACAAACTGGCCAGCTTTGGAAGATGGCCTGGTCAAAGGAGAGGACTGGCTGTTTAGTGTTTCCCTTGAAATAGGAGAAACAGAAAGGAACTCTGTGATGACATGAAACAAGACAAACTCTCTAAAAAGCAACAAGAACCTTCCTGAGTGGTAACCATTTACCTGTTAAGCACCAAAGCCTGGTGAACTTTGTTAATGTTAACTTCTGTGACCCGTACAAGAATTGCCTGCAACCAGTGAGATTGGACTGTGAACCAAAGAACTTTGCTGAACTTACACACACATTACACAGATGTGCGCTTAGCATTAGAAGGGGGTTAAGTAGGTTAAATAGAGATAAGTTAAAGTTTGATTCTATTTTCTTGTTCAAAGATAATTAAAAGCAACTTTTCTTTAAGTTACCCTTTGTCGTGGTGCATATCTATTGTTGCTGGGTTTTGGGGTCCTCTGGGGTCGTAACAGTATATTTAGGGTTCTGACATCCACGCCAGCTGTGCAGAGTTAATGGAGGACATTCCAGCATCGAGAGTGATTATGTGAGATGATTGTGGTCCATTTAAACACAGGGATCATGTACTTGCTAGTTTGAAAGAAGCACACAGGTGGCAGTAAAAGACTCAACCTTTCTATATTGGCAACACCTCCTTTCCGATGGCTGAATAATGCATCCAGTTAAATCAGTTAATCGATTGCAGATTGTACTAAAACTAGCCCCTGCAACCCCTCAAAGATGTCTAATTTCCTTGATAAGGGCTTTAATTTTATTTCTTTCTAACAAATGTAAAACTGCTTTGAGAAACAAAACAAATCTATCTTTCTTTAGTTTTTATCTCATTTTATATGCTACCGGAAGGGGGAGGGGGAGGATTGATGGCACATCATATGCCCCACACCATTTCTTGCCCCACCTGCCCATGATGTGTCCCTGCCACAGTTGTATTAAACAAGCCAAGTCGTCAAGTTTGTTGACATCTGATTGTGCAAGTACAACCTGATGAAACAGTGTTCTCCGGTCCTAGGTGCAAAGCATGCAGACACATAGCACGCATGGAGACAAACAATACAGTTTCAGGACAAGTACTTCATATGTACAAATAAATAAATATTGTTTTGTAAATATGAGAGTCTTGGATGGTCAGTGTGAGCAGTTCCTTTGGTCATTCAGCATTCTCACTGCCTGTGGGAAGAAGCTGTTCCTCAGCCTGGTGGGGCAGGCTCTGTATCTCTCATCTGATGGGAGCAGCTGAAAGATGCTGTGTGCGGGCTGGAAGGGGTCCTCAATGATTTTGTCCACCTTCTTCAAACATCGATCCCAGTAGATCATGTCGATTGTTGTGGTGGGGGGGGGGGGGCGGTGTGGTTTGAAGGGAGACTCCCTGCCACTCTCATGGTCCTGCGGATTGACCTCTGATCCATTTCTGTGCAGCAACCCTACCACGCTGTGATGCAGCCGGCCAGGGCACTCTCCACAGAGCTCCTATCGAAAGTTGATGTAATGGTGGCCAGTAGCCTTGCCCGCTTCAGTTGAGAGATGGATCCTAGAATCCTCGTTTTGCTAAAGCATGTTTCTTATAATACCACAATGACTTGTACAATTTATTTGGTAACCATTAATAATGATCTAATAAGAGTGCAGAAGAGAGTCACAGGAATATTTCCCGTGTTAGCTTAAGATACAAGGAGCAATTGGTTAAGATGGAACTCTTTTTCATTGAGTGAAGGAAACTGAGAGGTTTAGAATATTATGAAAGCCAATGGATAGGGAAGATATTTGAAATTTCTTTCCCTAGAGTAGTAAAGTCTAAAACTAAAGGGCACAAATTTAATTTGGGAGAGGAAAGATTTAAAAGGGATTTAAGGGTCACGTTTTCAACATAGAGGGTGGTAGGTAGCAGGAATGAGCTGCCAGATGAAATGGTAGAGGTAAATACAATTACAATGTTTAAAGAAGATTTGGACAGCTACACCAACAAGACAGGTTTAGAGGGATATAGGCAAATAAGATTAGCACAGACAGATATCATGGTTGGCATGGACGAGTTGAGGCCAAGGGCCTGTTTCCATTCTGTGTAACTCTGTGAATCACTTATTTGAGGCTTGTATACCTTTAGAAAAAAAAGGTGCTTCTGTGAAAGCCGGCCACAAGGGAAGATGGATCAGAATCGGAATTTATTGTCATGAACACGTCACAAAATTTCTTGTTTTGCAGCAGCGACACAGGTGCAAATATTCCTCTAAATTACAGATTTTAAAAAATAAATTAGTGCAAAAAGAAGAGAAAGTGAGGTAATATCTGTGGTTCATGGTCTATTCTGAAATCTGATGGCAGAGGGGAAGAAGCTGTTTTTTATATGGCTGGGGGTTCATCTTCAGATTCCTGATGGTAGCAGGATGAAGTGGGCACAGCCTGGGTGGTGGGGGTCCTTGAGGACAGAGACTGCTTTCTTAAGTCACCGTTTCTTGTACTCTCTCAGTGAGTGTGTAACAGATATTTGGACACAAGAGTTTAGTACCCTTTCTGTGTAATCAAGTTTTTTTTTGCAGTGTGCCAAGTATGAAATAAGTTTGAAACTTTGTAAATAATTTTGACTGTGTGGTTATGCAAAACAGATGAAAAGGAATACTGGCTTGTATAAGATCCTTCCTGGCCTTGACCTGCACAAGAAAACAGCCAGTAGAAATGAACACAAATTTCTGTGATCCATCTAGTGACCTTGTCCAAATCCAAAATAACTTCCATTAGATGTGAGATCAATGTATAGAAAAAACACTGGGATCACTTTGCAGAGCAAGGATTGATTTCCTCTGCATAGTTTTACCCTTGTACACTTGAATCATTATCCATTATTATAAGTTCATGGGTACCTTTAAGCACTCTGCAACAAAACTCAAAACATGAGAAGACAAGCATCAGGCTGTGTGATTATTTAGAAAGAGCACCAGAAGCCTGCCAATAGCCTTACTCATGCATGAGCCAGTAGTTTAAGGAGATCAACGAATGATGAGGACAATGGGAGGGGAGAAAAGTAGATGAATCATGTCGGTGAAAATGAAGGTTTTAACCCGTGGGCAGCCCGATTAGCATAGCAGTTAGCACAAGGCTATTACAGCGCTCGTGACCGAGGTTCTCCCCTGGCTTGCTTGATTTCCTCCTGCCCATCAAAACGTATGGGGGCTGTATGTTAATTAGGGAATTTGGGTGGCACGGGCTGGTATGCCAGAAGGGCCTTTTGCTGTGCTGTATGTCTAAATTTAAATATAAATAAGCTCTGATGAATATTCAATCAGAAATTAACTGGAGGTTAACACAGATTTACCATATCTTTCTTTTCTTTTCTTTGGCTTGACTTCACGGACGAAGATTTATGGAGGGGTATGTCCACGTCTGCTGCAGGCACATTGGTGACTGACAAGTCCAATGCGGGACAGGCAGGTACGGTTGCAGCAGTTGCAAGGGAATATTGGTTGGTTGGGGTTGGGTGTTGGGTTTTTCCTCCTTTGTCTTTTGTCAGTGAGGTGGGCTCTGCGGTCTTCTTCAAAGGAGGTTGCTGTCCGCCGAACTGTGAGCCGCCAAGATGCACGGTTGGAGGCGATATCACCCCACTGGCGGTGGTCAATGTGGCAGGCACCAAGAGATTTCTTTAAGCAGTCCTTGTACCTCTTCTTTGGTGCACCTCTGTCTCGGTAGCCAGTGGAGAACTCACCATATAACACGATCTTGGGAAGGCGATGGTCCTCCATTCTGGAAACGTGACCCACCCAGCGCAGTTGGGTCTTCAGCAGCATGGATTTGATGCTTGCGGATTCTGCCAGCTCGAGTACTTCAATGTTGGTGATGAATGTTGAGGATGGAGCAGAGACAGCACTGATGGAAGCATTCTAGGAGCCGTAGGTGATGCCGGTAGAGGACCCATGATTAGGAGTCAAGCAGGAGTGTGGGTTTGACAATGGCTCTGTACACGCTGATCTTTGTGTGTTTCTTCAGGTGGTTGTTTTTCCAGACTCTTTTGTGTAGTCTTCCAAAGGCGCTATTTGCCTTGGCGAGTCTGTTGTCTATCTCTTTGTTGATCCTTGCATCAGATGAAATGGTGCAGCCGAGGTAGGTAAACTGGTTGGCTGTTTTGAGTTCTGTGTGCCCGATGGAGATGTGGTGGGGCTGGTAGTCATGGTGGGGAGCTGGCTGATGGAGGACCTCCGTTTTTTTTCAGGCTGACTTCCAGGCCAAACATTTTGGCAGTTTCCACAAAACAGGACGTCATGCGCTGGAGAGCTGGCTCTGAATGGGCAACTAAAGCAGCATCGTCTGCAAAGAGTAGTTCACGGACAAGTTGCTCTTGTGTCTTGGTGTGAGCTTGCAGGCGCCTCAGATACCATATAACCATATTACAATTACAGTATAGAAACAGGCCATCTCGGCCCCTCTATTTCGCACTAATTTAAATGATCTCCTCAACTCACACTAACCTGCACCCTGCCCAAAACCCTCCAATCCCCTCACATCCATACACCTATCCAACTTTTTTCTTAAATGACAAAATTGATCCTGTTGCAACCACCTCTTCCGGAAGGTCATTCCATTCAGCCACCACTCTCTGTGTGAAGAAGCTCCCTCTCATGTTACTTCTAAACTTTTGCCCTCTATCCCTTAACTCACAACCCCTCGTTCCAATCTCACCTACCCTCAAGGGGAAGGGCCTATTCACATCTACTCTATCAATCCCACACATAATTTTAAATACCTCTATTAAATCCCCTCTCAACCTTCTACACTCCAATGAATAAAGACCCAGTCTACTCAGTCTTTCTTTGTATTAGATACTGTAATCCAGGCAACATTTTAGTAAATCTTCTCTGCACCCTTTCTATGTTATTGATATCCTTCCTATAATTTGGGAACCAGAACTGCACACAGTATTCCAAATTTGTCCTCACCAATGTCTTGAACAGTCTTAACATTACTTCCCAGCTCCTATATTCTATGCTTTGATTTATAAAGGCCAGCATTCCAAAACCGTTCTTCACCACTCTATCCATGAGATTCCACTTTCAAAGAATGATGAACCATTACTCCATGATCTCTCTGTTTCTCTCCATTCCTCAATGCCCTCCCTTTCACTGCATATGACCTGTTTTGATTATTCCTCCCAAAAAGAAGCACTTCACACTCATCGATATTAAACTCCACCTGCATCTTTCAGCCCACTCTTCTAAGCAGTTCAAATCCTTCTGCAATCTCTGAAAAACATTTTCACTATTCACAACTCCCCTTATTTTTGTATTGTCCACATATTTACTAACCCAATTTACCACTTCATCATCCAAATCATTAATGCAAATGACAAACAACAAGGGATCCCTGAGGCACACCGCTTGTCACTGGCCTCCAGCCTGATGGACAGTTATCCACCATGTCTCTCTGGTGTCCATCTTCTAGCCACCGTTGAACTCATCTGACTATCTCAACATTAATACCTAGCGTCTGAACCCTTCCTTACCAACTTTCCATGTGGAACCTTATCGAAGGCCTTACTGAAATCCAATTAGGCCACATCTCCTGCACTACCCTCATCAACCTTCCTAGTCACCTCCTTAAATAATTCAACAACATTTGTCAAACATGACCTTCCCCGCACAAACCCATGTTGGGCGTCCCTGATCAGTCTCTGCCTCTCTAGACACTTATAGGTATTATCTCTAAGAATACTTTCCATTAGTTTACCCACCAGCAACATCAAACTTACTGGCTATAATTGCTGGGCCGACACCTGGAGCCCTTTTTAAACAGAGGAACCACGTTTGCGGTACGCCAATCCTGCGGCACCATGCCCCCCCCTTCTAGTGACTTTTGAAAAATCACTGTCAGTGATATATTTAATCCATCACTTGGTAATCATCAATTTTAAAACTCGCAAGAAAAGGATTTTTATAAGATTTAAAGGTTAAAAGTCTTTAAATTTGCCCTGATATAATTTTATATATTTTTTTGTCTTTGTTACCAAAAAAATTCTAATTAATATTTCTGCATTGTTTTAGAGCCAAAGCACTCATGAAATGAGAACAATATGGATGGATAAATCCTAATGAGGAGAAACTAAAGTAACAGGTCGGCATCTCGCCTACAATTTCCCAAGCGGTAAAGTGAATGGAAAGACCTCAAGTAGGTCAAGTGATCTACTTTCACTCCTTTGTCTGTTGTAAGAAACATCTGTTAAACCACACTTCAGAAGTTTCCAAAGAAACTTTTCAAAAACTCTAAGGAAAATATACATTTGTGACATCCTAATATTGCTGTTTGCACAATACAATCTATAGAACATATGCATTTAAGTCATCATCCTGAGAACATATCAGTTGAAGGTGTGAAACTTCAAATTAATTTTAAAAATATACTCATCCTATATCAATATTGATCATTCTGGAGAACATGGTGTTTATTATGCAGGAACATGGTAGGCAGGAACATGGTAGAAAGTGGGAGGCGGCGGCCCCAGTCCAGGCACAGGGTGAGCTGCGGCGGCCTCGGCCCCGGTCCGGGCAGTATGGACCGACCTAGGAGGGGAGGCAGGCCCCTCCAGCCCGGGTAAGAAACCTGCATAGGAGAAGGCCACTCCGATATAAAACCTACGACCCAAGGACCTCGCTGCCACGTCCCAGCTTGCTTGGCCACGGCACACGAACCATGGGTGTAAAGGGTGGGGCCAGTACTGCGCGCACTGCACTCCACCTAAAAGCTCCTTTGCGCAGGCCCGAGGACAGGTCCACGTCCTCCACCTCCACGTCCTCCCCCTCCACGTCCTCCCCCTCCACGTCCTCCCCCTCCACGTCCTCCCCCTCCACGTCCTCCCCCTCCACGTCCTCCCCCTCCACGTCCTCCCCCTCTACGTCCTCCCCCTCCACGTCCTCCCCCTCAAAAGATGCTCATAAACTCAAGCTAGCATGCTGGAACATCAGAACCATGCTAGACAAGGCTGACAGCCACCGACCTGAACGTCGGTCTGCCCTCATTGCACATGAACTCCTCAGACTTGACATCGACATAGCCGCTCTCAGTGAAGTCCGCCTGGCAGATGTAGGCAGCCTCCAAGAACACGGCGCGGGCTACACACTCTACTGGTCTGGCAAGCCTTCGGATGAACGACGCCTATCTGGTGTAGGCTTCACGGTCAAGAGCTTCATTGTCTCCAAACTCGAAAACCTTCCGACAGGCCTCTCGGACCGAATCACGTCCATGCGACTCCTCCTTCAAAACAAGCGTCACATCATCCTCATCAGTGTCTATGCTCCAACCCTCCAGGCGGAACCAGCAGAAAAGGACAAGTTCTACACCGACCTGCGCAACCTCATCCAACGCACCCCTACAGCCGACAAGGTTGTCATCCTGGGCGACTTCAACGCTCGTGTCGGCAAAGACTCAGAAACCTGGCCAGGAATCCTGGGCAAGCATGGCGTCGGCAAGTGCAACGACAATGGGCGCCTCCTGTTGGAGCTCTGCGCAGAACAGCGGCTTGTCATTACAAACACCCTTTTTCAGCAGAGGGACAGCCTTAAGACTACCTGGATGCATCCCCGATCCAAACACTGGCACCTCCTGGACTACATCCTGGTGCGAGAAAGTGACAAACAAGATGTGCTCCACACCAGGGTCATGCCTAGCGCGGAATGCCACACTGACCACCGGCTGGTTCGCTGCAAGCTCAACCTTCACTTCAAGCCAAAGCCCAGGAACAATAAAGCCCCCAGAAAGAGGTTCAATGTTGGAAACCTGCAGTCAGACGAAGCGAGAGGAAACTTCCAGGCAAACCTCAAAGCAAAGCTCGACGATGCAACCCGCCTCACGGACCCGTCCCCTGAAACCCTCTGGGATCAGTTGAAGACTACCATACTGCAATCCACTGAAGAGGTACTGGGCTTCTCCTCCAGGAAAAACAAGGACTGGTTTGACGAAAACAGCCAGGAAATCCAGGAACTGCTGGCAAAGAAGCGAGCTGCCCACCAGGCTCACCTTACAAAGCCGTCCTGTCCAGAGAAGAAACAAGCCTTCCGTCGCGCATGCAGCCATCTTCAGCGCAAACTCCGGGAGATCCAAAATGAGTGGTGGACTAGCCTCGCCAAACGAACACAGCTCAGCGCGGACATTGGCGACTTCAGGGGTTTCTACGAGGCTCTAAAGGCTGTGTACGGCCCCTCACCCCAAGTCCAAAGCCCGCTGCGCAGCTCAGACGGCAAAGTCCTCCTCAGCGACAAGATCTCCATCCTCAACCGATGGTCAGAACACTTCCAATCTCTTTTCAGTGCCAACCGCTCAGTCCAAGATTCCGCCCTGCTCCAGCTCCCTCAACAGCCCCTAAGGCTAGAGCTGGATGAGGTTCCCACCCTGGATGAGACATATAAGGCAATCGAACAACTGAAAAGTGGCAAAGCAGCAGGTATGGATGGAATCCCCCCAGAAGTCTGGAAGGCTGGCGGCAAAACTCTGCATGCCAAACTGCATGAGTTTTTCAAGCTTTGTTGGGACCAAGGTAAACTGCCTCAGGATTTTCGTGATGCCACCATCATCACCCTGTACAAAAACAAAGGCGAGAAATCAGACTGCTCAAACTACAGGGGAATCACGTTGCTCTCCATTGCAGGCAAAATCTTCGCTAGGATTCTACTAAATAGAATAATATCTAGTGTCGCCGAGAATATTCTCCCAGAATCACAGTGCGGCTTTCGCGCAAACAGAGGAACTACTGACATGGTCTTTGCCCTCAGACAGCTCCAAGAAAAGTGCAGAGAACAAAACAAAGGACTCTACATCACCTTTGTTGACCTCACCAAAGCCTTCGACACCGTGAGCAGGAAAGGGCTTTGGCAAATACTAGAGCGCATCGGATGTCCCCCAAAGTTCCTCAACATGATTATCCAACTGCACGAAAACCAACAAGGTCGGGTCAGATACAGCAATGAGCTCTCTGAACCCTTCTCCATTAACAATGGCGTGAAGCAAGGCTGTGTTCTCGCACCAACCCTCTTTTCAATCTTCTTCAGCATGATGCTGAACCAAGCCATGAAAGACCCCAACAATGAAGACGCTGTTTACATCCGGTACCGCACGGATGGCAGTCTCTTCAATCTGAGGCACCTGCAAGCTCACACCAAGACACAAGAGAAACTTGTCCGTGAACTACTCTTTGCAGATGATGCCGCTTTAGTTGCCCATTCAGAGCCAGCTCTTCAGCGCTTGACGTCCTGCTTTGCGGAAGCTGCCAAAATGTTTGGCCTGGAAGTCAGCCTGAAGAAAACTGAGGTCCTCCATCAGCCAGTTCCCCACCATGACTACCAGCCCCCCCACATCTCCATCGGGCACACAAAACTCAAAACGGTCAACCAGTTTACCTATCTCGGCTGCACCATTTCATCAGATGCAAGGATCGACAATGAGATAGACAACAGACTCGCCAAGGCAAATAGCGCCTTTGGAAGACTACACAAAAGAGTCTGGAAAAACAACCAACTGAAAAACCTCACAAAGATAAGCGTATACAGAGCCGTTGTCATACCCACACTCCTGTTCGGCTCCGAATCATGGGTCCTCTACCGGCACCACCTACGGCTCCTAGAACGCTTCCACCAGCGTTGTCTCCGCTCCATCCTCAACATCCATTGGAGCGCTTACACCCCTAACGTCGAAGTACTCGAGATGGCAGAGGTTCACAGCATCGAGTCCACGCTGCTGAAGATCCAGCTGCGCTGGATGGGTCACGTCTCCAGAATGGAGGACCATCGCCTTCCCAAGATCGTGTTATATGGCGAGCTCTCCACTGGCCACCGTGACAGAGGTGCACCAAAGAAAAGGTACAAGGACTGCCTAAAGAAATCTCTTGGTGCCTGCCACATTGACCACCGCCAGTGGGCTGATAACACCTCAAACCGTGCATCTTGGCGCCTCACAGTTTGGCGGGCAGCAACCTCCTTTGAAGAAGACCGCAGAGCCCACCTCACTGACAAAAGGCAAAGGAGGAAAAACCCAACACCCAACCCCAACCAACCAATTTTCCCCTGCAACCGCTGCAATCGTGTCTGCCTGTCCCGCATCGGACTTGTCAGCCACAAACGAGCCTGCAGCTGACGTGGACTTTTTACCCCCTCCATAAATTTTCGTCCGCGAAGCCAAGCCAAAGACATGGTAACAAATTTATATTCATTTGTTTCTCTCTAGTTCAGCAACTCAAACAAATATCAGGTCACTCTACATCGCAGATTTTCACAGTTGAAAGCATGGTCATTGGGGGAGCTTAGATGTAAAATTTTCAAAAAGCCAGCCAGAATCAGTCGTGGAGCTGCAATGGAAACACTGACGCATGCGAATGAGACCTTACACTGAACGTGAATGACACAGATTCATTTTTCCTTGCTGTGTTAATGATAAGTTATTGAGATGAAAACATCAGAGTGATGTACTGGTGATCCTGTGTCACTTTCCCAAGGTTTTATTGCACAACATAACATTGTCTGTTTATTGAAAAGAACATGCTTGGACTGCTAAATAGTGCAGCCATGATGTGATTTAAATGTGATCATTTAATTGTCTTCCCTTCCTGTTTTAAAGCCCATATTTTATGCTATGTTAAGCTACCTGGTGCAAATGCCTATAGTGATGTCTGAACTAGGATAGAGAATGTGAGAAAGCCTTGCAGGCAAGCCTGATCCTGCCTTCACCTGACATAAGTGTGTGAGCACTTCCTTGCAGGGTCACTGGATAGCACTGAGGGTTCCTGCCATCTGGCACATTCCAACCCAAAGACAATGGTAAACAATAACCATAGAAATACTTCAGTGGTCATGTTTTACAAAGTAAATAGTGAAAAGATAAATTGAGATCTGGAACTGCTCTTAAAAGTTAAGATGCTTGCAGGGTATCTACCCAAGGAGGGGCCCATGTTTCCAGCCTTTGATCACTTCACAATTTTATCATGCCTTAAGATTTATCACCAGTCAGTGTATGTGTTTCTGCATGTCTTTTGTTAATTATCAGTTAAAAGGTTGCATGCTATAATTAGTAATCATCGGTAGTCGAAGGTAAACTGAATAAACAAATTTTTTCCCAAGATCAAACATACTGAAATTGGGTGGGATAGATTCATTTTTTCTCTGCCCCCAGCCCCACCCACCCCCCCCCCCCGCCCCCAACTCTGACCCATCACAGCTCTGCAGCAAAGTTTTTCTACAACTCAAACTATGAACATGGCTTATTACCACTGACTCATGTGCAATGTGGAATGAACAACATGCACTGAGGCTTTGCCATGATGCCATATAAGCAGGGTGTTACTTTTCTAACATTTATACAGGAAGCATTGCAGAATATTGTGTTTCTCTCAGCCCTCCACTAATAACAACATATCCTATTCCATTGTGAAGGCACGTGAGCATTGACATTTTTTTCCACCTTGCTGTGCTGTCTTTAAAAAATTTGACAACTTTTTCTCTTTCTTCTAGATTCCATATAATGACCAGAATGGCAAGAGCTGATTGATTGCTCTATCGGCACGAACCCTCTCGCATCCTCGATGCCCCTTCCCTCACTCCAGCTTGCTCCTGCAAGGAGTCTTCATGTCATCTCTATTGCTCCACATGCAACATGTGAAGTTACAGGTCTTTGTTAGTCTTCTTGGCTTGGTCGTCTTCATCATTACCATCTTCTTCCTTTGTCCATTAGTCTGGGGATCAATGGCAAATGGAAGCACAAGCTATGACTAATGGAGCACCAGCACCTCAGATGTCAGAAGATAGGAATGGCAACCTTGCCATCTCTCGTCAAAGTGAGCACTGTGCCCTTCTCTGAGAAAAGAGGAGCAGTATAAATCGTGTTAATGATGGTTTCAATGTATATTTGCAACATTTATAAAACTCAACCTGGTTTTCCTGTTGCAACCCATGTTCCCCCCCTCCCCCCCACCAACATCAGGCACAGCATGCATTTCTGCACCATCTAATATAACCAAGAGTTCTGATTTCCAGATCATGCTACCTAGCTTCACTTGCTATTTAACGGCACTTTCTGTGGACATTGGCAGACCTCACAATGAAACTTCAGAACTGACTGCAGACTGTCCAAACATTTCCCAGATTCTACAGGGCAGCCAATGCTGCATTTCACTGCTGAGTTGGTCATTCAGAACGTGCATCAATGGCAACAACTCTGTCAGCTCTCCAATTCTGGAGGAGGCTTTGGATAAGACTGAAGGCAATGCCGGGAGGGTATGGGGGGGCCCATGGGGTGGCATCACAAATTGTTTAGATGCAGAGACCCAATGCAGTGAGAGCTTTTAAAGTCGCTACTGTAGTGAAACACGAAAGTCTGCAGCTGCAGTGATTTTAGTAAAAGCATAGAAATGCTGAAAGAACTCAGCAGGTCACACAGCATCCATAGGATAACCGGCATTTTGGGCCTGAGACCTTCTTCAAGTGTCGGTTATACATCTTTACCTCCTGTGGATGGTGTGCGACCTGTTGAGTTCCTCCAACATTTTTGTTTTCACTAGAAGCATCACTATACCCAGATTTCCTTATTGGCCACTGTCTGTGCAAGCTCAGGTTAGCAAAGATTAGGGTGGCCCGGTTAGTGTGGCAGTTAGCGCCACGCTGCTACATCACCAGCGATCGGGACTGGGGTCTGAATGCCACCATGACTGTAATGAGTTTGTGTGCTCTCCCTGTATCTGTGTGGGGTTTTTTTCCCCAAGGAGCCTGATTTCCTCCCACCATTCAAAACATACTGGGGCTGTAGGTCAATTGGGTGTAATTGGACAGCAGGGACTCGTGGGCCAGAATGGCCTGTTATGTCTAAATTAAATTATAATTAAAATTACATTAAATTAAAACTTTTTAAAAATGTGTGACATCTTACAGCTCAATCTTTGGCTGTGTCCTGGTGCCCAGTGCCTGGACTGATCTCTCTCTGAGGTCGTGATAATCAACTTGCTAACTGCTGGCTATTTCCAGATGATGCCACTGAACAGTTCGATATTGCTCAGGTTTCTGCTTGCCGCAGCATTAGCACGTTCTTTCCTCATGCAGGAAGGACCTCATTTGTTTTGATCATGAGGAGGCACCTTGACCACTGCCAGGCACTTGCAAACCTTGGCCTGATCTCCACACAGAATGAAGGCAGCAACCAGCATCCGAGCAGGTGCAGTTGAGACACTGGAGCCTATACATCAGGAACTACATCCAGGGACCAGCAGGAATGAGAGCAACAGAAGGATGATGAAGTAAGCAGTTTCATCTTCCAGCTGAACAAATGAAGGAGGGAATGTGGACATGATGGGCTTCCTGTGTAGAGTGATGTTTCTCCTAGACACCCCTGCAAACCAACTGCTCTCTCCATGAGTCATTTATCATGACCATTGCTTCACACAAATAAGTAGCTAAAATGCCTAGACCCTAGATGATGTATCATGTTCCCCGACACGTTGCAATTACATCAGCTCAGCTCACATCACATCAGTGAATGAATCCCTGATCCCATAATTACTTCAATTAAATATGGCAAAATCTCTGCATTTCTTCATTGGCTCCCTTAAAGCATCTGATCTCCACACAAAATGCACCTCCACTGAAGAAGCTCCACTTCTTAGGTACTAACAGTAATCAAAAGATTGTCCTCTTTGGCCGACTGATTATTGTCAATGATAAAAAAAATTCCCCACTGCAGCCAAACCAGATGAGAGACAGAAACCAAACTCCAGCTGGATCGCATTGATAGAGCACAGGAGCAAAGAACTCTTGTATGGCCTGTCACGGGTGCCTCTCTGAAAATTGTCACCCAGCACAATGTTGAGCCCTTGGAAAGGAGTGCACACTTTCAGAATGGAGGTTAAAGTCACCTAAGCCTTTTTTTCTGGATCCAACCCATAAGGTCCACAACGAACACTAGAATTACAGGGCAAGAAAAACATTGGCCAAGTGTGTGTATGGAAGGGAGGGAAAAGTATTATGTGAAGAGACTTCTTCTCTTTTGTTCCACTCTGTAACTGTCTGGCTGAAACAATATTTCCTGCAGATCAATGTTCCTGAAAGGAAAGCTCTTCTCATTGGCTCCTGGCTCTGGCTTTGTCCCCGTTAGGATTCTACCTCCACATA
Source organism: Narcine bancroftii (assembly GCF_036971445.1). Taxonomy (NCBI): domain Eukaryota; kingdom Metazoa; phylum Chordata; class Chondrichthyes; order Torpediniformes; family Narcinidae; genus Narcine; species Narcine bancroftii. The sequence continues at coordinate 35,671,037 of NC_091480.1, read as the reverse complement.
GGTTTAAAGACCTGGAATACGGCATAGCTAGGCTTAAGGAGTGAATGCTCCCACGTGCGTTTTCCTGGTGACAGTGAAACTGAGTGTCTTTCCCTTCTGAGTATAGCTGAGTGTAGCTGCATGGTGACCCTCCTCTCCACCCTTGCTGTCCTCAGATGAACTCCTCCTCTGGGGAAGATTCAGGCAAATGTTTTACAAGGTTCAGGATTGTGGAATGGTTGTGCTTGGAAATTGAGTATCACTATTTTATAACACCCTATTACCTCAACTTATACCATGTATGTACCCACCTATTACCTAAACGTATACCATATACACACTGGGATTTACCCACCACACCTAAACAAGTCATGAAATTGGGTTGGTTCTTACTTAGAATCACATGCTAGCCATTGATGGAACCACACTCAACGCAATATTCTTTTTCCACAGGCTGGGGTGGGGAGGATGGAGTTGGAGGTTAAAAAGAGCAGGCAAGGCCACAATACAAAGAGCCTGACCAGAGATGGCATTAGCTGTAAACTCGATGTGTTAGAATGGCCACTCATTCCAGGAATATTGGAGAAACATTGCATGTCCACTTAAGTCAGAGTGGGCTACTTCAGTAATTAAATCTGGGATTCATTCATTGAATTGCAAGGCAGCATGTGAGGGAATATCTTTTATCATCTGGAATTTCTCTTGGGGAACCATGATGATGTTAGGCATAGTGTGGATAGGGTGAAAAATTATTTTGCGAAAAAGTCACTCCATGAGAGAGGCTCTAATAGCCCATGTAGTCATTCTTCTGAAGAGAGACAGCACAGCCATGTGTCCTTCTTGGCTACTTGCCTTATCTTCTACCCTCTCTCCTGTACCTCAACCTGTTAGCATGTGCTTGTCCCCATTCCTTTCTCCTCTCCTCTCATCCACTCTCCTTCCCCTAAGTTTTTATTCAGGTACTTACCTGCTATTTTTATACCCGGAGAAGGGCCCATGCCTGAAATGTTGGTTCCCTTTTACTGTATGACCTGCTAAATTTCTCCAGCACATTTATGCACTTCACTTGTTCACAGCACCAGCAGACTTTCTTGTTGTACGTCATGCATGTGTCTAAATGTCTATTAAATGTTACACTTGTATCCACCACTTCCTCCGGCAGCTTGTTCTTCATCTCCACCACCCTCTGTGTGGAAAAGATGCCCCTCAGGTTCCTTGCTCTCTCACCTTAAATTTCTGGCCTTTAGTTTTGGATTCCCCTATGTGGGGAAAAAAAAAGACTTTGCCCATTTACCATATCTATGCCCCTCATTATTTTATAAAACTATTTTTAAAATTGAGTCCCTTGGTGCATATTGCTGTTGAGGATACTTTATGAATGAAGTTGTCTTCACCATTGCCTGATCCAATTATACTGTATATCTCATTCTAATTCAGAGTTCTAAAGACTGCAATATGAAACAAGGTGCAGAATTTGTAATCAGGCGAAATACAGATCTATCAGGCTGCAAGGGAATCTCTGCTCACTCTTTGATTTTGGGGGGGATCTATTAAGTTTCTAATTGTCTCCTACGGTTCAAGAAAAGTGGTCATCTGTGACCTTACACAAAACTCTGTGAAAAGCTTCTCTGATCTTCAGATCCCGCCTTAAAAAAAACAGGGGATGGTTTTGAACGGATCTGCTCTTACTTGAAAGTTAATAGTTTAAAAGCCTGGAGATTGAACCAAGACAATAGCCACTTTTGTTGTGTCTGAAAGACCAACCATGTGTTGCATTAATGCCATACTCCAGTACAGACAAGCACACCACTGGTTGTGTATTCAGGCTTGATTAGTGAAGCTATCAGGGTTCGTTTAAGTATGGATGATTTCCCCCATGGAGCCTGGGGGTGTGAGAATGGATGAGAGAGTGAGTGGACAGGCCAACAGGCTGGTACCGGCCAATCGCCATGAATTGTAGGTCATTGCAGAACCCTGTTCCCACAGTAGCAACAGGTCTACTGAGAGGTCATGTGACCTCCCCTGGGCAGTTGGCTGAGGGGATGTGTGGGAACCAGTGCAGTGACAGAGTACGATAGAGAATTACAAGGTTCAGTAACCAAGCCTTTTCAATCTGTGCACTGTGCTGTGCGCACAATAGAAGACTCCCACAGGCCCCCCACCACCCCCCCTCTCCGTAGGCTGCCCTGAATTAAGTACGGCTGATTAAGACAGACAAGCAGAGGAAAACTTATAGGAATGAAAGCCACTGTCTGGATAATATATGGGATTGCCACTGATTGAAATTGTGTGTTTACACCTGCTGTTGACAAGAGTGGGGAGAATTGACCTAAATATTAATAATTTAGCAAATTCAGCTTACCTTATCTGTGCTTTGTCTAAGTGACTGCGACTATAGAATTTATATTTTTATGTAATGGATTTAATGTATTTAGTAGTAAAAAAAAAATTGACATTCTGGTATATGCAATTTATTACAATTTATTCATCAAACAAACAATATGGTTTCACCGGAACAACTTGATATGTAAAATGCAGACACGATTGGTTCATTTTTTTATTAGTTTTAATGAGGCAAAAAAACTGGAAAAAGCCATATAAAAGTAGGAAAATCTGCATCTGCCTCACAAATGATGGAATAATTTCATTTCTATTTTCTTAATTTAGTGTTACAGCACGGTAACAGGCCCTTCCAGCCCATGAGTCCACTCTGCCCAAATACACCCATGTGACCAATTAACCAACTAGCCCTGTACGTCTTTGGAATGTGGGAGGGAACCGGAGCACCTTACAGGAGCAGGCACAGGTAGAGCGAACACATTTCTTGCAGAGAGTGCTGTAAACAGTTTCTCCCAGTTACACGAGTTTTAGGACACTTCAATGGCACAGAATTGCTTCTCAATGATGATGCTCCCACTGGCCTTCAGTCTTTGGGTTACGTAAGAGTTACATTCCTGAGAATTGTCCATGTCAATTTCTCTGTAAGTCAGAAACACAGGTCAGATTAAGAGGAACAGGGGCCAAGCAGTTTGGACTAGTCTGTGTGGGACATGTTGGTCAATTTGGGCAATTTGGGTCTATTTGTTTTCTAAAGCTCCTCTTATTGCATCACTTTAGAGTGGCACGGTTATTGTATTAGTGAGCACAATGCTACTACAGCGCCAGTGATCGGACCGGGGTTCGAATCCCACGATGTCTGAAAGTAGTTGGTGTGTTCTTCCTGTGTCTGCGTGGGTTTTCCCTGGGGGGCTCTGGTTTCCTCCCACCATTCAAAACATACTGGGGATTGTAGGTTAATTGGGTATAATTAGGCGGCATGGACTCGTGAGCTGAAATGGCCTGTAACCGTGCTGTATGTCTAACTTTAAAATTTATTTATACACTTGCAATAATTCTTTAATTTCAGATTTCAGATGTATTGTCAGAGTACATGAATGACATCCCATACAACCCTGAGATTCCTCTTTTCCTGTGGGTGCAGCAGAATTACCACTAGTTGGTAGTGCAGAAAAAACTGTGCACAGAGTAAACATGTAAACAAGCAAAGAAGTGTAACCAGATAATGAATGTAAACAAACTGACTGTGCAATACAGAGAGAACAAAAAGAAAATCAATAAAGTGCAAAAGTAAGAATCCTTAAATGAGTCCCTGATTGAGTTTGTTGTTGGGGGGTCTGATGGTGGAGGGGGAGCAGCTGATCCTGAACCTGGTGGCGTGAGTCTTGTGGCACCTACATCTCTTTCCTGATGGCAGCAGCGAGAACAGAGCGTATGCTGGGTGGTTTCATTGAATTGGGTGGATTAATTGAATGATCACTTTAACTCTACATATAATTAAACTAATGCAATATATTCCATACCAGCCATTAATTTTTACAGAATTAAACGTGCAGTATGGTAACAGGTCCCTCCAGGCCATGAGCCCGCACCTACCATATACATCAATGAACCTACAAACCCTGTAAGTTTTTTTAAGGGTTGGAGGAAACCAAAGCACCTAGAGGAACCCATGTAGTCATGGGAAGTATGTACAAACACCTTCAGACAGCGTCGGATTCGAACCCCAGTAACTGGATCTGCATTTGTGTGGCACTGGCCACCACATTAACTGTGCTACTCTGAACATGGAATATATTATTATTCTTGTAATTACTGGCTTGAAAAAACCAGATTTCTGTAAGTCATGTCATCTGTAACCCAGGAAGCAAGAGTGTGGGATCTGCTGCCATCAATCTGTACATCCTCATTCACAGGGTCATGTGGGAGAGGTGATAATGAGCACAAACTCCTCTGAGTTCAAAGTCAATTAATAATACCTTTAAAAATTAAAAACCTAACTATCATCAATGGATTCAGAAAAAAGTTAAAAAAGTCTTCCCTCCCTGCCAGCTGTTCCTCTTCAGGTTGTTGTAACAGGAGCAAGCCGGAACAGACTCTGCAGTCCCGACTCCCACCTGAATTTTGCTCTTTTCTCTGGACTCCGCATTCAAAATCTGAATGTGGTCAGCTGGAGGTTGGAAAAGGGCAGTCAGCCAGACTGGGACTTCCACCTTTACACATGAATCTCAAACTTGATGGCACTTTCTCAGGGAAACACTGGCAAAAACAACTGCTGGTAAAACCCCTCAACATCTGGCTCATTATCTGGGAGGCATTGTATAAATTCAGGTTATTCTTAAATTTACATTTTTAGTTTTATATGTTCTTTTAAATTTAGACACACATCACAGTAACAAGACCCACGAGTCCATGCTGCCCAATTACACCCAATTGAACTGCAAGTCCTATTCGTAGCACCCAGACGAAACCCTCACAGACCCAAGGAGGAGGACATACAAGCTCCTTTCAGACAACGCTTGCACGGTAACCTCTATTGCTGCTCTTGTTATTGAAATATTTGTACTGTTTTGCCTATACTAACAAATTCATTAGGTTACTGCTTCTCATCATTCCGTAAATAAAAATTATATTTAATGCACTTGAAGCTTTATCTGCTTGACCTTCCAACCATAGTTACTCAGTGCCAAGAAGGACACTAACTTCAGGCACGTGGAACCACCAACACTTGCAGATTCCCCTCTAAACCACACATAATCCTGACTTGGAAATATATTGCTGGTTCTTCACTGCTAACTCCCTATTCAATAGCATTTGGTTGGGTGTGGGGGGGTGGGGGGTGTTGGTCAGCAGAAGAGGTTGAAAAGAAGGCTCTCTGCCATAGACTTCAGGGTAATCAGTCATAGATAAAGAAATGCTGGCCTCACCAGAATTGCCCTGATCTTAAGATATTATTAAATAAAGGAAAATAAGAGGAGAGACATTCGGTGAACCATCATGTTCCACTGCCAGGCAGTATCCCATGAGGTAGGAACAGCAGTGTCGGTGTTTATACTTACCACGGCCTTGGAACATTTGGCCAATTGTGATACAAAGGAGATATTTGACAGGGAATTCCATTTGCCAAACTCCCAAAAGGTCAACAAAATAAATGACCAAAATGTCTGTCTTTTGGGGATTGGTTAAACGACATAATTTTGGGATACAGCGTACACATAACCTGAGACATGGTAATTAACAATAATAATGTACATGGAAGAAAATGTAACTTCTGGCTTCTGGTTTTCCAGACTCTAAAACTCTCCCTAGACTGTAGTTTCTTTCAAACAGACTGACAATAATTCAACTACCAGGATGGTAGAAGGCCAAATAGAAACTCATATTTTGCTCATTAATCCCATCTTTCAACAAACGCAGTAGTTCCTTTCCTTCTGCTATCAGACTCTTGAATAGCTCTCTCCAAATAGGATACTCCTGTGCTAACTGTACCTTTCTCTATATCCTGCACTTTGTCCTGGTAATCAGGGGTGCAGAGCTAATTTTTTTAGGGGCAGGAGCTCACCAGAAATAGCCACAAGGTGGTGCCAGAGCGGCCCCCTGAGTTGCCTAGAGCGGCCCCCTGAGGTGCCGGAACGGTGCTCCTGTGAGCTCCTGCAGCCCTGCACCCCCACTAGTAATACTATACCCTGCACTTTATGAGTCTCTGTTTCACTATACCCTACTCCTTTGCTTCATTATTGCACTGACTGCTGTACTTAAATACAGGTTAATTTGCCTGGGTAGCACACAAACTAAAGCTTTTCACTGTGTTTTGGTTATGTGTAGCAATTCACTTCAACCCAGTGTGTAAACCAGGCAGAACAGCACACAGACTGGAAGGCTCACGTATGTACTCAGTTAACTGATTGCAGTGGGACCATCAGTTTGTGGTCTGCATTGGGTTTTGATCCTGGGGTCAGAGGAGAAGCAAACTTGGTGCTGATTAGTGTTCAATGAGCATCACTGAAACACATTTAGAGTCACCAAACATGAGGTTGAACATGTCCAGCATTTATTGCCTGACCACCTGGACGCACAATTAAATATATTTCATTTTTTCATTGTTATGGTTATGAATGAAAATTCCTATATTTTAAGATTGCATCAAGAAAAATATATACTTGCTTATGTTTAGATCTGACATTGTCAATTCTAATTTCTTAACAGAATGTGACTGTGAAGAAGGACGTCCCCTGCTCGTGGATGACATCGCTTGTGTAAACTCAATTTAAAGGGGCAATTAAGCCTGTCAGAAAAGATTTAACAAACTCAAAAGAGACCAATTTATGCTCCAATGCATCGACAGTGCAACATGGAAGAAACTGACCTGCTTTCCAGAAACCAGCAAGCGAATGAGAGGTGCAAGACATGATCTGAAACCAGACTTTGATATTTTACTCAGCAATAATGTGGTAGATTTGATCAGATGATTATGATCCCTGCTGATGTGTCACCATCTGTTGCAGTCACAGATGAAAAATTGGCAGACCTGGTATGAACTAAGATCTGATGTGAGAATATTTTAGCATTATCGTGCCTCTTCCAAGAAACCAGTTATTCCCACTAAAATATGAATCAAATATTCCATCTGGTATGGTCAAATCCCACCTTTGATCTTAACCAAAGCAGGAATAGAGAGTTACTATTGGCCTCAATGCCCCACAGTTAGGCAGGTGAATTGGAATTCAGGGTTGTCGTTGTCCACCTTGCCCCTAAAGTCCAGCAGCATTGAAATCGATCAAAAGTTAAAATGGTCCTTCGATGGAAGTCTTGTAGGCGGTCAATGGCAATGGGCTTTCTCCCAGCATACTGTCAGTAGTGTCTCTGACAGAAAAGCAACATAACCTGAGACATGGTAATTAACAATAATAATGTACATGGAAGAAAATGTAACTTCTGGCTTCTGGTTTTCCAGACTCTAAAACTTTCCCTAGATGGTAGTTTCTTTCAAACGGACTGACAATAATTCAACTACCAGGATGGTAGAAGGCCAAATAGAAGCTCATAATTTGCTCATTAATCCCACCTTTCAACAAACGCAGCAATTCCTTTCCTTCTGCTATCAGACTCTTGAATGGCTCTCTCCAAATAGGATACTCCTGCGCTAACTGTACCTTTCTCTATATCCTGCACTTTGTCTTAGTAATCAAGGGTGCAGAGCTAATTATTTTAGGGGCAGGAGCTCACCAGAAATAGCCAAAAGGTCATGCCAGAGCGGCCCCCTGAGGTGCCTGGAGTGGCCCCCTGAGATGCCGAAGCGGTGCTCCTGTGAGCACAGTAGGAGGCTTTTATGTGATTCTCCTCACACTCTGGTCTCAAGTTTAAACCATATCCAAGAACTTCAGAAAGAAAGGGATAGTTGGATTTATATGTTGCCTTTAACATCCTGATGACTTCATGAAGAACTCTACAAGCATTAAAGCCGTTTTGTTGTTTGGTCCCCGTAGTGTGGATTGGGGAGGGTCATGGGATCTCTCTACCTGGATCTTGGCAGGAACATGGATCATGGAAGGTCACATGACTTCTCCATCTGGAACCTAGTCGGAAGTTGTTTCACCCATCAATCAAGGTTGGACTCTGCCCACCTGACCTTTTAATCTTCTCATGATTACCTGGGCTGAATCCTCCAGCTTACTGTGGAGGTACTGCTCAACTTACGTCCATGTTGTGTTCTAGTCGAACTGTCGTATCTCGAAATGGGCCTATGTTTGAAATGCACTGTTTCCTTGTTATCATTCATCAAATACATTCTGCATAAAAACCTGCCCTGCACATCTCCTCTAAACCTACTCCTCTCCTCATTTAAATGCATGTCTCTAGTATTTTCTGTGTGTCTTGGAGATAATAGAGTTGGCATTATCAATCAGAGATTTTATATTACATATGGCTTTATTTTCTGGAACTGCACCAATCATCCTCCCATTCTGTTGCCGTGTGAAATGAGGTCATCCCTCTTTGCAGAATAACATCCAAATGAAAGCCTTTGAGAGACTTACTGTGCATTTAGAGGGACAAACCACATCTTTACTAGTTTCAGGAAGCTCCAAATTATTGTTCGTCAAATACAACATGGTGGCCAACCACTGGCGAGAGGTGTTACTTTCCATTGATAGGCCTGACTTTCACCCTTAAATGCTTAATTTTTATATTTTTTCTTTATTTAAACAAGAATTTCAGTCATATGTAAAGATGGCCATGGGTGGTAAGTCGGGGAATACCTGTACTATGAAGTCCACCATGTGCAGTAGCTCTTTCTCTTTGCTCTTTGGCCCTGAGATGAACCCTGCTGTGGACAACGCTGGAGGAGTCATTGGTAAGGTGTGTACTACATAGGGATTGAGGCTGTTGTACACTGATGTAGTTGTCGATAGCATCGGAGCCATGCCCATATTAGAAAATAAGCAGCGGGTAATGTATTGTAGTCCTTGGTTGTAATAAGTCTGTATAAACAGTTGCTAGCATTGGTTCCATGTGACTGGGTTGTACTGTGCTTGTCAGAGTATAAGCAGTTGCTGGTAGCGGTAAAGTTGAGTCCAATGTGAGTGGTTGCACTGTGCTGTGTGACTGAAAATACTTGCATGTGTTATCCCTGTGCGATCCCTTATGTGCGTTTCAAAGATTGTTTCTGCATTCAGCCTGTGTTCAGTCCTGCTATTCTTTGAACCCACTGAACTTTTCCCTTCCAACACCACAGTCCCCCTTGTGTTGTAGGAAATGTAGTGTGCACAGGAAGCTACCACAAATTGCAAAACAATGAACAAGTTAGTTTGTTTTTAGCTACACACTTGCTTTTTCTAAAATGGAATCTGCCTCTGACATTTAATAGATTCATTTGCTCTTCAGTTAAAAGTCTGAAAGGCAGTTCTTCCAACAGGGCAGCACTCCCTCAGCACTGCATGGCAGTGGAGAATCGGCCTAGGTTGTTTAATTCCAATTCCTTGTCTAAAAGAATTTTTGATTCAGATGTATGAGTGCCATAAACAGAAGTGGGCAAAGCTTTTCAATAAGGCTTAAAGGTTAACAGGATAATTATGGGGCAATATTGTAAATGTTCCAGGATGGATAACATATGACTGATGTTTGAACTTCAGCTTCTTGGTGCTCTTTGTATATAAAATAGCAAAAGAATATGTTTCAAAGAGTTATCACATGTTCTTTAATTGTAAATGCATTTAGTCTAACTAAATTAAATAGGGTCACTGAAGGACAACTGGTAATTTGGACAAGAAATAATTCATTTCTCCAAATGTTTAAAGAGCCATCGTCTTGAATTCACAGGACAAGAAAAACTGTTACAGGATGACCAACGCTTGGCATGGTCAGGTGAATCTCTTAAAAACAGGTCTGAATTTTTACATTGTACATTAAAAAGTAAGACCACACACAATTGGCTGGAAGATCTCAGTGGGAGAAAAAGAATGGTTAACTTTCCAAACATGCATTTAAAGTTAGGACAGAAGCAGTGTAAAGAGGAGATAGGGGCCCCCACACAGGATTGGCAAAACAAGCAGAGGTGACAGGGGCAGAGGAGTGGCAGATGCCAGAGAAAAAGAGTGTGAGATGGCGAGAGAGAGAGAGAGAGAGAGGCAAGATAAACAGAGGGGTCAGATGGAGATAAAATGCATCATACAGGGTGGAATGGGTGATTAGAAGACAAAGGCCACTAATGCTGTCAGCTGATAAGCTGAGGATGGCAGTGCAAAGACAAGAGGGGTGGAAGGGGAAAGAGGAGCTCAGGATGGCCATTGCAGACAGAGCATAGACGCTCTTGGAAACAGTCCCAAAGTCTGCGTTTGGTCTCACTTATGTCACAGAGGCCATATCGGGAGTGTCGAATGCAGTTTATGATTATTATGGATGGTGGTGAGCAGGGAGGTGAAAGTGAAAGAGCAAATGCTACACCTTGAGGTTGTTGGGGAAAGTATCGGGCATTAACAGAGAGGGGGATGGGATGAATGAGAGAATGACAGAGAAAGCAATGAGTGTGGATGATGGATAGGGGTGGGGAGGGGTAGATGTGCCTGCTGGTTAGGGTCCCTTTGCAGAAATGATAGAGGTTGATATGCTGAATATAGAGGTTGGTGGGGTGAAAGGTGAGAACAAGAGGAACACTATGCCTGATTTTTTTAACAGGAGGATAGAGGGAGTAAGAAAGAAGTGGTGGAAATGGTTCTATTAATCAGAGTAGAGAGGAAGCCACGTTATTGGAAAAGGAGGACTTTTTAGATGTCCAGGAATGGAAGACCTTATCTTGAGAGCAGACATGACAAAAGCAGAGAAGCTGGGAGAAAGAAATGTCATCATTGCAGGAGACCAAGTTGAAAGAAATATGGTCAAGGTAATCCAATGGAATGCAAAGTGGCAGAGGTCTATACATCAACCTACAACACTTCTTCCAGCTATAACTGGACCCCTCCACCAGACACATCTACCCCTCCCCACCCCTTTCCACCTTCCACAGATATTGCTCTCTCTGTGATTCTCTTGTTTGCTCATCCCACCCCCAACCTCTCTGTTACATCTGGTACTTTCTCCTGCAACTGCAGGAAGTGTAACACCCTCTCTTACACCTCCTCCCTCACCACCATCCTGGGTTTTAAAAACCCCCTTCCGGGTAAGGCAAAGGCTCACCTGCACCTTGCCTAACCTCATCGACTTGACTCAGTGCTCCCCACTTGGCTTCCCCTACGTCGCTGAGAACAAACGCAGACTTGGCGACCGTTTGGCAGAGCATCTACTCTCTATTTGCAATGACCATCCTGAGCTCCTGGTTGCTGCCATTTTAACTCCCCATCCCATTCCCAAACCGACCTGTGTGTCTCGGGCCTTCTCTACTGCCACAGTGAGGGCCAACGTAAACCAAAGGGATAACTCCTCATATCCCATCTGGGCAGTTGACAGCCCATTGGCTTGAACATAGATTTTTTTATCTAATTTCAGATAATGAGCCCCCTCTCTTTATCGTTTCTACTCTTACCCTCTCCTCTTTGTTTTGTCCCCTTTCCCAACTCCCTCATCCAACCCCCACTCATCCTCCATCCTCTTTGGTTCTATTCCCCCACCCCCATTTCCCCACTGGATTCTTCAGCTTCCATTCACTCCCCGCCCCCACCCCCCCGACCATCCCTTCGGACCTTCCAGTTTGTCTTTATACCACCATCCTCATCTCCTCTATTCAGATTTCAGCACTGGTGGATTTTGTTTTCTAATCACCCTCTCCACCCTGCATGATTCATTTCCTCCATTTGACACATCTTTTTCCCTTGCCTCTCTCTTATCTGGCATCTGCCAGTATGCTTCAGTCTGTCATATGTCACCTCTGCCTGTTGTGCAGCCCCTGACTCACTCCTCCCATGCCAAGTCTGCGCTTTGTCTCAGGGATGTAGACAAAGCCAAACAGGGAACACTGAGTGAAGTCGATGAGGTTAAAAAAGGTACAGGTGATTCTTTGCCTCTGCTTTGCCCTGCTTCTGCATTCACATCCCTCAACCCTGATGAAACGCCTCGGCTCGAAACGTCGACCATTCTTTATCTCCCACTGATGCTACTCAATCCTCTAGCAGATTGCGTTTGGGGTGAGATTCCAGGATCTGCAGTCTCCTGCATGTTTAAATCAACAAATGAAATACGCCTGGTTCTCCATTTTATGCATGTTTTGCACCTCAAGCTGTGGTTTTACCAACAGAAATTAATTCAAAGACTTCTTATTTTCTACTAACGGAAACATTGTCAATTTTTCCTCAGTCTGTCTTCAAGTCACAGAATCTTAGTCATAAATGCTACTTTCCATTCAAAACGACAGAGCCCACTCTTGCCACCCTGCTCAATTAAACCAACTCAAAGACTAAAATCTTCTCAGCCACACTGCACATTAATCCACTGGAAATCCCCAGGATGTTTATTGTCATGTGAGGAGCTAATTCAGATATAAACCCTAATCATCACTTATTATTATGTTCTGGTCCAGTCAAAACATTAAAACATGACTTCAGTCTAACTATCTTCCACTTCAATTGCCTCAACCCAAACTGTTTTCTTTAAATGCCATTGTCTCACATTTCTCCTGTAACTCCCTCACCCCTTCTGCCAGCAATAAAGCAGCAACTGCCAACATGCAGGAGAGTCATCTCTTTGTGGTAAACCATAACCAATCTCACTCTCAGCAACTCTCCCTGCCCACCATTGACACTACTCTTTCATCAAAGGTAATTCATTTGGAATGTGTTTCTCTCTCTCTCTCCAAAGATCATGCCCGGTTTGTCAACTATGTCCACATTTTCCACTTTTGTTTTCCATTTTTAACATTTTCATTATCTTTTGGCTTTTGGTTTCAAAGACTGTAAGCTTCATTCTGATAAACTGTCTGAACAAGTTTTCTCTCGACCTAGTTTGTCTCTTAAATGGTAAGATGGTAGATGGTACCATTTAGTAACATTTTTTTAAAGATGCTACATAAATGCAATTATTCTGCTTCGGATGACTTGAGTTATAAGGATAGATTGGATAAGAAGGATCAGATTTCCCTTAAGCAAAGGAGGCTGACAGGTGACATGATAAAAAGGTACATAAAATGATGAGAGGCAAATATAGGGCAGATAACCAAAATCTGTCTCCCATGTCAAAAAAGAGAAGACTGGTTTAAGGTGAGAGAGAGAGCAGGTTTGAAGAAGATCTGAAGAGTACGTTTTTCATACAGGGTAGTGTTGTGGAATATGAGGCTGCCAGAGGAAATGGAGCAGACACAAACGGTAACAATATTTAAGCGGGATCACAACAGTTACTGGTTAATGAGTAAGACATAGACGGAAGTGGAATTAATGAAGGTCTTGAAGGTTAGTGTCGATAGGCCTGACATTAGGCATAAACACAAGAGACTAAATGGCCTGCTTTATAATGCTGTGCTTCTCAAATAATCTTGGTCTTAGATGGAAGACGATCTAGGACATTTAGAGGTTCTTTGCAGTCCAGATGTTGGAATATTCTATTTTTCACTTTTATTCTGATATTGATCCACTATTTGATAAATGTAAGATTTTTAAGGCTTCATTGATATACATGTTTTGGGCTTGCCCTAGTTTAGAAATTTTTGGGAAACATTATTACCAAACTTTATCAGTTATTTTTAGGGTCAAATTAGAACCATGCCCCTTAATTGCTCTATTTGAGGTTTCTCAAGGAGATGAAATACTACTGACTTCATCTCAGAAGCAAATTTTAATGTTTACCTCATTGATAGCTAGATGGGCAATTTTGATGAAATGGAAATAGACAGTACCCCACCTATAATAGACAATGGAAAGCATTCACAGATCTAATGGAGAAATTGCAAAAATCGTTTATACCGGTTTGGCATAAAAATAAACCAAAAAAGGTGACTCAACCGTGGATAACAAGGGAAATTAGAGACAGCATTAGGTCCAAAGAGCATATCAATTGGCCAAAAAAAGTACCACAACCGAAGACTGGGAGCAGTTCAAGATGCACCAAAGGAGGACAAAGGGATTAATCAAGAGAGCAAAAATAAATTACGAAAGTAAGCTTGTGGCAAATATAAAAACCGACTGCAAAAGCTTTTATAAATATGTCAAGAGGAAAAGATTGGTGAAATCCAGAGTAGGTCCCTTGCAGTCGGAATCAGGGGATTATATAATGGGGAATAAGGAAATGGCAGACCAATTAAATTCTTACTTTAGTTCTGTTTTTACAAGAGAGGATACAAATAACCTCCCAAGGACGTTGGGAAACATAGAGACTAATGCAAGGGAGGAACTGAAAGAAATCAGTATCTCTAAGGACATGGTCTTGGGGAAATTGATGGGATTGAAGGCATATAAATCCCAAGGAACTGATAATCTACATCCTAGGGTACTCAAGGAAGTGGCCATTCAGATAGCAGATGCTTTAAGAATTATTTTCCAGAACTCGATAGACTCAGGATCAGTACCCATGGATTGGAGGGTAGCTAATGTTACCCCACTATTTAAAAAGGGGGGTAGAGAAAAAGCGGGGAATTATAGGCCGGTGAGCCTTACATCAGTAGTGGGCAAAATGATGGAATCCATCATTAAGGATGTAATAGCGGATCGGACGGAGTCAACATGGATTTACAAAAGGTAAATCTTGCTTGACAAATCTATTGGAATTCTTTGAGGTGGTGACAGGTAAAATAGATGGGGGAGAGCCAGTGGATGTGGTGTACCTGGACTTCCAAAAGGCCTTCAATAAGGTCCCGCATAAACGACTGGCTTCCAAAATCAAGGCTCATGGGATTGGGGGCAAAGTATTGATGTGGATTGAGAACTGGCTGGCAGGTAGAAGACAGAGAGTTGGGATAAATGGCTCATTTTCTGAGTGGCAGGCTGTAACCAGTGGGGTGCCACAGGGATCTGTACTGGGACCCCAGCTGTTCACAATTTACATTAATGATCTGGATGAGAGGATTGGATGGAATATCTCCAAATTTGCAGATGACACTAAGCTAGGAGGGGTTGTGTGCACGGAAGAGGGGGGTCAGGAAGCTCCAGTATGATTTGGATAAATTGAGGGACTGGGCAGATACATGGAAAATGCACTACAATGTGGATCAATGTGAGGTTATCCACTTTGGTAATACAAACCGGAGGGCAGATTACTATTTGAATGGCAATAGATTAAGAGATGGGGAAGTGCAGAGAGACCTAGGGGTACTTGTACACCAGTCTCTGAAGGCGAGCATGCAGGTACAGCAGGGGGTTAAAAAGGCAAATGGTATGTTGGCCTTCATATCAAGAGGGTTTGAGTATAGGAACAAGGATACCTTACTGCAGCTGTACAGGGCCTTGGTGAGACCCCACCTGGAGTATTGTGTGCAGTTTTGGTCACCTTATCTAAGGAAGGATGTTCTTGCAATGGAGGGAGTGCAGAGGCGATTCACCAGGCTGATACCTGGAATGGCAGGAATGACTTATGAGGAAAGATTGTGCAAATTGGGATTGTACTCGCTGGAGTTTAGAAGATTGAGAGGGGATCTCATAGAGACCTATAAAATTCTGGCAGGACTGGACAGAATGGATGCAGATGGGATGTTTCCAAGGATGGGAAAATCCAGAACCCGGGGCCATGGTTTGAGGATAATAGGCAAACCATTTAGGACCGAGATGAGGAGGAATTTTTTGACCCAGAGGGTGGTGAATCTGTGGAATTCATTGCCACAGAGGGCAGTAGAGGCAGGTTCATTAAATCTATTTAAGAGGGAATTTGAACTATTTCTTCAGTATAAGGGTATTAAAGGTTACAGAGAGATGGCGGGGACGGGGTACTGAAATTTAAGATCAGCCATGATCTCGTTGAATGGCGGAGCAGGCTCGAAGGGTCGAATGACCTACTCCTGCTCCTATCTTCTATGTTTCTATGTTTCCATGTTTACTCATATCCAATGGTTACAGGAGGTTATGTCCTTCCTAAGGTTATTTAAAAGAAACATACAATGTTAAAGATGAAATGGTGAAATTTTAGCAATGCCATGGCGACACTACAGCTCCCAGGAGGCATCGAAATGGCCATGTGACGTCAGTGCGGAATGATCTCAGCGCGTGTCGAGCACATGATTCTGGCTTTTAAAAGGTTGCGTGGACGATGAAGAGAAAATCTGTTTGTTTCACTCTAAAAACACCTTGTGTGGTTATTTCATCGTGTCCACCTCAATTCCAGTGGCCATCATTGGTGACCCCGACAAGTCCAAAAATGTATTTTTGGACACATATGGACTCTGCAGCTGTTGCTGTGAAACTGCCACCTTTCTGGACAGCTGAGCCTGATCTGTGGTTCCAACAGGATGAAGCACAATTTCACCTTCGCAAAGTCGAATTGGACACGACTCGTCATTACCATCTTGTCAGTGCCCTGGACCTGGCCGTCGCTAAGAGATCGGCAACATCCTTACGGGATCCATCACATACAAATACGATGCTTTAAAAGCACTTTTATTACATGTATATGGTGTGACCCGTAGGGAAAGGGGAGCCAAGCTATTACATTATTTTGATAGGTTGGGAGGCAGCATCCCTTCAGAACTAATGGATGAAATGCTGTTCCTGGCATCTGGCAAAGGTCCCACTATGTTATTCAAGCAGCTCATTTTAGAGCGAATGCCAGATGATATTAGGCTCATGTTATCCAAGTGTTAATTTGAAGACCCAAGGGCTGTAGTGGCAGAGGCAGACATTTTTGTCTGTTTTTTCTCTGGCTGGCTAGAAAGCACAGCAAGGAAAGGCATCTGCACAACCAACCCCTCCAATATTGACCCCATGTCACACTCTAGTGCTCTTAGCACATCACTCCCTACAAGCAGGCAACGCCCCTAAACAAGCAAGCAGCCTGTGGACACCTCGTCTTGGTGTTATTACCACAAGTGTTGGTGAGTAAATGCCTGCAAGTGCCTTCCACCCACCTGTTTGCGGGAAATGCCCAGCCAACTGCCAGTAAGGGCTGCAGTGGTTGGCGCGAAACCTGCAATGTATGAGACCAGTTGTCCCAGCAAAAATTTCTGGTGGACACAGGTTCAGAAGTTAGTGTATTTCAACCCACTGGTTTTGACACACACCATCCTTCCCCAGACCTGCAACTACAAGCAGTTAACGGTTCCAATATACTGACTTTTGGCACCGGAAACTGAATGTCAAGTTCGAGAATCATCTCTACACTTGGCCATTTATTATTGCAGCCGGATCCCGACCTTTGCTTGGTGCAGATTTTCTTTGGGCTCATTCATTTCTCGTCAATTTAAAAGGGCATTGGCTAATAGATGGAACACTTTTCAGACTATTCTTCTGGCAGATGCCTATACACCTGCTCTGCATCTTCAAATATTTATGTAAACCAGTGGATGAATTCTCCAAGCTGTTGGAAGATTTCCCTGAAATTACTACTCTACAATTTTCTGCCTCCACTGCAAAGCATAGTGTTACTCACTGCATTTGTACTAAGGGCCCTCCTATCCATGCTAAAGCATGTCACTTCCTTCCAGAGAAGCTGCGTTTAGCTAAGGAAGAGTTTTCCAAGATGGGGGAGCTAAGCGTAATCCGTAGGTCCGACAGTCCCTGAGCATCTCCATTGCATATGGTCCCAAAACACAATGGAGTTTGGCGATAATGTGGAGATTAAAGGCAGCATAACATCGTTATCCGATGGCTCATATTCAGGATTTCTCATCTAATTTGCAAGGAGAGATCTTCTCCAAAATAGGTTTTGTGCGTGGCTGTCACCACGTACCAGTGGAAGCAGAAGACACCCAAAAAACAACAATAATTACCCTGTTTGGGTTGTTCGAATTTTTACGAATGCCATTCAGATTAAAGAATGCCGCTCGATCATTTCAACCCATGATGGATACTTTAGGACATAGTATAACCAATGTATTCATTTACCTCGACAACATTTTAGTGGCCAGTGGGATTAAGGAAGAACGTTTGGAACATCTTTCTACACTTTTCATTTGTCTTCAAATGTTTGAACTGACCATCAATCCACATAAATGCATTTTTGGACAAGAAACGATTGATTTCTTGGGGCATAGGATTAGTCAGGAAGGCGTGACTCCACTGCCATCCAAAGTTGAGGCCATTATGAAATACTCAAGACCTGCTATGTTTAAAAGCCTGCAGGAATTCTTGGGAATGGCAAATTTTTACCATCGGTTTCTTCCGGGAGCTGCTCATATCTTGAAGCCTCTTTTCGATTTACTGTCTGGAAACACCAGAACTATCCATTGGACAGGAGAAACAGCGCCTTCTTGAAGACAAAAGATGTGCTGACTCATGCCACTATGCTCATCTATCCAGTTTTAAATGCAGCCACTGCCCTTTCTACAGATGCTTCCAGTATGGGCCGTAGGAAGTGCACTTCATCAATATATCAACGGGCAATGGAAACCGTTAGCATTCTTCAGCCGCCATCTTCATGAAGCAAAGAAATACAGTGCTTTTGATAAGGAGCCTTTGGCCATTTACTTGTCAATTCGACACTTCTGTTATTTTTTGGAGGGCAGAGATTTACGTATGTACACCGACCACAAGCCCTTAATATTTGTATTTTCCAAGGACACAGAGGCCTGGTCAACGCGACAACAATGGCAATTATCATTCATTTCAGGATTCTCCACAAAAATACTACATATTTCTGCAAAAGACAATCTAGTAGCTGATGCACTTTCCCGCTCTGCTCCACTCAAGGTTTCGTCTGTAAATCAAGATATTGACACTACAAGAACATGAACATGAGATGAATACTTATCAGACTGCAATCATGAACCTGCAATTGATAGTTGTCCTTTTTGGAGTTAATGGCAAACTACTCCTCTGTGATATATCAAGGGGGCACCCACGCCCAGTAGTTCCGGAATCACCAAAAACTCAAGTATGCGACTCTATGTATGGTCTCTCACATCCATCGATTAGATCGACTGTTTATTTGGTTTCAGACAGGTTCATGTGGCATGGTCTTAAAAAAGATACTACACAATGGCAAGGTCCTGCATTGCTTGCCAGAAAGCAAAAGTTCAGCGGTCTAAGGCACTGCTGTTGCCCTTCCCGGCAGTTACTCGGCGTTTTGCTCATGTCCATGTGGACATCGTTGATCTGCTTCCTGTTTCAAGAGGATACCGTTATTTTTTTACAGTAATAGGTCTATGCGCCGGCCCAAGCCTGTGCCTATGGTAGATGCTACTACAGATACTTGTGCTCGGGCATTCCTCAGTTCTTGGGTGTCTCATTTTGGTTTATCGGCGCATGTTACTTCAGATAGAGGACCACAATTTACTTCTTCGCTGTCGACGGCCTTGTCTTGCTTGCTCAATGCAACAATTCATCATATGAATGCCTATCATCCCCAGGCCAATGGAATGATGGAAAGATTTCATCAACATCTTAAGTCAGCCTTGATGGCTCGGTTAGAGGGCCCGAATTGGGCTGATGAGCCGCCCTGGGTATGAACAACTCCAAAGGAAGACCTCCAAGCTTCATCTGTGGACCTCATGTATGGCGCTCTGCTGGTGGTCCCAGGGGAGTTTGTCTCCTACCACTCCAACTCCAGCAATGACCCTAAGGAACTGTTGAGCAGGCTAAGGGAGACTGTAGGAAAATTGGCCCCTATACCACCATCGTCGCACAGAGAACACTCTTCTTTTGTGCCTGAAGACCTCAAAACTGCGAATATGTCTTCATCTGAAGGGGAACACTTAGTCAACCTTTACGGTCGGCCTATGAAGTTTCTTATAGGATACTCAGACAAACTATGTTGACCTGTATTTTTGACATTGGAGGGAAACCACAATCTTTCACTATTGACAGGCTTAAACCAGTTCAGGTGGACAAGTCTTTCCCATTGCATCAGCCAACAGTATGTCACAGAGGTCGACAACCTAAAAGACAGACAAACCTTTCAGCTGGTTCAGGGGGTGGGTGCACTTAGCAGCACTATGGCGGCATACAACTCCCAGGAGGCATCGAGTCAGCCATGTGATGTCAGTGCGTGATGACATCAGTGTGTGATTCTGGCTTTTAAAAGGTTGCGCGGGTGATTAAGGGAAAATCCATTTGATTCACCCTAGAAACACCGTGTTTGGTTCATTCGTCATGTCCACTGAGATTACAGTGGCCACAAATCTTTGTAAGATGTGGGGCCCATTCTTGGAGCATTAGGGGGTTTTGATACTCCTGAGAAGTGTTTTTAATATCGGCCTTGGTTTCCTAAGTATTTTAGATACTCAAGTGAACCTTGTTTACAGGGAGAGGCTCAATTAGTAGGGTGGGAGGGGTTCTATTTTCCTTTTGATGTTTTTTTTGTTAATATTTTGATATAATGAGTTTGATTGGGAAGGGTGCACACAATTAGTACCATGTACCATCTAGGTATTATTTGAAATGCACAAATTATCTGTCTTTTCATATATTCCAGCTAATGTATTGGATTTATATATGTTTATGTTTTTTTATATTAAACTCAATAAGGATATTTTAAAAAGAAAGGAAGATTCTATTTTAAAAATCTCACCTCCTCCTGTGCTCCAAGCCAATTATACAATTGCTAATTCGGGTGGGACTGTTAACATTAGTGGTTAGCGCAATACTATTACAATGCCAGCGACCTGGGTTCGAATCCCACACTGTATGAAATTTTGTACATCCGTAAGAAGTTTTGTACAAATTGTCTTCATGAATTTCCTCTCGTTGATCCAGATTCCCCTCAAAATAAACGTGCGGGATTTGTAGGTTAATTGGTCTATTTGGGCGCCATGGTTTTGTGGGCTGGAAGGGCCTGCTACCATGCTGCATATCTAAATTTAAATTTAAAAATACAATTAAGATTAAACTAGATCTACCCAGGAACCAGTTCCAATAATTATGTAAAGACTGGTAAAACTATCAGATTGCCAAGAAGCATTATCTTACAACCGGATTTCTCTCAATTAAGTGTTGTCATAAAATTATCAAAGCACTCCCTCTAATCTATTCCACGAACATTGCCCGACCTGCTAGGTTTTTTCAGCATTTTCTGTTTTTATTTCAGGTTATTAAAGTGATGACCAATGGAGGCAGTTGCGGTTCTACCAATTCTTTGATTTCTCTAACGGATCAGTGGTCTCAAATTCTGTCCACTTTATTATTCCCATAGCATGGAAAACAAGACCTGAAGTCAAGAATTTCATTCCTAAACCTTTCTATCTATCTTTATTGCAACACATAATACATTCCACCAAACATCATTGACCAGGTCATTTTATGTGAATCAGCGTCTTGAAGGATTTTGCTATGTTAAAGGTTCCCCAGGGCAATTTTCATTGCAAAAGGTTTATCTCATTACATTTTGAATGTTACCGATGAATGTAATTCGACCATCTTTTCAAATTGCCACAAGATTACAAGAAAAAGGAACAGAAGCAGGCCATTTGGCCCATTGAGTCTGCTCCGTGAAAATGTGAATTTCATTTCTTAACAACCATTTGGATATTTACATCTGATGAAATTAATTATTAAAATTCATTAACTTTGATCTATTCATGACATTGCTCCCATGGATGTTGTCTATTTTTCAACTGGCGATTGCAAACAAGACTTCTCCAAATTTCCAAACATGCATCAGATCAAGAAAATAAAGAAAACCTTATCAGTTTTTCCTTCCATAATCATTATGACCAATTATCACACCCCAATTGCTACTATAGAACAATGAGTCATAATGTGAATCTGTTAAATCTGAGATCTTCGTAGAAGACTTATTGCCACATTAGTGGATTTATACATTGTGCCAATGGGGGAAAAAATACCCACCCTTGTTGGACAACTTTTTAAAGCTGTTCAGAGAGGAACATTATGGATTTCTTCTACAGGAGATATTATTACAGTTTATCAGAGTAAAGGGAGGCACTTTGGAAGTGTGAGCCAATCAGTTGGGGTTTCTTTTCTCAAAATTAGATGCTTTATTGATACTTTATATACAGTTAAATTACAGTGAATCAAAATTCACTGCAGAACAATTTTAATTGGATTTTAACAATATGGAACATCTGTCAAACTACCAGACATTCTGCTTAATAATGGGTTTCTCAAATCACTCCTGTTCGGCTCCGAATCATGGGTCCTCTACCAGCATCACCTACGGCTCCTAGAACACTTCCACCAGCGTTGTCTCCGCTCCATCCTCAACATTCATTGGAGCGCTTTCATCCCTAACGTCGAAGATGGCAGAGGTCGACGGCATCGAGTCCACGCTGCTGAAGATCCAACTGCGCTGGGTAGGTCACGTCTCCAGAATGGAGGACCATCGCCTTCCCAAGATTGTGTTATATGGCGAGCTCTCCACGGGCCACCATGACAGAGGTGCACCAAAGAAGAGGTACAAGGACTGCCTAAAGAAATCTCTTGGTGCCTGCCACATTGACCACCGCCAGTGGGCTGATATCGCCTCAAACCGTGCATCTTGGCGCCTCACAGTTCGGCGGGCAGCAACCTCCTTGGAAGAAGACCGCAGAGCCCACCTCACTGACAAAAGACAAAGGAGGAAAAACCCAACACCCAACCTCAACCAACCAATTTTCCCTTGCAATCGCTGCAACCGTGTCTGCCTGTCCCGCATCAGACTTGTCAGCCACAAACGAGCCTGCAGCTGATGTGGACATTACCCCTCCATAAATCTTCGCCCATGAAGCCAAGCCAAAGAAGAAAGAAGAAGATACTGGACAAATTTAATTGAATATGTTCTCTGCTCAGTAGAATGTATCCATTTATCGAGGTGTTACAACTAATTGGCTTGGAAATAATGTTTTCATATCTGTTTCTTCAAAGACAAGGGAATAATAAAAGTGAGAAAGAATTTGAAGATTAAAATTGTTCACTTTTTACAGTAATTACCACCATCTCAGAGACTTAGTTTCATCCATTGCATGTTTGTTTTAAGTCATGTCTGTCCATGGCCTCATGTACTACTAGGTTGAATCCACACGCAAATTGGAGGAACAACACTTTATATTCTGTCCCAGCAGTCTTCAACCAGACAGCATCAATATCAACCTCCAGTGTTTGGTAAAACCCTCCCACCCCAAGTTTTCTCTCTTTCCCTCATCCATCTGACTCCCTTCCCAACTCCCCCGACCTTTCTTTTCCTTTCTCCTGTCAGGGAGCACCTATCTCAGCCCTCTGCCACTCCCCTATCAGAGCCACTTTCTCTTCTTCTCCCTCCCATGTATCCACCTATCACCTGTGAGCTTGCACTCTTCTCCCCTTCCCCAACCACCTCCACCCCTCCCATATCCCCACTTTCTAATTCAGGGATTTGCTTGATTTTCACAAGATCCCAAGAAAAAGGAACAGAAGTAGGCCATTTGGCCCATTGAGTCTGCTCCATAAATCCACCCTGAGTTAAACTGTACTTGCACCTAGTTCCAAGTTTCAGCCTTTTCTCTATTTCCCTTAATACCTTGACTAATTAGATACCTATCAATCTCCTTCTTAAACTCCCCCAATGATCGACCCTCTACAGCCATCTGTGGATTCCATAAAATCCACGACCCTCTGGCTTAATAAATTTCTCCTCATCCCTCTCTTAAATGGGTATCCTCTCATTCTAAGACATAGAAAACATAGAAAATAGATGTAGGAGTAGGCCATTTGGCCCTTCAAGCCTACACTGCCATTCATTGTGATCATGGCTGATCATCCACTCAGTACCCTGTTCCAGCTCTCTCTCCATCCCCCTGATCCCCCTAGTCACAAGTACTAAATCTAACTCTCTCTTAAATATAGCTATGGAACCGGCCTCAATCACTTCCTGTGGCAGAGAATTCCATAAATTCACCACCCTCTGAGTGAAAAAATTCTTCCTCATCTCAGTCCCAAAGGACTGTCCTTAAACTGTGACCCCTGGTTCTAGACTTGCTCAACATTGGGAACAATCTTCCTGCATCTAGCCTGTCAAATCCCTTAAGAATTTTGAACGTTTCTATTAAATTTCCTCTTAATCGTCTAAACTCCAGAGAGTACAAGCCCAGTCGTTCTAGCCTTTCTTCATATGCAAGTCCCACCATCCCTGGTATCAATCTGGTAAACCTTTTCTGCACTCTCTCCATGGCAATGATGTCCTTCCTCAGATAAGGAGACCAAAACTGAACACAATACTCTAGGTGAGGTCTCACCAAGGCCCTATACAACTGTGGCCCCTTGTCCTGGATTCACCCAGCAAGGGAAACATCTTATCCACACCTACTCTTGTCCAATCCTTTCAGCATTCAAAATGTTTTGATGAGATCCCCTGCCATTCCTCTCTACTTTCAGCACACCGAAAGGAGAATTCAGGCTGTAAACGCCAGCTACCTTTCACTTTCCGTGGACGCTGCACGACTTTGTGTATTGCACAGAAAGGTCAAATCGATTTACTGGTCAACACATGACAACAGATGGTATTTTTTAACTTTAGCAAATCTGAACAAAAACAATGAACCGCTATTTGTCCGAATTGATGAAAAAAAACTAAAGAAGAGAAAATTCTTGCCTAATGAACGCCTAATGTTGAACACAGAATTCGCCTGTTGACACTGCAAGCAATTTTATGTGTTCACCCAAAACCAGCAAGTGACTTTATAAGCAAATCTTTGGAAGATAATCAATCTCAAATCCCTTTCCAAGTGCTTTGGGTATCTATTTGGCGATGAGACACAAGAAACTGAAAATGCCAGAATTTTGAGCAAACAAAGGGAAGTAGGGGGGTACTCAATGTGTCAAGTGGCATCCAGAGGTCGAGATGAACAGTCCACATATTTAACAAAACTAGATTAGCAGTTCAAACCATGTGCATGAGTTGCAATTTAAAGGGGTGGTCATTTGTGTGTTTTCATGGCTGATTTGGCAGAATTTAGGTGCTAGAACAAGTAGCAATAATTTGTGAAGCTGATTTGATGCCAGAAAAATGGTTTTATCCAGTGGCTCCCAGCAAACCTCAGATTTGGTGGTCACGCAGTCACTGCAGCTTTCAGCTGAGGAGGGAGGGGATCTAAGCAGTTGAAGTTGCACAAGGAAGACAATTCGCAGCGAGACTTACCACTGACTAGTGAACCGACCACCTGCTCTTGTCAATAATTTACTGACAAAGAGTGCGTAAGGAGGCTGTTCCTTACCATAAGGGGTGGCATGGTTGGCACAGAGGTTAGCACACCGCCTTTACAGCACCAGCCATCGGGACTGGACAGGGGTTAGAATCCTGTGCTGTCTGTAAGGAGTTTGTACATTCTCCCCAGGGTCTCCGGCTTCCTCCCACCATTCAAAACATACTGGGGGGTGTAGGTTAATTTGGTATAAATTGGGCAGCATGGACTCATGGGCTGAAATGGCCTGTTACCATGCTATACCACTAAAAAATAATAGGACAATAACACCTGCAGCAGGAATAACCACAAGGCCAGATACATGTTTAACAATGGCTCTCAAAGGTATTGTGATGTTGAACATTTGTGTCGCCCATTCATTCTACACAATAGTGGGCTCTATCTTCACAGTCAGCCCAGGAATAGTTACCAGAGCCCACTCCCCTCTTAAAATATTACACCAATCACTACAATACAGGAATTGTTTCACAGACTGTAAAGTACTTTCGAACAAACCAAGGCTTTAAAAAGATGCAATGTAAATTCAACTCTTTCTTCTCCATCCCACAAACTCAGTAAAGCAGCAAGTCAGGCCCTGGACTTCTATTGGATTCCAGGTTTCCCTTTAAGTGCAGGACACAATTGAATTTGTTGGTGGTCTAATGAGGGAGTTCACTCACTGGAGTAAACTTCCTTTTAACGTGTTAGTTGTAAGACACTCAAAGAAGTGTAACAATTTGCTTGTGGATCAGTGCCCGTTCATGGCCAAGGAATAATTGTGTGGAACACAGGAGTCCTGTACACAAAGGTAGACAGTCGCATGAAAGATACTGGAGGAGGATGGATAAAGAAACAGACACAATTTATGTTTTCTGTAACTTCAGGCTAGGTTAAGTTAAACAAGGAGCTATGGAAAAGTAAAAGCATAGATTTATATATGAGGAGGGTGATCGTGGGTGGTTGGAAAAGAATGCAAGCAGTTGACAGTAGCAATATGAAATAAGCATACCTGGAGAAACATAAATTTGTTTTACTTCCACCCCACTTCAAGTTGCACATTTAAATTTTTTTAAAACTTTAGACATACAGCGTGGTAGCAGGCCCTTTCGGCCACGAGGCCTGTGGCGCCAAATTACACCGAATTGACCTACACCTCCAGTACGCTTTGAAGGGTGGGAGGCAGCAGGAGAACCTGGAGGAAGCCCACGTCATAGACAAAGCAGGATTCGAACCCAGGTTACTAGCTTTGTAACAGCGTTGCGTTAACCGCTGCGTTAACCATGAGTTCGTCATTATAAATAAGTTGACAGATGATTGATGGTAATCTTTCCATTTACATTTATGTTGAATAAATATCAGGAATGAACTTCACAATACTATTTAACACTGTCAATTACGATTGTGTTTTAATCAACATGGTTCTCTGGTTCAGAGAAACGAGACCAAAAGTCCCCATTTCTATAGATTAAGTCACCTACTACTATTTCCGTTGAGCTCCTCAGCTATTTATGCAGGACATCTTTTTTTTATTCAGAATTTTGTAACTTTTTAACAACAAACAAAATATTAGAAAAATGTAGACCAACTCTGTCCACAATGGTAGAGCAGATTTACTAAGATCCATCAATAAAATTATACAGCTCCCAACTGCATCTGAAGAGAGGGGTAGGAGGAGTCTTACAGCAAAAAAGGAAGGAAGTTAAATCAATAAAACTTTTAACTGCCCACTAAATAAAAAGAGTATAACATTTCAGTAATACAACGTGGAATGCCTGTAATTGATTAAACAGTTTGAGCCTAGAAGTCTTAGGCCTTTGTAAGATCTTATCTGTTCATTAAAAAATAATATCTCGCTGAGTAACAGATCATGTATAACAGTACGCTGAGAGCATTCCTGCACAAAAAAGGTAGGTTGAGGATAAACAGTCTGAACTGAAACCCAGTCTCTTCACTCCCTTGATTCAGACATGTTACAGTGGTGCTGGGACATTCACTTTAATTGTTGTTCAATGAATGAATGTGATGGATTGAAGCTTAAACCTACATTGTTTGGAGATACAGTGTTGCAGAATTCCCACAGAGGTACCTTTCAAAGGGAGACACAGAATTTTCCCTGGGGATGAACATCTAATATGGGAGGTACAGTAGTAAGACCTCTTCACAGAATAGCAAGAATGGAAACCTTTCCAGCTTACCCATTATCAGATGACAAGTGAGAACTGTGTAGGCCCAGGCTGATTTGTTTTCTACCCAGATAGGCCCCTCAATTATACAGCACATAAAGATGAGCTGAATACAATTATCAGGGAAGTCGGTGAGTGTTTTATTGTTAGGCTTTGATATTTAAAGTTTGCAACATAATCCTGAAAACTGTACTCCATACTATATCAAACTCTGGTATGCCGCAACACAACAACTGCAGGAACAGTGTGAAACAGCTCAAGGGATAAGAAGCAATGGTCAATTCAACACCAGAGCAAAACGGATAAAATAGTTAATGAGAACTTGATCTTATACCAGAGTAGATATCGAGAAGTCCATTTCACAGACATGTTTAATATTGACTGAAGACTTAGGCCAATTTAATTGTAAAATTTTGGGAAAGTAAATTAGGGGAGGGAAGAACCAATGGTGTTAGTTAGTTATAAGGCAGAAGAAGATGGAATTGCAGATCAGTTCACTGTACGCTTTTCATGTACAGGAGAAGAATTATAACATTTTAGTTAGAAAAATTCTTCAAAAGAGAATGAGTAAGTAAAAGATAATGCTTTGGTTTTGGTTTATTCACTGATTTGGTGCTTACTTCTGGTAGAGTCAGAGGTACGTTTTCTTATACAGAATGATGGGTGCCTGGAATGTATTGCCAGGGATGGTAATGGAGGTTGATACAATAGGGACATTTAATAGACTCTGAGATAGGAAAGAACTAGATTGTAAGTAAAACATGGAAATCTGCAGACACCGTGGTTGAAGTAAAAACACAAAGATGGAAAACTCAGCAGGTCAAACAATGCTCTTTATAACTGGCGATCTATCCCATAGGAAGAAGATGGTTCTTTTCAGTCAGTTTGTGGGGTTTGTGGGGTCCACAGAAAAGGAACAGCGTGTGCACGAATGGATTTAGGTGAGTAGGGGGTTGCACAGGTCCAGACCCATCTTCTCGACAGCCCCTCCCAGATCCAAGATGGCTGGGGGAAATTATGTTGCAGTGAATTGCACTGAATTGCTTCATTGCACGTTTGCTAGATGGCCATTGACCATTGACCCTACAAGAGTGTTCGTCCACCCTTTAATAGGTCTTGTTTTTCATCCTGCAGGGTGTCTAGCCACCCTCTGCACCAGGAAAATCTGGTGGGAGAACTGGTTTAGTCATCGACCACCCAACCATGCGACAGGTAGTACTGGTACCAGTATCACTCTGACGAGTGCAAAGGCAAAATACTTAACCAAGGTTTCGGACTTGAGCCCTTCATCAAAGGAGAGAAAAATGTCGATAGGCATCCGAACAAAATAGTCAGGGGAGGGGTGGTCACAAGACAGGATGTGGCAGGTAGAGAAGGGAGGGCGGGGACAGCAGAGACCAAGGGGAGGATTATGGGGAAGATTTATTTAGGTTGGTACAACATCGTGGGCTGAAGACCCTGCACTGTGCTGCAATGTTCTCTGTGCTGTGAGTTGTTGCAAGACTACAATAGCATGGACGCCCTCTCTCATCTTTTCAAGCAGCTGTGTGTGAATCCGAGCAGGGAGTATGAATGGGTTCCATCTCAGCTGAGGCCAGTGAGATATCGGTGCTTGGTAGTATTTAGCAGGGGCTCCTTTGACCACCCCACTGACTGAAACACGTCCTTCATCCCACTGTGTCCATACAGACCATCAACCAGCCATTTAAATTAGCCCTATCTATTTTAATCCACACATTCTCATCATCTCCCCTTTCTTTCTTCATATTTCAATTTATTGCAGTTAATTGATGTTCCTATCACTGAACTAATTAATAAATGATTGACAGAAAACAGCCACCAAGTGATCAAGAGAAAAGAAACAGTAAATTTTAATTCCTCACTTTTTTTTGCTACATCACTTTGTAGAGGAACTGGTAGAATGCTCCTTCCATAAAATTCTGTCCTGTCAGTGTTGATGAGCCAACAGCCAAGAGCAGCTTAATCTAAAATAGATTAATTTTGAGTATCTTATTGGAACTGAGGTTCAATGTTAATGATCCCAAAAGAAGTTAGGAAATGCATAAAAGCTTTGTCTGTTAGTCTATACTCCTCCCCCTGTCTTGTTTTTAAATTCAGGCACCTGTCTGCTTTGTGCTCACACCTTGATCTCAGGACTGAAATGTCGGTTATATACAGTATCTTTATTTCCAGTGAATGTTGGGAGACCAGGTGAGTTCCTCCAGCGACTCTGTGATTTTACTAAAAGTTTCAACCAGTGAGCCATCATTGTTTTGGAATCCCAGTGGCAGCCGAGTTGTGTGTAGTGACTTGAACAAACATAATCAGCTCTCGGGAGGCAGCAAGCAGAGATGAGTTGATTAGTTTTTTTTCTCTTTCTGCCCCCCCCCCCCCCCCCTCCTGTGATGTTGCTTTCTCTCCCAGAATGATATACCATCTGCCAATCCCACAAAATAGACTCCAAACAGTGGCAGGTAACTTTGAATGAGGACAGCTTGATTACTGTGGGAATTGAAATCCTTCAAGGAGTTTGGAGAGTTCACTCACTGAGCATAACATTGCTGTCTCTTTAATCAATCCGAATTCCAAAGTATTTTCTAACATCTGTGACCACATCAAGGAACAATGTAGACTCTCAATCAACCCACAAGACCTCAGGAACTTCAGCACATGCAGACTTTTTAACATCATATATGAAACAGCAAAAAGTCAGACTCGAGTTTTATGGTGTCTTTTATGACTTCAAAATATCTCTTAAGTACTTTACAGCCTTTTGAACTGAGGCCACTGTTGAAATATAGAGAAGCGGGCATTCAACCTACTACAGCATTAAACAAACAGGCAGCCTGTAACAGTTGAGTGTCTAAACTTGATGTATCATCAGACAGAATTCTTCCACTCTTCCAAAGAATTGTGCAATGTAACGTTTTGCATCTGCTTCAGTTTAGTTTCTCCACTCAATACCCAATGGCAGGGTCGGTCTAGATAAAGGTCAAGTGGTCCCTAGATATGAGGTAATGCAATAATGTCTGAGGTCGGGTGGTCCCTAGATGTGAGGTAATGCAATAATGTCTGAGGTCGGGTGGTCCCTAGATATGAGGTAATGCAATAATGTCTGAGGTCGGGTGGTCCCTAGATATGAGGTAATGCAATAATGTCTGAGGTCGGGTGGTCCCTAGATGTGAGGTAATGCAATAATGTCTGAGGTCGGGTGGTCCCTAGATGTGAGGTAATGCAATAATGTCTGAGGTCGGGTGGTCCCTAGATGTGAGGTAATGCAATAATGTCTGAGGTCGGGTGGTCCCTAGATGTGAGGTAATGCAATAATGTCTGAGGTCGGGTGGTCCCTAGATGTGAGGTAATGCAATAATGTCTGAGGTTGGGTGGTCCCTAGATGTGAGGTAATGCAATAATGTCTGAGGTTGGGTGGTCCCTAGATGTGAGGTAATGCAATAATGTCTGAGGTCGGGTGGTCCCTAGATGTGAGGTAATGCAATAATGTCTGAGGTCGGGTGGTCCCTAGATATGAGGTAATGCAATAATGTCTGAGGTCGGGTGGTCCCTAGATATGAGGTAATGCAATAATGTCTGAGGTCGGGTGGTCCCTAGATATGAGGTAATGCAATAATGTCTGAGGTCGGGTGGTCCCTAGATATGAGGTAATGCAATAATGTCTGAGGTCGGGTGGTCCCTAGATATGAGGTAATGCAATAATGTCTGAGGTCGGGTGGTCCCTAGATATGAGGTAATGCAATAATGTCTGAGGTCGGGTGGTCCCTAGATATGAGGTAATGCAATAATGTCTGAGGTCGGGTGGTCCCTAGATATGAGGTAATGCAATAATGTCTGAGGTCGGGTGGTCCCTAGATATGAGGTAATGCAATAATGTCTGAGGTCGGGTGGTCCCTAGATATGAGGTAATGCAATAATGTCTGAGGTCGGGTGGTCCCTAGATATGAGGTAATGCAATAATGTCTGAGGTCGGGTGGTCCCTAGATATGAGGTAATGCAATAATGTCTGAGGTCGGGTGGTGAAGTCATGTACTCGCACAATATTTGCAAAGAATGGAGACAGGAATGTGAATTTCCAAATCATGGAATGCTGCGGACCAAGTGTTTATACATGGGGTTAATATCATGCATATTTGATGCTCAGAATGGACATGGTGGGCTGAAGGGTCTGACTTCAGAATCTCTCAAATGTGCTCCTCAGAGAGTTCATTAAGCACTTCTTCAACAATATCTAATATCCATGCATCTGTTCCTGATGGTTCACTGGTCTGAAACCCCACCCCCCCCCCCCACCCTGTAGAAAGTAAAGTAAGCCATTTTCCGAAAGGTCCATCACCATACCCTCTCCAGACAAACTCAAGACCAGCAAATGAAGGCTGGTACTTGGCGCAAACACCAGCAACTGTCGTCTCTGGACAGAGAAAGTGACTCAGATCTCACCGTCTGGGAATAGTTCCTGCCATCACCTGGTTAAAATCTACTGCATGGACGCATTTAGTTAATCTTACAGCTCAGCAATGCACATGGTGCACTCTCAGTCTTGGCCATGCTCTCCACCACAGCTCAATGAGAGCTTCTCTATTCCTTTTCCAAATTTAGCAAACAATAGAGAATGGAGAATTGAGTCCACTACCATGTGATTGAGGTACTGTTCACATTATAAACTGTGTCTGAACTCAGATTAAATTACAACCTTGGATTTAATCCATGCCACTTTTTTTAAAACATGCTTATAACCAGCACAGCTTTGTTCCCATTCTTTATTTAGACATTTTGAGCAGCTTCATTCTATCTATGCATGATAACATTTGGTAAACATTTTTAACATCTTGTGTCATTGACAGTGGTGAGTTTCATGCTCTGTGGTTTAACAGGGCTGAAGAACATAAGTATATCTTTCTGAAGTAATACAACTTGATGCCTTTTCATTAAACTTTTCTGCTTTTGGGCAGTATTTTAAAAGAGTGACTGGTGGTAGTTCTGTCGATTTTATGTGATGTGTAACCACAACTAAAGAGGCCGTTCGAGGAATACATTTCCTTTTTTGTATGCTCCAATTAGTTGAAATTTATTGAGACCACACTTTGTGTTCAGTTCTGGTCACCTCATTATAGGCAGGAAGTGAAGAGGGTGCAGAGGAGATTTACCAGGATTAGAAAATATGTCCTATGAGGCAAGGTTAGCAGAGTCAAAACTTTTCTCTTTGGAGTGAAGAAGAATGAGAGGTGTCTACCTGAGGATATCTGCACAAGGAAAATTTAGGGGAGATATCGGGGTAACAGAGAGTTGCGGGGGCTTGGAATGCCTTGTCAGGAGTGGTGCTGCCGGTGAACCATTTGGGGCATTTAAGAAACTCTTAGATATGTACATGGATGAAAGAAAAAGAGGGTTACGGGGCAGGGTGGCCCAGTAAAAAATTGAGGGCTGAAGGGCCTTTACTGTGCTATTGTGTTATTGCTCTATGTTATTCATGCTTTACCCTGTGAACTATTGTTAACTAGTCAAGCCATTCTTTTCCATTCCAACTTGCAGGTGGTGAGTAGTATTCTCAAACTACTGGGGTTATTCTGGTACAGGAGCTCCCAGAGTTGCTGGAGAGGGAGCCCACGTGGTTTGCAAATAGAATTGAACAATGTCAAATCTCAAAAGTCCTGCCTCATGGTGGAAGGGTGATCACTGATGAACCAGCTGAAGATAACTGACCCTGGGGAAATCAAGCTGTGTTTTCCTGGGAATGAGATGATCAAACTTCAACGATTATGACCATCATTCTTTGTGCAAGGTACGACTGCAATCATTGGAACTTTTTTCTCATTGAAGCTCATTGACTTTGCTGTCACTAGAGCTCCTTGTTGCCAAATGCTGCCTTGATATCAAGGGCATCTCTTTTCTGGAACTCCACTCTTTGGCTCAGGTTTGGACTATGAAAACAATAGGATGTTCATGAAACCCAAAGTGGGCAGTGGTGAGTGGCTTATTGGTGAGGGTAGGTGCTACTTGACAGCACTAACAACCATCCCATCCATCATTTTTCAGATGATTGACAGCAGGATGGTTGAGTGGTATTTAGCTGTATTAGATTTTTCCCGTTGTTTTATGGAGACAGTTTGTCAGATGGATGTCAGTTCTCAAACAGTTTAGTTAGAGACATAACTAGTTCTTTTGTACAGGCCTACAGTGCTGCAGACCTGTCCCATGGTATAGAGAAGCAGCAAAACATCCTTCGCTATATACAGGATAGAATTTGTGAGGTGTGGAAATCACGTTGAGTTGTTCCATCCTTCTCCAAGTTTGGATAATGATTGAGAGTGAGAATGAGGACTTGGAAGCAGCAGTAAAGATAGGCAACACACCATGAACAACTTTTTAATGGAAACCCTGGTAAACTTTCAGTATTAAAGACAAGAAAAATATTTTTGACTTTTCTTTCATCTTCTCAGGGTCATAGCTTGATGCCATTGGGGTTCACAAGCCTACTGGTACCTGAACCAAAGTGACTACTTATCTCTTCTGACCTCTGACTATTTATTAATTATAAGAGACACTAATCTGCACATGTTGATCATCATGTACAAAAAAAAGCTACACAAGTGAATATTGCAAGGTGCAGATTCTAAGATGTAGAACTACTTGTGGAGAGTCACTCTAAAGTTTCAAGGAGCCACCTCAAAGGTTTTAAGGAGGTCCACCTGGAGGGGATACCAGGTATAGGAACCGGGATGCAAGGAGGTGCCAAGGTGCAGAAGGGTTCCTGACCATGTTAGAGGTTTGGATCTGGAGTTCGGGCCACCAATGGTTTGGACTGGACTCTGGGGAAGCTGCAGAAGTGCTGGAGGCGAATCTACAGACACTCGGTGACTCTGGTGGCACTCACTTTTGCTTCTCTTTCTCTGGCTGTAAGTCAGATGCTAAGAGGCACTTAGGCAATTTCTGCCGGTGGCGAATCTGTCTGCCTTGCAATGAGCTAAAAGAAATTTCATGCAATATGTTTTATTACTATAATAATAAATTGAACCTTGAATCCTTTCGGAACCTCCCACAACTGCACATTAAGAGAAAGGGAAAATCAAAACTCTCAGACTTATTGCTTATGGAATGTATGTGGAGGAAACTACATTGTGAGAAAATGGAACAATTGATCGTATATTATGACCTGATTGAAAATTAGCAATTTCTTTTTGAAAATTTTATTTAATACTCATAATAAATCATACAATAAAAATACAAACAAATGCATAACATTTAAACCCTTTACAACCCCTCACCCCCCTACCCTAACCCACCCTATCCTCCCAACCCTCTTCTAACTAGCCCAAAGAAAGCTAAAGGAGGAGATCAATTAACAGAACACCCAGCAGTTATTTACCATAGTTTGGGGGACCACCGCCAATACGTGGGGAAAAAAAAACTAAAAATCGATCTGCATATATTCTATATCCGGGCTCCAGGTTTTAATAAAAAAAGAATAATTATTACATAAATTCTAAGTTATCTTTTCCAATGGAATACAAGATCTCATCTCCAAATGCCACCATTGAATACTTTAATTAGTCTCATTTTTCCAAGTAATTGCCAAACATTTCCTAGCCACAGCTAAAGTCAATCTCAAAAAGGAAATTTGAAATTTATTCAACTTTAACTCCAAACTCAATTTTTTAGTATAGCCCAATAAAAAGACAAAAGGATCAAGTGAAATTTTGCATTTGAACATAGCTTCTAAAAGTTCATTAATTCTGTACCAAAAAGGTCTCACCATCTCGCATAAACCAAGTAGAATATAAAGAAGAACCAACTTACTTATTTCATTGAAATTTCCTTAATTATAACTGATGAAGAAAATTATAATGAACCAATCCATACCTTACATTTACAATTTTAGACATACTATCCTCATATAAATCTTGAGAAATAGAGATAGACAAATTTTTTCCCATTTTAATTTAGATTTATAAATATCCGGCTTGAACATTTTATTCAGCAATAAAGCATACATCTCGGATATAAATCCTTTTTTACCACCGTCAGTTAGTTAAAATTTCAAATTTAGACCGCCTGGGTAGCCGTACTCTACGCCCAAAATTATCCAACAATAATGCTTTAACTTGATAATAAGAAAAAAAGAGTATATGAAGATATTTCATATTTCTCTTTCCTTTTTTGAAACAAAATAATATATCCTACTTCATAACAATCTTCTACCAATTTAATTCCTTTCT
Organism: Narcine bancroftii; assembly: GCF_036971445.1. Taxonomy (NCBI): domain Eukaryota; kingdom Metazoa; phylum Chordata; class Chondrichthyes; order Torpediniformes; family Narcinidae; genus Narcine; species Narcine bancroftii. The sequence continues at coordinate 35,635,662 of NC_091480.1, read as the reverse complement.
GTTCCCACAACTTCAAAAATTGATTACTAAATGTAAAAGGAAAAAAGCTTATTTTGAAACACAGGAGTTTTAGCCGAAATTTTACCTTGAGTACCTATAATTTCATTCTTCCTAGTCCATAGTTCCATTAAATGTTTCAACACAAGCAAATTATAATCATGTAATAACTGAAAATTCCATCTATAAATAAACTGATCCATCCTCTTCTCACCAATCTGAGATAATTCAATATTAGCCCATAACAAAGGTTTATCCACTTCAAACTTCCTGTTAATAAATTTCAACTAATTTTCATAATAATTGAGAAAATTAGGAAGATACAACCCTTCTAATGCATACTTCCAAGTTAATTTCTTCAATGACACCCTTGCCACAAAAACTTTCTCACCAAAGCATTCTAATCTTTGAAAAACTTTTGAGGGATCTTGCAAGGAATAGACTGAAAAAGATACTGAATTTGAGGAAAAATAAGCAATTTTTAATGAATAAATATATATATTTTGAATGTAGCATCCCAATGGTTGTCCAAGGCCACTCACTATTGAACAAGAAAATCAGAATTTGTCCTTCAGCTTTCAACACTCTGACATCTTGTTTGAAATAAAATAGATTAATGATTTAGTTAACATGAAATTCCTGTTTGCCTTCTTTTGAACTGCTTTGTTCATAATTTTGTCTATCAATAAACTTTGGGAAATTTATGCTATATTTTGGAATTTTTTTATTGACGTCAAGGCTTAATATGAAGAATTGAAGTATCTGTGATTAATTCCATGGAAACTAAGGTAACATGATTTTATCAGTAACTGATATCTGTAATGACGTATGTTCTGTGGTGAATATTTGTTGTGTTTAAATAAAATTTAAAAAACACTAATTTATCATATCCAGACAAGTGTGGACATTACTCTCATCTCAGTGCTAAGTGCGGAGATTTAGAGGTTAAAGTGTCGAATGCAGTTACTGCGGGCTCATGAGAAGGTGACAGTTCATGTAAATAAGGGCAAATAGAGAATCCTCACAGCAGGCACATTCTTCAGAAGTGACCATTTTTCCATTGGATGCGCCTGACTTGAATCACCATTTCACAGACCCAATCAGAGGGACACGTTAATAGCCAAGATTTTTGTGCTGCTTTGGGAAGAGAAGTGTCTTTCCTGAATAAAATGGGAAAGAAATGTAGACTTGCAATTGCGAAGTGGATGAAAGAAGTTCACTGAAGACCAACAGGTTTGCATATATCTATTTTACAATATTGGCACATTTACAAGGATGAAGTATATTTTCAAGTACAGTCACAGCAGGAAACATGCAGCACCGTAAGCTCCATAAACCATAGTAATTGTATGGAATAAATGGGATAATCTACTTATTGTAATATCAATGAAGGCATAATGATTTGCAGATGATCAGGATAATCTGTCTGCTCTTCTTAAAAATGGTGCCACGGGATCTTTTACATTCACCTGAAAAAGTAGATGGTGCCTCAATTTAACACCTCAACATGCAATCCCCCACATCCCCCCTCCGCTGCCCCATCCCCCCCCGACCCCCCCAACCCCCCCCCCCCCCTCGGCGCCCGCCAGTGCTGTGGTGCAGATTGAACTGAGAAACTACTTCTTTCTTTGGCTTGGCTTCGTGGACAAAGATTTATGGAGGGGGTAAATGTCCACGTCAGCTGCAGGCTCGTTTGTGGCTGACAAGTCCGATGCGGGACAGGCAGACACGGTTGCAGCGGCTGCAGGGGAAAATTGGTTGGTTGGGTTGGGACTACCCTGTGTACAAATCATTATCTTATGAGTCACCACTTCCTAGATTAGTGTGTGTGTAGTGCATTTAGGAAAGCCTGAGATTAGCATTTCCATTTTCACGGTAAAGTTGTGCTCCAAAATCACACCAAAGGTGAAGCCCCAGACAGCTTGTGCAGCCTGTAGAACGGGTACAAGGAAGGAGAATGTAAGGTAAAAATAATTTGGTTAACTGAACACACATCTGCCTTTAAATCTTTCTAACATTTTACTGTGGCATCAACCTAAATGTTTAGGTCTAGGTTTTAGACCTTCTTCGACCGCAAGACCCTGAAGAGGATAGTGAAATCAGCAGAAAAGATCATTGCGGGCTCTCTTCCGACCATGAAGGACACCTACAACACTCGATGCAGGCAAAAGGTGATAAACATTGTGAAGGACTCCACACACCCCTCAAGAATATGTTCTCCCTTCTGCCATCTTGTAGGGAAGTACTGCAGTACTCAGGCCCTTACATCCAGATTGAGCAACAGAATTTTCCCCCAAGCCTTCAGACTCCTGAATTCCCAGAACATTTGGGGATAGGGTACCATGGACTGTTAATATTTTAATGTGTTTAACTTCTATTCTAACTTCATGTAAATGTGCTCTGTGGTCCTGGAGAAACACAAACTCTTCTTTACCATGCAAGCATCGTATAAACGATAAATAAAGGTGACGACTCAACTTGGGAGATTGCTTTTTTGCTAAATTGCAGCACCTGTGGCCTCTTTTTCCTTGATAAACAGCTGTTCCTCAATGGAGCAGCCCATATAAGATTCACCAAAGTCGTATAAGGACAGCTACAAAATTGAGAAGGGCAAGGCAGGGATTCATTTCCCAAAACCTGATTGCCAATTTGACCTGTTTATATTCAGTATAAAGAAGTAAATCTAGCATCCAGGTTATCAATAAATCAGGAAGAATTATCACGTAATATTTGTGGGGAAACCCCCACCCCCTCTGCCCCTAAGTTTTTGAATAATTTTTTTTAAAGTTTTGCTCCTGTATTTTTTGTAAAAATGGAAGTATTGGATCTGTTGATTTAATAAACAAAGCTTGTGATCTCCTGTTTTAGATCATTTTTACCAGATCAAGATTAACAACATCCATTGCTTTCTCATGCAGATGATCAATAATTTTAGTCATCACTCCAACCGACAGAACTTTGTGGCTAGGAATGGATGATGAAATTGTCTGCAAATTGCAATCACTTAAGCCTTGGTGAGTTCAGTTTGTCATGAGACTGGTAGGTTATTACGGTTCTTCTAGTCAGCTACATGTAGAGACGTGCACTGAACAATGACTGCTACCCATTCAGTGAACCTGGCAGTAATTAACTACAAACAAACTTACAAGACATTTGTGCTTGGCACTTTTAAAAATGTATGTGTAGAAGTGCTCTCAGGAACATACATGTATATAAAATCATAAATTTGTCTTTGGACCTTATCTTTTGCAAGGGTAGTTCAACAACAAAAATATCAGCCTTCACCCACTAACACTGTATACACTCACTGCCACTGTATACACCCATCCTCACTGCAGACACTTATCACCACTGTATACACCCACCCTCACTGCATTAAGTGTTGTAGATGTCCTTCACTGTAGGAAGATAGCCCCCAATTATCTTTTTCCACTGATTTCACTCAGGGTTGCTGTGCTGATTTTTTAGGTGCAGGCACTCACCAAAAATGGCAACAAGGTTTTACGAGACCTGTCCTTGGTTGCGGCTGTGTTGTATTTGGCCTTGTATAATTGAGAGCGTTGGATAATTTAATAGTGTTTTTACTGGTTTGTGCGGTATATTGCCTTGATCTACTTGGGACCCCCAGGAGATACCATTAAATTTGGCAGTTAGAAATGTAAAGCTTCATTTGTTGACATTCTCAGGGCCATTGCAAACATTTCTCAGGTTCAGTGTAGAAATGAACGGCACAACCGTTTCAATAAAATGGAATTTGAAAGCAGTAGAGAGGAAATGAGATGGAAGGGTCAGTAAAGTTAAAGCGTGATGAATAATCTCCCTTGCATCCACAATTTGTATCATAAATGATATGTGGAAACACAAGATAGCCTTTCATTCATGGCATTCTTAGTGATAGAATACTCACAAAGGAGTCAGCTGTGACTTAAACGCCGGCAGTCTCATCAATAGATCCCAATTCTGAAACTTGAAATCAAAACATAGGATAAAACTCCTTTGCAGTGTTGCAAGATTGCTGCAGTGTTAAACTGTCCTTGATGCCTCCCCTTCAGGACAATGTAATTAATCCCATATAGTTATTTGGGAGTCATCCAAATTAGGAGGATTAGACAATTGGTCCCTTGAGCCTGCTTTGCTATTTAGGGGTTACTCTACTTTTCTAGCACATTTCCAGATCCAATGAAGCTTAATGCTGAGTGGGCCAGTGGCATATAACTAGACAAGTTGCTGCATCGCAGGTCAAGCGATCCAGGTTCAATTCTGACCTCTGGTATTACCTACACATCTTCTTCCTGTGATCACTTGTGTTTCACACAGGTGCTCCATTTTCCTCCCACGTTTAAAATAAAATGGTTGTATTAGGCTAATTGACCGTGCCAATTGTCCCTTGTGTGCAAGTGGTTGGTAGAATCTGAGAGTCTTCGATTGCAACATGGAGAGAATAGAATAGGATTGGAGTAACTGGGTCCTTGATGGCTGGCAGTGGACTCAATGGGCCAAAGGATCGGTTTCTGTAATGGATTACTCTATGGCTCTATCCAAAAATCAATTGATCTCCATTTTGAATTAACTCTGGGATGAAGATTTCCAAACATTCACTGCCCTCTGCATGAAAAAAAAATCTCCTAATCTCATTCTGAAATAATCTATTCCTGATTCTGAGACTGCAATCCCTCAATTACAGGAAATTATTTTCCTAACAGCCAGCATTTTGAGTTTTGCAAGAACTTTGGAATTTTCAATTCGATTTCTTATCCTTCAAGCCTATTCTACCCAATTGTTTCAGCAACTCCACTGGCCCTAGGTACCAGACTATTGCATCTTCATTGCACTCCCTCCATGGCAAGTATATCCTTTATTAGGGAAGAAGCATTGTGCAAAATACTCCAGATGTAATCTCCACCAAGCTCCCATATCATGAGAGAAATAGATTGGGTCCTGGACCCAACACACCAATGGCATCGTGAAGAAAGCACATCAGTGCCTCTAATTCTTCAGGAGTTTGCGGAGGTTTGGTATGACATCAGAAACCCTGGCAGATTTCTGCAGAGGTGTGGTGGAAAGTGAGCTGACCGGCTGCTATGGGAAGACCAATACCCCTGAGGGCAAAGCCCTCCAAAAGGTAATGGACGCAGCCCAGGACATCACAGGCAAAGACCTCCCACTATTGAGTACATCTACAGAGAACACTGCTGTCAGAGAGCAGCAGCAATCATCAAAGACCCCCACTACCCAGCACATGCCCTGTTCTCGCTGCTACCATCAGGAAAGAGGTAGAGGTGCCTCAAGACTCACATCACCAGGTTCAGGAAAAGCTGTTACCTCTCCACCATCAGACTCTTCAATGTCAAATTAAATGAGAAACTCATTTCAGGACTCTTACTTGTGCACGTTATTGATTTTCTTTGGTTCTCTCTGTATTGCAGTCAGATTGTCTACATTCGTTATCTGTTTATAGTTCTTTTATTTTATTGTTCACAATATTTTACGCTGTGTACAGTTTATTTTTTGCACTACTATTTAGTGGTAATTCTGCCACACCTGCAGGATAAAGGAATCTGAGGGTTGAATGTGATGCCATGTATGTACCCTGGCAATAAATCTGAAGTAACCAGAGGACATAGGTTTAAGGTCGTGGGTTGGGGGGGGGGGGGGGTGGTGGTGGGTGGGAGTTTGTGGGAAGAGACTTAATAGGAACATGAGGGTTTTATGCAGAGGGTGGTGTATGAAAGAGTCTGCCAAATGAGATGGTTGAGATGTGCTATTGTAACATTTAAAAAACATTTGCACGGATACATGAATACGATGTGTTTAGAGGGACATGGTCCAAACTCAGGCAGGAGGAACTAGAATAGATAGGCCACTTTGGTCAGGTTGGCCTGTTTCCAAGCTGACTCTGTGACTCTAATTACAGGAAGGCATCTTTCTCCATATCCTCTCATAATAAAGGCTGGTAATACTATTTGCTGTCTTAATCATTTGCTGCTCCAACTTTTCCAGCCATTATTGACCCTCCAAACAAAATCACAAAAATAAATAACCTCATCATTACCACTCTGCAGTTTGTGGGAGGAGCTTTCTGTGTCCACATTGCCTTGCGTTACAATAGCGGACCACACATCAAAATTACTTCACTATTGAGTGCTTTGAAACAACCAGATAATAGAAAAAAAAGCCCCTTTTAAAAACACAGATTTCCCTTGGAAGAACATTACTTCAATGGAAAGGCAATAAATAATGTATAAAAGTATACAAAACTTTTGCTTGACTGATAAATCAGTTACAAATCCAATTCCTAAACATGGAAGGTGAGCACATGTGTGAATGCTGTCTTGGAATGGAAGCAAGATCAAAAGAGACGTCCATCATGCACAATTTACTATCCCGTCCAACGCATGAATGTCATGGAGGCCAGCTAACAATTGTAGAAACTGATGAGTACCCTTAAAAGAAGCAGAAAAATTCAGACTACATGGTATTATCATTGCCACTGCAACACAAAAGAAGGCTAGTATTCTATTAGTTTGTATGTTCCATTATAATGATGGACTTTCCACTTTATCACCTTTTACCATTGAATTTATAAGTTTACTGTACACCCTCAAGTGGTACACGTGATGTATACAATTTCATATTCACTGCAGATACTTGTTCCGCTACAATTCCATAGATCTTACTCACTGTGTACATTCACCATTGCACAATCCCACATGAGGCATTCACGCACATAATTCTGCTGTGATTCAGTATCTTAGAGTATGTTCAGTGTGTGATTACTGTCACATTTACTGGGCACACTCACTGTCAGACACAATGTGCTCTCCCTCTTGTTGTGACAGTCCCAGTAGAAGCCACAATCTCTGTGCTTAATCTCACGGACAAGGTATGGTATACTCACTGTTCATATTCTTGCTGAGGCACAATCTGAATGCACTTTCTTCACTGGGTTCATACACTCACTCTTACACGATCCTAAAGTGAATGTTCACCACGCATAATTTATTACCTTTCTGCAGGCACATTCACCGTCAAATGTCCCACGCTCACTATCTTATAGAACAACTTTGTATTTTCAATGAGTACACACATATGATAATACGGACCCACACTGAATAGTCCCAGTCATAAAATCCCACAATGCACACTGTCACAAAGTCTACTTCACATTCACCCTGCACACCTGAGGTTAATCCGGTTACCAGGAGAACTATATACACAGTATTACACAAAGTACCACTTGACAAGCATTGTGAACATAGACAGGACATTCACTGTGTATACCCAAATGGTACACTTTCCAACACTGTACGCTATCTGTTCTGTCCACTCAATGGGCACAATCTCACTGTCAGACAACTCCACTAGCCACACTAGTTGTTCATCCTTTCACAATCACATTCTTTATTCTTTGTGGACACTGATATGGCCAGAAAATCCCACTCCGCGTGATCACTGTACACACATTCCCACACTGAGCGAACATTCATTCCTCTTACTATTCATTTAGTAAGTTCACTGTAAACCATTTGTTGCTATATGTGTTCTCATTCTGATACAATTCCACACCATACACACTGTGTATACTTTGTCACACTCTTATTCTTACATTCTGACAATTCACACTGATTCCCACACAACCCATCTCTCTACACTCATAAGGATGAGAGTGTCACACTTACATTATCACACAATTTGTCACAACGTGAGGCGCACTTACAATGCATTCAACACTCCTCAAAATGGACACAATCTATCCTATGATCCCAAACTGTACAAACATCATGCACGTACGTTACTGATACATGATTTCACACGTTAAACTCACAGCCACAATCTGTCACATATTCCCATTTTGTGCACCCATTGTGGGACACTCTCCACCACTGCATAGACTCACTGCCAGTGAATGCACTCACCGCCACTACATACGCTCACCGCCACTGCAGACACTCACACCGTCTTCACCCACTAACACTGTACACACTCACTGCCACTGTATACACCCACCCTCACTGCAGACTGCATTGAGTGTCCTTCATTGTAGGAAGATAGCCCCCAAAAATAGCGACAAGAAAGGTTGCGAGACCTACCCTTGGCAGCAGCTATGTTGTATTTGGCCTTGTATAATTGAGAACGTTGTATAATTGAATAAATTGACAAAGTACTATACAGTTAAACTCACTAATTATAGTAAGATATAATTATCAATTAAAGAAATAGATGGTAATCATGTATTTTATCAATTTAAAACTAATTACCTACTTATCAAAAATAAAGCCAATAAATTTTTATTGCACTTTTAGCCACCTAATCAAATATGAACTATTGCTGTCCCAGCTCCGGCTTGCAAACCACCCACTCCCCCTTCTCCGTACTCCCCCCCCACTGGATGTCCCGGCTTCCTCGTCCATGGCCACAGCTTCCCTGCTCCCCCCCCCCCCCCACCATTGGCTTAATCTGCCTTCTTGGCTTCCCTGGAATTAGGCCACCCCCCCAGGTTCGGCTTCCCTGACCCCCCCCCCCCAACCCCCCAGCTTTGCTTCGGCCCTCTGCTCCCACCTCCACACAGCCCCAACTTAACCTGCCCAGCAATCCCCACTCTCCCGGATCTGGCACTTCTCACATTCTCGCTTTCACTTTACTGTATTTATTTTGGTTGTTTTCCTCTTCAGTTTCTTCCTTTTCTTTTTCCCGCTGCCGAGCGCATGCTTTCCTCAGAGGACCTGGAAATGATGATGGTGCCAACTCCCTGCAGAACGAAAGTCGGTCTAACTGATGCCACACGTACCCGACTCGTGCGCGCACTTTCCCACCACCAACACCCACTTCCCCCATGTTTTAGACGTGACCGCTGCTGCCGCTGCTCAATCCCCACTACAGTAGTTTAAATTCCCTGCGTTTTTTCTGGTTTTCTTTACAGAGGTCACCCCTGAATTCATTATCCTCTGTGGGATCTTGCAGTCTGAGGTGGTACTGGTTCCAAGCCAGGCAGTGATGCAGTTGCATAGGATACTCTCAATACATTCGCCCCCCCCACAAAAAAACTTTATTTGTAATAAATTATGGACAAAACAAGCTGTTCCACACTTTATATGTCAATCCTATTTAATAACATATTTACAAACTTTTACGTAGTGTCAGTTATCTCATATCAAGGAAGTTACTTACAGTAGAGGAGAAGCTGTTGAGAAACGGTTTACGTTTTCTCAGTCATCTCATCGATGAACCTTCCATGTTTAACATTGTTGCCTTAATACTCAGTTTCCACCCACTGTGGCCCCTTGCTGTTTCTCCCTGCTCTCTGCTGGTTTAAGGCAGTGGTTTTCAAACTGCCCCCCTAACCCCCCAAACTCCCTATGCCATAGATGCTCTGTGATTTGTAAGGGGTTGCTAAAGGTGGTATGTGGGTGGAAAGAAAAAGGTTTGAAAAACCACTGTTTGTACCTTGTTGACTGGTTGTGTGCACGGTTTCAGAACTCCGAAGGAAATGGGCCAATGACAATTTTTCTCAAGCAAAATATTCCAGTAACAATTGGGACTGGAGCAGTGGTTTTCAACCTTCCCACTCACATCCCACCAGAAGCAATCCCTAACTAATCACAGAGCACCAAAGGCATTACTTTACATGTGAGTTTGGGGGGGGAGGGGGGGGAAGGGGGGGCAGTTTGAAAACCAGTTTCCCCTCTGTGTCAGCCTCTCTCCCTACTTGTACCACGGATTGTGTGTCAGTCCCTCTGGCAACTTGTACCACGGATTGTGTCAGTTCCCCCGCTGTGTTAGCCCCTCTTTCTACTTGTACCACGGATTGCTCCAACGAAAAGGCAGGTAGGTGTAGCTGGGGGGGGGGACCATGCAGGTCCCTTTGACTCGGTGGGGTGGGGGGGAGTGCAACGAATCAAAGGAGAGCTCAGCTTACATGCACCGATTGCCTCCTACCCTGGCAGTGACTGCTCTCTCAAGCGTCCCTCGTTACTGGGGAGGTGGGGGGGTTGCAGCGTCGTTAGCGACCAGGAGGCGGGTCTCCAAGCGCCTGACATCAGCCGTAGGTTATATAAGGGAGGGAGGGCCGGCGAGTCGGCGGAGAGTCGCGGTGGGTCGTGGGCGGCGGTCGGTGCCACGGCGCAGCAGAGGTGGCCGCGATGCCGCGGGGCTGCGCAAGGAAGCTGCTCGCCTCGCTCCTGGGGGCCACGCTCGCCTGCCTGCTGGTGGTCCTGATGGTGGAGCCGCCCCCGCAGCCGCTGCGGCGAGGGCTGGAGCTGCGGAGCCGTTCCCTCCAGAGCCTGCCGAGCCCCGGGGACAGCGGGCAGTGGGGGCTGGAGGAGGTCGAGGAGCCGCAGCCCCCGGCTCGCAGCTTCCAGGACTATTTCAGCGATCTGAGCCGCGCCAGGGCTGCGGGAGCCGGGCTGTCGCCGCCGAAGTCGCAGTCCCAGCCCCCCGAGGCGGCCGTCACCCCCCGGCCCTTCCGGGACGACATCGCCGACGGCGACCTGTTCATCGCGGTGAAAACCACGAAGAAATTCCATCGCTCCCGGCTGGAGCTCCTGCTGGACACCTGGATATCCCGCAACCGGCTGCAGGTGAGCGGCCAGACCGTCACGGGCTCAGCAATTCGGGGAGGACGGCACTGCTTTCCCTCCCCCGAACTGAAATTGCGGCCGTTCTCCTGGGATGAATGGAACCGGGCCGCCCCTGTCCACGGCTCCGAGCCGTGGCTGCAGCAGCGGGACGCTTCCGGGGTTGGCTGGCGGGGTCTGGTGGACGGACTGGCCGTCCCGCTGATGTCTCCACGCTGCCGGCTTCCAGCCGGACGTAAGCTCTTCCGCTGGTTGGTCTCCACCTCCACTCTCCCCCTCCTCCTCCACTCTCCCCCTCCTCCTCCACTCTCCCCATCCTCCTCCTCCACTCTCCCCATCCTCCTCCTCCACTCTCCCCATCCTCCTCCTCCACTCCCCCATCCTCCTCCTCCACTCCCCCATCCTCCTCCTCCACTCCCCCATCCTCCTCCTCCACTCCCCCATCCTCCTCCTCCACTCCCCCATCCTCCTCCTCCACTCCCCATCCTCCTCCTCCACTCCCCCATCCTCCTCCTCCACTCCCCCATCCTCCTCCTCCACTCCCCCATCCTCCTCCTCCACTCCCCCATCCTCCTCCTCCACTCCCCCATCCTCCTCCTCCACTCCCCCATCCTCCTCCTCCACTCCCTCATCCTCCTCCTCCACTCCCCCATCCTCCTCCTCCACTCCCCCATCCTCCACGCCCCCAATCCTCCTCCCCCGCGCCCCCAATCCTCCTCCCCCGCGCCCCCAATCCTCCTCCCCCGCGCCCCCGATCCTCCTCCTCCACTCCCCCGCGCCCCCGATCCTCCTCCCCCGCGCCCCCGATCCTCCTTCCCCCGCGCCCCCGATCCTCCTCCCCCCGCGCCCCCGATCCTCCTCCCCCGGGCCCCCGATCCTCCTCCCCCGGGCCCCCGATCCTCCTCCCCCCGGGCCCCCGATCCTCCTCCCCCGGGCCCCCGATCCTCCTCCCCCGGGCCCCCGATCCTCCTCCCCCGGGCCCCCGATCCTCCTCCCCCGGGCCCCCGATCCTCCTCCCCCGGGCCCCCGATCCTCCTCCCCCGGGCCCCCGATCCTCCTCCCCCGGGCCCCCGATCCTCCTCCCCCGCGCCCCCGATCCTCCTCCCCCGCGCCCCCGATCCTCCTCCCCCGCGCCCCCGATCCTCCTCCCCCGCGCCCCCGATCCTCCTCCCCCGCGCCCCCGATCCTCCTCCCCCGCGCACCCGATCCTCCTCCCCCGCGCCCCCGATCCTCCTCCCCCGCGCCCCCAATCCTCCTCCCCCGCGCCCCCCTCGTCCTCCCCCTCTCCCCCACTGCCTCCTCTCCCCTTAACCAGTGATTTATACGGGATTCCCATTCTCCTTGCACCAGTCATATTTTGTTATGGAGAAGCTGGTTAGTCTCCCCCTCTGCTGCCTTGGCAAATCTTTATCTCTGTTAACTGTCAATAATTACATTGCCCGCATAACAGCAGTGGCTGCCCTTCAGAAGAACTTCAGTGCCATAATGGGATTTGTGACCTCTTGAAGGTGTTAATAATGTGACTGCACACTCTGATCTCATGCAGGGCATCAAAGACCACACTTTGTAGTCGAGGCATTCCATCCTTGGGGTAGGATCTGGTTGTCTTGTTAAGGAAATTGGGGCATTGATCTTTATTGATTGCATTAAGCTGAGTGGTCCATATTTGAAAGCACCCTTAAGCTACAATATTAGAAATACCATTGACTTCTTTCTGTGTCATTATTTGGATTTGCCATCTGTCATTTTAAGAGGAACTGCCTTTGAAACACTTTAAAGTTCAGTTTTACAACTAAAACCATCAGATATCTGTACTGGTTTAATGTATTGTTATCTTGATTGTTAGTATTGTATGATGCTTCATGGATGTTAATGTGATTGAGAGGAATATTTTGTCTTTGCAAGATCCCTCAAGTCTTGAAAGAAGGACTTTCACGCTCTGTCAGCTCTAACCTGATTAAATGGTGGGTTTAACAGAAGCCAAAGGGTTTAACCAGCTTCCCTGAGCAGAATGCTGAATTAGGCCAGGAGCAATGGGCCTGGCATGTGTTCCCAAGGAGCAGTAACAAGGCAACAATGGCGGGAGGTGGTGTGAGTGGAAGAATGTGTGCACTTTGAAGAAAGATGAAGAGGAGTCTCAAACTTTCCAGGTTTGAAGGCAACTTGAATGAGACAGTTGATAAAAATAGGGGAAGCCTGTACCTTAATGGTGTTTTTAAACGAGATTTTTCTACAAAGTGGTTTTAATTTGGGTTTGATTTTTCACCAATAAAGATACAATTAATGGCCATCAAAGACAAAGTTTCATGGGGATAAACCCTCCACATCGTACAATTCAGCCTCACATGCATATGTCTGTGTGTATATTTTATTTTTTTATATATATATATATATATATATACTTGTTCCCTCCTGGGAGTTTGGTGAATTGGGGCCATGTAATTTGATTAGTGATGGTCTTCACTCTTTGACTTGACCGCACTTGTCAGTTTTGAAATTTGAACATCATTCGTTGAATCTGATAGAAGTGATAGAATTTGAACAGTTTCTCTGTTGTGGGAAGATGCTGTGGGAGAGTTTTCCCCTTGATTCCAGGTACATTCAGAAAGCATGCAGACAACAAACCTTTAAAATGCCACTCTTGAACATGCCTTGAATCTTGTCATCAACAACAGGAAGATTGATCCCAAAGCCATCAGGTGGTGGTCCTCAGTTGCAAATTTGGAACCTTTGCCTAGACAATGACCTTAAAGCTCATCAAAAGAAAAATTGAACTCTGTTAACTATTTGTACCTGACAATTATAGTTTCAGCTTTTTTGAGTCTCTACAAATCTGAAGGTTTAATGTTAGCAAAAATTAGTATCAGACTGACAGGGGAAATGTCATGCAAATAGTTTATTGTGCAGAAGAAGCTTTTCTGTTCATGCCATTGAGACGAATTAAATTAGTCATGTCAGACCTGGAAAGTAATCAGATTAAACTAGTTTTACCTGTCAGCAGAAGCTCACTTAAAATGAATTACTGCTGGATATTTGGATCCAGTCTCACCTGGTGACTAGTCTTGTTTGGTCAAGGTTTGTTATTAATGCCTGCAGCAATGAACTGTTCATCCCAATATTACACAAACTCTCAAATGTGATTTCATAATGATTTGAAAACTACCATTTTTTTATGTTCATGGATGATGTCTAAACCAGTGATCAAAAATACATAGAATAATGTTTTTTTAGTTTTCTGTGATATCACTGAAAAGATTTTCTTTTAATCCTGTGATAGATTTTTTTTTCTTGGTATAAATCGTATGTGATGCTCATAGCTTTGAGAGTTTTTCAGCTTGTATCCCAAGCCTGAGTGATCATAGTTCAGCTCTCACGCTGTCTCCTTAAAGGCTAACAAAGCCCTTTTCTGAAAACAGAGAATGGAGCCCCAGCCTCTTGTGCTGGGCTTTCCATGGGAACGTAGAAGATGAAGCTATGGATTTGGAAAGAAGAGAAGCTGAGGTCAGGTTGCCTGGCAATGGGGAAAGAGTTCCCAGCTTATGACACTTAGAGTGACAGTAAACAGTTTTTCTTCCTCCTCCTTCTCTTTGCAGCCAGCTAATCATTGCCTATGGGTTTAATATCTACAGTAGTGGGGGGAAAAAAATCAAGCTGTGGTATTGTAACCTTGAAGAGAAATCCAAGACTGTCAAGTTATTCTATATACACTAGAGTGCATAGAAGATACAGTTATGTTCAATGGCAATCTAATGCCCTTATTTTCCTGCACAGGCCTTGCAAGGTGTACCCTCCAGGGAATTTGTCCTCTGTTTATTGTTTGAGATAATGTGAAACGAATGACAATTATCACAGCCAAATACGTAAATGTCTCTATACTATATTGGGTTAAAATGTATCACACTGCTAACATTATGGATGACTTTATAAAATAAAAAATCAATGATGGAAACCTAAATCGAGAACAGAAAATCTCAAATACTCAGCTGGGTTAGGCAGCATGTGTGGAAAGAAAAATAGAATCTTAAAGGTCTTTGACATGAAATGTATCGTTAAAGGTGAGAATAGAATTTGATAAGGGTAGATGAAGTACAAAATTGTTTCTTCTGACTGGGGGGGGGGGGAATTCAAAAATGGTGCAAATCTTAAGGTTAGGAGTAAAGAGCTGTGGGTTGATAATGGGGACCAGCCTGTCTTGGGGTGGAGGGGGAGGAACCAGCCTGTCTCGGGGGGGGGGGGAGGAACCAGCCTGTCTCGGGGTGGGGGGAGGAACCAGCCTGTCTCGGGGTGGGGGGGGAGGAACCAGCCTGTCTCGGTGGGGGGGGGGGGGGTGAACCCAGCCTATCTCTCCACAGAATAGAAAATAACTGAATAGAAAAGAAACAATGCTATCCAGGGACATGTAGGAATGCTCATAATGGAGATGTGGTTCAGATCAGCCATGATCTAACTAAATCCTGACACAGGCCTGAAAACAAAATGTACTTGGACATTGAGTACCTTGGTTGCTGATAAATGAGAAACTTTACACTGCAGCTCTTAGAACACGGCTCTACAGCATTAGTAGAGTGGAGCTCAGAATGCACCTCCAGTGAAACATTACCCTATAGTTTTTGCAGCTGCCACCTGTGGTCTCGTGTGTATCATCTGTCCACTGTCTGCAGCAGCTGAGTCCTGCTATATTGTTTTTGACTTCTGTTCAAATTTTTTTCCCTTTTTTTTAGTGTTCTGTTTAAATGGGATGGCAGTGGCCCAGGTTATTTTTAGCTATGGCTTTAAATTAAACAAGAAGTTTTTTTTCCCCTTCTACTAATTAAGATGCAGGCATAAAGCAGTTTTGATCTTCTGTGAACCAGGGTTTAACAAAACAAAGCACCAACGTGTGCACGAAAAGAATTTGTGTTTTCAAATGGCAGGCAGGTGTTGGGATGGGGTTTAGCCTTTGAGGGAACGCCCCTTCCACTGTCTAACTATAAAGCAACTGTCGAGTGTTCCTGCACTCTATTCATCAAACAAAATGTATTCCTCCCACTTTGGTTTCTGCCTCCCTCCCCATTCTTCCCCCCCCCCCCCCCCATTCTGCAAGTGATGGTCCGACCTGCACCTCCTGAGTGGGGAGGTGGGGTGTGGGGGTAGGCTTGGGGAGGAAAGACTCTGGTGGAGGTTGGTTAGTGGAAAATCTATAGTTCTTTGCTCAGTTCTCCCCTTCCCCTTCAACAAGCAAATTGAATGGTCAGTTTAATACCAGAAGGGAGATTGAGGTTGCATTGAATTTACTAACTGCACTGGATAATTTTAGCTAAACTAACAGACAAAGAGTTTAAATTGCTGGGATGAAACAGCTGGTGGAAATAGCAGAGGACAAAGATTTGGGAGGGTCAAGGGGAGTGGCAATGAGAATAAGCACTAAATGCCCAGGTGAATGGCCCTTTCCTTCCACCATCACTATTCTGTGGCTCTGTCTTTCTTTTTCCTCTGCATTTGATTTTTTTTCCCCTCTGTTTGTCCCCTTAATCAGAAAATTAAGTACTACTTATTGGTATGATCCAGTCCGATATTCCAGTGCAGAATTGAATGAGTTGCACCGATATTCCTTTGTTCTCGCTGGAATTAAAATAAATACGACGATGCTCCTTCAAGAAAGAGAAAGAGATATCTCAGGTGTTTTAGACCATCTTCACTCAATATTAATACACCTGTGGGAACTTCCTTTGTACATTACTGCGAAATCATTTTCTACGTCACAGTGATGGCTGCAGCTCAGAATCTCAACTGATTCTGAAGAGCATTATGGTGAAGCCTGTAATGTGTGTTGCCTAAATGCGCATCGTCCTTCTTCCCTCCTGTTCTTTTCTCTTTGGCTTGGCTTCGCGGACAAAGATTTATGGAGGGGGGGTAAATGTCCACGTCAGCTGCAGGCTCGTTTGTGGCTGACAAGTCCGATGCGGGACAGGCAGACACGGTTGCAGCGGTTGCAGGGGAAAATTGGTTGGTTCAGAGCCAGCTCTTCCCTCCTGTATTAATAGCACAACATGTAGAAGTATTTTTTTTGTGGGATCCAGGAGTTCTCTAGTAACTGGTGGCCTGTACCTTAAGCAAAGCTTTTCTGTTATGGCAGGAAGGGGAGGGTGATGTGAGAATGAATTGCTTGGTAAACTTTCTATCAGGATTCGCTGGAGAGCAAGCAGGAACAGGTTCCCTCAATTTTTCAATGTTTTATTATCTAAATTATTCCTACAATGAATAACTTTTGTACAGTAACATTAACCATAACCATTTATGGAGCGGAAACAGGCCATGTCGGGCCTTCAAGTCCGCACCGGGTCACTAGAACAACTCCACTAGCTCAAACCTCCCGCTCTCCGCCAATAACCCTCCAACCCCCTCACCTCCATGTTCACATCCAACCTTCTCTTAAATGACAGAAGGGACCCTGCCACAACTATCTCATTTGGAAGATCATTCCATTCTGCCACCACTCGCTGAGTGAAAAAGCCTCCTCTAATATTTCTCCTAAAGTGTTGATCCCTTACCCTTAACTCATGGCTGTCCCAAGTTTTTCATGAGGTCATAAGGAGCCACTAATTAGCAATGAGCTGAAGGAGATGGTTTTAGGATGGGTGACAAAAAAGGTACATTAAAAAAAAATCAAGATGGTGTTTCTGCAAAGCAAATTCAGAGCTTAAAGCCTTGTGTTTTGTGGCAAAGGTTAGCAACTGAGGGGTGATGAGGGGTGATGAATTGAGGGGTGCACTTTTTAAAGGAATAGTTTTTATTCATAATTTAGGGGATTGGGGTCAAAGTTTAGTTGCACAGCATGGTAAAAGGTCCTACAGCCCTTGCTGCCCAATCACACCTAATTCATCTATAAACCCTGGTACGTTTTGAGCAGTGGTTGGGGTGGGGGGGGGGCGGAAGGAGGAGGAGAAGAAGCTGGAGACCCCGGGGAAAACCCACGCAGATTTGGGGAGAACATGCAAACTCCTTTCAGACATCATTTGAACCCTGGTCCCAGCCGGTGGCACTGTAACGGCATTATGCTACACCAACCATGCTGCCCAAAGTGGGACAAGTCTCGAAAGTGAAATATAGCCAAGTTTTGGAACTTCTGGTCTCAGTATTTGAATGAAGAATGTTATGGATGCACAAAACCAAACTGAAGAGAAGTATTCTTTGCAAATTGTGTGCACAGCTCCTCCCTTTCAGCTTCACAACTGGTTGCTGCTGGGCTGGATGAACTGCACACACACATCACTGGTCAGTATCTGCAACAGTTGAGTTGATTTTTAAAAGTAATTTTTCCTCCTACAAGTGGACCTGCAGTTTTACTGATTTTATTACTCTGACCTTGTGCCAGCTGTCTTTTCAAGATTGGCATCTGCACCCAACAGTCTTTCTTGTTCTAGTGCGCTCAGCAATGTACTGTGTTCAGTTTACACTATAAACATTGATCTGATGTCTCCAGAGCCAAAAAGCACCTTGGGCCAGATCAAGCTGGTTCTAGCTCTGTTCCAACTGGTTAATCACAACAGATTCTTCAGCTCAGGCTAAGTGCCGCAAGAGAAAGACAACCTATTTTCTCTGTTTACCTTGAGGACTCTGGAATGCGTGAGGCGTGTGGGGAATATTAACTGACTGCTGCTTTGAGTGAGAGTGGCAGCATCTGGAGCCTCCCTTCTGGAGCTATCAATTCACCTGTCAGGGATGGGGCAGAGAGGCGAAGCACTCAGCTCCAGGCTTGGCGTGTGCTGAATTGGGCTGGGATCATCTCAGCTTTCATCAGGCACGCTCTCCACCCCTGGGGCACATTGAAGTATTAGCAAGTCGGGAACAGCAAGTGAAAGCAGCTACTGGTGTGTATAATGTTTAGTCTTTTTAAAAAAAACACTTCACATTCTTATGGACCCGTAAACCTGTTTTTTTTTTTAAATAAATGATCCAGCTGTCAAAATGGCCACACAGGAACAGGTTCTGGTCATCCACTCAAACATTCATATTTAAGCTACTTGTTTTGATTCCAAGTGATTTCTCAGTCTGGGCTGGGATGATCATTAGTAGATGTGCTGATCATCTTCGGTGTTTGATGCTTTATTTATAGGAAAGTTTAAAAACACATTTCTGGAGGAATTCAGTAGCACCAGTGGGTCAACTTTTCAGGTCAGAACTTTTCATTAAGATTGGTTTGACCTGAAATGTCAGTCATTCTTTTCCTCCCTCTGATGTTGCTCGACCCTCTGAGGTCCCCTAGCAGAGTGGACCGAAATACAGCCTCTCGTGTGTGCCAATTAGAATTATTTGACCAATCTTTGGTGGCAGTGCCGTTTATTTTTTAAAAAAAAACATACTTTCCACTGTCTTTGTCCAGGCTCGATCTCTAAAATCGAATGTTATAGGTTGCAGAGAAGTTGATGAGCCAGTCAAATAGATCTAATCACATGCCACAGTTTGGCTCCAAGGTTCCTTCTATTGTCCTAATTTTTATCTGCTGTAGGGCAGTCAACATGAGCATTGCCTTGTTCCCTTAACAATTAGAGAAAGAGAAGCAAAAGAGAGTCTATACAGAGATGCTGAGGGTCCATGGAGCCCTCCAGTGCTTCCACAGCCACAATGGACTCCAGTTGAAACCATCAGCAACTTGAGCTCCAGATTGAAACTTTTGATATGACCAGGAAGCCTTCAGTACCTGAGGCTCTTTGGGAGCCCTTCCTGCCCCCAGCCCCTTCTCAAATCTTGGTTCCCATGAGCCGGATGCCAACAGCCTGTGTGGATCTTTCAGATGGTGGTCCATGAGAGGCTGCACACTCTAGGGAAGTGGAGGACTGGAGCAGGGCAGCAGAAAACAGGAAGACCAACTCCTGTCTGAGATTTGGGGTGGGGGAGAGAAACAGAATAGATGACCCATGGAACTGTGACCACCGAGGTGGACCAGTGAGGGAGATCTGCGGTGGGCAACTCGTAGAGAGGATCCCGCGGAAGCTGAGGATTCCTAGTGACTTGTGCTGGCGGTGGTCTGCTGGGGACTGGCTCGAACTGGCTGGGGGGGTGGGGGGTACCAGGTATTGGAACCAGGATGTGAGGAGGCGCCAAAGGGTCCCTGATCTGTGTTGCAGGTTTGGATCTGGAGCTCAGGTTGCCAACGGTTTGGACTGGACTCTGGGTGGCTGCAGAAGTGCTGGAGGTGAATCTATGGGGGGGATGGTGGGGGGAGGGGAGAGTCTCTCTTTTCCCTTCTCTGACTGAAAGAGGCACCTGGGCCATGTAATAGGACACTGTTTTATTACTATGACAATAAATTGAATCTTATAATCACCATCATGAAGGGAGGGAGGTAGATCTCCTATTATGTTTCTCCTTCTCAATTGGGGGTGGGAGGAGGTCCAGTGCCCTATGCTTGACCGCTGCTTCCCCAGTGTCTGCATCCCCTCCTGGTATGCCATCCAGTGCAGGTGCCACCATCTTGGGCATACAGCAGTGGAATTTAAAAAGGTCAGCTCCTTTAACAAGCCATTCAAAGCCTGAACAGAGTTGTTTGAATTTGGCTCAGGCAGTAGGACCCTGCGGGGCAGTGTTGTGTCTCTGCTCCCTGCTCTGCTGGGTCCACACCAGCAGAAGCCCTGCCTTATAGCAGTTCTGGCAGCTTTTTAGCTTTATTGTCAGAGTACATGCATGACGCCGCATACAACCTTGAGATTTATTTTTTCCTGTGAGCCAGGCAGAATTACCACTAACTGGTAGTGTAAAAATTAAACTGTTCATAAACATGTAAACAAATAAAAGAACTGTAAACCGATAAAGAATGTAAGCAAACTGCAAATCTAGAGAACAAAAGAAAATCAAAGTGAACAAGTAAGAGCCCTTAAATGGAGTTTGTGGTTGAGGAGTCTGATGGTGGAAGGGGAGCAGGTGTTCCTGAACCTGGTGGCGCAGGACTTGTGGCCCCTACACCTCTTTCCTGATGGCAGCAGCGAGAACATAGTGTGTGCTGGGTGGTGTGGGTCCTTGAGGATTGTTGCTGCCAACTAGCTGTTGAAATTGGTGCCTGTCCCATAGCGGTGCTTGATTTACTGAATGGAGTGCCACTAATGGGTTAGATGTACAAATTAGATGGTTTGGGAACAAAATGGAAATGCCAGAGAGTGTGTTGAATTTCCTCCAGATGTTAATTCATTCTTTCTGTTGTAGTGGCAATTTAAAATAATATTTCAAATAAAAGATCTATTTTAATTATTACTTGAGCATTGCCCTGGTTTCCATATTCCTTTCCCGGCCTTGTGTTACTGAGCTTATCCACAGAAAATGGCTTCCTGCCTTTTTTCTCTGATTTGGCTGACTTCATTGTTCAGAGTTCCCCTAGCTGGTCTTCCGGTGTTAGTCAGAATGAATGCTGAGAGAAAACAAAGGTAGTTCCCAATTGAAAGAAAAGAATAGAGTGTGGGGCAACAATGGGGCTAGAAAACAATGAGTGCCGAGAGTGGATTTGTGTGCGATAAGAAGCCCATTCTTCTGAAGGAGCTGGGATGGTGGAGGTGTACTGGCCCTGATTTGATGGGGGAGGGGGGTGGGGGGGGGCTGGTGGGAGGGAAATGACCTGCTGAATTAAAGCAATTCGCAAGTGAGCATATTTGTTACACCACTGCTCTAAATGGTGTGTAACTGCACATCATAGTTCTATTGAAATTAAACCGTTACAAAACATCCCTCTTTGAGCTGTAATATACATTTTATTATTTTAATTGAATTGTTGGCCTTGTTACATAATATCAAGGTGCTGCTTGTGTTAATGATCAAGGCCTTCAGGTCATGAGAAGTGTATTTAATACTAAGCCCTGAACTAATCTAAAGCTTATCTAGTTATAGGTAATTATCAAGAGTGTTAAAACCCTACTCCTTTTGGGCTGGGTGCTTCACCAGGTGTCAGTCTAGAGTGCATGGCATTGAAGCAAAAGACAAGGGGCTGCATTAATTCCTTCCACAGTCTGGGGCTAGGAGACCAGTTCTGTCTGTCCCCAGTTTCAAACACAAGAATATAAAGCAACTATCTGGATATCCTCATTAAAATGATATCACTTGCTTGTCCATAAGGATTAATTCTTTGTTCGTGATGGCTCAGCTGCCCTGAGTTTATGGCAATCACCTCGCACGGTTTGAGTTACAGGGAAAGGTTGTGCAGACTAGGGCTTTTTTCTCTGGAGCGTAGAAGATTGAAGGGGGACTTGATAGAGGTGTTTAAGATTTTAAAAGGGACAGACAGAGTAAATGTGGATAGGCTTTTTCAATTAAGAGTGGGGGAGATTCAAACTAGAGGGCATGGTTTAAGATTGAAGGGGGAACATGAGGGGATATTTCTTTACGCAAAGGGTGATAGGGATATGGAATGAGCTTCCGGCAGACGTGGTTGAGGTGGGATCATTGGTTACTTTTAAGGAAAGACTGGACCGGGTGCTGGTCAGTGGGACTAGGAGGGTGGGGATTTGTTACGGCATGGACTAGTAGGGCCGAACTGGCCTGTTCTGTGCTGTAAGTGGTTATATGTTTAAGTCCACTATGTGACTCCGAGTAACAATGAAAATAAATGCTGAGACAATTCAATCAAACTAAATGAGAAACTAAATCGATTTGATTTTCCAACTTGATGTTCTCTCCTTTCCCAACTAGTGCTTTCCTCAGAGCT
This sequence comes from Narcine bancroftii, assembly GCF_036971445.1. Lineage (NCBI taxonomy): Eukaryota > Metazoa > Chordata > Chondrichthyes > Torpediniformes > Narcinidae > Narcine > Narcine bancroftii. The sequence goes on along the minus strand of NC_091480.1, from coordinate 35,613,423 downwards.
CAATTATACAGAAATGTGTCACTTGAAAATTTCTTCATTTAATAGTCGGCTCAATTTGGACATTCTTTACATGGCTATCCTGATGTAGAGAGAAGAGCATCTTGATCTTGTCGGTTCATTTTGCAATTTGCAGTAGGAGTTGGGGTTAGTATTTAGGAAGTAACTGATTTCTCTCCCTGCTTGTCCTTTCCTTCCCTCCGATGCATTGAGGCTTTAATCCGAGCAGATCAGTTCACGCAGACTGGTGATTAAACTGGATTCCTTGCACTATGACACGGGAGCTCATTGTACAATGCATAGAGGTACCAAAATTCTTCTGTTGTTGAGGGCCGTAGCCAGGTTCTAAGGTTAGGGGGATCGAGCATCATGACACATACCAGATGGTGAGCCAGTGGTTGAATGGTTTTTCAGCAAGATTGGATCGGGGTGGGGGGTGGTGGTGGATCTGGTTGAGAGTGGAGTGGGGGGTGGGGAGGCTCCTATTTTGGAAAATAATGTGCAGGCCACTGGTTGCAGTAACACGGGTGCACACTGCACAAAGCCTTTGAAAGCAGAGACATTTTACAGAATCACAGTTGGCATCTGTGAGAAGGATTGTAATGGACCCCATAGAGATAGGCTGGTGGCATGGGTAGATGAGGTGGAAAGCAGACAACTGGAGGCACATTTGTAAAATGTGGACAAGAACTGATCAAGGAGGGCATTTGTGCAAAGATTATAAAGTGCAAGAGCAAAGTTTAAAAAAAAATCTTGTGATGTAAACAAGAACAAGGAGGTCATCATTAACTTTTACGGAATATACTGGTTCAGTCACAACTGGAATTCGGGGAGCCACCCTTCCAGAAAATGGGGAGTGTTTAATAATGGGCAGAAGAGATTTGCTGAAACCATCTCCAGAGATGAGGGAGATTTATGTGAATACACCAAAGAAGCTTCTCCTTAGAATGGAGATGGTTGTGTCTGGGTCTGACAGAGGTATTCAAAATCACAAAAGAGTAGATAGGGAGAGACTTGATGTTGGTGGAGGAGTCTAGAATCAAGAGAAGTGGATGAAAGAACCGTGTTTTGAGAAAAAGTATATTTGCCGTCTGGAATGCACTGCTCTGGAGCGTAGAAGATTGAGGGGGGACTTGATAGAGGTGTTTAAGATTTTAAAAGGGACAGACAGAGTAAATGTGGATAGGCTTTTTCAATTAACACCATTTGTAATGGTGTTCATGATGTAACTGGATAGTATCTGAAAGGGAATAATTTGCAGGGCTCTGGGGAGAGAATAAAGGAGTAGGACTGGTTACACTTAGACTCGATGGGCCAAAAAACCTCTGGCATGTTTTTTTTTACATCCTTTAAGTTTGAATGGTAATATTCTGATAAATCTTGTAGGCATCTGGGAATGCCCGTCAAGGGGCTGTACAGTTAGCGTAGTGGTTACAGCACCTGCGATCAGGACCAGGGTTCAAATCCCACGCTGTCTGTAAGGCGTTTGTACATTTTCTCTCTCTCTGTGTCTCTCTCTGTCTGTCTCTCTCTGTCTGTCTCTCTCTGTCTGTCTCTCTCTGTCTGTCTCTCTCTGTCTGTCTCTCTCTGTCTGTCTCTCTCTGTCTGTCTCTCTCTGTCTGTCTCTCTCTGTCTGTCTCTCTCTGTCTGTCTCTCTCTGTCTGTCTCTCTCTGTCTGTCTCTCTCTCTGTCTGTCTCTCTCTCTGTCTGTCTCTCTCTCTGTCTGTCTCTCTCTCTGTCTGTCTCTCTCTCTGTCTGTCTCTCTCTCTGTCTGTCTCTCTCTCTGTCTGTCTCTCTCTCTGTCTGTCTCTCTCTCTGTCTGTCTCTCTCTCTGTCTGCGTGGGTTTTCCCCGACACCTTTCAAAATGTACTGGGGTGGGGGGGGGGTAGTCTAATTGGGTGGCATGGGCTGAAATGGCCTGTTAATGTGCTGTATGTCTGAATTTTTTTAATTAAAAATGTAGTGGTTGATGCTAGTCCCTGATATTCTCAATCTTTTATGTACACTCATCAGCCACACCCTCAGGGGATGGGTACTGGCTCCATGATAATGCCCTTCATGTCTGCACTTGGTCACTTGTCCCAGTTGCCAAGATGCTTTCTAATCACGTTGCCATATTCTCTGGAGTAAAGTGAACAGTTAGAAAACTTTTGTGGTGGGGGTGGTGTGGGAAATAGTAAATGTTCGTGGCAAAAGGAATCCAATATCTTCATCCTACCCAGAGAAACAAGCTGATGTATGCCACAGAGTATGGTAGAGTTAATGTTGTGGCTGCCAGAGGAATGGTGAGGCTGATGGAGTTTCTACCTGGGAGTAGCAAAGAAAGATGTGATTGGCAGGATTGTAGAATCATTGGAATACAGGAACAGGCTATTTGGCTCAGCAGATCTATGTGGGTCCCAGGATTTAACCTATTAATCTGATTTCATCCACTCCTTTCCAGTAATCCTGCAAATTACTTTCCCTCGAGTGTAATCTGATTCTGCTTGGCCAGGTCAATTGCACAATGTAAATTTTTTAAAATTTATCATCTCCAGTTTTGGAATATTGGTACATGAAAAACAAATCTCTTTCATTTTCTTCTGCAATTAACCAATGAAAAGATTTTCTCCTGCAATTTGATGTGTGGTGCGACGGCTTAAACAGGCAAGCCATCGTTTTGGATTAAATGTTTTGGTAATTTTGTTCACCTCTGGATTGTGAGCAGAGCTTAAACAGCTGAATGTGCAAGCTTTTAAATGGTTGGCCTTCAAATTCCATCAGCTCCACCATAATGGGGGGCAGTTGAGTGACAGGATCATTCTTCCACTTTTATTGACCAGCAGGTGGTCAAGAGCCTCTTTAAAGACTGAGCTTGCCCTCCCCACCCCCCTCCCCAATTCTTTGTTTAAATTGCTCAGCTGTATGTTAATTGTTTAAAACATGCTTTTAAAGTTTCCTTACTTGGTGACTTAATTCGAGCACAGAATCTATAGTGAGGGGCTGACTGGTAACAGTGTGCCTTGAATATACAGTGTGATAGAGCAGAAATATGTTTTTTGTCTTTTTTCCTTTGGCAGTTCCTTCCTGTCTCTCTTATTGTTCTAGATACTGTTCTTGACAGCTGTTTCTCCAATACAGATTCAACCCACCCCCGTAAACATTAATCTGCATTAGGGAGCTAAATCCTGCACTGCCCTACCCTCTTGCCCTGCCTTCTATACTCTGTTTTCCAGCATTTTTCTTCCACCCCCACCCTGCCATCACTTGGGCTGAGCTATCACCTGAAGTTGGCTATCCAAATTGGATCTTGGCCAGCTGGATTTGAATTCAAAGTAGGCCCAGCTTCAAAATGTTCCGTAACCTGCAGTCAGACGTTCAGTGGCTCCAAAAGGCCAAGTCACTGTGTAAATATGCCTGGTGTTAGCTCAGTAAACACCCCCGGCCTGCCAGTGAGCATCTGAATGGCTGGTGGCCCGTGCCTCTAGGGTTGGCCTCTAGGTGCTGCTTCAAACATGCCTCAAAGTATTTGGAGGTTAGAGAAGCCGAAATAATATCAAAGTAATTGCAGGGTTCGAGTCACCTTCACCTTATTTTGAAGTAGCTCAATGTTTTTTTAATGTCTGGAATAAACAAATAATTGAGCATTGTTTTTTAGTGTATTTATGTTCAAATTTATTGTCATCACATAAAACCCTGTTTGTCTCTTTATTTTTAAAAATTTAAACATGGTAACTGGCCATTTCGGCCTACGAGCCCTTGCTGCCCAATTATATCTAATTGCCTTACAACCTTGGTACATTTTGAATGATGGGAGGAAACAGGAACTCCCAGAGGAAACCTGTACTCCTTACAGCTTGGGATTTGAACCCTGGTCCCCATCACTGGCGCTGTAACAGTGTTGCGCTAACTGCTGCGTTAACCGTGCCACCCCTGTGTATCCTCCAGCAGCGGCAGTTAACGTGCTGGAACTTTCAAACATTGGCTGCAGGGTTATTTCTTGCTGAATGGTGGCCCTGATTGATGACAGGCTATGCTACAATGGTCCCAATGTTGAAGGAGCCCAAGGTTCACCCATCCTCTGTCTCACTTCGGCTCCAAGAGTGGGATGCTGTGGAGATCAGAACTGGTTGCTATGGAAAGGCTGTGGCAAAACACTGAAAGCAAGACAACAAATCTTTTTGTCGGGAAGGCTTGCTTTTTACTTCCTCCCATCACACCCACCCTTCACGTTTTCAGCTTGTTTGACTTGTTTAAGCGGCAGTTTGGAATAAATTTTCCTTTAATCGGAGCCAATGGAGCTCCACTGGTGCAGACTGTGAAAGAAAGGGAGTGTAAATGGGTGTGGGGAGTGGGAACAGCCAAGGATATTAGGGCAGTGTGTTCCTTTGTTACAGAGGACATGACTCTGAATCACCTAGCACACAGTTTCTCAGGCATAAAATACCCATCGAACAATGGGCATTTTAGCTTTCCATACTGTTGCCAATAAAATGATTATTTTTATAGACTGCTTAATTAACAGACAACCTAAACTAAATAGGCACTGAGTACACATTTCAGTTGACACTCTGCTGGACACTAGAAATGGCACTGAACTTAATCCAGTTATTTTTTTACAATTTTCAGACATACATCTTCACTGATGGAGAAGACGAAGATGTGAAGAAAGAGTCAGGTGAGTCATGGGCTAAATTTATGGAGCTACATCAGGTCTGCTGTTCCCATGCTCTTGGTTAGGAATGAGTTCTTAGATCGTTATTTAGTCCAGAAATGCTGAAGCCCTCATTGTTGTGGAGTGCCATGCAAAGATGATACAGATGTATCATGTTGGGAAGAGCATCAGGTTCGGTGGTTCAGACAGATTAGTCTGGACACAAATGTTGCAATCACATGTAACTTTTATTAAGACACAGGAAACAGAGGGGAGAACGTTAAACAGTTCTCTATTACTATTTCACTCAAGCAGCGATATGGACATTTACCTCGGTCACTCCAAACGGGAACTCTTACACCCACACCCAGAACGGGGTTATGGCTCTCTGCGAGTACTGACCTATCGCAGTACGAACGGCTCAGCTTCAGTATCGTGCACTCTTTACCCACGACACTTCCAGCGATGTCCACAGTAGCGACCTGGCATGGGGCAATGACCGAGGCTTGGGCCACGAGGCAGAGAGAGAACTGCTGTGCATTGGTGTTGTATTCAGTGCTTCTTGCCAATAATGGCCCTAGGTGATTTTAAATTGGCCAACGGCATGGTGTGGAGTAATGACTGGCTGGAGTCCAACCTTGATCTGACTTCTGAATAAGTTTCAGAAGGGGAGGGCATGTGACCACCCACAATACACACATGCCAGACAGGCAGGGAGGCCACATTTCCTCCACACACATCAGGATGACTTTTAATTTTAAATCAATAATGTCTAATTTACTAAGATGACGACAAAAAAAAATAGTTTAAAAAAAAAGAGTTTAAATAGGGTTTCTATACTCAAAGAGTGAACTCAATGTAGAGGGCTGATTAAATGTCTGTATGGGGTTATTTCTGGCAAAAGAAATGCCTTTGGAAAGGGATTTGATAAGGGTCAATATTGAGGTGGGGGAGGGGTGGTGAGCTGGTTGAGAATGGTAAAACACAGAATCCAGAGTGTCTTGGTTGATACCAAAGTGTGGAAAGTCTCGAGTAAATGCAGAAGTTTTAGGAGCTTTGAAGTACATGGGATCTCAATGTGCAAGTCCATACCCTCCTAAATATGGCAACAGGAGCAGATCGGGTGATAGATAAGGCATATTACGTTTGCCTTCATCAGTAGGGTCATAAAATAGGGAACATTTTTGGGAGCCGCACAAACTTTGGTCACTCGTGAAGTGTTGAATGCAGTTCTGGTTGCAAAATGATACAAACGATGTGGAGGCTTTAGAGAGGATGCAGAAGAGGATCACCGAGATGATGCCTATATTGGCTGCAAGGAAACTTCGATTATTTTCTCTGGGGACTGAGCAAAGACCTGGTATTAAGTTTATAAAATTACAGGAGAAAAAGAAAGGGTGGATAGTCTTGTCTCTTTCCTATGTGGAAATGTCAAATACAAGAGGGGAGAGTGAGAGGGGGAAAGTGTGAAGGGGATGTGCTGAAGTAAACTGCTGATGTAAACTGCTGGTTTCATTCTGCTTTGAGATGTTCTATGTGTTGTATTGCCTGAAACGCATAGCCTGGGGGTGGGACTGATAGTGAAAGCACATACAACAGTGAAAGCATATGCACCATTTCATCAGATGCAAGGATCGACAACGAGATAGACAACAGACTCGCCAAGGCAAATAGCGCCTTTGGAAGACTGCACAAAAGAGTCTGGAAAAACAACCACCTGAAAAACCTCACAAAGATAAGCGTATACAGAGCCGTTGTCATACCCACACTCCTGTTCGGCTCCGAATCATGGGTCCTCTACCGGCATCACCTATGGCTCCTAGAAAGCTTCCATCAGCGTTGTCTCCGCTCCATCCTCAACATTCATTGGAGCGACTTCATCCCTAACATCGAAGTACTCAAGATGGCAGAGGCTGACAGCATCGAGTCCACGCTGCTGAAGATCCAGCTGCGCTGGGTGGGTCATGTCTCCAGAATGGAGGACCATCGCCTTCCCAAGATCGTGTTATATGGCAAGCTCTCCACTGGCCACAGTGACATAGGTGCACCAAAGAAGAGGTACAAGGACTGCCTAAAGAAATCTCTTGGTGCCTGCCACATTGACCACCGCCAGTGGGCTGATATCGCCTCAAACCATACATCTTGGCGGCTCACACTTCGGCGGGCAGCAACCTCCTTTGAAGAAGACTGCAGAGCCCACCTCACTGACAAAAGACAAAGGAGGAAAAACCCAACACCCAACCCCAACCAACCAATTTTCCCCTGCAACCGCTGCAACCGTGTCTGCCTGTCCTGCATCGGACTTGTCAGCCACAAACGAGCCTGCAGCTGATGTGGACATTTACCCCCTCCATAAATCTTCGTCCGCGAAGCCAAGCCAAAGATACAACAGTGATATTTAAGAGGCATGTGTATGGCCACACAAACATGTAGGGAATGGAGATGTACACATCATGTGCAAATAGGTGGGATCAGTTTAATTTGGCATCATGGTCAGTACAAACATTGTCGGCTGAAGGGCCTGTTCCTGCCCTGTACTCTTCCTTCTATAAAAGAAGACAGATCAGGTGAAAGAGTCTGGATTAAATTTTTTAATGTATTTTTAAAAAAAATTTAGACATACAGCATGGTATCAAGCCATTTCGACCCACTAATCTGTGTGCCATACACCCAATTAACCTGCGTCCCCAGTATGCTTTGAATGGTGGGAGGAAACGGGAGCCCCTGGGGGAGAAAACCCATGCAGACATGGGGAGAATGTACAAACTCCTTACAGAGAGTGTGGGATTTGAACCCTGGTCCCGATCACTGGCGCTGTAAAGGCGTTGCGCTAATTTAAGTCAACCGTGCCACCATTGCTCAATGACTGAGATGTTTGCCAACCTTGGCAGCATTTGTAATCTGAGGTCTGAAGTCTCTGTTTTGTTGTCACTTCTTCACAACCACTTGGTCACTATTCAGTTCATGTTTTCCCACCTGTTGCAAGGGGTGGCCTTGAATAAAAATGATTGAGAAGGGGAGGAAATAGACGTTGCCATGGTGATTGTGGATGACTTGACTCTAGACTGAGGAAGAACTTCTAAGTGATTCAAGGGAAGGGCCAGTGAGATCTGACCCAACCCCCTTGCAATAAGGCAACAGCTGTTTGCAAATTCAATTGTTTTTTTTAATCAAAAGCTACAGCTTAACTACTTTTAAGCCCATTAACCCTTTGACCATTTTGTATGGATCTGGGAAATCCTTTTAAAATATGTTGGAGTAAACTGCTGGTTTCATTCTGCTTTGAGACTTATTCAATATCATTTTCTTGGGTAAAGTGATCTGATAAGCCTATTCTCGCTTGGTCAAATGGGATTGTTGACTCCTCTGTTCCTAATGTGGCCATGAAATAAGTGCACATTTCTGATTTGGTTTTTGTTTTAATGGTTCTCCAGCTTTGTGCCTGGTCTTTCCCCATACTGTTGTTGCTAATGCACTCGCTTTCTCACCAGGAGGCCACATGGTCAACACCAACTGTTCGGCAGCGCACAGTCGACAAGCTCTTTCCTGTAAGATGGCCATGGAATATGACAAGTTTATTGAATCGGGGAAAAAGTGAGTACTAGAGCAGAACTGTAAGTTATTTGGGATGGGTGGGGTGCGAGGGGGTGGGGGGGGGGAAACTGAGCAATCATTTCTCCACTGGCTGGGAAGGTAACCCCATTGCAAGCCATCAAATCTGTTGGACCTAAATTAAGGCCTTGTATGTGACAAGGGCTGGTCTCCAATTACTAGTATAGTTAGAATGCTATTCTTGTGGAAGGTAGAATCTGGTTATTGTGCAGTGGCTCACCATATATATGTGGAAGTTGATGAGTTACCCCTCTACCTGTACTACAGAAAATCTGAAGGAGGTGATTCCTTGTGTCGAAGGTTACACAAGTAATAGTTACAATGTCTTCTTGCCAAAGGGCTAAAGTCATTGCTTGCAGTGAATCACCAAAGGGGGTTGAAAGGAAGGAAAGAAGGAAAACTCGGCCAAATAATCAGAATCTGAAAAATAAACTCAATGAGTTGAGAGCCAGCAATGGAGGCAAAGTGGCGGTTGACCTACTGGGTCGAGATCCTGTATGAAGACGAAGTGTGGACGGAAGGTAGTCAGTCTATAGAAGTGAGAGGAAGGTGTGAGTCCTAATTTGAGGTAACATTACGGTTGTCCTCCTGAGCAGATTCAAAGTAGATTTTGTCATCATTAAACTGCAATCCAGGAGAGAGTTTATTTTAGTAATCAAAACCATTATCTTGTGGGATGCTCCAAACAGCTGGAAATATCATGGGTAAATATTTTCAATTAGAATGCTCTTTCTGTCAGGCTCCTCCGCCACCCAGCTTTCCTCCCCCAACAACACAAAATAGCAGCAACTGAATGGTATGGGGGGGGGGGGGGCGTGCCTTTTTTTATCCTGTGTCAGCAGAAGTAGAACTTTTCCAATGTGTGCACTGTCCAACAGGAATATTGTACCAAGAGCAGGGTCACCGAGATTTTTTTTGTGCCAACCTGGGGAGTTTTAGGCTGATGGCAACTCAACTTAACCAGTTCTGCCTGCCGTCCAAATACAGTCATCAGAATGTCTCCACACGGCACTCAAATTTCTCACTGAGCAACCTGGTAAATTGTGTTCTAGAAAGTAAAACTGTTGCTCTTTATTGCAATGGCTGTTTCAGTTCTCTACAACTTGTAATTTTAATATCAAAATAAAAAGTGGTTTTACAACGGGCCAGGTTTTTTTGCAATTTCAAGCGTATGGAGGAAGTGTGAATAGTTAGCGAGAGAATGCGCGTGCAAGAGTGGATAGGGACCACCACACGGTTTGTTTAAGAGTAGGGCTTTAAAAAAAACATTTCTGTGGTCTGAGCTGATGTTGCCCTTTCACTTTTCTAGATGGTTTTGTCATGTGGACGACGATAATTACGTGAACACCCGCACCCTGGTGAAGCTACTGGCGCAGTATCCCCACACCCAGGACATCTACATTGGGAAACCAAGCCTCGATCGCCCAATTGAGGCCACCGAAAGGATCAGTGACAATAAAGTGGTAGGTATGATAATGGTCGAACAGATTGGTAGGTCATGGAAATTGCAAAGTCTGGTCAACCATTTGTGTGAATACCAACAACTGTCCTGGTCATTTATGTTTGAAAAGGAAGATTTGCATTTAAGGAATGCTTCAGGCATCTTCAGCCTGTCACTGGGACCTGTGCAACCAATGAATTGTGGTTATTGTAGGCAGCATCCCATTCAGCACAGCAAGATTCCAGAGTACCAAGCTGAGGAAGTTGGTGATACTGATTGTGGGCTAAGTGCCACAGGTTATTTGTGTTTACTTGAGAGGTGTATATGATTGGATCCCAGTGTAATGTCCCGTCCAGAAAAAGAGGCACCTGTCTAGTGACATAATCGATAAGACAAAATTAAATGAAGCAGAGCTGTCCTGTTCCAGCACGTGTTGTAACCTAGATTACCACATGGACATGGGCTCTCCGCATTTAACTGAGATCAGTTCAGAAAAACATGACTGGTGGATTCCTGGGATGGTAACATCATTTTAAAGGAACAATTCTACTCACTGGAATTTATTGAAATATTATGCCTGTGAAATTCGATTTGAAAAGCACATTTCATGAGTGTTTTGAATTAGGAGTGTAGTTTTGGAACATGGGGTTCCCCGTTTGAGATGGAAAAGTGGTGGGATTTCTTCAGTGTTGGGAATCTTTAGTATTCTCAACCTTGGGTATCTGTGGAAGGTATGCCAAAAAATGTAAGTGAGGCTGAGCTGCATGTTTGCACTGGAGTCAAGTCGAGGGGTACATCGATCAGGCAGGAAGATGGAGGTCAAGATCATGTTGGATGACAGCCTAGATTTAAGTGCTGAACATGTGTATATGGATTATGTTTTAAATAATGTTGCAACTGTTGTTTTTTTTTTCATTGACTTGCAGCGGCCAGTACACTTCTGGTTTGCGACTGGAGGAGCTGGGTTCTGCATCAGCCGAGGTCTCGCACTGAAGATGAGTCCGTGGGCAAGGTGAGAGTGATGACGACAACTGGACCCTCATCACAGAAAATGGGGGCAGTAGGTAGAGCCATGGCCTCACAACGGTTGAGACCAGGTTTCGGTCCTGACCTCAGCGAGTGGAGCTTGCAAATTCTCCTTGTGTCCACATGGGATTCCCTCATTTCCTCCCATATCTCAGAGATGTACATGTTTGACCCTAGTGTAGCTGAGCAGTGGAATCTGAGGAGTTGATGAGAATTTGGAGAGAATTAAATGGGATTAGTGTACCTGTGTAGTTCATGGTCATCACAGGTCTGCAGGGTCTTTTACTGTGCTTTATCTCTCTATGACCCTAGACATAAATTATCTTTTCTCCTGTAGCTTTTTAATTCTCTGGAAGCATTTTATAAAATCAACAAGTCTCCCCTGATTTATTAAATAAAGTGGAACATGTGTAGATTTGTTAACTGCTCACTTGGCCTTTTCATACTGCAGTGTAAAATGAAGTTTCCTGGGAAATTTTCCTGCGAATGATTCATCCTGCGTTGTGCTGTTGTCGCGGCATGCTGAGGGGTGGGTGGGGAGTTGACGGGCAGCTGGGGGGTGAGGTGGGGGGGGGTGAGGTGGGTGGAGGGAGCGAGCGGGCAAGCCACCGATGGGATGGGAGTGAACTTGCTCTCACTCCTGTGAGTGCCTAACACGTCATCCGTTGGGGGTGAGACCCCCCCCCCCCTAAATTGCCGGGAAGGGAAAATTCCTGGAAATTTGGTGTGAAAGGCCCAGGAGATCCCGAATTCCTGGTAATTTCACCTGGACAATGTAGGGTCACAGCTCGCCTGCAGTGTGAAAACAGTTAACAATAAATCCGTTGGTAGATAAATTGACCATTTGTAATTGCAGATGGTGAGTGTTAGAATCTGGCAGGAAGTAGGGTTTGAATATTGGTGTGACATGGTGGGGAGAAAGGCTTATTTTCATTCAAACAGCTTCCAAATATTTTGAAAGTTCCAAAGATTCTAATCACAGGAAAATGTAATCTAAATGGTTTAAATATTATGTATACTTGTAATCCTTTTGGAATGAGCCTGGTGCCAATGTGCACAGTATGAATAGAATCCAGTGTCCGATATCTGCTTTGTTTCTGCACAGTGGAGGTCACTTTATGAACACTGCAGAGAAAATCCGTCTCCCCGATGACTGCACCATTGGTTACATTGTGGAGGCAGTCCTGGGAGTGAAGCTGATCCGAAGTAATTTGTTCCACTCGCACTTGGAGAACCTGCAGCAAGTAATGAGATCTGACATTCCCAACCAGGTAAGCAGCATGAGTTGGAAACGGTTTAATGGTATTTTAAAAATGGAACACACCTATTGTAGAGCGCGTCGAAAGAACCAAAGACTTGTTGATCCAAACCAAGGCTTTTAACCATATAACCATTTACGGAGCGGAAACAGGCCATGTTGGCCTTTCGAGTCCTTTTTATTAACTAAAAGACTGGAGCATATCACAAGTAGGTCGACCAGTCCAGAATGACCTGGTCTGGCTAGGAGCAACCCTTTAAGACCTGCCAGTAGATGTGGCTACACACTCAGCCAATCACAGTCATCCTACACTACCATCTGTACATATGTACATAGACACATTGGTGATCGAATCTGTACTATCACATTCACCCCTTGGAGAAATAGCAGGGATTTGAATGCACTGGTCTATATTTCAGGTTACACTGAGCTATGGCACATTTGAAAATAAAAGGAATGCCATTAATCTGAAGGGGGGCTTCTCTATTGAGGAAGATCCATCTCGGTAAGTGCAATTTCTTCAATATTAATCCTTCACAGCCTGGGTGGGCACATTCTCACAAGATTTCTGTAATCTTTCTTGCACATCTTAACTAAAATTTCACACAAAGTCAATTGGAAAAATGTTTCCCACTTGCAACTCACCTGCTGAGGTGATTTGTCCATAAATAAAGAAAATATAATTAATTGCATTTAATTGTTTACGACTGAGTCGTGGGTGTTTGTGTTCACTCAACTGGGGCAGCTTGTGAGTATGTGTCCTGTGCTTCTACTTTCTGTTTGCTCAAGCAAGAATGGCAAGGTGCTTTTGAGGTTCTCTTAGACAAGTCTTGTCAGCCAGATACAGTAGTGAAGGCATTGATGTGCATTAACTATCATTTTCCCATTGTTAAAATAAACAATCAGGTTTTCACAGATGGTGCACCTCTAAATTCTAATTTATGCTTCCACTAGGCATTATCCTTTTCTTGTTGGAACTTGCTGTATGTAGAATGGCAAGGTTGCTGCTTCAGGCAGTGAATTTACAGTTCCTTACAAGAGCCAACAATTTTGTGGTAATTTAATTGAATGTAATTCCTTTCAAGGCAGCTTGAAGAAGACAAGGCAACCTGATGCTGCAATACAGATTGCAAGACATAACAAAGATGTGCACAGGGAAGGGGCATTTGAATTAAAAACCTAAATTTGTATGGGAAATCTTAAACCTGGCTAAATATCTGAAAGTACCTCGGTTACAAAACCCAATCTGACACCACTATATGAAGATATTAGCAGAGGTGCAAAACTTGACCTCAGAATACTGAAAAATGAGCTGATGAGCTTTGGGGAGGGAATTCCAAAGCTTCAAGAGCTTGAAAACAGAGTAGCCAAACACACTAGACAACAAGATCCAGTGAGTTTCTTTAATATAGGTTGAGATTCACACTTTGGAGTCAAGAGGAGGGAATTTAATAGAGGTGGAGGTTGGAAGCCTTGGGGTGGCACAGTGGTATAGAGGTTAGCGCAACGCCTTTACAACAACGGTGATGAGGACCCAGGTTCGAATCCCATGCTGTCTGTAAGGAGTTTGTATGTTCTTCCCATGACTGCATGGGTTTTCCTCTGGTGGGGGGGGGGGCAAGAAAGAGAGATGGGGCTCTGGTTTTCTCCCACTGTTTGAAACATAACAGGGTATAGGTTAATTGGGCGTAAAATCGGCGACAAGGGCTCGTTGGCTGAAATGGCCTGCCGCTGTGCTGTATGTCTAATTTTTTTTTAAATTGAAAGTTTGGTTAAGAAAATTCCAGAGGGACGGCCTAATGAACAAGAAGCTAAATACCTGTGCTGTGATTAGAAATTTGGGCAATGCTCTCAATTCAGTTTTAAGAGATGGAAGTGTTTATACTGCAATATTTGTTGAATGACACTTCATTACCTAAAAAGGAAATGATACTGATAAATGGCTGCAAGCTATTTTACTCTGGGGAAAAGTTTGATTCTTTTGCAACTAACTTAATCATTCACTTTCATCTTCGCCAGGTTTCGATCAATTCATTGTCTCCTGTATCCTGATACACCATGGTGTCCTCACAGTGCTGTGTACTAATCACTGACCTCGTCCCATATAATCCCATATCTGAAGGGGTTGTGGAGACCACGACATCTGGCTCTTGTGTAGCTACGTCAATGCTCGTTGCTGGGTGGTAAGGCTGCTGTGCGGCCTGGATTTATTGATAGCCTTTATTATCTCCTGTTCTGTGTCGTTTATGGAACAGCGCTGAACAGAAAGTGGCAGAAGGCAAACCGACATCACAAAGAATGAGTGGTCGTATGTGTGATGTAATTATTTTACCCCGTGTGTGAAATTGAAAGTGTTGCTGATGTATCGGCGAATCTTTTAAGAATGTAAGTTTCTTCTTCGAGCCAGTTTTAAACATGAGCTGTTTTCCTTTGTGACTTTCAGAAGAAAAGATCTGATCAATGTTAAGCCATAAATACAGAAGCATGCAAATAATGTTTCAAAGGTCCAATTTCAACAGACTGAACATGTAGGAAACTGATTTAAAGTTCTTAAAACTTCTGAAGTTTGGAAAGTCCAACTGTCAGATAGGATTAAAAAAATAATAATTGAGACTTCCTGTAAGGATTTCTATCCTTTAACACCTGTTTTCATCATGGGTTGGAGAATATCATGGATAAAGCTTGTGTTCAAGACTGGCTGCTGGAAGCTCTAAAGCATGGCTTCTGATTCTTCCTGGGGCCTGTCTGTATATGAAAGCACTTTTCCTTCCGACTGTTAAAATCTTATGATTATTAATGGCACAAAGGAGCTGGCTACTCTCGAGACACTTCTGGGATTAATTTGGAAGACGTGCTGCACTAATACTTAATGGATGAGTGGCTGATAAAAAGTATTGTTTAATTCTATTGATGGTAATGGTTAATGTTTCAAACTGACATTTTGAAAGTAGCTTTAAAACAGTGTTACTAACTAAAATACACAGTTGCAAACTGGAACACACTCTCATACTTCCAGACATTTCAAAGATTTTTTAAAAAGACAACCTTTTGCTTACCATATATTGACTTGTGGTTCCTTTTCCTGACATGACAGTTCAAAAGTTTTAGTTTAAGGAACTATGACTCCAACATTATAAATTTTAACATGAAGTAAATAAAACTCTCTTTACTCTTAATTGCCCCCCTGCCTTTCCTCCTGGTCAAAAATTCTGCTCACGGCCATTGAGAGGCTGAGAGAGATTGCAAATGACTACTTGGCTAAATTATGTATACCACTATCTCAATTATCAGACTATTTGGTTCAAGTGAAGCATCACAGATGATCTCGCTCCCATTTTCATAGTTTCACTTGGTCACTGGCTGGAGATCAGAAGCTGGCATGCCAACACATTTTCTCTTCCAAATCTGAGGGCTTTGGGATTACTTGCGGTGATAACACTTCCAGGATGAGACAAATTCACAATTGAAGAATCAATTCGCACAGATCAATCCTGAGTGGGCAGTCTATTCTCTGGGGAATTGTTGTTTAATATTTTCTGAACTTCCAATCTCAAAATCTTTTCAACATTTTCACTTTCCTTGTAATGGCACATATTTACAAGATACGCTCTTTTGCGCTCTTGATAGAAGGCCTAAAACTATCCCATCAAGTTTATAGCACTTAAAGTAAGAGGTGTGAGTCATGTTATGCTCTGTGCAATGACCCATACTGGGTTTTTCTAATGTGTATATTTATATGGACAGTATTTACTGTTCTATTGTATTACTGTATATTTGAAATGGTTCCAAAATATTCAGAAATAGTTCTGATCTGTAAAAACGTGATGTTTGAATTTTTGGATTTTTCTGCTTCTCTTATTTATATTCCAGCATCTGGAAACAAAATATTGTAAAGCACTGTAAATAAAATCACTGAGTGTCAGGGATGGAACTTGAAATGGTTAGAGTGAAAATTGATGGGGACCCATCCTTTTGAATAAAGGGTTTTATTGCTTGACCTAAAAACTTGGTGGTCTGATTTTTCTTAACTCTCCTGGTGAATGTCCCTGAAGGAAACAGATGTCTCCTTCCCCTCCAGTGTTTCCATACTCCTCTACAATTATGTTGCCAAATATTTGGGATTTGATGCCTTCTCTGAATAAGTGGCAAAATCAGGTTATGAAAATCCATATAAAAAGGGAATCCTTTGTGCATGTTTAACAGTGACCGTGTTATTTGAGGTTCAGCATCTGTGCTGTGGAATATATATAAAATTGGACTTGTGTTAATATCAATGAAGATTCCATATAACTAGTCTGGAAAGTCATTTTAAACAGAGCAGCAAATAAATTATAAATGTTTTATTGATGCTAACAGGAACAGGAAGGGACCCATTCTGCTGAATTTTTTAGAATGTTTTACCTTTAAGTTTTTGCTTTTAGATTTCAGCAATATTCTCAAGACTGGACTTGAAACCAAAGACTGGCAAATTGTTGCTGAAGAGAATTACACTGGGGCTCCACCTACTGGGTTTCATACTACAGTATTTCACCTAGGGGGAGGTCCAAGTTTTAAGGGCCATTTTTTTTCCAGCTGGAACAGAAGGCCCTGGACTAGTGTCTTTCTGGACTCTTTGATGTGATAAGCTGCTGGCTAGTGCAGAGACTTCAAACGGCAGTGAACATTGCTTGCAAAAATCCTACTGAGCATGTGAATGTCAGAAGCCTCTTGCAGTGTGCCAGCAAAGTCTTAATCCTTGACAAGTCTTAATCCTCTCCGAGCCCACCCCCCGTGGGTTTCAATCCTCTGATTTCTGACCCATATCTTCTAAATCTTTATCTTGTCTCAATCTTTTGTAACCTCCTTTCCCTCTTTAAGATCTTGCTAATTTTTTTAAGTCTTCCAAACAATCCCATCTTTGATCTCAATAACTTGATCCAATGTTTCCTCCACAATCTCCACATTCTGCCATGATCAGAGATCCCAAATGACAGTGCCCTGGACCTTGTGCTTGGTAAATTACACTGCAGAATGAAAATTTTGTTTCCTGAACAATTTTGGGTGCATTTTATGGATTTTGGGCTGCTGATCACAAAAAATCACCTTAATATTCCTATCATATACTTTTTTTTCGGACCTATTTTAAGTCTACTTCAAGTGTACAAAACCATGAAGTGCAACATAACATTGAAAAATCATTTCCTGCATTCGTACTTGGAAGATTTCCCTGCTGATCTTGGTGTAGTCAGTGACAAACATGGTGGAAGGTTTTGCCAGGCCATTGTGATCATGGAGAAGTGGTACCAGGGCAAATGGAATCCATCAATGTTGGACACTGACAAGAGAGGCATCAGATGCTGAGTAGAGTTGAGAATCAGCTGCTAAACATTTTTAGGGCAGTTGAACTGGCGCAAAGTGTCAGATCATTATGCGATTAAACATGCTAAATTCAATAAGAGTTGACTTAATGTTTCTCCAAGTTCCTATGTGCCACAGCAAATCTGGAATTATCTTTGTGTTCAGCTTGAGGTTGTCTATCATTATCCCCAATTGTTTTTCAGGAGTAAACCTTTATTTGGGGAGGGTGGGGGGGGGGGAGGTGGGAGAGAGGGAGGGGTGGAAATAGTTGTCTAGTGTTACCAGAACCAGGCCCAAAGGGTCAAATTTGGCCCAAGGAGCATAGACATCTTTTGTTAACCATCTCTGTTCCAGCTCAACCCATTCCATTCAGTTCTGGGAGTGAAAGATGGGGCAAGATAAAACAGACCAACCTGAGTGAACTTGACAACCAAGCACAGTGGCAATCCTATCACAAAGAGGGAACACTGCATGTGAAGAGGCACCGCATTTTATTCGTATTGACTGGTTCACTGCTCGATGAAGACTCACCTGAAATCAATGGACAAAAATAAGGAAGCTACTGGAGCACAAGAAAATAGGATAAGGGGTGGGCACTAGGCCCTTTGAGGTTAAGCCTCAATTCTGGTGATCTGATGCGGACTTCAACTCTTCTTGAGTGCAAATTTTGCCTGGAATTTTTAAAATGAATCAAAAATCACAAAGACCTCCTGCTGTTTCTGTCTGCTCCTATCCAGTGACAAACCAAATCTAAAACCGAGGAACTGACATTGGGGCAGGTGGCCTTCGTAGAAGGAAAATTCCTTTGACTGATAACCTCAGTCCTTTGAGCTGCATGAATCACTTTCCTTCAATTAAAAACATTTAATTTTTTTCAATATCAAACGCAAAACAAATTTCATGACCATGTTGCTTAAAACCTTATTAATTTCTTAGCTGCAGAACAGTTAGATGTTTTTTAACAAAGGGGGATTGTATTTCTCTGTAATTCGAGAGAGATCCAATGGCCATGTCTTCCTCAAGTCAACTTGCCTGCCTTCCATGCCTGCACATTGAAATGTAGACATCGAAACAGCGCATAAATTATGATGCATTTGACCCATCCATAGGATGCTGAGCTCGTAAAGTTCAGCAGTAGGACACCGCTAAGCTGAAGGGTTGGTGCAGCTCCCACATGACCCTTCTGCTGAATGCCAGTCAATAGTGTTAAAAACTAATTGTTTGCAAGACATTGCTGGTAATGCAAGTTGGATGCTGAGAAGTTTATTTTTCTCTCAATTTAATGTCCTTTGGTATTTTTAAACATTACATTTATTTTTGATATTTTTTTTAAAATCAGCTGTTAAACTTGTGAAAGGAAATAAATTGATCACTGGAAATGAGCTGAAACCTGGCACAATTGGTCAGTTTAGGCCAATGTTGAACATTTTCAATTGCAGCATTTTCTCCAAAACAAAACATTTCTGATGTATCAGACCCCATGATATTAGTATAAATGTTAATAACACCATTAAGAACAGGCTGTTTGGCAGGGTCCCTATCCCTTTGTGGGAAAATTAGAATTATTGTCAAATAGACCTCCTTGGTCTGATGAGCTGATCTGAAAACGAAAGATGGAGTGACTGATTAAAAGCTTGAACATACCAAGAGGGCAACAAAGAAGGAAATAGTGATCCTTTTTAAAAAAAAAGAGTAGAAGTGCATTGTTTTAGAGCAGGATTGATCTAGATTTATTTGCCTACAACTGAAAATAGGCAGTTGTTCTGACTACATGATTAGTGAAAGTTTGCAAGTAATGAGCAGTTGCATAAGGAAGACTGGGCAGATGTACCACGTGGGGTGATGCACATGAAGGCATTTGATACATTAAAGCTACTGCATAAAGACTTCCCTGACTCAGAAATACATTAAAATGGATGGAAAATGTTAGAAGTAAAATGTCCAAGGCAGACTTGAAGGGGTGTAAAACCTATTCCTACTTCCAGTTGTTGTGCAGTTCCTGTGAAACGAAGAATCAGGACGAAAAGATAACAAATTACATTTTTTTTAAAAAAGCTCTCGTCCAAGAAATCCAGCGGCAGTTGATTGTAACATTGTCATTAATGTGTCCTTACAAAGTACTGATCATTGGATAATTCTAGTTTTCTTTCTCCCATGTAAAATGTGTATCAAGGATCAAAGAGCCGGATATCCCACAAAACTCAGATTGGAAGATAACTTCAGTGTTTCTCTCTTTCCTGAGGGAAATCCTCTATTTGTTCAAAAATAGTTTAAACTTATTTAAGCTTGTAAAACTACCACTTGTACATGCTCCTCAATCTGATTGTGTGTACAGTAGATGGGGAGTAAGTGTTGATGTTCGATATAATATTTCTAACTCAGTATCAGGCTGATTTTCACTCAATAGTCTTGCTAACTAAAAACATGTAGAAGTTTGGTCAATAAAACTGACGATCCTTTTCGGGTGCAAGAATAACATCATCTTTTTGACCTTACTGATAAACCAAGATGTGAATAATCACTGTAACTTTGCTTTGGTGTTTGCATGTACGATTAACTCGTCAAAGACCCACAGCCAGAATGCTTTAAATTCCTTAAAATGTGATTCCTCGTTACATAATTCCCCAAAAGTACTGTAAAAAATCTTTAAACCTAAGGTGCGTACTGCAGATTAGAGTTTATTTTTAACCGCACCAATTTTTCACGTTAACTACAGCAAACTACAGGCCCTTTGGCCCTCAATGTTGTGCTGACCTACATATTCCAACCAAAAAATTACTAAACCCAACCTCATAACCTTCTGTTTTCTTTCATCTGTGTGCCTATTTTTAAAAATTTAGACGTAGAGCATGGTAACAGGCCATTTTGGCCCACGAGTCAGTGCTGCCCAATTTACACCCAATTAACTTACATCCCCTGGTACATTTTGTCTGGTGGGAAGAAACCCGAGGCCCCATGGAAAACCACACAAACACAGGGAAACATACAAACTCTTTCCAGTCTAAGAGTCTCTTAAATGGCCCTAATGTCTCTGAGCTCGTAAAGGAATTCCAGGCACCACAACTCTGTGGGCGTGAGACTTGCCCCTGATGTCTCCCTAACTTTCCTCCCTTCACTTTGTAGAGATATCCCCTGGTTGTTGCTGATCCTGCCCTGGGGAAAGGGCATTGGCTATCCATCTTATCTATGCCTCTCAGAATCTTGCAGACTTAAGAAAGTCACCTTTCATCCTCCTTCACTGCAAAAAGTCCCAGCTCTGCTAATCTTGCCTCATTAGACTTCCAATCCAGGCAACATCCTGGTAAATCTCCTCTCCATAGTTTCCACATCTTTCCTATAATGAGGTGACCAGAACTGAACACAATAGTGATGTCCTCAGAGATTTGTAAAGTTGCTGCATGACGTCTTGACCCTTGAACACAATCCCCCTGACTAATAAAGCTAATATAGACCTTCTTAACTATCCGATCAACCTGTGAGGCGACCTTGAGAGATCCATGGATTTGGACCCGAAGGTCCTCTATTCCTCCACACTGTTAAGTATCTGACCATTAACCATGTCATCAGTCTTCAGGTTTGACCTTTCAAAATGCATCACCTCACACTTATCCAGATTGAACTCCATCTGCCACTTTTCTGCCCAACTCTGCATCCTGTCTGCATTCTTTTGTAACCAACAACAGCCTTCAGCTCCATCCACAACTCCTCCAAACTTCAATTCATCCACAAACTTTCTGACTCATCCTTCAACTTCTTCCTCTAGGTCATTAACTAGTCCTCTAGTCACTAACCTCGAAGCAGAATATTTTCCTACTACTCTCTGCTTTCCACAGGGAAGCCAAGTTTCCATGGATCCCATGTCTCATGATTTTATGAATGAGTCTCTCAGGGGGGTCCTTGTCAAATGCCTTACTAAAATCCATGTAGACTACATCTACCACCCAATCTTTATCAATTTATTTTGTTAACTCCTCAAAAAAAACTCGATTAGGCTCATGGAGCATGACCTTTCCCTCAAAGCCATGCTGACCATCCTTGAGTAGACTATACTTCAAATGCTCATAGATCCTGTCTTTAAGAATTCCCTCTAATAGTATGCACATCACTGACGTAAGACTCGCTGGTCTATAATTCACAGGATTCTCCCTATTGCCCTTTTTAAACAATGAGGCCACATTTGCCATTCTCCAATACTCTGGCACCTCCCTTGTGACAAAGGAGGACACAAAGATCAAAGGTAATGTCCCAGCAATCTCTTCCTCCTTTCCCACAGCAACCTGTGATATATCACGTCTAGCCCTGGGGACTTATCAATCTTAATGTTTTTAAGATCCAGTTTTCTCTTCCCTAATCTCAACATCTTTCAGCACCCAAGCCTGTACTATTCAGACCTCACCCTGACCAAGGTCCTTTTTCTCTGTTGAATACTGGAGCAAAGTATTCATTTAAGACCTCCCCAACCTCCTCCACCTCCAGGCACATGTTGGCTCCTTTATCCTTTAGAGGCCTCACCTTCATTCTCAGCATCCTTCAGTTCTTCACATATGCACAGAACACGTTGGGGTTCTCCTTAATCCTACTTGCCAGGGCCTTCTCATGCTCCCTTTGAGCTCTCCTAAGCCCTTTCTTAAGTTTCTTCCTGGCTACCATATAATATTCATGATTCCTTCTTGGTTCCTAAATCTAATGTATGCTTCCTACTTCCTCTTAAATATTTGCATCTCACCTATTTTGTCAACTTCATTTCCACTTTTCTACCATCTTTTCCATCTTAATGAGACAAACCTATCCTGAACCCCATGCTAGTGGTCACTAAATATCCTCCAGATTACTACGCTTTCTCCCATGAACATCTGTTCCCAATTTACTCTCCCTAGTTCCTGCCTCATCCCATCAAATTAGCCTTTACCCAATTAAACACTTTCCCATTTTGTTTGCTTTTACCCTTGTCCATAGTTCAGCTAAAGCTCAGGGAGTTGTGGTCACTATTACTGAAATGCTCCCCACTGAGAGGTCTGCCACCTGACCATGTTCATTACCCAGTACTAGATCCAGTATGAGGACCATAGTCGACTAGTCCACATTCTGTGTCAGAAATCCTTCTTGGACTCATCAGGCAAATTCTGCCCCATCTATCCCTCTTGCAGTCAGGTGGTGCTAGTCACTGTTAGAGAACATAATATAATGAAAAGATTTGTAACTAAATTCTGAAATATGTATGAAGCTTTGGCCCTCCTAAGACTCTGCTCAAAATTTTTTTGGTATTTTAAAAATCTTTTATTTTTCACACTATGATCCATATTAACCAAAATACATACAAACATTTCCCTCTTGAATATACACAGTGTCATTTTCTCCCCTTTTCCCCCCTCCCTTCTCTCCCTCCTTCTCACCCCCCTCCCTACCCACTAAAAGTTCAACATATACAATACAATAAAACCATTAAACAATGTCATCACACAATGAAAATAAACAAGAAATTTGCGTCATCTACTTTTACACACTGGGTCAGTTCATTTCGTCTTCTTCTCATTCTGTCATTTTAGGGGCTGGAGGTCCACGGTAGGCCCTCTCTGTTGTGTTCCATGTACGGTTCCCAAATTTGTTCGAATACTGTGATGTTATTTTTAAAATTATGTTATTTTTTCCAATGGAATACATTTATTGACTGTGAAGCAGTCAGGTTTTGATTTCTTCTGTACTTCTCTCCTACTGACTACATAAAAATCGTACAAAATATTTGTAATGTGAAAAGAAAACAAGACTTTTACTTAAATGTGTTGTGGCCCCTGTGGAGGGTAAAGGGGGGGGGGGGTGTGATGGTGGGAAGAGGACCCTTGTTGAGAATAACTGGTCTAAAAAGCTGAGCTTGTTCTCCATCCATCAGCTATACTTAATCGTGAAGAGGGTTGAGGGCAGCAATTCTTTAGATCACAGGAGGAGGATGTTTGGCCCATCATATTAGTACTAGACAATCAACCATTCACCCACTTTTCCCATTATTCAGAATCCTCAATTTTGGAGTGGAGGCAAGTCACCTGCAATCCCTACAAAGAACAACAGGACTAATTCTAGTCCCTTGGAAACTCAAGTCCCACTCACTCTTATTTTTGCACCTTTCATCTATTAATGTTTTGTCCATTCTCTCTTTGTAACAGTCTGTCAAATAAATAAATCTCTTCTGCACCATTCCCAAGTCATAACCCTCTTTCTGACGTGGAGCTCCCTGAACACGATATGCCAGCATAAGGGCTAACTAACAATTTATAAGATTTTAGCCCAATTGCTTTCAAACACTTTACCTCAATTTACAAATCCAAGAAATGTGTTTGCACTTTCAGAGAGATTTGCATGGATGTAGAATCTTCCATAACTTCAGGACTTTACAGTCAATGGAACACTTTTGCAGAACTGCCATATATTTTTGGCTGGACTCTCCAGATCTTCATCCGCAGGTCTAGAAATGACTGCAGCCAGTTAAAGTGCGACAGTGCCTTTTACTCTCCTAGTTTTATTTGTAATGTTGTTTCATGTTCTTGTCGAGTTAACCTGCCACATCAAGGAATGTTCTCAATTTTGCAATTCTGTCCCAATTTAGAATTGTACCATCAAAAAATAATCTTTAGCCCTTGGCTGGCAGTAGCCTGTCATTTTTGAATATATGGCAGAAGATGCTGCTTTCTGGAGTTTGAAAGAAAAAAAGCTAAAGTTACATTGCTTCAGGCCATTTCAAAATA
Source organism: Narcine bancroftii (assembly GCF_036971445.1). NCBI lineage: Eukaryota > Metazoa > Chordata > Chondrichthyes > Torpediniformes > Narcinidae > Narcine > Narcine bancroftii. The sequence goes on along the minus strand of NC_091480.1, from coordinate 35,589,381 downwards.
CATCTGAACCATTATTCCTGGATAACTTTTGAGACAAATAGGCAGAGTTTCCACTTCAGGTAAAAATGGGAATGCATTACAATATCTGCTTTTGGATCATTTGTGAGCATTAAAATGGCAAGAATTTGGCTCTATAGGACATACACGATAAGGTGGCTCATGGAGTAACGTGCTGCCAGAGAGGGCATGCTTTCACTTTTGAGCGAAGATTGCAATTGAAACTAAAATGTCCCCCAATTTGCAGATACTTAGGATGGTGTTTCTCCTAAAAGTATTATCCAAAACCCATGATTAAAAAAAGAGCATGCAAGGTTGATAAGCTGACTTTTATTTTGGATGTGGGAAAGGAAATTTAAATTCAATTTAGACATGCAACACAATAACAGACCATCTTGCCCATGAGTCCATACCACCCAATTAACCTACACCTCCGGTGCGCTTCAAACGGTGGGAGGAAAGTGGATCCCCTGGGGAAAACCCACGCAGACATGGGGAGATCAAACAAACTCCTTACAGACAGCGCAGGATTCGAACCCCAGTCCTGATTGTTGGTGCTGTAAAGGCATTGTGCTAAACGCTACGCCAATCCTGAATAATTTTCAATGTGTCTGAAGGGACTTACATGGCACTCTGACTCCTTTTGTATATCAGTGAAAATATGCGGTTCTGTTCATTGTAGATTGTTTTCATGAAACTTATCTAGACTAGAGTCACAGAATTATGGAGTACTTTGGCCCAACTTTTCCATGCTAACCAAGATGGCATTCTGCGCTAAACCCATTTGCTTGCATTTGGTCCTTAACCTTCTAACCCCTTCCTATCCACATATATGTCCAAATATCTTTTGAATGTCATAATTGTACCCATTCTATTAGCTTCTGCTAGCAATCAGGTTGATTGTTTAGTTACAGCACGAGTTGACTTCAAGCCCAGGCTAGAGAACGTAGAAAGAAAAAAAATGCTGGAAAATTCCACAAATCAGGTAGCAGCTGCAAAAGGAGAAACAGAATTAATGTTTCAGGTGAAAAACACACCTGAACTGAGAAAAAGAGAAGGGGAGAGGAATATGAGTGCAACAAAAGGAATGTTTGTAATAAGGTCCATTAAATGGGCTGTAAAAATATTCTGGGGTTCGTACTAATATCTGGTGTCCCAAGGTATACCCAGCAGACCACAATATTCAATGAAGAGAAACAAAATAGAGGAAAGGCAATCAATAATAGACAGCTCTGATCCAAACAGATACAAAACTCACTATCCACATCCCTTTATGTTCACAGGCCATTATTTAAAAGTGGTTGTGTGAAATTACAATCCAGTTCACCCATGAGGTCTTGCATTGATCTTGACTCTCACACAACCAGAAAGGCTACAGAAGGGGCGGCCAAACATTTTTTGCTTATGGACCACATACAGATATAAGGAGTCACAGGCAAACAATTGTGTTTTCGACCAGAAAGCCCCTGTGCCATTGAAAATTAATTTTCTATCAAAATAACTAGATGACACTACTCAACAGTTTAAATGTTGACATTACAGTCGTTTATTGATGTGCCCACATATTACAGTAGGCGCTTCTCTATCTGCTGCTCTTACAATTAATTTCAATGAATACATTAAAACTCTTTTTTCAAAAAGCAGTGCAAAATAAAAACAGGAGTAAAACATCAAGAAAGGGACAAGTCCGTCTCCAACATTCCTCCTCAACTCTCAGTGAGTACAGTTCATGGACCAAGTGTCCACCTTAATGACTATAATGCCATGTGTAAATCTGTGGATTGGCTATTAAAGTTAACAGATTCCTTGCAAATCAAACAAACACACTTCCTTTGACCTCTGTGAAAAAAGTATTCATTTTTTTACCGTGCCTGAAAATTTCAGGACTCCCTTGGTATTTTCCATTTTTTCCACAGTTTTGCCATGTTTAATCAACTGGGGTAAACATTTTTTTTAAACTGAGGTCATCGTTTTCATTGATGAGTAACATTTCAACAGTCGGTCTAGTAGTTATTTAAAATGGCAGCACCATCTAGTGTTGAAGTGCAATTCATTGTTAGAAACTATGTTCTATTGGGCCACATTCCATTTTATTTTTAAATTTCACCCTGGGCCACTTAAAAACGGGCGATGGGCTGCGGTTGGCCCTGGGGCCATAGTTTGACTACCCCTCGGCTGCAGGGCCAATAGCTCTAAGAGCATTGTAGCTCAGCATAGGAGAGAACAAAGTTCAGGTGGAACTATTGTGGGTTTTACCTGACCTTTTTCCACCATGAGCAAAACTGGGGGTTCCAAACTATCTTCCACACAGACTAAAGTGCCCGTGCATTCTCCCACTCATTTTGCACTTACATAGTGTGCGCTTGCATTGAGGATTCCATTCAATGATCCTTAAGCATCTTCACAGAGGACTTCAAGGGCGCTCTGTGGATTTGTATTTATTTCCTGGCACGTAGCTCAAAGATGGCTTTAAAAGGAAATCTCTCTCTAATGCAGCTTTCAAAGCGTTAAACAGACCCAGCACAGTTAACAATCAGATCCTTGTTGAGCAGTAGAGTTAGAACAGAATTGATGCTGGCGACTTCCGAGCGTAAATAATTTCCATTCAGTTTCTTATTGAAGCCTGTTGTAAATTGGTCAAAAGGAAATTCTGGCATCTGTTTATCTGTGAAGTAATAAATTCAGGCTATGTTGCCAGAGTTTACTTTACATATAATGCAATCCAGTGTGTGTGCGCATAGTGAACACAGCGCTTCTCCTTAACGTGCAGATTTATGCTTCAATGCTGAATGTGATAACTTAAAATCAGTCTCTTAACGGCACGAAAGGTTAAAAGCAGTTTCCAAGGCGATGAAGAGTGAAAAGTGTTTTATTAAAGGGCAAATGGTTCTTTCTTTTCCCTCCCCCTTGTCTTGTATTCTCTACAGTTACATTTCACTGAAATAGAACTATCTGAGTGTAAGTAAGCAGGACACGGTGGAAGAATTAGGCAGTGACTTCCGCGACAACTTGGAACCCGTTGGGAAGATCGTGTTCAGAAGCTCCAACTCACTTTAAATTCAATGGCCATTCGGTGTTCAAAGGAAGCGTTCCACCCTGACCCCAGAAGGGTCACCGATATTTTTGCAGGAGGAATCTTTCGGCTGTGATTAGCATGAGAAAGATCAAGACCAGATAGAAAAGGCATCTTTTTTGTGTCAGCTTGGATTCACATACTGTTTAATGTGGCAGCAATGTGAAAGAGAGCATTGGCATTCCGATATCTTCCCCATGAACAGTAGAGTGCATCAAGTCTGGGTGCTGTGGACAATCCCTCAAAAAGAAGATTATAGCTTTTGGCTGAGTTGTTAGGAGGATATGCTTAGTGAAGCCAAAATATTTCCACAGGGGCAACAAAAAACATAAAGCAGGCTTTTGTGCCTTGGGCACCTTACTTGCCAGCGACGGAGATCTCAGTTTGCCTGTGTGTTGGCTAGATAATTACAAAGCACAGTGGACAAAATCTTTGTTTTTTATCATATGGGAAGAAGGAACTTCACTAATAAAATAGTTAATGAAATAACTTCAATGGAAAGTAATAGCAAGAATAGCCAGCATGTAGAAGTTCAGTACAATGACACAAAATAATTACGTGGCAAGCAAGCACACAGTGAAGCTTGGAATATCTTCATAGCACAATAGTCTGCCAGAGGACAGAAGGTGCTTGGAAGAACATCATAATTTCTTCTCAAATTATGTTATTTTCTAAGCAGAAAAGCAGGAGTCAAGAGTCCGGGATGTCTCAGATCAAGGTCACGGCATTCTCAAGAGAGAGGGTGAGCGGTTAAATGTTGTGGTCCATGTTGTGATTGGAAGGGTGATGAGGTCCTGCGATGACAGTACAGGAAGTTTGGTGCTAAGTTCAAGGACAGTATCTCCAGGCTTGCAATATCAGGATTGCTATCCATGGCCACGTGCTAGTGAGTTTAGAGATAGGAGGGTAATGCAGCTTAACACATGGTGAAAGAGATGGTGCAGGAGGGAGGAGGGCTTCAGATTTCTGGATCATTGGTGTCTCTTCCAGGGAAGGCGGGACCTGTACTGCCAGGATGGTTTGCATCTGATCTGAAGAGGGACTAATATCTTTGTGGGAAAGTTTGTTAATGCTGCTTTGTGGGGTGGGCGGGGGGGAGGGTTAAACTAGATTTCCAAGGCAATAGGAACCAGAGTGCCAGAGCAAATAGTGGAGTGGGAGTAGAAAAAGATTATGTTACAACTGCATATGAAGATAGGAATCAACAGGTTGTGCAGGGTGGGAATAATGTTCTGAGGTGCATCTACTTCAATGGAAGGAGCATTGGCAGACGAGCTTGGAGCACGTTTATTATCTTGAATTAGAACATTGTAGCCATTACTGATTGCAGGAGGGGCAAGACTGGCAGTTTATTGTTCTGGGGTTCCGCTGTTTTAGACAGGATAGAGCAGCAGGGTTACAAGGGAAAGAGGTGGCTTTACTAGTCAGTGAAAAGGTCACAACAGTACTCAGACAGGACAGACCAGAGGGCTCATCAAATGAGGTTATATTGGTGGAACTGAAGAACGGGAAAGGGATGACCACATGAATTCAGAATGTGATTGTATTATAAACCACCCAATAGTCAGCGAGTATTGGAGGAGAAAATCTGCAGGGAGAGAGCAGACTGCAGGAAACCTAAAGCTGTGATAGAGGATAAATTTAACTTTTCACCTATTAATTGGGACTTCTATACTGTAAAAGGGCTGGATGGGTTAGGGTTTGCCAACTGTGTTCAGGCACATTTTCTAAATCCAAATACAGAGGTACCAACCAGAGGGTGTGCAATATTGAGTTTCCCATTGGGTAATGAGAGAGGACAGGTGACAGAAGTGTGTGTAGAGGAACATCTTGGGTGAAGTGATCTTAATGCCATGAGTTTCATGATAATCAGGGAGAAGGATAGGTCTGGTTGAAATAGGTTGAGATTCTAAATGATCAAAGGCTAATTTTGAGGAAATGAGAAAGGATCTAGAAAGCGTGGATTGGGACAGATTGTTTTCTAGCATGAATATGCTTGAGAAGTGGGAGACCTTCGAAGGTGATATTTTGAGCATGCAGTTTGTATGTTCCAGTCAGAATTAAAAACAAAGTTAACATGCAGAGGAAACCTTGGTTTTCAAGGGCTTTAAGAAGAAGAAAGAGCAGGTATTAGGCAACAAGGTGCAATTGAGGTACTTGAGGATTATAATAAATGCTATAAAAAAGAATGAAATCAAGAGGGATAATAGCAGACATGAGGTTATTTTGGCAGACAAGGAAAGGGAAATTTCTAAGGGCTTCTACAAGTATATTAAGGGCAAAAGGATAGTTGGGGACAAAATCGGTCCTCTTGAGGATCAAAATGGTCAGAAAGGCACAAACGAGAAGGGCAGATGGGCCTGTTTTTGTACCATAGTATTCTATGGTTCATAGAGATTGCTCCAGGAGACATTTGTGAATCGAAAAGTCTACAACTTTTCATTGTCCATTATCTCAGTAGGAACAAATATAAAAGAATCAACTCCCAATGTAAAATAGTAAACAGTGGAACATGCTATGAACATCTTAAGCATGGCCTGATCATTGAGGGAAGGGTTAGATCGATCATCCAATCAGACGCACGAGGTTGTGGGCTGAAGGGCCTGTACTGTGCGGTACTGTTCTATTTCTTTCGGTACAGAATGATGTTCCATCTTACCACATTCACATCAAAAGAGAAGTGGGATGAGTGTTGTTGATGCATTTGTAAGAAGACTGCATTGATTTGATGTACAGAGAGGCATGATATTTTTCATTGCATTCCCTGCACCTACTTTTGTGAGAAAATGTTTTGGTTTTGAAATAAAAAAGGTAACATAACTGTAATCCAAGTTAAACAGTGCCCACAGCAGATTGAAGTCTTCTGAACAGAATATCTTCCCATGTATTAAGAATAAAAAAAATCTGTTTTTGTGGAGAAAGTTTGGACGGATCTTACTTTCAAGAAGATCACTCTGGAACTTATGCATTTGGAGTCCCTGCAGTCAAATTCACTTCTTTCAACCTGAGTCAGTTGCCATCCAACTCCTCTCTCAAATTTATGCAAAGCCTCAAGTGTTTTAATTGGAACTTAAATTATAGAGAGTATGCTCACGTTATGCAGTATGTGCCTTAACGAGATCTTCGACAGGGTACGGTGGCGGTGCAATGCTTACGTCACTGGACTGGTAATCAAGAAATGTTGGAGAATGAAGTTAAAACCCAGCCTGGAAACGGTGGTCTTTAAATTCATTTTATAATCTGGACAATCTGGATTCTTAGTAATAACAATTTAAAAAAACTACTAAAATGTTGTAAAAACCCATCCGTTTCCCAAAAACCCTTCATGAGAGGAAATGTCCCATCTTTATTTCATCTGGCCTGAATGTGACTTTATGCTCTAGAAGTGTTTGATTCTGAATTGGCCCAGCAGAAATCAGGGAAGGGTGATCCCAAACAAATAAATATTAATTGCCCCTACAATATAATGTCAAGATTCTTTGTGTCTTTCAAACTTGCAACAGTCTGTATTTAAATTATACGGTTGTCATTGATAAACATGCTTCAGAAGTATAATCAAGTGAAACTTTAATATGAAATTACAATGCATCAAAGTATAGAGTAGGCTGCAGACAATCCAGTCAGTCTGTGAGAAAATATTTCCAATCACATTAACCCATCTTGTTCTCATATCTCTTCAGCTCAATTTCTTTCATCCAGTTCTCCAAACTAATCTTGAATGTTGACATAACTTTTGTCTCAGCTATGAACCATGGAAAGAAATTTTTGACTCATTACATTGAGACATTTCTCCTGTTCGCTCTTTGAACATCTCATACTTCTAATCTTATATCAATAGGCCCTAATGATTAACCACATCATTTGGTTGAAACAGCCTGTGTCTGTCTATCCCATCTTTGCTTTCACTATTTTTCTCAACTCTCCAGCAGATAGTCTTCAGCGAAACAAATACACTTTGTTTTCATTTTCAGTTCAACGTACTGTGTCTGCTCTCTTCGTGATTCTTGTCACCTCTACAAAGGTGCAGTCAAATGCACGTTGAGCAAATGCTTTGCAGAACACCTACACACTTCCAGAGCCTCTAGCACGATGCCACAAGCCTTCCTGTTCCCCATTTCTTCCTTCAGCATTGATGATACTTGGCGGACACAGCCTTTCCTTCACTCTCCCTTTCCTGTTTTTTTTAAACTTCTTTTATTTTTGACTCTGTCTAATGAAAGGTCATCAGTCTGAACCATTCATTCCATCTCCCTCAGATGCAGACACTGTCTGATCTGTTAAACATTTCCAGCATCTTCTGTTTTCATTTCTATTTTATCATACCATGATACAAGTTATTTTTCCCAGCATGCTGAGTTGCTAATGTTTCTCTAACTTTGTGTTCCCATATGGGTTACGTCCAGTTCATTGTAAGTCATGTTGCACTCTGCTTCTTTAATGCGGTCATTATTTATCCAACACAATATCAATCTACCCATTCAACCTCAAGGACAATAGTTCACTTCAGTGTTCACCCCAGCAGGTAACTTCCCTTGGCCAATGTTCTTCCTCCTTCTCTGATGTCATTCTGTGCCGTCAGCCACATTGCCCTGGTGAATCATTGCAGAGAGGCCACACTGTCGATTCCAGCAACAATCATGAAAAACATAATTAATTAAATAATGGACGACACAGTTGGCGTGGCAGCTAGTTCAATGCCTTTACAGAACCAGTGATTGGATCCGGACCCGAGTTCGAATTCCGTACTGTCTGTAAGGAGTTTGTACGGTCTCCCCGTGTCTGTGTGGGTCTCCAGTTTCCTCCCACCATTCATAAAATAAAGGTGTAGGTTAATGGGGTGTAATTTTGGCGGCACAAACTTGTAGGGTTGAATTGGCCTGTTAGACAGTGCTGCATGTCTAATTTAACGTTAAAAAAATACAGCATTTCTTACAAGTTTTCCATTTCTTACTGGCACCTATATTGCACTCAGCTGATTTATAATTTACAATATCGCTCCATGTATCGTGTTGCATGTACTCATTGGTTTTACTTGCATTCCTAATGTCCAGGTGAATATTTATTGCATAACCACACAAAATTAAAAGAAACCTGCTCAGAATCAGACCAACGGTGTGTCTACGCAAAATAGTGCCAATGGCAGGGGTGGGCAATGCGTCACAATAAACAGCAACAAGAAGGTCTTGCGAGACCTGGCCTTGGTGGCCGCCATGTTGCATTTGGCGTTGTATAATTGAGGCCGAATGCTAGGACGAGGAAGGAGGACGAGTGTACCGAATGTGGAAGAAATAGGTGTGTGTTCCTTCTATGTCCGGGATAACGCTCAGCTGTTGGGGCGGGGGGAGGAAGGGGGTGTAGTGGCACACCTCCCTTCAAGTGCCGCTCCCACTTTAAGTGGCACCCCCCTTTCAAGTGGTGCCCCGGGCACGTGCCATGCCTGCCATACCCTAGATAAGCCCTTGAATCAGACTGCTGTTTGTGGATACTTGATATATACAAATTGACTGCTGCATCCCATTGCATCCTTCACTAACTTCAAAGCATCTTGAGATGATCTATCAAAAGTGGCAGTACATAATAGGAATAAACATGTTAACTCGTTCTCTTTCCACAGATGCTGCCTGACTAGCTGAGCATTTTCTGTTTTAAAGTCAAATTTCCAGCTACTGCAATTCTTTAAAATAAAATAATTTACTTTTAAGCTTACACAATACAAATCTTACCCTTTCTTAACTGTCGAAGGACTATCCAGGTTCCAGTTGGATAGGAAAGGACCATGAGGATTGTGATAGGAAGCTGTGAATGATAGTTGTGCAACATTAGCAAAGGGTAAGTAAGGGTACTCGGCATTTAGAAAAGATTGCAATTGGAAACCAGATAATAACAACTTCAATATTCAACATATCAATGCATTGCCACTCAGAACAGGCGTAGTTCTTTCCTCTGTACTGTTTGAAGTCCGTTGTGGTGGGAGATGCTTTGGTAGCATTCTTTGGTAGTCTTCTTTGGTAGCATTTAAAAAACCCATCATGTCACCATTGTACACAACAGTGCGGTAGAAAACTGTCCTTTCTCTTCTCGCTGCCACCATCTACTGGCACATATAATTACAGCAAGAACCCTATTTTTTTGTGAATTGAAAAATTCTGCTTAAAGGATTTTCTTTGTATAGTGTTCTGGTGATTGACAATGCCTGTAATTTATGGAAGTCATTAATCCATGGACCTCCTGTCTTATCCGAGCTGATGCGTGCGAGATGGATATTAGGCTAAGGACTATTTCAACCAGGGCATTCTTTGGAGAGGATCCGATGCTTTTCAAAACAGCGAAAGGCATCAGAAGGTGCACAGGAGAATGAGAGGTAGAATAATAACATACTCCAGGAGACAAATCTGAGATTTGGCTGCAGCCCAACTGCATGAAAGGTCTCAAAGCATTTAATAGTACTAATCAATCCTACGTAAAAACATATTAATTCCCTGATATTAGATCATGGTTGTTACATCAAGATCAATTAATTAGGTATTTTGCTTGTTCCACATTCCACATCCTGCATAGTAAGCCAAGATTCTTTATGGAAAATCTGGCATTTAACTTCTCAGGTATTAACATGCACCATTACAGAGATAACGAGAGATGCACAATGTAAACAGGCTCTGCATTCGCACTGATTATCATCTGCCCTTTTCCACTAATCCTACTTTAATCCCATTTTATTCTCTCCACGTACCCATCAAACTCTCTCACAGATTCTGTCACAGACTTGCACACGGTCGGCGTAGCGATTAGCGCAATGCTATTACAGCACCAGTGATCGGGACTGGAATTCAAATCCCGTGCTGTCTGTAAGGAGTTTGTACGTTCTCCCCATGTCTCTGTTGGTATTTCCCCTGGGGCTCCGGTTTCCTCCCATTTTTCTAAACGTACCGGCAGTGTAGGTTAATTGGGTGGCACGGACACATGGGCCGAAATGGCACGTTACCAAGCTGTATGTCTAAATTTAATTTAAATTTGAAATTTATTATTCTTTTCCTAACGCCATACAGTATACAGAAGTTACCTCCTTATCCCACATGCTTTAAAACATGGGTTAACAAAGTCTGTCAATCTTGGATTTAAAATTAACAAATAAATTTGCATAACTGTCATTTTCAGAAGAGCATACCCAAATATTCAAAGTTCAGATTTCTTGTCAGAGTGCATACATGATGTCACATATAACCCTAAGATTCTTTTTCCCCAGGGCCTTCACCCTTAGCACATAACTTTGCCCCTGAAAGGCCTAGCTCTAGTTCCTGGACTGTTACAACTGTGCCGATAATCAAAACAGTGAAACTCTATTATAATAATATTTTCCTATTTTATCACATAATTCTCTTTACTCAGTGCCATTTTAATGAACATGTGTTTCATTATTGTGTGGACTTGGTAACTATTATATTGAAGCTGGTACAAAATCATGGATTGATTTAGTTGTGGGTTTATAGTCACTGAGGACCTTATGATGTGACTGAATAATTTGTTCATTAGGGCTTAGATTTTACCCACATCTGCTTGGGATGTAACCAGATCTGGGCCACAGATATGAAAGGAGAAAGCTTTAGTAATCCAGATTCACACTAAAGATTTTGAGATTTTAAAAAGTCTTTGAAGTTGCACCATGTCTCTCCAAGATGCAAGTTGATAAGTCCACTGCAATATTTAGATTATCAGTGCCCGCTGAGCCAACAAGTCAGAGACAGTATGAGAAACGATAACTTGTATCATCCTAATAACATACGAAATAATAAAGTCATTACCTTCACAAAGAGAGGAGGGATTGTGGACAGCGAGGAAGATTTTCAAAGCTGGGAGAATGGGCCAAAAAATGGCAGATGGAGTTTAATTCAAACAAGTGTGAGGTGGGGCATTTTGGAAGGGCAAACCAAGGTAGGTGATATACAGTTAATGATAGGGCACTGAGGAATGCAGAGGAGTAGAGAGATCTGGGAATGCAGGTATATTATTCCCTGAAGGTGGCATCACGTGTGGACAGGGTTGTAAAGAAAGCTTTTGGCATCTTAGTCTTTATAAGTCTAAGTATTGAGTATAGGAGTTGGGATGTTACATTCAAGTTGTTTAAGACAGTTGTGAAACTAAATTTGGAAAATTGTGTGCAGTTCTGGCCACCTAGCTACAGGAAGGATATCAATAAAATTGAAAGAGTGCAGAGAAGATTTATTAGGATGTTGCCGGGTCTTCAGGAGTAGAGTTACAGGGAAAGATTAAATAGGTTAAGCCAATGGGTCTCAACCTTTTTCTTTCCACTCACGTACCACTAAATATTCCCTATGCCATAGGTGCCCTGTGATTAGAAAGGTATTACTTAAGGTGATATGTGGGTGGAAAGAAAAAGTTTAAAAACCACTGCTTTAATTGTACCTAATTGACTTGTTATGTGCATGGTTTCATAACTCCAGAGGAAATGGGCCAATGGCAATTTTTCTCAAGCAAAATATTTCAGGAACAATTGGGTCCAGAGCAGTGATTCTCAACCTTCCCTTCCCACTTAGACACCACCTTAAGCCATCCCTTACTAATCACAGAGCACCAATGGCATAGGGATTACTAAAAGTGTTATGTGAGTGGAAAGAAAAAGGTTGAGAACCACTAGTTTACTGGGAACATAAGGGGGAGGTTCTTCACTCAGAGAGTGGTGGGAGCATGGAATAAGATACCATCTGATGTGGCGAGTGCAGGCATCATCCTGTGTTTTAAGAATAAATTAAGAGGCCTGGAGAGTTATGGAATGGGAGCAGGTCGGTGGGACTAGGGAGATGATGGTTGATGCAAACTAGAGGCGCCAAATGGCCTGTTTCCTGTGCTTGTAGCATTCTATGGTTCAGCTACAGAATCTAATGTTTTAGTCAAAGCCATTTTACCTCCCTTTTATGACAGTATCGATAATTCCAACAACACTGCTGCTGTCATTCCATGAAAAGTTTGGTGTTGCTTCTGCATTGAAGAAAGCAGATGACGTTGAGTTGTTTGTGGAAATTAGGATTTTCTGCATAGCCCCAGTCAGCAAGGATGTTTGTTCATCTTAAGAAACAGACACTATCCATCTTCCAAATGCATCCCCAGTCTACAGAAATGGCTGCACCAAAGGCTTTGTAAGCATATTAGCAGAGGGACATTGATAGGATGCAGAGCTGAGCTGAGAAGTGGCAGCCAGCTTAACTCTGAAAAGTATGGTGGTTAATTTTGGGTGGTCAGATATGAAAGCAGAATATAATGTTAATGGGAGGACTCCAAGCAGTGTGGAAGAAATGAGAGATCTTGGGGTCTGTGTTCAGAGAACACTCAAAGCTCCTGCCCAGGTTTAAGAAGGCAGAGGATGTGTTGGCCTTCATTAACCGCGAGGTATGTTGCACCAAGGGAAGACCTTTTCAATGGTTCTCAGCATTTTTTCCCCCCACTCTCGTACGAACTTAATTAATCCATTATGAGCCATAGAGCACCTATGAGAGAGGTAAAAACACCAAGTTAGAGAAACTCAGTAGATCAGAGAGTGTCTTTTATGTAGCAAAGATACAAATAAATCTTCGATGTTACAGGCTTGAGCCCTTCATCAAGGCCTGGAAGAATGTTAGCCGGTGTTGGAATGAAAAGAAAAGGTGGGAGGCGTGGGGAGGGAGGAGCATGGTCGTAAAGGCAGGAGGTAATAGATGGAGGAGGGAGGGAGGGAAGTTGGTACGAGAGTGGGGAAAAAAAATGTTGAGAACCATTGAAAAAGTCTTCCCTTGCTGCAACATTACCTCATGACAACACCAAACCTTTGATGGAATGGCAGCAGCAGTGTTGTTGGAATTATCGATACTGTCATAAAAGGGAGATAAATGGCTTTGACTAAAACATCAGATTCTGTAGCTGAACCATAGAATGCTACAAGCACAGGAAACAGGCCATTCGGCACCTCTAGTCTGCCCCAACCTCTGTGACTCCTTCATGCACTCAACCCTCCCCATCAATCCCACCCCAGGCACCATCCCCTGTGGCCGCAGGAGATGCCACACGTGTCCACACCTCTTCCCTCACCGGGGGCTCCACATAGGCCTTTCAAGTGAAGCAACACTTCACTTGTGTATCCCCAGATTTGATTTTCTGCATTCGGTGCACCCTTTGTGGCCTTCTCTACATCGAAGAGACTGGGAGATCATTTCACTGATCACAACTGTTCACCAGTGACAGGGACCTCCCAGTGGCTGACCATTTCAGTTTTGCATCCCACTTCCATACTCATATCTATGGCCTCATGTACTATCTCATCAAGACCACCTGCAAATTGGAGGAACAACACCTGTTCTTCCATCTGGGCACTCTCCAATTGGATGGCATTAACATCGACTTCTCTGGTTTCAGCTAACCTGCTCTCCATTTCCCCCTCTTCCCTTCCCTTCCCTTCCCTTCCCTTCCCTTCCCTTCCCTTCCCTTCCCTTCCCTTCTCTTCCCTTCCTTTCCCTTCCCTTCCCTTCCCTTCCCTTCCCTTCCCTTCCCTTCCCTTCCCTTCCCTTCCCTTCCCCCTGTCTTCTTTCCCTCAGATCTCCACTTCCTTCCCTCTCTATTCCCTGATCCATCCCCCCCCCCCCCCCCCGCTTGCTGCTGTGCCCTCCCTCCCTTTTCCACCTATTACCTCCTACCCTTCCATTCGGCCATCTGCTGAAATTTCTCAATCTCCTGATGAAGGGCTCAAGCTCGAAATGTTGGTCATGTATTTTTATCTTTGCTCTACAAAAGACATTGTTTGACCTGCTGAGTTTCTCCACCATTATTTTTACTTCAACCATGGTGTTTGGGAACTTTTGTGTTTTAACTATGGCAGAGGTCCTCGGTTGGTAAGGGATTACTTAAGGTACTATGTGAGTGGAACAAAATGGCTGAGAACCACTGCATTAGACTCCACATGAAAAGTTGTGTTCATTTCTGGTCACCTCAGTACAGGAAAGATGTGAAGGCTCTGAAGAGGGTGCAGAGGAGATTTGCAAAGGTGCTTCTTGGATTGGAGAACATGCTTTATGAGGAAAGGTTGAGTGAATGATATTTTCTTCTTGGAGTGATGGGAGGTGAGGGGTGATCTAATAGAGGTGTATAAGATGATGAGCCAAGGATCTGCCCTGGAGCCTCTATGCCAATGCAATCACAAAGAAGGCTCTCCCAATGGCTATCCTTTGCATGGTGTTTGAGGAGATTTGGTATGTCACAGAAAACTCTCGAAAACTTCCACGGGTGGACCATGGAGAGCCTCCTGGCTGGTTGCATCACTGTCTGGAATGGAGATGCCAACACTCAGGATGAGAAAAAAGTCTAGAGGGTTATTAACTCAGCCTGTGGCATCATGGGCTCCTCTCTATCGAGGACACCTACAAGAGGAGGTGTCTTAAGAAAGCAAGCCTCTATCCTCAAGGACCCCTCGACCCAGGCCATGCCCTCTTCACTCTGCTACCATTGGGAAAAGGGTGCAGGAGCCTAAAGATGAGCACTCAGCGGCACATGGACAGCTTCTTCCCTGCTGCCATCAGATTCCTGAATAATAAATGAACCAAAGTCACTGCCTCACTTTGACTTTTCGTGCACTATTTTTATTTATTGTTGTAGGGTGGTTTATATGAATGTTTGCCCTGTGATGCTGCCACAAAACAATGAATTTTCCAACTTGTACAAGTGCATGGCCAGTAGCTTTTTCCCAGGGCTGAAATGGTGGGGGAGGGGGAAGACACACAATTTCATGGTTCTTGGGAGCAAGTACAGGAGGATGCAAGAGTAGATTTGTCACACACAGGGTATGGAATACACTTCCGGCAACGGTGGTGGAAGCAGGTACAATGGAACTGAAAACAATGTAAGTTACGTAGTAGGGAAATTGTAGGCAGCTGTTAGAGCGGGTTATTGGGTCAGCACAGCATTGTGGACTGAAGGGCCTGCTCTGTGCTGTAGATTTCAATGTTCTATATTGCGGAACCCATTTTTGTGAGTGTTAATTCATCATAGACTTCGAGATCCTCCTGTTCAAACACTCACAATCCTGCAATATTTTAAGAAAGACATCTGCATGGGTTGTTTGGTGCTAGACCAGAAACCTGGGTACAGTCTATGCTTCACTGGTGCTCCTTCAGCACAGAATTGTCAGGGGTTTGGTGTGAAGAGGCTTCCTGTGTTAGCTTGTGTTGGTTAAACTAGGAAATCTGTGTAGCCCATATCCAGAGTGTACTTGGCTTCAACCATCTCTCTCGTCGGTTTGGCACACGTGGAATAGCTGCCGCCAGTCCCCCACAATTAATCCATAGAGCTATGGTGGCCAGGGAGCAGTCCCAAAGCTGTTCTACTTTCTCTGGCCCATCCACCATCAGGCCACACAGGTGGACTCGCCACACTGAACTCTGGGGAAATGGAATACCATAAGAGTGTCATGAGGTGGAATTATTTACGTCAGGCATGCAGCACCAGTGTTCTCAGCAATGTATCTCATGCTATTTGCTGTCATGAGCTATTTTAGCTCTGATGCCATTCATTTGATAGTTTCAGGAAAGCATCCTGAGCAGGGTACCTCTAAAATCATCTTTAATTTTTAAATTTAATTTCATTTAGACACACAGCATGGTAACAGGCCATTTCGGCCCATGAGTTCATGCTGCGCAGTTTACACTTAATTGACCTATGCGTTTCGAATGGTGGGAGGAAACCAGAGATGCCCATGAAATTCCAGGCAGACACGGGGAGAACATACAAGGCAGCGCAGGGTTTGAACCCAGGTCCCAATCGCTAGCGCTGTAAAGGCATTGCGCTAACTGCTGTGCCAACCGTGCCTTTGGACAGCATCTGCAATCTAAAAGAGATCATCTTCATCTAAGATCAGCAAAGCAACCATTTTATCAGGATGGGAGTAATCTGTTCCACTTCTTGAGGTGTGAAAAAGTGCAACTTATGAGGCACCCATACCTCTCCGAGAAAGATTGCTACATTTACACCATGGGGCACGGTTGGCGTAGTGGTCTGTGCAGCACCGTTACAGTGCCAACAATCAGCACAGCGGTTCAAATCCCACACTTTCTTCAAGGAGTTGGTACGTTCCCGCGTGCGTTTTCCCCGGTGGATCCCGTTCCCTCCCACCATTCAAAACATGCAGGTGAAATTGGGCTCGTGGGCTGAAATGGCCTGTCTAAATTTAAAATGTTAAATGTCTAAACTTTATGAGAAGATATCTATATTCTAATGGGCTTTGCTCGAACTTTCTGAGGGTTGGACTTTGATCTGAGTTTTTTATAGTATTATTTTCTAAATAATACTATAAAAAAACATAAATTTCATGGGTGATGTTGAGGATCAAAAGCTCAAATAAAATATTGAAATTCTATCAATATAAGGAGCAGGTATCAAAAGGAAATATTTGATCCTTTATTTTTAAAATATGTTTCTTTTTCATTTAATTTTAATAATTACTATGAATGTCGGGCCTACTTTCAATGACTGACTTTCAGGGTAGCCCGAGTATTATAGCAGGATGTTATTCTTATTCGAACTGAGGAGCCACATCTGTTCCTCTATAATTCAATTCACCCGGTTAGTGATTTTAGGAAAGAATTAAATATTAGAAGTTGCAGCCAAATGATATGGGAAAATTTGGAGGAAAATATTATGCTTGGACAAAGATTATGAATAACATAATCCAGTGAAATGCTATATAATCATAAAGTTGAGGTCAGAATGTAGCTGGACTCTGTATCCATGCAGCGAATAAAACGCAAGTGAGTAGAGATTTAGCAGATAAAACATGACAACTTGTACATCCATAGCAGCCAATACGCCAAGAGGCTTTTTACAGAGGCAAAAATCAAACAAAATGAGACAATGCTAGACATTGAGAAGCTCGGACATACAACCCAAATTGTAGGACTAAAGGAAGGCCTCAGAAGTCTGGAGAGTGGGAGTGAACTTGAACTTGAACAGAAGGGATTTTGGAAAGAAAACTGAAATCATGGTTAGCGTAGTGGGGTTAGCTGTCACAGCATCAGCGACCCCGGCTTCTACATTCTCCCCGTGCCTCCCGGTGCTCTGGTTATAGGGGACATATGGTGTGTGATTGGGTGGAACAGGCTCTTGGGCCAAAAGGGACTGTTACCATGCTGTACGTCTAAATTTTAACATTTATAGTTACATTTAAGGCACGTGTGCCTTCAAAAACCCAGAGATGAACTGTATGGTGATCCTTCCCCTAAAATAAAAATATTTGTAAAGCACTGGAACCACAAGATTCTGTAAGTGATTTCTATATACACGTGGGAGATGCCAGGGATGGCGATAGAGTTCAATAACATTTTTGTCAAGCAAGCAACGAGGAGTCTGCAGAATTCATTGCACAACTATGTGGAACTTCGAAGATTGCCTGACAATTAACCAAACCACAAGAACGATAGATTTGTGAAATGGCTTTCCCTGTCTGAATGCACCACTTTAATATCTGGAAAGGAGACAGTATCTTCTATGAAGCTGCTCTCTATATCCTCATCCAACCAACAATTTACAAAGCTGGAATCCCCAGGAGAATTCAAGTTCAAACATGAATTTCAAATTTATTGTCCGAGTACATACATGATATCACCTTTAGCCCTGAGATTCTCTTTTCCTGCGGGCCAGGCAGAATTCCTACTTATCGGTAGTATAAACTGTACTCAAGAAAAAGATGTGTCTACAAAAGAGAGATGTAAACAAAGAAAGAAATGTAAACAAACTGACTGTGTAAATACAGAAAAAAATATTCAGGAATAAATGATGTGCAAAGTAAATGAGTCCCTGATTGAGTTTTAATGTTGAGAAGTCTGATGGTGGAGGGGTGGCAGCTGTTCCTGAACCTGATGGTATGGGTCTTGTGGCATCTATACCTCTTTCCTGATGGCAGCAGTGTGCTGGGTGGTGTGGGACCTTGATGATTGCTGCTGCTCTCAAATGGCAGCATTCCCCGTAGAATTTCTCGATGGGTGTGGAGAGTTTGGCCTGTGATGTTCTGGGCTGTGTCCACTACCTTTTGTAGGGTTTTCAGCTGAGATATTGGTGCCCCCATAACCAGGCGGTGATGCAGTCGGTCTGTACACTTTACACTACACATCTATAGAAGTTTGCCAAGGTTTCCAATGTCACCTTCGTAAACCTTTGTAAACTCTGGAGGAGGTAGAAGCACTAACATGCTTTTTTTCATGATGAGATGGTCCAGGAAATGTCCTCTGAGGTAGTAATTCCTAGAAATTAAAATTTTCTCACCCTCTCCACCTTTGATTTTCCCAATGACTCTGGACTATATTCCTCTCATTTTCTATTTCTAAAGTCTACAACCAGATCCTTGGTTTTGGTGACATTGTGTGAGAAATTGTTGTTTCAGCCATGTTTTCAATCTCCGTCCTGTATGATGACTCATCAGCCTTTATTTACACAGCCCACGACAAATATGTAAATGGTGTTGTTATCGTACCGAGGCATACAGACGTAGGGAGCTAAGGAGGCATCCCATTGGTGTTCTGGTGTTAATGGAGATTATGGAGGAGATGTTCTTTCCAATCCACATTGATTAGGGTCTGGAAGTGAGGAAATCCAGGACCCAATTACACAGCCCAGGTCTTGGAGTTTGCTGATCAGTTTTGAGAATTACACTTTGCTGCCAGCGCTCTCATTTCATGAAAACTTACTAAACAAAAAAAATAGTTCTGAGGAAAATTTTCAAACATAGGCAAAGGTGATAAACTGATAACAGACTCATCAAGGTGAAACTATGGTTCACAGAACTTGCTTAGCAAAGAAACAAGCTCTCTTTACCACTCTTGGTTTCCTGTTATTCAAATAAATTTCTCTCTATGACTTAGACTGAGCATTTCCCTGGTTGTACAGGTAAAGGGGTGGTTAATGGTTATTATGGTAGTAGTGGACACAGAACTTTCTCTTATTTTCTGTTGAATATAAGAGCGTAGCATCAAACTAAGCTAGTCGATTTTGACTGTGTCCACATTACCAAATCAGTGGGACATTTAATCTTTTTTGTTTACCCTTAACGAACATACTGTAATTTAGTTCCATATTTCATCAATGTGGGATATGTGAAGGGTGGGAGGAGGATGGGAAAAGTGGTTATGCTTTCCGTATAACATTGTCTGAAAAAAAATGGGAGATTAGAACCAGCCCCCTCCCCTTCACCACCCCCCCCCCACCCACCCAAGGCTGAACATGTTAACACCCAGAGGAATCTCTGAGAATGTGTCAAGAGCATGGGCTGTTCATTGTGGGTGATCTAAGGCAGGGGTATCCAAAGTGATAGATTTCGACCCCTGTGAGGGTGGGGTGGGGAAGGCGGGGTTGATAGAACTATCCAAGGGGTTGAGAAAAGCCAGGGGGTTGAAAGGGGATTGATAATGCCGGGGAGAGGGGTGGGGCCAACTGAACTTTTGCATTGGAAAACAGGCAAATCAACGGAAAATAGCGCCTATGGCAGTGGTGGTCAACCTCTTGCAAGAGCAGGCCTTGGTGGCCAACCTCTGCGAGAGCCGGCCTTGGTGACTCCCATGTTGTATTTCGCTTCAGCCTTTGAATAAGTGGAGAATGAACAGGAGGATGGACTGAGCGTAGAAGAAAGATGTACGTGTTCTTTATACCTTTAGTAGCCCATCAACCACACCCCAGGTCCGATCCAGCGCTGCCCCCTCCTCCCTGCCAGTCAGCTCCTCCACTCTCCCCCAACCCCATCCAACACCAGGATTCCATGCCCTGGGGGTTGATGAGGGATCAAGTATTCCATGAAGGGGGGTCGATAGTCTAAAAGATTTGGGGTCCCAGTCTAAGGGGAAAATTGAGCTGGAAATGATGTGCTAACAGGGAATTGGTTAAGGGGTGAGGAAGTGCCACAGATTTAATGTCATCACCCTCATCACCTAACTCTCAGCAATTATGTCCAGGATTCATTTGTACATTAAGAGGGCTGATGCAAGGCAAAGCCTCGAGCACAAGTAGGAATAAAGACCGAGGAATGGAACAGGAGTTCTAGTCACCTGTTTCTTGCAAGGTAAACAAATTAAAATAGGAAGGAGGGAACAACGTCAAATCCACCAAGACACTCGCTGAATGTACAACAGAAAACATATGTGGAAATTAGGGCTTCTGCCAAAATAACTCCGATATCACAGCAGAGCTCGAAGGAATTTCCCAGCCAAGCAGCAAGATGCAACAGAATACAGCAGGATAAAGATAGATGTCACATGTCTATGCCGGTAACACATTCAGTGAGAAATGGAAAATTCTCAGTTATTATTATTTTTGGACAAAATACAGAAAGCACTGTCTTGGTATCCTAAAAAGGGAAACTATTCGTGCACCAGAACATTCAAGCTGTTGCCGCCAATGGTCAATTCCATTCTGGCAACGTATCTGGAAGCACAGAGCTTGCAACATCCAAATTAACATTGACTTCTCCAGTTTCCATTCAAACCCCTCTCTGTCTCTTTTCCTCAGCTCCCCACCATACTCCCACTCCATTTAGCGAGCTAGCCCCTCCCCTTATCGCCTCATATTTTTTCTCTTCTGCCTGCCCACCCACATCCACCCAAGATCTCTTACCCTGGCCCTTCTTCCCTCCTCTTCTCTCCTCCCCACATTTTTAAATTTGATGCCTGCCTGCTACTTGACCAAAGGGCTCAGGCCCATAACGCTGGCCACTCTTTATGTCCTGCAGAGCGAGCTGCTGTGTTTCTCCAGCACCCTTGTGTATCGCCCGACAACCACAGCGCCTGCAGATTTTCCTGTTTAAATTGAAATGAACCCACTCTCATCTCTTTGCTTTCCATTTTCTCTTTGTCTTCAGCAGTTTACCTTCTTGGGAGGTGGAACTCCACAAACAGCTCTCACACCACACTCTAACTTGTAACTCTGAACAACAAGTTTCAATAGACCATACAACTGTGATCAACACTGGCAAGCAGAATACCAGCATATCTGGTACCCGGAACAGGCCTCACCGGATACTCCTCAAGCGGCAACTTCTTATTTTCTCCCTTGAGATCAAGCATCAGAGCTACTGAGTCGGAGAGAAAGACAGCACAAAAGCAAGCTGTTTGGTTCACTCCTATCATTAATTCTCTCCAAATACACCCAGTGACCTCGCTTCCCCAGCCACCTGTCGGAACAAGTTCCACGACCCTCTGACTAAAGAAATATTTCCACATCTCTGTTTTAAATTGATGCCCTGAAGTTATACCTTCTTGTCCTAGAATCCCTTACTATGGGAAACATCCTTGCCACATCTACTCTGTCCAGCATTCGAAATGCCTCTACGAGGTATCCCTTCATCCTTCTGTTCTCCAAAGAGTACAGTCCAAGAGATAACAATCATTCCTCATGTGCTAACCCTTTCATCCCTGGCATCATTCTAGTAAATCTTCTCTAAAATCCTCTTCAACACCAGCACATCCTTTCTCAAAACTGTAAGCAGTGTTCCAAGTGGGGTCTCACCAGTGCTTTAGAGAGTCTCAACCTTACATCCCTGTTCTTGTTCGCTGTCCCTTTCGAAATGAGTGCCAACATTGCATTTTCCTTCTTCGCCACCAATTCAACCTGGAGGTCAACCTTTAGGGTATCCTGCACGAGGACTCCCAAGTCCCTTTGCACCAAGGAATTTACTCCCCATCAAAATAATAGTCTGCCCGCCTATTTCTTCCACCGAAGTGCACGATCGTGCACTCTTCAGCATTGTATTTCATCTGTCGCCTCTTTGCCCATCTCTCCAAGTCTCTCTGCAGCCTTTCTGTATTCTCAGGTCCACCTCCCCTAGCAGGTGTAAAGGTTAAAGATTTGTGTTTGTTTTATGACTTTCCCTTGAAGAAAGATAGTTGTTTTTGTAGTTACAGTAGTTTCTATGACGTCGTATGTCATAATATCCGAGCGGACGAGGAGCACGTGCTCATTCTTGGAAGAACAGTGGAAGGAGAGTAAGCTCACTTGAGAAACTTTTCTTTGAATTCATTATTATTCATCATTAATCATTTATTATCATTTTAATTCATTTATATTTGTTTGAAGTTGAGTTCCGTTAACATTTACAAGATGTTTTGTTTTACTCATTGTAAGCTATGAAAGTTCTTATCAGCAAAACTTAAAGCCATTTACAGCCACAATTACGAAGTTTGATTTATTCGGATGAATTCGAAATATCCTTGAAGATGACGTTTTCTGAAACTGGGACATATTAGAAGGAGGGAAGTGTCATCTATAGCATGGATGTTGGTGTCAGTGCAAATTTTGACACAAAACCAGCTATTCCATAATCCATATCATTTATATATAATGGAGAAAGGAGTGGCTACAATACCAACCCCTACAGGACACCAACGGTAATGAACCAGGATGGTATCTCTTTATTCCTACTCCGTTTTCTGCTGACCAACCAATGCGCTACACATGCTAGTATCCTTCCTGTAATTCCTCATATGTCAAACATAACGTCTGTCTTTCTCTACACCAGTGGTCTTCAACCTTTTTCTTTCCACTCACATATTCCCTTTAAACAATCCCTTAACAACCGCAGAGCATCCTACACTATGAGTGGTCTGTGGTGAATAAGGGATTACTTAAGGTGGTATTTGAGTGGAATGAGAAAGTTGAGGACCAGTGAAAAAGGATTTCAACCAGTTCTGGGCACCACCCCACAGAAGTGAGACGGAATTTACACCGCAGAGACTATTTGCCCCATGGCTCTGCGTCAGTGATTGTGCTCCCCACAAGGAAGGAGAGGTTTGCTGAGTAATGTCAGGACTAAAATGATTAAATTACAAGATCTGACTGAATAGGAAGAGCTTTTATTCTCCTGAATATTGATGGCTGAGAGATGATCAAACTGAAGTGATTAGATGATTTAAGGTCTTGAGAAGTGAGAAAAAGAGAAATTATTTTCTCTGGTGAAGAAGTCCAGGACAAGGGGATGCACCATAAAATTGCTCCGCTGCCAAGAAGGGTTGATGTCAGGGATCAGATCCTCACACAAAGTGTAATAAAAGTTTGTAACTCTTTTACTCAGGAAAAGGCTGTTGAGCCTAGGTTCAAGTTATTAGGTTCAGTGGATTTTTGTTAGCCAAGCATATTAAGAGCCATGAATCAGGCGAATCAAAGGAATTA
Organism: Narcine bancroftii; assembly: GCF_036971445.1. Taxonomy (NCBI): domain Eukaryota; kingdom Metazoa; phylum Chordata; class Chondrichthyes; order Torpediniformes; family Narcinidae; genus Narcine; species Narcine bancroftii. The sequence continues at coordinate 35,566,133 of NC_091480.1, read as the reverse complement.
AGATACAGATCAACCATGATCTAACTAAATGGAGGAAAATAGCCTCTAGAGACTGACAGGCCTACTTCTTGTTCCCATGTTACTTTGAGCATCTGTGTGGTCAGAGAGGGCCTGTGTCTATGTGTGTGAATAGGGAGAGGAGGAAAACGTGCGTTAATCTGTGTGTATGTCTGCGTGTCCGTGTACATCTGTACGTGTTATTGTACACCTTTGTATCACCACGTTGTGAGCACTGTCCAAGGTTAAAACTGCATTGTTTTGTAAAAAGGCACAAAATGCAGGAAGGCCATGGTATACAACACTGGCACCGGGAGGCCGTGGGTTTGAGTTTCCGTCTCAGTCGGCCTGTTGAGGGTTGGGCACGCATTGGATCTCTCAGTGCTCCCCCTGGCCCTGCAAACCTTCACCCAGTACCTCCTCTTACCACAACCAGAGTTGATGGATTCTTGACTAGGACATCGAGTTCTTAGGTGCTGCCTTAGCGCCAGAGGCCGCTGCCATCAGGGCCGATGCAGCGTGTGGAGCTCCGGGAACCAGATCTTCCTGGAGGGTGCCTTCCAGATTATCAGCTCCCAGTTGGGCCATCTTCAGCGACTTGGCCAGCAGTACATTGTTAGGCAGTGCCGTGCTGCCTTGCTCCAGAAACTGCTCTTTGTGTACTTGGACCTCACACCACCAACAAGAGCATTCCGGATCTGCTCATCTTCCCGTTCTTGGGTTGTGCCATCCTTGTACCCGCAGTTCCTCGTGAATGCTTGTAGGATGAGGACAAAATCTTCAATGGACTCACCAGGCCGCTGCTCCCGTTGCAGGAGCTGATGCCTCGCTAGGACAACGTTCTGGGGCCTCATGTAGCGAGCCGTCAGCCTTTCAACTGTCGACTGGTACATTGTACATTCCCTGATGATCAGGAATCCTTTATGTCTGATGCGAGAGAGAAGCGCTAACCTCGTGAGCTCATCCATTGAGAAGACCGTTTGTGTGGCCAACAGGAACGTTTGGAAGCATTCCACCCAGTACATGAACTGTTCTGGGGCCTCTGGGGAAAGAGGGTTGATTTGGAGCATCACGGGCTTCAACAGAGTTTACATCCTTTTCTTTACTGAATAAAATTGTAGTGCAACTGAGAGCACTCAAGAGCAGAGAGTGTACAACACGCTTTTACTCAGTAAGAATAACACACAATGGTCTTTGGAATGAACTGGAGTTTTGGCAGGGAGCCAGGGTTTAAATGGGGGCATGCAGGGGCGGAGTCAGAGGAAGGAGCCAGTCCTTAGAACATCACACCAGTAGTGAATTCCCAGTTCACTACAGTATTACAAATGGTTCATCTTATACGAGAACTGGTCAGTTCTTGAGCAAGTAGCAAAAGTGTGTTATTGTACCTTAAATTGTTGGTTCACATTGTGTCCCAGAGGCATCAAACAGGTAAGGATCTGAGGAAGTATTCATCCTGAAACTCTATTTTACTTCCCACAGATGTTGCCTGACCTGCTAGGTGTTTCTCGCACTTTGTGTCTTTGTTTTAGATTTCCAGTTTCTGCAGTATTCTTGATTTTTCAGAAGTTGAGGAGCTTCCTCAAACAAAATGTAATACTCTGGACTCTGAAGTGAGCCGCCACTTCTCCAGGAAGGATGTTCTGGGTAATTGGATAGTGAAAGACACAAGATACAAATAGGTATTGCATCACCAATGGGCCATCTCCCTTCAGTCTGCAAGGAAAACCTGAACTTCCAATTATCTGTAAGTTAAATGCTTCGTATCAGAACCAGAAAGATATGGATGCTGTAGAAGAAATTTACAAGGATGCTGCCTGGATTGGAGAGTCACATGGATTGGAGATATCCTGGTACTTTGCGAATAAGATCTGCTATATTTTCAACGCTCGTGTCGGCAAAGACTCAGAAACCTGGCCAGGAATCCTGGGCAAGCATGGCGTCAGCAAGTGCAACGACAATGGGCGCCTCCTGTTGGAGCTCTGCGCAGAACAGCGACTTGTCATTACAAACACCCTTTTTCAGCAGAGGGACAGCCTTAAGACCAACTGGATGCATCCCCGATCCAAACACTGGCACCTCCTGGACTACATCCTGGTGCGAGAAAGTGACAAACAAGATGTGCTCCACACCAGGGTCATGCCTAGCGCGGAATGCCACACTGACCACCGGCTGGTTCGCTGCAAGCTCAACCTTCACTTCAAGCCAAAGCCCAGGAACAATAAAGCCCCCAGAAAGAGGTTCAATGTTGGAAACCTGCAGTCAGACGAAGCGAGAGGAAACTTCCAGGCAAACCTCAAAGCAAAGCTCGACGTTGCAACCCGCCTCACGGACCCGTCCCCTGAAACCCTCTGGGATCAGTTGAAGACTACCATACTGCAATCCACTGAAGAGGTACTGGGCTTCTCCTCCAGGAAAAACAAGGACTGGCTTGACGAAAACAGCCAGGAAATCCAGGAGCTGCTGGCAAAGAAGCGAGTTGCCCACCAGGCTCACCTTACAAAGCCGTCCTGTCCAGAGAAGAAACAAGCCTTCCGTCGCGCATGCAGCCATCTTCAGTGCAAACTCCGGGAGATCCAAAATGAGTGGTGGACTAGCCTCGCCAAACGAACACAGCTCAGCGCGGACATTGGCGACTTCAGGGGTTTCTACGAGGCTCTAAAGGCTGTGTACGGCCCCTCACCCCAAGTCCAAAGCCCGCTGCGCAGCTCAGACGGCAAAGTCCTCCTCAGCGACAAGATCTCCATCCTCAACCGATGGTCAGAACACTTCCAATCTCTTTTCAGTGCCAACCGCTCAGTCCAAGATTCCGCCCTGCTCCAGCTCCCTCAACAGCCCCTAAGGCTAGAGCTGGATGAGGTTTCCACCCTGGATGAGACATATAAGGCAATCGAACAACTGAAAAGTGGCAAAGCAGCAGGTATGGATGGAATCCCCCCAGAAGTCTGGACGGCTGGCGGCAAAACTCTGCATGCCAAACTGCATGAGTTTTTCAAGCTTTGTTGGGACCAAGGTAAACTGCCTCAGGATCTTCGTGATGCCACCATCATCACCCTGTACAAAAACAAAGGCGAGAAATCAGACTGCTCAAACTACAGGGGAATCACGTTGCTCTCCATTGCAGGCAAAATCTTCGCTAGGATTCTACTAAATAGAATAATACCTAGTGTTGCCGAGAATATTCTCCCAGAATCACAGTGCGGCTTTCGCGCAAACAGAGGAACCACTGACATGGTCTTTGCCCTCAGACAGCTCCAAGAAAAGTGCAGAGAACAAAACAAAGGACTCTACATCACCTTTGTTGACCTCACCAAAGCCTTCGACACCGTGAGCAGGAAAGGGCTTTGGCAAATACTAGAGCGCATCGGATGTCCCCCAAAGTTCCTCAACATGATTATCCAACTGCACGAAAACCAACAAGGTCGGGTCAGATACAGCAATGAGCTCTCTGAACCCTTCTCCATTAACAATGGCGTGAAGCAAGGCTGTGTTCTCGCACCAACCCTCTTTTCAATCTTCTTCAGCATGATGCTGAACCAAGCCATGAAAGACCCCAACAATGAAGACGCTGTTTACATCCGGTACCGCACGGATGGCAGTCTCTTCAATCTGAGGCGCCTGCAAGCTCACACCAAGACACAAGAGAAACTTGTCCGTGAACTACTCTTCGCAGACGATGCCGCTTTAGTTGCTCATTCAGAGCCAGCTCTTCAGCGCTTGACGTCCTGCTTTGCGGAAACTGCCAAAATGTTTGGCCTGGAAGTCAGCCTGAAGAAAACTGAGGTCCTCCATCAGCCAGCTCCCCACCATGACTACCAGCCCCCCCACATCTCCATCGGGCACACAAAACTCAAAACGGTCAACCAGTTTACCTATCTCGGCTGCACCATTTCATCAGATGCAAGGATCGACAATGAGATAGACAACAGACTCGCCAAGGCAAATAGCGCCTTTGGAAGACTACACAAAAGAGTCTGGAAAAACAACCAACTGAAAAACCTCACAAAGATAAGCGTATACAGAGCCGTTGTCATACCCACACTCCTGTTCGGCTCCGAATCATGGGTCCTCTACCGGCACCACCTACGGCTCCTAGAACGCTTCCACCAGCGTTGTCTCCGCTCCATCCTCAACATCCATTGGAGCGCTTACACCCCTAACGTCGAAGTACTCGAGATGGCAGAGGTCGACAGCATCGAGTCCACGCTGCTGAAGATCCAGCTGCCCTGGATGGGTCACGTCTCCAGAATGGAGGACCATCGCCTTCCCAAGATCGTGTTATATGGCGAGCTCTCCACTGGCCACAGAGGTGCACCAAAGAAAAGGTACAAGGACTGCCTAAAGAAATCTCTTGGTGCCTGCCACATTGACCACCGCCAGTGGGCTGTAAATGCCTCAAACCGTGCATCTTGGCGCCTCACAGTTTGGCGGGCAGCAACCTCCTTTGAAGAAGACCGCAGAGCCCACCTCACTGACAAAAGGCAAAGGAGGAAAAACCCAACACCCAACCCCAACCAACCAATTTTCCCTTGCAACCGCTGCAATCGTGTCTGCCTGTCCCGCATTGGACTTGTCAGCCACAAACGAGCCTGCAGCTGACGTGGACTTTTTACCCCCTCCATAAATCTTCGTCCGCGAAGCCAAGCCAAAGAAAAAAAAGAAATTTTTACCACATAGGAGGTGTAGTGCGCATTGAAAGAACCAAAAACCAAGGCTTTTATTAACTAAAAGACTGGAGCATATCACAAGTAGGTCGACCAGTCCAGAATGACCTGGTCTGGCTAGGTGCAATCCTTTAAGACCTGCCAGTAGGTGTGGATACACTCTCAGCCAATCACAGTCATCCTACACTCTTTTCTTTCTCTTTGGCTTGGCTTCGCGGACGAAGATTTATGGAGGGGGTAAAAAGTCCACGTCAGCTGCAGGCTCGTTTGTGGCTGACAAGTCCGATGCGGGACAGGCAGACACGGTTGCTGCGGCTGCAGGGGAAAATTGGTGGGTTGGGGTTGGGTGTTGGGTTTTTCCTCCTTTGCCTTTTGTCAGTGAGGTGGGCTCTGCGGTCTTCTTCAAAGGAGGTTGCTGCCCGCCAAACTGTGAGGCGCCAAGATGCACGGTTTGAGGCGTTATCAGCCCACTGGCGGTGGTCAATGTGGCAGGCACCAAGAGATTTCTTTAGGCAGTCCTTGTACCTTTTCTTTATCACAGGAGGCTATTAAGCCAATCACTTTGTACTGGTTCTCAGAGCAATCCCATTCCCCCACTTATTTCGTTTCAACTATTTTCTCACATAAGCCCATCAACTCCACAAATCTCCCAACATCCAGCAATAATTTACAGTAAACAATTAATCTAGCAGCTAGCGCATCCTTGAGACATGAGAGGAATGTATACAACTAAGAAATGTAGCAACTCCACACAGCTAGAACCCAGTCTTGAACCTGGGCCTCTGGAGCTGTGAAACGGTAAGTCCACCCCCTACCCCTCTGTGCTTCTCAATGCCAGTGACAAGGAAAGGAAAATTACAGAACTCTGAACAGGGCTGCAGCTGCCAGAAGAAGAGCCGCCCGCACGAAGAGTCGCCTGTTCCTCGTCGCATAATTCACACTTTGTGGAAACAACCCTATACAAGATTGAGATTTAGCACCACCATGTGGTTTTAGATTGAACTAACACCGAAGAATAAAATGAATGACTAACGAAAAGTCAAATAGTCAGCGGATATTAGAAATCTGAAATGGTAACCAGAAAATACTGCAAATATTCAGTGTGGTGCACTGAGCTAGCAGCAACAAGCACAAAACTCAAAAGACTGTAACAATAGACTCTATTCAGGTAAAAGTCTGAAAGCCGGTTCATGCTTCGGTGGCTCCCGTGTGACTGGATCAGGAGGGGCCGGCTCAGGTCTATATTCGGGTCAGTTGATTGACAACCGGCCAGGTGGAGTCAGCCCTTAAATGGTCTTCCTGGAGGTACAGAGATCGCCCCCTGCTGTGGGCTGGTGGTCATATCATCACACTCAGCAGGTCAGGTGGCAACCATTCAAAGAGAAACCCTGCTAGGGAACTGCGAAAGACATGAAAATGTAATTTTAAAGTTGCAGAAAAGGACAGGTCGGACCAAAGGATTATCTGACAGGTCAAATAGCGCAGTTAGAGAACAATTGTGCTTTGAAATTTAATTTACTGTAATTTGAAGATACATCTTGGTACTAGGTCCGTCCGGCCAAGGAGCCCGTGCCATCCAAATATACCAATGAATCGACAAAACCGTTTTTTTTTTTGGAGGGTGTTAGGAAACTAGAGTACTGGAGCACCCGGAGGAAACCCATGCTAACCATCGCCAATTTGAACCTGGATCACTGGCGCTGTAATAGCGTTGGGCTAACCACTAACTGAGTTGCCCTTGCATTGAAACTTGCCATGAAAGAAGAGGAAAAAAAAACCAGTAATTATTTTGCATAGATTTAAATGAGTTTGCCTCAGCTTCCAAAGAGGTAAGCAAAGTTAGTCGGACAACTGTTCCAGGTGCTCATTGTGAAATAATCAGTCTTAAAACTCCAATGGATTCACTTAACTCAGAGGAGTGAATGAAACACAGAAATGCTGGAGGAACACGGCCCGTCTCGCAGCACCATAGGAGGTAAAGATATATAACTGAGGCTTCAGGCCTGAGCCCATTTATGAAGACAACTGACTCCTAGGTCTGACTTACCCTTTAACCTTCTCACTAGTGGGTCAGAAAGCTCACTTGAGATAATTGATCGAGGCTGACATTGTGGCTTAGTACTGAAGGTGTACAGTAGTAAGATGTCACATGTGGCAATTGAAAGGATAAGGAGTTTTCCTCTGCATTTTAGTAAATGTCCACAGGAGGTCCCCAGGTTACAATAGGGTTGTTTCTGAGAACTGTTCATAAGTAGAAAATTAACACAATCAGTGATTCAGTGAGGGAGTCTGCCCAGTGCTCCCATCACAGCTGCTTCTGTGATCCTTTCCCCGCACGCTGTTTTTGCTTGTTTCCAATTTGCCCAGCCCCTGAATGATGTGGGCTCAGGGAGATGGGGTTGGGAGGTGCGTGGGTGGGGGGGGGGGGTGCAGGGGGAATGGGCAGAGTGAGAAGGCATGTGGAAATGCTCCGTTCCCACCCTGCAGAAGGTGACTGCAGTCCTTCAATGGCCAGCAAATCCCTCCCCGTCCATCCCGCCAAACACTCATTCATATGTAAAGGGTATCTAGAAGTCACTTACTTGGAGAGGAAACCTGTCTCCAATGAAAATCACTAAAACAGGCTAATTGATCATCTCAATGCCACGTGTAGAAGCTTGTGCAGTTCCTGACGTTAAAACCACAAGTACAAGACAGCACATGTCCCTCTTTCTCACCCTCCCTTTCTTACTTCCCTTTCTCACCTCACTTTCTTGCCCCTTTTCTCTCCCCCCTTCTCATCCCTTCTTCCCCTTGCTTTCTCAGCTCCATTTTCACTCCCTTTCTCACCACCATTTTCTTGCGGTCACTTTCTCGATCCCTTTACCCTGCCCCTTCATTCGTGTCCATTATCAACCCCCTTTCCTACACCCTTTCCAGCTCTCTCTTTTTACCTCCCCACCCCACTTTCTCACACCTTTTTTTCTCGTCCCCTCTTTCTCACAAGCAAGAGATATTTGGAGTGTGCGGACATCGCATGGAGCACGGAGCAGTTGGACAAATGAGGTTTTAACCAGCACGAGTATTTAATCAAAGATGAGAAACATAAATGAGGGACTGGCCATTCTTTTTCAAGCTACACTATGCAGGAAATGGCAGGGAAGATCAGGTAGATGATGGTTTCCAGATGAAACAAGGCGTGGGAAGTGGAATTGAGAGGTATGTGTGCGTGCGTGTGCGGGTGTTATAAAGGGTGGACATGGGATGACAGCGGACAGTGATCTGAGTGGTGGTGAAGAAAAGTTTAGACAAAAATGTCAAGAAACTCAACAAGTCTTGCAGTGTTCTTTATGTAACAGAGATAAAAAAAAGTTTTGGGTTGAGCTCGTCATCAAGGTAGGAGCTAAAAGCAAGTAGGCCCCTGAAAAAATTTGATGAAGGGGTTGGGGCAGGGGGAAGAACACAGGCCCACAGGCAAGAAATCATAGGTGCCTGTATCCCACTCTGCAACTAGATCCTTGACTTCCTCATCGGAAGACCACTGTCAGTACGAATTGGAAACAACGTCTCCTCCTCACTGATCATCAACACAGGCGCACCCCAGTGATCCGTGCTTAGCCCACTGCTCTACTCGTTATACAACCATGACTGTGTGGCCAGGCATAATTCCAATCCCATCTACAAGTTTGCCGATGACACCACAGTTGTCTGCAGAATCCCAAGTGGCAATGAGGTCGCGTACAGGAAGGAGATAGATCAGCTCGCTGAATGGTGTAAAGACAACAACCTTGCACTCAACGTCAGCAAAACCAAAGAGATGATTGTGGACTTCAGGAGAAAGTCAGGGGAACACCACCCTGTCCTCATCGAGGGTTCCATCATGGTGAGGCTCAAGAACTTCAAATTCCTGAGTGTCAACATTTCATGTTGATACAATCACGAAGAAGGCCCGCCAGTGGCTATACTTTGTGAGGTGTCTGAGGAGATTCGGCATGTTATCAAAAACTCTCAAACTTCTACAGGTGCACCATGGAGAGCATTCTGGCTGGTTGCATCACTGCCTGGAATGGAGGCGCCAACTCACAGGATAAGAATAAACTCCAGAGGTTTAGTTAACTCGGCCTGCAACATCACAGGCACCAGACTTAACTCCATTGAGGACATCTACATGAGATGGTGTCTTAAAAAAGCAGCCTCTATCCTCAAAGATCCCCACCACCAGTCCAAGCTCTCTTCACTCTGCTACCATCGGAGAAAAGGTACATGAGTCTGAAGATGAGCACCCAGCGGCATAAGGACAGCTTATTCCCCGCTGCCATCAGATTCCTGAATGATCAATGAACCAAAGACACGGCCTGACTTTTCATACACTAGTATTGTTATTATTTTTATTTATAGTAATGTTGTAGATGGTCATAATATGAATGTTTGCCCTGTGATGCTCGCGCAAAACACCAAATTTCATGACTTGTTCATGGCAATAAATTCTGATTCTGATTCTGATTTGATTTGGGTAGGAGATCACAAGAAGAGGTATTAGGGGAGGTCAGAATGGAGAGGGTGGTGGGGGGGGTTTGGGGGGGGGAAATGGAGGGTTGGGATGTCAGACGGAGGGTATGGAATGTCAAAGGGGGCAGGTTAAGCATTAGACAAGAGGAGAGGGTCTGAGGGTAGGGGAGGGAAGAAAGGGGGGTCAGGTTGGAGGAGGTGGGGGTCTGAAGGTTAGGAGGGTGGGAAGAAAGAGTGAGTAGATGGGTGTGAAGAGATAGGGAAGGCTAAGGAGTGGTGGTGGGGGATGGGGCAGTGGGGTCCAACAGCAGAGGTAAGGGAGTTGGCGTGGACGCCAGAACGAGATTTGTCAGGACTAGATAAGTACCTGCATTAGCAGAGGTTTCAGGTGGTACAGTATGATGGCGGCCAGAGGAGATGATGGCTTCAGCACATGGGTGGCCATGACTGGGCTGGAAATCCATGCTGAAGACATCCAGAGCTCCGGACTGCAAGCGGCTGGGGCCGAGGTGGAAACCCATCTTGAAGGTCCCAGAGGCTGCAGTCTCCAGGGTGGTGAGTTTCCGACCCTTGATTGATCCCAGGTAAATGTAGGCTGAAGGCAGGGATCCAAAGGAGGATGAAGTCCGCGGCATGTCCACTTGTGGATGAGTAGGTACGGAGCTGTGACAGGGAGAGAAGCAAAGCAGTCCAGATTTTCAAGATCCTGATAGGGGCCGTACTGGAAGCCATGAGGCACAAGATGGCAGTGGAGGCCAGGAGTCAGGAAGGACCTACGGCTATGAAAGTGAGTCAGGGTGAGTACATGGTTGTAGACCTTGAGAGCAGCAGGGCTTGTAGACGGGGAGAAGATTCTCGTAGAATTCCCTTCGGTGAGAGGAGGAGAGCGTCTTCAGTGTTCCTTAAAGAGGAGTTGCATAGAGGAGGCGTAGCTGAGTTAAACATGAAAATCTATAAACGCTGTAATTATAGTTAACACAAAAATGCTTCAGAAAGTTAACAAGTCATACAGCATTCTGTATGTAGCAAAGATAAGATACATAACCAATGGTTCAGGCCTGAGCCCTTTATCAAGTTATCAGGCTGGTACCTTGAATGAAATGGTTGCAGGGAGGGGCCGTAAGTTTGGGGTGGGGGGGAAGCACATTCCTTCAGGCAAGATGTCATAGATGGACATGGGTGGAAAGGCAATAAGAGAAAAAACTGAGGTGATGGGGAGGGGATAGCTCTGAATGGAGAGTTTGGGGGATTGGGGAGGGAGGAAATGGAGGGCTGGGAATGCCAGAAGATGGAGGTAGCAGGTACAAGAGGTGAAAGGGGGGAGGTGGAGGGTAGTAATGTCAGAGGGAAGTTGAAAATCTGAGAGATATAGTGTGGGAAGAAAGGGGAGTTGGGGTGAGTTCATGGGGGCTGAGGGCAGAGAAGAAAGGACAAAGTAGATAGGGGTGAGTAAGGGGATAGGGAAGGGGAAGGACTGGTGGTGAGCGGGTGGGGGGGGGCAATGAGGCAGTGGGGTCCAGCAGTGGAAGAATCCAAGGTATCAGCTTTGCGAAGGCTGAGGTTGTTGAGGGAACCGGCGAGGGAGTCAGCGTAGATGTTGGTTGGAACCTCAGTAAGTACCTGCGTTGAAAGAGTTGTTGAGGACTACGGCATATTAGCAGTCAGGATCACTAATGGAGACGACCGTGGCTTCAGCACATGGGCGGCTGGTATCAGAGTGGAAACCTACGTTGGTGGTGCCAGCTCGCGGGAGCTGGGGCTGAGGTGGAAACCTATGTTGGAGACTTTGAGAGGTCCAGCCAGTGGGTGGCCAGATGGGAGTTGAAACCCGCAATTGGAGATGTTGGGAGCTCTGACCTCTGGGGGAGAGGAGGGTCGGTTGGAGGTATGTGTGGGAAATGGAGGCTTAGGGAGGTCAGAGGGTGTTAACAGAGGGTAGGGATGATCAGAGTTAGGAGATGGAGGGTACGGGAGTCAGAAGGGAAGAGTGAGTCTGAGGATTGGGGTGGGAAGAAAAGGGGAGCTCAAAGGAGTAAATACAAGGTGAGTAGTGGGAGGTGAGAGGGGATAGGGAAGGGGAAGGAGTGGTGGTGGGGGATGAGGCAGTGGGGTCCAGTAACTGAGGAATCCAAAGTGTCAGCATTGCGAAGACTGAAGTTGATGTGGGAAGTGGAGAGGAATTCAGCAAGAATGCCAAAACAAGGTTGGTCAGAACTAGGGTAAGTCTCTCCATCGAGGGTCCCCGGTGGAGGTGACGGTGGCTTCAGCACATGGGTGGCCGGGGCTGGAGTTAATGGGGGTGAAGAATATCTGTCTGACTAGACCAGGACTGAGGGAAAATGGTGCACCAGACATGGTTGTCAGATGAAAACATAGGAAGCATGGGCAGGAGTCAAGGAAAGTGTGCAGCCAGAGATCAATGGGCTCCTTGGCCACAGATTGGCATCTATTTGCTTTCTCTGCTCAGAAAAACAGTGCATTGCTCAAAAGATGTCCTGGTCTGTGGTCTGTCTGAATTCGATGTAATTCTTATTTATATTGTTGGGTAATTTTAAAATCACGGACTAATCCTCTAATTAATCTAAAATTAATGGAAATATCCTGTTTCTCAAGACTAGAAATGGTTGTTTAGTGAACAGAATGAATGATCTTTATTTTATCCTTGCATTTTAGTTCCTCTGGTAATGGCTCTACTGCAATTAATATTTTCTGTATTATACTTGCTTTTTTTAAGTAGGAATGTTTTATCTTGATGCAGCTAAGTGTCGGACTCTGGCTTTACCTTACCCTCAATTTAGGATATGTGTCGTCTGAGTCCAGCGTGCTCGTTGAATGAAGTGATTGGAGAAGGTATTCGGTTCAACAATCAGTTTATTACACAGCACAAGAATAAAGCTTAACAGAGCTCTGGTTCAGTCATTAGTTCATAGGTCACCTGCACAGTGATCTATTCCCCAAGACTGACCCCTACTGTCCAGTCTCTACAGTTTATATAGCTCAACCTTATACAGAACAAAAGTTGGCTTCCTTTGCTAGATCTCATTATCATACAGAACAAAAGTTGGCTTTCTTTGCTAGATTTCTTGCATAAGATTCATCACAAGTAATTTCCTGCTCTGCAGATATCTGCAGAGCAGATATCTTAATCCTCAAGGCCAGAATATCCTGTTGTTTTGATCAGAAATCAATTCATACCCCAGATATTTCTAATTATTTCTTTGTTCTCATTTGGCCATGTTCTGTTCTACTCAACACCTCCTTCTGCCTTCTTACTGAGTTATTCCATTCTCTTTGTTTCTGACAGTCTCTGTCAGGATTCTCTTGTCTGGCCATCGTCTCCTGTGCTAATCTACACCTCCTTTTGCCTTAACCTTCCTACTAAATTGTTTCATACATATTCTCTCTTTTGTTTGGGAGCAGACAATTCTAAACCTACTGTAATCAGCCAACTTTGCTACATACTGTGGCTGCCCCTTACTTACATTACTCTTTCCCTTCACCATGAGGTAAATATTAATTTGTTACATAGTACTGGATTCATGTATACAAAATGAATAGTACATAAGCATATATTCTACATATTTTCTATGATTAATTAACCCCTATATTCCAACAGCCTCATGAAAATGAGACCAACCACCAGTTAACTTATGGGACCAAGACCTCAGGAGTTTTTGCAAGGACCGGTATCTCCGACCCCTTGTTAAACTTAACCTCACAAACTTGGCCATTATGAACACACTTCAGTCCAGTGGGGGCCCCAACACAGTGTTCAGGAACGTCAGTCCAATCCGCAAAGTACTGTTTCGGTTCGTTATGGGCCTCCCAGGCTGACCGCAAACACTTTGTACAGTTGTTTCCTTCTCCAGACGCTTCAAGAGCTAGGAACAACATCACCCATAGTCCCCATATAGTGTCCATCACAGCCCCCTAAATTCTGTTCACTTCAATATAGATATATCACTTCAAATCCTGAAATACAGTCACCGTAATCCAATAGTCTCTTAGTCCGTAGTTGCTTCATAGGTTCTCAGTCACCTCCGTTTGAATCTGTTCCAGTGTCCGTGTAGGTGGGTCCGTTGCTGCACGCTGACTCCAATAATACCACGTCTCTCCTTTTCCCAGTAGTTGAACCGCATGGGACGTTCTTTCCACCACTCTGTAGGGTCCTGTCCACCTGGGCTCCGACCACTTTCTCTTGATCACCTTTAACAGAACCCACTCAGTAATGGATGGTATCGGGGTTTCACCTTTCTGTTCGGTACTTGTAACCTGTTGTGAAAAAGCTGATACCAGAGCCATTAGTTTATCATAATAAAGCTTTCATTGGACTAACTTCTTCCTTTGTGGTATGAATCCCGGCTCCAGGTCCCGGAAACTGGTGCCCTGTTTGCAGTTCATACGGAGTAAATCCTGTCACATAACTTACTGAACTCCTTATTGACATCAATGCCAGGGGCAGCGCATCCACCCAATTTAATTTGGTCCATGCCTGTACTTTCCCGATCTTACCTTTTATTGTTTGGTTCATTCTCTCCACTTTTCCTTGGGATTGTGGATAATACACCATTCCAAAGGCATGTTTTAACCCCAGCATCGCTTCTACTTCCTGTAAATCTTCATTCTTAAAATGACTTCCATATCTGACCTGATCTTCCTAGGAAACCCGTGTATAGGAATGTACTGGTTGATTAGCAACTTAATTACCGTCTTTGCATCTTCTCTTTTGGCAGGGATTGCCTCCGGCCAACCTGTGAACACATCAGCTGCTACGAAGTGGTATCAATATCCCCTTGCCCTCTCTATCATGTCCGTGTAATCAATTACAATTTCCTGCCCTGGTAATTTAGGCAATGGAAACTGTCCTTCATGAGGTTTCACAGTCGTCTTGACATTATATGTTATACATACCTTACACTCTCGGATGTGATTCTCCACCATCGCCGGCAGGAAGGGGTGCCACCAATGTATCAAATACCTTATCATCTGTTTCTTCCCACAGTGGGTTAGCCCATGCGCCTCCTCCAGGAGGGGTTTCATGAGTCTAGATGGTAATACTGGCCTACCGTCCATTGATCTCCACAGTCCTTGATCTTCGGTTGCCCCCCTTTCTTTCCATACTATCATTTCCTGGGGTGAGGCCTGCGCTTGTTCCTGAATTATTATTTCTACCTCACAAGGTGGCAATAAGTCATGTGCCATTCTATCTGACTGCATCATAATAAAGTGAGGGCCGTACCCTGCTGCCCTTTTTGCGGCCGTGTCCGCTTCCTGATTTCCCCGAGCTACCATCGTATCTGTTTTATCATGGTCCTTACATTTAATAACTGCTGATGCCCTTGGTTTCAAGAGGGTCTCAGCCAATTTCCTAACATCCTTCTCGTGTTTAATTGGGGTCTTTGCTGCTGTTAAAAACCCACTTCTAATCCATTGACTCAGCTCAACCTGTATTATCCCTACCACATATGCCAAATCTGTATATATATTTACCTCCTTTCCTTCTACCCATTCTAATGCTGCTATCATTCCCCGTAGTTCGGCCAGTTGTGCTGACTCCTTTCCTCTCACTGTCCCTGTAATAATTTCTTCAAATCCTTCTGTGGTTCTCCATACTACTGCATAGGCGGCTTTTAATCCGTCCGTGGGATGTCTGTAACAACAACCATCTGTAAATAAGGTTTCATCTGGTTCTCTCAAGGGTGAAGCCTGTAAATCAGGACATTTTAATATCCCTTAGAACCCTCTTTTCACAACAGTGTGGTTCTCCCTCTCCCATATTGTCTGCCATAGTAATGCCTTCATGGGTAAATGTAATATTTGGAGCATTCAGGATCTTTTCCAGTCTCGTCTGCCTCAGTGATGTCATTGTAAATGCTGTCGAGCTCACAAATGCTACAATACTGTGTGTTGTTGATACCGTCAGGGCATGTCCCATCACTATGTGTGCCACCTTTTGTAAAATCTTTGCTACCCCCGCTGCATGTCTCGTGTATGGTGGGTGTCTGTCTTCAGTCGGATCTAGTGTTATACTCACATACATGAGCACACATCTTCCACCCCCTTTTTTCTGAAAAAGGACACCAACAATCGTGTGTGCTTTTTCAGAAACATCCAAAAAGAAAGGGTGTCTATAATTTGGAATCACCAAATCTATAGCGGTTGTAAGAGCTTGCTTAAGTAGAATAAAACTCATCTCAGCCTGTGCAGTCCAATCAAGTGTAGCTCCCAGATTCCTCATCCCCTGCTCATTCACCAAAGTTCGCAGTGGATATGTCAACTCACCATACGATGGGATAAACTGCCTACTATAACCTGTCAAACCCAAAAACAAAAGCATTTCCTTAACTATCTTAGGTTTTGGATGAAGTAGTATCGCTGTATGATGCACAGGGGATATCCCTGTACCTTTAACTGAGACCATTCTTACTAAAAAGGAGACCACTTGTCTACAACATTGCAACTTTAAATGAGAGACTTTAAAACCTGCACTAACAGGAGTTTTGTGGCCTCCAAACAGGAGACAGGCTCAGATGCTGCCAATAAGATATCATCTACGTACTGGATCAGAACTACCCCACATGGCAGTACTAGTCCCCCCCAGCTGTTCTTTCAAAACCTGATTGAAAATCCCTCGGGATAAGATAAAGCCCTGCGGGAGTCGAGTATAACGTTACTTTA
Source organism: Narcine bancroftii (assembly GCF_036971445.1). Taxonomy (NCBI): domain Eukaryota; kingdom Metazoa; phylum Chordata; class Chondrichthyes; order Torpediniformes; family Narcinidae; genus Narcine; species Narcine bancroftii. Next base: position 35,550,306 of record NC_091480.1, on the reverse strand, counting down.
TACCTCTATACGTAAAGGAAAACACATCTCTAAACTGTTCTGCCAGCGGCAAACAAAATAAAGCATTCGCTAAATCTATACAAGAGAACCACTTGTGGTCAGGGGTTAAAGCAGTCATGGCAGTATATGGGTTCGGTACTGGAATTGTGGGTGTTCGCACAATACCATTGATGCATCTTAAATCATGGGCCATCCAATATTTGCCCATGTCCTGTTTCAGAACAGGTAAGATGGGTGTATTCCAACTTGAACACGAATGTTTCAACACCCCTGAATACATAAGGCCATCAATGGTATCTGCCAGACCCACCACAGCCTCAGGTTTATGGGGATACTGTGTCTGCCAAATGGGAGTATAATCTGAAAGTTCAAATGTCATGGGATCAGCCTGCTGGCAAAAACCCATGTCTGCTGGTCTCACTGACCAAAGGACCTCAGGGATAGAATCTAACATAGGGGCAGAGTCGGGATGATCCATCCTTTCTCTACCATGCAAGCGTTCAATCCGTCTATGCTCAAGGAGGACCCGATCATTTGAGGGTACAAAATCCTGTACACCTGACCAGATAGAGAGAACTGCACTGTCAGTAATTGAGTGTCGAACCAGTCCCTCAAGGACATCAAGTTCTGACATATCGGTCCCAAATCTTTTGCCTGGTGATTAGTGCCAATTGCAAGAGTGACATGAGGAATGGCCTCACCGGCCATCACATACCATTCCAGCTGCTCAGATGTCAGTGCCACCGTAGCGGCCACTCCCTCCTTTCCTACCACTATGTAGTCCGAATTAATTTCCCATAGCATGCCCTCTACCTCTTCATAAAAGGCATGCTGATACATTTCATCCCCATCCCTATCGTAAAAGAGGGTAACATGGAGGGGGTCCGAGGGAGGGGTATATGGGTGTAACGTCTGGATCCATGGCTTCCATTGATTATAAAGCTTTAGCAGCCCTCCCTTCTGAGGGTCCTCTGGTTCCAGCAGCCCCCAGTAAATGTCGGCCCATAGTCCCTCAGATGTGGATCCTCCAGCGGCTGACACCAACATCTGAGAACTGGAACAAAGCGTAGTTAATGAACAGTTCATTGAATACCCATTTGGAAAGGTGACCTCTATTCCACTGGGTTCGCAAAGGATCGATGCTCCACACCTGACCAGCAGATCTCTGCCCAAAAGATTAGTAGGGCACATTGCCGACAGAATATATTGATGTGCAAAAGTCTGTTCTGCCACAGAAGTGACTAGTGCTGTAGAAAACGGCAGATTTTCTGGTGTACCCGAGAACCCTATCAACTGGATGCTAGAGGATGACTTTTTAGATTGAAACTCAGCGCCAGTAAGTGTTGAAAATCTGGCACCCGTATCTACTAAAAAAGATACTTCCATGTCCATCACTTTAATCTGCAGGAAGGGGTCTGCCAACCTAACCTGCTTTTGGGTGCTCGGGCCCCGTCACTGCTGGTAACATTGCTCCTCCTCCGTCAGCAATGGGAATTGTCTCGTCGGAGCTAGAGCTGCATGGGGTGCCTGATGTACCGGGAGTGGCACTGACGATCTCTGGGGTTGGACCCAAGGCTCATATTGTGGTGGTCCATATCCCCTTCCCCCAGTGTCCTGAGGACCCCACGCTAGGGGGCACTCTCTCTTCCAGTGTTCTGGTTGACCACATCCAAAACATATGGCTGGCTGCACTCGTGGAACACCCCGACCTCTCCCTCTTACTCAGAATCCCCCCCATTGGACCTCCAGTCCTGCCCCCATAGGTGGGACCTGGTGCCCAATTTGGGGCCAGGTGCCAATTCATATTATTCCCTTGTGGTGGCTGCAGTGGCTGCTGAATCATCTGGTTCACACCCTTTGGGGGATTCTTTTTTGCCTCATTTGCCTTTTTCCTAGCCTCTTCCAATTGAAGCTTAAGGAGTTGCACTTGTGCAGACTCCGTAATTTGTTTGTCCTCCTTTTGCTTAGCCCTGTAACGCTTCATGTGATGGGTCAAATGTTTTTCCCATTGCTCATTCGAGCAACCAGGAATATCAGGGTTATTCTCTAACGCCTCCCTAACTACACCTGGCAGCCCGCTCGTTACTGCAGCCCTAAAGAGTGTAGTCTGCAAGGGATCTGTGGCTGGGTGTACTCCTGCTTTATCCGTCCAACTCTCCTTACACTGACTCAAAAAAGTCGAGATCTCCTCATCCTCCTTTGCCGCTTCCCTCTCGGCTTCTCCCAAGTACATCACAAGCCGGATCTTTTCAAACCCTAGCGGTACCTTCCCCTGACTCTGCAGCTCTTTCCATATCTGTTCGTACCGTTTCATAGCCTGTACCTCCTCTCCCTTCGGTAATCCTCCCAGTAATTGATTCCTTGTTCTCTCCCACTGTCGGTTGACAGATGGGGGAACCCATCTGTCTTCCCCGAACTTTTGCCATACATCCCCACTTACTCCTTCCATCTTACATTCCTATTTTTAGCCCTTCAGACTTCGTACTTCAATGGGTCTCTCCCCAGGTAGGATTTTGCCACCCTGCAATCTACTTCGACCCTTCACACGTTATTATAAACACCAGCGACACACTGTACACAATACTTAACAAATAACTATTACCCAAGATATACAATCCTTAAACAAATACTTATTATACACTACTATGATACATGATCCTTAAACAAATACTTATTATACACTACTAAACCAAATAACTATAACACAATGTACCTTATCTATTTGGCCAAGTGTCTAAACTTATATCTCGAGATCTCTACTAGGGGCCTCTAACCCCGTTTTCTACAGAGCAGGAAATTACTTGTGATAAATCTTATGCAAGAAATCTAGCAAAGGAAGCCAACTTTTGTTCTGTATGATAAGGTTGAACTATATAAACTGTAGAGACTGGACAGTAGAGGTCAGTCTTGGGGAATAGCTCACTGTGCAGGTGACCTATGAACTAATGACTGAACCAGAGCTCTGTTAAGCTTTATTCTTGTGCTGTGTAATAAACTGATTGTTGAACCGAATACCTTCTCCTATCACTTCATTCAACGAGTATGCTGGACTCAGACGACACATAGACTAAATTGAGGGTAAGGTAAAGCCAGAGTCCGACAATTTGGTGACCCCGACGTGATGAAGATGGAGAAGTGACGGAAGAGAAAAAGACGACACAACGGTCGATTGTGGTGTGGTGATAACAACAAGTGGCCACTCAATAAAAGAAGGTAAGCAGACGCCTGTTTAAACGAAGTTCTACTACTGGCAACGATAAAATTGTGTGTTGTCACTACTCTGCAAAAGTCCTAGTAGAAGCCAAGGAATAAAGCTTCAGGGGTTAGAGTCCCCTGTAGGTTACGGGGGTTAGAGACCCCTGTAAGGAATGGGGGTTAGAGTCCCCTGTAGGTAACGGGGGTTAGAGTCCCCTGTAGGTAATAGGGTTAGAGTCCCCTGTAGGGAACGGGGGTTAGAGTCCCCTGCAAGAAACAGGGGTTAGAGTCCCCTGTAGAAACGGGGTTAGAGTCCCCTGTAGATATCTGGGGTGTAGAGCTCCCATCTTAATCCTCAAGACCAGAATATCCTGTTGTTTTGATCAGAAATCAATTCATACTCCAGATATTTCTAATTATTTCTTTGTTCTCATTTGGCCATGTTATGTTCTACTCAACACCTCCTTCTGTCTTCTTACTGAGTTATTCCATTCTCTTTGTTTCTGACAGTCTCTGTCAGGATTCTCTTTGTTCTTGTCTGGCCATCGTCTCCTGTGCTAATCAACACCTCCTTTTGCCTTAACCTTCCTACTAAATTGTTTCATACATATCCTCTCTTTTGTATTTTGGAAGCAGGCAATTCTAAACCTACTGTAATCAGCCAACTTTGCTACATACTGTGGCTGCCCCTTACTTACATTACTCTTTCCCTTCACCATGAGATAAATATTAAATTGTTACATAGTACTGGATTCATGTATACAAAATGAATAGTACATAAGCATATATTCTACATATTTTCTATGATTAATTAACCCCTATATTCCAACATAAGCTGCAACGGAATGACAAATTTACCAGTAGATCTGTGGGAAAAAAAAGTGAAAAAAGTAGTCAAAAAGCCAATTTGTTTTTGAATAGAATTCGCCAAAAGGCAAGCACAGCTTAATGTATATCATTTGCCTCCAACAGTAGGGAGCATTCCAACATTGTTCTGTCTGCCACATAACATGATTGTGGAGTGTAGCTGGGGCTTACCAAGCTGTTTAAGTAACTGCGTGACTCAGCAGGGATTCAATGAGGTAATTGGCATATTCCCAGCTACATTAATTAAAGGCAGCGTGCACCTCATTTAAAAAATTGCATTAATACAATATTATCTTTGGCTTGGCTTCGCGGACGAAGATTTATGGAGGGGGTATACAATATTATAGTACTCCAGTAACACACCATCTGTAAGCTCAAATTATAATACGATCATCTCCACCCAGAACTGACTTGAGTCCCTAAGGTCTTTCAGCCTCTTGAAGGGAAGAGGTGCTGTGTGGCAGCTTGCAGTGGCATTCCTGACATGGTAAAATAACAGCATGAAATGCAAGACGATGGGCTGCAATCTTTTTCTCACATGATGGCACAGGGCTTGGTGGAAGACGTGAAGGTGAGAAGAGAGATGGTCCATCCACAGGGGGCAGATGGCCTTTCACCCAAATTTCTTTGGGTGCATTCAATCCAGAGAGCCATGGCATTCTTTGCCACTTGGAACAGGATACAGTGCCAGAACTGGTTGAATGACCTCACGAGTACAATTAGGGCAGAGAATGTACCTCCAAACTCTGCATCACGATCGCAGCACATCGACACTGAGAGAGATGAGTAAAACTGATATAAAAATATGAAGATGAGGAAACTAATATAGATATATGTGTAATGAATAAAACCAGTATGAATAGGATAAGAATAGATGTTAGAATGTAGGAAGTAAAGTTAGTTTGGATAAGATAAAGGTTTTCTAGCCTTAGACAGAATTAGCAAGTTCTGCATATAAGAAGGTTGTAGCCCTGAGAGTTGGGAAGGTGTAAATTAGAACAAAGACAGGTTTGTGAATAAGGACACTGAGGATAATGACATGATGAGACACCGACAGGATACCCCCTGGTCCTCCAAGTTCACAGAAACAGCACGTAGGCAGGAAAGATTGCCTAATGCCAAACTCATCCAGGAGGCAGAAGAATGTAAGGGGGAGGGTATTTCTATACTGAAATCAACTGTATAAAAGTTGGGTGAGTCCCAGTGTATGTGTGTATTCCCAGGGTAAGGGGAAAGCACCCAACTTTGCATTGTTGTATAATAAATGTTCTTTGTTCTCAATTTTTGTCTCGAGCAAATTCTGTGAAGGTACTTCTGTTTCTCACAACACTGACCACTAGCAATTTCTCCCGCTGGACTTCGTACAAAGCACACAAATACATAGGAAGCCTCACACCCTCATTCCTGTATCTCAGTCAGCTATTCAACTACAAGTGGACATCCATCAAACACATTGCACGATATGAACCCACTTGTCTCTTGTACATATAAATGGAGAAAGGAGAAGCTCGGCAGTTGGCCAGGTTTGATCCATTTTCTTGCCTTCCTGTTAAAACCACGAGAAATAGTAGAATGGCCACAACAGGACAGAGCAGTATCCTCAACCAGAAAAAATCCATTGACTGTTCTTCCATTTTTTTTCTTGTTATTCGAACCCTGCTCTATTAATATTATAATGCAAGCATTCATATTATAACCATCTTACAACATTACTACAAATAAAGAAATTAAATTAGTGGTGCATGATAAGTCTTCTTTCTTTGGCTTGGCTTCGCGGAAGAAGATTTATGGAGGGGTAATGTCCACGTCTGCTGCAGCCTCGTTGGTGACTGATAAGTCCGATGCGGGGCAGGCAGGCACGGTTGCAGCGGTTGCAAGGGAAAATTGGTTGGCTGGGGTTCGGTGTTGGGTTTTTCCTCCTTTGTCTTTTGTCAGTGAGGTGGGCTCTGCGGACTTCTTCAAAGGAGGTTGCTGCCCGCCGAACTGTGAGGTGCCAAGATGCACCGTTGGAGGCGATATCAGCCAACTGGTGGTGGTCAATGTGGCAGGCACCAAGAGTAGTAAGTAAGTAAGTAAGTAAGTAAGGGATATTTACTGAGGTGGCCTCCACTGCTTCAATGGCAGTGAATTCTAGATTCACCACCCTATGGGAAAAGCAGTTTCTTCTCATCTCCATCTTAAACCTATTACAGGTACAGAATCTTTTATCTGAAACCATTGAGACCAGACACTTTTTGGAATTGGTGATTTTTCAGATAATAGAGTAATGGTAACGGTGGTGAATTAAGTAATTGTGCTGATTTCAGATTCATGCAAAACAATGGCCCACTCCAACTAGAAAGGTCTCTGGACAGGGGGTGGCGGTGGAACTGGATGGGGGTTGCAACGGCCCTGGATGGATGTTGTGGCGGGGCAGCTGAATGGGGAGGGCATCTGAGCGTGGGGCCATCTACGACAAATCGGGCTCTCTTTTTCCTCTAGCACTTATAAAGTAAGGATTCCCTACGGTTTCACTGATCACCCACACAGACCCGACATGGGATAGTCAATCGTGAGTTGAGTGTTGGGCCATGTTTGGCGTCAAATGCAAGCTTTGGTGTGCAGACAGCATCCATAGAAAAAATGGTTGGTTTTAAGAGGTTTGGGTTTTCAGAATTTTGGATAAAAGATTATATACCTGTACCTTGAATTTTGAGACTATGTCACCTAGTCCTGGTCTCGCATGCCAATGGAAACAACTAGCCTACCTCCTTCTTATCTATAACTTTCATAATTTTACGTTTCTATAAGATCCCCTCTCATTCTTCTAAATTCCAGTGAGCACAATCCCATACGACCCAGTCTCTCCTCATAGGCTAACCCCTTCAATTCTGGAATCAATCTGGTGAACCTCCTCGCCATCAACGCCAAACCCAGTACATCCTTCCTCAAGTAAGGAGACCAGAATGATGCACAGTACGCCAGATGTACCCTCACCAGTACCTTGTTGTTGTGTTTGGGAAGTATCAGGTTTAGTGGGTTCACAGAGAGACAAGACCAGACACAAGTGTTACAATCGAGGGTAACGTTATTGAGCATATAGGAAACATACAAGAGAAGGCGTCATTAATCGACTACTAAATAACTATATAGACATTCACATTGGACACAGGCTGGACTCTGATACCAGTGACCGTCTATCCTCTGCACGGTATGAGACAAAAATTATAACAGTGTAAGCATGAACATTGAGTACAAGAGACTCCAATACCAGTGGCTGCTTACCCTACCACACTCTCCTGCATGTGTACACACTTCACAGACAGGGACTTTCAAACACATTCCCTTACCAATGGGGGTGCAGTTCTCTGCAAGCACTGATATATTGCAGAACTATGGCTCAACTCAGTGTAGTGCCTACAGGAGCAACCTGGCGTGAAACAATGTCTGGGACTTAGACCAAGTCATGCATCGATGTCTATTCTGTTCAAAGCTGGGCATTTGGTCAATGATGACACTGTATCAATGGGAAGATGTGCACTAATAGGTGGCTGGAATCCAACCTTGATTGGCAGGTGATGCGACTTCTGAATAGGTTTCAGACAGGGAGGCCACGTTGACCCCCTGCAATCCACAATGTTCTAGACAGGGAGTCCACATGTTCCTCCACAATCCACATAAAACACTTGTACAGTTGCAGCATAATGTCCATGCTTTTAAATTCCATCCTCTGGCATTGAAGACCAGCATTTATTTTGCCTTCATGATAACCTGCTGCACTTGCAAACCAATCTTTTGCGATTCATGCACAAATGCTGCAAAGTCCTTCAGTTGTACTGCAATCGCTTGCCATTTAAATTGTGATCTAATCTTCTATTTTTCCTTCCAAATTGGATAACCTCACGTTTGCCAGCATTGTACTCCATCTGCCAGACCCTTGCCCACTCTCCTAACGTATCTATATCGCTCTGCAGACCCTTTGAATCCTCTGCATAATTTGCTTTTCCACTCAATTTAGTGTCGTCGGCAAATTTAGACATACTAAACTCTGTTCCTTCTTCCAGATCATTAATGTATGTTGTAAAGTTGTGGGCCCAGCGTCGACTCCTGCGGCACACCTCTCACCACCAAATGCCATCCAAAAAAGCAGCCCTTACCCCACCTCTCTGCTTTCTATGAGTTAACCAATCCTCCCAACTCTATGCATCCTGGCTTCTATACTGACTCCTTATCAAACACCACCTGGAAATCCATGTAAACACCTCTATTTGCTCCTCTCTATCTACCATGTTTGGTATATCTTCTCAAAGAACTCCAGTAAGTTTCTCAAACAAGACCTACTTTTGCTGAATCTATGTCTGCCTGATGGATCCATTTTGCTCCAGATGCCTCACTATTTCTTTTTTAATGATAGCTTCAAGCATGCTCCCAGCTACAGATATTAAACTAACTGTCCTATAGTTCCCTACCTTTTTCTGAATAGTGGCACGACATTTACCGTCTTCCAATCCAACGGGACCTGTCCAGATTCCAGAGAATTTTGGTAAATTTTCACCAAAACTGCGACTGAAACTTCTGCCATTTCATTCAGGGTGCATTCCATCAGGACCAGGGGAATTTATCTATATTTAGACCCCTCATGTTTTCTGAGTACTACCTCTCTAGTATTAGCTATTACAATCAGGTCCTTACCTCCCATCACATCCAGAAAGACACGTCTCTGACATGTCCTCCACCCTGAAGACTGACACAAAATAATCATTCAAAGTCTCAGCCAGAACTAAGGGAAAATAGCACACAGGTCATAGCCGTCGGACAAAAACATAGGAAGCACGGAGCTGGTGAATGAGAGGCAAGCAAGGTGTGCATCCAGAGATTAATGGCTTGGGGTCCTTGGCCAAGATTGGGAAGAGTGAGTCACCTTTACTGTAAACTGAGACTTGCTTCATTGTGAGAGTTGTCATCTATTTGCTTTCTCTGGCCATTTGTACCTCTGAACAAATGATTCATTTGCTTATGTGATCAGAAAAGTGCTTTTAAACTAGTAAATGTGCACAGAGGAGAGACCACACTGTCCTCTTGCTTGATTGATGTCCTGTTGAAGTTGTTGGTAACATCTACGGTTGACCAGTTTGTGGCAAGCAACCTGTGATTTGCAGAAATGTTGCAGTCATTGCCTAGGCTTGCGAAGAGAAAGTTTGCTGGGTCTAACTATGGTTAGACACTTGTCGGGGTCACCAGTGTGGCAGATGTATGTTGTGGACATATGCCATCAAGTTGAAATAAGATGAATAACGAGACCACACCTCAGGTTTCAGCCAGAGAAGAGTAAAAGTCATTTATTGATGTGCTGTCAGGCTAGATAGAGACAAACAATGGGTGACCTGGTTTCATGACATCTGGAGTATATACCACCTCATGACATCCACATTGAGTAGACCAGAGCTTCTCAGTAGGCCTACTGATGTTGCTGAGTCACTATGGAGTAGTGGCTAGTTGCCAGCCTGTTGTGTCTAGCTATCATGAGTTTGGAGCTGTCAGTGCTGGTTCTGCCCATTCCACCCCCCCTCCCCCACCCCCCACCAGTGTACTGCTACAAAGTGATTTTAAAATCACCGACTAATCCTCCAATCAATCCTGAAAGCCTCATTACCCAATATTAATTCTCTCTTCTCATCTTCCAAGAGACCAACCTTCACTTTAACAATCCTTTTGTGCTTCATATAATTTTTAAAACATTTACTCTCCGTTTTTAGATATTGTTCTAATCTTTTCTCACAGTCCACCTTCCCTCTCCTTATTGCTCACTTCATGGTTCTTTGTTGCTTCTTAAAGCTTTTCCAATTTTCTATTTTCCCACTGCTCTTGGCAACTTTGTGCGCATGAGCTTTTAGTCTGATGCCTTCCTTTATTTCCTTAGTTCTCTGGGGCTGGCTTCACTACCCTTATTGTCCTTATTTTTAACCTCAGTTGAGCACTGTCAAAAATCTCTTTAAAAGTCTTCTACTGTCCCTGATATCACCTGTGTTCCCAGTCTACTCAGGACAACTCCTCCTGAATCCCCATGTAGTTTCCTTTGTTTAGGCATGACACTCTGGTTTTAGATCAAACTATTGTACCCTTCATTTGTATGAGAAGTTCAATTATTTTGTGATCATTCTTTCCAGGAGAATCCCTAACTGCAAGATTGCTAATTTTATCTCATTCCACTGGACGAGATCCAAGACAACACATTTCTTTTTAAGTTCAGGTACCTGCTGTTCAAGAAAGCCATCACGTATGCATTCTATGAAGACCTCCTCAAGGTAGCCTCGACCAACCTGATGCATGTTAAAGGTCCCCTCAATAACTACGGTTCCATGTTTACATGCCTTCGATATTTCTTGGGTTATTGGCTGTGCTACTATAATGTTATTATTGGGTAGTCTACAGACAACTCCCACCAGTGATTTTTTTTCCCTTTACTATACCTAATCTCTACCCAGATGGACTCAATAGTTTGCTCCTTAGATCTCACATCATCTCTCACTATTGCCCTGATCTCATCCTTAACTAAGAGCGCTACCCCACCACCCTTACCTTCCTGCCTGACCTTCCTTATTACTTGATATCCTTGGATATTTAATTCCCAATCCTCTCCATCCTGCAACCAAGTTTCTGTAATGGCCACTAAATCATACCCCTTTGTACTGATTTGTGCCACAAGTTCACTGACCTTGTTTCAAATACTAAGGGTGTTCAGATAAAATGCACTTATGCCCATTGTGCTTTTAAAATCTTCAACTTACCTTGATATTGATACCTGGAAACCTAAGTAGGCAGATCCACTTTGGCCTTGCATGCTCTGAGATGGCTTCTAAAGTCACCATGGAAACTATAAACATTTCCATGGGTGTGGCAGGGGGTGACTGATGGTGCAGGATGGTGTGAGCATCTTTTGCCATTTATTCAGAGCATTGGTGTGGTATTGATGCATGGCCTTACAGACATTAATACTACCCCAAAAACTTCTTGAGTGATCATTAAATTAAATTAGACATACAGCACAGTAACAGACCTTTTCAGTCAATGTGCCTGTGCCACCCAATTGACCTACAACCCTGGAACAATTTGAATGGTGGGAGGAAACCAGACTCTCTAGAGGAAGCCCATGCAGACATGGGGAGAACACACAATCACTTTACAGACAGCGTCAGATTCGGACCCTGGTTGCTGGCAGTGTAACAGCGTTGTGCTAACCTCCATGCCAACTTATCATTAATTATTACTAGTGGGAATAAAGCATTTCAAAGTATCTTTGGACATATTTTTAATCTTGTCTTTCCTGTCCACCTAGCTAGTTTTGGATTTCATCAGGGATGCCATCTGGTCCCAAGGCAGTCTCATTTATTTGTTGGTATGTGGCTTTCTTGCAGTTTTGTCAGAAATGACAGAGACTGTCTCCAATTTGCCTTCTATGGGAAGGACTCCCATGTGTTTACAACAAGAGCAGAATCACGTTTGAGGTGGTCTTCAAAGAGTTCCTTCCAGCAGATTCTATTGAGTTCCTTTCTCTGCTTGGTTCTGGGTAGAGTTTGGCTTCGGCTGTCCATCCAGTTGATGATCTTTACAGCACTGAGCGACCCACACATCATGGGGAGTGGAAACCTTTGAGCCTCGGTTACTCTCTCCAAGTAGATGAACTGTGCAGCCAAATTTTGAGGAAGGTTAGGCAGACAATTGGACAAGGGTAAGATTATGAATTTAACTTGAGATACTTCAGAAGCAAAATTGAAAAGGGTGTTGAAGATCGTTTATTTGAAAGCCCACAGTATAAAAAATAAGGTTGATGATCTTGTAGCCCAGCTAGAAGCTGGCAGGTATGACTATGTGGTTGAGTTGCAGCTGAAAGACCACAGCTGCGAACTAAATATCCATGGATACACAGTGTATCAGAAGGTAGGCAGAGTGGGTGGCATGGGTTAAAAATGAATTATATCTTTGGAGCGAAGATATATTGGTTCAGAAGATAGAGAATCCCTGTGGGTTCAATTTGGGAACTGTCAGGGTAAAAAGACCCTTATACTCGTTTATATCAGCCTCAACAAGCAGCAGATAGAGAAGGCATACAAAAAGAGCAATTTTGCAATAGTAATGGGTGTAATCAACATGATTAGGAAAATCAGATTAGTGCAAGATACCAATCTAGAATGTTTCTGAAAAATATTTTGCTGAGCCGACCAGGGATATTCTGGGTTGGGTATCGTGTAAAGAACAGGATGACAAGAGAAGGCAAAGTCAAAGAAAAAAAAAGGGGGCAAGAAAGAAAACGTAGTGGGAAGATAATGGACTGGGAAGACTTGAAAATCTTATGAAAGGCAACAAGAAGGAAGGAAAAAAGTAGCTTTGAAAGGAAACTCACAAGTAACATCCAAAATGATATTATAAGCTTTTTCAAGTATATTAAGAGGTATAGCCATGGTTAGCGTAGCGGTTAACAACACTATAACACCATCAGCAACCAGGGTTTGAACCCAGCGCTGTGTGTAAGGGGTTTGTACGTTCTCCCCATGTCTGCGTGCTCCCACCATCCAAAAACATACTGGGATTGCAGGTCAATTGGGTGTAATTGGGTGCTACGGGCTCGAGGCCTGTCACCGTACTGTATGTCTAAAAAAGAGAGTGAAAACGAGGCAAGAGTAGATATGGGACCAATAGAAAATGACGCTGGAGAAATTGTAATGGGCAACAAGGAGATGGCAGAAGAACTAAATGATTAGTTTGCATCAGTCATCACTGTGGAAAACATTAGCAGTGTACATGACTTTGAAGGGTGTCAGGGAAGAGAGATGAAGTAATCACAATTATCAAAGAGAAGGTGCTTGAGAAGCTGAATGGTCGAAGAGTAGGCAGGACTCCCAGACCTGGAGGTGCATGACAACAAAGACCAAAGTCAGCAGGGTTTTCTTAATGGAACATCTTGCCTGACAAATCTAATGCAGTTTTTGGAAGAAACCACAAGCAGGTGAGACGAAGGAAATGCTGTAGAATTTGTATATAATATTTGCATTTTCAAATAGCCCACATATGAGGCTGTTTAACCAAATGAGAGCCCGTAGAATTACAAGAAAAATACCAGCATGGGTAGACCACTGGCTAATCGGCAGGGAACGGAGAGTGGGAATACAATGGCCCTATTCTTTTTGGCTACTAGTAATGTTCCTCAGCGACCGTTGTCGGGGTCACTTCTATTTATGTTGCATGTTGATGATTTTGATTTAGAAATTAAATGGCTTTCTGGATAAGTTGGATAATGATGCAAAGATAGGTGGAGGGCAGGTAGAGATGAGGAAATGGAAAGGCTGCAGAGAGACCTAGATAGATCAGGAGAATGGACAATGAAGTACCAAATGAAAGCTAATGTTGGAAAGTGTAGGTTCATGCACTTTGGAAGAACGAATAGAAGGGCAGACTATTATTTGGATGGGAGAAAATTCAAAATTTGGAGGGGCAGAATTGCCTAAAAGGTAATCTCTTAAGTTGAGTCAGCGGTGAAGAAGGTGAAGGCAGTTTTGGCATTCATATCTGGAGGACTAGGATACAAGAACAGGGACGTGATGTTGAGAATTTATAAGGCTCCGGTGAGGCCCTACTTGGAATATGGGGTTCAGTTTTGGGCTCAGGAATAAATATAGAACATTACAGTAGAGTACAGGCCCTTCGGTTCACAATGTCATACCAACCTATATAAACCTACTCAAACAAAAACTAAACTTCCCCTACTCATATTTGCATCCATGTGCCTCTCTGAGAGCCTCCTGAATGTCCCTATTGTACCAAACTCATCCACCAGCCCAGCAATGTCTTCTAGGCACCACTACTCTCTGGAAAAAATTAACCCCAGGTAAAAGCTGTTGGCTTCCCACCCTATCTATGCCTCTCATAATCTTTAGACCTCTATCAATCTTCTTCCCTCCAAAGAGAAAAGCTGTAGTTATGTTAACTTTGCTTCATAAGACACGTTCTCCAATTCAGACAATATCCTGGTAAATCTCCTCTGCACCATCTCCATAGCTTCCACATCCTTCCTGTAATTTGGCAACCGGAATTGAACACAATATTACAGGTGTGAGCTCACCAGAGGTTTATAGACATGCAACTCTTGAACTCAATCCCTTAACTAATGAAGGGATGCACACCATAAGCTTTCTTAACTACCTTATCAACCTGTGCATAAACCTTGAGAGATCTATGGATTTGGACTCTATTCTTCCACATTGTTATGAATCCTGCCACTAACAATGTATTCTGCTTTCCAGTTTGTCCTTCCAAAATGCATCTCTTCATTTTCATCTGGCTTGAACTCCATCTGGCACTTTTCTGCCCAACTCCGCATCATGTCTGTGCCCTGTTATAATCTACAACAACTCTCTACACTATCCACAGAACCTCTAACCTTCGTGTCATCAGTGAACCTATTGACCTATCCCTCTACTCTTTCCTGCAGGTCATTTAGAAAAATCATAATGAGTAGGAAAGCCAGAACAGGTCCTTGTGGGACTCCACTGGTCATTGAACGTCTATCATGTGGGACTTTGTCAAATGCCTTACCTTTATCAATTGGTTTTGTAACCTATCTTCACACTCCTGTTCATCACATCCACATATAATCCATTTTCCAAGGTTTTCTCATGTCCCTTTCTTGCTTGCTTCTGAAGTTCCTTCCTGTCTTTTACTTCCTATATCTTATGTATGCTTCCCTCTTTCTCTTAACAAGCCTCCTCACATGTTTTGTCAACCACAGTTCCCTTATCCTACCATCTTTTTACAGCTTCAGCAGGACCAAACCCTATCCAGAACCCCACACAAGTTGTTCCAAAACATCCTCCACATTTCTTCTGTGCTTTTCCCCAGGAACTCTCCCTAGTTCTTGCCTCATTCCATCATAACTAGCCCTTCCCTATTTAAGCACTTTTGTCTGCTCTTATCCTTGTACGTAGCTCTGCTAAAGGTCAGGGAGTCGTGGTCACTTTCACGCAATGCTTCACCACCAAGAGGTCTGTCAACTGACTAGGTTCATTGTCCAGTACTAGATTCAGTATGGCCTTGCCTCTGGTTGGCTGGTCCACATACTGTAACAAGAATCCTTCTTGGATACAGCTGAAAAATTCCACTCTCTCGATTCCTCCTGCAGTAAGGAATTTCCATTAAATATTCGGGAAGTTGAAGTCTCCCAAAACAGCAACCATAATAATGAAATGATTTGCATATGAGGAATGTTTGATGGCTCTTGGACTGTACTCTGGAGTCAGAAGAATGAGGGGGTGGGGGTGGGGGGAACCTCATAGAAACCTTCCAAATGTTGAAAAGTGTGGACAGAGTGGATGTGGCAAAGCTGTTTCCCATAGGACTACTTCAGGATGAAGGGAGGGGGGCATTTAAAACAGAGAGACAGAGGAATTTCTTTAGCCAGAGAATAGTAAAACTCTGGAATTTGCTAATGGTAGGATAAGGGAACTGTGGTTGACAAAAGATGTGAGGAGGCTTGTTAAGAGAAAGAAGGAAGCATACATAAGATTTAGGAAGTAAAAGACAGGTGTGGTAGCGAAGTCATTGGGTGTATTTAAGGCAGAGATCGATATGTGTCTGAATAGTCAAAGGATCAAGAATTATGGGAAGAAGGCAGGTGAGTGGGACTGAGTGGGAAAGTGGATTGGACATGATGGATTATATCTTATGGTCTTAAAAGCCTCGTGATATCTACAAGTGCTGCCAGTGTTTTTAAAGAATGAAATGTAGCCACAGAGAAGATAACCCTGTTCTTCTTTCAATAGTTGCCAGAGGATGCATTATTGTTTCAGCATGTTTCCAATGGTAAAATCCGTGCAGATAATAAGAAGTGGAACGACAACATCCAGAGTTATTGAACGTGACAGCTATTCAGTAAAGCTGCATAAAATGTGGAGAGGCAGCTGTACAAACAACTTCCTGCCCAATCCCTGGTTCCCTATATGCCCTAAATTTTACACCAATACAAAAGCTTCTTCATAAATTCATAATGATCAAAAGTGAATTCCTTAATAATAAAGCCAAGATACAAAGCAGAAATTCCTTGTTCTTAGTTTTTAACAGAGTAAAATCCAATAAATTAGCAGGATTATCTTGAAATGACAGAATTTTTTGATGATCAGAATGTCTAATCTCCTGTAGTAAAATAATAATGAATGGGAATGCTCAGCACGTTGAAAATGTGCATCAACAACAACCAAACATTTTCCAATACAATACACATCTTTCAAAACAAAAGTGCAGATGCTGAAATAAAACTGAAAAATCCCAGATATGTTCAGCAGATCAGGCGCCATACATGGAAAGAGAAGCAGATATGCATTTCAGGTCGAAGACCACTTGTTGGATCTGAGAACGAGAGAAAACAAATTTGTTTTAGGGTGCAGTGAATATGGAGGGAGAAGCAAGTGTGTAGGATGGAAAGGACAATGTGAATACTGCTGATGGAGTGAAACCAAATAGGTTAACGTGGCATTGAGAAGCATTATATTTTTGTTTACATTATATGTTACTATTGGTGTGGTGGTGGGACTTGCCCAACAATCCAGATGGCCCTAATGTAGAGACAAAGCCAAATCACAGATGGATGATGAGCAAAAATTCTTCCACAGGCAGATATGATTTACCTTAATGGGTTGATAAGGCCACAATGTCCCAAATGGACTTTAACATGTTCTTCAAGATTGTTTTGGATTTTGTTTTAACAGCAAAGAAACCCCAGGCAGGAAGATCAAATTGGGAGTGAGGCAGAGAATTAAAGTGGCAGGTCAGTGAATTCTCAGGGCTAGTCGTGTAGACTGAATGTAGGTGCTTGCTTTGCAACCCACACAATCCAATATGAAGGAGACTCCATTGCGAACACTGAAGGCAATGCAGTAGATTGGAAGACAGGTAAGTAAATTGCTGCTTCACCTGGAAAGACAGTCAGAATCGTGAAGTGTGGGCAGGGAAGAATGATGGACAGGCGCTCCACCTGGGAAATTACCATCAAACATGGAGTTCCTGGTGGTGACAGAGTGTGGACCAGTTGCAAGGACCTCGTCACTAAATTTCATGGAAAACATTAAGAAAATACTTGAATATTTGTCATATTATTCACCAAAACCACATCATTTCCTTATTCCTTGTGCATATTCAATATGTGAACAGCAGCTATTCAAATGGCAAACAGGCACAGGATGCACAGAATTTTCCCAAATTTGTTTTCTGTGAAACTGTAATAATGTGACCAGCTAGCATATTAATTGTCTACAATTTCAGTGCTATCCAATATTGCAAATCCTCAAATGGAAATATTGTGGTAATAGATTTGAACAAATGCTAAACCGGAAATAATTAAGTTGTTTTAAAATCATTGTTTTAAATTTAGATGGAGGTGAATCTGTAAGGCTTTCAACACTTGAAAAATGCATGGAATAAAACCACGTGACTGTCGTCAAGACCCTCTCCACTGCGTCACTTTTAAAGAAGGCCATGGTTGGTCTTTTAGGCTCAGTGACACTTCACTGAAAGAGCACCATATCCCTCAATTCCCTTCACATCCAAAAAATGATTCACTGGTCTCCAAAGCTGCTCAGCTCCACAAGCCTCTCTTTAATGGAAAATATCAAAGTTTCACTGCCCTCTGGGTGAAGAAAATCAATTTCCTCTCAGGGCTGGGGCATCCAGGTCTAGAGGCTGAAAGCAATCAGAAGGGTAAGGCTTTTGTACAGAGATGGTGGAGAATATTTGGACAAGCTTCCAGACAGAGTGATGCAGATCGATATTATTCTAATATTTAAGAGGCATTTGGACAAGAAAGTGAAAGGTGGATTTGGGACTAATGTGCCCAAATGGGCTTAGTGTAGACATCACAGCTGAAGTGGATAATGTGGGCCATAAGGGCCTATTTCAATACTTATTCTTCTTTGATTCTATGAATTGTACAGATTATTTGAATCAGGATTTATTGCCATGAACAAGTCACAAAATTCATTGTTTTGTGGCCACATCACAGGGCAAACATTCATATAAACCACCTTTCAAAAAACAAAAGTGCACGAAAAATCAAAGTGAGGCAGCGTCTTTGGTTTATTGACCATTCAGGAATCTGATGGCAGTGGGGAAGGAGCTGTTCTTGTGCCGCTGAGTGCTCATTTTCAGGCTCCTGTACCTTTTCCCCAATGGTAGCAGAGTGAAGAGGGCATGGCCTGGGTGGTGGGGGTCCTCGAGGATAGAGGCTGCTTTCTTAAGGCACTGCCTCTTGTAGATGTCCTCGATAGAGTGAAGATTAGTGCCCGAGATGTTGCAGGATGAGTTGACAACCCTCTAGAGATTTTTCCTGTCCCGAGTATTGGCAGCCTTGTACCAGACAGTAATACAACTAGACAGAACGCTCTCCACGCTACACCGTGGAGAGTCTTCGAGAGTCTTCAGTGACATACCAAATCTCCTCAAATTATAGCCGCTGGTGAGCCTTCTTCGTGATTGCATCAACATGGAGGCTCCAAGATAGATCCTCAGAGATGTTGACTCCCAGGAATTGGAAGTTCTTAACCCTCTCCACTAATAGACCCGTGATGAGGACTGGAATGTGTTCCCCTGACTTCCTCCTGAAGTACACAATCATCTCCTTGGTTTTACTAACTGATACACTATCAATAACACCAAAAGACTGGAGTTACTAGATGATAGGCTTTTATTACCTTAAGACTGGACACATGATCCTTTTGCTGGCCCGATTCCAGGATTCGCCCTGCAGGAGGGACACAGCGTAATCACCTTTATTGGGGAATTCCAGGGGAATGAGTTAAAGGGGGAGGTGGGCCAGCTATACACAGAGCTATAATACCAATGGCGTAACAGAATCACAGTGGTATCGTCACATTCACCCCCTGGAGTGGAGACGGTTCAGTGTCCATTACAATTTCAGCCGGTGCAATGATCTTCGGTGTCTGAGAGACCACCGTGGTGTCAGCTGTGGTGCAGCAGCCAGATCCTGGTCGATTGGGAACAGGTCAGCACTTGATGTACCGAGTGACTGGGGAAGGGCCGGTGGGGAAGGGGTCAGGACAGGGTGCTGGGGATTAGTCATGGTGCTCAGATCAGCTGTTGCATGGGTCAGTGTAGGGTGCCCAAGTATGGTTAATGGTGGTGGTAGGTCTTACTGGGTCAGAGGCGGTTTCGGGATCTCCTGTGCATGCCAGGTCCCAGACAGAGATGGTGTCTTCGTGCTCATCTGGGTATGCCACATAGGCGTATTGGGGATTGGCATGGAGGAGGTGGACCTTCTTGGCCAATGGGTCAGTCCTATGGCCATGCACATGTCTCTGGAGCAGGACCGTTCTTGGAGATGTCAACCAGGATGGTAGTGTTGTCCCTGGCGCAGACTTCCTGGGGAAGGAAAACATTTGTTCACGAGGCGAGGTGTTAGTGGTTGTACACAGGAGGGAACTAATCACCAATGGGAGATGGGTAGGCCTCTTGATTTCAAGGCTCGGAGAACTGCCTTCCAAATAGTGGCGGTCTCCACCTGGCCATTACCCCAGGGGTTATAGCTGGTGGTTCTACTGGTGGTAATGCTAAAAGATACTGACTCCACTGAGGCTTCCCCAATCACTGTGGATGTAGCTCAGGTATCCGATTAAGGTAAAGATACTGTGCAGTGCCTTTATGACTGTGGCCGTGGTCATGTCCGGGCAGTGGATGGCAAAAGGAAATCGGAGTTCTCATCAACGACATGGAGAAAGTACAGATTTCAGTTCATTCAAAGGAACGGGTGGCCTTGATCAGGTGTGACTTGTCGGGGTTGTAGAAGCGTGGCTCAGCATAAACATGGCAGTTTGTGGTCAGTGTCCTGACATCGTCGATGGAATAAAGAAGGTTTCTGGCTTTGACTAAGTGAAAAAGCCTGGTGACCCAGAGTGGAAGAGGTTGTTATGGAGCGGGCTTGGAGTCGGTCAGGACTGCGAACTGCTGCACGTCCACTGGGACAGGGCATCTGAAGGCTTGTTGAGCTTCCCAGGCCAGTACAAGATGTCATAGTTATAGGTGGAGAGTTCTATTCTCCACCTCAGAATCTTATCATTTTTGATTTTACCCCAAAGTTGGATGTATCGCTCTCACCTAGAATGAGGTGAATTCATCCATGGCATGCAGCGTGGCTTTGGCGTTGTCTCCTTTGATGTAGTTGAAGACCACCCAAGCTTCTGCTGACAGGGGGAAAGAGGTGGCCTTCACCAGGGGTCGGGCCTTGTCTGCATAATTGGGGACCCACTGGGCACAATATGAAAAGAAGCCCAGGCACACCTTCAGGGCCTTTTGGCTGTGAGGGAGATGGAATGAGAGGGTGAATGTGGTTGGGGGGGTGAAGACCAATGACACCTTTTTCCACGATGTAACCAAGGATGGCCAGGTGTGATGTGTGGTGGAACACACATTTGTTTTTATTATGTGAAGTTGAGTGCCTTGGCCGTTTGGAGGAATTTTTCTAAGTTCGTGTTGAGGTCCTGCAGGTCATGGCCACAGATGGTGACATTGTCTAAATAAGAGAATGTGGCCTTGAGCTTGTGCTGGTCTATCATCCAGTCCATTTCTCTCTGCAAGATGAAGACACGTAGGAAATTGTAGAGGTGGTCGTCCACCTTGAACGTGGTATACTGGTGTTCCTATGGGCGGATGGAGAGCTGGTGGTGTGTTGATTTGGTTCACCATATCAGCAATGTGGGGAAGGGGGTACATATCCAGCTGTGTGAAATGGTTGATAATTTAGCCGTAACTGATCACCATGCAGAGCTTCTCCCGAGTTTTGACCACTATGACCTGGGCTCTCAAGGGGCTAATGCTTGGTTCAATGACCCCCTCGGCCAGAAGCCATTGCACCTCCAACCTAATGAATGCCATGTCCCCAGTGCTGTGTCACCTGCTCTTTGTAGTGACTGCCTTACAGTCAGAGGTGAGATTGGCAAACAGGGGTGGGGAAGGTGATATCCAGAGGGTGGACAGCCTGCAAGTGGAATGCGGTGGGTGGAATGCCACTTGGTCATGTGAAGCGAGGAGGGCAGTTTAAAAACTGGTGGTTGCAGACTGTGAGGGGTGAATGGGGCCCGTCAAACACCATGGTGATGCTCTTGAGGTGGTACTGGCAGTCCAGTCCCAGTACCACGGGTGCACAGAGCTGTGTCATTGCTAACAGTTTAATGTTTTCATAGATGTGCCACGTACAGTCACTGTTACCATGTAGTAGCCACAAATCTCCGCTGACTGGGACCTGGAGGCCATGGAGATCTTGTAACTCATCGGGGCTCACCACGAGAGAATAGTCCCACATGGTATCAGGGTGTACAAAGCTCTCTCTGCTCCCATTATCAAATAGACATTTAGTGGGATAACCATTTACCTCGACCTCCATCATCGACTAGTCGAGCTGTAGGGGGCTGTCTTGGTCAAGAACAATCAATGCCAGCATCTGGTCGTTGTCGGAGTTGCTGTCCGATTCAAACCGGTAAGATGGTGCCTGCAACCCAGGCTAGTAGGATGGTGGCCTCCATGATGCACATGCGGTGATGTTGCTCAGGGGCATAAGTGGCACCAGAAGTGACACTGGCCAAGATGGCAGCTCCCTTGGCACACGTGCAGTGTTCTCATCTGGGGACCGAAGTGATGCTGGAAATGATGCTGCCTAAGATGGCGACTACTCCTACTGCCCGCATGCGGCGCTGCTCAGGAGAGGAGCAGATCTGGCCTTACAGACTTTGGCAGAGTATCCTTTCTTCCCACATCCTGAGCACACCACTTCTTTGGCTGGGCAGTGTTTCCAAGGATGGTTCTGTTAGCACCAGAAGTTGCACTTCGGGTGCTCAGTGGCGTCAGAAGCGGAAGTGAAGTGAATGTGACCTGGGAACCCACATCCAAAGATGGAGGCACCTGTGTTCCCCAGGAGTCTGTTACGTGCCGGAGAAGAACAGTCCTTGTTATGGAAGTCTACATCCAATGTTTTGGACACCTTCAAGGCCCTCTGCAAGGTCAATTTGTCCAGTTCTAGCAGCCACTGGCGGATATAATCTGATCGGATGCCTGCTACACAGGTGTCCCAAACAAGCTCATTTGTATAGACTCAGAAGTCATGTCCCTGCAGCCACAGGCTTGCCAGAATTCACGCAGGACCCGAAATTATACCTGGAGGGGCCAGAATATGTCTGGCATAGACCGCATTCATCCTGGGCGGTACTGGCTTTGGAGCTTGTTCATGGCCTCCTCATATGTTGTGCAGCCCCTGATGATCACGTAGGTGTGGTGGCCAACCTGCCATCATAGCAGATGTAGCTTGGAACCCATGACTTGAGCAGAGGTGTGCAACATGTCATTAAAACAGAGCAGCCGGAGCTCAAATCAGTCTGGGGCCTTGGGCAATTGTGGACCAATGTCTAGCTTGACCAGCCTCAACATCTTGTCCATTGCGGTTAAAAAAAAATTGATACGCTAAACAAAAGACTGGAGTTACTAAATGAAAGACTTTTATTACCATAAGACTGGACACGTGCTCCTGTCGCTGGCCTATTCCAGGATTCATACTGAGGCATAATCACCTTTATTGGGGAATTCCATGGGGAGGAGTTACAGGGAGGAGGTGGGCCAGCCATACACAGGGATACAGTACCAACGGCATAACAGCATCACACTAACGTTGGGCGCAAGGTTGTCACTCAATGAGCTGATCCATCACCGTCCTGGCAGTGTGAATGAAGGTTTTAAATGTATTTGAGCTCCAGTTTCAAAAACCTTAACATTTTCCCAAAGATTTCTAACTTTTTTGTGAAGTTCAAATGAGCCTAGATTGTGGATTAGAATTGAATTCTAAAAATAACTATTTTGTCCTTGAGTTATGTTTGGAGATAATTTTGGATTTTGGAAAAAGTAAACAAAAATTTTTCGCCATCCCATGTTCTAGCTGTAGTTAAAAATTATTTCCTTCAGCAACTATCTGGTTTTTGAGATAACAATACAAGAATTTTTTATATTTGCCTTACATTTTCTCAAGGCCATCTGCGATGTTAGACGCAAGTTTACCAAACACTTGAAATGTATCTACTTTTAAAAAAAAACATCTTGGAAACTGAAATGGAAACAAAATCTCTGGAAATACTCAGCCGATCATGGAACCCCAATGGAGACAGAAATGGTGGAATATTTCAGGTCCGTAATCTCACAGGGATCAATCTCACACTTCAACTTCCTTGGCCTGCTGAAATTTAAACTCAGCTTTGTTTTATTTGAAATCTATTAATTTTGGTCCAAGTAGTGCTTGGATGGGTAGAAATGCTGGCGACTTTCCAAGTCTCATTGCTCTTATTAACTTGTCCCTATTAACGTCAGGCAGCACTCCAAGAAGCTGCAAGATACTCGTGTTGTATTTCCCAGTGGTTCTATTTATCATAAATGTTTAAGATTTTGACCACTTACTGAAGAAAGCTAATTGTTGCTGTTTAAATATGTTCTGTAATAATAAATCTTAGATGGTTTTAGGGCACAATAGAGCACTTTAAATGTTTAATGTTCGTAATGACATCGGTGCACTATGTACAGTCAATAATGCAAAGTATTTCAGCTAAAAGAAAACTACACATTAAACGGCCACAAGGCTCGATGGAGGCTGTTCTCCACAAGCACAAATTAAGGTATGGGATAAAGAGCCTGAAATATAACAGTTGCATTAACAAATCAAACTATATGTTTTATGGGACAACAGAAAATTAGTTCAGCTTGAGAGTTTGAGTTTCCAGCCTCTTTGTTTCATCCATCTGTTTCATTTATTAGTTCCTGGGTGACCTACCAAATCGTCTTGTAAAATAGATACCAGTCATCTTGACTGAGAGGAGTGTCAGAAATAGCCACTTCCTGCACCAAACAGTATTGTTTCTTCTGCTCTTTGGCCATGTTCTTCTTTTTAATCTTTTTTTATTGGTTTTTATAAGAAATTCAGTACAATGAAGAAAAGGGAACAAAACGGAAAATACAATAATCACATATGCGTGTGTGTGTGTATATTTATATATATTAACATAAAACTTCAACAGTATGAACAGTCCCCCCTCCACTGCACTATGGAAACAAAAATATCAACAGTATTATATAAAAAAGCCTCATCTAAACCTACTCTAAAAACAATTAACAAAACAACAGCTGAGCAGCTTATCCTGAGGGTAAGACTATATCTCATGTGGAAGAATACATACATCTATTCACATATGGAACATTTACATCAAATGAAAATAAGACACAAAAGGTCTGGGCTATGAGACAAGGAAAGTCTATTAGGCACACATTGCAACTTGTATTGTTACTGATCAAAATGAAGGATGTTTCAACCCGATGTATTGGAATGGGGATGAGAGGAAACCTCCTAAAAGTGGATTTGGCTCCACTAACCAAACCTGTCGGGATGACCACCACAAATGTTATCCATTTTGTTTGGAATTTGGTTTGGCCACATATTTCTCCACAGTAGCAAATGATTCCCATTGGATTGAAAGACCTCAGCAAAATAAACTTGGCCTCATGCATTCCATTTACCTCCTAATATCTTGCAGAATGAAGCCTGTGAGAGATGAGTAAACTTGACATAAAAATATGAAAGATGGGGAAACTAGTACAGACACATGGAGTGATGGACTAAACCAGTATGAACAGGCTAAGCATGGAAATTAGGATGCAGGAAGCAGAGACAGCCTATGTAAGATAAGAACCTTCTAGTCCTTTCGACAAGATCAGTGAGCCCATCGTATGAATAAGATAAGGAAAGGCAAGGAATAATAGAATGTAGGAAGTTGAGATAGTCTGGATGAGATAAGGGTCTCCTAGCCCTAGACAGAAGTACCAATTTCTACATATATAATTAGTAAGCCATACACAGATTTATCAAGTTAGGCATATTTAATTAGTAAACCCTAGACAGGATTAGCGAACTCTGCATATGAAGGGACTCTGAGAGTTGGAAAGGTGTGAATGGGGACAAGGGCAAGGTTGTGAATAAGGACAATGGGGATAATGACATGAGAAGACACCGACAGGATACCCCCTGGTCCTCCAAGTCTGAAACTGCACGTAGGCAGGAAGGATTGCCTATGCCAAACCCATCCAGGGGGCAGAAGAATGTAAGGGGGAGGGTATTCTGATACTGAAATTCACTGTATAAAAGTTGGGTGAGCCCCAGTGTATGTGTGTATTCCCAGGGTAAGGGGAAGCACCCAACTTTGCATTGTTGTTATAATAAATGTTCTTTGTTCTCAATTTTTGTCTCGAGCAATTTCTGTTAAGGTATTTCGATTTCTAACAAGCCCTTAGGTGGTCCAAGGCAGAATTCGTTTTGGCTGTCTTGTATAATTTGTCCTACCAGGAATAAAGTGATTATGGAGTTATTAACCCTTTGCATCTTACATATCTAACTAGTTTCAAATGAACTCCAAATTGGTTCTCTTTGACAGAGAAAAAAGAAAATGTGGATTAAATGACAGAGATCAAAGGTGTGCAATGAAGAGAGGGATATGGGAGTTTATTTTCAGAAGTACTTGGAAGTCGGAAGTGTGGTGATATCCAATTACACCACTAGGTCACCAGGGGTCATCCTGGTGACCTTGTATATAAAGCGGTCCAGAGCTACAGTCTAGCCTTCCAGGTTTGTCTTGCAGAGAGACAAGACCTCTTAGTGTACATATTAGTTCATTAAAGCTGTGTTATACTCACACTGCTATTGTGGTTATTGTCAGTACAGAAAGCATATTGAGGAATTAATTTCTGTTCAACTTTCAATGGGGAGAGTATAACTCAGACGATCATTGATGTTGCAAGATCAAAATGCACTAAGTTGTAAAGTACACCAAGTTTTAAAAGCTTCTGCAGCAAAACCTGATGGCAGCTGCTGGATTGGGGGAGAGAATGACAGAGGGTTGAGAACTGAAGCTTGGTCTTCATAAAGAACAGATAGTGAGACAGGAAGTGTTGAATGTAACAGTTGAAATAAGAAATTAAAAAAAAACCTGGTGGGTTAGAGTACAAGGTGCGGTGAGCAGTTGACAAAATTCAAACCAGGACACTTAAGAACACTGAAAATTTTATGCTCTAAGTAGCAAAAAATGTAAATGTGGCAATAAATAAAATAGCTCAAGAAATCTCAACATATAATTCTTGCGTGAAGTAACACCCGTGAGCGCTGTCAGAATGAATCTGTCATGTATTTAAAGTCTACTGCATTTAAAAATTAAAAACTTTATTAACAGTCTAATCTATAGGCCTTTTCAAGCAAGGAAAATGCCTGACTGTAAAGGTGGAGTTTTTCAATCCTTACACCTAGAAACTTACCTTTCTGAATGCGCCGAAGCTGGCTCCGAAGCTCCGAATCCAACCCTTCTCAGGGAAGGGTAATCAGCAGAGCGCCAGCCTCCACCACCCTATATAAATGTACAGCCGCTGCAAGCGGCTGATTAAGGGTGGGCTGATGACACCATCAGCCCGCGACCCATCTCCCCACTCACCCCCCTCCCTCCATGACCCCCGTCAAGGGAGGGACAGCGGGCGGGATCCGTCAGGTAGCAGGAACTGTTGGGAACTGTCAGGGGAGCGGAGGCCAGCGAGAGCCATCAGGCAGCAGGGTCTGGTGGAAACCATCAGGGCAGCGGGGGCCAGCAGGAGTCATCAGGGCAGCAGGGGCTGGTGGGAGCCGTCAGGGCAGCGGGGGCCAGCGAGAGCCATCAGGCTATGACAGCCTCATCGGCCGGCTTCGGCCTTCGGGGCCACTCTTTGCAGCTCAAAAAATGCAGAGCAACGGCTGTCTTCCCTACCCCTAATCCCGCACGCAGCTGGAACTGTTCTGGGGGATTAGGGCTAGGGAAGATGGCCATTGCTCTGTCATGTATTTATGATGGCTGGTGTTATGGCATCAATTGCTCTGACTCCATCTGATCCGAAGGGCACTACGAGGCACTGCTCGACATGAATGCAACACTGGAGTAGCCTTTTCCCTCCGTACTTATAGCCGGCCTCCAGGCAGAGGCCTGTCATGAAATGGCCTTATAACAGTGTCTGCAGTAGATTCCAACTGGAAGAGGTTTCAAATGAAATTTTAATAAAACAGGCCCCCTGTCCAAGAATATGATTTGCACACATGCACCTAAACAAATACAGGCAGAAACTCTGTATTTCATCAGATAAATTTAATCCCAACAAATGGGAAATGATGCATTTTGAGCAATCCCATAGGGGCAGGACGTCTACTGTTAATGTTCAGCTGCAGAGGAATAATGAGGAATAAAACGACTGAAAGGTCCAAGACCATGATTCTCCAAAAAAGGAAGCACAGGTAGTTTGGGTGATGAAAGCAGAACACAACATGCTTACTCTGACAGGAAGAAGAGTTAGAATGTAACGTGGCAACTTTACCAAACACTGGTTAGGATGTAGTTGGATGGTGCAGTTCAGATTGCCATGCTAAAGATAAGGATAATTCTGGCGAGTAGAGATGATGTTTGGATTGGAAGGCTTTAGTTCACACATGTCAAACTCTGGCCCACGGGCCAAATTTGGCCCGCGATATAATTATATTTGGCCCGCAAGATCATTTCAAAAATGTATTAGAGATGGCCCGCTGGCCGCCACGCCAGTTAATACATGCACAGTTAATACTATAAATCCCAGAATGCATTGGCGTCAGCCCGCTAATCGCCCCCACCTCCTCTGTTTACATTGCACCATGGACTCTGGTTTTGGGGCCTGGCCGGTGTCAGGGGAAGCCAAGGCCGCTTCCCATCGCCTGGAACCAGAGGCCTCGGGCCTGACCTCACTAGGACCGTTGCCCACTCCCCCTCCCTGCCGCAGGCCGACCCACGACTCATGGTGACGGGGCCGCTGATCTGCTAAGATGCCGCCCTACAGCGAGAGCCGATGCCCCCACACTGTCGTTGTCCAACTCGATCGCCCGCAAACCCCGCCCTCCCGCACACAGGCCTGAGTAGGTATTATGAACTTTAATCTCAGGATAAAACGATCTTCCAATAGTTTCATGTCACAGTGATAAATATATTCCTGGTTAAAAATTGTCCTGCACCTGGATACAAGCTCATTAGGCATAAAACTTGAAAAGTGTGTAAATCAAAGGATATCTGTACCAATGGAAAAAGGGCATGGCAAATAACCCTGCTAGAGTTCATGCCCACAATCAGTCACACATTTGATTGTTTCAGGAATCATGTTATTCTCCCACATTCTCAATAGCCCTCAGATTTTACTATTCGACAGCACACTAGCAACATTTGACAATCCTCTATAGAGAAATATTATTTATTGAATATTTTATTTCTCATTTGTTAATGCTTCTGGAAAGAGTTTATCCAAAACTATTATTAAACATTTATTTTAATAAGAAAAAGTTTAACATTACATATGTTGAAAGAAGAGAAAACATGCAGATGTTGTTGAAAATTTTCAATAAATATTTAGTTCAGCCCTCGACTTAGTCCAAGTTTTTAATTTTGGCCCTCCGTGAATTTGAGTTTGACACCCCTGCTTTAGTTCATGGGAAAATTCCATAGACTGGATTTGTTTTCCCTGGAGCAGTTTGCAGAATCTGTATCTTATCCC
This sequence comes from Narcine bancroftii, assembly GCF_036971445.1. Classification (NCBI taxonomy): domain Eukaryota; kingdom Metazoa; phylum Chordata; class Chondrichthyes; order Torpediniformes; family Narcinidae; genus Narcine; species Narcine bancroftii. The sequence continues at coordinate 35,521,608 of NC_091480.1, read as the reverse complement.
ACATTTAGATTCTAATAAAGAATTAAAGGCCAAAACCTGATAGAAGTACACAAAATTACAGGAGACATAAACAGCACAGACAGTCAAAATCTTTCTTCCATTGTTGGTTTGCCAAAACAAGACAGGACTGTTTTGTTCTGCGAGGAAGGAGTTAAATAAGGGGACCTTCGATAGTAAGGCTTTAATTTTTCCATAGAATGTGGTTAATATCTGGAACATGCTACCAGAAGAGTAGTAGAATCAGATACAATTCTTTGTTTAAAGGGCATTTACATATACAGTTGAACAGGCAGGGCACAGAACAAGGGCCTAATATAAGCAAATGGGATCAGTGTACATGGCAGAAAGGCCAGCATGGAAAGATGGGCTGAAGGGCCACTTTCTGCCCCATTCCTTTAAGTTTCTGATTCATGTGATCCTTGGCCGCAGATTCAGAAATACTACACTTTGTAACCAGGAGTGTTCTTAATCAAGAAGGTGAGCTGGAGAGGAAAATATTGATCATGCTCCAGAAAAAACATATTTAAATCCTCAAGCCTGCTGATTGAACTCTGGGTCCAAAAGTTATAAATGACGAGCAGGCATTGCTCAGGCCAACAACTGCAGAGAGACCAGGAGAATTAAAGTGCTGGCAAGCTGTACGGAAAGGAAAAAGAGGAAAGATACTTCCAAAAATCGAGGTAGACCCAAAACAGGATCAGAATTGCATTTCTCTTTGTTTCTGATTAAAAAAATCCATGGAGACAGAAGGCCCCAGGCACTGATAAAGAATGTCATTTCCTCTCATTTCAATGCACTTCCTCTTCAGACCATGTATGAATATTCCAAAGCTCAAAACACACTGTTTTATTCTTCCAGTTTAACCGATGAAGGATTTATTTACATGTGAAGCTGTCATTACTTGTGTTAAAATCTCACACAGGTCTTCCACCTGGATAAAGTTCATTCAGATAACAGTGTTTGTTTCCTTTCCTCATACCTGAAATTTTAAAATAATAAAATCTGTGCTCTTAAGGCAGAATCAAATGGTGTTTGTCTCGTGAGTTTTTTTTTGTTTAAATGATTTGCACGATTCATAAATCAATTCTTTGTACATTCTGTATAATTGAACTCCTCACATTAACCTTTAGAAGTGCAAGCTGTAGTTCACCAGACCCGTTCCTTACTCTTGCCATTCATTGTATTAATTGTAAAATATGCTGTAGTAACGGCCGTGCAGCGGGCAGAGTGGGCGCAGAGCGTGATATTGCGAACCGTTGCCAGCGCGGTTCTTCAGCGGGCGTGCGGAGCCATAGGACAGACAACTGGGTACTCGCCCATTTAATGGACTGCACGCACGCAGTGCTGTGTGCTGAGTAACGGCATGTTAGCTTGCTGAGTCTCCTGCCGGAAGGCCCGGGATTCTCACTATGCTTAATTTAAACCTGCAAGTCCCATGGATAGGCAGCAAACTCATGATGATGTCCCACCCTGTCCCATGGAGATTGGGATGTGAGGTATATAAAAGAAGCCTGTGAAGTCTAAATCAAACAGTCTTGTGTTGATATATGCAGTTAAGGGAAGGGCACTGAGGCACACAGAGGAGCAGAGGGACCTGGGGTTATGGTACAGAGTTCATTGAAGATGGATTCCCATGCAAACAGGATGGTTAAGAAGGCATTTGGTATGCTGGCCTTCATCAATCATAGTATAGAGTATAGGAACTTGGAGGCGATGCTGCGGCTGTTTAAGGCATTGGTGAGGCCAGGTTTGGAGTATTGTGCTCAGTTCTGGTCCCCAAATTATAGAAAGGATATAGATAAGGTGGAGAGGGTACAGAGAAGGTTTACAAGGATGTTGCCTGGCTCATAGCATATGAATTACAGGGAGAGATTAAAGAAATTGGGACTTTATTCAATGGAACATAGAGGCTGAGAGGGGACTTGATTGAGGTATTTAAAATTATGAAAGGAATAGATAGACCAAACATAAACAGACTCTTACCCCTGAGGGCAGGGGAGGTTGAAACAAGAGGACATGAGTTAAGGGTAAGGGGGTGAAACTTTAGGAGAAATATTAGAGGTGGCTTTTTCACTTAGCAAGTGGTGGCAGAATGGAATGATCTTCCGAATGAGATAGTTGCGGCAGGGTCCCTTCTGTCATTTAAGAGAAGGTTGGATGTGTACATGGAGGTGAGGGGGGTTGGAGGGTTATGGGCGGAGAGCGGGAGGGTTGAGCTAGTGGAGTTGTTCAAGTGAACCGGTGCGGACGCGAAGGACCGACATGGCCTGTTTTCGCGCTGTGAATGGTGATATGGTTATATGGTTATAACCTGGTGTATGTGTATTGCTTTAACAGCTCTACTGAAGTAGCTGCTACACTGTGATCATTAGGATTAGATTTGGGTGCAGTTATACCTTTGTGAAACAATGGACGTTTCAGGAAATATTTTAATTTGTTGTGCACGCATCAAAGAGGGTTGCAAAAATTCGTAGAGGGTTCTTCACACAATTGGATCTGAGGAATTTCATTTGAAGTTTATGATTATATCAAATTATTTCTTTGTAGACAGTATAATTTGGTTTAGAGCAAACATTCTAATTATGTTATTAAAAAAAATCACATCAGTAGCCAAGCTGGATGCAGCTGACAAATCAATACACACAACTATTTTTTGTAATTAAGCCTGAGATGTTTTATTGCACAAATTACTGCAAGTAAAACAGTGAAACAAATTTTCTACACCGAACAGAATTTTTCACTTTTTGCCCACTTTTATAGAAATACATAATTCAAAGAAAAACCACAGAAATGTTGCTTTCTTTTGAGTAAATACCAAAGATATTCTACCCAAGGTATAACATATATACATAGTCATTTTCAAAAGGACTACAAGACTATAATTTTTTTTTAGATTTGCTCGAGAAGTTCTATTTTATATGTTCCCACTCCATCTGTGATCATTCAGCTGGACAAGGCCACCTTCCATCAGAGATTGGAACAGAATTTAGTTCATTCTCCCTAATGCCGTAAATCATTATATTTCTCCACATTAAATCTCATTTGACATAATTTGCTCATTTCACCAGTCCACATCCATGCTGCTGAAGCCCATTAACTAATGGAAAGTGTGCAGTACAAGTTTATTAATGACTCTCACATGATCACTTTCACTTGCCATTGAAAACGACATCAGTTGTCCGAGTGGAAGCATTTTTTTTAATGTCAAGAATATGACAAGGAAAAGAAAGTGAATGTGGTTATGAAGCAATAGTTATCAAATGCCTGGGCTTGAGACTGAAAATGTTGGGTTCAAATCACAGTGTAGTTACTGGACACAATAATCTTGACTGACATCCCAATAGGGAATTTAGAGAATGCACAGAATTTAACTTCAGAAGCATTTGTTCGTGATGAGAAGGCTCATCTACACTCTTAGGTGTATTGTTAAAAATAAAAGCCAACTCAGAACTAAAGAGGGGCAGGGATGTTGTCTCTGCTGTTCGAACCAACATTTACCCATGCTCTTCATTACCATTAAGATCATATTATGTTCATGCAAATGTAATCTGTGCAGAAAATAGGTGCCAGGTTTCCTGGACATTAATAGTAACTCTTTCCAAATTACTTGATTGCCATGAAAAACCATAGAGAGCAATAATGCAAACCTGCCTACCAATCTAGTTCACTGCATTCGTGTTGACAATATTCTCCACTCTACATTACAGAAATCAAATGCAGACTGGTGATGCTTTGGAGAGCACCTGCATTGCACTGTGGATGCCATCTCACTGGCTCTACTCAAAGCACCTCTACTTCCTCACAAATTTGTGGAGGTTTGGCATGACACCAAGAAACCCTGGCAAATTTCTACAGAGGTGTAATGGAAGGTGTCCTGACTGGCTGAGTGTAAAGCCCAGGACATCACAAGCAAACCCTCCCCACTACTGAGTACATCTGCAGGGAACACTGCCATCGGAGAGCAGCAGAAATCATCAAAGACCCACCCCACCCCCAGCACACACTCTGTTCTTGCTGCTGCCCTCAGGAAAGATGTACAGGTGCCACAAGTGGGTGGAAAGAAAAGGTTTGAAAACCACTGTTTTAATTGTACCTAATTGACTCGTTATGTGCATGGTTTCATAACTCCAAAGGAAATGGGCCAATGGCAATTTTTCTGAAGCAAAATATTTCAGTAACAATTGGGTCTAGAGCAGTGATTCTCAATCTTCCCTTCCCACTCACAGACCACCTTAAGCCATCCCTTACTCATCACAGATCACCGATGGCCTAGGGATTACTTATTGTGGAAAGAAAAAGGTCATGAACCACTGCATTATATTATTGGTTCCCATTTATTGACTCTGGTTGATTCCTGCTTTAATAACTAACTTGGTCATATTTCCCCTTTATGCTAGATTTAATTTATAACTTTCCATATGTTCTACTATTGTCTCTGTAACAAACAATTTTAATATTCTCCTTCAGCAAATGTAATTGGTCTAGAACCGGTTTTACCTGTCCTTCTTGTTGAATATGGGAATCCCATTGGTATTTTATTCATCCTCAGCTGTAATGCCAGAATCTAAGGACTATTTTTGATGATTTCAACCATTGCATTAGTTTCTTAGGATGCAATAATGTGGTCGGGAGGGCAAAATGGCTTAGCCCTTTGTTTTAGTGCATGGTTGAATTTCAATTTTCTATTAATATATTTTATTCCTCTCTTGTATTACTGGGAGCTTGGTCATATCTCCTGCAATTAAAACTGTATTTAACCCTTTTGTCATTTTCTTATTTTCATCTGCATGTTTCCCACCCTTTCTTTAAAAGACCTCTTCAAGTTGACCCTTATTCTTTTTATATACAGGTCGAGCATCCCCAATCCGAAAATCCAATATCCAAAATGCTCCAAAATCTGAAACCTTTTGAGTGCCGACATGTTGCCACATGTGGAAAATTTCACACCTGACCTAATTTGCCCATACGGGACTCTAATGCTCTGTGGTGCCAGTTTATTTAGCACTGCCAGTACTTAAGTTTCTCAAGGCACCCTTTTGTAATTTTTTTCCATCTAACTTCAAAGGACCAATCATTCTCTATTACAACTAAACTTGTCATTACATAATTAACACAATTAATACAGACATCCAAATGACCAGGATTTCTATGAAGACCAACATTACCCTTGCCTAAACCAAGTTAGGAAAAAGGAACCTGCAATACAAGAAATAATTTCTTCATTTGTACTCATTTTAAAATAGTCAAACAATTTGGGTGTGCAAAAATCCCATCAACTGATCAAGAAATTTCTGTATTTGTCAATTTTTTTCCCAAATTGAATGATTTCCATTAGTTAATAGTGAAGCCCATTTAGCACATTGGAGGTTCCATTAGCTCAGTGGTTAGAGTGCTGGTCTTGTAAAGTTCATCTCTCATTTCACGTATGTTATATTCTAAATGAATTATTACATGACAGTAATGGAACCTTTACATTTCTATGCCCTTATCGACGAGGGTCAGTAGCTCAACTTACTGAAATTTAAGCAAAATATGTTTACTACAGTGAGATAATACAAGGCATGCAACTTTGATTTTCTAAATTGCTTTTCTAAGCACAATGGCCACAAACAGCATTGTCTGCAGCCATTTTATTTAGAGAGAAAATATTTGCTAATAATAAGTAGGGTTTACATTTAGAATTAACCTGATATTGCAATGTATTCTCTGAAGAATTTTTTAATTTAAAAATTAATTATGCGGTGATGAATCTTCACCTTTGCTACATAAAGGCACTGTTTGATCTGCTGAGTTTCTCCAGCATTTGTGAGTTTTTTCAATTTTCTCATGAAAGACCACTTAGTTGTTATAGCAACTGTGTCAAGGATGGCGGAAACATTTTATTAAAAGGGGAAATACAGGGAAATTAACCAAATAAGTTAGTGAATCCAATCTTGACTTTAACATCTCCATATTGTGGGACAAAAGTTAAAAGTTAAAAACTCTCGAGTAATAATTCAATATTGATAAACATGCATGCATCTCCCAATATTTACCTGATAATGATTGAAATATCCCAAATCCTAAGAACACAAGAATGATTGCTTTATATTTTTCATCAGTTGTTGGCAAGTTATTAAAACCCAGTTGCTCAACAGACTTACAAGGCGGTCATGTGGAATATAAATGGTTTCACCTGCATCTAGCCGTTCAGCATACACAAACGATAAAATCCAGGGTGATCAGATTGAAATTTACTTTCTATTGACAAGGATACCTGATCATATAAAAAAAAATCTATTTTGCAGGTTAGAGACTAAATGGAACATGGAAAGGAATATTTCAGTGATGCAACCAATCTGCTCTGATGACAAACATTTGCTAAACCAACTTGTTTTTGGCAAGAGGAGGTCTACCAAGGAGTTACATGAAGTACCAACTGAATACTCATTTACTTTAAGGCAATTAGTGCATTTTTGACATCAGTCAAGTAATAAATTTGTTGGTTCGGGATAACCAAATAGAGTAAAATCAGGCTTGTAAATTTCATACAGCTTTCTCCTCCAAGCCACTGGAATCTTCGCAAACCAGTCACGTTCCCAACTCACAACCGTCTGATTCTGTGAACCAGGTGGGAATCGAACAAGCTTTTCCACATTCAGCAACTTAAGTAAGTAACTGGCGTCCTCATCCAAACTCTCTAATTTTCCTATGAAATCATAATTTATTTGACATGGATGACAGAGTCTGTATATCTGCTTCCAGTGTTCATTAAAAGGATTTCTTTTCTCAGTCTGAGGATCCAACAAATACTGAATGAAATTCTTAAAAGTTGGTTTGATCCCTGCAGAGAAAGCTTCCTTGACAGTTCGAGGAGGATCAGAGCAGTTAGCATACAGTTTGAGCATTTGCCTTGCATATTGGCTGTAAAAATCATTATTCTGAACGGCAAACTTGTTGCGAAAAGCAGAAATCAATCGTACGAAAGGATCACGTACAAAGAGAAACTTGGTGTACTTTTTCAGTCTGATCTTCATTAATTGTTTAGAGAATTTTCCGTAGCGTTTCCAGAACTTGCTAAAGGTGGAATGGCTGTTGGATCTGTGTACAAGATCCTTGGGGATTTCAAGGGGGTCATGGTACGGAATGCCCTGCTTTAAAACACTTTCACTTAAGATGATCATGATCCGTTTCCAATTAGTGCAAGCTACTTTTGGTACATAACAGTAAATAATCCCATGCCGGTCATCCACAACTAGATGATCCAATTCCTTATTTGGAATAACGTCAAATTTCCTGTTTTTTCCTGAGAACGTTATACTGGAATCAGTACAAGCATCTTTAATATTTTGCTTCCTCTCATTCTGTATCCATTCTAATTCAGTGCTGGTTTTCCCAGAATTGATTCCCAATTCATAGCCTTGAACCTTTTCCTCAAAGGGGGCCCGAGATATTTCATTAAAGGTTTGATTAATTTTGGGATAACTTTTTTCCCCTTGGTATCCTTCTGTATTTTCCAGAAACTTAAATTCTAGATTATCCTGAATAACAGTAGCCGTAGAACTGGATATTCTCTCTCCTGTTGGCACTTTGGAATTTTGATGTCCCTGGATTTGGTTTAGCGTGGGTTGAAAGTGTGTGGCCTGAACTTTAATGAAAGCAGTGTCCAAATAGAAATGAACTATTGCAACATGATTCCAATAAAATATAAGCAAAATCATAAACACACATGAGATAATCCCGCAGAAGTGGAAAAGCCGAGATTTATTCATTTTGAGGGAAATGCAACGTGGCTTGCCTTGTTCACCAGGTATTTGTTAGATGTTCATGTGTGATAAATCATCGCCAAACAACGATTCTCTGTAACAGAAAAGTGGAAAGATTTCAGAATCATTCATGAGCAAGTTCACATTTACATGATCATTGCAAAAAAGCCATTGTCAATGCTCCAACTGTATGCTAACTGCTCTTGTAAGGGTAAAAATGACTTGCAAGCTGTGGTGGTACACCACCGGCCTACTACAGGGGGCAACCTCTGTACTTGCAGTGTAAGGGGACAGGACAACATCTGGCCGGCTGTCAATCAGTTGACCTGAATGGATCAAGCCCCACCCGGTCGGGTGTCAATCACCCTCCGGGATATAAGCCTGTGTCGGCCTCCCGAGGCCTCACACAGAGTTACTGCAGTCACAGCCAGCCTGGCTCTGTGGAAGTCTTTGTGGTTTAAAGCCTATTGTACAGTCTTTACCTTGTGTGTGTCTGATTCTGTCTAACAGCGCACCACACAAGCAGATTATGAAAGCAGACTGTGTAGATGTTTTTATTCTTTGAGTGTCTCCTAGTAACAGCCACCTTCAAAGTTCTGGCTGGCTTTCTGCAAGCAGTTCAGGTTTTGAATTTCTTTGCTCTGTGAAGATGGGGTCCAAAAACCTTTATTGACCACTTTAAGCAACATTGCAAGCATGTTTAATTGTTTTTTCATAGTTTTAGTATCATATAAAAAGTAATTATTGATATAGAAGGTTTAATAAACTGGTAAAATTCAACTCAACTTTATTGCAGATTATTTGAATGAATCATCAACAATCACAGTCTCTCCAAGTGATTATAGAGGAAACTAGTCACAATATTTAGTCAATAAAAAGGACTATTGACCTGTTAGTCAATAAAAGACAGAATTTAAGAGAAAAGAACGTTGGAAATTGGATTTGGAAGGGAAGGTGGGATCAATTGGGCTATGTTTAGAGCATATTGAGGAACGAGGTACAAATATCAACAGCATCAAGGTTTTTGAAGTGGTAAGCCTTACTATAATAAACTATGTGTTTATTGCAAGTTAGTACACAGTTTGGAGAATCTGCCACTTGTCCTTTGTGGACTGTTTTGTTTTTGGACTAATTGTTGTGCATGGTTGATGTCTGAGTTCGATGATTGAATGGATGGATAAGATGGCAGCTATGTGTCAAGAAGCTGAACGTCACGAATCTTAAAGAAGAATTGCATTGGCAAGAATTAGGTACAAAGCAACTCTTCAAGCAAGACTGAATGAGGATATAGATAAGAAGGTTTCAGCTGCTGGGGATACAGATTAATAGAAAATAAGATCAGTCGCAAGGAAATGACTGAAGCTGTGACACAAGATGGTGGTGAGGACGATGAGCAACACAAAATGGAGGCAGTGAGATATTAAGGCAACATCTGACATACAGGACATAAAAGGATCTAAGGAGAGTATGTCAAATGCTGGATGCAGGAGGAGTTCTAGGCTCCAGTGTTTCAAGTACTGCATCTACACATGTAAACATTAAGGCTGAAATGACAGATCTTGAAGCAAAAAAAAATTCCTTCTAAATAAATTCAACTTAGAAGAGCAGAAGAGGCATTTAAAGTGGCAACAGGAGCTGCTAGATCTCAACACAGAAATTGATGTTAAACAGGTCAGATTTAAGGCACTAGGAGGTTCAGAGGTAATGGTGCTTGAAGTAAATTATCCAAAGCATCATGCTTTGAGGAAGGACAACAGAAAAAGGAAATACCAAGGGTGAGTCAGTGCTATAACCATAATACATGCTTGGCCCTTAACTAGACACGTTAAGGTGTGGTGCTGGATCAGGGCTATAAATACAATATGTGCTTGGTCCTGAACTAGACAAGTTAAGGTATGGTGCTGAGTCAGTGCTGTAACCACAATATGAGCTTGGTCTTGAACTAGACAGGTTAAGGCATGGTACTGAGTCAGTGCCGTGGTTAAGACACTTGCAAGATCCCGAACTAATCGGTTTAAGGTAAGGTGCCAGATCTCAAAATCCCAATAATAATGTCTTTGGAAATAGATGTGAGCATAATGCAATCAGGTGAAAAAGAATACCACTCACTCCTGGCAGATATTAGAAATCTGGGTGAACAAAGTAACTTTTGTCCAGGCATGGCAAGACAAGATGATACATTGTTGTTAATGCAGTTGCAGACTCTCTCTTCTCTGCCCGAGAGAAAGATTCCAGATTTTGATGGTGGCCCACTTGAATACCAGCTTTGAACGCAGTATTGAAATTAAGTGTCAAAAACTCGGAGGATTGTTTATATTACTTGCAGCAGTTTACAAGTGAACCACCACAAAATCTTGGAAAGAGTTGCCAACATATGGCTTCAAATGAAGGATTCAAACAAGCTAAAGTCATAACTAAAGAAGCATTTTGGTAACAAGTATAAAATTTCTACAGCTTATGTACAGAAGGCTCTTTCATTGTCCAGTAATAAGACCAGATGACATGAAGAATTTACAAGCTTACACCCTCTTTCTAAGAGGATGTTGTAATGCCATGATAGAGTTTCACCATTTTCGAGAGCTTGACATACCTAATAATAGGCTAAACATTGTAGATACATTACTCTTCCGGATGAGAGAATTATAGAGAAGTTAAGTTGTTGAATACCAGAAAAAATGTGATGCAACGGCTACTTTTAAGGATTTAGTAGAGTTCACCGAAGGGCAATTAGATGTTGTCACAGAAGTAGTCAAACAGTAAGTAAGGAAGTTAAGAAGTTCAAAATAAAGGGATGTGTCTTTGCCATTAATGTATTTGTTGTAGGTAAGGAAAAAGAAAAAGGAACGAAAGAAAAGAAGAGTTTGCCTGCTGATACGATGTTTGATCTGTAATGATAAGCACGATTTAGAAAGGTGCACACAGAAGGCAAAGAAGACGCATAGTAAGAAGATCATTTTTCTGAGGGAAAATTGGGTAGGTTTTGGCTGTCTGTGTAAAGGACACATCAGCAAAGACTGCGAAAAGCGACTCAGCTGTGACATATGTAGCAAAACCATCCCAAAATGCTACATACCTTCCAGGAAAAGAAGAATGTGGAAAATGAACAAATGATAAGTAAAGATGCAGATGAAAGCAGTGCTGAAGGCTTAGACTTGCCAAGTTGTCTTACTGGGGCAGGTGCAGGTAACTGCAAACTCTCCATTGTGCCTGTGCAAGTTAAGGCCAAGAACGGGAATGCAATGGACATATACATACATTTCTTGACCCAGGTAGCACTGCGTCATTTTGCACTGAATCTTGAAGGAAGAAAGTCAAGGATTCTATTGAAAACCATGGGACAAGTCAAGGTCTTTGAAACCAACGAGGTTACAGGGTTAGAGACTGCTGGAATACACAGTGACATTTTTTGTGATCTCTCAGGCATATACAATCAGAAGATGACGCCTGTGCATAAAGGACACATCCCAGATCGAAATTAAGTGGATCAGTGGTCATATCTGAGGAAAGTTTATATACCAGAAGATAGCTCTGAGATAGAGATGCTAATTGGTTTAGATGTACCAAAAGCTCTGGAACCAATAGAAGTAATGCCTAGTGTGAGAAATAGACCTTACGCTATCATATCTATGCTTAGATGGGCAATCAATGGAAACATCTAAAGGAAAGAATGATATTGCTCTGAAGCAGTCAACAATATGATATCTGTTGTGAAACTCGATGAACGATTGAAACAACCGTTCAAGCCAGACTTTCCCAAATGCCTTGATAAGAACTAAAAACCTTCAAAAGAATACTAAGACTTCTTAGAAAATCTTGCTGACAAAAATAAATCGAGCATCGAAATCAGTAAAGAAAGAATTGTTTTCAACATAAATTGATGAAATTGATTAGAAGATGCACCAGCTCATCAATATGTCCCTTCTTGTGGTAAGGGAGGTGAGGGAAACTACATGGCAGTCAATATCAGATCCATTGGTCCATTTATTCCAAAAAGAGCAAGAAAAGGATTTAGCGTCAAGAACTAAAGACAAGATATGAAATACACCTTCCCAAAAACTGGAAAGAAAGGACATAACCAGAAAATATGGTACTGTTTTCCTTCTTCAGTTATACATTTGTCACATTTAGAAGAGAGATTAGAAAAGAATTTAGCCAATTGGACTTTGGAATTGTGGGGCCGGTGTGCGACCTTAAACTGTAATAGAGAAGCTGTTCCTCCCACTCATACTCAATGTCTGATATGATGCATGTTTGACTTTGGAAAAAATTAGAGGCTCCACTTCTGAAATGAATCTTAATTTTCTTTGTTTGTGAGGTTCTTTTCTTAATTACTTTCAGAATTTGTAAGGTTAGTTTACTTTTGGTTATTTTGACCCCATTGATTATCTTCAGTTATCAGGTAGTGGACTGTTTATATTTAGCCAGTAGCCTCTGAAGGGAGGGGGTTGATAATTAGTATGGTGCATTTTTAGGATTTTTAAAAACTTATTTTCCATAATTTTTATTATTATATCTGATTTGTTATTATTAAGGTCCTGCAGTGAACTGGAATTCACTGTCTATTCACTGTCCTTTCCTCTTGGCTCCACCGCCGTCGGTCCCGATATAAACCTTGTTTTCCTGCCTTACTTCCGATTTACCCGAAGACTAGTATAGATACCAGCCATTAGTTGAGAGCTAATAAAAGTGTATTTGTTCTCCTCGGAAGTCTCTGAGTACTATCGATCACTTTTCAGTACCTATGTAAAATATACTTGATGAAACCAATTAAAATATTGAAAAGCGAGAGAGAGATGCATCAGCAAACAAGATCTTCAGAGCACAAAATGTTGAAAAAGGACTTGAAAATATTGGATATTCCAGAATACAGTGACCAAAAGGGTTTTAACTTTTAACTCGGAAACAAAACTCATTTTCAGAAAAATGGAAATGAATCTGCTGATTCTGCAGGAGATTGTAGCTAGTCGTCCTGCTTGAGGCAATGCCTATTACGAGCAGGAACTGGCATCACTCTTCAGTCATAAATGATGATCTTCAGTAGCTATGGATATAGTTAGAATACCTGAACAGGATGAAAATAGAGTGCAAGGCCCTGATGACCATGGCGGTGATCATGTCTGGGCAGGGAATGGCAAACAGAAAGCGTGAATACTCGTCGATGACGTTGGGAAAGTACACATTTCCATTGGTGGAAGGGATGGGATGCATAAAATCTCCATTGAGTCATTTGAAGGAGCAAGATGCCTTTATCAGTTGCACTTTGTCAGGGCAGTAGAAGTGCGTCTTGCACTCTGCACAGACCTGGAAAGACCTGGTCATTTCCCTAATGTCCTCACCAGGGTAGGGCAGCTTGTGTGTCTTGACGAAATGAGCCATGTGAATGATGGCAAAGCTCATCGTGCAGCGACCGCAACTGGCCGGAGTGTCCATAGGCACAGATTCTTCTTGACTGGGCATTTGTATGTTCATTGAACGTACCTGGCCTGTACGTTATGTCATACAGTTCGAACCTCCACTTGACAATCTTATCATCCTTTACTTTACCCCTTTTTGCATTATTAAGCATAAATGCCACCGATCGTTGGTCGGTGAGTAGTGTAAGTTTTCTGCTGGCCAGATAATGCCTCCAGTACCTGATGGCCTCTACAATGTCTTGGGCCTCTTTCTCCACAGATGGGTTCTGAAGCTCGCAGCCTTGTAGGGTGCAGAAGAAAAAGACAACTGGCCTGCCCACCTGGTTAAGGGTAACAGCAAGAGCTACGTCAGAAGCATTGCTTTCCACCTGGAAGGGTGAATTCTCGTTCACCACATCCATGGTGAACTTTGCGATGTGGCTCCAAACGTAGTACAAAGCTGCCTGGGCTTTAGCTGACAACGGGAAAGAGGTGGACTTTAAGAGGGAGTGGAACTTAGTGAGAGACTCACTGGGCGTAGTCGGAGAAGAAGCCCAGGCAACTCCTTAAGGCTTGGGATTGTGAGGTCTAACAAGGGGCGCATTCGATTGGGGTCAGGGCTAATGATACCATTCTCCACCACAGAGCCCAGAATCACCAGACATTTCATCTGGAACACGCACTTACTGGGATTGTTCGTGAGGTTCAGGGCATTGGGTGTATGGAGAAATCTCTGGAGGTTGGCGTTATGGTCCACAAATGGTGACATTGTGAGATAAGGGGAGATGGCCTTCAACCTGTACTCATTGACCATTTTGTCCATCTGTGCCTGAAAAACCGAGACCCCATTAGTGATGCCATAAGGGACCCTCCAGAACTGATAGAGCCACCTACCTGCCTCAAATGCTATGTAGGGGTAGTCCTCAGAATGGATCAGTAATTGATGGTATGCACCTTTCAGGTTGATGGTTGAAAAGACCCGATACAGCGCAATTTCATTTACCATGCCCAAAATTCAAGGGAGGTTTATGCGTGGAATGATTAATTGTTTGGCGAGAGTCAGTCACTAGCCTTTCACGACTACACCTGGGCTTTCCATGGGCTGTTGCTGGGCTCAATTATGTTTTCTTTGAGCAGCCGCTATGTCTCAGCTCTAATAAATTCCCGAACATCCACACTGTATCTTTGCAGCTATTGGTTTGGAATCAGGAGTTAGGTTCGGGAACAGGTGGGAGGGAATCAATATTTAGGATGGAGAGACCGCATGTGGCATTGTAATGGAGAGGCAGCATCCACCACCTGGTGGCGCTGTTGCGCTCCTGCTCGGAGGGCAAACTGCCTGCCAATCAAGGTCAAAACTCACCCTAAGCCATCAAGGTGACTCTTGTAATCACCAGGTGCTGCAGTCCAGGCAGTCTGCCCAGACTCAGCCCTGACCTTTACCCAATTGGTCTAGGTGAATCACCTCAGCTGACTCCTGCTGAGCTCCTGCACTTGGCTTTGAGCCATTGGCCACTGCAGCCAATGGGGACCAGCCTGCCCTGAGTGATTGGACCCTCCCAATACTGCCTGCAGAACTAGAAAGGGCCATGGGCCCCTTTGCTTTGCCTCTTTTTGGACTCCTCCTGGCATGTAAGTAGCACCTTTCGCACTGGGTTGGGGTGAGTCCCGACGTTAGGTAGCTAGAGCCGGGGGGTACCTTGATCCTGACTGTTGAATGTGTGTATTCATGTAATTTCTCCCAGTTTCTGTCGGCTCCTCCCTCATTATCCAGTGTATATTTACCCCCTGTGTATTGTGTATGTGTGAAAGACCCCAACAATGTGAAAGACCCCAACAATGAAGACGCTGTTTACATCCGGTACCGCACGGATGGCAGTCTCTTCAATCTGAGGCGCCTGCAAGCTCACACCAAGACACAAGAGAAACTTGTCCGTGAACTACTCTTTGCAGACGATGCCGCTTTAGTTGCCCATTCAGAGCCAGCTCTTCAGCGCTTGACGTCCTGCTTTGCGGAAACTGCCAAAATGTTTGGCCTGGAAGTCAGCCTGAAGAAAACTGAGGTCCTCCATCAGCCAGCTCCCCACCATGATTATCGGGCACACAAAACTCAAAACGGTCAACCAGTTTACCTATCTCGGCTGCACCATTTCATCAGATGCAAGGATCGACAATGAGATAGACAACAGACTCGCCAAGGCAAATAGCGCCTTTGGAAGACTACACAAAAGAGTCTGGAAAAACAACCAACTGAAAAACCTCACAAAGATAAGCGTATACAGAGCCGTTGTCATACCCACACTCCTGTTCGGCTCTGAATCATGGGTCCTCTACCGGCACCACCTACGGCTCCTAGAACGCTTCCACCAGCGTTGTCTCCGCTCCATCCTCAACATCCATTGGAGTGCTTACACCCCTAACGTCGAAGTACTCGAGATGGCAGAGGTCGACAGCATCGAGTCCACGCTGCTGAAGATCCAGCTGCGCTGGATGGGTCACGTCTCCAGAATGGAGGACCATCGCCTTCCCAAGATCGTGTTATATGGCGAGCTCTCCACTGGCCACCGTGACAGAGGTGCACCAAAGAAAAGGTACAAGGATTGCCTAACGAAATCTCTTGGTGCCTGCCACATTGACCACCGCCAGTGGGCTGATAACGCCTCAAACCGTGCATCTTGGCGCCTCACAGTTTGGCGGGCAGCAACCTCCTTTGAAGAAGACCGCAGAGCCCACCTCACTGACAAAAGGCAAAGGAGGAAAAACCCAACACCCAACCCCAACCAACCAATTTTCCCCTGCAACCGCTGCAATCGTGTCTGCCTGTCCCGCATCGGACTGGTCAGCCACAAACGAGCCTGCAGCTGACGTGGACTTTTTACCCCCTCCATAAATCTTCATCCGCGAAGCCAAGCCAAAGATTGTGTGTGTGCATAGGTTTACCTAACATATTGACCCTGTGTCCCATTTGCATCCCCGAAATAAATCTGTGCTTTGTACCTCGACTTTGGTCTGGTTCTTAATCTGTGGGAACCACATGAACTCTTACAGCTTTTGGGACCTTCTGTTCCACACTGTGATTGGAGGAAGTGGGCCAGAGTACTCAATGGTCACGCTTTTAAGGTGACACAGGAAGTCCAAGCCCAGCAACACAGGAGCACAGAAATTCTTCAGTACATACAATTGGAACTTACAAACTTCCTCCCCCCCATCTTATTTTACATTTATATGTACTATTTAATACCTGAAGATCATCGCAGAGTGTGAGTGCAAAGCTAGGAAGATACGATAGTTTGTCGAGTACACACTTAAGTTGTACTGCTGAGCCATTGCAGAGTTTATAAAGCTCTCAGTGGAGGCAGTGTCTACTAAGTAATCAGTCAAGTGTCCATTTACCCTTACCTCCATCGTCGAGTTATACAATTGGTGAGGTATGGCCTGATCCAGGACAACCGATGCCAGTGCTCTGGAAACCCCATCGCTCCCCATGTCAATGTCAACTCTCTCCTCTTGGCCCGCAGCAGACAAGATGGCGTCAACCACGAGTCATGCCAAGATGGCTGCCCTCCATCTTGATCCGATGAAGGACTAGGTGGCATCGACCTCAAGGTGTGGCAAGATGGCTGCCATATCTTCTCGCGATGCTTTACTTCGGTGCCAGGTTTTGCCACGAGGCGCAGAAAAACACTGGCAATGAACAGCATGGAGAGACAGAGGCTGGTACTTCAGGACTTGAGCACAGGTTGAGCGATGATTTGGAGGGTGCACATGCAATCGCTCTCTTTGGGTTCGCTTTAGCCCAGTAGACTTTCACCCAGTGTCCTCACTTACCACATCCTGCGCACACGGAGTCCTTCACAGGGCATCAGGCGCAGGGGTGCTGTGCCTGTCCACAGAAGTAGCAACCCCGGTTGTGCGTGGCCGCCTCAATGACCTGGTTGACTGAAAAAGTACTGCTATTGCACGTGAGGTCATCAACTCCCAGTTGGGCCTGTTCGAGCGCTTTTGCCAGTTCCAGAGGTTTTGTTCCTCCTCTCTCACCTGGGCCGTGATCGCTTCATAATGGTATTTTCTAATCATGGCCCACAGATCAAGTACATAATCATCCAGTGCCTCACTAGCACATTATTTTGGGGCCTTATGTAGCAGGCCTTCAAGCGTTCTATAGCCAACTCGTAAGTTGCACAGTCTCTGATGATAGTGAACCCCTTGGGGCCAACTCAAGAGAGAAGTGCCAATCTCCAGAGACTATCAGAGTTGAAGACAACTTGTGTGGCCGTCAGGTAGGACTGAAAGCATTCCAGCCAGTAGGCGAGTTCCTCTGGGGCCTCTGGGGACAGAGGGTCAATGTGGAGCATGCCTGGCTTTAACAGGGCTTCCACCATGCTTCAAAGTTAAGCAATTAAAATTGTAACATGACTAATTGTACTCAGAGACTGTTACACATCCAGAGGACCCAAAAACCTAGCAGCAATAGATATGCACCATGACAAAGGGTTACTTAAACAAAAGTTGCTTTTAATTGTCTCTGAACATAAAAATAGAATCAAACCTTAACTTGTCTTTATTGACTCACTTAACCTACTTAACCCCCTTTTAATTCTAAGCACACATGTGTGTAATGTATGTGTAAGTTCAGCCATGTTTTTTGGTTCAAAGTCCAATCTCACTGGTTGCAGGCAATGCTTATACTGTGCACAGAAGCCAACATTAATAAAGTTCACCAGGCTTTGGTGCTGAACAGGTAAATGGTTGCCACTCAGAAAGGTTCTTATTGGTTTTCAGAGAGAGAGAGCTTTTCTTGTCCCAGGACATCCACAACTGATTCATTTTTAATCAGCCACTCTGGTGTCTTGCTGACGAAACTTTCCCCTTTCAGGGTTCTCCAGATGATAACCTCTTTCTTTCATGTCACCACAGAGTTCCTTTCTGTTTCACCTATTCCAAGGGAAACACCGGACAGCCAGTCCTCTCCTTTGACCAGGCCATCTTCCAAAGTTTGCCAGCTTGTCCCTCTGGAACCAATGTCTGTGTCTCTCCTCTCTCTCTCTTTCTCCTCCCTCCAACTCTGAGATCAAAGTGTTTTTTTCTGCTCTCTGTCTTCAAAGATCACATGACCTTCCAGACAGTAAGTTCTGTTTTCCAGACAAAGCTACTACTGCCTGTTGTTCATTTGTTGCCTTTTGCAAATAACAGTCCATTGTGAGTCTGAACCTCTTGCAAAGGCTCTTGCAAATATTCTGTGTTTTAAAGTGTTTGTGTGTGACCTGTTCTAACAAACCTTTCTCAATTTATCTCCCAAACACCTCTATATATTCTGTCACACGAAGAGTACAAAATGGTTTTAATAGCTTACAATCAATGGCTGGTGGACACAATAGTCCTCAGATGAATCTGCGGTAAGGCGGGAAAACCAGGGTTTATATTAGGGAAGGTGAGGGTGGAGCCAGCGGAGGAACTGGCCATCAGAACAACACTCCGACAGTGAATTCCAGTTCATTGCACTGTATTCCTCTGAGATAAACCTGCCATTGTTTCCGCATGGAGTTCACATCTTCAATTCCATACTAAAGTTGACTCTTAATTGTCATCTGAAGAAGTGTAGCAAATCACGTTGTTTCATCAATATGGTGAATCACTGGGGTGTGCCATGTGATGATGAGGGGTTAGACTGATAATCCCTGCCCTCCTTGAAAAAGTAGTGAAAAAGTGACAAATAAGACTCTAAAAGTTACAGAAAATTTGAGGAAGAACTGTCTGAAGATATACAGAAGACATGAACAATGCCACCAAGCATAAAGGCCTTACTGCAGTACAAGAAACCGAACAAGGAAAGGAAGAGAGGTCAACTTTGAGAAAGGATCCTAGAGCTGTCCATAAGGTAATATCCAAAGGAGAGAGGCCAGAAGCCAGGGAAACCTTGGACGTTGCTGCACAGGGTCTCCCCCGACAATGACCGCCGACATCGGGTGAAGAAGTAACTCTGCGTATGCTTGACTCCTCGCATATGCACAGAGCATAAACAAAAGGAGGAAATTTAAAAAAGGATTCCTGACACCTCCAGTGATCAAGAAGAAGACCTGGAAAAGCAAAGGACAGAACAAGAATGACCTACAATCAAGAAAACAGCAGAAAAATGTGCAGAAGCTTCTTTATCATCTGGTGAATGAAAGTAAATGTTAAGATTTTTTTTGGCAATCTATGGAAGTGTTAACTGATGAAGTAAAGAAGAATGGTGGTAAGGTAGAAGGATTAATGCAACAAGTGGACACTAGATTTGAAATAACGGAAGGAAAAATTTAAGGGGATGAGTTTGAGATTCAAAATATTAAAGATCACATGAAGAAAATACAAGCAGAGGCAGCTGCTCAGCATGGCCAGTTAATGCAAAAAATGATGTTTTGGAATATTTCAGTCGATGGAATAATATCAAGATTGTTGGACTTAAAGAAGGGGACGAGGGTCAAGATTTGAAAAGATTTTCGCAACGATGGATGCTGGAATCTTTGGGTCAGGCTGAATTTCAAGGAGACTTGGAGAAAGAGCGAGGCCATTGGGCACTGAGACCTAAACCTCAGCCTCACCAAAAGTCCTGTCCAATACTTGTCAGATTCCTTCAATACAAAGTAAGAGAGAAGACGGCAGCGAAACACGCCAAAGAAAGACAATCACCTTTGATCTGGATAAAAGAAAATCTTATTTCCATTATAAATGAAAGGTGATTGTCTTTCTTTGGCATATTTCACTGCCATCTTCTCTGTTACTTTGTATTGAAGGAATTTGACAAGTATTGGACGGGACCTTTTGTCAGGCTGAGGTTTAGGTCTCAGTGCCCGATGGCCTTGCTCTTTCAACACATCTGGATTAAACTCTTTGCTCTTTTTCAACAAATCAAGACTTTTATCAGGATGAAAGAAAATCATTTCCATTATAAATCAAAGTTTTGATTTGTTGAAAAAGAGCAAAGAGTTTAATCCAGATGTAGTGTGGGAAAAAAAGGCTAGGCCTTTGTTTTTAGATACCTTGCCACTTTTTATTTAAATTTTTTTATTTTCGCACTATGAACCATACTGACCAAAATGCACACAAACATTTCCCTCTTGAATATACGGTGTAATTTTCTCCCCTTTTCTCCCCTCCCTTCCTTCCCTCCTTCATCCCCCCCCCCACCCACTCAACGTTCAACATATATGATACATTAAACCCATTAAACAATGTCATCACACAATGAAAGTAAACAAGAAATTTGTGTCATCTACTTTTACATACTGGGTCAGTTCATTTCGTCTTCTTCTCCTTCTGTCATTTTAGGTGGTGGAGGTCCGTGGTAGGACTTCTCTGTTGTGTTCCACGTACGGTTCCCAAATTTGTTTGACTATTGTGATGTTATTTCTTAAATTATATGTTATTTTTTCCAATGGAATACATTTATTCATTTCTATGTACCTTTGCTGTATTCTCAGGTGAACTTTTGATTTCCAGGTTGACATAAATACATTTTTTTGCTACAGCTAAGACTATCATAATAAATCTTTTTTGTGCTCTATCCAAATCGAGTCCAAGTTCTTTACTTCTTATATTACTTAGAAGAAAGATCTCTGGATTTTTTGGTAGGTTGCTTTTTGTGATTTTATTTAATTCCTGATTTAGATCTTCGCAAAACTTTTCCACTTTCTCTCATGCCCAAATTGCATGTACTGTTGTTCCCGTTTCCTCTTACAGCGAAAACATCTATCTGATACTGTTGGGTCCCATTTATTTAACTTTTGGGATGTGGTGTATAGCCTGTGTAACCAATTATATTGTATCATGCATAACCTCGTGTTTATTGTATTTCTCATAGTTCTGGAGCATAGCTTTTCCCGCGTTTCATTCTTTATCTTTATGTTTAGATCTTGTTCCCATTTTTGTTCGGGTTTACAGCTTGTTTCATCATTCTCTTTCTCTTGCAGTTTGATGTACATGTTTGTTACAAACTTTTTAATTATCATTGTGTCTGTAATCACATATTCAAAATTGCTTCGTTCTGGTAACCTCAGCCTGCTTCCCAATTTGTCCTTCAAGTAGGCTTTCAATTGGTGGTATGCAAACATTGTACCGTGAGTTATACCATATTTGCACTTCATTTGTTCAAAAGATAATAATTTATTTCCTGAAAAACAATTTTCTATTCTTTTGATCCCTTTTCTCTCCCATTCTCTAAAGGAAAGGTTATCTATTGCGAAGGGGATTAGTTGATTTTGCGACAATATTAATTTTGGTAGTTGATAATTTGTTTTCTTCCTTTCTACATGAATTTTTTTCCAAATGTTGAGCAGATGGTGTAGTACTGGTGAATTCCCATGATGCACCAGCTTTTCATTCCACTTATATAGTATATGTTCAGGTGCCTTCTCCCCTATTTTATCTAGCTCTAATCTGGTCCAATCTGGTTTTTCCCTTGTTTGATAAAAATCTGATAGGTATCTTAATTGTGCTGCTCTATAATAATTCTTAAAGTTTGGTAGCTGTAAGCCCCCTTGTTTGTGCCATTCTGTTAATTTATCTAGCACTATCCTCGGTTTTCCCCCTTTCCATAAGAATTTCCTTATTATTTTCTTTAGCTCCTTGAAGAATTTCTCTGTTAGGTGAATTGGCAATGATTGGAATAGGTATTGTATCCTTGGGAAGATATTCATTTTAATGCAATTTACCCTTCCTATCAGTGTTAGTGGTAAATCTTTCCAATGTTCTAAGTTGCCTTGTAATTTCTTCATTAATGGCTGATAATTTAATTTGTATAGATGGCCTAGATTATTATCTAGTTGAATACCTAGGTATCAGATTGCTTGTGTTTGCCATTTAAATGGTGATTCTTTCTTAAACTTTGTGAAATCCGCATTATTCATTAGCATTGCTTCACTTTTATTTGCGTTGATCTTGTACCCCGATACTTCTCTATACTCCTTCAATTTCTTATGTAATTCTTTTATTGATATTTCTGGTTCTGTAAGTATACTATGACATCATCTGCAAATAGACTGATTTTATATTCCCTCTTTTATTTTTATCCCTCTTATTTTATTTTCTTATCAGTTCTGCAATGGTTCTATAGCTAATCCGAACAGTGAAGGAGATAGTGGACATCCCTGCCTAGTTGACATGCTTAACTTAAATTGGTTTGATATATATCCATTTACTGTCACCTTCGTCAATGGTCCCTTATATAATGCTTTAATCCAATTAATATATTTCTTTGCTAGGTTGAACCTCTGTAGTACTTTGAATAAATAATTCCATTCTACTCTGTCAAAGGCTTTCTCTGCGTCTAAGGCAACCACCACTGTTGGCGTCTTGTTTCCTTGCACTGCATGGATTAAGTTAATGAACTTACAGATATTGTGCATTGTTGTCTTTTCTTAATAAATCCAGTATGATCTAGTTTTACTAGTTTTGGTACACAGTCAGACAATCTGTTTACTAATAGTTTAGCTATTATCTTATAATCTGTGTTGAGTAGAGATATTGGTCTATACGATGCTGGTGTTAGTGGATCTTTCCCCATCTTTGGTATTACTGTAATTATTGCTGTTTTGCATGAATCTGGCATGTTTTGTGTTTCTTCAATCTGGTTCTTTACTTCCAGGAGAGGAGAAATTAATAAGTCTTTAAATGTTTTATAGAATTCTATTGGGAGTCCGTCCTCTCCTGGCGTTTTATTGTTCGGTAGATTTTTTAATATATCCTGTATTTCCTCTATTTCAAATGATTTTATTAATTTGTTTTGCTCCTCTTCTTGCAATTTCAGTAGTTCATTTTTAGCTAGAAACTCATCTATTTTGTCTTCTTTCCCTTAATTCTCAGTTCGATATAATTGCTCGTAGAATTCCTTGAAGTTTTCATTGATCACTGTTGGGTTATATGTAATTTGTTTGTCCTTTTTCGTTGATGCCAATACAATTTTTTTAGTTTGTTCTGTTTTAAGCTGCCAAGCTAGTATTTTGTGTGTTTTTTCTAGCTCATAATACTTCTGTTTTGTCTTCATTATGTTCTTCTCCACCTTGTATGTTTGTAGTGTTTCATATTTTATTTTTTTGTCCACCAATTCTCTTCTTTTTGTTGTATTTTCCCTTGTTGCTAATTCTTTTGCTGTACTTGCTATTTCCCTTTCCAGCTGTTCTATTTCCCAATTTTAGTCCTTCTTCATCTTATTATCTGCCCTCTGATAAACGCTTTCATTGCATCCCATAGTATAAATTTATCTTTCACTGATTCCGTATTTATTTTAAAGTACATTTTAATTTGTCGCTCAATTAATTCTCTAAAATCCTGTCTTTTAAGTAGCATGGAGTTTAATCTCCATCTATACATTCTCGGTGGGATGTCCTCCAGTTCTATTGCTAATAACAGGGGTGAGTGATCCGATAACAATCTAGCTTTATATTCCGTTTTTCTAATTCTCCCTTGGATGTGGGCTGACAACAGGAACAGGTCTATCCTTGAGTATGTTTTGTGTCTACCCGAATAATATGAATATTCCTTCTCCTTTGGGTGTTGTCTCCTCCATATATCCAAAAGTTGCATTTCCTGCATCGATTTAACCATAAATTTGGTTACTTTGTTCTTTCTGCTAGTCTTTTGTCCAGTTTTGTCCATCTTTGAGTCCAAATTAAGGTTAAAGTCCCCTCCTATCAGTATATTCCACTGCGTATCACAATCTTCAAAAAGATATCTTGCATAAATTTTTGATCCTCTTCATTAGGTGCATATACATTGAGCAAATTCCAAAATTCTGAATATATCTGACATTTTATCATTGCATACCTCCCTGCTGTATCTATTATTTCCTCCTCTATTTTGATTGGTACATTTTTATTGATTAATATAGCTACTCCTCTGGCTTTTGAATTATATGACGCTGCCATTACGTGCCCTGCCCAGTCTCTCCTTAATTTCTTGTGTTCCACTTCAGTTAGATGTGTTTCCTGCATGATTCCTTTTGCTGCCTCTTCCTTTTGCTTTGGTTACTGTCATGATAATGAATATGTATGAGATGTACCGGAAGTCACGTGGTATGAGGGAGAGATAAGAGCACAAGCAGGAGAACAAAGGAAACCGGAGAATAAAAAGACACTAAGAAGTTTACCTGATAAACTTGTGTTTAATGTTTCCTTAACTTCACATTTCGGGCCACAAATGTGACATTGGCGACGAGGATGAAAGAAGCTTGAAGAAAATTAAAGACTAAACAAGATTACAGAGGATTACAGACAACTTCAAGGTGATAAGAATTTTCTCTGTGACTCAGTACTTTTGGGGCTGGAATATTTCCTCATGGCTGGGGCAGACAGTGACTTTGTAACACATAATGGAATTGCTCATTTTGACCCAACGGGTGATGCAAGCACTGTAAGTGTGAAGTGGAAGGCATGGCTGGAAGAATTTGAATCCTACGCCGACAGTCGTGGCCTATTTCTAGATACCGGTACAGTTGAACAAAAAGCGCAGAGAAGGGCGTTACTTCTTTTCACTGCAGGACCCTCAGTTCGGGAAACATTTAAGACACTTTTGAATACTGGAAGAAAGGATGAGTACCGGAAAGCGGTAGATGCATTAAATGCACACTATGTAGTGACACCGAATGCTACATTTCAACGCCATTTGTTTCGGAGAACGAGACAAGAAGATGGCCAGACAATTGCTCAGTACGTGACGAGACTACGTCAGCTAGCTGTTGGATGCAATTACATGCCAGCTGATTTGGACAACCAATTACTGTATCAAGTCGTACAGCACTGCAGATCAGATAAACTCAGAAGACGTCTACTGGAAAGAGGGAGTGAGTTGGAACTCACCGATGCTTTAACCATTGCTGCTTCATTAGAGGCTGTTGAAGGGCAATTTTATACCATGACCCTGAAAGACAACTCAAGCCAGCAAATTAAGAGGCTCTCACATCACCATAATCAGCCAAGATATACGTCGACACAGGATGTGGAGTGTTATCGATGTGGAAACCGAGGTCACTTTGGAAAAGACCCATATTGCCCGGCCAAAGGCAAAGTTTGCAGAAAGTGTGGAGGTAAGGACCACTTTGCAAAGAAGTGCAAAAGCAAGTCCAATGCAGACCAGAAGAGGAAGAGTACAACTTCCAAAGGAAAAGCCTGGGGGAAAGGAAAATATCCTGGAAAGAAAGATACCATTCGCCAGATAGACGGTGACGATGATGATACCCAGGAGGAACAGAGTTGTTACCAATTTACGTTGAATGAAGTACATCATGAGAAGGTTCCAGTGATCATTGGTGGAGTGACAGTTCAGTTCATTGTAGACTCAGGCAGTGTCAGTAATGTGATTGATCGACATTTATGGGAGAAGTAGAAAAGGAAAAAGATCATCTGTGCCTCAAAGAAGTGTTCCAAGAAACTGTATCCATACACAGCAACCAAGCCATTGCAGACCATTGGATGTTTTACTGCAACTGTTGAAGCTGGAGATAAGTACACCGAAGCAGAGTTTATGGTCATAGAAGAGAGGGGAGAACCATTGCTGAGTAGAAGCACAGCGCAAGACCTGGCAATACTTCATATTGGAGCTTGTGTCAATTCAATTCAGTCATACGAGGATATGAAGCAAGAATTCCCCGCAGTCTTCCAAGGAGTAGGAAAGCTGAAAGGTCAACAATTGAAGCTAGCGGTAGATGAAACAGTCAAACCCAAGGCACAACCAATGCGCCGAATTCCGTTTGGACTTCGAGGGAAAGTCGAAGCCAAAATTAAAGAATTGATCAAACAAGACATTATTGAACTGGTGGAACATTCAACACAATGGGTCAGTCCAGTAGTGATTGTGCCCAAACCAAAGGGTGACATAAGACTATGTGTAGACATGAGAATGGCCAATGAAGCTATAATTAGAGAACGACACCCTATACCAACAATGGAGGAAATACTTCAAGAACTAACTACCAGTAAGATATTCTCAAAAATTGATCTGAAATGGGGCTATCATCAATTAGAGCTGGATCCAGGTTCCCGAGATGTGACAACATTTGTGACTCACTGTGGATTGTATCGTTACAAGAGACTATCATTTGGAATTAATGCAGCTTCGGAGATCTACCAGTATGAAATCCATCGAGTGATTCAAGGCATTCCTGGAGTTGCCAACATTTCTGACGACATCATAGTCCATGCACCAACGAAGGAAGAGCATGACAAATGGTTGAGGCGTGTACTATCTAGACTACAGGAGGCAGGCCTTACCGTGAATGGAAACGAGTGCCAGTTCGGTGTGTCAGAAATGGACTTCATGGGACACAGACTTACACGGGAAGGACTAAACCCTGCAGAGGCCAAGGTGAAAGCTATTGCAGAGGCACGAGCACCTCAGAACGCAACAGAGGTGAGGAGTTTCCTGGGATTGGTCAATTTTTGTGCAAAGTTCATTCCTAATTTCGCTACAGTGGCAGAACCACTAAGGAAACTAACCAAGAAAGGAGTACCATTTCATTTTGGATCTGAGCAGAAGAAAGCGTTCACAGCGCTGAAGCAAAGCCTGACAGATGCAAAAACTCTTGGATATTACGATCCGGCGGCATCAACCAAAGTCATAGCGGATGCCAGCCAGGTTGGTTTAGGAGCCGTATTGGTCCAGATGCATGATGGAGGACCAAGAATCATTGCCTATGCCAGCAGATCGTTATCAGATGTGGAAAGAAGATACTCTCAGACAGAGAAAGAAGCACTCGGACTTGTATGGGCCTGTGAGAGGTTCCATGCATATTTATACTGCATTGAATTTGAACTCATCACAGATCATAAGCCATTAGAGGTGATCTATGCACCTAGATCCAAACCATGTGCCAGAATAGAGAGATGGGTACTCAGACTACAACCCTACAAATATAAAGTAATCCACATTGCAGGGAAAACAAACATTGCTGATCCGCTGTCCAGATTGGTGAAGGATGGAGGTCCACAATCCAAGTCAGAATTGGGAACAGAAACAGAGAGCTTTGTACGCTTCATAGCTATTCAGGCGACACCGAAAGCTGTGACTACGAAGGAAGTCGAGAGAGAATCCGAACGTGATCCAGAACTCATGGAAATAAGAGAATGCATACAGAGTGGACAATGGGACAAGTGTACTCACAAGGCTTACATTCACATTAGAGACAAACTTTGTTGCATCGGACGGTGTGTATTGAGAGGTTGCAGATTGGTGATTCCGCAAAGATTGAGACCGAAGATCGTATCCTTAGCGCATGAAGGACACCTAGGTATTGTTGGTACCAAACAAAACCTCAGGACCAAGGTATGGTGGCCAAGTTGTGATAAAGACGCAGAGAAATTTGTTAAAACTTGTCACGGATGTCAAATCACAAGTAGGAGTAATCCGCCAGAACCGATCCGGAGTACGCAACTCCCGACAGGACCATGGATCAACGTAGCTGTTGATTTTCTTGGACCTTTACCGACGGGTGAATCAATTATGGTAGTGATAGATTACTACAGCAGATACTATGAGTACGTGGTGTTGAAGTCCACAACCACTGAAAAAACAATACAAGCATAAGCAGAGATATTCGCAAGATATGGATTACCTGTTACATTATACTCTGACAATGGTCCACAATTCATTTCAGAGACATTTACGGATTACATGGTAATCCACCATCATAAAGTAACTCCGAAATGGCCGCAAGCCAACGGAGAAGTTGAGAGACAAAATCAATCCATTGAAAAACGATTGAGGATTGCACACGCAGAAGAACAAAATTGGCGAGAAGCATTGCTATCTTATGTGGCTGTCTATCGAGCAATGCCTCATGCAACCACTGGAAAAAGTCCTGCAGAAGCATTTTTTGGGAGAAAAATCCGCACAAAAATGCCAGAAATAAAGGAAATCCGAGACGACCAGGAGATGAGGGACTACGATGCTGAAAAGAAAGGTGCAGCAAAGCTGTACACAGATTCGAAACGTGGAGTCAAGTACTCAGACATCATGCCAGGAGATAATGTTCTAGTGAGGCATGAAACTGGTGGTAAGCTAGATACACCTTATTACCATCAACCCTATACTGTCGTATCCAGAAGTGGCAGTATGGTGACAGTCAAGTCTCCGACTGGAGTCCTGTATAAGAGAAATGTATCAGGTGTAAAAAGGTACCAGTCCAGAGATACATCGAGCGAAGAGGTTGAAAGGCCAATACGAGATGCTGAAACTGAGAGACCTGATGATGTTCCAGAGGCAGTTACCAGCACTCCTGATGAAGTGACTAGAGTGCCAGAAACACCCGAAGCCGTGGCGAGCAGTATTTCCGACGCCGAGAGTGAACAACCGAGAAGCGACGACAATATCGCAGGCAGGCCGAAACGAAACCAGAAAGTGCCCAAACGATACGAAGACTTTGTGCCATAGTTTTAATAAGAACTTTGGGACAGTATTTTAATCTTATATCATAAAGTGCATGTATGAGTGCTGTAGGAAGTAAATTTTATGTAGTTGAGTTATAGTATTACCATTAGTTACGATGTTTGTAAGTTTCCGAGGGATATTGGTAAGTGAAGGTAAAGTTTATTTCTGATTAAAGGAGGGATGTCATGATAATGAATATGTATGAGATGTACCGGAAGTCACGTGGTATGAGGGAGAGATAAAGACACAAACAGGAGAACAAAGAAAACCGGAGAATAAAAAGACACTAAGAAGTTTACTGATAAACTTGTGTTTAATGTTTCCTTAACTTCACATTTCGGGCCACAAATGTGACAGTTACGTATTCCATTAATATTTATGCTCATATAGTTCAACATGGCCATTTCGTACTTTGTTTACCTTTCATTTCCGCTTCCTCATCACCACCTTTCCTCCTTATCCATTTCTGTTTTCTTTTTTTGAACCCACTGTAAGACAACACTTCTAAAACATAAAATATTTCCACTATTCCCACATCTAAAATTCTCTTAACCCCAAATGTCCCCCCCCCCCGAGTTGCCCCTTATCCCTTGCTGGACAACCACAACTCCCCTCTCCATTCGGATTGTGAACCCGCTCGCAAGCGTCAACTGATTTCACAGTGACGGTTATTCTCTCGCACCCAACACCCTCCAGAAAATACTTCTATCTTCACATATAACAAAGTTCACCCTTTACCTTTCTTCCCCGTATCTGTGTCTCCCCTGACCTTCCTGTTGGGCTGTTTGTCTCAGTTTGCTGGGTTTTTTTTGTGTGGTGTCTTGATGTTGGTCCTCTTCTTCTGGGCTGGTCATCTGCTGTGTCTTTGATTTCCTTTTTTCATTCTCCTCCCTCTCGTTCCCGTTATTTTCTGTATCTTCCTGCTGGGAGCCCTGCTATCGGGTCTTTCACAGCTGGTCCCCCCTCCCATCGGTGTTGTCTTTGTCGTGCATGGTTCCGCACCTCTGTTTGGCTCCGTGAGCCAAATCTTTGTAGTCCTGCGTTCGGTGGGTCGCGACCCTGCGGGGTTTCCACTGACCTCAGGGAGTGGGCTCCTCTTTCCATGGCGGGTCCCTGCCTCTTCGTACAGGTAAGGCCTTCACCTTTCTCTTCCGGCATCTTTCCTTCTTCTTTTCTTCCCCTTGTTTTTGGCTTTTCTTTCTTTGGTGCCATTTCCTCCACACCTTTATTTTTTATTTGTTGTGGTTTGTGTGTCTGGGGCTTTGCTTTTTCTTTACTTTTTTCCTTCTTTTCTGGAGAGGGCTGGTATTCTCCTACCGGCCACTACTCCATCACATGACTCCTCCAGATACCCTGCCACTTTGAAAGTATTCGTCCCCGGAAGGGAAGAATAAATTTTCTACTGAGCCTAATGAAGCAAAGGTAAATGCCGATTCATCGCCTACTAAAGACCAGCAGGTGGTTGTCGATACCTCAGTTGATTACATAACTGAGAAGTTTTGCTATAACTGAAAATATATTGAGTTTCAAGAGAGTTTAAAGAGGGAGGAAAGTTTAACCTGTATCATGCGTTATCTATTCTACTGGGAAAGATTAATGGATGAAAAGGTTTATTGATAAGGGATGGTATAGTGTTTCGAGTGAGTGAGTGAGTGAGTGGGGAATGTGATGCTGACCACTATGGAATCATGGGCACCATGATGCCTTGCATCCTTTATAGATCAGGGGAATAGAGCCATTTTGACATCACGCGCCTCTAAAGAGAAAAAGGTTTATGAGTTATATGAAAAAAATTAAAGTAGATGTGGCCTTTATACAAGAAACTCAGAGAACATATGAAATTAAAGAGAAATTGGGTAGGAAGGGTATTCTCTTCTTCATTTAATTCTAAAGCTAGAGGAGTAGTGGTATTAATAAATAAGAGCTTACCAGTTGAAATACTGGATGTAATGAATGATAAAGTGGCGAAGTATGTGATGATAAATTGCAAAATATATTCTGAATATTGGACTTTGATGACAAACAAACAAATTCTTTTTGCATCGTAGTTCTCATTAGTCTTATGCAAATGAAAAATATTTTTTTAAATGTGGTGTCGCAATGGTGTGAAAAAGCATGGAATGGTTTGAAAATTATAACAAAAGTGTTGACTAAAATCAAGATAATGTTTTGCACTCTGACAAAATAATTAACAAGGAAAAAAATCCCCCAAATCCTCCAAGAAATAAATGCTTCATAAATAAAAGGAAATTAAGCAAGTAATGGAAATGGGATTTTGTGATAACAAATCACTTTTGGATGGAAATACAAGTCTAGATTTTTGATATAACAACACGTTTGTGAAGGATTTATTAAGCTGTAATTTGAATGCAGTAATTACCCGATTTCAGGCCACACAGTGAAAGTTTAAACCTGCTGTCAGAAAGTATTGACATATTACATGAGAAACCTCGAGGTATTTTCTTAGCAACAGCTAAAACTCAATCTCATTCCTTCCACGGTCACAACCAGAATATGCATTCAGAACAAAAGTGGAATCTTTGGTTAGTGTATCATCCTGGCAACGTGATATTTGAAGTGGTCATTTAAATTTCTCTGTAATCTCTGTAATCATTCTGCTGATTTGTGACTAACCTGAATAATTCCAAGTAAAGCACAAATGTCTGCAGATTGTGGTAAAAGCACAGAAATGTTGGAGGATTTCAGTAGTTCTCACGTCGGCAGGAGGTGAAGATGTACAATCTAACCCACGATTCAAGTCTGAGCCCTTCTTCGATGTATGAGGTAAAAGCAGGAAGAAGCCGAAATGAAAATAAAGGGCAGGGGAGGAGTAGCAACCAACAAACAGAAGGTGCTAATTGGATATGGAGAAGGAGCCAGGAGAGAGGGAAGGTGAGAATTGATTGACGGAGGGAGGTTTCCCTCTTTCTCCTTTATCCCATGCAGAGCTGCGATAAAGAAGAACGATGGCAAGAGAAAAAATTAGGGAGAGAGTGACAGAACTGGAGGAAAGGAAACATAGAGAATGATGGGGGGGGGGGGAGGTGAAGGGTGGGTGGCTACCAGAAAACGAAGAGGTCGATGTTTTTGCAGGATCAAACTAACTTATTACTATTAACTTACTTAACCCCCTTCTAATTCTAAACACATGTAAAGTGTGTGTGAGTTTAGAAAAGTTCTTTAATTCACAGTCCAATTTCACTCCTCCAAGTTTATTGGTTGCAGGCAATTCTTATACTGAGCACAGAATTTAACATTTATGAAGTTCACCAGGCTTTGGTGCTTTAAAGGTAAATGGTTACCATTCAGGAAGGTTCTTGCTGGTTTTCAATGAGAGATATATTGTTCACTGGACACAAACTGGTCCCTTCTAATCAGTCACATCAGTGTCTTGCTGAAGAAACTTACCTCATCAGGGTTTTCCAGATGATAACCTCTTTCTTTCAGCTCACCACAGAGTTCCTTTTTGTTTTTCTTATTTCAGGGTTTGATGTTTGCTGCCCAGTACTGAGGGTTTGATAGTGTTGAAAGCTGAAGAGGGTTCTATGTATCTATCTGCATGCTAATAAAGTCCCATGGAAACTATATTCATGGGTGTGGCATGAGGTAAATGAATGTATGGGACGGTATGTGTTCCTTTTTCTATTTGTTCAGAGTTTTTGCGTGGTATCGATGCATGGCCTTAATACTATTCCAAACATTTCTTTGCCACCTTGAGTGATCATGTGCCAAAGCTTCCCATGGGAATAAAGCACTTCAAAGCAGTTTTGGACATTATTTTTCATCCTTTTTTCCTGTCCACCTACCGAGTTGAGGATTTCATCAGGGATGTCATCTTCTCCCAAGGAAGTCTCATTTTTTTTGTTAGGATGTGGATTTCTTGTTTTTTTTTCCAGTCAGAAATGGCAGCAAGACTGTCCTCATTTAGGTTTCTATGGGATGGAATCCTGTGAGTTTACACTAAGGACAGAGTCACTGTTGAGGATCTCTTACAAATGTTGCTTCCAGCAGGATCTGTTGAGCTCCTTTCTCTGCCTGGTTCTGGGTAGAGTTTGGCTTCAGGTGTTCAGCTGATTGATGGCCTTTACAGCACTGAGCGGCCCACAAATCATGGGGAGAGGAAACTTTTGAGCCTCGTTTACTCTCTCCATCTACATGTTCCTAAGGTCATGGGTTTTCCACTGAATCCCTGTTTTCTACTGGCTGTAGAGAATGTCTTTTCCTTTGAATCAAGCAAAACTTCCAACCCTGGACTGTCTTTTTATTGCCACTGAGGAACCTCTCAGTCTCCTTGTCTGTCTCATTAAACCTGATCTGGTTCTCCTTAATAGAAGAACCAAGAATCTCTTCACAGGTGCCAATTACAGAGGACATTAGGGCCGCTTATGGATTTGGGCATTCCATGGGACATGTAAGGTGGAAATTAATTTGCTTTCTATAATAAGCTGCCATCTTGGAATCCTGATGTGCTTCATAATTGGTTTGATTGCAGCAGTTTCTGTTGACATTGAAGTTTGGATGGCAGGCAAAAGGATAACAGAATAGAATGGACAGTTGTCAGTCCAGCAGATATTGGTGTTGACATGGAACATGTAATGAGAGTATATAGGCATTTAGCCTCCAACTACAAGGTTGAGGGAAGATAAACAGTCTAAACCTCAATAAATAATTTTTATAAATGTAGGTTTTTGGATTGTTTTGAGATCGATTGTAGCAGAATCAAATTATGCAAAGGTACTTGGACGAAAGTCATCTTTTAGCAAAAGACCAAAGTATTTAATAATATGAAGGTGAAATCATTCTGGCAATTACCCTTGTTTGATCCTTATGCATTCCCTCTGCTCAACTCCATCAGAGCTCTGAATATTCTAATTATCATGTGTGTAAATTTATGTCTCTCTTGCAATAGTTTTAATTTTACTAAGCATATGCTACTTCATTCTGTGTGGAGTTAACGTTTGCACTCAGCAGGTCACGAAGCAAAGTGTAACAAATGTTTCAGGCCTGAGACCTTCACCAAGGGATTAGCAGAAAGTATATATGTACATATGCAAAAAGAATATATAGAGTGGAGAGGGTAGTCGGGTGTCTCGAAGCTCCAGCACGAACGTGCCGAGGTTCCAAACAGGCACATACAGAGAGAGGTAGTGAGGAGGACGCTGCCCTCGTAACCCCAAAATAAAACAGAATAAAAAAATATTTTAAGAGACCTGTCATTGGAACTGGGAGAAGTCAGAAAAGTTATGGGAGAACTATCAGGAAGGGTGACCATTGTAGAGGAAAGGGTGGAAAGTAATATGGAGAGATTGAAAAATGAAACAGAAACCTCACTTTCCAGGAGAGGGAAAAAAAATCTTCCAGACAGTGGCCTTGGGAACAAGGAAGAGGAGCGGCCATATGGAATACAAGGGGGCAAAATCCTCTTCTATCCAGACGTCACCACGATCCTCCTTAAAAAAACAAAGAATTTGATCTGGTTAGGAAAATATTGAGGAATAAAGGAATTGGATCAACCTTATTGTATCCAGTAACCCTGGAAATATTCCTGACAACAGGAGGGAGAAAATTTTTCACTGAGGCCAGAGAGGCACTGAAATATGTTAATACTTTGACCCCCACCCAAAAGAATCCCCAAGGGAAATGGGGAGAGAAGGGATTTTAAGCTAAAGGCTGAGTATATAGTTGGCTGTCTATAATGTAAAAACAACTGAAGAAAACACTATACCGGTTTAACAAAAGTAAACATCTTAAACAAAAAGAGTTTGTTGCGAGCTCCAGAGTGACTAAGTAGGTGGGAATGTAAAAGATGGGTTCAATGGGCACACTCCGGGATGAGAAGAGCAGTGGCGCCAGTGTGTTGGTGTCTTGGGGGAAGGGACATTTATTATTTGTTTGGAATTTTTTTTACATTTTGTCATAATTTTCTAGGATTTATTTTATATTTGGCTTGCAGGACCGAAACAAAAAGCATTATGAACTGGGTGAAAGGAAAGTATTCAGTGAGAGATGTAAGAATGGGGTGGGGCGGGGGGCGGGGGGGGGAGGTGGTGGCAATCAAAGGAAAAGAGCTGGGGCAATGGAGGAAACAATCAAGTTATTGAACTTCAATGTTAAAGGCTTAAATGGATCAGTGAAGAGGAAGAGAGTCTTGGCACACATTAAAAGTAATGAAGGTGGATGCGGCCTTCTGCAAGAGAGCCACCATACAAATAGTGAACACTAAAAACTTAAAAGAGCCTGGATGGGACAAGTAATAGCTCCAAGGCCAGGCAAGTAGGTATTTTCATAGGGAATGATGTCCTGATAAAAGTAGAGAGCAAGGTCATAGACTCGGCAGGTAGATTTATAAAGGTACGCAGTCAAATAAATTCCAAACACTGGACACTTATGAATATATATGCCCTTAATTTTGACAACAAAAAAATTTATACATGATGTCTTTTGCAATTGGCAGAAGGCAGGAAAATGTCTTTATTTGGAGGAGATTTCAACTTTTGCCTGGATCTAGCAATTGACAAATCAGCCAAGAAATTAACAAGAGCTAAGGCGGCAAAGGCAACTCTGGCTTTCATGAAAGAGTTAAATCTGATGGATGTGTGAAGAGAATGGCATCTGAAGGAGAGGGATTACTCCTTCTACTCGAAACAGCATGACTCTTACACCAGAATTGACTTGTTTCTTGCTTTGGCTAAGCTAGAGGGCAGAATTATAAAAATTGAATATACAGCAAAGCTATTATTAGATCATTCATCTTTGAACTTATCTATTGTCATGCCACATAAACAAGCCATAGCATTTTAGGTGGCATCTTAACGCATTGCTATTAAAAAAAAACTGGAGTT
This sequence comes from Narcine bancroftii, assembly GCF_036971445.1. Classification (NCBI taxonomy): domain Eukaryota; kingdom Metazoa; phylum Chordata; class Chondrichthyes; order Torpediniformes; family Narcinidae; genus Narcine; species Narcine bancroftii. Next base: position 35,486,232 of record NC_091480.1, on the reverse strand, counting down.
TTGCAGATATGTTGAAGCTCAAATGGAAATGTTTTGTGAAACTAACTGTACCTCCACTGCCAATAATTTGTTTTTGCTCTGGGATACATTAAAAGCTTATCTGAGAGGACAAATAATTGGATATACTAAAAGTAATAAAAGAGAGCATATCAGGGAGGCCAATGAATTGGAACAAGAGATTTCAAATGGAAAAAGGACTAAAATAAATAAATAAATAAATAAGCTCAAGTGCAACACTTCACAAACATACAAAAGGAAAAAAAGCAATATTAAGATCCAAGCAAAGGTACTATGAGCTGGGGAAAGAGTCCATAAGGTACTGTCATGGCAGCTGGGGACAAAGGAATCTGAAAGGACAATCAACACAATTCAAGCAGGACCACACAGGATTTCTTAGAAACTGAAATAAATAACTGAAGTGTTTAGACAGTTCTACACATAATTATAAAAATTTGAGTTGAAGGGGATTTGGACAAAATGGAATAATTCTTGTTCAACCCGGAATTGTCAAACTTAGAATCTGATGAGTGGGAGGGGTTAAATACTCGCTTCTCAGAGGAAGAAATCATTGAGCTTGCTGCAGACCAATAGATCTCTGGGGGAGGATGGGTTCCCTCCTGAGTTTTATTTAGAATTCAAGGACCATTTAATGCCACTATTTCTGGATGTGGTTGAACAGGCGGCAGAGTCCCATACCCTCCCAGAGTCTTTTTTGATGGCAATAATTACAGTAATTCCTAAAAAGGATAGGGACTCATGAAGCTGTCCTCCTTGACCAATCACACTTTTGAACACAGACTACAAAATAATAGCTAAAGCTTTGGCAAATAGATTAGCTCTGTATTTACCAACATTAGTAAATCTGGATCAGGTGGGGTTCGTGCAGAAAAAAAAACAATTAGCAGACAATATAAGTAGCTTTCTAAATATAATACACCTGGCACAGTCAAGGGCAGATCCAAGTATAGCCATGTCACTTGATGGTGAGAAAGCCTTTGATAGACTGGAGTGGGATTTTTTTGGTAAAAGCACTGGAGAAATTTGGATTTGGACATTCATTCATAAATTGGGTTAAAACATTGTACAACAAACCCAAGGCCAAAGTTATCACTAATAGGCAGACATCTTTAGCTTTCCCGCTGACCAGATCTAATAGACAGATTTGTTCATTATCCCCTGCTCTATTCGTATTGGTGATTGAACTGTTAGTGGAAGCCATTCGCTGGCATCAAAGGGTTTAGAGTGGGCCAGAAAGAACACAAAATTCGTTTGTTCACAGATGATGTGTTGATATGTTCAAAAGAGCCAACAGGGTCATTGGCCAGGCTGCGGATTTTTCTGAAGGACTACGGCAAAATTTCGGGATATAAAATTAATTATGATAAGAGTGAAATAATGCCACAAATGAATGGGGAGTATGAGAAATTCCAACAGGAGAGTAAGTTTAAGTGGCTAGAAAAGGGGATGAAATATTTAGGAATATGGATAGATAAGAAGTTATAAAAACCTATATGAATTGAATTATTTCCTCCTACTTGTAAACATTGAGGAGGACTTGCACAAGTGGATGCACCTGCCTATCATGTTGATGGGAAGGATTAACTGCATTAAAATGAAAGTGAATGTGTAATCTCGACCTCTCTGGCCAGACTTTTAAGTACCTGTTTTTTAACCCTTTGTTTTCAAGTTTAAACTTTTAAAATTTTAGTTTAAAGTACGAAGGAACTATTATGGCCATTAATGGTAAAAAGATTAAACCTCAAGTGCAGAAGAAGTTACATTTTCGAAGTGCTGAAGATTTGGGGCCTAGACGACTTGATACAGCTTCAGGTTTAATTTCTTCAGTGTCTAAACCACAAAGACTGCCTGTGGTAGCTGAAAAAAAAATGTCTACTGTTCACCAAGTGAAGGATGGCGCTGGAATTACCCATTCTCTGGAAGAAGGTGCGTGTTCCCAAGAAGTGGATCCCAATTCTGAAAGCCATTCGATTTTAATGGAGGGAGCATGCAGGAAGATGACTCTGTTGTGGGAAATGCATCAGGAAGCATTTCAACCTGAAGATATCGCTTTCTTCCATGATTTTATGAAAAAACAATGAGCTGCAGGGGGAGACCAGCGGCGACGCCCTGAGAAAGTCGGGGTGCCGTCGCTGGGACTCCAGACCCACAGTAAAACTTCTAAAATGCCTTTTGTTGAGTTGGAGCAGGAGCTGCAGTTACCTGGTTCTGCCACTATGTCAGAAAAAGCAGAGCTGAGCTTTTCTGAGTTACAGTGTATGCAGTTAACTGCTGTCATTCAACCTTTAATGAATGAGATGGTTCAAATGAATGTTAGTATAAGTTTAGAATTGAATACAGTTAAAGCATGTGTGGATGCATCTTATAAAGAATTTAAAAAATTTCAGACTCCTTTTTTTTGACTGTAAACAACAAGTGGTTTCTAACAGAAAAAGTGTTGATCAGTCACCTTTACCTGGTCAACCACCGAGACTGGTAATAATTCGATGTTTGAATTATTTGGACAGAGAAGCAATACTTCGACTAGCGGTGCAAAATGCGAGACAACGACAAACACTGTTATTGATTCAGAATAGCAGAGTTTTTTTTTATCCTGACTTGACGTCGACATCGATTTAATCCAGTTAAAGAAGTTTTGTGGCGTGAAGGTTATAAGTCTACTTTTCGCTACCCAGCAGTGTTGAAGGTGTCTTATGGAGACCATCAATTTTTGTTTTTTGAGAATGATCGTGAAGCAATGATTTTTGCTGATTCATTGCCATATATAAGAGGACAAAGACGTAGTCCACCATTATTTCCTAAAGAAAAATCTGGTTGTTCTGGAAACTGAAGAAATGGCAGAAATGGGAAAAATGGGAATGGAAAGAGTCCAACTTCTTCTGAAATGGGACCTCCGAGATTGGAATCTCTTGGATGAAAAGAAGAATTTTCTTATTCTTATTCTACTTTCTTTTGTTATTATGATATTTTGATGTTATTCATTCTTTGGCTGGGGAGGGAGAGATTTGCTCTATGTTCTATTAGTCATCAGCCACTGGTGGGTGACCCACACCCAATTCTTGTTTAGGGATTACTACCTTTTGGTAGGATTTTTTTGGGGGGGGGTTTTATTTTTTTTTATTTTCATTTTAGTTAGCTTTTAATTTGTGATTTTGTTTCCTATTGGAGGGCATATATATGTTGATTTGAGTTTTCATATAAAGATATTATTGTTATTTAGTAATAATAGTAGATATGTCAAAGTTGAGGTTTGCTACTTGCTAAAGTTCGAGGTTTAAACTGTCCAATTAAGCTTAAGTAAGTCTTGGCGTATATTAAGAAAATGAAAATTGATGTTGCTTTTATACAAGAAAGTATGAAATTAAAGAGGGTTGGGCATATATATTCTTCTTCATTTAATTCTAGGGCTAAAGGTGTAGCAATTTTGATACATAAAAATTTATCTTTTGAATTACAATCAATGGAGGAAAAGGCAGGATGTATTCTTAAATTGAATTGTAAAATTTTTAGTGAATTTTGGACTTTACTTAATATTTATGCTCCAAATATAGATGATGAAATATTCATTTCAGATGCATTTTTATATTTGGGTCAGGCTAATGATAATGTTTTAGTTGGTGGTGATTTTAATTGTGTTTTGGAACCTTTATTAGATAAATCTCCAAAGAAAGTTAAGAAATCTAAGATGGCAGTTCAGGTTCAAGCATTGATGAAAGATCTTAATTTAGTAGATATTTGGAGACATCTTAATCCAACAGAGAAAGATTTCTCCTTTTATTCATCCAGACATGAATCGTTTTCAAGGATTGACTTTTTTTTAGTATCGGCACATTTACAAGGGAAAATACAGCAAGAGGAATATAAAAGTAGGGTGATTTCAGATCATTCTTTGTTATATTTTACATATGCAACTTCTGAGAAAATTCAAGTGGCCTATCGTTGGAGGTTTAATACAATGTTAAAAATATGGAATTTATTGATTTTTTTGAAAAAACAAATTAAATTTTTTTAAGAAAATTCTAATTATGTTCAAAGTAAGTTTGTATTATGGGATGCTATGAAAGCTTATTTGAGAGGACAAATAATTAGTTATACTTCTAAAATAAAAAAAATCGATTAAATCAGTGTCTTGAATTAGAGAAACAGATTGATGAGTTAGAAAAGGAATTCCAGAAAGATGCTACAGAAGATCATAGAATTATTTAGGTTGAAATTGGTATATAATATTTTGCAATCTTATCAATTTGAATGTGTAATTAAAAGGACTAAACAACGGTATTATGAATGGGGAGAGAAAGCACATAAGGTATTGGCGTGCCAATTAAAGAAAGAACAGGTTTCGAGGACTATTTATGCTGTTAGACGGAATTCTCTTATTACTTATAAACCTCGTGAGATTAATGATGAATTTTGTTTATTTTATAAAAAGTTATATACATCTGAAGAAAAACAAGAAACTGGATCGAATGATCTTTTTTTTTATCACAGTTAAATTTACCGATATTGGAGGATGCAGATATACAGGAGTTAGAAGAACCATTTACTGATTCTGAAATTAAAATGGCTATGATGGAAATGCCGAATGGTAAATTGCTTGGCGATGATGGATTCTTGGTTGAATTTTATAAAATTTTTTATGATGATTTATCTACAGTGTTTGGGGATGTATTGGAGAACATTATGAATTACCTGAGTCTTGTTCTAGTGCTTTAATTACAGTAATCCCAAAAAAAGATAGACATCCTTTGAAAGTATCTTCATAAAGACCAATTTCATTGTTAAATGTAGATTATAAAATAATAGCTAAAATATTAGTGAATAGATTGGCTAAATTTTTACCTAAGTTTTTTTTAAACTTTATTTAAAATTTTATGACATGAATAAAATAAAAATTACATTTAAAGAAATAATAAAAAATAAGATAATAAAAATTAGAATACTACATAATTAAACTACACAAATTAACCCCCCAATAATTATAAGACAACATTAATCATCTAATTTAAAATTAATCCAACCCTCCCCCCAAAATAAAGAGTGAAGAATTAATTAACAATGTTGTAAATAAAATAGAAAAACCCCACTTACGAAAAAAGGATAAAACTTAACAACAAAAAAAATTACTAACAACAAAAAAATATCAATACTAAAATAATACCCTTAAACATATATTTAAATCAAACATAATTCATGTATTTAACAAATGAAATCCACTTTAAAACTAAATTCAAATATTAAAATCATATATCAACCACATATCTGTTATACAAAAAATCATAATTAATAATACATAAATACAGAATTTCCATTAATACCAAGTTTCCATTATAATTCATCGAGAGAACAAAAACATCCCTTAGAAAAACAATCAGATAAACTTTTTATTCCCTTCCCCTCCCCTTATATAAAAAAAAGAAAAAAAAGAAAAAAAAGTTCAAACTCTTATAAAATTCTCCATATTCTTCATTAATAACATCTTCAAAATTCTCTATCAAAATTAACTTAATTTTATTAAACTCTTCTCCCTCAATGTATTTGTACTTAATTTTCTTCTTCTTCTTATCACCTTTCCCCTCATCTTCCTCTTCATCTAATTCAACATCCTCAATTTTTGACTTATTATCTTCTGTGACATCATCCTCTTAAAAAGAAAGAAAAAAGAGAGAAAAAAAACAAAAAAAAGAGAAAAAAAAAGGAGAGAAAAAAAACCTTCTAATTCCCTCTCAATTACAATCAAAACAAAAAGAGTTAAAAAAAATAATTATTATGTATTTAAAAAAAAAATAAAAAAAAACCTTCACTTCTTAACCCAAAAATTAAAAAGAAAAAAAAACAGGTCGGTGGTCACAACTACCTCCTCCTATTTAAACCGCCCAAAGCGGTAATTCCCCCAAAATATTGGGTGTGAGATAACTCACAGGTAGCTGATGACTTCTGGAAACTAGTGCCCACCCAGTTCCCTCTCCCAACTCCCATTTCATTAAACTATCATCATTATTTAAACTATTTAAACTCTTTTCAAAAAAAAAGATTAAAGATTTATTTTTTTAAATCAACGTTACCACTTCGATCACCATTGTTTCCATTTCTTTTAAGAATCTGGATTATACAATTTAATTTTAATAATCTTCCACCATTTTTCTCTTCACTCTGTAACTAAAATGGTAAATTCTTATGTACCAAAATTGCCACACCTTTTGCCTTAGAATTAAACGAAGAATAAAAAATGTGCCCAACCCATTCACATTTGAGTTTCAAGTGTTCCTTATCTATTAAATGAGTTTCCTTTGCCATTGCGACCACCGTTTCTTCCATTTCTTCCAGAAATCAAATTCCCTTCTTGCAGTTCTGCCCTCTTTGGAGACCGTGGAGGACTACGTCGTTCCTGGAATTTTTACCTAAGTTGATTCATATGGATCAAACAGGTTTTATAAAGAATAGATATGCTTCAGATAATATTCTGCGCGTGATTAGTTTGATTAATAGATTTCGACAATCTCCAGATCACCCGATGGTGATATCTTTAGATACAGAAAAAGCATTTAATAGAGTTGAGTGGAATTTTTTGTTTAAAGTTCTGGAGAAATTTAAGTTTGGTCGTTTCTTTATTGTTTGGATTAAGGCTTTATATAGTAAACTGGTAGCTAGAGTATTGACAAATGGCTTGATTTCAGAACCTTTTAAATTGAATTGATCAACTCATCAAGGTTGTCCTTTATCACTAGCTTTGTTTGCATTAGTGATTGAACCTTTAGCACAGCTGATAAGACAAAATACACAGATACGAGGTATTAAAGTTTTAGATGAGGAATATAAAATTAATTTATTTGCCGATGATGTATTGGTGTATTTAACAAACTCAGCTCAGACACTTTTGCATTTGAAGGAGTGTCTGATACAATATGGATGTCTTTCTGGATATAAAGTTAATTGGGAAAAAAATGAAATATTACTGGTAAGTGAAGGAGATTATTCAGTTTATAAGAATATTATTAATTTGAAATGGACTGATTGAATTAAATATTTTGGTATAATTTTGAATGTTAATTATCAATCTTTATATAAATTAAATTATGTTCTGTTAATAAAAAAAATTAAAACTGATTTGATTAAATGGAAAGATTTACCTATTAATTTATTGTGTAGGATAAATACAATTAAGATGAATATTTTTCCGCGTATACAATATTTGTTTCAATCTATTCTGTATTTACTTGATAATATTATTTTTCGAGATTTGAATAAAATGGTTATGGAGTTTTTATGGAGAGGTACATTTTCGAGAGTAGCTTTAAATAAATTAACTTGAAAATATGAGTTAGGGGGATTACATTTACCACATTTTCAAAATTATTATGAAGCAGCCCAACATAAATTTATTAGTTCATTGATGGATTTGGAACGGCCTCCTAGTTGGGCCAAAATTGAAATGCCAAATATTTCTGAATTTGAAATACATCATTTTTTTTGTTTAGATGGAATGTAAATTTGTTACAGCAATATAATGTGCCTATACTAAAACATCTAATGAAGTTGTGAATAAAGAAAAATAAAATGATAGGCTCTAGGGGTGAATTATCAGCTTTGACTCCGTTGTATAATAATCAACTTATTTCTTTTTCAATACATAATCAAAGTTTATTGCATTGGAGATTTAAAGGTGTGAAAAATTTGGGAGATTGTTTTAAAGAGGGTAAATTTTTATCTTTTAATCAGATAAAGGACAGTTTTGGTATTGATAAGACCTCTTTGTTTCTCTATTATCAAATTTGATCTTTGGTAAAACGTACATTTGGTAGAGATATGATTTTACCTGAAATGACTAAATTTGAGATTTTTCTTATAAAGGTACCAGAGAAGGGTTATGTTTCATCTATGTATCAAATATTACAGGATGGTATGGATAAAAAGGGTTGGGATAGATCTAAAAGTAAATGGGAAGCGGATACTGGTCTTATTTTTTCCGAGGATGATTGGTTACTAGATTGATAAATGCACGTTATGCAATGATTAACTATAATTTTTTACATCAATTATACTTAACACCTGAAAAATTTAAAAAGTATGGTTTTCATGAATCAGATTTGTGTTTTAGATGTGGTAATTCTGTTGGAACTTTTTTTCATGCTGTTTAGTCATGTATACATATACAATCTTTTTGGAAGAAAATTCAATTGTTTTTAGAATACCTGTATAAGATTAAAATACTTTTAGATCTGACAGTATTTTTATTGGGTAGTTTGCAACCTCTGAAAGGTTTGGGATTAGATAAGTTTCAACTTGCTTTTGTATATTTAGCTTTATCTGTAGCAAAAAAAATGTATTGCTAGTACGTGGAAAGATACAAATATGATTGATATTAATAAATGGCATAATGAGATGAAATATTGTTTAATAATGGGAAAAATTACATATGTTTCACGTGATAATTATAGTTTTTATTAATAAATGGTTGGTATACTCAGAATATTTACATTTCAATTTATATTGATTAGAGAATGGAGAGTAAGTTAGCAGAAACCAGAGGTGATGATAACGCCATGACAGCAGAGTGCCCAGATGGAAAGTCAGGTTTTGTTCCTCCAATTTACAGGTGGTCTTGGTGGGATCATACGAGGTCAAGGACAGATATGGGAGCATGGGAGTGGGACGCTGAGTTGAAATGGTTGGCTACTGGGAGGTCTCTGTCACCTTTCTTTTCCACCCCTTCCTTTTTATTCAGGAGACTGCTTGCTTTTTGATCGAATCTCATGTTCTTGCCACTCCTAAATGTAAGATTAAGTTTGTTTTCATATAGAATCTTTGTAAATCTCATTAATCAGCCCAAAATGGTTTCTATTTCTATACATGCTTAATTCAAAACATTCCCTGCTACTATGGAAGCAACATAGAAGCAATTATCAAAGGAGGGCTCCAATCACAGCAAAAGCATTCGAGATCAATGAATATTTTGTGCTCAAATTTAAGTTAAGAATGTATTCACCAAATAGATCCTTGAACAATTAAAGTGTCAGACCTTTAATACTCCTCTGAATTATTCATCACTTCTCCCTAAACCACCTTATTTCACTCTTCTATTGGACTAGCTCACTAGATTAGAGCTCTTTCCAACTTAAGACCTGTTAAATATTTCAGCTGTTTTTGTTTCCACAAGGAGATAAGATTACAGAGAGCTGAGTTTTTTTTCATTTCTTTTCTTCAACATTTTATTTAATAGTTCAATGTTAAGGTTAATTTGTCACATCTAAACAGCCAAGGAACCAAACATCTGCAGTATCACTTATTTTGGAATATTAAAAATAATGATTAAAGATAGCCTCATATTTGGTTATAATTTATTGTGAAATGCAGATTATAGCTAAAGAATTATGTTTAAATTATAGATAAAATGGCAGCGATTAAAATTGTTTGTATTAGCAACATGTTTGTACCTGATTCTAACTTATTGCAATTAAAGGTGAAAATTAAATTAAATTAAATCCATGGAGAAAAAAGGTTCTGATGGAGTTTTGTCACGGTGTAGGGAATATACAAGGAGCTCAACCTATGAGGAGATTAGCTCTTTGCTAGGGAATATACAAGGAGCTCAACCTGTGAGGAGATTAGCTCTTTGCAGGTATAAGAAGAAAAGAAAAATTTTATATTTAAATTATGAACCCCAGTGATCGGTAGGTGTTGGGAGTTGTACCTTGTGCCAGGGACATTTAAAATGAGGGGCAGCAGGAACCTTGGCAAATTATTGGAGTCTGTTGATACAGATAGAGCCAACAGCAAAGTAAAAGAAGGGAAGTTCAAGTGACGCGGTCGATGTGTGAGTAGCACAGTGCAGGAGTGGAGAGTTAGGGCTTTGGCGAGCAGATGCTGAGGACGAGCTACAGGTAAATGAAGTGCCAGTTGATGAAATAGACAAAGACAATGTGGTCAAACATTAATCATGGCTTTTATTATCAGAAATTCATGGTACAATAATGAAAGACAATAGGTGCATACACAGTTATACCCAAGGGGAGTGTCCTTAACAGTAGAGATAATGCACGGCCAATGTTAGTGCAGCAAGGCTCGCCAGAGGGGAGACAGGCAGCTTACCAGGCATTCACCACATTCTCCCCCTGGCAGAAGAAGGGTTAAAATCAAAAGGACAACTGCTAGGAAAGACTGAAGCAAGCAATACATGGATACCATGTTTGGCATTGAGAATTCTCTAACAGCCAAAATACGCCAGTATCTAGCAAGCAATCAAAATATAATGAGATGTTTTATGAATATGTCAGCCTATCAGGTTGTTTACAAATTCTGGTGCTTCTTCTCAAAACTGGTAGCTCCTTTGCAACCTTGGAAACTGGTACAGTTCCTGGGTCTGTAGTGTGGGAAGGACTGACTTCTGGACTCACTCCAGAATCACCAGCATGAGGCAGTGGAGCCTCAGCATGGCCATCTGAAAGCTTACTAGGGGTCACAGGCTGGAGGGGTGACTCAATCTCTCAGGCTCACTCTGAGTAGGGGTGTGAGAAAGAGGCAAACCAAGCGAAGCCAGATCTCTTAGGGGTACAGTGTCAGTACTCCCATCTGGGAATTTAACATGAGCGTAGTTGGGGTTGGTATGCAGAAGCTGAACTGGTAGGACTAGGGGGTCTGTTTTATGCGCCCGAGCATGACTCTTCAGCAGCACGGTTCCAGGCTCAGATAAACAGGCTGGCCAGTCCATCACAGTTCCTGATTTCCTAGGGAAGGCAAATATACGTTCATGAGGTGTTTGATTTGTTCCAGTACACAGTAATGACCGAATAGAATGTAGCGCCTCAGGCATCACCTCCTGCCATCAGGTATCCCTGGGTTTCGTTGTTTTAGGTGTGATAGAGTCGGAGGGGCAAGAGGAGGTGGGGTTGCATTGCTTGTCAGGGAAAATATTACAGCGGTGCCTAGGAAGGATAGATTAGAGGGCACATCCACGGAGGCTATTTGGGTGGAACTGAGGAGTAGGAAAGGAGAGGTTACACTTGTAGGGGTGTATTATAGACCACCCGGAGGGGACCGAGGCCTAGAGGAGCAAATCTGTAGGGAGATAGTAGATATTTGTGATAAGCACAGGGTTGTAATTATGGGAGATTTTAATTTTCCACATATAGATTGGGAAACACATTCTGTGAAAGGAATGGATGGGTTAGAGTTTGTGAAATGTGTGCAAGATAGTTTTTTACAACAATATGTAGAGGTGCCGACCAGAGAAGGAGCAGTGTTAGATCTACTGTTGGCAAATGGGATGGGTCAAGTGACGGAGGTTAGTGTTGGCGAGCACTTCGGGTCCAGTGATCATAATGCCATCAGCTTCAATGTCATTATGGAAAGAGAGAAATCAGGGCCAAGGATTGAGGTTTTTGATTGGGGAAAAGCTAGATTTGAGGAGATGCGAAAGGACTTGCAGGGTGTGCATTGGGACAATTTGTTTTATGGGCAGGATGTAGTAGAGAGATGGAAGTCTTTTAAAGATCAGATTTTGAGAGTGCAAAAGCTTTATGTTCCTGTTAGGTTAAAAGGAGGGGCAAAAGGTTTGAGAGAGCCGTGGTTTTCAAGGAATATTGGAAACTTGGTTCGAAGAAAAAGGGAGGCGTACATTAGATATAAGAAGCATGGAGTTAAGGAGATGTTTGAAAGATACATTGAATGTAAGAGGAATCTTAAGAGAGGAATTAGGAAAGCTAAAAGAAGGTACGAGAAAACTATGGCAAGCAGGGTGAAAACAAATCCAAAAGAGTTCTACAAATATGTTAATGGTAAGAGGAAAGCTAGAGACAAAATTGGTCCCTTAGAAAATCAGAGTGGAAAACTGTGTGTGGAACCTAGAGAAATGGGGGAGATATTGAACAGTTTCTTTTCTTCGGTATTCACTAAGGAGAAGGATATTGGGAGATGTGGGATAAAAAAAGCAAATTGGGTAAATATGGGGAATATAGAGATTACAAAAGGTGTAGTTTTAAGGCTTTTGAAGAATATAAAGGTGGATAAGTCTCCAGGACCAGACGGGATCTTCCCCAGGACATTGAGAGAAGTGAAGGAGGAAATAGCAGAGGCTCTGGCAGTAATTTTTCGAATGTCATTAGATATGGGGATAGTGCCGGAGGATTGGCGCATTGCGCATGTAGTTCCGTTATTTAAAAAGGGTTCAAGGAGGAAGCCTGGCAACTATCGGCCTGTAAGTTTGACGTCTGTGGTAGGTAAATTAATGGAGAAAATTCTTAGAGATAGTACTTATAAACATCTGGATAGACAGGGTCTGATCAGGAGCACTCAACATGGATTTGTGGGAGGAAGGTCATGTTTGACCAATCTGATTGAATTTTTTGAAGAGGTGACTAGGAATGTGGATGAGGGTAGCGCAGTGGATGTTGTCTATATGGACTTCAGTAAGGCCTTCGATAAGGTACCACATGGAAGGTTAGTTAGGAAGGTGCAGTCTTTAGGTATAAATTTTGAGATAGTCAAATGGATTGAACATTGGCTGAAAGGGAGAGGCCAGAGAGTGGTAGTGGATAATTGTCTGTCAGGTTGGAGGCCGGTGACCAGTGGTGTGCCTCAAGGATCTGTATTGGGCCCATTGTTGTTCGTTATATACATTAATGATCTAGATGATGGGGTGGTGAATTGGATTAGTAAATATGCAGACGATACTAAGATAGGTGGATAATGAAGAAGGTTTTCTAGGATTGCAGAGGGATTTGGGCTGCTTAGAAAAGTGGGCTGAAAAATGGCAGATGGAATTTAATGCTGATAAGTGTGAGGTGCTTCATTTTGGTAAGAAGAATCAGAATAGGACATATGTGGTAAATGGGAGAGCATTGAGGAATACAGAAGAGCAGAAAGATTTAGGAGTGACGGTACATCGTTCCCTGAAGGTAGAAACTCACGTGAATAGGGTGGTGAAGAAGGCTTTTAGTATGCTGGCCTTTATCAATCATTGCATGGAATATAGGAGTTGGGAGGTGATGTTGAGATTGTATAAGACGTTGGTGCGGCCTAATTTGGAGTTCTGTGTGCAGTTCTGGTCGCCTAATTATAGGAAGGATATAAACAGAGTGGAGAGAGTGCAGAGAAGGTTTACCAGAATGTTGCCTGGGTTTAAGCATCTGGAGTATGGGGAGAGATTGGACAGATTGGGTCTTTATTCTTTGGAGCGTAGAAGGTTGAGAGGGGATTTGATAGAAGTATTTAAGATTATGAAAGGGATAGACAGAGTGGATGTGGATAGACTATTTCCGTTAAGAGGAGGAAAGATTAAAACAAGAGGACATGAGTTAAGAATTAAGGGGCAGAGGTTTAGAGGTAACATGAGGGGGAACTTCTTTACTCAGAGAGTGGTAGCTGTGTGGAATGATCTTCCGGGAGAAATAGTGGCGGCGGAGTCAATTGTATTATTTAAGAAAAGGTTGGACAGGTATATGGATGAGAGGAAGATGGAGGGTTATGGGCATTGTGCAGGGAGGTGGGATTAGAAAGGGGTGTTTGGTTCGGTGCGGACTAGAAGGGCCTAATGGCCTGTTTCCGTGCTGTAATTGTTATTATTATTATTATAGGTAACCATGTGTTTTTAAAGCAAGATTAACAGTCTTCCAGACTGTAGCATTAGCCCTTTCAACCTACCCATTGTAGTTCACGGTATGGATGATGGCAATCCCCTTGCGTAGCAGGGCTCTCCGCAGTTTAGCGCTCATGAATGTAATTGGGAAAACCAAAAATGCTGAAAATCCTGTCAAGTGACTTAATGACAGATGCTGACGAGACGTTAGGGCAGGGTATCGCAAAGGGAAACCTGAAATATTCGTCAATCACAGTAAGGAAATATACATTGACTGCCCTGACATCACATTCATTTGCTAGCGAGTTGAGGACCAGTGCATAGGCAGCATCACTTTCCCCAGGTTTCTGGTGTCCAGGCAGCAACTAGTGTCGAGCAAGCACCACATTCCGTGGCGCTACATAGTAAGCAGTCAGACGTTCCCGGGCTATAGCCAGAGTGGTAACTCCTTGCGTTACAGCGAAAAGGACCTCACCCAGCAGAGAGTTCAGGTAGCCCCACTGTATCGCCTCATCAACCACATTGTTTCGAGCCATGTAGCAATCGAAACAAGCAATCTGTTTCCTTTTGCAGACAACAATGGTTGAAAATTTCTCTGGCCCTCGAGGCAGACTGGTCGATTATCAGCCGCTCTGGCTTGAGGGCTGCATCCATTTCTGCTAATAAAATTGAAGTGCCAGTTGATGAAGTAGACAAAGACGATGTGGTCAAACAATAATCATGGCTTTTATTAGCAGAAACTCATGGTACAAGAATGAAAGACAATATGTGCATATACAGTTATACCCAAGGGGAGTGTCCTTAACAGTAGAGATAATGCACAGCCAATGTTAGTACAGCAAGGCTCGCCAGAGGGAAGACAGGCACCTAGGCAGACATTCACCACAGTAAGGTCATGAAAGATCTTTTCATAATAACTCAGAATAGTGGAGATATCAGCTGGGACAGTGGAAAGCTCCAATTGCAGCATGTGGGAAATGTAGGACAGCACAAGTGTCACTGATGACTGCACCTGTAAGAGATGCATCCAGCTGCAGCTCTTTACCAACTGTGTTAGGGAACTGGAGCTTGTTACGAGCCCAGAGGACCCCAAAATCCACAGCAATAGATATTCACCACCACAAATGGATATTTAAACCAAAGTTGCTTTTAATTATCTTTAAATATGAAAATAGAATCAAACTCTAACTTATTTCTATTGACTTACTTAACCTAACTTAACACATTTCTAATTCTAAACGCACGTGTATGTAATGTGTCTCTCTTCTCATTCCTCCAAGTTCACTGGGTGCAGGCAATTCTCACACTGTGCACAGAATTTAACATTTATAAAGTTCACCAGGCTTTGATGCTTGAAAGATAAATGGTCACTGCTCAGGAAGGTTCTTGTCAGTTTTCAGAGAGAGACTTGTTTTTCCTTTTCAATCAACCACTTCAGTATCTCGCTGATGAAATTTGCCTCTTCAGGGTTCTCCAGATAATAACCTCTTTCTTTCAGGTCACCATAGAGTTCCTTTTGGTTTTTCTTATTCCAAGTGAAACATTAGACAGCCAATCCTCTCCTCTTGAATGAACCACAAGGGCTTTGACCAGACTGTCTTACAACATGGCTTTCCATAAGCTTGCCAACTTGTTCTGTTCCAGTCCCAGCTGCTATCTGCTGGCTGTAACACTGTACAAGTCATCTCTGTGTATCTCTCTCTCTCTCTCTCTCTCTCACTCTGACACTCTGAGAGAAAGCCTGTTTGACACTCTCTGCTTGCAAAACTACATGACCCTCTCAGAACAGCAAGTTCTCTTCCAGACAGCAGCGGCACCGACAAGCTCTTTCATCTCTTTCCTTTTGAGACAACAATCCATTAGTGAAGTCTCTTGAGCACTCTTCAAAAGCTCTTGCAAAAGCTCTGGAGCCGATATGTCTAGCATGGGGCAGAGCTCCAGTATTTTAAATAAGATCTGTTTTAAAGTGTTTGTATGTGACCTGGTCTAACAAACCTTTCCTAATTTATATCCCAAAAACATATCTATATATTCTGTCACAGACTGGAGCTGGATGAACTTTGGAACATTTGGGAGCCAGAAGGGTTGATACATAGAAGATAGTGACAGCCAAGTGTCAAGAAGCAGGTAACTGGTTGACTGTTAGGAGGGGGAGGGAGAATATGCCTCAGGTAGAGAACCCCAGTGGCCATTCCCCTCAACAATATATATACTGTTTTGGATACTGCTGGGGGAACAATCTACCAGAGATAAGGTGTAGTGGTCAGGCCTCTGGCACAGGGTTTGGCGCTTCAGCTCAGAAGGGAAGGGGAAGATGAAGAGATCTGTAGTGACAGGGCAATTTGATAGTCTGGGGAGCAGATAGGATGTTCTGCAGACAAGATCGTGACTTCTGGATGGAATATAGGTGTGAGGGACAGGGATGTCTCAGATTGAGTCCACAGCCAGATGTTGTTATCCATACTGGTACCAATCACACAGAAAGGAAAAACGGATTAAGTCCTGAAGAGGAAATATAAGGAGTCAGGAAAAGAGCAAAAAAAAAGACCTTAAGGGTGAGATTCTTTGGATTGCAGCCTGTTCCGCATATCTGCGAGAGCAGGAATAAGAAGATTTTGCAGATGAATGCATGGAGGGAGAGTTGGTGTGGGGGCAGGGGATCAGATTCATGGATCATTATCTCTTCTGTGGAAGGAATAACCTGTACAAAAAGGACAAGTTGCTCCTTGAATGGGAGGGGGGCCCAATATCCTGGCAGGAAGGTCTGTTAGAGCTGTAGGGGGGTGGTGGAGGGTTTAAATTAGTTTGGCAAGGGGATGGGAAGCAGAATGGGACAGTAATGAACAGGGTAGAATCTATACAAGTGGGTGCATTGTAGCAAGATTGTGAGGAAGGAGAGGCAGTCAATTGGGCAAAATTGCAAGCATAGGATTAAAGATTTAACTTCGGGTGCAATAGAAATAATGTTTAGAAGGGTGTGGCCTACAGCACTGAAGGTCTTGTCTTTAAAAATCTGCAGTAGAAAATATTGCTGATATTGTAGCACAGCTGAATGACGATCCCTGATGTTGTCTCTGTGTTACTTGGGAGGCTTCTTAAATAACTTAGAGATGCAAGATTCAGATAACAGGAGAGACTTTACTTACTGATGCGTTCCACCATCTCAGGAAACTGTTCACACACACACTCACATATACATGAGCCCCACAGTGATGCACTACAGTTACCTCAGTGAGAAGGGTGTATTCTTACATGGTTACAAAATAGTTCATATTATCCTGACTATATAACATCCCTCCTTCTCAAGATAAAGAAAAAATTACTGTTCTTTATCACTTTCTTTCCCGTGCAACTTAAGTAACTGTACTTATACACTAGTTTATTTACACAAATATTTTAAATAGTTCTTATCGATATAACACTGGTGGCAGTATATTGCTTCACCATCTTGTGGGTTTGGCTGCGACCGTTGGGCTCTGTGTTGCTGGTCCACATGTAGGTGATGTAGCTTGTTGTGCTTCACCTGACAACGGCTGTGTTGATGTTTCAGTATTAGTGGTTGTGGTCTCTTTACTTGATACCTCACAATATTGGTGTCGCAGGCTTTGCTGGTATTAAAGCTTTCTGCTTCATCATATCTTGTGTCGGCCGGATGTGAATTCTGTTCCTCCTCAGCTGATTGCCAGAGTCTGTCTCGACAATATATGATTTTGGTGTCTCATCCTCTCTTATGACTTTTGCTGGGGTCCATATTTTCAATGTCAGCTCTTGAATATGCACATGCTGCCCTCTGAAGAGTTCTGGCAATGTTTGTACATGTTTGCCCCATAGCCTTTGCAAAAGCTTTGGAGAGTGCCTAAGAGACTTCACTAATGGATTGATGTTTACAAAAATTCAACACATGATTGATCTTGTTGGAGCTGCCTTTTGTCTAGAAGAGAGCTTGCTGTTCTAAACGGGTCATGTAGTTTTGCAAGCAGAGAGAGTAAAACAGTCTTTCTCTCTAAGAGAGATCACTTGTATCGTGTTACAGCCAACAGACAGCAGCTGGGACTGGAACAAGACAAGCTGGCAAGCTTATGGAAAGCCCTGTTGTAAGACAGCCTGGTCAAGGCCCTTGTGGTTCATGCAAGAAGAGAGGACTGGCTGCCTAATGTTTTACTTGGAATAAGAAAAACAAAAAGGAACTCTGTGGTGACCTGAAAGAAAGAGGTTATCATCTGGAGAACCCTGAAGGGGCAAGTTTCATCAGCAAGACACTGAGGTGACTGATGGAAGTACATCAGTTGTGGATGTCCTGGATCAACAAGTCTCTCTTTCTGAAAACTGACAAGAACCTTCCTGAGTGGTAACCATTTTCCTTTCAAGTACCAAAACCTGGTGAACTTTATAAATGTTAAATTCTCTGCACAGTATAAGAATTGCCTGCAACCAGTGAACTTTGAGGAATGAGAAATGAGATTTGGACTGTAAATCAAAGAACTTTTCTGAACTTACACACACATTACATACATGGGCACTTAGAATTACAAGGGGGTTAAGTTAGGTTAGTTAAGTTAAAGTTTGATTCTATTTTCATTTTTAAAGATAATTAAAAGCAATTTTTGTTTAGGTAACCATTTGTCTTGGTGAATATCTATTGCTGTTGGCGTTTGGGGTCCTCTGGGTTCAAAACAGTGAGAATGCCAGCCAACCCAAGGTTGGCGGTCCAATGATGTGGGCCCCTGACGTCAACGCCAGGGGCCCATATAAGCAGAGAGCTGTCAGTGCAGTAAAACAGTCTTTGATTTTGATTTCTCATGTGTGTGTCTTCCTTCCACACTCATCGTAGCGTGTACACCACACATGTCAAACTCTGGCCCGCGGGCCAAATTATATTTCGCCCGCAAGATCATTTCAAAAATGTATTAGAGGTGGCCCGCCCTGCAGCGAGAGCCGATGCTGTTTTTTGGTAATTTCACCCCCACCATCCTCCCCCTTCATTGCACATCCTTCCCCACCCCCTAACTATCCCCTCCCCCCTAAAACCACCCCCCTTAAAAGATGGCCAGAATATTCTCAAAAAGGAACCCAGAATGGTAAAGTTCCACAAACCTTCTGCGGGGAATCCTAACAACACCCGGGCATCAGATCCACGGGACGCGGAGGGAACAAGAGTGTTGCAGGTTGACCGTGCAAACTTTGAGAACGGGGAAATCAAAATTGTAACACGAGAAGTCTGTCGATGTCATCAGGCGGCAAGCCAGTTGGAAGGCTCCCCGCACAACCAGTCACTTTTCCCATCTGTCGAGCGGTGCGGCGGATTGGCGAGCGCCTGTGATTTCCTACGGACATGGCAGGCTGCGCACGGCCCCCGCTGTTCCACAAAGGCTGATCGGCAGCGCGCTGGGCCTGAGTGGGTAGGTAAGCAGGGGTGGGCAGAGGGTGTAGGTGAGGAGTAATGGGCAGGGGAAGTTATGGTGGTGCGAGGGGCAGTTAGAGGGAGGGATGAGTAGAAGGAGGGGTGGATAGGGAAGAGGTAAAAGGGAGGGGCAGGACGAGTAGGGAAGGGGTGATTAGAGGGTGAGAGACGGGTAGAGGGAGGAACAGTTTGAGGGGAGAGGCAGTAGAGGGGCATGTATAGGATGGGGTGGGTAGAGGCAGAGCGAGTGGAGTGAGGGGTGAGTAGAGGCTGGGTAAAGGACTGGTCAGATAGAGGGATGGTGGGTTGAGGGTGAATAGAGGCCTAGAGCCTGAGGAGTGAGCAGGAAATGCTGAGTCCTGATGCAGGCCAAAATGGACACAGCCTGTGAATGCTGACTACATCTCCACAGGGACCAAATATGTTTCCCTCAGGTCAAGCAAAGGGTGAACTTGAGCTACCTACTCCTGACTTGTAACATTATCCTCCTAAAGTTATATCCTAAAGTTTAACATTACATATGTTGAAAGAAGAGAAAACATGCAGATGTTGTTGAAAATTTTCAATAAATATCTAGTTCGGTCCTCGACTTAGTCCAAGTTTTTAATTTTGGCCCTCCGTGAATTTGAGTTTGACACCCCTGGTGTACATTATAGTTTATCCAATATTGTTTCCGCATATTTCCAGTGATAAAATGCATGGATACAATAGGAATATGCCTCCATAAGTGGAAATACAACACCCAGATTTATTGAATGTGACAGCTAATCAGTAATCTGGATCAAGAGAGACAGCTGTACAAACAACGACCTGCCCAATCCCTGGTTCCCTACATTCCCTAAAGTTTACATCAACATAAAAGCTCCTTTGTACATCTTAAAAGATAAAAAAGATAATTATTTAATACAAAAGCCAGGATATAAAGCAGAACTTCCTTGTTCTTAACAGAACAAAAGCAAGTTAATCAGCAAGATTATCTTGAACTGCCAGCATTTTTCGATGGTCAGAAGGTGTAATAAGATATTAATAGATCAGAATGATCAGTGTGTTGAAAATGTGCCTTAACAACATACAAACCTTTCCCTAAACAAAACAAAAGTTCAGATGCTGAAAACCCCCTGGAAATGTTCTGCAGAACAAACACAGATCTATTGTAAGGTAAAACATCATGAGATGGGAATGTGTAGGGAGTTACCCTGTACAGGGCAGTAACAAGAAGGGGAGGTGTCCTTGTACTCCTGTTAGGTAAAACATCATGAGATGGGAATGTACAGGGCTGTAACAAGATGTGAATGCATCCTTGTACTTACAAGATAAGAGAGACATTGATGGATTGAGAGGCAGGAAGCTAGCAGGGAAAGGATAGCAACAGTTTTAGTCATTGGACAAGTAATGATATGATGATGTTCTAAGCACATATCCAAGGGTATAAAAAAATCACCATTTTGCTGATAACGGCAGAATGCATTCTCCGACTAACATGGTTAGTCGCAAGTGTTACAATCCGGTAATAAAGAACAAAGAACCCTGATTTCGACTCAGCCTGGTGTTTGTCTCACTCATTCATGAACAAAGCAGACCTAACACTATAGAAGCAGAAGCGGAGTTGATATTGCAGGTTGAAGACCATTTATCAGATTCTATAAACAGAGAAAACAAGTTTGTTTTAGGTTGTAGTGAAGGTGGTTTAAGGGAATATCACTGATAAAGGGAGACCAAATTAGTTAGTGTGGCATTTAGAAGCTTATACTCTCCTGGTTTTGTTTACATTACATCACCAATTATATGGCGTGATTGCCCAACAATCCAGAAGAGTCTA
The DNA here is from genome assembly GCF_036971445.1 of Narcine bancroftii. Lineage (NCBI taxonomy): Eukaryota > Metazoa > Chordata > Chondrichthyes > Torpediniformes > Narcinidae > Narcine > Narcine bancroftii. The sequence continues at coordinate 35,465,424 of NC_091480.1, read as the reverse complement.
ATGTAGAGGCAAACTGAGCCAAAGCACAGATAAATGACGAGCAGAAATGGCTAGTTCTGAAATAGCTGAAGTTCTGATTTATGTTAATAAGTTTATGATTCCTAAATAGACTTTGACATATTGTTCCTTAACATTGTTTTGGATTTTATTTTAACAGTAAAGAAACCCAGGCAGGAAGATCAGACTGGGAATTAGACAGAGAATTAAAGTGGCAAGTCAGTGAATTCTCAGGGCCAGTTGTGTAGACTGAATGTAGGTGCTTGCTTTGTAACCCACACAATCTATATTTGGTTTCTCCAATATGGAGAACACTACATTGTGAACACTGAAGTAGATCGGAAGAAAGGTAAGTAAATTGCTGCTTCCCCTGGAAAGACCATCAGGATCGTGAAAAGTGGGCAGGGAAGAATGGACAGGTGCTCCACCTCTTGTAAGGTCATGGGAAATTACCGTCAAACATGGAGTTGCTAGTGGTGACAGAGTGTGGATCAGTTGCCAGGACATCGTAGCCAAATTTCCTTGAAAACAATGAGAAAATACTTTAATATTTGTCCAAAAATGAAAATAAATGACCAAACCCATATCATTTCCTGGTTCCTCATGCATATTCAATGTGGACAGTATCTATTCAAATGCCAAACATACAGTAACAGGCACAGGAACATGAACTCTGCAGATACAATTTTCCTGGAACTTTTAGGATATAATGCCTTTCTTGTTTTCCTATGACAATCTAGTTATTATTAGGAATACAATGTGTCGGATTCTGGCTTTACCCTCCCCTCAATTTGGTCTATGTGTCGTCTGAGTCCAGCATGCTCGTTGAATGAAGTGATAGGAGAAGGTATTCGGTTTCACAATCAGTTTACTATATAGCACAAGAATAAAGCTTAACAGAGCTCTGGTTCAGTCGTTAGTTCATAGGTCACCTGCTCGGTGAGCTATTCCCCAAGACTGACTTCTACTGTCCAGTCTCTTCTGTTTATATAGATCATTGACCATGAGTTGGCTTTCTTTGATAAACTCCTTGCATAAAATTTATCTAAAGCAATTTCCTGCTTTGCACTTATCGATGGTGTAGACCTCCTATCTTAATCCCCAAGGCCAGAACATCCTGTTGTTTTGATCAGAAGTCAATTCATACCCCAGATATTTCTAATTATTTCTTTGTTCTCGTCTGGCCATAGTCTTCTGTTCTAATCAACACCTCCCATGTATCCTTATGACTTAATTATTTCTACTAAATTGGTTTATCCATTTTGTTTGTCTCTGACATTCTCAGTCATGGCACTCTTATCACTTATCCTTGCAATCCACTTATCTTCCTGTCACTGGCCTTTCAGAATAAATCACTATCCCTATGGTTCCTCCAACCTCATCCTATCTAACTTCTCCTATCTGCTATCTTTTTTCTCCCATGTGTGCTTTACAATTAGCAGTGTAACCTTGGGGATGAAAGTATTCTCTCTCTTTGTATTTGGAGGCAGCAAATTCTACACATACTATAATCAGCCAACTTTTCTACATACTGTGGCTGTTACTTAATTGCATTAATATTTCCCTTGAACAGTATAATTGAAGTAAATAGTAAATTGTTACATAGTAATGGATTAATGAATGCATAATGAATAGAACATAGGCATATTTTCCATGATTACTTAACCCTTTGGTTCCAACAAGTGGAACAGCTAGAATATCAGTAGCTTTCCATTTCTCTGCTATTCAGTATTAAATCTCCTTTCTTCCAGCTCCCTTCTGCTCCTCTCTCTCTCTCTCTCTACCTGTGTTCCTACGCCTGCCTCTTCTCTCCTACCCACACCTTTATGTTCATTCATGTGCCTGCCTATTTTCTGCTCATACCTTTGACGAAGGGCTCAATCCCAGAATGCTGGTTACACCTCATTCCTTTCTATTGACACTGTGGGGCCTGCTAATCCAATGTGCATAGCACCATAAGATCAGCAGTGCCTCCATTGAGAAAAGCCTGCTAACTGTCTCATGACGATGCTATACATGATCCCACCTCTGCCAATGCACATCCACTCCTGCTGTTGCATGTTGGCCTGACTGCTGTGTTATTGATACCATGTCTGAAATGTAGCCCTGGCCAAGAACAGCCCAAATTTCCATCTACGGACATCTGATCTAGATCCCAATGCCTTTTGGCCGATTACATTGGTGTCACAAGCAGTGTCCCTCGCAAAAGTGCTCAGGATTTGGAAGATTAGCATTGAGGCAATGATAAACATGGGGTGTGGTCATTTCTGTGGAATACTTTGATCACTAAATTTGATTTGGAATGTTTTTTTCTCTGTCGGCTGTTATCTTTGCACATGCCTCAGCATTAGAGAGGAAGCGTAGAACAGACAGTGAATGGGAATCACCATTGCCTTAACAGGTAATGCAATTGAATGCGTTGTTCCCTGAGAATGCAACAAAAAAAACCTGACTACTCTTTCCTTCATCCCCCCCCCCCCCCACCTCTTTGTTTGCTTGTTATATTGCTAGGGACAAGGGTTGTGTCCTTATCGTAATGAGGTTCTGCAGGAGAGAACCGTGATTCTTAATCCAGCTCTAGGGTTTGCATTAGAGACCAGAGGAATATGACTCAACACCAGCTCTACAAAGTACTGTAAGGCTTGTCCAGAATAGCCCAAAAAGTGGAAGCATTTCCTCAGCATCTTAATAGTCACTTCTTTCAAATTTTGTGTGACATCATGGCACTCATTATTAGCAGAGTTTTGTATGGGCAAGGATTGTAGACCTGGGTGTTTAGCCAATAGCCTTTGTCATTCAGTAACCCCCCCCCCCCTTCAGCTTGTCATGATAACTCTAATGCAGATGGCACAGTGTACTAGTGCAGAATGAAGGCAGCACAGCCTCTGTCGACAATGCTAGGCACCCACCTGTACGATCTACTGTCTAAGGTGCTGGATGTCAAGGGGGTGGAATCTCTAATGGGGCACTTCATAAAGTCAAGTGATATTCTCAAAGCAACATGCAGGAGTACTGAACACTGAAAGTGAACTACGGCCCAAACAAAATCAGATGGTAGCTCCACCTTCTGGTCGCTGCGAAAAGGTGTGCTTGATTGTTTGAATAAATGGTCTCATTAGCCCTGATTATATAATGATGGATGACAAACACTGATAGGCTGCAAATATATTCAACCACAGTAACAAGAAGACAACGCAAAAGTCAGTAACCAATGTGGAAACCAGGCACTGAGAATGTACTTTGGTGCTGAACATTTTTACTGATTTTTTGCACAAAGATTGAGGTTTCCATTACCTGGGTCGCAGGTCCACAATTGCTGCTTTGGGCAAGTATCCGAGGGGGCTCGTAATTCAGGGGCATCATTTCTGCTTCTGGCCCTTGCAGCGTTGCAGTGGCCCATGATGCCTCGTGGGTTACCGTACATCAGGAAACCATCGGTCTCCATGTGGACTGGAGAAGTGGCGGCTTGTCCGGCAGTGCAGAGTCGTCATCAGCCCTACTGTTCAAACTATGCGACGGCAGTCCACTACAGTCTTCATGTTGGTAATGCGTCCTTTGATAACTTATGACAAGCTACTGTTCATCAGAGAAAGAAACATAAGGAACTGTTCATGGGGTTGGATGACGAAGAGGATGAGGCATGTGAACCATGAGCACCAGCATAGACCTGTTAAGCTAAACTTGTGCATTGTAAATATTTTGCAATATTATGTAATGGAGAAAAGTTAACCAAAACTTCCATCCGCTCTTTGCAACTGAAGTCATTGCATTTCCCTCAGACCTCTCTCTCAATGCTCTATTTCTCACACATAACCCGTGACAGAAGCCCATTGATGCATTTGAGGAGTTGCAGCCAAACCAGTTCCTGTCCTATCCCAATGTTAACTCAGTGAGTTTCCAGCAGGCAGAACTGAATTTGTGGCTTTATTTTCCCCTTTACGACTGAAGTAGCTCAGTGACCAATTGTCACTGCAAGAGCCACCTCTGATGAGATCAGCTAATTGGACAGAAACTGGGATCTCGCCTGGCTCCAAACAGCACTGTGGAGTGTTTGTAACTACTTTATCTTCCAGCAATATTAGTTGTTACTCTTCATTGGCGCTCATATATTAAGATGGAAAGCTATATAATGTGCCAAGGAAATTGAAAACTTGCAATTTTGGACGAAGTTAATCATAATAGCACTTCATGCCCTCAGAAGTAATGTTAAACAACTGTATTTGTAACTAATTTCTTTTAGGCTGCCCCTCAGGACTGAGAATGACGTGCCTCCACTCCATTTCCCTAGCTGCAAATGTACTTGATCGGTAAGTAATCCATTCTAGTCTCATTGTCTCATTGATTGAGTTATATACTTTTTAAAAGTACAATCACCCATCATATCTGATTCCAATGTTTCCCTTGTAATTCCAAGTTGTGGAATACTCTAAGTCCACCTCTGAGGTATACTTTCATTTTATTCCAGTCTTGCAGCTTATGAATTTTTAATGATTCCTGGGAAATCTGTAATGACATGATACTTTAATGGCAGATTCTGATAAGTGCTAAAGAGTATGTTGCCATGACATGTGTCAGAGGACTTATACGAAGAAGCTTGCAACCCTTATTGTGAATTTAATTTATTCAACTGAAAATATATGGGAATCTTCATTTATAAATTGAAGGTTCAAATATTGCTTTACTTCTCACCTGCCCTGAACAGTGAATGAGGGATGTAGTTTTAATGGAATATTTATACGACTTCAAAGTGGAGGCTTTGTCATTTCCATTAACATTGACATTAAATAATACGAATACTGTCCCCTGGGCGCAGAATGCCTTTTTTTTTTAAATTTAAATTTAGACGCACAGCACGGTAACAGGCCATTTTGGCTTACACCCAATTAACTTACACCCAATTCACCTACCACCCTGGCACTTTTCAAACAGTGGGAGGAAACCGGATCCCCCGGGGAAAACCCACGCTGATGCAGGGAGAACGTACCAACAGACAGCGTGGGATTCGAACCCCAGTCCCGATCGCTGGCGCTGTGAAGGCGATGTGCTAACTGACTCACCTGCTATGACAGTCCCACCCCAAAGTTCAAATTTCAACTTTTAAACTGCTGAAGAACATTTTTATTTAAACTTGGCCAAATTGCTCTTGGTTTCACAGACGAGAACCAGGAATTATTTTTTGAAGTAGGAGAGCAAGGAATTAATTAACCACAATTATAAGGAGTTACTGGGTTTGCCACTCCTTTCCTTTCTCAAAGGTAAGCAACCAGCTCTGAAGAGCACTGATGGATGGTTCGATTATCTGGACTGACAAATGGGCATTACAATGTAATTTAAGGGATGACATTTTTAAATAGCAGATGTATATTATCAGGAATTCGATTGCTATGAATATATATTTCAATAAACTGATTTTTTGACATTTTCATTTCAAGAGAATCCACCTAAAGGGATTCACGAGAAAATTACCAGGACTGGAGGGGTTAAATTATAAGGAGATGCTCAACAGGCTGGGACTTTTCTTCCTGGAACCTTAAGAGGTTTATAAAATTACGAAGAGCAGAGAAAAGGTAAATAGTCATTTTCCCTGAGTAGGGGAACCTAAAACCAGAGTACATTGATTTAGGTTGAAAAGGTTTAAAATGTAATTGAGGGGAATTTTCTTAACCCAGAAGGCAGAGTGGGCCAAGGCAGATGAGCAGGAACTGGAAGGGAAGTGAGTGAGGGCTAAGTTGATGGTGGTGGAGGGGAAGCCACATTTGTGGATGAAGGCAGACCTTTCAGAAAATCTGAACAGAGAGAAAATAATAGAATTCTCGTAGGGGAATATGGAATGTGGTGCCAGACGAAGTGGTAGACGTGGCGACATTTGTGTTGTTTAAAATGCATTTGGACAGGTATTAGGAGGATCTAGGCTGAACGGAACTAGCTAGGTTGGCATGGAAGAGTTGTCCTGAAAGGACGGTTTCCGTCCTGTCGAAATCAACCAATTTTCTGTCACTGAGTCATGCCCCTGACTCACCTGCTATGATGGTCAGCACTGCTAGAATGCTTCTTCTGGGAAGTTTTGATTTGATGTTCACCATTTTGTCAGCCACAAACAAAAAAAGATTGAGCAAGGGACAAGAAATGATTGAGGATTTGAGCATTTGGATAACTTGGAGTGATCCACACCGATATTAAACATCAAAGCTCCCACAGAACCACTTGCAGATGGATGTGCAAATGTGCATAAAATATCACTCTTCCCTCAGTCTAGACCACATAAAATCCTTTGACTGGTCTTTAATCTTTTTCCCATCATTAGAGCCCTGTACTGTTAACATTGATTTTGTTATTGCTGTAAAAGACCGTGACTCCCCGACCCCTTCTCCCACTTTAACCTTTCTTCCTCTTCTTGGACACCCCATCCTGACCAGCTGCCCACTCTGGATTTTTTTTATTTCCAATTGCAGTTGAGACATCAACCATCTCAACTTCACCACCCCGCTCTCATATTCTAATCTTACTTCCTCCGAACGCTCTGCCCTCCACTATCTCCACAACAATCCCAACCTCATCATCAAATTCTCAGGAATGCTGATGTTGTTGTGGTCTGACACACTGACCTCTACCTTGCTGAGGCCCAATGAGCTCTCAGACACCACCTCCTACTTACCCCTTCCACAGGACCCCACCACTACTCATCAAACCACAACCTCCAGCACCATTTCCAACCTCATCACCTCGTCACCTCTCTCCAAAAGCCTCTAACCTCTGTGCCTCAACCCCACACTGCCTGCTTCTACCTTTACCCAAGATACATAAACTCAACCATCAGGGTAGATCCATTGTTTCCACTTGCTCTACTGAACTAGATACATTTTACCTTGACTCTACCTTTTCTCCCTACCTCCATCCATGACATCTCACATGCCCTCCAATTCTTCAATGACATCAGATTCCCCAAACTGGACTCATCTTCATAATGGATGCCCAATCCCTTAATACCTCCATCTCACATACAGGAGGTCTTAAAGCACTCCTTCTTTCAGAACCAGAGATCTGCCCAATCATCCTCTACCACCACCCATCTTCACCTGGCAGAACCTGTCCTCACTCTGAACAATTTCTCCTTTAACTCATCCCACTTCATCTAAATCAAACAAGTAGCCATGGGTTCCCGTATGTGTCACAGCTACGTCTGCCTGTTTGTGGGTTTTGTGGAGCAATCCATGCTGCAAGCCCACAGGCAAACCCCCTTGACTCTTCCTCTGATATATTAAGGACTACATCAGGGCTGCCTTATGCACCGACAATGAGCTCATCAACTTCATTCAATTCACAGCCAACTTCCACCCCGATCTCAAACTCACCTGGTCCAACAACAATATTCTCCCCTTCCTGGGGAAGAGTGTCTCCATTTCAAGAGACAAGCTTTCCACCAACATATATTTGAACCCACCGACTTTCAAAACTACCTCAACTATACTTCCTCACACCTTGTCCCTTGCAAGAATTCTATTGTTTTCTCTCTATTCTGATCTGCTGAATTGTCTGCCTTCTTCCACAAATGTGGCTTCCCCTCCACTACCATCAACTCAGCCCTCACTCACATCTCTTCCAGTTCCTGCTCATCTACCCTGGCCCACTCTACCCTCAGATATTACAAACTCAGGATTCCCTTGACCTCATGTACCACCCCACCAGGCCTTGCATCCAACACATTATCCTCCAGAATTTCTGGCACTTACAACAGGATCCCACTAACAGACACATCTTCCCCTCTCTACCTTCTGTAAGGACCACTTCCTCCATGACTCCCTTGTGCACTCATCCCTCTCCACTAATTTCGCCCCCCCCCAGCATCTACCCCTGTGGCCACAGGAGGTGCCACAGAGGCCTTTTATGTGAAGCAACTTTTCACTTGTTTATCCACAGAACTGATTTACTGAATTGCTCTTTGTGGCCATCTCTACATCAGAGAGACTGGGTACAGACTGGGAGATCATTTCAATGAGGACCTGCACTCTGCCGCACCAGTGACAGAAACCTCCCAATAGCCAACTATTTCAGTTCTGTGTCACACTCCCATTCTTACATTCTTCCATGGCCGATGTACTATCCCACCAAGACCACCCACAAATTGGAGGAAAAATACCTGATTTTCCATTTGGGAACTCTCTAGCCAGTTGGCATTAACATCAACTTTTCCAATTTCTGCTGACCTGCTCTTCTTTCCCATTCTCTTTCCATCACCCTGTCAGCTCTCCACCCCTCCCTCTCTATTCACTGAACCATTCCTCCTCCCCTTGTACATTGCTGTGCCCTCCCTCCCTTCTCCACCTATCATTTCCTGCCTTACCCTTGTATTCTGACACCTCCTGACATTTTTATTTAACTTGATGAAGGGCTCAAGCCCGAAACATCAGTTATGTATTTTTTTTTTATCTTTGGTATATAAAGGACACTTTTGCAAAGATCCTTGATCTTCAACTTGGTATTGATAACTGGAAACCTGAGTAGGCAGGTGCACTTTGGTTTTACATATCTGAGATGGCTACCAAAGTCACCAAAGAAACTATAAACTTTTTTGCTGGGATGTGCCTTTCTTGGTTTTTTGTCAGTTATGAATGGCAGCGAGACTGTCCCCACCTAGGTTATTGTGTGATGGAGTCCAGACAGAGTCACTGTTGAGATCTTAAAGGAGTTCCTTCTAGCAGATTGTAATTATATATTATTTAATATAAAAACCACTTAACAAACACATCACAATATTTCAAATATATGTGGTATTTTATAAAAATTAAAGAAAAAGTAAATACTAAAGAAAGAAAAACCTATAAATCTCCCAATCCCCTACAAACTAAAAAAAAGGAAAAAATCTTTAAACATACATATATACAGACACCCCCGACACAGACACCCCCGACACAGACACCCCCGACACAGACACCCCCGACACAGACACCCCCGACACAGACACCCCCGACACAGACACCCCCGACACAGACACCCCCGACACAGACACCCCCGACACAGACACCCCCGACACAGACACCCCCGACACAGACACCCCCGACACAGACACCCCCGACACAGACACCCCCGACACAGACACCCCCGACACAGACACCCCCGACACAGACACCCCCGACACAGACACCCCCGACACAGACACCCCCGACACAGACACCCCCGACACAGACACCCCCGACACAGACACCCCCGACACAGACACCCCCGACACAGACACCCCCGACACAGACACCCCCGACACAGACACCCCCGACACAGACACCCCCGACACAGACACCCCCGACACAGACACCCCCGACACAGACACCCCCGACACAGACACCCCCGACACAGACACCCCCGACACAGACACCCCCGACACAGACACCCCCGACACAGACACCCCCGACACAGACACCCCCGACACAGACACCCCCGACACAGACACCCCCGACACAGACACCCCCGACACAGACACCCCCGACACAGACACCCCCGACACAGACACCCCCGACACAGACACCCCCGACACAGACACCCCCGACACAGACACCCCCGACACAGACACCCCCGACACAGACACCCCCGACACAGACACCCCCGACACAGACACCCCCGACACAGACACCCCCGACACAGACACCCCCGACACAGACACCCCCGACACAGACACCCCCGACACAGACACCCCCGACACAGACACCCCCGACACAGACACCCCCGACACAGACACCCCCGACACAGACACCCCCGACACAGACACCCCCGACACAGACACCCCCGACACAGACACCCCCGACACAGACACCCCCGACACAGACACCCCCGACACAGACACCCCCGACACAGACACCCCCGACACAGACACCCCCGACACAGACACCCCCGACACAGACACCCCCGACACAGACACCCCCGACACAGACACCCCCGACACAGACACCCCCGACACAGACACCCCCGACACAGACACCCCCGACACAGACACCCCCGACACAGACACCCCCGACACAGACACCCCCGACACAGACACCCCCGACACAGACACCCCCGACACAGACACCCCCGACACAGACACCCCCGACACAGACACCCCCGACACAGACACCCCCGACACAGACACCCCCGACACAGACACCCCCGACACAGACACCCCCGACACAGACACCCCCGACACAGACACCCCCGACACAGACACCCCCGACACAGACACCCCCGACACAGACACCCCCGACACAGACACCCCCGACACAGACACCCCCGACACAGACACCCCCGACACAGACACCCCCGACACAGACACCCCCGACACAGACACCCCCGACACAGACACCCGCCCCCCCACCCCCCCACTCACCCACTCACACACACTCACACAGATACATATCTTCTTTCTTCTTCTTCTTTGGCTTGGCTTCGTGGACGAAGATTTATGGAGGAGTATGTCCACGTCTGCTGCAGGCTCGTTGGTGACTGACAAGTCTGATGCAGGACAGGCAGGCACGGTTGCAACGGTTGCAAGGGAAAATTGGTTGGTTGGGGTTGGGTGTTGGGTTTTTCCTCCTTTGTCTTTTGTCAGTGAGGTGGGCTCTGAGGTCTTCTTCAAAGGAGGTTGCTGCCTGCCGAACTGTGAGGCGCCAAGGTGCATGGTTGGAGACGATATCAGCCCACTGGTGGTCGTCAATGTGGCAGGCACCAAGAGATTTCTTTAAGCAGTCCTTGTACCTCTTTGGTGCACCTCTGTCTCGGTGGCCAGTGGAGAGCTCGCCATATAACACGATCTTGGGAAGGTGATGGTCCTCCATTCTGGAGACGTGATCCACCCAGCGCATTTGGGTCTTCAGCAGCATGGATTCGATGCTTGCGGACTCTGCCAGCTCGAGTACTTCGATATTGGTGATGAAGTCATTCCAATGAATGTTGAGGATGGAGCGGAGACAGCGCTGATGGAAGCATTCTAGGAGCTGTAGGTGATGCCGTTAGAGGACCCATGATTCGGAGCCAAACAGGAGCGTGGGTATGAAAACGGCTCTGTACACATTGATCTTTGTGTGTTTCTTCAGGTGGTTGTTTTTCCAGACTCTTTTGTGTAGTCTTCCAAAGGCACTATTTGCCTTGGCGCGTCTGTGGTCTATCTCTTTGTCGATCCTTGCATCAGATGAAATGGTACAGCCGAGGTAGGTAAACTGGTTGACCTTTTTGAGTTCTGTGTGCCCAATGGAGATGTTGGGGGGCTGGTGGTCATGGTGGGGAGCTGGGTGATGGAGGACCTTAAGGCTGACTTCCAGGCCTGGAATATACACACACACATATATGTATGTATTCATAGATGCCTATAAGAGAAAGGGAATGCTCGGGATTCATTTAAATTTTAATACAAACAGTTTATAAATACTGGCTCCATATTTCAAACATATAAATATAAATATGTTTGATATTTATCTCAAATTATAACTAATTTTCTCAAGTGGAATACAACTCTGAAATTTTATGTGCCATCTGTCCATTCTCAGATCAGTATCTGACTTCCAATCTATAGCAATACATTTCTAGCTATTCCCAAGGTAATTTGAACAACATTTACTTGATACATATTCAGTTTTAAATTCTGTTTAATCCCTCTAACATCTAGCAGTAAAAATAACATTGGATCCTGAGGGAATCTAACTGCAGTTATTCATTTTAATAAATGACCCAAACCAAGACAAAAAAGGTTTATTTGTGGAACACTGACAAGTCGAATGCAAAAAAAGTATCAACTTCTTGTTCACGGCTAAAACATAAATCTGAATAAATTCATATTATGCAACTTGTGGTGTTAAACATAGCTGATGAATAAAATTATATTGAGCTAACCGATAGTTCACATTTATTGTACTTTTCATACTCCCTCTACATGTCTGAATCCATCTACATTCATCTATTTGCTTATTTAAATCTACCTCCTAGTTATATCTTGATTTATGAACTCCTTTTTGAGGCTTCTTTTGTAATAATTTATACATCTCTGAAGTGAATTTCTTTACATCCCTAGTACTTAATAATAATTCTACCTCTGTCTCTGCTGGGAATACAAACTCTTGACCAAAAACTTCACAAAAAAATCTCTTAATTTGAGAATAACAAATTTTTGTATTTTCCAATAGCTAAAACTTTTCCTTCATTCTACTAAAAGTAATAAATTTCTCAGCTTCCTTCCAAAAGGTTACATTGAGCTCCTTCTTCTGTTTAGCTGTTAGGGTTTGGCGTCACTTTTTACAGCATTAAGCAACCCACACATTATGAGGAGAGGAAAGCTTTGAGCCTCATTTCCTCTCTTTGTTAAGTGTTCCTTAGGACATGGGTTGTCCTCTGAACCTGAGTCTTTTACCAGCTGTAGAGAAGTTTCTTTTCCTTTGAATAAATCAAAGCTTTTAACCCAGGACTTTTTTTTCGCTCAATGGAGGAATCGCTCAATGGAGGAATCGCTCAATGGAGGAATCGCTCAATGGAGGAATCGCTCAATGGAGGAATCGCTCAATGGAGGAATCGCTCAATGGAGGAATCGCTCAATGGAGGAATCGCTCAATGGAGGAATCGCTCAATGGAGGAATCGCTCAATGGAGGAATCGCTCAATGGAGGAATCGCTCAATGGAGGAATCGCTCAATGGAGGAATCGCTCAATGGAGGAATCGCTCAATGGAGGAATCGCTCAATGGAGGAATCGCTCAATGGAGGAATCGCTCAATGGAGGAATCGCTCAATGGAGGAATCGCTCAATGGAGGAATCGCTCAATGGAGGAATCGCTCAATGGAGGAATCGCTCAATGGAGGAATCGCTCAATGGAGGAATCGCTCAATGGAGGAATCGCTCAATGGAGGAATCGCTCAATGGAGGAATCGCTCAATGGAGGAATCGCTCAATGGAGGAATCGCTCAATGGAGGAATCGCTCAATGGAGGAATCGCACAATGGAGGAATCGCACAATGGAGGAATCGCACAATGGAGGAATCGCACAATGGAGGAATCGCACAATGGAGGAATCGCACAATGGAGGAATCGCACAATGGAGGAATCGCACAATGGAGGAATCGCACAATGGAGGAATCGCACAATGGAGGAATCGCACAATGGAGGAATCGCACAATGGAGGAATCGCACAATGGAGGAATCGCACAATGGAGGAATCGCACAATGGAGGAATCGCACAATGGAGGAATCGCACAATGGAGGAATCGCACAATGGAGGAATCGCACAATGGAGGAATCGCACAATGGAGGAATCGCACAATGGAGGAATCGCACAATGGAGGAATCGCACAATGGAGGAATCGCACAATGGAGGAATCGCACAATGGAGGAATCGCACAATGGAGGAATCGCACAATGGAGGAATCGCACAATGGAGGAATCGCACAATGGAGGAATCGCACAATGGAGGAATCGCACAATGGAGGAATCGCACAATGGAGGAATCGCACAATGGAGGAATCGCACAATGGAGGAATCGCACAATGGAGGAATCGCACAATGGAGGAATCGCACAATGGAGGAATCGCACAATGGAGGAATCGCACAATGGAGGAATCGCACAATGGAGGAATCGCACAATGGAGGAATCGCACAATGGAGGAATCGCACAATGGAGGAATCGCACAATGGAGGAATCGCACAATGGAGGAATCGCACAATGGAGGAATCGCACAATGGAGGAATCGCACAATGGAGGAATCGCACAATGGAGGAATCGCACAATGGAGGAATCGCACAATGGAGGAATCGCACAATGGAGGAATCGCACAATGGAGGAATCGCACAATGGAGGAATCGCACAATGGAGGAATCGCACAATGGAGGAATCGCACAATGGAGGAATCGCACAATGGAGGAATCGCACAATGGAGGAATCGCACAATGGAGGAATCGCACAATGGAGGAATCGCACAATGGAGGAATCGCACAATGGAGGAATCGCACAATGGAGGAATCGCACAATGGAGGAATCGCACAATGGAGGAATCGCACAATGGAGGAATCGCACAATGGAGGAATCGCACAATGGAGGAATCGCACAATGGAGGAATCGCACAATGGAGGAATCGCACAATGGAGGAATCGCACAATGGAGGAATCGCACAATGGAGGAATCGCACAATGGAGGAATCGCACAATGGAGGAATCGCACAATGGAGGAATCGCACAATGGAGGAATCGCACAATGGAGGAATCGCACAATGGAGGAATCGCACAATGGAGGAATCGCACAATGGAGGAATCGCACAATGGAGGAATCGCACAATGGAGGAATCGCACAATGGAGGAATCGCACAATGGAGGAATCGCACAATGGAGGAATCGCACAATGGAGGAATCGCACAATGGAGGAATCGCACAATGGAGGAATCGCACAATGGAGGAATCGCACAATGGAGGAATCGCACAATGGAGGAATCGCACAATGGAGGAATCGCACAATGGAGGAATCGCACAATGGAGGAATCGCACAATGGAGGAATCGCACAATGGAGGAATCGCACAATGGAGGAATCGCACAATGGAGGAATCGCACAATGGAGGAATCGCACAATGGAGGAATCGCACAATGGAGGAATCGCACAATGGAGGAATCGCACAATGGAGGAATCGCACAATGGAGGAATCGCACAATGGAGGAATCGCACAATGGAGGAATCGCACAATGGAGGAATCGCACAATGGAGGAATCGCACAATGGAGGAATCGCACAATGGAGGAATCGCACAATGGAGGAATCGCACAATGGAGGAATCGCACAATGGAGGAATCGCACAATGGAGGAATCGCACAATGGAGGAATCGCACAATGGAGGAATCGCACAATGGAGGAATCGCACAATGGAGGAATCGCACAATGGAGGAATCGCACAATGGAGGAATCGCACAATGGAGGAATCGCACAATGGAGGAATCGCACAATGGAGGAATCGCACAATGGAGGAATCGCACAATGGAGGAATCGCACAATGGAGGAATCGCACAATGGAGGAATCGCACAATGGAGGAATCGCACAATGGAGGAATCGCACAATGGAGGAATCGCACAATGGAGGAATCGCACAATGGAGGAATCGCTCAATGGAGGAATCGCTCAATGGAGGAATCGCTCAATGGAGGAATCGCTCAATGGAGGAATCTCTCAATGGAGGAATCTCTCAATATCCTTGTCTATTTCATCAAACTTGACCTGGTTCTTCTTAGTAAAAAAAGTCGAGTCTCTTCATAGGTACCAATTACTTTAGGGTCACTCATAGATTCAAACACTCCACAAGTCCTTGTAAAGTGGTAATTAACCGACTACTATGAAGAGTTGTCATTATGGGATGTCAGCTGTCAATCTAGCAGATATTGGTTCCTGACACAGGACTGGTGATGAGCATATCTGGGCACCTGGCCTTTGATTGCTGCTTAACTGCTAAACATAAATGTTATTTTCTGGATTGTTTTGAGCTAGATTTTAACAGAATCATATCATACAAAGGTCCTGGACAAAAACAAATCTTTTGCAAAAGGCCAAAGTTACTAATGTAAAGGTGGCTGGAAATGAACCTTATCAACTCCTTTTGCATTGCCTCTGAACTGGTTATTCATGCTTTATCGAACAACATACCTGGCAGCAACTTTGAAGCAACTATCATCAAACCCCAGCTCCAATCACAACAAAGACATTAAAAGCCAATTAAAATTTTGTGGTCAAATTTAAGGCAAGAATGAACAGATCCTTCTACAATTGATGCATAGGACCTTTAGTATTGATCTGAATCATCTGTCACTTGTTCAAAAGCCTGACTACTTATAAAACCACATTCCCTCACTCTTATATTGGACCCCCATCCTACGTTTGAACGTTTCTAAATTAAGACAAGTGGAAGACACATAACTTTAACATGGCCACCTGTGAAACATCTCAGCCAATTTTGTTTCCACAAGGAAATAAGATTACAGGAAGTACAATTGTTTTGATCTTTTCTGCATTATATTATTTAATACTTTGATGTAATAGTTAATTTGTCATAAGTAAACAGCCAAGGTACTAAACAACTTTTAGAAGCTGGGGCATCACGATTGGTGCAGTGGTTGGCACAACACTATTACAGCACCAACGATCAGGTCCAAGTTTCAAATCCCATGCAATCTGTAAGGAGTTAGTACGTTCTACCTGTGCCTGCCTAGGTTTATCCCGGGGGCTACAGTTTTTTTTTTAACCACCCTTCAAAATGCACTGGGGGTTAGAACCATAGAACACTACAGAACAGAGAACAGGCCATTCAGCCCTTCTAGCCTGTGTTGAGCATTATTCTGCTTGTCCCATTGGCTTGCTCCCATTCCATAACTTTCCAGCCCTCTTCAGTCCAAATTTATTCTTAAAACAAGATCAAGCCCGCATTCACCACATCAGATAGCAGCTCATTTCACACTCCCACCATTCCCTGAGTGAAGAACATTCCCCTAATGTTCCCTCTAAATCTTTCCTCTTTCAGCTTAAAACTATGACCTCTTGTATCTATCACCCCCCACACAAAAAATCCTACTCGCACCCTCTCTGTCTATGCCTCTCAAGCTTGTAAACCTCTATCAAATCTCCCCTCATTCTTTTTCGCACCAAGGAATAAAGTCGTAACTTGTTTAATCTTTCCCTGTAGCTCAAATCCTGAAGACCTGGCAACATCCTAGTAAATCTTCTCTGCTTTCTTTCAACCTTATTGATATCCTTCCTGTAGTTTGGTGAACAGAACTGCACACAATGCTCCAAATTTGGCCTCGCCAATATCTTAAAAACTTCAACAGAACATCCCAACTCCTCCTCTCAATACTTTGATTTATAAAGGCTAAGATGCCAAAAGCTTTCTTTTCAACCCTGTCCACCTGCAGCACTTTATGCTTGTCTGCATTAAACTCCATCTGCTATTTTTTGGCCCATTCTCCCAGTTGGCCCAGATTCCTCCTTTTCAGACTAAGGCTATAAAGAATTACATTTCAAATGAAAAATCCAGGGTGTGGCAGTGATTGAAATTGTTTGCATCAGCTCTATCTCAGCAGATGATTCTTTGTTATTGCAATGATTGTAAAGGTGAAAAATAAATCCATATATTTCCACAAGGAGAAAAGAGGTTCTGATGGAGCTTTGTCAATGTAAGAAATAGAAGACGATCATGACCAACAACTGTACATGAACAGCAGGCTTCTCCATTTGAAGCCTGATGGTGGTGTGCGCCCTTCCATACAGTTGTGAATGAGATCGGCACCTTCAGTTGAGGTGTCCTTAAGCTAAGGTGTCCAACCAAAAGCCAGGAAACCAATGTTCTTCATTTTTAATGGAGCAAAAGCAAATCAATAGCGAGATTATCTCAAAGGGACAGCATTTTTCCAATGGTCAGATTGTGTAATCTCTTGCTATATGATAATAACAAATGAGAATGCTCAGTGTGTTGAAAATGTGCTCCAACATCAACAAAATGTTCAGCAGATCAGGCGCCATCTATGGAAACTGAAGTACATTTCAGGTTGAGATCACTTGTCAGATCAGAGAGAGAGAAAAGGTTGTTTTAGATTGTATTGCAGGTGGTGGGCTTGGTGGGGGTGGGTGGGGGAGAAGAAAGAGAAGATAGAAAGGTCAAAGGGAATATCATTGTTAGAGCGAGACCAAATATATTTCAAAGCATTTTACCTTTTTTGTTCAGATCATATGTGGCAGTGGGACTTACCCAAATAAGGCTAATGTAGAAACAAACTAAGCCAAATCACAGAAGGATGAAGAGCAAAAATAATCAGTTCTGATACAGGCAGCCATCATGATCTATGTTAGATCCCTCAATTCCTTTCACATCCAAAAATCTTTGGTCTCCAAAGTACTCAGCTCTACAAACCTCTTGAATGGGAAGTATCAAAGTTTCACCGCCCTCAGGATGAAGAAAATTCTTTTCCTCTCAGGGAAGGGGCATCCAGAACTAGAGGGCACACATTTAGGATGAGAGAGAAAATTACAAGAGATCAGAAGGTTAGGTTTTTGGTAAGCTGGTGGTGGATATTTGAAACAAGCTGCCAGAGTAATATACTATTCTAATATTTAAAAGGCATTTGGACAGATATTTGGCTAAGAAGGTGAAAGGTGGCTCCGGGCCTAATGTGCTCAAATTGGATTAGTGTAGCCATCACAGCTGGTATGGATAATGTGGCGGTAAGGGCCTATTTTGATGCTTGTTGTTCTATGATTCCATGGCTTCTCTAAATAATTTGGCAACGTGAATGAAGGTTTTAAATTTATTTGAGGTGACGAATTTCCAGCTAGATAGTTCAAAGAAACTTCCTCCTCAGAACACATTTTCCCTGAGATTTCTACTTTTTTTTTGTGAAGTTCAAATGAGCCTAGATCGTGGATTAAAATTGAATTCTAAAAATAACTTATTTTATCATCGAGTCGAGTCTGGAGATAACTTTGGATTCCAGAAGAAAAACAAAAAAATTCCTCACCATCCAATCTTACAGCAGTAGTTACAAATTATTGTTAATTAAAAATTGATCTAAAGCATGGCCCATGAGCCCAAATGGGCACCCAATTAACCTACCCCCCCCCCCCACCCTCCCAGTACATTTCGAACGGTGGGAGGAAACTGGAGATTCTAGGTAAAACCCATGCTGACAGAAGGAGAACATACAAACTCCTTACACACAGCATGGGATTTGAATCCCAGTCCTGATTACTGGTTCTGTAAAGACTTTGCGCTATCCATTATGCTAATCAAGCTGCCTCTTCCTTCAGCAATTACTGTGTCTGGTTTTTAAGATAACAATACACAAATTTCTTATACATACTTTGCATTTGCTCAAGGTCATCTGTGATGTTAACATAAGTAAGTTTTCCCAAACACTTGAAATGTATCAACTTAAAAAAAAATCTTGGGAATCTGTAATGGAAGCTAAAATTGCTGGAAATACTCACAGATCATGGAACCCCGACGGAGACAGAAATGGTAGAATGCTTCAGGTCCATGATCTCACCCCAGACTTTGAACTTGTTGAAATTTAATCTCAATTTTGTTTTATTTGAAATCTATTAATATTGGTCAAGTAAAAAAGTGCTTGGATGGGTAGAAATGCTGGCGACTTTCCCAGTCTCGTTGCTCTTGTCGTTAACGTCCCCTTGAACTCCAGAAAGTTGCAAGACACTTGTGTTGTAACTATTTGTCATTATTTGAAATTTTGACCACTTGCTGAAGAGAGTGAATTATGCTTGTTTAAATGTTTTCTGTAATAATAAATCTTGGTTGCTTTAGATGCAAGAGGAGCTTTTTAAATGTTTAACATTCAGTGACAGCTGTACACTGTGTACAGCCAACAATCCAAAGTATTCCAGCTACAGGAAAACGGAAAAAACCTGCCACATTCACAGAATGCATTGGCTTCGACACAGACATGGCTCAGGGCTTGGAGGCTGTTCTTCTCCACAAGCACAAAGTATTGGGGAAAGAGCATGAAATATAACAGTGATTTTCAAACCATACATTGCATGGGACATCAGATAGTTCAACTTGACCTCAAAGCTCGGGGGTGGGGGGGGGGGTTTAGGTTTACAGGATGACGGTCTACTTCTTTAATCTGTCAGCATAAACTCATAAATGAGTTCCTGGGTAACCCACCAGTCGCTTACATAGAATCCTGTCATCGTGACTTAGAAATATTCATGCCTGTATCAAATAATATTGTTTCTTCCACCCTTTGATCACGTTACATCGACGATACAAGTCTGCACTACTAGGCAGAGAAAGAATATTGAGCACACAGAGGTGTGGATTAGCAATTTATATTGTTACTGAAATATTTATGATCACATTGAATGATGCTTTCTCTAGATGTACTGTGCCTTTAGAAGACTACATAAGAGTCTGGAAAAACAACCAACTGAAAAACCTCACAAAGATTAGCGTATACAGAGCCGTTGTCATACGCACACTCCTGTTTGGCTCCGAATCATGGGTCCTCTACCGGCATCACGTACGGCTCCTAGAACGCTTCCACCAGCGTTGTCTCCGCTCCATCCTCAACATTCATTGCAGCGACTTCATCTCCAACATCGTAATACTCGAGATGGCAAAGGCCGACAGCATCGAATCCACGCTGAAGATCCAACTGCGCTGGGTACGTCACATCTCCAGAATGGAGGACCACCGCCTTTCCAAGATCATGTTATATGGCGAGCTCTCCACTAGCCACCGAGACAGAGGTGCACCAAAGAAGAGGTACAAGGACTGCCTAAAGAAATCTCTTGGTGCCTGCCACACTGACCATCGCCAGTGGGCTGATATCACCTCAAACCGTGCATCTTGGTGCCTCACAGTTCAGCAGGCAGCAACCTCCTTTGAAGAAGACCTTAGAGCCCACCTCACTGGAAAAACCTAACACCCAACCCCAACCAACCAATTTTCCCTTGCAACCGTGTCTGCCTGTCCCGCATCGGACTTGTCAGCCACAAATGAGCCTGCAGCTGACGTGGACATTACCCCTCCATAAATCTTCGTCCGCGAAGCAAGCCAAAGAGAAGACTGTGCCTGTCAGGATAACTTCCACAAATGTTATCTAATTTTTTGGAATTTGTCTTTGGCTACATATTTGTTCACGGTAGCAAATGATTCCCATTGGATTGAAAGACCTCAGCACAATAAACTCGGCCTCATGCATTCCATTTACCTGCTAATATCTTGCAGAATGAAGCCCTTAGGTCACACATCAAACTCTGGCCCGCGGGCCAAATTCGGCCCGCGATATAATTATATTTGGCCCGCAAGATCATTTCAAAAATATATTAGAGGTGGCCCGCCCTGCAGCGAGAGCCGATGTTGTTTTTTTGGTAAAGTCACCCCCACCATCCTCCCCCTTTATTGCACATCCTTCCCCATTGTAACACGAGAAATTGTAACACGAGAAGTCTGTCCATGTCATCAGCCGGCAAGCCAGTTGGAAGGCTCCCCGCACAACCAGTCACTTCTCCCACCTGTCGAGTGGTGCGGTGGATGGGCGAGCGCCTGTGATTTCCTGTCGGCGCGACGGGCATGGCAGGCTGCGCATGGCCCCCGCGCTACTGGCACCGGACAGCCCTTCCACAGCGCGAGCGCACTTCTCCCAGCCTTCAGCGCTTGCACCCGCGCGGACCCCAGGGACGGCTGGTTCGGCCCTGCACGTGAAGAGAGAGATGGTGGCTGTCCGCAAAGGCTGATCAGCAGCGCGCTGGGCCTGAGTGGGTGGGTAAGCAGGGGTGGGCAGAGGGTGTAGGTGAGGAGTAATGGGCAGGGGTGGTGAGAGGGGCAGTTAGAGGGAGGGATGAGCAGGAGGGGTGGATAGGGAAGAGGTAAAAGGGGAGGGGCAGGGCGAGTAGGGAAGGGGTGATTAGAGGGTGAGAGACGGGTAGAGGGAGGAACAGGCAGTAGAGGGGCGTGTATAGGATGGGGTGGGTAGAGGCAGAGCGAGTGGAGTGAGGGGTGAGTAGAGGTTGGGTAAAGGACTGGTCAGTTAGAGGGATGGTGGGTCGAGGGTAAATAGAGGCCTAGAGCCTGAGGAGTGAGCAGGAAATGCTGAGACCTGATGCAGGCCAAAATGGACACAGCCTGTGAATGCTGACTACATCTCCACAGGGACCAAATAGGTTTCCCTCAGGTCAAGCAAAGGGTGAACTTGAGCTACCTACTCCTGACCTGTAACATTATCTTCCTAAAGTTATATCCTAAAGTTTAACATTACATATGTTGAAATAAGAGAAAACATGCATATGTTGTTGAAAATTTTCAATAAATATTTAGTTCGGCCCTCGACTTGGTCCAAGTTTTTAATTTTGGCCCTCCGTGAATTTGAGTTTGACACCCCTGCCTTAGGTGGTTCAAGGCATAATTCATTTTGGCTTTCTTGTATAATTTGCCCCATCAGGAATAAAATGACTGGATTAAGTAAATCCTTGCCTTTGGCTTTTTACATATACAACATATTTCAAATTAACTCCAAATTGAGTGAAAATATGAATTAAATGGCAGAGATCAAAGGTGTGCAATGAAGAGAGGGACATGGGTGTTTATTTTCAAAAGTATTTGGAAGTGGAAAGTATGTTGAGAAATTAATTTCTGTTCAACTTTCAGTGGGGAGAGTATGACTCAGATGATCATTGATGTTGCAAGATCAAAATGCACTAAGTTGTAAAGTACACCAAGTTTTAAAAGCTTCTGCAGCAAAACCTGATGGCAGCTGCTGGATTGGTGGGGGCGGGGAGGGGGGGGGTGGGGTGGAGAACTGAGAGAGTTGAGAACTGAAGCTTGGTCTTCATAAAGAACAGTAGTGAGACAAAGTGTTGAATGTAACAGTTGAAATAAGAATTTAAAAAAACCTGGTGGGTTAGAGTACAAGGGGCGGTGAGCAGTTGACAAAATTCAAACCAGGAAACTTAAGAAAACTGAAATTTTCGTCCTAAGTAGCAAAAAATGTAAATGTGGCAATAAATGAAATAGCTCGAGAAATCTTAACATGTAATTGTGTGAAATAACACCCATCAGCCTTGGTCAGAAATGAACTGTCATGTATTTAAAGTCTACTGAATGTAAAGATTAAAAACTATTAACAGTGCAATCTATAATAGGGTGTGCAATAGATTCCGACTGGAAAAGGTTTCAAATGGAATTTTAATAAATCATGTCCAAAAAAAATATGATCTTTGGACATGTACCTAAACAAATACATGCAGAAACTTGAATTCATCTGATAGATTTAATCCCAACATGTGTGAGAGGATGGTTTTTTTTTGGAAATGTCAGGACATGTATTGTAAAATGTTCAGGCACTGAGGAACATGGAATTTAAAAAAAACCCTAATGGTTCAAGTCCCTCATTCTCCCAAAGAGGCAACAGTTAGGTAGGGTGATGAAGGCCGATTTGTAGTAGTCTTTGGATGCAAGCCTTAAGCCGTAGTTGGGATTGTGCCATTCAGATTGCCATGCTAAAGGATAGGATAGCAACATTAAAGATATATAACCAGCATTTAGGGCCTGAGCCATTCATCAAGGTATGAACATAATATAGGAAGGCACCTGAATAAAGTGGTGGTGGTGGGGGGGGGGGGGGGGGGGGGGTGGTAGAAGCACAGAGCCACAAACAAAAATAGGTAGATGAGGGAAGGAGGGCTCTACAGAAAACAGGGTGGGGTGGGGAATGGTTCTGTAAATGGAGAGAAGGGGGTGGAGAGATGGAGGAAAGGAGATAGAGAGATGTTAAAGAGAGGGAGAAGGGAAGTGGTCGAGCAGAAACCAGAGAAGCCAATATTAATGCCATCCAGTTGGAGAGTGTCCAGACAGATTAGGTGTTGCTCCTTCAATATGTGATGGCCTTGGTTTGACAGTGCATGAGGCCACAGAGACACATCAGCGTGGGAGTGGGGTGATGAATTGAAACGGTTGGCCACTGGAAGATCCCAGTCATTGATGTGGCAGAGTGAAGGTACTCATCAAAGTGATCTCCCAGTCTGCGTCCAGTCTCCCTGATGGGAAGGGCACATCGAGAGCACAAGATGCAGTAGACAATTCCTGCAGATTCACAAGTGTTGGTTCACTTTGAAGAACCATTTGGGGCTGCAGATTGTGGTGACAGAGGAGGTGTGGTCATGTGTGGCACCTCCTTCAGAGGGCGATTAATGGGAAGGGATGAATGGCCAAGACTCACAGAGGGAGTGGTCCCTAAGGAAGGCAGAGAGGTGAAGATGTGTTTTGTGGTGGGATCATGTATTTGACAAAAATTGCAGAGTATATGTTGGATGAAGCAGGTGGTGGGGTGATAGGTTAGGACATGGGGAATCCGGTTTTTGTTGCGTCTTGGAGCAGAGGGGGCCAGGACAGATGTGTGGGAAGTGGAGATGCAGGAAAGAGTTGAGTTGATGGCAGTAGAGCAGAAGCCACATATTTTTGAAGTTATTTCAGATAACCTAGACTGGAATACTTCATCTTGGGTGCAGACATGACAGACGGAGGAATTGAGGAAAAAATAGAATTCTTACATGGGACTTGGTGGTCAAGGTGGTTGTGGGAGTGGATAGGTTTGTAAACAAAAATGTCTGTAGAAATTCAAGTAAGGGAAAGTAGTGGAAACAGATACTACTTCTTAAGCAGAAGAACAAGACCCTGATATGAGCAAAAGGGATCAGTGTTTCAGGAAAAAGATCAGCACGTATGTACTGAAGGGCCTGTTTTTGTGCTGCACTTTACGTGTCCCACGCATGTGATCCTTGGCCACAAATTTAAAAGACTAATCAAGAGTTCTTAATCAAGAAAGTGAGCTGGAGAGGAAAATCTCGATTATGCTCCAAAGATACCTATTTAAAATCCTGATGCATTTAGATTGGATCCAAAAGTTCAAAATGACAAGCTCAGGCCCACAACTGTAGAAAAACAAGGAAAATTAAGTGCTGGCAAGTTGTAAGAGACGGCCAAAGGAAAGAGACTTACAAAAATAGACACAAAACAGGAAAGGAATTGCCTCTCTTTTCTGAGAAAAAAAATCCATCGAGTCAGAAGGCACCAGGCACTGATAAAGAATGTCATTTCCTCTTATTTCAATGCACTGCCTCTTTAGGGGCATGTCTGAATATTCTAAAGCTCTTCAGATAAAGGTCATAACCCACTTCTTTATTCTTCCCTGATAATCTTTCCTCACACCTGAATTTTTGAAATAAAAAAATCTGTGGTCTAAAGGAGAATCAGGTGGTGCTTGTCTCGGGACTTTTTTTTTTGCAACTGTTGACAGACGTTTAAATAGTTTCATAAATTGTACATTCTTTTAGCTGGAATAATTTAACTAATATTACCCTGTAGAAGTGAAAACTAACTCAGTGGACTCAAATACATAACATTTTATTTATGAGACTGTAGTTGGAAACTACACATTAGTATCAATAATCATGCCCTTCAACCCATTCTTTGCTGAATCCATTTTTTTTATTGATTGTCGTAAAAACAAATTTAAAAATAGCAATACTGCTAACTCATTTGGTCTTGGTATAGTTACTCAAAACAAATGGCAATTCCCTGCTAATTCATTCAATGCCCCCCAACCACTTATTACGAGCTCCCTTTTTAGTAAAATGGGATTATCACTGTAAGGGATAGTATACAGGAGGGACTGAATGGTCAGCTAACATTTCACACAAGCACAAGTCACAGCCCAGCAACAATTCGATACATTGGAAGAACTGAGGGAAGGCTTGTCACAGACTGTTCCAGAATTCAATACGTTTGCAAAGTCTTTGGGATTTTGCAAAGGGAGAACCTTTCTGAAAGTTGAAACAGCTTTGAAGCAGCCCTTGTGGCCCAGCCACTTCTGTGGAATTCAGAGCAAAGCGAGCTTTGTGAATGACTGGGCATTTTCAGTGAATGGACCTGCACCAGGAGGGTCTTTTTGGGAGGAAAAGTGCTTCAACAGTGGAGGTATCTTGGGGTAGCATGAATAAAAACTCAGAACTGGGTGGAGAACAAACATTTTTATGAGCATATAACTGAGGGTAGGGTCTTACAGTAGTCTTCTGAGGGGCTCAGGGTTTAGGTAGATGTGGGGGGGGGGGGTTGGGAGAGAGAGCCACCCATCAGTATTACACACATGAATCTCAGTTCTCTGCACTTGGAAGGAGCGATTCATTTTGAGTGTGACGAGCAGTGAAGTTACTTGGAGAGACTGGTGCCAGAGTCTTGGAAGCTTTGTGGAGGCCACCCAGTTCAAGTCTCGCCTACAAAAGGACCAGGAGTGTTATGACAACAGCTTGTGTGGATGGACATTTCTTCAAAGGCAACGCAAGAAGAAAACGTGAGTCTGTAGCAACCACGACTCCACTCTTCCCATCAGTTGAACAGTAATTCTGGGCATCAAATTTCAAAGGCCTACGCTTCAACACTGAATTTAAAAGAGTGAATTCTGAAGTAACTTTATAGATTTCAGCCTGGACTGTATGTAATGGTTTTGGTATATTACTTACATGCATAGATGGAGATAGATTTAGTGTTAAGGATAATTTACGAGTAAACCCTATAGTTTAAGAGTAAGAAATAAAATTAATGTTTTCAAATTAAACACTGTGTTTCATTGTCTATTGCTGCTTGTTATGTGCAGTTCGTAACACAATGAAACCCCTGAAAGTTATCAAAGAGAAAGTCTTGCTTTAGAGTACATCTCATATCAATGTCAATTTTCCATTCTTCAGAGGTTTCCAATATCTGAAGTAAAGGGACAGGCACAACATATTACTCAAACAAGTACTTGTAGCCTTTAAAAGGGGAAAATGGCAGAATTAATCAATAATCACAAATAATCAAGATTTTGATTTAGTTTCTGAAACAAGTTTACAACAAAAAGATAAAACTTTTATCATAATTTGATGTTTATACATCAGAGCTACTGCTAGTCATGTAATCTTTTGGACGCGCTGTCCCACTTACCTTTATTCAGTTGGGCATGTCGATCTTCATAAACCAGACGGGTTTATATGGGGTGCTGCCAATATCCATCCTTTGACCAGCATTATCTAAACTGAAATTGATCACAGCATTAATTCTAACCATCACAGCAAAGTTTGGAAAACGTAACTTGCTGTGCATATATCAAAGGTTGCAATTTTTTTTTTGTAAGAGGGTTCTTACATAATTGTTTCAGAAAGTTTAGGGTTATATCAGATTATTTCTTTGTAAATTATAATTTGGTTTAGAACAGACATTCTAGTTATTCTTTTAAAATCACAGTATCCAAGCTGGATGCAGCTGACAAATTGATACAGCCATTTTACATAACCAAGCCTGAGATGTTTTATTGCACAAGTTACAAGTAAAACAAAGAAATTACAAATGTTCTACACTTAACGGCATATTTCACTCTTTATCCACTTTTACAGAAATACAAAATTCAAATAAAAACAGCAATGTTGCTTTCTTTTTGAGTAAAAACCAAAGAAACTAATCACTAGACTCCTCCCACCCCAAAAGGTTTGCTTCCTGAAAAAAAATTGGGGATTATGATAGATAACCTCAAGCTGAACACAATTTCAGATTTGCTGTATCACACAGGAAATTGGTGAAACATTAAATTAACTTTTATTGAATATAAAATGTTTAATCGCATCATGTACCTCTGAGCCAAATTCTCAGGTTGCTGTACAACAAATGTGAAGAGCCCAGAGCTTCACGTGGTCACCAATTTTACAACAGAAGTAGAGCTCATAGGCTTCCTTAATAATTGCAGTCATGCTGCGTCTTTGAACCTTAAGCGTAGACTCACCACAAATGTAACAGTGTATCACAGCTGTTGCGATACTGACAAGACATTTCTGCTTACTGAATCTTCCTGAAGACAATAAATGCTACTATTAAATACACTCATTATGCAATTGCCTGAAGAACATGTGCATCAACAGATGTTCAATCTATATCACTGTAATGTACAGTATCTGTATGTGAGCTGCTTTGATAGCCTATCTACATCTATCCTGACTAAGCATGCCCAAGCCTAAAACAGCATTTGCATGGTATCAAGTGCATACACAGGAATGTTTGGACTGACCACAACAGCTTGCTTTGTGGGAAACATACAAGTAGACTTAAAATACAACAGAAAAGTCACAAAAATAGATTCTATCTAAAAACAGTACATGATAGGAAATTTTAAAGAGATTTGCATGACCAGCAGCCCAAAATATATAATATACCGAAAAAGGTGTTCAGGAAGCAAATTCTTTTTTGTCCAGTGTAGTCAATTCTTCATCTATTCTACACAAGGTATCAAATTTATAAATAGCTATTTTTAAAAGAGCTACTTAAAAAGTATACATTTTCACATTTGTTCTAAAAGTTCCATTTTATATGTTCCCAGTTCATCTGTGGTCATTCACCTGGATATGACTAGCTACCTTCAGAGAATGGAACAGAATAAATATGGAACAATGTAAAGAAAATGAAGTTAAAAATACATGCAATTTCATAAAACATGAAATTTGTCAAAACATTATCAAAACTTAAAGCTCTGAAATGTTGAATTTACACAAAAATTCAAGATTTCCCTTTATAAAACAAATTCTTAGAACACTGATGGAACTTCATGTCAAATAGAGAAAAGATGCACTGCTCTACTTCCGAGTAGCACCTGACCAAGCACCAGAAATGTACATTTTACAAAGTGCACAAATTCTCATGTTTTAAATTAAAACTAAAAATCACATCTGGTCTGGAATAAATTACAAAATGTATACACATCACTCAGTATCAACACCAACAAATGGAGGGAAATACATTAATATCCAACATAAAAGCGATCTCCGATTTTTACTCTAGTTTTGAAATGCCAGCAATATACAGATCTGAATTTGCAGAATGTTTACATCCAATTTAACATACGGATTAAACATTAAAAAATTATGCATCATTCTTGCAGATGATTATTTTACTTATTCACATAATGGAACATTTCCAATAATAGATTGAAACACTGATTGTTTAAAAATTAGATTGTTACTTCAACAGAAACTTAATCATCCCACACTGTCTGTAAGGAGTTTGTACGTTCTTCCCATGTCTGCGTGGGTTTTCCCTGGGGGGCTCCGGTTTCCTCCCACCGTTTGAAACATACTGGGGGTGTAGGTTAATTGGGTGTAAATTGGGCAGCATGGACTCATGGGCCAAAATGGCCTGTTACCATGCTGTATGTTTAACTTTATACATTTATTTAAAATTTAAATATCTATAAATCTAAAACTACCTGCTAGCGTTATTTTTTCACCCAATCACAAGATGCAACCACATTGCAGTGAAAACAACAGGTGGCGCGACTCAATAATGTGGCAGCTGCTGTAACAACAGTTTAGGCTCAGGTGCGGACCCAGGGAGAGCAGGGAGCAGAAACACAGCACTCCCCTGCAGGGTCCTACTGCCAATGGCAAGGCACCAGTAATGGGAAGAACACCCCCCCCCCATCCCCAATTAAGAAGGAAAAGCAGAGAAGACCTTTGCAAGGATGGTAATCACAGTGGTGGACCAGCAAGGGGTTCTGCGACTGAAGGACACACAAAGGCAAGCGGTTGGCAACTTGTGGACAAGGATCCTACACAGGCTGTGAATGACTTGAGGTCAAAAGACCAACACCAGGATGTGGGATGCTGGAGACTGGCTCATGAACCAGGTATTGGAACCAGAATATGAGAGGGTGCTAAAAGCAAGGATTCCCAAAGGGCCCTGGGCACTGAAGGATTCCTCATTGTGTCAGAGCTTCCTGATGTCTGTGTGGGTTTCCTCCCACCATTCAAAAATGTATCGGGGTATAGGTTAATTGGACGACATGGACTCATGGGCCAAAATGGCCTGCTGTATGCATGTCTAAAATAAAATCTGGCCTTAGGTTGCCAATGGTTTGAACTGGAGTGTTGTGACTGCAGAGGCTATGGGAGTGCTGGAGACAGATCCACGGACACTCAGCAATTACGAGAGAACTCTCTATTGCTTCTCTTTCTCTGACCTTAAGAGTAACCAGTCAGTGCTAATGGCAAATCTTTGCCTTAATGACAGACTACAGGTCATTTTGTGTAATATTACATTTCTGTGTTATTACATGACAAGAAATAGCATCCGACCTAATGTAGTTTAAATCAGCCTCTCAATGGGGTCCTATTGTTCCCTGGAGACAACAGCACAAAAGCCTTGTTTTCACTTCATGTAACAATTTTTTTAATATAAATTTTTTTAAAGTCATGGGTAGGCGAGAAGAACGGAAGAAACCAAAACTTCACTGGTTCACAGGGAAGGGGGGAGTAAACTGTCAGTGGAGTATGAGGGGGGCCAGAACAGAAAAAAGGTCAACAATAGCTGGTTTGGATCATGTGTATTTTATCAATAACCAAGGGAATTAAAGAAAACAAGATCAGATGTGGGTTAATAAATGATTTACATGACACAGTCCTAACTCATCTTGCTTGCTGATTCTTTTTGGAGGGTGCAGTAGGAATGTGAGATTTAAGTTGTATAACAGCTGAGAATCTTCTCTTCAGGGTTGATTAATATAATTTTTGAAGGCAAATTTTCTGCAGGCTTTCATAGATGAACCTTGGCCAATTTACGTTCCCCCTTTTCCACTTATTTCATCTACCATGTTTTGATCATTGCACCTGTCCTCATCCATTCTCCTGAATTACCAACCTCAGAGCAGACAAATTATCCAATTCTTTAAATATTACAATCAAATTTGCTTCCTCTGTACTTCTATGAAATGCATCCCAAGTAACTGCCTGCATTAAAACCAAATCCAAGTTTCTCAGATTTGCCCAAAACCCATTTTCGCATGCACAGGGAACAGAAAATCCTTTATGGAAAATCTTTTGGCAATCTGCACATCAAAATTTTGATTAAATATCCATTCTAAAGAGAACATTTTTAATTTTCTCACACAGCTGAAACCTTGCATCCTTGTAAATGATCATCATAGCCCCTCTGAAAGCATCACAACCTAACCAAAAGTGATGTCCACAATACTCCAGATAAAATTTAATCCATTTCAGAGAACATTCTTTGTGCTTTTATAACATGGATGTGCTCTGAATTTTACTAGATTCTTTAATTTTTGACATCTATGTTGTGCACTCTACAAATTTTCTGTACATGCTTGGTTTATTCTTGTAAAATTCATTCGTGATTTGCATTGATTTAGGAGCGCAATGATCCAGGATGATTTTCCAGTCCCTTTCTCAAATTTGTTTAACATCCTTTAATTTGTGAACATCCCACACCAATGCTCAACCCTTTCCCCAAACGTCCTTCAAATGTTCAAATTAGTACACATGGTCTGAATTGTTATTTTTCTCACTGGTTATTAGATTTCTATAATGCATGGCATCTATCAACTTGGAAATTAAATCCAAACACCAACCCCTGGAAACACGTCAATCTCCAGACTGATTTACTTTTCAATTTTAGTCAATATCATCTTCCCACAGTCACTACTCCTTTAGCTCCATTGTCTTCAATTATATTAAATGTTGCATCAAATTTTACCTCAGGTTTTCTTGGAGTTTGTCCAATTGCGAGATAGGATTAGCATGCGAGGAGAAAAAGGGCAGAGAGGATAGAGTGTGAGTGTGTCTGCTGCACTTACACAATATGATGGCCAATAAATTGACTGCTTGTGTATTACATGCAGAGGTTAGCATTATAGACAGCCAAATACATCACAACCAAGCAAAAGGGCAAATTGCAACTGTTAACATAAAACCTCCAAGATTTGTAGAATTTAATCACACATCTGAAGCCCATTCACTAATTAAAGCTGTGCTGTACAAGATTATTGATAACTCATGATCACTTTCACCTGTCGATGGAAAAAAGTCATTAGTTGTCCAATTGGAGGCATTTTTAATTTCAAAAATGTCAAGATATAGAAAGAGTTATGAAGCAATAGTTATCAAAAGCTTATTTTCTGTAAAAATATACATTTAATCTCTATTGTACCTGGGCTCCGTAGAAATATTTTGAGTCGAAAGGAGAAAGGTACGAGTTTCCAGAAAGTGATACAATTTAATGCCTGGGCTTACTTATTACTTCATAATTGCAAACTATTTTTTTCCTTGGCATGTAGCAAGAAATTAAGTAATACTGAACGCAATATTAATGGAGTGCTACATTCCCAGAGGTTCTGTTCTTTGGATTAGTAATATACAACGATGGGCCTGATACAATTGATAGTAATCTCAGAAAAAAATAAAGGCCACAACAGAGAGGAGCAAAGGGATGTTCTCTGCTGTTTGAACCAACATTTTTCCTTACTCAACATTTCCAAATAAGATCACATTATGTTAGTGTACATGAGAACTGTACATAAATTATGTGCCAGATTTTCCGTCCAGCAATACTAACTGTTTCCAAATGACTTGATTGCCATGAAAAAACATGGAAAGCAATATACAAATGGAAACCTAATCTTATTCACTGCATTTGCATTCACAATGTAGCCCATTCTACATTGGAGAAATCAAATGCAGATTGTAGGATTGCTTTGGAGAGGACCAGCATTTGGTCCTGCAGGAGTGACCCCAATCTTCAGGTTGGCTGCCATTTCAATTCCCCAACCCATTCTGACCTTTGTGCCTGTGGCCTTGTGCATTGTTCCTACAACACGCAAAGCAAGTTTGAGGATCAACACATCACGTTCATTGGGCACATTGTAACATTACAGTCTAAATAGTGAATTCTCTAACTTTCGCTAATTTACTCTTCCTTTTGGTATCAGAAGTAGCCATTTCTGACAGTCATCACTTTGGATCCATTTTTTTCTATTAGCCTCATTATACGATACAGACAAAGAAGCATGCATTGGTAACTGCAACTTTATATCAACCCATTTGTCCTTGCCCCCAAGAGATATTCCCTTTCTTACCTTCTCAGCAACTAGAAAAAACAACTTTCTTTCTTCCCCAATTTGCTCAGGAGTTGCAAATCTACATTAACTACTTCCCTTTCCACAGATGCTGCCCAACTTATTAAATGTTTCAAACACTTCATTTTTAATCCATGTCAATACATTGCCTCCATGAGTTCTTATGCTGCAAAGTAACCTATCACAACTTGCTAAATAGATTTTGGAAGTTTAAATACATTACATTATTGTTTCCCATCTATTAACTCTGGTTGATACCTGCTTAAATAATTAATAACTTCAGCATTTATAATTTCCCATTCAAGAAACTATGCCAGATTTAATTTACAACTTTCCAAATGCCCTGCTATCGTCCAATGAACAACTCTAGCATTATCCATCAATAAATGTTTGGCTAATTGATCTATAACCACTTTTACCTATCCCTCTTGTTGAAAAGGGACATCACATTGGTAGTTTATCAATTCTCTGCTGCATCGTCAGAATCCAAGAACGCTTGAATGATTTCAAGCATTGCAGCCTGGTCAAGGGTACATAGCTTAATATCATTCTCTGTGAAGTATGATATTTCATTCCTCTCTTATCTTTGAGAGTTGTGTCTCTCTTGCCTTGTTTATCATTTCCTGTAGTATGTTTCCCAACCTTTCTTTAAAAGGCCTATTAATTTTAGCCTCCCTTTTTCTTTTTGCAGTCTTATTTCCTATGGCATCCTTTTGTATTTTTTCAGCCAACTTCAAAGGACCAATTATTCTCCATTAAATTTAAACTGGACAATATATAATTAATACATTTTGTACCAAATGACACCAAAATTATCCTTGCCTAAACTAAGCTAGGAAAAATAAAATGCAAAAAAATAATCCCGTCATTTGTATACTTATCTTAACAAACTTTTACAATAGTCCAACAATTTAGATGTGCAAAAAATCCCCTAAACATATCAAGAAATTTTGTCAATCTATTGCTTTGCCCCATAATTGAATAATTTCCCTTCTTCAACCCTTAGGTAAATTTCTACATCCTCATCGATGAGGATCAGTAGCTCAACTAACTGCAATTTGACACATCTGAACTCTGTGCAATACATATTTACTACAGTGGGATAAATACAAGGCACAACTTTGATTTTTAAATACTTTTCTAAGCACAATGCCCACAAAACATTTTTTGCACCATTATATTTAGAGATAAAAATTTGCCTACAAGTACAGTTACTTAGAATTAACCCAATATTGCACTGTATTCTCTGAAGGACATTTTCATTAAATAATTCTCAATTTCCTCAAGAGAGGACCATTTTGTTGTTATAGCAACTGTATTAAGGATAGCATAAACACAGGAAAGGGTCAAATATTAGGGCAGGACATTAGGATAGAAACAGAGACAAAAACAAGTCAACCAAATCAAGGTTCCAATCTTGATGTTTAACGTGTCCAATAAATTTGCTTTAAAATTTTCATCAATTGTTAGCATCAAATTGTGCAAAAGTCTTCGTTCCTTACAGTAGGGGCATGTTAAATTCAAATTATTTGAAATGCATCTAGCAGTTGAGCAAGCACAGAATATAAAATCCAGGATTATCAGATCGATATTGCATATCCATTAACAAGAACACCAGATCATATAAAAATTAGTTTTTTGTGGTTAGAGATTAAATGGAGCAAGAAGAGGATTTTTTTCGAGTCCAATCAATCTGCTCCGATGAGAGAACACTTGCAAAACCAACTTGATTTTGGAAGAGGTCTATCAAAGAATTACACAAGGCATTAACTGAATACTCATTTTCTTTAAGGCAATTAGTGCATCTTTGACATCAGTCAACTAATAAATTTGTTGGTTTGGGATAACCAAAAACCACAAAATCAGGCTTGTAAATTTCATACAGCTTTCTCCTCCAAGCCACTGGAATCTTCGCAAACCAGTCACTTTCCCAACTGGCAACCGTCTGGTTCCGTGAACTGGTTGGGAATTGAACAAGCTTTTCCACATTCAGCAACTTAAGTAAGTAACTGGCGTCCTCATCCAAACTCTCTAATTTTCCTATGAAATCATAATTTATTTGACATGGATGACAGAGTCTGTATATCTGCTTCCAGTGTTCATTAAAAGGCATCTCTTTCTCAGTCTGAGGATCCAACAAATACTGAATGAAATTCTTAAAAGTTGGTTTGATCCCTGCAGAGAAAGCTTCCTTGACAGTTTCAGGAGGATCAGAGCAGTTAGCATACAGTTTGAGCATTTGCCTTGCAAATCGGCTGTAAAAATCATTATTCTGAACGGCAAACTTGCTGCGAAAAGCAGAAATCAATCGTACGAAAGGATCACGTACAAAGAGAAACTTGGTGTACTTTTTCAGTCTGATCTTCATTAACTGTTTAGAGAATTTTCCGTAGCGTTTCCAGAACTTGCTAAAGGTGGAATGGCTGTTGGAGCTGTGTACAAGATCCTTGGGGATTTCAAGGGGGTCATGGTACGGAATGCCCTGTTTTAAAACACTTTCACTTAAGACGATCATGATCCGTTTCCAATTAGTGCAAGCTACTTTTGGTACATAACAGTAAATAATCCCATGCCGGTCATCCACAACTAGATGATCCAATTCCTTATTTGGAATATCGTCAAATTTCCTGTTTTTTCCTGAGAACATTATACTGGAATCAGTACAAGCATCTTTAATATTTTGCTTCCTCTCATTCTGTATCCATTCTAATTCAGTGCTGGTTTTCCCAGAATTGATTCCCAATTCATAGCCTTGAACCTTTTCCTCAAAGGGGGCCCGAGATATTTCATTGAAGGTTTGATTAATTTTGGGATAACTTTTTTCCCCTTGGTATCCTTCTGTATTTTCCAGAAACTTAAATTCTAGATTATCCTGAACAGTAGCCGTAGAACTGGTTATTCTCTCTCCTGTTGGCATTTTAGAGTTTTGATGTCCCTGGATTTGGTTTAGCGTGGATTGAAAGTGTGTGGCCTGAACTTTAATGAAAGCAGTGTCCAAATAGAAATGAACTATTGCAACATGATTCCAATAAAATATAATAAGGAGAATCATAAACACACATGAGATAATCCCGCAGAACTGGAAGACCCGAGATTTACTCATTTTGAGGGAAATGCAACGTGCCTTGCCTTGTTCACCAGGCATTTAGTAGATGTTCATCTGTGAAAAATCATCGCCAAATGACTATTCTCTGGAACAAAAAAAAGTAGAAAGACTTCAGAATCATTCATATACAATTTCACATTTCCATGTTTATTGCAAGAATACCAGTTGTACAGGTGCAAGATCCTTTATCCGGCAGCCCGAGTCGGGCGGGGAGGAGAGACCGGCAGCGCGAGTCGGGCGGGGAGGAGAGACCGGCAGCGCGAGTCGGGCGGGGAGGAGAGACCGGCAGCGCGAGTCGGGCGGGGAGGAGAGACCGGCAGCGCGAGTCGGGCGGGGAGGAGAGACCGGCAGCGCGAGTCGGGCGGGGAGGAGAGACCGGCAGCGCGAGTCGGGCGGGGAGGAGAGACCGGCAGCGCGAGTCGGGCGGGGAGGAGAGACCGGCAGCGCGAGTCGGGCGGGGAGGAGAGACCGGCAGCGCGAGTCGGGCGGGGAGGAGAGACCGGCAGCGCGAGTCGGGCGGGGAGGAGAGACCGGCAGCGCGAGTCGGGCGGGGAGGAGAGACCGGCAGCGCGAGTCGGGCGGGGAGGAGAGACCGGCAGCGCGAGTCGGGCGGGGAGGAGAGACCGGCAGCGCGAGTCGGGCGGGGAGGAGAGACCGGCAGCGCGAGTCGGGCGGGGAGGAGAGACCGGCAGCGCGAGTCGGGCGGGGAGGAGAGACCGGCAGCGCGAGTCGGGCGGGGAGGAGAGACCGGCAGCGCGAGTCGGGCGGGGAGGAGAGACCGGCAGCGCGAGTCGGGCGGGGAGGAGAGACCGGCAGCGCGAGTCGGGCGGGGAGGAGAGACCGGCAGCGCGAGTCGGGCGGGGAGGAGAGACCGGCAGCGCGAGTCGGGCGGGGAGGAGAGACCGGCAGCGCGAGTCGGGCGGGGAGGAGAGACCGGCAGCGCGAGTCGGGCGGGGAGGAGAGACCGGCAGCGCGAGTCGGGCGGGGAGGAGAGACCGGCAGCGCGAGTCGGGCGGGGAGGAGAGACCGGCAGCGCGAGTCGGGCGGGGAGGAGAGACCGGCAGCGCGAGTCGGGCGGGGAGGAGAGACCGGCAGCGCGAGTCGGGCGGGGAGGAGAGACCGGCAGCGCGAGTCGGGCGGGGAGGAGAGACCGGCAGCGCGAGTCGGGCGGGGAGGAGAGACCGGCAGCGCGAGTCGGGCGGGGAGGAGAGACCGGCAGCGCGAGTCGGGCGGGGAGGAGAGACCGGCAGCGCGAGTCGGGCGGGGAGGAGAGACCGGCAGCGCGAGTCGGGCGGGGAGGAGAGACCGGCAGCGCGAGTCGGGCGGGGAGGAGAGACCGGCAGCGCGAGTCGGGCGGGGAGGAGAGACCGGCAGCGCGAGTCGGGCGGGGAGGAGAGACCGGCAGCGCGAGTCGGGCGGGGAGGAGAGACCGGCAGCGCGAGTCGGGCGGGGAGGAGAGACCGGCAGCGCGAGTCGGGCGGGGAGGAGAGACCGGCAGCGCGAGTCGGGCGGGGAGCAGAGACCGGCAGCGCGAGTCGGGCGGGGAGCAGAGACCGGCAGCGCGAGTCGGGCGGGGAGGAGAGACCGGCAGCGCGAGTCAGTTGAGTGAGGGGGGTAGGGGAGAGAGACCGGCAGCACGAATCGGTCGAGTGAGGTGGAAAGAGACCTTCATCGCGAATCTGGCGGGGGGTGGGGGGAAGAGAAAGAGACGATAGTGCGACTGGAAATGGGTGGGGGTGGATACGGCAGCACAATGCAGATGGGTTTAAATCTGGCTTTCCAAAATCCAAAATTCAGAACACACTGTTCCCCCCAAGGGTTCTGGATAAAGGATCATGGACCTGTATTATTTAAGCTAGGTACATGTTACTTTTATAAACCAATTACGAACAAACTTTGTGGACTAATTTGATATTACAGCTAAAAATCAGAACTGATTAAAGTGAAGTGCAATCAACCTATCTTCCTTTCCTTGCATTCATTGTCACCAAAACTAGGAGCTGATTGTTGACCTCAGGAAGGGAAAGCCATTGTTTCTGTAATCACATATTCAAAGCTTCTTCCTTCTGGTAATCTCAGTCTGTTTCCCAATGTATCCTTTAAGTAGGCTTTCAGTTGATGGTATGGAAACATTGTACCATGAGTTATTCCATATTTGTACTTCATTTGTTCAAATGTTAATAAATTATTTCCCAAATAACAATTTTCTATTCTTTTAATTCCTTTTCTCTCCCATTCTCTAAAGGAAAGGTTATCTATTGTAAAAGGGATTATCTGATTTTGCATCAATAATAATTTGGTAGTTGGTAATTTGTTTTTTTTGCTTTCTAAGTGAATCTTCCATATATTAAGTAAATGATGCAGTTCTGGTGAGCTTTTATATTGCACCAGCTTTTCATC
Source organism: Narcine bancroftii (assembly GCF_036971445.1). Taxonomy (NCBI): domain Eukaryota; kingdom Metazoa; phylum Chordata; class Chondrichthyes; order Torpediniformes; family Narcinidae; genus Narcine; species Narcine bancroftii. The sequence continues at coordinate 35,427,495 of NC_091480.1, read as the reverse complement.
CCACTTTTAAAGTATATGTTCCGGTACCTTCTCCCCTATTTTATATAGCTCTATATTAGTCCAATCTGGTTTTTCCCTTGTCTGATAAAAATCTGATAAATACCTTAATTGTGCTGCTCTATAATAATTTTTAAAGTTTGGTAACTGCAAACCACCTTGGTTGTATCTCTCTGTTAATTTATCCAATGCTATCCTCAGTTTCCCCCCTTTCCATAAAAATTTCCTTATTATTCTCTTTAGTTCATTGAAGAATTTCTCTGTTAAGGGAATTGGTACTGATTGAAATAAGTATTGTATCCTTGGGAAGACATTAATTTTAATGCAATTTACCCTCCCTATCAACGCTAGCAGTAATTCTTTCCAATGTTCTAAGTCTTCCTGCAATTTCTTTATTAGTGGCTGACAATTTAATTTGTACAAGTGGCTTAAATTATTATCTAACCTTATACCTAGGCATCAGTTTGCTTGTGTTTGCCATTTAAATGGTAATTTAAAAAAAAATTCTGTATAATCCGCATTACTCATTGGCATCGCTTCACTTTTAATAAAAATATTTATAACAAACATGTACATCAAGCTGCAAGAGAAGAAAAATGATGAAATAAGCTATAAACCCAAACAAAAGTGGGAAAAAGATTTAAACAAAGATAAAAAATGAAATATGGGAAAAGTTGTGCTCTGGAACTATGAAGAATATAATAAACACAAGGTTACGCATGATACAGTATAATTGGTTACACAGGCTACATATCACACCCCAAACATTAAATAAATGGGACCCAACAGTATCAGATAGATGTTTTCACTGTAAGAAGGAAACGGGAACAACAGTACGTGCAATTTGGACATGTGAGAAAGTGAAAAAGTTTTGGGAAGATCTAAATCAGGTATTAAATAAAATCACAAAAAGCAACATACCAAAAAAAATCCAGAGATCTTACTTCTAAGTAATACAAGAAATAAAAAATTAGGCCTCAAACTGGATGAAGCTCAAAAAAGATTTAATATGATAGCCTTAGCAGAAGCAAAAAATTTATAACGTCAACTTGGAAATCAGAAGAAAGCCTGAGAGTACAGCAATGGTACATGGAAATGAATAAATATATTCCATCGGAAAAAATAACAATTTAAAAAATAAAGTCACATTATTTGAACAAATTTGGGAGCCATACGTGGAACATAACAGAGAGGGCTTGCCTCTGGCTTCCACCCCCTAAAATTATAGAATGAGAAGAAGATGAAATGAACTGACCCAGTGTCTAAAAGTAGATGACACAATTTTCTTGTTTATTTTCAATATGTGATGACATTGTTTAATGGGTTTATTGTATTGTATATGTTGAACGTTTAATGGGTTTGGAGGGCATGGGAAGGGGGGAGAAAATGTCAATGTGTATACTTTTTTTAAAGACTTTATTTAAAATTTTATAACATGAATACAATAAAGAATTACATTTAAATAAAAATAGAAAAAAAGAATTTAAAAAGGTATGATTACAATATTACATCAGAAAACTACACAAAATAACCCCCCCCGTTAATTGTAACACAATATTAATAGTCTAACTTAAAATTAGTCCAACCCTCCTCCCAAGATAGAGTGAAAAGTTAATAAAATTGACATTATATATGAAAAAAATACCCACTTACAAAAAAAATAAAACTTAACCTAAAACAATTCTAACAACAAAAAAAAATTGTCAATACTAAATTATCACACTTAAACATATATTTAAATCAAACTTAAATGCATATAATTAGCAAATGGAGTCCATTTTAACTTATAAAAAGACATCTTATCCTGAATTGAAAAAGATATCCTTTCCATAGTCAAGCAAAATTTCATTTCCAAATACCACTTATCTAAAGTTAGTATATTTCTATCTTTCCAAGTAAGTGCTATACATTTCTTAGCCACAACTAAGAAAATAAATGAAATCTGATAATCCTCTAAACCTAAATCGATTAATGATTGCATGTTCCCTAATAAAAATATATCGGGATCTAATACAAGATGGATATTATATAAACTGTTAAAAACAGATTGAATACCTTTCCAAAACTGTTGCAATCGATCACAAAGCCAAACAGTATGCAAAAAAGTATTGGCCGTCTGATCACATCGAAAACAAGAATCCAACTTACTAAAACCAAATTTTTTTAATGTCAATGTGTATACTTAAGAGGGAAATGTTTGTATCTATTTTGATTGCTATGGTTCACAGTTTGAATTTTTTTTTTTTAATTTTAAAAAAGGAAAGGAAAACCAGAGGTGCACAATCCAATGATCATTGGGAGATCAGAGGTGGAAAGAGTGAGTAAATTTAAGTTTTTTGGAGTGTCACTATCCCAGAGGATATTTCCTGGACCAAACACACCAATGGCATCATGAAGAAAGTACGTCAGGGCCTCTACTTCCTCATGAGTTTGTGGAGGTTTGGTCTGTCATCAGAAACCCTGGCTAATTTCTACAGTGATGTAATAGACAATACGCTGACTGGCTGCATCAAGATCTGGTAATGGAAACACCAATGCCCTGAGAGTAATGTCCTCCATATGGTAGTGGACACAGCTCAGGACATCACAGGCAAAACCCTCCACGCTACTGAGCACATCTTCAGGGAGTGTTCCCATTGGAGAGCAGCAGCAATCATCAAAAACCCTCACCACCCAGCACACACTCTATTCTCACTGCTTCCATTAGGAAAGAGTTATAGTACCACAAGACTCACACCACCAGGTTCCGGAACAAAGACTCACACCACCAGGTTCCGGAACAAAGACTCACACCACCAGGTTCCGGAACAAAGACTCACACCACCAGGTTCCGGAACAAAGACTCACACCACCAGGTTCCGGAACAGCTGTTACCGCTCCACCATCAGCTCCTCAACAACACACTCAGAGACTCATTTAAGGACTCTTACTTGTGTTATATGCTCCCATTTTTTTAGTTCATTTTAATTTATGTGGGACTATCACAAAAAAAAAGATTTAACAAACCTTGCAGGCTTTGGAGTATCTGTTAAACTGAGCTGGCAGGCTGAAGATCATTGCATTCCAAAATTGGATACATTTGAAGAGAACCAAGGCAGGGACCCTAAAACCCAAGTGAACAGACCATGTCACCAACAGATTAAGACTGAATATACAATTTTGCTCAAGGCCATTTTAAGGAGACACCACAGGAGCAAACAGCTCTCTGAAGAAGAAATACTGTGCTGCATTGGCCTCATACATGGTTATAGACAATCTGTCTGATTTCCTCCTGTTTGTTATAGAGGAATGAGAAGACCACACCAGGATCAAAAGTGTGAAGGTCACATTTTGTTTGACTGACCCACGAAAAGGGTTCTACTTACAGAAGAAATACTGTGCTTAGATAGTGAACAAATTGAGGGTTACTGGAGTTCGGAGGACCCACAAAAAAAAGCTTTGTGAGCAACACTTGCTTTGTGTCCCCATGACAAAAAAAGGGAAGTTTGGTTGGCACTCATTACGTTGAAAGGGTTTTGTAAGTTATAAACATTCTGACACTCCCCATCTCTTCCACCCATTCCTGAATTGCTAATTTCATCTTTCTTTTCTTTGGCTTGGCTTCGCGGATGAAGATTTATGGAGGGGGTAAAAAGTCCACGTCAGCTGCAGGCTCGTTTGTGGCTGACAAGTCCGATACGGGACAGCCAGACACGATTGCAGCGGTTGCAAGGAAAAATTGGTTGGTTGGGGTTGGGTGTTGGGTTTTTCCTCCTTTGCCTTTTGTCAGTGAGGTGGGCTCTGCGGTCTTCTTCAAAGGAGGTTGCTGCCCGCCAAACTGTGAGGCGCCAAGATGCACGGTTTGAGGCGTTATCAGCCCACTGGCGGTGGTCAATGTGGCAGGCACCAAGAGATTTCTTTAGGCAGTCCTTGTACCTTTTCTTTGGTGCACCTCTGTCACGGTGGCCAGTGGAGAGCTCGCCATATAACACGATCTTGGGAAGGCGATGGTCCTCCATTCTGGAGACGTGACCCATCCAGCGCAGCTGGATCTTCAGCAGCGTGGACTCGATGCCGTCGACCTCTGCCATCTCGAGTACTTCGACGTTAGGGATGAAAGCGCTCCAATGGATGTTGAGGATGGAGCGGAGACAACGCTGGTGGAAGCGTTCTAGGAGCCGTAGGTGGTGCCGGTAGAGGACCCATGATTCGGAGCCGAACAGGAGTGTGGGTATGACAACGGCTCTGTATACGCTTATCTTTGTGAGGTTTTTCAGTTGGTTGTTTTTCCAGACTCTTTTGTGTAGTCTTCCAAAGGCGCTATTTGCCTTGGCGAGTCTGTTGTCTATCTCATTGTCGATCCTTGCATCTGATGAAATGGTGCAGCCGAGATAGGTAAACTGGTTGACCGTTTTGAGTTTTGTGTGCCCGATGGAGATGTGGGGGGGCTGGTAGTCATGGTGGGGAGCTGGCTGATGGAGGACCTCAGTTTTCTTCAGGCTGACTTCCAGGCCAAACATTTTGGCAGTTTCCGCAAAGCAGGACGTCAAGCGCTGAAGAGCTGGCTCTGAATGGGCAACTAAAGCCTGCGTATCACATCTGCCCAAGGCCTGCATATCTCATTCATTTCAAGCTATGTAACAACATTGGTATTTTCTGAAACTGAAGTTGGAACTGCCTGTAGTGGCACACACACACACACACACATGTTTGCACATAGTTGAGGGTTAAGTTAGATAATTGCAGTTTAGTTTAGATAAAAAGTAAATTAGATTCAGTGTTATATCATTGTTAATTACAATTATTTTAAATACAATGCCAACTGTCTGGTCGGTAACAAAATTTTCTTTTTGTTCTCTCTGTATTGCAAAGCTTGACTTTTTTGGCTTCCAAGTTAACAGATAATCTGGTAGTCAAAGAGAAAATAGGGTTTCATTTTAGAAATCATTTTAGTTACCATAGGTTTTTATTGATTAGTTCTATTCTATTAACTTTTTTTTATAAAAACCTTCAGTCCAAGATATTGGCTTCATTCAAAGGTTAAGCTTGGGTATCCAATCTTTTTTAGATCTATATATTGACAAAAGCTTGCTTCTTTTGAACAATTATCTATTAAATTTAAAAAACCTGAACATCACTTTTTCATTATTTACAAATTAGAAGCATCTTAAATTCTTTAACTTTGAAACTTCACCAGGACTTGATCCTAACCTTATTTGGGAAGTTTAAGCCCTTTGTGAATCACTTTCAAGATCCAAGGATAGTTCCCTGGGTGACATCAAGAAAATACTTTCAACATCCATTTGCCAAAACTACATGGGATTTTGAAAAGTTGTTCACTCATCTTCCCTTTGTGCTAGGCATTCATTATTAAAATTTAAAGTGGTCCATCGAGCCCAATTTTCCAAGGTTCAGTTACCTAAATTTTATCTTAACATCTCTTCTAAATGTGATAAATGCATAACTGAGGAAGGTACTTTGTATTATGTGTTTTGGTTATGTCCTTCTAATTTCTGACAAGAGGTATTCTGCACTTTATAGTTAGTTCTTGATATTAGGGTTAACCTTAACCCTTTTTTGCTATCTTTGCAGTGAGTGGGCCAATAGATTTAACATCAAATTCTTCACAATCTCATGCAGTGGCTTTTGCTTCCCTTCTTGCAAGATGTCCCATTTTGCTGGGATGGAACAATGCTGTCACTCTTACTCAATGGTTGTCAGATGCATTGGCATGTCTTCCTATAGAAAAATAGTAGGCATTCAACTACTGCATGGATTTTAACTTTCTTTCTCTTTGGGATCCTTTTCTCAATTACTATCAAAACTTGTAGATTATTGATCTTTTTTTGACCCCATTGTTGTTGTTAGTAGTGTACTCCTTAACGTGGCCAGTTGCCCTCAGAGTGGGCAAAATTTTTTACTTAATTTTTTTTTCTCTTTTTTCCCCAATCAATAACATCAGTTCATGTGTACCTTGTTCACTGTTATTTGATATTTATAACTCGTTATTAATTTATTAATATCATCATCATATGTATCTATGTATTTTGCACGTGTTAAAACCAATAAAAGATTGAAAAAGGAAATAAAATCAGAACTGATTAAAGTAAAGTGCAATTAACCCATCTTCCTTTCCTTGCCACCAAAACTAAGCAGCTGATTGTTGACTTCAGAAAAGGAAAGCCAGAGGTATAGAATCCAGTGATCATTGGGGGATCAGAGGTGGAGAGGGTGAGCAAATTTAAGTTCTTGTGAGTCACCATCTCAGAGGATCTTTCCTGGGACCAACAGACGAATAGCATCATGAAGTAAGCAGGTCACAGACTCTACTTCCTCAGGAGTTTGTGGAGGTTTGGTATGGTATCAGAAACCCTGGCACACAGAGGTGTGGTAGAAAGTATGCTGACCGGTTGCATCATGGTCTGAGCAGAAAGCCCTCCAATAAGGTAGTGGACACAGCCCAGGATGTCACAGGCCAAACCCTCTCCACCATGAACACATCTACAGGGAACGTTGCAGTTGAGAGCAGCAGCAATCATCAAAGACCCTCACCACCCGACACATCCTCTGTTCTTGCTGTTACCATCAGGAAAGAGGTCGAGGTACCACAAGACTTGCACCACCTGGTTCAGGAACAGTTGCTACCCCCCCCCCCCCCCCCCCCGCATCAGACTCGACGACAAACTCAGACTCATTTAAGGAATCTTACTTGGGCACTTTGATTTTTTTTTTGTTCTCTGTATTGCAGTCTACAGTTCTTATTTTGCTGACATGCTTTACACTGTTCAGTTTATTTTTTGCACTACCAATGATGTCATATATATATATTCTGACAATAAATCTGAAAATCAATCAATCCAGATGATATTGCAGCAATAGAAAATAGGCATAATTGTTTTGAACATGGGAGTTCTATAAGAGAATAAACATTGGTTTTGATCAAACTAATAATGTAACTAATTTGATCAATGAAACAAATCAAAGATCTTGTGATCAAACACAATTCAACCCTTGTTTAAATGCAACTAAGCACCAAAGCTGACAAAAGTAAAGACATTTCTTCTTCGATTGTTAAAGCCATGTAACACAAGGCTAATTGCCTGCAATTGAATCGATTTCTCACACTAATACACATCTGCACATTGTTTAATCATTTTTACATTTGTTTTGTTGGTCAAGATTAAAGTGCCCATACAATTTATTTTTTATTTTAAGAGGCAATAGTGTAATCTGTTTACTACAAATACAAAAAGTTGCACCCAGACAATTTGAACAGGATTTTAAATAGCCAGGAATAGAGACTTTCAGACTGGTGCCAATAAAAATGCGCAAAGGTTTGTGTTTTGTCAAATTATAAAATCATACATACCTTTGGGATAAACCGGTCTTTTTTCCAGCATGGGGTACGCATCTCCAATTCCATTCTATAGCTGACTCTTAATTGTCCTCTGAAGAAGTCCAGCATATCATGCAATTCAGTGATGTTCTTCTAAAAAAGCATTAAATGCTGAGAAAGTTAGGGAAAAGGGATTGACAAAAATCAGGGTGCTATTTTGAACTCTGACCAAATAATTAGCAAGGACAAATCCCCATCATCTTCCAAGAACACACAAATAAATGCTTCATAAATGAAAATGATGGAATTTCTTAACAAGCCACTCATGGCTGGAACTACAAAAGTCTACACTGAAATCAAAACAAGAAATGTTAAGGGATTTATTATGCTGTAATTTAAACATACTGGATTTCAGCCATCACAGTTAAAGTTTAAGCCTGCTGTCAGACAGCACTAATAGATTAAATGGCAAACTTCATGGTATTCTCTTAGCAACAGACACACTTTTAGTAAGTCAAAAACTCAAACTCAGTCCTTCCATCTGAAGTCGCAACCGAAACAAAAATGGGAATCCCTGAGTAGTGCACCATCCTGAAAGATACCTGGTAAAGTGATTTTTGAAATGCTCACTTTACTTTTCGGCCATCATTCTGCAAATTTGTGACTAACCTGAATACTTGCAAATACTTTTTTAAACTATAGTATGCAGGATAGGTCAGTAAAATGGGAGCCAAGATAACTAATGTCAGACAAAAAGTGGGTATCAATTTTCAAAGATATAGGATACATTAATAAGGAGATGGTTAGCATGGTTCATCTTTAGCCTCGAGCAATGGCTGCCAGGAGCTCTGATAGGCAGGTTGCTGAAAAAGCTTAAAAAAAATAGCGGGGGGGGGGGTCAACTTTTACACACAATATATTAAAAATATCAGATTTTGGGACCAAAAATAGGAGGGTGCAAATGGAAGATAACAAACATCCAAATGACTAATTCCTGGATGTGGCATTCCAGGAACTGTCAATTCCAAAAGCAGAAAGACATGATCTTTCATGAGAAAGTAATGAACATTGATTATCTTTCATTTGCCACAAAATCCAATCCATCAGATGACAGTATTTTCTGCTCTTCGGCAAAATATTCCTTTCTTATTGGAAATGCACAAAGTAAAACAAAGTACAATTTATCTGTTTTTTTATATAACAATGGTTTGGCATAGAAAACTTATTTAAAAATCTCAAAAACATCAGCAAATGGTGCAACACTTGACTCGACGGGAATTAGCTTTTGAATTATTACTGAAAAATGAACATTCCATCTATTGCCAGAGTCCACAATGGCTTTTCATTTTACCAGATATTTTCACAGTAAAGTGTCATTTAATGAGAAACCTGGAACACACATTTCTGAAGTGATATCTTATTTAGAATCAACACATTATTGACTGGTTAAAGTAACAGATTGTGGATGCACAAAGTACTAGAAAAACTTGCTCCAATGCACTGGCAACTTCCACATTACAGCAGGCTTGTGTTCCGAGAAAACACCTTTCCTACTGAATTCCACGTTAATAGTAGAGATCCCTTCCTATGAATATTTCTCTCATATTAAGCCATTTCATCATTGATAACAAAAGGACCTATTACAAATTAACTGGGGGGGGGGGGGGGGAAGAGAAGAGGAAAAAGCAATAGACGATTGTTTAGAAAGTGAGGATTTTGCAGAAAGGGATGGGATTAAAGGATTAAAGTTCATGGAGAAAGATGGTGTAGATAATGGGTTACTTGAGATGACTGAGGAAGCAGAACAAAGGCCAAATAAAAGGATTACTTTAAGGAGCTGGGGTAAGAGCTGGCCATGAATACTCCAGCTCACCACAATGCAGTGCCTCAGTGTTGCACTCTCACACATTTGCATGTCTTCTGACTGGACAGATCTTGTTCATGATGGGCAAATAACAAAATTTGCATTTATCCCTATGGAAAATGAACCACATGAACTACCATCCATTACTATATAACAATTTACTATGTTACAAAAGTAATAATCCATTATGTATTTACTACACAAGGCCACAGTAATGAATAAAAGCAACTGGTGGCTGGATATGATGAAATATAGGGTTCTAAACAGGAAAGGGCTTTGGCAAATACTAGAGCGCATCGGATGCCCCCCAAAGTTCCTCAACATGGTTATCCAACTGCACGAAAACCAACAAGGTCGGGTCAGATACAGCAATGAGCTCTCTGAACCCTTCTCCGTTAACAATGGCGTGAAGCAAGGCTGCGTTCTCGCACCAACCCTCTTCTCAATCTTCTTCAGCATGATGCTGAACCAAGCCATGAAAGACCTCAACAATGAAGACGCTGTTTACATCCAGTACCGCACGGATGGCAGTCTCTTCAATCTGAGGCGCCTGCAAGCTCACACCAAGACACAAGAGAAACTTGTCCGTGAACTACTCTTTGCAGACGATGCCGCTTTAGTTGCCCATTCAGAGCCAGCTCTTCAGCGCTTGACGTCCTGTTTTGCGGAAACTGCCAAAATGTTTGGCCTGAAAGTCAGCCTGAAGAAAACTAAGGTCCTCCATCAGCCAGCTCCCCACCATGACTACCAGCCCCCCCACATCTCCATCGGGCACACAAAACTCAAAACGGTCAACCATTTTCCCTATCTCGGCTGCACCATTTCATCAGATGCAAGGATCGACAACGAGATAGACCACAGACTCGCCAAGGCAAATAGAGCCTTTGGAAGACTACACAAGAGAGTCTGGAAAAACAACCAACTGAAAAACCTCACAAAGATAAGCGTATACAGAGCCGTTGTCATACCCACACTCCTGTTCGGCTCCGAATCATGGGTCCTCTACCGGCACCACCTACGGCTCCTAGAACGCTTCCACCAGCGTTGTCTCCGCTCCATCCTCAACATCCATTGGAGCGCTTTCATCCCTAACGTCGAAGTACTCGAGATGGCAGAGGTCGACAGCATCGAGTCCACGCTGCTGAAGATCCAGCTGCACTGGATGGGTCACGTCTCCAGAATGGAGGACCATTGCCTTCCCAAGATCGTGTTATATGGTGAGCTCTCCACTGGCCACCGTGACAGAGATGCACCAAAGAAGAGGTACAAGGGCTGCTTAAAGAAATCTCTTGGTGCCTGCCACATTGACCACCGCCAGTGGGCTGATATCGCCTCAAACCGTGCATCTTGGCGCCTCACAGTTCGGCGGGCAGCAACCTCCTTTGAAGAAGACCGCAGAGCCCACCTCACTGACAAAAGACAAAGGAGGAAAAACCCAACACCCAACCCCAACCAACCAATTTTCCCCTGCAACCGCTGCAACCGAGTCTGCCTGTCCCGCATCGGACTTGTCAGCCACAAACAAGCCTGCAGCTGACGTGGACATTTACCCCCTCCATAAATCTTCGTCCGCGAAGCCAAGCCAAAGAAGAAACATGATTAGATTAATGGGTGAAGAATAATGAAAATAACTGTGGCGAGCCATGGGATGACATCCTGTTAAGATATGAGGTTATGAATAATTGGGCGCAGAAATGTGATTAAGTCAGGACTATAATATAAAAAAAAGGCAGTGTCCCATAGCAACAGGCATTTCAGAGCCCAGGCTTCGGTTTATCTCAGCTTTTGTTTGCAAATAAAGGCTTAAACCTTTCCGAAGAATTCTCCGCGGTTCCGGACTTATTTTTGGACATCCAGAAAAAAAAATCACAACATCCCCCATTGAATTTAGTTTTTTATCTTCTTAAAAATCAAAAAATCTCATATAGGAGAGATTAATCAAAATACATTTTAAACAAGGTGTCCGCCAAGTATTCAGCAAGATAGAAGCACAGAACAAAACGCCACAAAATGAATTGACATTATGTAAATAAATCCATATAGCTGATTTGAAAGTGGTAATAATCCATAACTTCAGAATAATGCTTTCAGTTAGGAAACTGTTTCAGTCGCTTACAGGAAGTGTCAACTGACACAAAGCGAACTTTGTTACCAAAGGGTGTGGTTGACAAAATGTGACAAATAAAGGAAGAGTGTCATCTGCTCCCCTACACTAGTACCCCTACTCAAATAAAATCAAAAATGCATCAATTCCTGGCAAAATCATGTGGGCTCCATTTTGTAATCCCTGGTAAGGAAGAGAAGGAGAATTAAACCTTGTTTATTTAAAATGTAATTTAAAATGACAACTTTTCAGTTCGAGGCCCATCAGTTGAGTTTTTCCAGCAGTTTGTTTTTATTTAATTTCCAATACCTTCAGTTTCTTTGATCACCGACAGAAAATTGGGCAATTCTTGATGAAGGGCTCAAGCCCAAAACGTATTTTGACCTTCGCTATATAAAGGGCTCTGTTTGACCTGCTGAGTTTCTCCACCATTGTGTGTTTTTACTTAAAAACTCTTAATCTAACTGCAGTCAATCACAGAACTCAATCCATGTGCACAATGGCACCAGATCAGGTGAGGCATGTGCACAAAGCCACCAAGTTTCCCTGCCAATCCAAATTTCTTGCTCTATTTGTACCCGTTCCCTCAACTACATTGCAATTTGAGTGGCTGCCAGTAGCAGTGCTGAACTTCTTCCTGAGGACCAGCAGATAATTATTATTGCTGCTACAAATCTCAGCAGAATGGCACAAAGTATCTTCTTAAAGAAAGAATGTCCTTATTTAACGATTTCATTTAGCAACCCTAGATTTGACAACAGTGCTAGGTTTAGGACGGTGGTAAACCACTGTTGGCTGCTGCCGGCTGCACACACCTCCCTAGACCGATCTTACCCATAGACCTTTTCATGCTCTCCATTCCACTCTGCCTTGATCAGTCAATGAGGTTGACTGCTGTTCCCGTCTACAGTGAATAAAAAAAGCCCATCAGATTCACAACTTCAGTCTGTTGTGATTATTAATGGTGAATCAATTTTATTAACTATAATTTTTCAATAAAAAAGGAACAGTATCTGAAACCAGAGAAGCTCAACATCGACCCTTGATCGCCTGATGCCATGAACACATTTGGCTACCCTTTTTTTGAAGACTTCCTGGGGACCTGCTGATTTCATCACCATGGATGTTAACCCATTGAGAGTTCTCTTTTCACAAGTCAGATCCTAAGTATTCCTAATGATCAGTGATGTCAGCTTGTACCCAGCGGCCATGGAGACTCTGAAGGTCCAGTATCGCAAGAAAGTAAACGAGGCCTACGCACGCACCTCCTGGCCACCAGAAAGCAGCGACCCAGTGAGTCAAGCACCAAGTACCTGTGGGCCCTCTGGAACCTATGCAGAGTATGTGACTGTAAGGCCATGTTGGTCGCCCAGAATCCTGAGGACCTCATCAAGAATGCATAGGTGGCCGACATTCGCTCTGGGTACATATGCCAGAGACTCCTTGAACAAAGGTTACCGGATCTACAGAGGGCAGTTGAGATGACAGAGATTGGGGGATGGCCCTCCATAACTCATACAATTACTCTTGGTCGCCATAGGTGCCGTTATCCTGGGGCGGGGGAATCGTCCTGCACCATGAGCTCACAACATCAAAATCCTCTAGTGACCTGACTTCAACTGCCATTGTGGGTGGTGACCCCAATCGCCATGTCTGCGGAGAGGTTAATCACCTGAGGAAACACTGCCCTACCAAGGTGGCGGTATGTGTTAGGTGCAGGAAAAAGGGATATTATGCCAGTCCAAACCATCTGCAAAAACTAGCAGCACTGTGTGTGGAGAGTCACCCCGATACTGCTAAGTGCCCACCTCTTAAAGTATGGTCCGCCAAACACAAGACATCACTCATGTCCAAATCACATAGAGCAGCCATCTATGTGTTATGACCCTGACTGTTGGAGGCATAGTTTACAAACATTTCAGGATATTTGTCATGCTACAACTGCTATTGGGGCTAGAGTTTCAGTGCCAACTCCAGAAAATTATATTGAAATTCAATGGGCCCCATTTCCCCCACCCCCCTCACCGTTTGCAACAAACAATTCAGATGGCCCCTTGCATACAACCTGTGGCCTCTCTACTCTCAGGGTCGACCACCCTCAACTGCTTTCCAACTTCACCCCTGACTGCAATTGGGTGGCCACCAGGAGTAGATGGTACTGTGCAGAAGACAAGGCAGTCATTAAGTTGGAGGTTCAGCACTTGTTGGACAAGGACACCAGAGGCCAGCAATAGCCCTTGAAGGGGCCAGGTGATTGTGGTTAACAAGGTGGAAAGAATACATAAACCAGTACACACAGCTTGATGTGTACCCCCTTCCCCACATATCCAATACGGTCATCAGACCGCACAATATCGGGTATTCTCCATGATTGACCTGAAGTCGGTGCATCACCAGCACCCGATCTGCACAGAAGACCGCCAGTATACTGCATTCAAAGCCTCTACCACTTCCTCTGGGTTCCTTTAGGTATCATCAACAGGGTCCCTGTCTTCCAGCAGGAGAAGGACCTCATATAAGCTGCGGGTCATCTTCCCATACCTTGATAACATGACCACCTGTGGCCACTATCTGCAAGGTCACAAAGCAAATCTCCGCTAATTCGTCCACATAGCAAAACTCTTGAACCTTACCTATAACAAGGTCAACTAGTCATCCTCAGCTGTTTGGTCGAGAATGACATCATTGGCCCCAATCCCATGTGTCCGTTGCTGGAGCTACCTCTCCCACATACTCTCAAAGCACTTAAGTGGTGCCTCGGGTTCTTCTCATATTACACTCAATGGGTCCCCACCATGTGGACAAGATTCACCCATTGCTCAAAGCCACCAAGTTACCCCACTGGCAGGGGCCCATATCAAGGACAACATTGCCAAGTCAACCTTGCACGCCATAGACAAATTCACATCATTTCAAGTGAAGAGAGATGCGTCCAAGTTTGCCCTGGCTGCTACACTCAACCAAGCGGGCAGACCCATTACCTTTTTCTCACGCACCATCCAGGGCCCTGAAAGTCCTCCTCTCCTCTGTTGAGGCGGCCCAGGTCATCGTGGAGGCAGTACACCACTGTAAGCATTACCTTGCCTGAAAACAATTAACCCCCCAAAGATCAGCAAGTGGTAACGTTCATATTTAATAATAAGCAAAGGGGCAAAAAAAAAACCAAGAACGATAAGATCCTCAGGTGGAGAAATACTTACAACTGCAATAACCTTGACCAGCCTGGCAAATTTAATGAATCCCCAAACGCTCCATCCCATGGGACTTGCGCTAGTGTTCAAATGGATAGGCTGCAGACCCTCAATAATAACCTTTGCCACCCTGGAGGGACTAAGTTTTTCCATTTTAAAGCTTGGAACCTACCATACCCTGTTGTGGAAGTCCAGACAATGACTAAAAACTGCCAGGTCAGTGCCGAATGGAAACCACAATTCTACCGACAATACAAGGTGCACCTGATCAAGGCTATCCACCCCTTCGAGTGCCTAAACATTGATTTTAAGGGATCCCAACCAGAATGTCTACTTCCTTACAATCATCGATAAATATTCCCGTTTCCCTTTTGCCATCCCATGTCTGGACATGACGACCACCACAGTTATCAGGGTACTCCAGAATATCATCTCGCTCTTGGAGTACCCCAGCTTCATCCCTAGTGACATGGGGAATTCATTCATGAGTGATAGCTGCGCAGTACCTGCTGGCCGGGGCATCGCCACGAGCAGGACCACCAGCTACAACCCTAGAGGAAATGGGCAAGTGGAAAGGGAGAATGGCACGGTCTGGAAACCATCCTCCTGGCACTGAGGTCACGAGGCCTCCCAGTCTCCCAATGGCAAGAAGACCTCCCAGACGCACTCCACTCCGTCCAGTCATTTTTATGTACAGCCACTAACAACCAGCCTCATGAACAGGTGTTTGCTTTCCCTTGGAAGTCTGCATCAGGGACAACACTGCCCGCCTGGCGATCCTCCCCGGACTGGTCCTGCTTCGGAAGCAATCCAAGACTGATTCACTGGTCTAAAGGGTCCGACTCCTCCATGCTAACCCCAGCATGTCTATGTTGTCTTCCCTGATGGGCACCAGGACATGGTCTCAATCCAGGATTTGGCACCACCAGGTGCCCCTCCAGCCACCACTGACCATCAACAGACACTCTCCCCTACTGCTACCTTACAGGTTCCTGAGCCTGCAGCTGATCACTCACCACTCATAGCTACTGTTGTCACTCCCTTACCCATCTTCCCTCCCCCCTTGAACTATAACTATTGATGACAGGCCAATCCACAAGCTGCTCAGGATGCTACAGCAGCCCCAACCCCCCCCCCCCCCACCAACCATTACCACATCATTTGCTGCAGCAAAGGTGACCCCCTGACAATCTGTAAAATGTCTACATGTATAATTGATTCAACTTTTTCCTTTCACCCCGCAGGACTCTTGAAAAGGAGGGGTGAATGTGGTGAACCACTGTTACGCTATGATTGACTGCTGCAGCTGGACCCTCCCTCCCAAGACCGATCCTACCCATTGCCCCTTTCATGCTCCCCATTCTACTCTCCCTTATCAGTCAATGAGGTTGATGGCTGTTCCCGTCTCTCTTGAATAAAAACCTCAACTTTAGTCTTTTGTGATTATTGATGGTGCATCAAGGACAATTAGATAAACCAAAATGAACACTAACAATACATTGTAAAACTAAAAAACATGATGGAAATCAGAAAAAAAATTCCTGAAAATACTCTGCAGGTCAGACTACATCTGTGAAGTGAAAAAGTCAATTTTTCATGTCAATGATCTTTTATGAGAACGAGAAAAGATCAGACTCTGATCTCCACTGAGTTTCCAGCACTTTCTAGTTTTTAAAACTTATTTCTTTTGTTTTCATTTTATTGATTTGTCATCTTGGTTACTTCAGGGTCAAGTATGACATTTCTACTCTGGTTTTGTGGATTTTGGATGTCTTATTAGGCCAATGTTAGGACCACACACTCCTCTACCAGTCTACCAGGTGGTGCCTATTCAGGCAGGCAAGTACTTTGTGATGTTCGCCTCCTACATAAGCAGTAAATGTTAAACTTTTTTTTCACCATTTCAGTTTTGATCCTTAATACTTGTTACCTATTGGTCTAACTATTTAAACTTTCATGCTATTCTCTTGGATCTGATTCCCCCCACCACCATTTTTATTGTTTCCCCCCCCCCCTTAACTCAGTTCAATTTTAAAAGTAATTTGAGAAGATGTCAATCCAAAAGAGCTATACACTCACAAGCTGAACATTTTAAAGATCCTTGATTATCCATAGCAATGAATTGATTATAATAAACACCCAATGAGTTCTTTAGTATATTTTACCAGAAACAAAGGATCACTTTTGCTCCAACAGACAAATGACTAGTATCCAACAATTGTTTCGGAAATAGGCCAAGACAACCTCCATAGCAAAAAATGTTTAGCCTCAAGCTAGGGATCAAAACAAATAGGTCTCACCATGACAGCTGTGCTCTCACACAAGCTGTATTGTATATTAGAGGTACCACAGGTTTCATTAGAAGTGCAATGGTTCAGAATCCAGAATGTGTATTAGAAAAAGAGGCCAAAAGGGGGAAATAGAAATAATGAACTTTGAAGTACAAACACAAAATTCTGGAGAAGCTCAGAAGGTCAAACGGGATCCTTTCTATATCAAAGGTAGAAATACATAATCAATGCTTCAGGCTCGAGGTCCTCAAGCTATGAGAGAATGCCGGCAGGCGTCTGAACGAAAGGGTAGGGGGAGGGGAGGGTAGCAAAGGCAAGAGATAATAGGAGGGAGGGAGGGTGGGGACAGCAGCAATGAAGGGGAGGCAAGGGGAATGGGAGGGAGAACTGGAAAGACAGGAAGGGGGGGGAAGAAAAGGCAAGCAAGTTTAGCATTTAATACCATTTGGCGGGAGAGTGTACAGATGGAAATTAAGGTGCCGCTTTTCCAATCTGCAGGTGGTTAGGGTGGGATAGTGAAAAAGGCCATGGACAGACATGTTAGCCTGGAATGAGACTCAGAAATGAAATAGTTGGCTGCTGGGAGGTCATTATGGTTGTGGACTGAGGAGGTGCTCAGGGAAGAAATCTCGGTCTCTCTGATGTAGAGAAGGCCACAAAGGAAGCACCGGATTCAGTAAAATAAGTCCATCAGATATACAAATGTTATTTCACGTGAAAGGCCCGTTTGGGGCTCCAGCCTGTGGTAAGAGAGATGTAGGTGCAAGTACTGCACTTCATATGACCACAGGGGAAGGTGCCAGGGGGAGGGATGAGTGCATGAGGGAATCACAGTCCCTGCAGAAGGACGGGAGGAGAAGGAAAGATATGTCTGGTGATGGAATCCTGGAGTAAGTGTTGGAAATTCCAGCTGATAATATATTGAATGTGAAGGCTAGTTGGGTGGTAGGTGAGGATGAGGGGGATTCTATGTTTGTTGTGTCTGGGGACAGAGGGGGCTAAGGTAGATGAGCAGAAAATGGAGGCAATGAAGGTGAGGGTGGATTCTTTCAAAAGATCTGGTCTGGAAACAGATGAGGCAGAGACAGAGAAATTAAGGATGGAATCCTTGCATTGGGACTTGGTGTGAGGAAGTGTAGTCAAGGAGTTAGAGGGTTTGTAGTACATGTTGGTGGAAAGCTCGCTAATTTCTCTGTTCAGCAGAAAAGATAAATGGTTGACAGGTGTATGGGTGGGGAAGAGCAGGTGCCAGAAGGGCCTAGGAGACAACAATTTTAAAAAAATTAAGTACAGGTAGTCCCCGACTTACAGCCATAATCAAATTGGTTGCAATTTGGGGACCTTGGCTGCCACGGGGAGCGTGGACCACTGCTTTCAATAGAAAATATGTACTTGTAAAATCAGTCGTATGTATGGGTGGACGTAACTCACGTACGTCAGAAGTCGACGACGACCTGTACTCAATTGGCTACAGAAGGCTTAACTTGCAGAAATCCAACTTCAAAAGATTAGGGGAAATTTGTGTCAAGTTTTTCATGATAGAATATTTACAAAAATCAAACACCACAGCAATTATGGAATATGGGTAAGAACTTATCAATTCAAAAGACAACCAGTCTTCAATAAGGTTCACATGTTACTACCTCCCTGCTGTAATCAAACAAAACTACTGCTTGAATGACGACAGGTTGCCAGTTCACAGTGGGAAGTCACTTAAAAACTGTTTTGAATATCAGATAATTTACCATGTAAACAAAAACAATGCAACTTTGTGATTCTGTACTATTGTATCCACATAGAATACAACAAATATATTTTCATGTTAATTGATCCATACTGAAATTGTTAATTTCTGACTTTGAACAAAATAGTTCACAGACAATTCTCAGTTATCAAGAACAAAACCCTTGCGTAACCCAGCACATTTCTGGGTCAAGATCAAACGAAAGTGTACATGCAAATTTGGCACAAAGCTATTGATGTCATTTCTGTTTTGGTGAAGAATAGCATATGTGGCTTAGTAAATCCCTTCATGCACATACAAATCCCCCCAACCTTCCTCCCCTTATTTTAGTTTACAAATAGCAAAAGTGGGAACGGACCTTTAGTTTTAAAAGAAAAATAATCTAGTAACTCAATTTAAATTAAAAGAATTTTTGACAAACACATTGTTACAGCTTCCAACATTGATCATAGCCTTCGGCTGCTTTCAACCCTTCTCCAATTTTTCCTTTACTCCATCCAATCTATACCAGCTCCAATGCGAAGGGAGTTAATATAATCCAATGTCTCCAGTCACCAAAGCCCTGTAAATTTGCTTCCAAATATTCATCCAGCTCCCTTTGAACAAAACAACTGAACCCATCTCCACTGATATCACTGGGAGCATATTCTATACCCTGAACACTTGCCAAATAAAAAAATATTTTTCTTCACATTCTTTTGACAATCTCCTACATTCTGATTCTTACATCTTTTTGAAAATTTTATTTATTAAATGATTTTGCATATATTGAAACATACAATTAATGACTAAAACAAACAATTAAAAAAATACATACAGGATATTTTAAAACTGACCCCTAACTACCCCGAAAAAGAGATGACCCATGATAACAAAATTCATCAATTAGCATTTATTGTTCTAGAAACTTGTTCCATTTTTAATTGCCAAGCTAATGCTTTATGAGCTCTTTCCCCTTATTCATATCTTTGTCTAGTTCTCTGTAATAACTTCTCAAATTTTATGTTTGTATTGAATTATATCGTAACTTCATTAAATATATTTTCGTAACTTCTGTTGAATTTTGCTGTAAATCTTTTTCTAAAATCTCTCCTCTAATTTAGTTACATCAGCTACATGTTTCTTAATTTTAAGCAGTAACATTAATAATTTTAATATACCCGATATACGAAAAGATCATAAAATTCAGGCCGAAATTGGGGACCCATCTTGTATGCCAAAATATACAGTATATAAAAATAATTTCAAGAATTGTTCAACAGTCTCACTGCTTAAGGGAAAAAGCAGTTTTCTCAACCTGGAAGACATGACTTTTATACCCCTGCACATCTTCCTTAAAGGTAGTATCTCAAAGATGCTGAGAGTTGGGTGGCAAGGGTCTTCAATGATCATCAAGCCCTCTTTAAGCACCTCTCACCTATAGATATCATCAATAGAGGGCAGGGAGACAAACTCCATGATTTTCTCAACCCTTAATCACCTTTTTACTGATCTCCAATCTGATGCTTTGTTGAGACTCCAACAGCATTGTTCATGGTGTAGAGGGAGTAATTTAACACTCAATCATATCCGCTGCCTCCAAGAATCGATTTCTTTCAGGCTCTCATCAGCCTCAATTCTTGCTTTAAAAGTCTTTCCCTGTTCACTTCTATGGAATGTTTTTCACTGCCCTATTAGGTTTGCTGCCAGTCTCTTCTAATGGTCTCCTTCTGCCTCATTTCCTTGTTTTATTTATCTTGTGAACATTCTGTAATCAGTTTGGCTTTCACTTTACGTTAACACCCCTCTATCATGGGAATTTCTTGATTGCATCTGAAATATTTCCATGTTTGACGTCTTTTTGTTCAATTAAGAGGTTTTGCTTAAAATTTTAAATAAAGTCTTCAAAAAAAAATTAAGAGGTTTTGCTAGGTAAGCTTTGATTCTAATATCCAGAAATTTATAGCCATTGAAAGATCTCTGAAGGGACATGTGGTGTGTGGAGAAAAATGCTGCTGAGGTGAAGGATCAATGAAAATTTTTAAAAGGTGTAACAGGCCAACTCATGTCGTTACTTGGGGCAGATCAGTTTTCATACTATTGAAATGAGCTTTCTTCCAAATGACAATATCCTTTCCTATAGCCTATATTTTATGACATTTCAAGATATTCCTCCAAATAATTGTGCCACTTGTCCTGGCTCTTTTCACAAAGACAAGCAACATTATCTTCTCTATTGGACCAGACATCTAAGAATCATCATGTTTTGAGGAACAATAGAATTCTTTGATCAAGTTCCACAATTTTGCATGTTTAACTGCATCTGCAGATTATCAACTTAAACAATGGGTACATGAACTATAAATTTTATATTGATTCTGTCCAAAAATATCTTGTTTAACTATTCCAGTCCTTCTTTCTCATCTCTTTCCTCCCCCCACCCCCTCAAAGCCATCTTTTGCTCCTCAGTATTTCTTTCTGGGGGCGACATGGTATAGCAGATAATGCAATGCCTTTACAGTACCAGCAATCAGGACTGGGGCTCAAATCCTGCACTGTTTGTATGTTCTCCCCCTGTCTGCATGGGCTTTCTCTGAGGGCTCAGTTTTCCTCCCACTGTTCAAAAACATACCGGGGTATAGGTTAATGTTGTGTAAATTGGGTGGCACGGACTCTTGGGTTGAAATGGCCTGTCTAAATATTAATACTCGTGGACTGAAATGACAACTATGATCCAAATGCTTCGAATGCCAGTTACTCAAACACAAATGTCTGTTTAGATTTGATTACCTTCAAAGTTAATACAGTGTCACTGGGAACAACACACCTCACATTGTACAAGTCACGCATTTAAATTCACACCACATCAATGTCTTGCAAAAATGGCTTCCCCACAAATATTGGTCCTAAGAGAAAATCATCTGCTTATATCTAAAGCCTAAACTGTCACAAAAACAGTCAATACATGCCTACATGCCAACATTCCTATAGCATCCGATCACCTATATTAGAGGATGGTCTCTGGCAGGGGAATCCAGAATCAGGGTCCCAGTATTGA
Source organism: Narcine bancroftii (assembly GCF_036971445.1). Lineage (NCBI taxonomy): Eukaryota > Metazoa > Chordata > Chondrichthyes > Torpediniformes > Narcinidae > Narcine > Narcine bancroftii. Next base: position 35,405,952 of record NC_091480.1, on the reverse strand, counting down.
AACAAGGGCCAGCTATTCCAAACCAAGATGAACTTTTTCCCCAGTGAGGTGAAAAGCCAAGGGAAATATCCTTCAAAAGCAGCATTGAGGAAGCATGCAGGACTGGCCGAATAACTTGCTGCAGCTATTTCTAGCCTTCTTTAATATTGCCAGTATAAAAGGCACAAGATACCAAACAAACAAATGAAAAAAAATGACTAATATTGAGCATCTAAAATACATAATTTTTCAATGTTTATTTATGGGCAAATCATTTCTGAATTTGAAAGTTCTGGGATTAATTTGTCAAACTGCACAAACTCCTCAAAAAGGAAAAAAAAGGCAAGGGTTGATGGAATCATGATAAATTACCATTTAAAAATACTTAAAACTGGAGTCAAATTCCATCAGAGTGGAAAACTTTCATAGACGTCTCGAGTCATTCAGACAGGGCCGCAGGAAAGCAAACTGCTGCATTTCACGGAAGCTTTCAGTCCAAGAGACGACCCCGACGTTAAATAGAGAAGCATTTACACGTTACAGATGCCTCCGTCCAATTTAACGGTCGAACTAAAAATAGACAGATATATATTAAAGGGAACTTCTGTTATCCACTGCAGAGAGAAAGTGCAGACAGCGGAAGAAGCCCTTGGCTCCGTCTCCGTGATTAGTGCCTTCACAATGTCCCCTTTATTTCTTCTCGGCGCTTTCCTTCGCCTTGATGCCACGTCGTGTCCCCGGACCTCTCCGGCGGGGCTCCCTGACCTCGTGGCCGATACTCAGATCGCTATCCGGGGGGTGGAAGGAGGGCTGCAGCGTGGTGAGCCCACCGCGAGGCCGCTCCTTACCCCCGGACACTTCCAGCTCTCCTGTTACTCCCCTCCCCCGAAGGGACCGGTCTCTCTCGCTCCCTCCCTCCCCCGAAGGGACCGGTCTCTCTCGCTCCCTCCCTCCCCCGAAGGGACCGGTCTCTCTCGCTCCCTCCCTCCCCCGAAGGGACCGGTCTCTCTCGCTCCCTCCCTCCCCCGAAGGGACCGGTCTCTCTCGCTCCCTCCCTCCCCCGAAGGGACCGGTCTCTCTCGCTCCCTCCCTCCCCCGAAGGGACCGGTCTCTCTCGCTCCCTCCCTCCCCCGAAGGGACCGGTCTCTCTCGCTCCCTCCCTCCCCCGAAGGGACCGGTCTCTCTCGCTCCCTCCCTCCCCCGAAGGGACCGGTCTCTCTCGCTCCCTCCCTCCCCCGAAGGGACCGGTCTCTCTCGCTCCCTCCCTCCCCCGAAGGGACCGGTCTCTCTCGCTCCCTCCCTCCCCCGAAGGGACCGGTCTCTCTCGCTCCCTCCCTCCCCCGAAGGGACCGGTCTCTCTCGCTCCCTCCCTCCCCCGAAGGGACCGGTCTCTCTCGCTCCCTCCCTCCCCCGAAGGGACCGGTCTCTCTCTTCCCCTCCCCCTCCACTCCACTCCACTTCCACGAAGGGACCAGACTCTCCCCCTCTCCCCCCCCCCCCCCACCCCCCACGAAGGGACCGGTCGCTCTCTCTCTCTCCCCCCCGCGTCCATCCTTGCCTCGACCCCTCGCTGCCCACCTGTGCTATTCTCCGAAGGACGTCCCGCCGCTCTCCCCGACGTGGCGGCAGCTCCCGCTCGCTGAGCTGCCGAGGATGCTGCGGCCACGCCTCACGTCCATGTCAGCGAACCGGTCGCCCTTCCCGCATCTGTTCGAGCGTTAGGGTAACGAGGCCACATCCCACCCCCGGGCGCCGCCCCCTGGGAGTCCGCGAAGTCTCGCGAGAGCAGTCCCCTGCCCGTGTCCCGAGGCAGCTTGTGGAAGTCGCGTCACGTGCAGCAATCAATAAGAAATAACCTTTGCGCGACTGATGTGTGGTGATCGAGTGCTAGTGATACTCCTGACCACTAGAGGGTGTCGCAGATGAATGCTGCTCCCTGGATTAGATACAAAAAAATGGCTGCACCACAGCTGGTGACATGGTCTTTGCCCTCAGACAGCTCCAAGAAAAGTGCAGAGAACAAAACAAAGGACTCTACATCACCTTTGTTGACCTCACCAAAGCCTTCGACACCGTGAGCAGGAAAGGGCTCTGGCAAATACTAGAGCGCATCGGATGTCCCCCAAAGTTCCTCAACATGATTATCCAACTGCACGAAAACCAACAAGGTCGGGTCAGATACAGCAATGAGCTCTCTGAACCCTTCTCCATTAACAATGGCGTGAAGCAAGGCTGTGTTCTCGCATCAACCCTCTTTTCAATCTTCTTCAGCATGATGCTGAACCAAGCCATGAAAGACCCCAACAATGAAGACGCTGTTTACATCCGGTACCGCACGGATGGCAGTCTCTTCAATCTGAGGCGCCTGCAAGCTCACACCAAGACACAAGAGCAACTTGTCCGTGAACTACTCTTTGCAGACGATGCCGCTTTAGTTGCCCATTCAGAGCCAGCGCTTCAGCGCTTGACGTCCTGCTTTGCGGAAACTGCCAAAATGTTTGGCCTGGAAGTCAGCCTGAAGAAAACTGAGGTCCTCCATCAGCCAGCTCCCCACCATGACTACCAGCCCCCCCACATCTCCATCGGGCACACAAAACTCAAAACGGTCAACCAGTTTACCTATCTCGGCTGCACCATTTCATCAGATGCAAGGATCGACAATGAGATAGACAACAGACTCGCCAAGGCAAATAGCGCCTTTGGAAGACTACACAAAAGAGTCTGGAAAAACAACCAACTGAAAAACCTCACAAAGATAAGCGTATACAGAGCCGTTGTCATACCCACACTCCTGTTCGGCTCCGAATCATGGGTCCTCTACCGGCACCACCTACGGCTCCTAGAACGCTTCCACCAGCGTTGTCTCCGCTCCATCCTCAACATCCATTGGAGCGCTTTCATCCCTAATGTCGAAGTACTCGAGATGGCAGAGGTCGACAGCATCGAGTCCACGCTGCTGAAGTCACGTCTCCAGAATGGAGGACCATCGCCTTCCCAAGATCGTGTTATATGGCGAGCTCTCTACTGGCCACCATGACAGAGGTGCACCAAAGAAAAGGTACAAGGACTGCCTAAAGAAATCTCTTGGTGCCTGCCACATTGACCACCGCCAGTGGGCTGATATCGCCTCAAACCGTGCATCTTGGCGCCTCACAGTTCAGCGGGCAGCAACGTCCTTTGAAGAAGACCGCAGAGCACACCTCACTGACAAAAGGCAAAGGAGGAAAAACCCAACACCAAACCCCAACCAACCAATTTTCCCCTGCAACTGCTGCAACCGTGTCTGCCTGTCCCACATCGGACTTGTCAGCCACAAACGAGCCTGCAGCTGACGTGGACATTTACCCCCTCCATAAATTTTCCTCTGCGAAGCCAAGCCAAAGATTGTTAATGTAAAGAACCCAAGTTTCTTCATTACTTTAAAAAAATCACATGGTGGCAGGAATGTCTATCAGAAACATGGAGAGTGTGAAAAACCTGATGCTGTGAATTGGACTGGAGAAGTCGATCACAAGTGGTGGTTGTTCAAACAACGATTCTGGCTGTATCCAATGGTCTAGCTGAGGAGGGGCAATGTAGTCGCTCCCCTCCAATCCTGGCATTCTTGGGAGATTCTTGCCTTCTTGAGCTGTGTGCTTGTGGGACTCCTGTGGTGCTCTTGCTCTGGTGTGCCACCAGTGCATCTCAGGGAAAGTGTTGTTTCCCGGGGGGTATCTTCCTGCCATGGGACTCAAGCCACAGCGAAGCAGTCGGCAGCCCCAGCCCAGGACACTCGTCAAGATAACTAGACCAAGTTCGACAAGGTTATCACGATGTTTGATGAACACTGCTCACCAAAGTAAAATGAAACAATTGGGAGGTATGTGTTTCATGCGCGCACATGGCTGCAGACAGAGAGCTTTGAGACTCTCTTAACAGACTTCGGTCTTGAAACTAAAAGCAAGAACGTGCAATTTTGGATTCCTGCAAGTTTCAATGATCCACGACATATTGTGTTCAGAATTATTGATAAGAAAGTGAGAGAGATGTTGCTACAAGAGACATAGCTTACCTTAGCTGGAGCTATGAATTAGCTCTGCAGCATACAAGAAAGTTTGGTGAGAGTGCAAAAGCAATTGAAAATGAAGACATCACCGTAGCTGTGTATGGTGGCACATATAAACAGAGAATGAGATGTAAACAATGGGGCACTCAGCATGCAAATGGAGCATATATTCCTTTCGAGCTGGACACAGGGGCAAAGGCTAATTTGATCTGTGAGTATGACATGAGGACAATGAAGATAAAGCCATGCATCCATCCAAATTCTGTTCAGCTCAAGGCCTACAATGGAGAGCGCATTGACACAAAAGGTACATGTTGACTAAAGGTGAAGGTTAAAGGTAAAGAGCACCACCTCATGTTTGCAGTCCCAGATGGGCATGAATCACTGCTTGGTGATAAAGCATGTGAAAACTTAAGTCTAGTCAAGAGGGTGTATCGCCAATGCACAGAACAGCACTGTTGAGGAGAAAGAATTTCACTACTAACACCAAGGTAATGCTTCAGAAGAGTTAGATCTTAGTGCAAGATATCTCGGAGAGCAGTCCCTGTAACAGCCAGGGCTCAGCTCTGAACTACAAAATGGCACAGCTCGAGTAAACAACCTAGTTGTAAAGTCATCAGAATGGGTTCCAATGATAATAAGGAGTTGATCACATCCCGGGAAGTGAAGGTTGTTCAAAGAACATAGTGTGGTTAAAGTTTTTATTAGAAAACAAAGAAAGTTATCTAGAAATATTCTTTAGCAGACTTAAATGTTATCTGGAGTTATTCTTTTGCAAGCGGCACCTGGACCAGAGGACCTTGTGGTTTCCCCCTTGCTGACTCATTCCATTCTCTCAAACAACTTTTATATCATGCCATTAACCCCTTAAGAGTTACTTTGCCATCTACAGTATCCTTACATTTTGCAAATTTCTTCCACAAGCATAAAGAAAATACTGGATCAATTTCCAGATCTCTTCAAGGGGTTTGGTGTTCTACAATTCACCTGTAAGATGTAGTTAAAGGAGGATGAATTCCATCACCAAGCTCAAGCTTTATCTCAACTGAATGCTGTCATTAGGGGTCATAAAGAATGTGGGAGAGCCCACAGAATGGGCGAATTCAATGGTGTGTATAAAAAAAAAGAATGGTGACTTACACGTGTGCATGGACCCAAAAGACTTGAATGCCAATATAATGAGGGAACATTATCAGATTCCAACCAGGGATGAAATTACAAGCAAGATGGCAAGTGTAAAGTTTTTCACTAAATTGGATGCATCGCAGGGTTTCTGGCAATTAAAACTTCATGGTGAAAGTACAAAATACTGTGCATTCAACACACCGTTTGGACGAAACTCCTGTCTGAGGATGCCTTTTGGAATTTCCTCAGTTCTGGAAGTGTTCCACAGGACAGTGGTGTACATCATAAATTGGGTATGTGTGTACATGGATGACATGATCCTATGGGGATCCACAAAAGAACAACAGGACAAGAGGCTCATCAAAGTGCTACAATGCATCCAGAAGTATAAATTAAAGTTAAACAGAGCAAAATGTCTGGTGTGAAAGAAATCACCTTTCTGGGAGATAAGGTATGGAGCCAGACAAGAGCAAGGTGAAAGCAATTCTAGAAATGTCCAGACCCACTGACAAAAATGGCAGGGCATATTGAGAGTGCTGGGAATAATCAATTTTATTGGTAAATTCAGACCAAATCTGTCTTCCAAAGCAATGTACCTAATGAAGATGTTACAGGACAAATGTGAATTCAAGTGGGCGGCCAACCACGAGGAAGAATGGGGAGAACTGAAGACCATTCTAACTACTGAACCAGTACTTTTGAAGTTCTTTGACCCATCCAGAAGGACAAAAACAAACACTTTTATTAGGGTAGGGTTTAACTGTGGTCTTTAGAAGGGATCTGGGTTTAAGCGGGAAACCAGGGTTATATATGAGCAGATGGGGATGGAGCCAGGAGGCAGGGCCAGCCATCAGCACAACACACTACCAGTGAATTCATCCCTTCCTGAAGAACTTAGGGTCTGTGAATGAAGACAGAAGAACATGGGTTCAGAAAAGAGGTTGAAAAATATAGTTATTTACAAATTTACAGATTTAAGCGGTCTGGGGGTCTGGAGATCCTGGTGGACTCCTTGGGTCTCCTGGTCCCCTTGTGAGGGAGGAGGGGCGACCTGGGTCTCCAGTCAATGGTGAAGGGGGATGCACTTCTCCTGAACCAGATCCCCCAAAGCCCTGACTGGGGATTGTGAGAATGAGCTCCATGGCTCGCAGGGTACTTGAGGCAACAGACCCTCTGTTCCGGCAAATGCCAGGTCCCTGATGGAGACAGTGTTCTCCGTGCCATCCGAATACTCCACATAGGCATACATGGAATTGGCATGGAGCAATTTCACCCTTTCCACCACGGGGTTTGTCTTGCTTCTCCTCATGTGCTTCCTAAGGACTGGACCAAAAGTGGTGAGCCAGGTTGGGAGTGTAGTTCCCGATGCCGACCTTCTTTTGAAATTGAATAGGAGCTTGTGAGGAGCAGTGTTGGTCATGGTACATAGTAGCGACCGGATGGAATGGAGCGCAATAGGGAGGACTTCCTGTCAGCATGAGTCTGAAAGGCCTTTTGACTTCAGGGCCAGTTTGACAGCCTCCCAGACTGTGGCATTCTCCTCTTCAACCTGCCTGTTCCTTTGGGGATTGTAGCTAGTAGGCCTGCTGGATGCAATTCCCCTCTCCAGCAGGTACTGACGTAGCTCATCATTCATAAAGGATGAGCCCCGATCACTATGAGTATAGCCGGGATACCTGAACAGGGTTAAAATGGAATCTAAGGCCTTTATGACTGACAAAGTGGACGTGTCTGGACATGGAATGGCAAACGGGAAATGGGAGTACTTATCGATGATAGAGAGGAATGATTCCTTAAATTGACACTGAGCCATTTGAAGGGCCTGGATGACTTGATCAGGTGTGACTTTGCGGGGCGGTAGAAGAGTGGCTTGCACTCCATGCAGACCTGGTTATTTCCCTGATATCTTCCATGAAGTAGGGTAGATTGCACACCTTGACAAAATGAGCCATGCGGGTGACCCCTGGATGGCAGAGCTCATTATGCATAGATCACACTAGGCTGGTGTGTGCAGAGTCACAGCTTCCTCTGGATAAGGCATCTGGAGGGTCATTAAGAGTTCCTGGCCGATAGGTAATGGCATAATTGTAGGTGGAGAGCTCAATCCTCAACCTAGCAATCTTGTCATTTTTGATTTTTTTTCCCCTCTTGACATGATTAAACTTGAATGTGACTGAGCACTGGTCAGTGAGGAGCGTAAATTTCCTACTAGTGCTTCACGGCATTTACAATGGCTTGAGCCTCCTTTTCCACAGATGGGTTTCGGATCTCATGGCCTTGTAATGTCCGAAAGAAAATACAACCGGCCTGCATGCCTGGTTGAGGGCTACATCCGAAGCATCGCTTTCCACTTGGAAAGATACATTCTCATCCATTGCGTGCATAGTGGTGTTCGCCGAGTACTTCTGGAGGTAGTTAAAAGCCGTTTGGGCTTCTGCCGATAGGGGAAACACTGGCTTTTAAGAGAGGGTGAACCTTATCAGCATATTGAGGAATCCACTGGGCATAATATGAGAAAAACCCAGCCATCTCCTCAAAGCCTTTGTGGTCATGGGAATGGGGACCTATAACAGGGGCCACATCCTATTGGGATCAGGCCAATGATGTCATTCTCCACCACGGAGACAAGGATGGCCAGACGTTTAGTCCTGAACACACACTTGTCAGAGTTATAAGTGAGGTTCAGGCCTTTTGCCTCGTGGAGAAAACTCTGAAGGTTGGCATCATAGACTTCCAAGGTGTGGCCACAGATGGGGACATTATCGAGGAAGGGGAAGGTAGCCTTCAACCTATACTCATCCACTATTCTGTCCATCTGCCTCTGGATGATACTGAAAGGGACCCTCTGGAATTGATAAAGATGACCATTAGCCTCAAATTGACATAGGCTCTACTGAAAGCTTCATAGACTCACGGACTGTGCAAAAATACAACCTGAAGATGTATTCCAATTACCGCATATTTCTCATGTATCCTTCACATTCTATGTGTATCGACAGTTCTCGATACGGATTGGCAGCTGGTGATAAGCAGCTTTCAGGTTGATGGTCGAATAGACCTGATACTGTGCAATATCATTCACCATGACTGAAAATTTGAGGGAGGGGTTATGCGTCCAGGAGTGTGTACTGATTAATAGTTTGGCTATAGTCATTTATTAGCCTGGACTTGTTTTTCCTTTTTAACCACTACCACTTGCGCTCTCCATGGGTTGGTGCTAGGTTTGATGATACCTTGGTCGAGCAGACGTTGTGTCTCAGACTTTATAAAATCTCAGTCTGCTGTACTGTAACTCCTGCTCTTGGTAGTAATAGGTTTGCAGACGGAGGACAGATTCAGGAAGAGAGGAGGGGGAGTTGATATTCAGTGTGGAGAGGCTGCATGTGGGTTCTGATTTTAGAGGCCCTCCATTCTGAACCGTTATGGGGGGAGGGGACCAGAATACTCCAAGGTCACACAAGTCCAGACCTAACAACACCGGAGCACAAGTTATATACAAGCGAAATTTACAGAATTTGTCCTCTTCAAACGACAGATGTACTATAAAATGTTGTTGAACACACATAGAATGTGAATGAGATGTGAGAAATACGCAGTAAGTGGAAGAATACATCTTCAGGTTGTATTTTTCCACATTCCGTGAGTCTATGAAACTTTCAGTAGAGCCCGTGTTGATTAGGCATTTAGTGGAATGTCCATTAACCTTCACAGTCACTATGGAGTTGCTGAGCTGGTGAGGTCTGTCCTGATCTAGGACCATTGAGACTGGGTCCCTGGAGACTCCATACTCCTCACTCAAGTGGCCCCCACCATCCTGGGTTGCCCTGCATGGGTAAGATGGCGCCAACCTCGTGATTCAGCAAGAAGACCACCCTCTTTCTCCGCCGAGTGTGAATTTGGGTCATGACAAGATGACCACCAAGCCTTTTTGCACCATTTCCTCACTGCCATCCTCCATTGGCGTATCACATGGCAAGCGGGTTAGTGTGAATTCAGGGCAGATGGCTTGGGGCTGGAATTGGATCTGGGAGCAGTGCAGGCCAGGGACTTCCCCAGGCTTCCCCTCGCATGACAAACCCTCACCCAATGTCCTTTCTTGCCACAGCTGGAACACACTGAGTCTTTAGCCGGGCAACGAGATCAGGGATGCTGGCTCTTGCGGCAAATAAAGCCCTCCCTAGCACGGGAAGCGGCAGCCATTGGGGCAGTGGTAGCGGGAGCAACCAGTCCTTGGAAGGGCTCACCTCGGGTGGACGAGCTCGCTGGCTTCAAGATCATCATTCTTGAGCTTGGCCTGTTCCAGAGATTTGGCCAGCTCGACGTGGCTAGCGAGGTCCCTCTTTCCTGACTCAAGCAGTCACTGCCTCATATACCTCGAGTGGACCCCCACAACTTGAGTGTCCCGGATCTGTTCTTCCTCACTAATGCGGCCCTTAGCTGCTTCATACCAGCACTTCTTGGCAAGCGTCCACAGATCCAACAGGTAGTCATCGATGGTCTCTCCTGGCCGTTGGAGATGTAGAGCGAGTAGGTGCCTCGTTAGGACGATTCTGCGACTTCAGCTACCTAGCTTTCAATGCCTTGATAGGAGCATACCCTTTCGTTCCTACCCTCGAAATGAGCGAGGACTTCCTGAGTTCATCAGTGTGGAAGACATCTCTGGTTGCATTCTGGTAGGCCTGGAAGCAGTCCAGTCAGTATGTGAACTGCATCAGGGGACAGAGGGTCTATCAGTAGCATACCTGCCTTGAGTAGCACTTCCATCGTTAGGGAATAAGCTAATAAAATTGTAGTGTGAATAAAAGCTCTCATGACTCGAGGGAGAATAAACATTTTTATTAGCTTATAACTGAGGGTAGTGTCTCACAGTAGTCTTCAGAAGGGTTCTGGGTTTAGGTGGGAAACCAGGGTTATAAGTGAGCAGATGGGGGTGGAGCCGGGAGGCAGGACCAGCCATCAGCACAACACCCTACCAGTGAATCCCAGTTCACGGCATTGGTTAAGTGAATTTCAATGAATTTGGTGGTCTCCACTCTCCACAACAGAATTGTGTTGATGTGTAGTGGAGGGTGATCCTTTCTGGTCCTCCTGAAGTCCATGATCATCTCTTTCATCTTGTCCATGTTAAGACTCGGGTTGTAACTCTCAAACCATATCATGGGATTTTCCACCTCTTCTGTAGTGCGACTCATTGTTGCCGTCGGAGGCCAACTACTGTTGTATCATCGGCAAACTTGATGACACTCTTGGAGCTGAATCTGGTGTGGCAGTCGTGGGTCAGCAGCGTGAACAGTAGCGGGCTGATCACACAGCCCTGAGGTGCGCCAGTGCTCAGTGCGACAGTGCTCAAAGTTTTATTTAAGTTGAGTGTAGGAGAGATATCAAAGGTAAATATTTAGAGGAGATGTCAGAGGTAAATATTTTACAGAAAGAGTGATGGGTGCCTGGATGGCATTGAAGATGGTGATGATGGAAGCTGGTATAATAGGAACATTTTTACAAAAGACTCAAAAATGGACACATTAATGCAAGAACAATGGGGAGTTATAGGTGTGAAGGAAGGAAGGATTAGATTAATATGGAGTGGGTTTATATAGGTCAGTGGAACATCTTGGGCAGAAGGGCCTGTACTGTAATATTCTATGCTTTATATCTATGATTTTTATGTTTACCACTTATGAGAAGCTCCCATTTCATTTACTGTGAGAATCTCTTTAAGAGCTAGTGCAGGCTCCCACCCTTCGCAGCTATGGAGAGACTGGGTGGCAACAGCTACCCAAATTCGCTATTTTGGAGAGGAGAAAGAACATTTGCTGCTCCTTCCACGGATACAGGTGGTGAGAGAGTCAAGTGAGTGGAATACTGAAGGAAACTGCATTCATTATTGACCAGTATCCATCTCATTGAACACGAAGCAGGAATGATTCTGTGTGATAATGGACAATTCAGCTGATTCTCTCTGTCAGGGAAATTGTTGTGACCAAAGGAAAGGTCATTCGATTGACCTGTACCTGGGTTTCAGAAGCATCATGACCAATCACTCGTTTAATTTCCCCTGCACAAGGAAAAGGGGAGTTGTGTCAACTGTTCATACAAAAGGATTTTTTTCTCTGGAAGAAACTCAACAAGTATTCATGAGTTTTTGACAGTCTGGACACTCAATCTCTCCCATTTCCTTCATGATTACTTCTGTGCATCAGTTTAAAAGCCTGCGTTTCAACAATGGATATCTAAGACTGAACTTTGAACTGACTTTCCAAAATTGTGCCTTAGCTATAATAGATTGGGTATCTCGTGCACGCGCACACACACAAACACGCACACACACACATATATTTGCGATGGTTGGATTTGATTTAACTAATGTGTTATATTATTAGTAGTTATTATTAAAAATAATACTATTGTTGCTGGTCTGTGACATAACACAGTATTGATCGTATTTTAAACCTCCTGAGCTAGTTTTGGCAATTCCTTTCCTAAACTTCTCTAGCTTTTGATTTCTTTTAAAAAGTGTCCCTGAAACAAAACCCACCACCGCAGAGAGTGAGCTGGCACATCGCGCGGCACGTGCGGTAGTAAACTGCAGCATAACACACTGGAACATGTCCCTTCAGCAAGCGAACTGGCGCAGTTGAAAGTTGGAGCAGTGCAGCCCTAAAGTGGCACTGGCCAAGCAGCCCAGCTAACAGATCAATAACAGGCTGGGGAAGAAGGGTATTCACAGGCAAGAATGTTCCCGCCCGCTATTGTTATTCACGCATCTGATGTCAGCCAATCAAACAAATGGTGGGAACTCCAACTGTATAAAAGGAGCCCATCCAGCCTCAGTAAATCTCAGAGCTTCACCTCCCACACTGCGAGTGTGGGTGTTTCTTTATAGCAGTCAGCTACATTAATACATTTGTGGTCATAACATAATATCGCAAGATCCACAAACCCAGTTGTCCCGGTAGACCCATTGTTTCCACGTGTTCCTGCCCCACCAAACATAGAACAATACAACACAGCACAGGCCCTTCAGCCCTTGATGTTTTGCCGTCCTCTATATTCCTACCAAAAAAAATGCCAAACCCTTCCTACCTTGTGACCCTCTATTTTTCTTTCATCCATGTGCCCGTCTAAGTCTTTTAAATGTTTCTAATGTTTCAGCTGCGAACACCACCCCCGGAAAGGCTTTACAGACACCCACAATTCTTTATGTGTAAAAAGAAATCACCCCTGATATCGCCCCTAAACTTTCCTCCCTTCGCCTGGGTTTTGCTATTCCTGTCCTGGGAGAAAGGCGCGCTATCCACTTTATGCCTCTCAGAATCTTGTAGACCTCTATTAAGTCTCCTCTTGTTCTGCACTTCGAAGAGAAAAGTCACAGCTCTGCTAACCTTACCTCATAAGACTTATTTTACAATCCAGGCAACATCCTGGTAAATCGCCTTCACTCTGTCTGCTAAAATAACAGGGCTTCCCAGTGTCTAACCATTTTAATTCCACGCAACATACCCACACCTACATGTCTCTCCATGGCCTCTTGCACTGCCAAACTGAGGCTACCCGAAACTTGGAGGACTCTCCAGATAACATTAGCATTGACTGCTTCAGTTTCTGTTGAACCTCTTCCCAAAATCTCACTCATTGCCTAACTCCTTTCTTCCAGCTCCCCACCCTTTTCTCTTCCCTCTGCATTTAGAGAGCTCCCTCCTCCCCTATCACTTCTTAGCATTTTTCTCCTACCTTACCACCTGCATCCACCTGTGACATCTTATCTACTAGCTTGTACTCCTCCCGCTGCCCCTTCTTCCTGTGAAAGTTTGTATTTTGAGCTATCCAAAAATGACAGTCCTTAAGAAAAGGTATCACTGATTTTGTCTTTATTAAAAACACCAGTCCCTAGTTTCAAAACTGGGCATAAGCACATCCCAGACAGACAATTAAAACTAATCATCTCATTCTCCAAATTTGGCCATTTCCTGGGACAACAGGCTTACAGAATCTTTAATGCCTTTTCTTTTTAAAATATTTTTATTGAGTTAAACATATGAGCATACGTATTAAATGATGATTACATAATGATTCAATTGTATGCACGCAAATACACACAGAAGGGGAAAAATAATGAGTAAATAAGAAAATATACATAATTATATCAATACAGTAAAACCTCGTTAGAATGCGGTAGTTGGGGACCCAAGATTTCATACCGTGTTACAGCCGAGTCGCGGAACAGATGCATATACGTCATGAATCAGGAAGCAGGAAAACAGAATTCTGTGACTCAAACCCTATAATAAGACCTTTAAACTCCACATATGAACACACACCTCTTGTAAATGAGTCACAAGTGTCCATTTCTGAGTTTGTGGCTGTTAGCCTGGCCTCCTAAAATCAATGTTTGGGGTCCGCACTATAAGTGATTCCGTGGATTAGCAAATTATGTTTTAACGAGGTTTCACTGTAGTTAATTATAATAATTCAATCTAGTATTAAACATAATTTATGCAACCATGTCAGACCCATTTATTGGAATATTTTAATAAAATAATAAAGATAAAAAGGAAAAAAACACTGATGGACTAAACTAGTCTAATCTATCCCCTCCCTCTAATCAAGGTAACTTTATATGTTTGTAATGAATAATGCCTTTTAACACAGAAGCGCTGACTGACTTTGCTGGTCGAGTCAACGACCTGTCAACGAGCAACCCATTCATAAATGGCTTCTCGCACAATTACAGCTGATTGAACCTGTCAGTTACGACTTGAGTTATCAATGGCCATGGGGTGCACCCAGCAACACTGGTGTTGGCAGCTAAGCCTAGAAATTTCTCTCCCCATTGTAAACCCTGATAGTTTAAGATTATTATGTGATAATTAAAGACTAAAACTCAGGCATACAGAATACGGATGTTACTGTGTATTGGAAGCAATCTTTCCAGAGTTCTGCCAATTGCCTGTGCAAGAAATGATATCTTTTAATTATGACTTGTACATGTAAATAACTGATTGTAAAAGACTGATGGTCTTTAGCAAAATGTAAAACATAAGCTTGTAACAATGTTCAAAGAGATGCCTATCAGATTTGTATGCAAGAATATGCCTCAAATTTTGTACTGTTTCACTTGAACCTTTGAATGAAGTTCTGATATTAACTAGGGTAACATTGGGTCTACCTGATATTGATACTACTCACTCATTTCCGCTAGTGTAATTGTAATAAAGGTTTTGGTATTGCTCTATGGTTCTTGTGGTTGTCTTTCTATCTTGACAGCAGGGTAAGAAGGAGGCCCTTCCTCCTTCCCTCCTCCTCTCCTCCTTTGCCTTTCTAATTCAGCCGTCTACCTGCCTTACCTCATAGCTTGACAAAACAGCTCATGCCTGAACAATTGATTACTGTTTACTTCCCACAGATGCTCCATGAGTTTTTCCAGCACTTTGGGTACCCCTGACTGCAGCAATGAGAGGTTGAAAATATCCGTGAACACTCTGGCTAGTTGGTTGGCGCAGATTTTCAGTGCCCTGCCAGATACGCCATCAGGGCCTGATGCCTTGCGAGAGTTCACCCTTTTGAAGGATGTTCTAATGTCGGCCTCAGAGACAGATATCACAGGGTCATCAACCTTTGCATGGATTCTCATAGGCACCTTTGAATTCTCCTTCTCAAAGTGGTGCTCGCCTCACTTTGTGGGATGTAATGGCTTACACTCAGCAGTGGAGAGTGTGAATAACCTCAAATTCCTGGGAGTCAATATCTCTGAGGATCTGTCCTGGTGCCTCCATGTCGATGCAATCACAAAGAAGGCTCACCAGTGGCTAAACTTTGTGGGATGTTTGAGGAGATTCGGTACGTCACCAAAGACTCTAGAAAACCTCTAAGGTGTACCGTGGAGAGCACACTGTTCGGAATGGAGGTGCCAACATTCAGAACCAGAAAAAAACCACAGAGTGTTGTTAACTGGCCTGCAATGTTACAGGAACCGGACCACTCCATCGATGACATCTACAATAGGTTGCTTAAGAAAGCAACGTCTCATCTCAAGCACCCCCCCCCCTCCCACCACCCAGGCCATGCTCTCTTCACTCTACTACCACTGGGGAAAAAGGTACAGGAGCCCGAAGACAAGCACGCTTCGTCACAGGGACAGCTTCTTCCCCGCTGCCATCAGATCCCTAAGTTAATAATGAGCCACAAACACTGGCTTGCTTTGACATTTTCTTTTTCTTGCTCTATTTTTATTTATTTTGTAAGGTAGTTGATAATGACACTGCTGGAAAACCACGTGACGTGTCGTGACAATAAATTCTGATTCTATATCATTACTTGATGTATCCACAAGAGGTCACTGTAGGACCAGTATCAAAGGAAATTTGAAGAGTTGGGTACGACTGATACCTGCCAATAATGTGGGAATTTGGCACGAGTGGCTTGAGTGAGGATGTTCCAAATCATGTTAACAGAATCTTGGCTGGTAACCTGTGGGTGGATACTTCCACTGGATTCCGCATGCTGTAAAACACGCAAAGGTTTCTTGCACTTATGGATCCTGCATAATGTTAGACTTGGCATTGGGGCTGTGAATCTGCTCATTTCAAAGTAGATTTTACAACAGCAAGGTTGTTTGGGGAAAACTAGTCAAGTTACTTTTTTTAAAAAATGTTTTTAATTACACTGATAAAAGAAGATTTTGCTTCCTGAACACTTTTGGGTGTATTTTATGGATTTTGGGCTGCTGGTCTCAAAAATCACCTTAACATTTTCCTATCATGTTTCATTTTTTAGATATAACCTATTCTTTTTAATTTTCTGTCATATTTTTAAGTCTACTGGTATATTGCCCACAGTTCAAGCATGCCCAGTGCAGGTACTATGCAAAGGGTGTATTAGGGCTGGGGGTGCTTATTCAGGTTAGATCCAGACAGGCTATAAAAGCAGCTCACAGATACAGATGCTGGGCATTACATTGATATAGATTGAACGCAGGCTGATGCACATGTTCTTCAGGCAGTAGCAGAGTGAGCACACTTAACAATGGCCTTTATTGCCATCAGAAACATTCAATTCTGTACTGCTGATCTTGGGTACAGTCAGTGATGAACATGGTGAAAGGTTTCACCAGGACGTTGTGACCATGGAAAAGCAGTATCAGCGTAACTGGAATCCATCAATGCTGGCCGACTATTGTTGGGCACTGACACAAGAGGCATTAGATGCTGAGTCCAAATGAAAATCAGCGGCAAAACATTTTTAGATCAGTTGAACTAATGCAATGTGACTGCATCATTATGAGATTAAATTCAATAAAAGTTAATTTATTGTTTCTCCAACTTCCTACATGATGCAGAAAATCTGAAATTATTTTTGTGTTCAGCTTGGAGTTGTCTATCATAATCTCCAATTTTATTCTCAGGATGCAATCCTTTTGAAAAATAATTTGTGTGAAGAAGAGCAAATATATATTAATTCATTTTTAATGGTCTTTGAATGGGTCTAAATATTTGGGAAAGTTCCCAAATATAGTTGAAAAGATGATGTTCAGTTTTGCCATTTGTGAACTGTTTTCACAGCACATTTTTGGATGTGGCCTCTTCCGCCCTGATCTTGTGATCTGATTATATCACATGGGACTTTAGTGCCATTCGAAGCTTCACTGATTAGATTCAGGATGCTCTTGGCCAGCAAGTTTTCACTTACTAATCTGAACAAGGTAAGTGCAGGGCGATGAAGAGATAGGCAGTGATCCCACTCAGTTAAATCCGGCCAGTAAAATTTAACAGAATGGGCTTTATTTTGACTTCATGGGATGGAGGGGTCATCGTCAAAATCTTTTAAATTAAATTGCATTTACACCACATTTGTACTGTAGCAACAAATATATATATTATCTGGTACAAATCCTGCTTAGACTCTTCCGTAAAATTGAGGTATTCTTGTTGTTAAAGTTACCATGAATATTTATATTTAAGCATATTGCCCAACAATTCAAAACCCAAACCATTTCATGCCATTGTTGAACTGTAAAAGTATTGGCTTCAAAATAAATATTACCATTGTTCCACCTAAATTTCATTTTATACCAGGTTGTTTGTTATAGGGTGTATTACAAGCTCCCATTTTAGTAAAATGGGATTATCACTGTAAGGGATAGTATAGACAGGAGGGACTGAATGGACACCATTAATATTTAACATTTCACACAAGCACTATCACAAGCCATAGCTCAGCAACAATTTGATCCATTGGAAGAACTGAGGGAATGTTTGTTACTGTCTGTTCCAGATTCGAAATGTTTGCAAAGCCATTATGATTTTTCAAGGGAGAACCATTCTGGCTGCTAAAGAGAAAGCAGCTTGTTGAAGCAGCTCTTGTGACCAGCCATTTTTGTGTTCTGTGAATGGCTGGGCCTTTTCGGTGGATTGACCTGTACCAGGAGGGTCTTTTAAGAAGCAAAATGCTTCATTTTGAGTGTGACGAGCATTGAGGGTAACTTGGACATGAAGCCGGGGTCTTAGAAGCTTCATGGAGGCCACCCAGTTCAAGTTTTATCTACAAAAGGACCAGGAGTGTTATGATCACAGCTCGTGTGGATGGACATTTCTTCAAAGGCAATGCAAGGAGAATTCATGAATCTGTAGTGGCCGCAACTCCAGCCTTCCCATCAGTTCAACATTTATTCTGGGAATCAAATTTCAAAGGCCTGCATTCCAGCACTGAATTTGAAAGGCTAAACTTTGAAGTAACTTTCTAGATTTGGCCAGGTCTGTAAAGGTTAGGGTATATCTCACACGCACGCACACGCACACACGCACACATACACACACACACGCACAGACACACACACGCAGGCACGCGCACACACACACACACACACACACACACACACACACACACACACACACACGCAGGCACGCGCGCGCACACACACACACACACACACACACACACACACACACACACAGTTTGGGATAGGTTTAGTGTTAAGGATAGTTTAAAAGTTAAGACTATAGTTTAAGAGCTAGAAATTGAATATGTTTTAAAATTTAACACTGCCTATTGCAATTCACAATAGGTAAAACATAAATGTCTGCAGATGCTGTGATTGCAGTAAAAACATAAAAGTGCTGGAGAAACTCAGCAGGTCTCACATAGTCCATAGGAGGCAAAGACCTTTCAGGCCTGATCCTTTGTCAAGGTATGAGAAAAAGCAGTGAATAAAGACCTGGGGGGAGGAGGGAAGAAGGGGGCACAAGAGGAGCCAAGGCCAACAGTCAAGAGTCGGTGGACGCGGACAAGAGGACAAAAGAGAAAAACTGACAATTGATTGGGGAAGGGACACAGCTCTGTGAATGCAGAGATGGAAGAAAAGAGAGAGAGAGGGAGAGGTGATTTTTTTCAACAGCAATGTTGGAAAAATCTGTGAAACATTTAATATAAATTAACATAATTACTCACCTTGTGGTTGTTTACACTGCTCCCCTTAAATTCCTGTGCGCGTTTGTCCCAGTGCTCTTTCGTGGAGCAGCATGGCCCGAGTCATCAGCTGGGCGTTGAGTTCATGAGGTGAGTTTTGTGGTGCAATTTGACTGCAGGCTTCCTCCGAATAGTAGGGGTCCTGTAGGATAAATCGCGGTTCAAGAATTTACTAAAAATTCCTGCACTTTCCTTTTTTGGACAGCCCATGTAACAGCAAATTTTGTTGATTGTGCCATTACATGCCTGCAGTCTAAAAACGCTAAGAGAGACAAGTGGAGGGGAGCTGGAAGAAAGATGACATAGAGATACAGAATGAGATGGATGGGGGGGAGGTGGGCTAATGGAAACCGGAGAAGTTGATGTTAATGCCATCTGGTTGGAGGGAACCCAGACAGAATATGAGGTGAAAAGCATCAGTCTCCAGCTGCTGTGATCATAGTAAAATCACAAATAAATACTGGGGGAACTCAGCCAGTCTCGCAATGTCCAACGAGTATAAAGATATACAACCAATATTTCGAGCCTGAGCCTTCTTCAAGTTATAATCAAAAAGCAGGCAGGCATCTGAATTAAAGACTCACAGGAGTCCAAACCAACAGACAAAAGGTATTAATTAGATATGATTATGAGGTTCTGTTACTTTAATTTGCGGGTAGTCTCAGTCTGGCAGTTTATGAGACATGTCAGAATGGGAATGGGGCAGGAAATTGAAATGGGTGGCCACTGGGAGATCCCCACTATTACAGCAGCAGAGCCAAGGTGCTCAAAAAAGAGATCTTCCATTCTGGGAGGCCACAACGGGAGCATAACCCCTGCAGCTTCACCTGGGAGGACTGTTTGGTGGTGAGGGAGGAGGTGTGGGTGCAAGTGCAGTATTTTCTGTGGCCATGGGGGTAGGTACCAAGGGAACAATTGGTGGGAAAGGACAAGGGAGTTATGGAGGGAGCGGTCCCTACAGAAGGTAGAAAAGGGAGTAGAGTAGAAGATGGTGGGATCATGTTGGAGGAGGTGAAAATTGCTATGTTGGATGTGGAGGCTGCTAGGGTTGTGGGTGAGGACAAGGGAAATCCTGCCTTTGGGGGATAGTTTCACGGGGCTGCGTCGTTAGTCTAGTTCAGCATCAGTGTCCTGGGATCAAACCTGGTGCTTGACTGTAAGGAGTGAGTACATTCGCCCTGTGTCTTTGTGGGTTTCCTCCCATTGCTCCAGTTTCTGCCCATTCTTCAGAAATCACCGGGGATTGGAGGTTGACTTGATGTATTAGGGTGGCACAGGCTTGTGGACCGGAAGTTTCTGTTACCATGCTGTATGTCCAAGTTATTAAAAATGCATGGATACTCCCTGAATTCTAATTTCCTGAAATGAATTCCATATTGCTAATGTTCTGTATTGATTCAATCTATGCATTGTGGCTATATGCAAGATGTAATAAATTCTATGCCATCACATAGAAATACTCGGAATGAAAATAGAGCGGTACCACTGCTTTTGCTCATCAAGTCCTTTTCCTTTGGAGCAGTATTTGATCTAGTTGGTGCCTGATCCTGCCAAGCACCTTCCAACAACTGCAAGAATCTTTAAGCTATCTAAATGAAGAAAGCCTCATCTGGAAGAAACCGAGAGGACGACAAATATCCCCCCGATGGAGAATTGTGATCGATGTAAGGAGGCTTCAAGGGCATACACAGAAGTTGAGTAAGTGGACAGGAATGTGAAAATCTACTGTGGTGAACAGACAGAAAAGCAAATTATTTTCAAATGGTCAGAGTTTGCCAATAATACCCAATACCCTACGTCAACAACCCACTAAATGGCCAACACCCAGAGGCAACAAGTGGTTTGGTATCCAAATATTTCGGTATTGGAATATTTTTTTCTTTTAAATGAGACGTACGACACAATAACAGGCCCATGACCCTGTGTCGCCCAAATAAGGCAATCAACCTGCATATGTATTGAAGGGTGGGAGGAAACCGGTGCGCTCAGAAGAAACCCACTCAGACACGAGGAAAACATTCAAACTCCTTATAGCCAGCACTGGATTCGAACCCTGGTCGCTGGCACTGTAATATCTACTACACTAACTGTGCCACCCTACGTGAACTGTGCAGTGTCTTACTGAAATCATGTCCGTCCTTGTTGAGACCTCAACCAGCGTATTGGGGATATGGTTTTCATTTCCCAACATAGAAGGGGATATATTTGGCACAGAAAGAGGGCAGTGAAGATTTCTGAGAATGATTCTGCAGGATGGCAGATTTGTTGTATGAGGAAAGCTTAAAGAAGATCAGGCCCTGTATTCTCTGGGGTTTAAAAAAGTGAAAAGTGCTACCGATGAAAGTTGCAAAATTCTTTCAGGGCTTGAGGCCCAGAGGATATTTCGTAGAAATGTGTCAAGAATGACATAAGAAATTCAAATTTTTTATCATGTACAAAAATACACAAAATTTGTTGACTTTTCTTTGCTGTGAAAGCACACAGAGAGCTGCAGCTCATCTGGCATCCCTACCAATAAGAAAAAGAGAAGCAACAGAGAGACTCTGAGTGTCTGTGGATTTGCCTCTTGCCCTCCCATAGTCTCTGCAGCTCCACAGTGAACCCAAATTCCAAGTTCCAAACCTCGGATCTGATCAGGAAGCTGTTAGCACTTTGGGAGCCCCACTTACCATCAGGGCCCTCTCAAATCCCAGTCCTGTTACTTGATTCCCATCAGCTTGTTCTCACAGCCCACAGTCTGGTGTAAGTCCCTTCAGCATTTGTCCCCTTGCTGATCTGCTGATGTTGCCACCATCTCTATAGGTTCTTCTTCCAGGATACACCTTCTCGGCGGGGTAGTGTCTTGCTTAGGGATCCTGCAGCTCCTCCAGAACCCACACCACTCATGATATGGGCTGCCAAGAATGGGTGCCGCCATCTTGGGCATGGACCTCTGTGGGTACACTAATATTTAAATCAAAAACAAGGACCAGTTCAACCAGCAATTTAAACCAGGCAATAGGACCCTGAGGAGGAGCTCTGTGTCTCCCCTCCCAGCTCTCCCAGGTTCCCACCAGGGGCACTGCTGCCATTATTGCAGCTAGAAATGAATCACCATTTTTTTTAAAATCAAAGTAATTTGGTACAGGTTGGTTGTTGTCATAGCTAACAAAAATAGCCTCAGTGCAATGTGTTAAGCTGCCAATGTTTGCAGTGGAACCAAACCAGGAACAAATTTCAACCCTGCACTGGGCGTACCTAAAAATCAGAGAATGAAATGCACGATAAACAAGAGAATGGCCACTCGGTGGGCAAAGCTGAGCAATCCCACTTATCAAAGAATTAGATCAACATCTGAACTAACTCATGGTAGATATTTAGAATCCAAAAGGTAAAGAAAATATAATGTTTATAGGCTAAAAGTTCAAAATGATTCACCTTCTGATTTCCCAGCTTCAATATTCACTTCCTCCATCACTGGCGGCGCACTCTGTCGAGACTGAGCACTCAAATGACGCCTATCAGCAGCTTCCTATGATCCCTTCAACAGCATTTCTAAAGCTGTAATCTTTGCCATCCAAAAGGATAGAGCCAAGAGGTGAATGGGAACCCCATTGACTGCAGCTTCCCCTCCAAGCCACGTACCATACTAAGGGCTGCGCGGTTGGCATAGCAGTTAGCGCAACTCTGTTACGGAGTCAGCGATCGAGACCGGGGGCTCAAATCCCCTGCTCACTGTAAGGGGTTTGTACATTCTCCCCGTGCCTACATGGGTTTTCCTCAGGGGCTCCGGTTTCCTCCCACCACGTTCAAAATGTACCAGGGTTTGTAGGTCAATTGGGTGTAATTAGGTGGCACGGGCTCGTGGACTGAAAGGGCCTGTTACTGTGCTGTATGTCTAAATTTGAATTTGAATTTAATTTGGCAAAATTATCATTATTATTGCAGCATAGAACAATACATGGGCTCCTTGGCCAATAATGTCTGTGTCTTTTGTGATGCCAATTTAAACTAATACCTTCTGCCTGCATATCCCTTCATTCCCTGCCAGTTCCTGTCTGTTTTATTATTTGTTCAAAATCGACATTCTTGTCCTTCGAAACAATTGTTGGCACTTTGAATTAAACAGAAAATCAAGCATTGGATAATTCATTAGATGACTCATACATTCCTTTTGTTTTTGTCTCAATCATTTGTTTGGAGCTCAGATTGTTTATCAATCATTCCATAATTTCATTTGTTTGAGATTGTCAGAATGTTGAGTTCATATCTTGAAATCAATTAGCAAGGAATAAACGTTCAGTGACTATTGTAAAATAAATAATGTTCTTCTGGAGAATTTCAAATGCTGTGCCTAATTGACTCTGTTATTATCAAGTCCTCTCATACTTGATGGCAAGGTCTTAAAATAGGACTTGCTGGGAATTAACACACACCATCAAGGAGAAGGTTCTGATATGGCAGTACAATGTTCTGATCCAAAGTCTTTTGAAGTCTGAAAGGGATTGCCAATTTAGTGACAGCCTGTGAGTGGGTTCGTGCTGTTCACTCTGATCTATTAGGAATGTGTTATGAATGTCCTTTACCTATTTGCGTTTGGAAGAGTGAAACGAGCTTAATTTCATCATTCTAAATTTGATTCAAATCCAGTTGCAACGTTTAAGAAACCCTTTTGAAATCTGTCAGTTTTATTTTCAAAACCATTGGAATTGGAAAAGATATTCTCACACACAACAGGGGAATTTGGAGAAAGTAGAGATATTTTGTTCAAGCATTTTTATGTACATTTACTAACATAAATATACATATACATATTAGACATAGAAGGACTCTATTCAACATATTGTGTTCTGCAAGCTCTTGGAAGACCAATCGTATTGGAAAATCTCGAATAGGATGAGGTCAGGGTGACCTGAGAATATGATATTGGTGAAACCATTTGGCTGATAGGTTGTTAATAAAGGTAAAGGCCCAGTCCTTCTGTTAATTTTCTATCTGTAAAATTGTCTTTGTCTCTTGTCACTGTTCTCTCTGTTCCAGTCACTTTCATTCATTCATTCATACACTCCTCCCCAATTTGTGGCCTTGGGTCATAAATTAAGTTTCACGTAGATAGAATAGACTAAAGCAGGGGTGATCAAGTTTTTAATTTTTACTTTAGACCGTGGGCCGAAATGGCCTGTTTCTGTGCTGTGTCTAAATTAAAAATTAAAAGAGTGCCACTCCACCCCCCCCCCACCCCAGACTAAAGGGTCACATGATTGAGGACTTTATGCATGTGAAAATTTGTGGTGTGAAGCTACTTTCACTGGCAGAGGAGATAGGCATAATTAATTAAGTCACATACTGCTAATAGACTAAGTTATAGAGTCACAGAGTTACACAGCATGGAAACAGACCCTTCAGCCCATCTTGTTACTGCTGACCAAGTTGTCAATTTGAGCAGGCCCCATTTGCTTGCATTTTCTCTGTATTCTTGTCCTTATACAAGTCTAAATGCCATAATTGCACCTGCAGCTTCCTCTGGCAGATTGTTTCATATACACACCGCCACCATTCATGAAAAAAATTTGCTCTCAAGACCCCCTATTTTAGACTCCCTGAGAAAAAGACAGTGATCATTCACCCGATATATGCCCCTCTAAATTTTAGATACATCTGCAAGGTCATCCCTTAGCTTCCTCTGCACTGGGGGTAAAAATGGTTGTATAAGATTGAAATTGAAAAATGGAGGGAGAAGGTTTGTACGGAATATATATATAAAAGCCTTTTGAATTGAATGAACCTGCTAGTGTCAAAACAATATGAGCTATATTCTGCAACATGAAATTCTAGTAGATTTTCAATATTTTTGAGACTTGTACTGATTAATATGCATTCAACTAATTGCTGTATGATTTTAAATGTAAATTAAATGTAATTTTTAATTTAGAGATACAACATGGTAACATGACCTTCCAGCCCTCAAGCCCATGGTAACATGCCCTTCCAGCCCTCAAGCCCATGATAACATGCCCTTCCAGCCCTCAAGCCCATGATAACATGCCCTTCCAGCCCTCAAGCCCATGGTAACATGCCTTTCCAGCCCTCAAGCTCATGATAACATGCCCTTCCAGCCCTCAAGCCCATGGTAACATGCCTTTCCAGCCCTCAAGCCCATGATAACATGCCCTTCCAGCCCTCAAGCCCATGATAACATGCCCTTCCAGCCCTCAAGCCCATGGTAACATGCCCTTCCAGCCCTCAAGCCCATGATAACATGCCCTTCCAGCCCTCAAGCCCATGGTAACATGCCTTTCCAGCCCTCAAGCTCATGGTAACAGCCCCTTCCAGCCCACAAACCCGTGGCACCCAAATGCACCAATTAACTTAGTTACCCCATACGCCTTTCAAGGGTGGGAGGAAACTGGAGCACCCAAAGGAAATCTACGCAGTCATGGGGAGAACGTACACACTCCTTACACACAGCGCTGGATTTGAACCCAGGTCACTGGCATTGTAATAGTGTTGTGCTAACTGCTATGCCAGGGGTAACCAAATTTGCTTAATGTAAGAGCCACATACAATAAACTTCAGATGTTTGAGAGCCACAACAATCACGTGATCGCAAGCCACAGTCACTAAAACTATGATTGTAAGCAGCAGTCAGTACGATTCCTTTCTCAGCCAACATACTGAAAACGTCATTGACTCTATAAAGGACGAGGTAAGAATTTTAGACCCTTTGTATAGGACGACTGTTTAAAGGTGAAAATTTTAAGTTTTGACGATCTTCCTATTCAACAGCAATGCCGCAAGCTGCACATTATATGTGAAAGAGTTGCATGTGGCTTATGAGTCATGGTTTGGCCTTCGCTAACCATAAGAGTTTACCGAGTTCAGGACTCCTGCTCTAACCTATTGTCCCCCTGTGATTGTTGTAATCAACAACAACTAATTTCCAAGTATTCAACAAATGACTGCTATCTTATGAACAGGTCATAACATTAGATCTTATTTTAGGTATGCAGTTAAGTGATTTTCAGAATTGTGGTACAAGTATTATAGACTATCGGTAAGTCGAACTCGCCGTGGATTGATGTATTTGCACCATAGCTCTACCTTTGAAAATTAGGGTTAATTGTAATTTGTCCAAAAAAAATCCTTTGATGGGCAACATTTTTAAATGTTGGCAACCTTCTACAATTGCCTCACCACGTAAGAACTTAGTAACATGCAGGAACTTCAGATGCAAATTAGATTTCTGATGCCAACTGCATTCTTGCAAAGATTGGCAAGGAATGTCCATCCTGGCATGTGAATACTACTTCTCAGAACAGCAAACTTACTCTCTCTACTGTTACGGAGTCCAGAGGACCCCAAAACTAGCAGCAATGGATATGCACCACAACACAGGGTCACTTAAACAAAAGTGGTTTAGAATTATATTTGAACAAGAATACAGAACTGCAAAGTATGAATCCCACATTGTCTGTAAGGAGCTTGTACATTCTCTCTGTGTCTGCATGAGTTTTCCATGGGTGCTCTGGTTTCCTCCCACCATTCAAAACATACCAGGGTTGTAGGTTAATTTGGTATAATTGGACAGTATGGGCTTGTGGGCTGAAAGGGTCTGTTACCGTGCTGCATGTTTAAACTTTATTGACGTGCATTAAAATTGAAGAGAACAAAGTCTAAAGTTGGAAAGTTGACAGCTGTAGAAGGTGTTAAGTTGAAAGAGAGGGGAGGAAGGACAAAGTTTGGACTATGGATTTCATGCTGCCTACATTAGGTGGAAAAATCATTCTATTAGTCTTCATTAGTGCTAAAGGCCTGAAATATACTTTGAACAAAACGTAAGCCTCATAGCCTCTAGTGTAAACTAGAGAGATACATAAAGATCGGGATTTGGGAGTCTACGTTGACAGTAACAGGGCAGGTTGAGAAAGTTGTTAAGAAGAACTTTATTTGAAATGAAGAGAACAAAAGCAAAATGGTCCTATGTAAAAACAAACATTAAATCTGGTACACTGGATTATTCCATCCAGTTCCAGTTGTGTCTACAGGATAAATGGACACTTGTGCAGAAAAGATTTACAAAAAATGTTTCCAGACTTTGTAAAGTTTATTTCATTAGTGGACTGTAAATGGTAGGGTTGTTTTTAGAACTGAGGAATTAAGAGAAAATCCAATAAATTCCAAGTACAGTACATGTGGCATAGACAAGAAGCAACTGTTCCTGTTGGCAGAAATTACAAGAGCCAAGGGGCACATAATGAAGGGATGGGGCATGTGGAAAGACACCTTTATACAATGAAGGGTTATGGCCAAGGGCCATAGTGGAGGCAGATTCAATTGTGGAATCCAAAACAGGGTTGGATAAATTGATAAAAGGAAGGAATTACAGGGCTACCTATCAGAAGAGGATAGAGCAATGTGTATTAGCTGGATTGCTCATCCATAGAGCCAGTAGTTAAATTGTCTCCTTCGATGCCACAACCACTGGAGGATTCCACGTTCTAATGTACAAGAATTCACTCTTAATTAAAGAAATAGATTATATTTAAAGTAATGCTTTGTAGTGCTTTCTGTTTCATTATCAGTCAGCAACTATGAAGTAAGAAAATGGAATTACTAGTGCGGATAAATTAATTATTAATCTTGATGAAGGGTTTATCCAAAAACATCAACCGTTCTTTTTCTCCCACTGATGCAGCTCAACCTGCTGGGTTCATCTCACAGATTGTGTTTAGCAAATAATTTGTAAATGAGTCTAATGTGATTTCCTAACCTTAATTTTATCAGTGAACAAGATTTCTCCAAACCACAAAGGCAGGAAGCTCTGACATGGGCCAATTACAATTCATTTGTAGTGACTTGAATTTTATGGTATTATTTCTCCGCGCCCACTTTGAACTCCCCGCCATCACATGAGCCTCCTTTACTGTTCTCGTGAAACCCGGTGAAAGCTTGTGGAACACCTTATTTTCACGAGGTGCCTTGGAGGCCTTTCACTCAACTGCAGACCAAATCTTCCAAAGCATCAATCAACAGCTACACTGACCATTACTCAATCCATTACCATCCTCTTTTGCTTTCCTCTTTTGTTTTCACCTGCCAAATTTCCACTATAAATTTAAGCATTACACCTGTAGATTGCACACATTTACAGGTAACCCCTTGCTTTGCATAGTGCAAGTTAAAGTACATAAGTACATGGCAAATCACAAATCATTATTCCTACTCATTTGGCCGCTCCTATGCTTAGAAATACATGTTAAAATGTCTCCAAAGTCATCTTCAATGCACAACTTCCATTGCATTGTTAACTGCCTGCTTATTTTACTGACAAGATATTTATGCATGGAAATTTTTTTTAGCAATAAACAGAATTTTGCCATATTGATCCACACAGCATAACGTATTAATCAAGCCCTACTCCCACCCCATGATCTTGGCTGAGATTGATAAAGAATATCAAGAAAAAAATGTGCTCCAACCAGGATTCCCACCCTCCCCCCCATATCTGTTCTGGTAAAAGGTGATTGACATAAACATTCATCTCACAAATTCTGTTGAATTCATTCAGTACAGATATCAATCGTTGGATGGTGCGAGGAAACAGCATTAAAGAAGAAGATCAGCTTCAATTTAATTAATTGAGCTGTACGTGAATGTTAACTCCTGTGAAGTACTTTGATTTATTTTTACATTAAAACATTACATGAATATGTTGTTGAATGATTAAAACAAAATTGTGGATGAGGTTTTCATGAAACACAACTACCATTTTCGTCCTTTGAGCCATGATGCTAATAAGCTTTTTTTTATTTCGTTTGCAGACACAAAAGTACACATTACTTCATTTTATAATCAGACATAAAAACGCTTAACAGCTTTTCCAAAGAAATATATTCCAATCAAGTTGTGGAATTACAAGGTAGTAACACTTCAGAGCGCTATTATGCATTTCTTTTATCAGCCATTCTGTAACAAAACCAACATAGCAATTGGTCTTGTATAAACAAAGTATCAAAGGTAAATAGTTTGTTTCAAATTAATGATAATAGGGAACACACTAAGAAACTTCCTCAAATAGAATAATCAATAGGTGAGCACATGTATTCAAATATACTGTATCTACAATTCAGATGACATTATGCTTCGATTATCCTTTAAGCTTCTTTGCGAATGTTCAGATTTTTTTTCCCCCTCTCTACCTGTACCATTATTTCAACTTCTAAATGAGCTCCATTGAGAGCATCCTGACTGGCTACATCACAGTGTGGTACGGTTGCTGCTACAGAGAAATGGATCGGAGGTCAATCTGCAGGACCATAAGAGTGGCAGAGATGTTCACTAGAGTCTCCCTCGTCCCGCCCCCCCCCCACCCCCCACCTTCAACATGATCTACCGGGATTGTTGTCTAAAGTGGGCGTGCAAAATCTTTCAGCTGTTTCAGTCAGGAAAGAGATACAAGAGGATCAGAGCCTGCCCCACCAGGCTGAGGAACAGCTTCTTCTCATGGGCAGTGAGAATGCTGAACGGCCAAAGGAGCTGCTCCCACAGACCCTCATACTCATGAAATATAATTTACTTATTTATTTGTCGAGATGAAATACTTGTCCTGCCATAATATGTTTTATTGTTTGTATGTATATGTGTTTTATCAGGTTGTGTGTCAGCATGTTTTCCAATGAGGACGGGAGAACGCTGTTTTGTTGGCTTGTACTTGTACAATCAGATTTACAATAAAATTGACTTGAGACTTGAACTGTAAAGGGTAAAATTCATCAACCATTTTAGTTGTGGTACCAAGGTATTAGAAATAGAACCAAAGAAAATTCTTGAAATACCGGGAAAGTGTCAGCCAGCATCTGTGGAGATGCAAATAAAGATTATGCCATGATGGTTGAAGAATTCCAATCAGAATATATGCCGTCATTTAAGTTACTTTAAGAAAAAGCTCATAAATTCTACTGGATGTGAATCAAGTTTTATTTTAGCTCAGGAAATTGTAAATTTAGAAATAGGTTGATTTGGAGAATATGAAAAGTTTGGAAGACATGGATTAGGTTGAAAACTCTCTTCAGGCATTCTGTGGCATTATCTAGAGGCAAAAGGCTAAAGCCTTGAATTCCTAATATCGAACTCCAAGCTTTATACATATATATATGTACTACTGCATATACACTTGACATCATCATTTTTTATGAACAACACTGAAAATCCATTATGTCTAAAACTTCTTTGGCTTGGCTTCGCGGACGAAGATTTATGGAGAGGGTAAATGTCCACGTCAGCTGCAGGCTCGTTTGTGGCTGACAAGTCCGATGCGGGACAGGCAGACACGGTTGCAGCGATTGCAGGGGAAAATTGGTGGGTTGGGGTTGGGTGTTGGGTTTTTCCTCCTTTGTCTTTTGTCAGTGAGGTGGGCTCTGCGGTCTTCTTCAAAGGAGGTTGCTGCCCGGCGAACTGTGAGGCGCCAAGATGTACGGTTTGAGGCGATATCAGCCCACTGGTGGTGGTCAATGTGGCAGGCACCAAGAGATTTCTTTAGGCAGTCCTTGTACCTCTTCTTTGGTGCACCTCTGACACAATGGCCAGAGGAGAGCTCGCCATATAACACGATCTTGGGAAGGCGATGGTCCTCCATTCTGGAGACGTGACCTACCCAGCACAGTTGGATCTTCAACAGCGTGGATTCGATGCTGTCGGCCTCTGCCATCTCGAGTACTTCGATGTTAGGGATGAAGTCGCTCCAATGAATGTTGAGGATGGAGCGGAGACAACGCTGGTGGAAGCGTTCTAGGAGCCGTTTGAGAAAATACTGCATTCCTGATCATTCACTTTGCTATAATTGCAAGTTTTTTAAAAAAAGTGTTTCTCTATTACAAACTCAAACTACATAGTGAATTTCCCTCAAAGAAATTCCCTAATTAAATAATGTACTAACCTTCAAGTCAAAAGTGCTTTTTGCATTTTACTAGTCATGGAGCACATCAAGGCTCAGCTGCCCCCCCCCCACCCCGCCCCACACCATTGGACCCCCTGCAGTTTGCGTACCATCCCAACCGATCTACAGATGATGTCATTGCCACCACACTCCACCTAGCCCTCACCCACCTGGGAATTAAAGACTTGTATGTTCGAATGCTGTTCATAGACTTCAGCTCAGCATTCAACACAATCATACCACAGCACCTGATTAGGAAGCTGAACCTGTTGGGCCTAAACACCTTCCTCTGTAACTGGCTTCTCGACTTCCTGACTAGAAGACCTCAGTCAGTCTGGATCGGAGACAGTATGTCCAACACCATCATTCTGAGCATAGGGGACCCCAGGGCTGCGTGCTCAGCCCACTGCTGTTTACCCTGCTGACCCATGACTGTGCAGCGAGATACAGTTCTAATCACATCATCATATTCGCTGATGACACGACCTGTGGTAGGGCTCACAGGGAGGAGGGGCAATCACTAATGGACTGGTCCAGAGACAACAACCTAGACCTGAACATCAGAAAATCAAAGGAGATGGTGGTCGTCTTCAGGAGAGCCCAGGGGTGGGGGGGTGGAGCGGGCAGGAGGGGAGGGAATCACTCTCCACTGACCATCGATGGCTCCACCATCGAGGTAGTCAAGAGCACCAAATTCCTTGGTGTGCACCTGGCGGAGGATCTCTCCTGGTCCACCAACACCAGATCCATTGCCAAGAAGGCCCAACAACACCAGATCCATTGCCAAAAAGGCCCAACAACACCTTTACATTCTGCAGAGGTTCAGGAAAGTTCAGATTCCACCCTCCACCTTCACTACATTCTACAGGGAGAGCATCCTATGTGACTGCATCACCGCCTGGTTCAGGAACTGTACCATCTCAAGTCCCTGCAGCTGATAGGACTGTTGAGGGGATTATTGGGGTCTCTCTCCCTGCCATGATGGGCATTTATAACAGCCATTGTTTACAAAAAGCCATAAACATTGTGAAGGACATCTCTCCCATAATCTGTTCTTTCTCTTGCCATCCGGGCAGAGGTACCAAAGTGTTCAGACACTCATGACTAGATTACGAAACCGCTTTTTCCCCCAAACTCTGAGGCTTCTGAACTCCGGAGGTTTACAGGGCAAGCTATACGATATTTATAAGTGATAAGTTATTTATTAAAATGTTTCTGATGTAATTTATCTATTTACATAACCAGCTCCACAGTCTGGAGAAACATTGTTTTGTTTTCACTATACACTACAAGGTTTTTGGTATGAATGTCAAATAAATGTGACTTGGTTTGACTTGACTATTAGAACAATTCAAGGTGCATTGCAAAATGTAACACACACTAATCAATGCATTTCTACTTCCTGTGAGTAATATAATAGGAGATTTGCTAACACAGTCCCACTGTTTATCGAGAGTATATTGAGGTATAGTCTGTTTCCGTTTTACCCCATGAATTGAAGACCATAAAGATAGGTAATCAACATATTTTTCAGAACAGGAAATCTCACATAGCAACTGTCTCTACTAGCTGAGTCTAGAATCTCTTTGTCAATCTCTACTACCTTCAATTTAACAAATTCATAAGTGTTTGAATGAATGTATGATTAGCAAATGTAAAAACATAAATTTCTGGAAATACTTAGGTCAAGCTGCCATCTGTAGAGAGGAAAACTCAGTGTTTCTGATCAAATCTTTCCATCAGATGAAGTTACCAGTAGATCTATGAAGGTTTTTTAATAAGGGCAAATGGACAGACAGGAAAATGGAGGAGAGAATAAAGTTCAATTCACAAAAATGCTGGAGAAACTCAGCAGGTCGTGCGGCATCCATTGGAAGTAAAATGGAGGCGACATTTTGGGCTGGACACTCCTGAGGAAGGGCTCAGGCCCCGAAATGGCGACTGCTTTTTCTTTCCTGTGGATGCTGCACACTGTCCTTTTATGTCCTGCAGTAGACCCCAGTGCAGTATCTGCAAACTTACTTTATTCTAAGAATAAAGATCTGTCAGAGCAGAGGTTAAGTGGCAAAGGAGGCATGCTGTGAAGCAAAGTGGTTAGTAATTGGACACATAAAGAAACTACAGGAAGTGGAAAAGAGACCAAGAGAATTGTTCAAGTTATAATATGTCTCGTCTAGTCTATAATGAAGCAAGATAAAGACTAAAAAATGTTTTAGGCAGTGTCGTTGAGAATTTCAACCTTGATTTCCTCGCACCTTTTTAGGTAGTTACCATTGTTTTGGAACAAGGATAATGATGTGAACAGATTAATGCCAGGAGATACTGCAAACACTCAGCAGACGAGGCTCCAGATGTGGAGTAATTCCAGTATTTCAGTTTTTATTTTAGACTTTTATTAACTGCAGTATTTTTATTTTTCACGTTAGCAATAACAAGCATGTTGGTTACTGATCAGTCCAACAGACAGTCACCGAGTGATCTCAGTGTCTCTGTAGACACAGTTATGCGATAACATAATCTAACAAGTGCCAGTAACTGGAAGAGGAGTGCTACCATGAAGTTGTCTCTCTCTCTGGTAACACAATGCTGGTTTGATGAGATCGATCGTTAGACATTTGATCAAGAAGAGGTGCCCGTGAGAATGTTCTATGGTGGGTTTCTAAGTAAAGGTTGTGCATCACTGATCTGAGGAAACGGAGGGTGTCATATGTAGCTGATTTGAGTCAGAAGGGCCAGTATTCAAGGGTTCAACAACCAAGTACATTACCACTGTCCAGCAAGTGCTTAGAAAACTGCATGCCAAAGAGACCATCACATGTTCCCCAACCAGAATCCGTGACTGAACAGCGAGGTCCACTGTAGGCCAGGAATGCCGCATTCAAGTGAGGTCACCCAGACTGTTGGTGCAAGCGGCAGTCCTGAACCAGGCTCGACTCCCTAAACCCTGAGCCCTTCTGAAGACCACTCTAAGACCCTACCCTCAGTTATAAGCTAATAGAAGCATATGTTCTCCTTCCAGTCATGAGAGCTTTTATTCACACGTCAGTGAGCCAGCAGCGTGTGGAGGCATATCAAGGTTTTCTGATTAATAAAGCCTTTGACTTCTTGCTTCATGTCTGCGGGTGGTCACTGATTGTACCACATTATCTCTAATTTTTAAAAAAAATTTAGACATACAGTAACAGGCCCTTTTGACCCATGAGCCCATGCCAACCAATTATTGACTTTCAACCCCAAGTATGTTTTGAAAGATGGGAGGAAACCGGAGAATTCAGAGGAAACTCACACAGACAAGGAAAGAATCCTTCGAT
This sequence comes from Narcine bancroftii, assembly GCF_036971445.1. Lineage (NCBI taxonomy): Eukaryota > Metazoa > Chordata > Chondrichthyes > Torpediniformes > Narcinidae > Narcine > Narcine bancroftii. The sequence goes on along the minus strand of NC_091480.1, from coordinate 35,372,117 downwards.
ACATCGCTGGATTCGAACCCAGTTCGCTGGCTCTGCATTGTGCTAACCATCAAGCTAACTGAGCCACCCCTATGTAAACTGTCCCCACCCCCTATGCTTCCCATGCCATCCCATGGTTATTATGAAATAATGTTTTCATGCTTTGGTACCAGGTCCCTCTCTCCCTATTTTCCATTGAGTTAATGCCTTAAGTTACCTCATTTCATTTTGCCCAGTGGATTCCCTCTCTAATTTTTGGGGCTCCACTGTGGCTAGAATTTTCAAACTCCATCAATATCTGGAGTCTTCAATTATTGGCCGTAGTTTTAGCTTTCCTAGTGTAGATTTTCCAGACCTTTTCAGAAGGGAAAAGAACATAAAAGGTGCCTTTGACAGCTTTTAGCATGTACAGGTGGGCTGCTATCATTTACCAAGTTAACAATCTCCAGCTCACTTTTTAAAAATATAAAATGAGCCACAGAAATCAAAACCCATGTTGTGAGCAGTCAAGTAACATTTAGCTCCAATAACAATACATTAGTTAAATTCCTAATTGCACCTCAGGGAATTATTATCCTTTTACAAGTTAATTAGCTTACATTTCTGTTGGCATGGAAATTAGAATGGCTCAGAAAATCCAAAGCTTAACATCGTCTAGTTCAAATAAGGGGGCAAATGTAAAAGTATGGAGAGAATATATCATCTTTTAATAAGCCATTCAAAACTGTCCAGTACTGTCTGCATGTTCCCCCAGTGTCTGTGTGGGTTACCTCCGGATGCTCCACCTTCCAGAAATGTACGAGGTCTGTAGGTTGATTGGTGTATTTGGGCGGCACAGGCCCGTGGGCCGGAAGAGGCTGCTACCATGCTTTATTTCTAAAATAAAACTAAGAGTCGCAAAAATTAAGGGTGTAAAGATACAAGTCACATTGCAATTTTTGTCTAGTCAGGAAAATACGTGGGGGATGGAGGAGGGTGGAGGTGAAATGTGAGACACCCTGGGAGGTAAAGGCAAGAGGAGAAAGAAACACAATGAAGCAGACATTAAGAAGAATTAAGAAGCCATCTTCAGCGCAAACTCCGGGAGATCCAAAATGAGTGGTGGACTAGCCTCGCCAAGCGAACCCATCTCAGCACGGACATTGGCGACTTCAGGGGTTTCTATGAGGCTCTAAAGGCTGTGTACAGCCCCTCACCCCAAGTCCAAAGCCCGCTGCGCAGCTCAGACGGCAAAGTCCTCCTCAGCGACAAGATCTCCATCCTCAACCGATGGTCAGAACACTTCCAATCTCTTTTCAGTGCCAACCGCTCAGTCCAAGATTCCGCCCTGCTCCAGCTCCCTCAACAGCCCCTAAGGCTAGAGCTGGATGAGGTCCTCACCCAGGATGAGACATATAAGGCAATCGAACAACTGAAAAGTGGCAAAGCAGCAGGTATGGATGGAATCCCCCCAGAGGTCTGGAAGGCTGGCGGCAAAACTCTGCATGTCAAACTGCATGAGTTTTTCAAGCATTGTTGGGACCAAGGAAAACTGCCTCAGGACCTTCGTGATGCCACCATCATCACCCTGTACAAAAACAAAGGCGAGAAATCAGACTGCTCAAACTACAGGGGAATCACGCTGCTCTCAGTTGCAGGCAAAATCTTCGCTAGGATTCTCCTAAATAGAATAATACCTAGTGTCGCCGAGAATATTCTCCCAGAATCACAGTGCGGCTTTCGCGCAAACAGAGGAACTACTGACATGGTCTTTGCCCTCAGACAGCTCCAAGAAAAGTGCAGAGAACAAAACAAAGGACTCTACATCACCTTTGTTGACCTCACCAAAGCCTTCGACACCGTGAGCAGGAAAGGGCTTTGGCAAATACTAGAGCGCATCGGATGCCCCTCAAAGTTCCTCAACATGGTAATCCAACTGCACAAAAACCAACAAGGTCGGGTCAGATACAGCAATGAGCTCTCTGAACCCTTCTCCATTAACAATGACGTGAAGCAAGGCTGTGTTCTTGCACCAACCCTCTTTTCAATCTTCTTCAGCATGATGCTGAACCAAGCCATGAAAGACCTCAACAATGAAGACGCTGTTTACATCCGGTACCGCACGGATGGCAGTCTCTTCAATCTGAGGCGCCTGCAAGCTCACACCAAGACACAAGAGAAACTTGTCCGTGAACTACTCTTTGCAGACGATGCCGCTTTAGTTGCCCATTCAGAGCCAGCTCTTCAGCGCTTGACGTCCTGTTTTGCGGAAACTGCCAAAATGTTTGGCCTGGAAGTCAGCCTGAAGAAAACGGAGGTCCTCCATCAGCCAGCTCCCCACCATGACTACCAGCCCCCCCACATCTCCATCGGGCACACAAAACTCATAACGGTCAACCAGTTTACCTATCTCGGCTGCACCATTTCATCAGATGCAAGGATCGAAAACAAGATAGACAACAGACTCGCCAAGGCAAATAGCGCCTTTGGAAGACTACACAAAAGAGTCTGGAAAAACAACCAACTGAAAAACCTCACAAAGATAAGCGTATACAAAGCCGTTGTCATACCCACACTCCTGTTCGGCTCCGAATCATGGGTCCTCTATCGGCATCACCTACGGATCCAAGAACGCTTCCACCAGCGTTGTCTCCGCTCCATCCTCAACATCCATTGGAGCGCTTTCATCCCTAACGTCGAAGTACTCGAGATGGCAGAGGTCGACAGCATCAAGTCCACGCTGCTGAAGATCCAGCTGCGCTGGGTGGGTCACGTCTCCAGAATGGAGGACCATCGCCTTCCCAAGATCGTGTTATATGGCGAGCTCTCCACTGGCCACCGTGACAGAGGTGCACCAAAGAAAAGGTGCAAGGACTGCCTAAAGAAATCTCTTGGTGCCTGCCACATTGACCACCGCCAGTGGGCTGATATCGCCTCAAACCGTGCATCTTGGCACCTCACAGTTCGGCGGGCAGCAACCTCCTTTGAAGAAGACCGCAGAGCCCACCTCACTGACAAAAGGCAAAGGAGGAAAAACCCAACACCCAACCCCAACCCACCAATTTTCCCCTGCAACCGCTGCAACCGTGTCTGCCTGTCCCGCATCGGACTTGTCAGCCACAAACGAGCCTGCAGCTGACGTGGACATTTACCCCCTCCATAAATCTTCGTCCGCGAAACCAAGCCAAAGAAACCTCAAGATCAACAAGTAACAAATGCATGAAGAATGAATGCAGTGCTTTAATTTTACAGTTTTATAAGAAAGCAGCAGCTTGCCTTTTCTACCCTTTTAACAGCTAGATTCCATGCTCTCTGTGCCTTGAAAAATAATTCCCTGTATGGAACTAATCCTGTCCAAGAAAGCATTATGATCCAGTTCTGTTCTGAGGGGGGTGGGGGGCAGCACGGTTGGTGTAGCGGATAGCACAACGCCTTTAAAGCGCCAGCGATCGGGACGGGGGTTCAAATCTGCTCTGTCTGTAAGGAGTCTGAACCTTCTCCCCATGCCTGCGTGAGTTTTCCCCGGGGGCTCCAGTTTTCTCCCAGCATTTGAAACATGCCGGGGCATAGGTTAATTGGGTGTAATTGGGCGGCACGGACTCGTGAGCCGAAATGGCCTGTAACCGTGCTGTATGATTAAATTTAAATTTAAAAAAAAGTAAAAGCCTAATGTTCATATTGTTTGCTGAACAAGCTAATAAGAAATTATAAGTCACTTGAAAAAGAGTTCTTACATTTCTGATTGGTTTGTAAACCAGAAATGAATCATGTTCTTGTTTCAATTGGGTAGGTTGATAGTACAGATTCTATCACCAATGTGTCTATGTACAGATGGTCGTGTAGGATGACTGTGATTGGCTGAGAGTGTAGCTCCCCCTACTGGCAGGTCTTAAAGGATTGCCCCTAGCCAGACCAGGTCATTCTGGACTGGTCGACCTACTTGTGATATACTCCAGTCTTTTAGTTAATAAAAGCCTTGGCTTGGATCAACAAGTCTTTGGTTCTTTCGACGCGCTCTACAATTTTATTAACTAAACGACTGGAGCCTATCACAGGGTCAATGCAGGCTAACCCAAAATATGGTGGAGATGCAGTAAACCTGGTCATTTAGCACCTACTGGCCTGGAACCACATCCAGAAAACTGCAAAGCAGGAAGACTTGCTGATACAAAGCTTATGAGGAAAAGATGTACTGTACCTTGTGTGAGGAGAAAAGGCACCTTCACGGTCTGGTGCATGTGCAAGTATTCCTTTCCAACTAGGGTTGGTGTCACCCAAAGCGGTAACTCATGGTGACACCTGCGCACACAGCACCCCCCACCCCCCACCACCTCCGCCATGGACTTCCTCCCGCACCAGACCTTAATAATGTCTTTAGTACTAATGTTATTCGTAAATCATAATTCCCGTAACATCACTGGATGTAACGGCAAGAGTAGTGAGATGAACAACTAGCAAAATTCAAATCACACCCCGAAATTACAATATCAGACGCACAGCAGCAACGAAAACAACAGCGCGTGGTCGTAGCGCGTGCAGACGAAACCACATGGTTCGAAGCGTCGTTGTAAGTGGGTAATAATGGCACCTCTGACCTGAGTACATTAGGTTCAAAAAGTAAATTAGCATAGAGTTTTAGCCTTGTAGCTATATTGACACATGTAAAATGGGCTTATGAAATATGTTTTTGTTGTTAGAACTAATTGCAGGGATATTTTTATAAAATAATAATAAATTTCTGCTGAAACGCTGCACAAAAATGTTATAGACAGTCATTTTGGAGTCTCCCCCTCTGATGGTGTCACCTGGTGTGTTCCATACACCCCTCCCCCCACCCCGGACCCCACTAGTGACACCTTTCGCTAGGTAGAAACAATAAGAGAGACAGCTGGCCACAGGTTCCTCATGGAAGAATGGCCTACACCCACCAAGAAGCCCAGCTCCACGAATCCAGGGAGGTGGGGATCCTGCACCTGCTGGATCCCAACTCCGAGAATCTGAAGAGAATCCTGCACCAGATGGATCCCAATCTAGGAATCTGTGGTTGTGGGGGGGAGGGGAGGAGGAGGGGTGAGGTGGGGGGGGGGCTCCACCTGACACATCCCAACTCCGGGAATCTCAAAGCGGCAGACAAGAAGAACAAAAATAGATTGATCTAAACCAATCTTCTCTCAGCAATGGTTCCAGATTTACTGCATTAGGAACTCATTTCCCCCACCTCACCCCCCCCCAACCCCACATCCCAACACTTCACACACACCATGAGCATAATGGGGCAGAGTGATTTTGGACCTTAATAAAAAGCAACTGGGTCTAAATGGGTGACCTTGAGATACCTTGAAAAGATCAAGTCTGATCTGTTTTTGCAGGAACACAGTTTATCACTCCTCAGCAACTCTCAGTAGTGACCTGCTGGACGTGTACAGCCTGCCACTTCTAGTTGGAAACATGCCAAAGAACATGAGGAAGGACATCATCGTTCTCATCTGCAACTAAAATGGACTGAGCTTTATACATGGATTACGATGTACTGTCAAAGGCCATGCACCAATCGAGTCAAATCTGCTCTACGAGAGCTGACCTGTACTCAGCTTAAAGATCTCTGACAGCCTTGCACTCTTCACAGATATGGGACAGGTATCAGGTTGGATACCTGCCTGGTTAGTTTAGATGAGGGAAGGACATGGACAGAATTTCACACACGAACCGGATAGAAATGTTCTCCAAAATGGACTACGGGGAAACAATCTGGGATCAGATGTAATGCATATAATACATACATCATGTTAATGGCTGAGAAATGGAAAGCTTCCCAATCAACATCTGGATGCTGCCCTGACTCTGGTCTTCTCTCCTCTCCATAGGTGTCTTAAGCTGGGGAGTGGTTGCTTTGTGTTGTATTGAGCTTTTCACTGAATCCATCAGAAAGGGCATGGATAAAAAGGTTCGATAATTTCAGGCATCAGAATCCCTCAAGTCAAAGCCTCACTTTACGTGGAAGACATTGCCATCCTCTGTTCAACCCAGTCTCAGCCCACAGATTGATCAGCATCTGCAAGCAGATTGAATAGGTGTTAATGCCAAAGCCAATCGCAGCAAAATCAAGGACAATATTCTTCAGCATTTTTCAGTCTCTACGGAGACTGTCTGGAGAAAGTTCCCAGAATAGGGTCCTCAGGTCAATGGGTAGTGAGGGGATGGGCTCTGTGTAAAACCCAGTCACACAGTTTGCTGATAGAATATTTTGAAATGAACTAAACAAAGCCAGCACAGTGATGACTTAATGTAAATATGAAAAGTGGATGTAATAAAAAGCTGGGTACAATGCAAGGATGCATTTGGTGTAACAGTATCAAAACTAAAAAGAAACAATGTTACCTTTGGGCTGTCTATCATTTGTGCACTCTGGGGACAGACTTCTAAACAGTGCTGGGTATTACAGTAGATAAGTAAATTACAGTGTGGGTTTGCTGGACAACTAATAAGTGTTGGATTAATAATTACAATGTAGGACTGTTGGATGAGTAATTACAGTGCGGGAGTGTTGGATAAGTAAATTACCAATCTTCTACTTCAGGCTGCTCCCTCCAAGCCTGTACTGAACATTCTCCTGCAATAACCCATGATCACCAGCTCACTCTGCTGTCTTCTATCTCCATAAACACTTCCATGGCTCTAAGACCTGAATCCTCCCCTCCGCGATATCCCATGTATCCTGACACTTCAATTTCTCCCTCCGTCTGCTTTTGTCACTCGCCCTCCTAACAGCAAGTGCTAGCCCCTTTTACACAGCCACTTTGATCTGGAAATAGTACGCCTTTATTGCAACAAGGCCAAATCGAGGTCTGTGTGAAAGGGGCAGCCTGGCATCAGGACGGGAAAGGAAATGCCTCTTTTGCTCCCAGAATGCCAGCTTGCTGTGTGAAATGGCACACTGGTCTGGCATTGTGCCAGCTTTCTTTGGTGCAGTGTAAATAAGCAAAACTGGCTTAATGGTGGATCTTCTTTACAGTAATCTTGCAGGATTTCTGTGTAAAAAAGGCTACTGATTGTTTTTAATTCCGAATTTATCATGACCTTAAATACTGATGTTCTCCATGTTGCACCCGTTCCTTTCTCAAAAACTGGCCCCAAAACACCCATGTATCAGTCTCTCCATCTCCAATCCCTGACACCAAGTGCTGGTTTCTGCTATCCAATCTACCCCCATCCTCATGTTAGCCCCCTTCCCCACTAACCCTGTGCCAAAGCAGAGCCTTGTGAAGGTTTGGGGAAATACAAAAATGTGAGAAAGGTTGACTTAAACCTGCATGGAGGGTCGAGGAGCCTAGAGGTCCACAAATGGGATGAAATATCATGGAAGGACTCTAGGATTAAATGTCACTATGACGAGAGCCTTTCAAACTCCTGGACACAGATCAGTTAAAGTGCAACATACCTCCAACTAAGGACATAAGTTTGCTTTTGGCTTTAAAACATACATTGTACTCAAGGCCTGATTCTAGTCATTCACCAATGGGAAAAGGCTAATTGACTGTGCTATAACACCATTCTGGTGCAAGCCTGCTGGGGCATCAGCATTTCTGTCCCCTTGTTCTTTTATTCATTGTGCTCTAAATCATTAAGTGAACTAGCATCTACTGGTCTTTTTTGTGTGAGATGGTTACTACACGTATCACCTTTCGGAAGAGCACGTACTTCCTAAAAACAATGCTGGAGGAACTCACCAGGTCAAACAGTGTACTTTATAGAGCAAAGATAAAGATGCATACCAACGTTTCGAGCTTGAATCCTTCATCAATGTATGAGAAAAAGGTTGAATAAAATGATGGATGCGGGGGAAAAGCACAGGCTCAAGGGAGGGGTGATAAGGGAGGGAGGAAACAACACTAACCAGGGAGGGGTGAATAGCTTCCTAAACTTGTCCCAAATGGTCCGCTTCTTGTTTTAAATATAGTTATATTCATAACCATATTGTAGAGTTGTTGTGAATTGGTTTTTGCAATACACTGCATTCTTTTTAATGCAATGTTCTGCCTGCTTTAATCATTCCATTCAATTTCTGTCAGCTTTCCTTTTAAAATTCAATCTGGAAGGAGAGAGAACTTCCACGGATCCAAGAAGATGATCACTAACACTGAGGCAAAAGCAATGGCTTTGGACATTGCTTTGAGTATATCCATTGGGAAAAAGATTATGCTTTGCACCAAGAAAAAAACCCAAGTTGCTCACAACTATCACTGAACAAAATTATAAAACTAATACACCAAAAATAATATCAAAGTGGTTTCAACATCTTTGTAGTCTTGTCAATTTGTGTACTGAATTTCCAATCAGTGTTATATTGCTGTAATATAATGATTAAGATTTAAAGTATGTTCTTCTTCTTTGGCTTGGCTTCGCGGACGAAGATTTATGGGGGGGTAATGTCCACGTACGTCAGCTGCAGGCTCGTTTGTGGCTGACAAGTCCGATGCGGGACAGGCAGACACGGTTGCAGCGGTTGCAGGGGAAAATTGGTGGGTTGGGGTTGGGTGTTGGGTTTTTTCTCCTTTGTCTTTTGTCAGTGAGGTGGGCTCTGTGGTCTTCTTCAAAGGAGGTTGCTGCCGCCGAACTGTGAGGCACCAAGATGCATGGTTTGAGGCGATATCAGCCCACTGGCGGTGGTCAATATGGCAGGCACCAAGAGATTTCTTTAGGCAGTCCTTGTACCTCTTCTTTGGTGCACCTCTGTCACACTGGCCAGTGGAGAGCTCGCCATATAACATGATCTTGGGAAGGTGATGGTCCTCCATTCTGGAGATGTGACCTACCCAGCGCAGTTGGATCTTCAGCAGCGTGGATTCGATGCTGTCGGCCTCTGCCATCTCGAGTACTTCGATGTTAGGGATGAAGTCGCTCCAATGAAAGTTGAGGATGGAGTGGAGAAAACGCTGGTGGAAGCGTTCTAGGAGCCGTAGGTGATGCCGGTAGAGGACCCATGATTCGGAGCCGAACAGGAGTGTGGGTATGACAACGGCTCTGTATACGCTAATCTTTGTGAGGTTTTTCAGTTGGTTGTTTTTCCAGACTCTTTTGTGTAGTCTTCCAAAGGCACTATTTGCCTTGGCGAGTTTGTTGTCTATCTCGTTGTCGATCCTTGCATCCGATGAAATGGTGCAGCTGAGATAGGTAAACTGGTTGACCGTTTTGAGTTTTGTGTGCCCAATGGAGATGTGGGGGGAGCTGGTAGTCATGGTGGGGAGCTGGCTGATGGAGGCCCTCATTTTTCTTCAGGCTGACTTCCAGGCCAATAGTTCCAGATTAATAATGAAATCTTCTATTCATTTCATTATGCCAAAAAATAATGAACACTCATTAGAATACTTATTCTTGAAGTAATTGCTTTCTTCATAGCACAGTTCAGTGACATTCTCCCTTAAGGTATTGCAGGGAAGCAGCCAGTTTTGAATTACATAACTTATGTGAAATCTAATTGACATAAAGCTTAGATGTGTCAGAGTATCCTTCTTCACAAATCAGTTTGAATAGAGCATGAATTTATATGTAATGGGATGAAAATTTTTGCATACAAAATAACATAATATTCTGCCAGTTTAATGGAATTTTGAAAAGCTTTTCCTTTTTTTTAACCACTCTACTTTGAAGGAAACTGACCTTGGGAAATATATTGACCCTTCTCTTCTGGACCACACATGAGGAGACCATGCAGATGTTGTCACAAACCTTAAAAAGCATTTGTGAAGCATTCAAGAAAAATATAATATACCAAATATTTCTAGGTTGTTTTTAAAGAACAGTCAAAAATAAATGAGCAATTATTTAACAATTTTAACAAGCAGATGCTGAGTCACTGAATTGAATTCTGTTCATAAAGAAAAATGTGCTGCATCTTTTTCCTGCGAAAAATGCTTTCAAAGTCCCTGATGAAAGATACCGTGTATACCTGTGTAATCGTCAATACCATGTAATAGTCAACCCACCACCCCACCCGCCTTTTTTTTTGTATGACAAGTAAAAGTCAACCCTCCTATTTTTGGCCCCAGCTGGTTGCCCACCGGAGCACCTGGCACTCTGGCCGATTATCCTCACCCCAGACACACGCAGCTGCCAATGCTTCAACAGCACACCCTTCCTGATGTTTTGGCCACCCACCTATCTGAGCTTCCATGCCTAGGCTCCCAACTACGGATCCTCGCCCCAGCCGCCTGCCCATTTGAACTCCCCGTCACCCCAGTTACCCACCCATCCAAGTTCCCAACCGCGGACCCTCACCATGGCCACTCACTCATCCAAACTCCCCATGGCCCAGCCACCCACCCATCTAAACTCCTGATGTCCTGGATATCCGCCCATCGAATAACCGACGTCCCAACCATAGACTTAGCAGCTGTAGTGATAGATTGTGTTTCAGTCATTATCAGCAGAGATATGAAGAGTGTAAAGACTCCTAATGCTGTAAATTGGACTGGAAATGTTGACCACGAGTAGAGGTTGTTTAAACTAAGATTCATGCTGTAATTGCAAGCTGTTGGACTCGATAGCAAACCTGATGCATGGAAGATTGTTCTGCTACTGACCGTGGCGAAACGTCAAGCACTAGAAGTTTTTAATACATTTACTTTTGCAGAGCCAGTTGACCAGAGCAAGTTCGACAAGGTAATCGAGATGTTTGATGAACACTGCTCACCAAAGAAAAAATGAAACCATTGAGTGGTACGTGTTTTGCTCACACTGCAGGGAGAGAACTTTGATACTTTTTTTAATAGACTTGATATTAAAAGCAAGAACTTGCAATTTTGGATCACTGCAAGATTCAATGATCTGTGATTAAATAGTGTTCGGGATTATTGATAAGAAAGTGAGAGAGAGGTTGCTGAGAGGTTCAGAGCTTACCTTAGCTGAAGCTGTGAAGATATGCCACATCAGTGAATTAGCTCTGTGGCACATGAAAAAGTTCAGTGACAGTGGAAAAGCCGGTGAAAATGAAGGCTGGACACACACATACAAACAAAAAATCAGACATAGGAAACATCAAAAAGGAGAGACATTCATTTGTAAATGAAGTGATGCTCAACATGCACCAAAACAATGCCCAGTCATGAGTGCAAAGGGCAGAATCACGATGCAAAGCAATGTTTTTCCAAAAGGAAACAAAACAGAAGTGAAAATGTACACACTATAGAAGAAACTACTCTCAGTGATGCACTCTTCATTGGCATGATGGTTCAGAAAGACTATATACCAACAGACACTGGACAGCCAAGTATGAACAGAGTTGAGCAGGATAAGTGGACATACAAATGGAACAAATATTCCTTTCAAGCTGGAAACAGGGACAAAGGTCATTTTGATCTGTGAGTGTAACATCAGGGCAATGAAGATAAAGCCACACATCCATGCAAATCCTGTACAGCTCAATGCCAACAATGGACAGAGCATCAACATGAAAACTCAAGGTGAAGGTAAAAGTTAAAGAGCACCACCTCAGGTTCACAATAATCCCAGATGGACATGAATCACTGCTGGCTGACAAAGCATGTGATAACTTAAGCCTAGTCAAGAGGGTGTACACACCAGGGAAACCTATCATGTTAGTTGATGCGCTATCCAGGGCAATGATGCAGAGTGAAGAACACAATGAGATTTCCTCAGAGATAAATGTGAATCTCCATATGTAGCTGGTCCCTGAATTGCTTCCCGTACCTGACATGAAAATATGTCACAGCTGAAACAGAAAAGGACACAGTTCTACAGAAGGTCATCAAGAATCTGAATGATGAATGGCCTAGAAGTGAATGTCAGCCATACTGCAACATCAGAGCTGAGCTGAGTGTTGTCAATGGGCTTCCACTCAGTCAGAGCAGAATGGTCATTCCTCAATCACAGTGACATGATGAAAAGGGTGCACGAGGGATGCCTTGGGATGGAAAACTGCAAGAGGAAGGAGGGCCAGAACTGCTGTTTATTGGCCAGGGATAAATGCTGACATTGACAGGGTGGCTTAAAGCTGTGAGACCTGTTTGAAACATCATGGAAAGAAGGCAAAGGAACCCATGATCATAAATGACATAGCAGCAGAACCATGACTGAAAGTTGGGGCTGCTCTGTTCTACATGGATGGAAATAATTACTTGCTAGTTATTGATTATTTATCGAACTATCTGGAGATTATGCTACTTCCTAACATATGCCTTCTGCTTGTGTGATCAAATATATGAAATTGATCTTTGCAAGACATGCAATTCCTCAAATTGTCTTCAGTGACAATTGACCATGATAAAGTTGTAGAGAATTCCAGCTTTGCAGAAGAATATGGTTTTCAAAATGTGACTTCAAGTTCTCTCCATCCGCAGTCAAATGGTAAAGCAGAGAAAGGAGTCCACATTATTAAACAGTTGCTCAAGAAAGCACTGGACAGTGGCTCTGACCAATATCTAGCTCTATAGAGTTACAGAGCCAAAAGAATTAATACTGTTTAAGTGTTGTTAGATTAAACATCTTAAGGGAAGGGGATGTAGTGATAGAGTGCTCGTGATCCCCCTGACTACTAGAGAGAGTCAGAGACTTGTTTGTTGGAGCTCTGGTTGGATTCAAGGTGGATTCCTCCACACAGTCTATGGCTAATAAAGTATAGTTGTTTTAAAAGACCCCAAGTTTCTTTATTACAATAAAAAGAAAAATCACACCAGCCACCTGATCTCCCATGGCCTTGAATGATGCTTATACTTAATGAGGTCAAAAGTTTGACCCATATAAAAGTTAACCCATCCCCCTTTTTTTTGGCCTGAAAATGTGGTCCAAAAAGTTCGACAATTACACGAGTACTCAGGGTAATCATTGTGCTAATCTCAAATGAGTCTCAGTGGTGGAGTAGGAATTGTTTTTGGGTAGCTGGATGAATCAAAGTATGTCCATGTTTTTTCATAATTTTGTGATTTAAAAGACAAAGATATTTGTATCTACAGTTTCCCTACGTTAAAGTACATTCCTTACTAGGTAAATTGATTTCTTCCCCCCCCCCCCAAGTATTTGGCCAAAGATGTCTCATTCTGTCATTACCGAGAATGCCAATCCCTCGAAATGTCTTGCTGCTCAATTTTAAGGCCCTTACAAGTGCATAGGTTTACCTAATGCAGTTTAACTATTGCACCCTGCAACCAGAAAGGTATAGAACAAAATGGTTTTATTAAAGAAATTGAAACATAAAACCATGCGAAGTCAAGCAAAAGATGTATTGAAATATATTATTGCATCATTTGGTGTTAATCAAATATGATGTGCATCATCAGACAGGTGGGAGATATGTACATCCTGTTGATCTTATTGAGCTGTACTGTTAACTTTAGATAGCTTGAAATTATTATGTTTCTTGTGTTGTTCTGCAAACAATAACATGATTCTTCCAGTTGCATAGGCACCTTTGACAACCTCTATTGCTGTCAAGGTAATAGAGATTGGAAGTATGAAGATAAGACTTCCAAGAGCAGGGACTGTCAGTGACAAGAAGGCAATGTGATGTTCTTAATAAATACAACTGAATAAACACTGAGAAAATTGCGTTTATTTGATTGCAGTATCAGGAATGATGCCAAAAAGTCTTTTTGAGTATTGGGTCTCAAGACAAAACATTTGGAAATGCAGATAAAGATACTAGAGGCAATTCCTGTAATTGGATCATTTCTTTTTATACTGGAATAAATAATTAACATTGACAATCAAAAATTGTTGTCACTGTGTTAAAAAAAACATGGTTGAGTATACTTAAATGTACCACCTAGGACTGAGGAACCCTTCCAAGTGGCATGGGCACTTAATCAATACCATGCATCTAAACAATTATTGACTTTAGTTGGAAAGAGAATAAATAACAATGAGGATGGTTACATGGCAATAATGACATCTGTTTTGCTTTGAGGCTGCTATTGTGGTCAGTGACCAGTGATCAGGCCATTGGTCCATTTTGGAATTGACTATCAAATGTTACAGTTATTTATTAATGGGCATTGCCAGTAAATTGGTGCCAAATACATTTTTCTGTCATTTTTTTAGTGTATTTCAATCGTTGGATCTCAAAGGCACCCTTCCTGACTCAATCACCAAAGGTTTACGTTTACGCATATAATGGAGCCTAAATGACTGTATTCTCCATTATAGAAGATTTGAAAGACTGGCAGTGTGCAATTTTTTCTTTTCTGTTTCTTCAGTTGTTTGGTTTTCTTTTGATGTTTGTGGGAAGTGGGGGGGGGGGGGTGAGGGACAGAGGGAGGGGAATTTCAAGTAAATTGATATTGTATTTCAACCTCAGAAATGAAGTAGGCTGAAAGAATGCGTAAATATGTTAAAAATGACTTGTTCTCAAATGCGACACTTTGATTGTTTTGGAAAATGAAATGTTCAAAAAGGAAAAGAATGAATTGATGGTAGCAATGCCTTGTATTTGAATAATACATTTCACAAAGAAGAAGTTCCTGCTATGTTCAAACCATTATTGGTACTTCAATGCAAAACTCAATTCCTGAAATCAGTTTCACAAAGAGATGTCATTACGATAGTGAATAACTCCCAAGCATTTATATAAATCAAAACAAAGATGTGGATCAGCCTTGAATTTTAGTATTGGTGATAAGAACTGGTCCGATTTATGTCAGGACTGCATGACCAGTACAATTAATGTAAGATCTAGACTGGTGCAGAAGTTGCATAAATTAACCACTTACACTAGGATCGGGTGGCTATGGACAAATTATTGCACAGAATAAATGTTGGGTGCTACCTCGATGACATCACTATTACAGGTCAGGAAACATAGAGCGCCTATTGAACTTGGAAAAGGTCCTAACCCGGCTACAACAAGCAAATGTCTGTTTACGCCAAGAATAATGTGTATTTATGGTAGCCTCAGTAACATATTTGGGCTTTAAAATCAATAATGAAGGGGTCCGAATAGTTAGAGCTGATACCGAAGTCATCCGCAGAGCACCCTACCCATCAAACAGTGCAGAATTGCAATAATTCTTGGATTTGGTTGACCATTATTGGGAGCACGTTCGGAACGTCTCAACGCTGCACAACCCGCTGAATAAATTGTTAAGAAAAGATCAGAAATGGTGCTGGAATAAAGAAGCAAATTTGAAAAGAACTGCTGACTTCAACCGATAATGTTCTCACCTACTCTGACCAGGAGAAAGGTATGACTCTAGTGGTGGATGCTTCGCCAGCAGGTAAAGGTGCGGTGTTATCACAGGTCACAGAAAATGTGACCTGTGGCTTACCCCTCCCATTCATTGACGGCTTGTGAACATAATTATACACAACTGGAAAAAAAAGGACACCATAATATTTAGTCTCAAGCAATTTCACCAATACTTGTATGGTAGTATGTTCACCTTACAAGCCATTGAGTTTAATTTTAGGACCTGAAAAGGACTAGCTGTGGCAAGATTTCAGAGGTGGGCCATGAAGCTCGCTGCATATGATTATGACTTAAAACATATACCGGCAAAACAAAACGGATGTGGCGATGCCTTATCACGTTTACCTCTGCCCGAAACTGAACAGAAAAAAGGAGCAATTAAATGGACGGAGGAAGCTGCGGCTATTAATCAAGAACAACTTCATTACTTACCGATTACAGCAAAGACTATCATCAAGGAAGTATGGAAAGAAGCTATACTATTGAAGGTCCTATATTTTACATTGAATGGGAGGTCAATATTATTTCGCCTGAACTGAAACCTTATTACACATAACACTTTGAAAAAATTGGCACGTATGCATGTCTGGGGGCCATCAATTCACATCAATATTGAACAGAGAGTGAGAAGATGTTACATTTGTCAAAAGACGCAGCCCAAAGCACCTCAAGCCGAAACTAACCCTTGGAAGTTGCACAGGATTCACGTGGATTTTGTTGGTCCCTTTATGGGTGAAAATTTCCTTATTGTTATTGATGCACACTCCAAATGGCCAATAGCATCACACATGTGAACAACAGACCATACAACTGAGAGACTATGAATAACCTATGGAACTCATCGCTGATAATGGATCACAATTTGTGTCAGAGGCTTTCAAAGTGTTCCTAAGTAATAACAATATACGACACATCTTGTCGGCTCCCTACGACCCAAACACAAATGGGGAAGCTGAACGTTTTGAATGAACATTTAAAAAAGCCATAAAAACAAATAAATCTCCAAAAGGGAAAATCACAGATTTTTTATTGGCGTATAGGAACACGCTGCAGTCCACAACAAAACAGATACCAATGGAATTGAAGTTTGGCCGTGACTTATGGACCAGGCTCTCTAAAGTGCACCCAAACATCGGCCTTCATATCGAGCAATCCATGTCCCCAAGTAAACCAACCAGATCCCTGGAAGTAGGGCAGCGAATGCTGGTACGGGATTACCAGGAAAATAACAGGCCTGATTCTTAAAAAGCTGAGTCCTTGTTCATGTTCTATACTGGTGGGAAGTAAAATATGGAAGTGGCACATCAACCAGCTGAGAATGGTAGATGATCCAATGTCTGTGTCCACTGTGGACGATCTCCAAGACTGTCCATTTTAAGCACATTCCAATGACGATATTCCAGACGTAACGTCAAAGGAGGTGACGCCGTCGGTGTCGAGGGTCAGGAAAGCAGTGCGGATCAAATCCCAAATGTTGCTCACCAAAGTCAGGGCTCATCATCACAGGACTCACTGTCCCTGGAACCGGTTGAGGAGGAGGTATTTCCTGAAAAGGCTGTAATTTTGCAAAGTCTTCCCTCGCCAAGATCAAAAAAAGGGAAAGACAATCTCCAGAACGTCTGAAGGACGATGTACAGTGACTACGGGCATGTTAATATTACATTGATGTGCGAGTCCATAGTTAACTCAATTAGTATGTGTACTCTTTAGTTACTGTAGTTTAGCATGCTTCCAGCTATGTGCCAGTTAAATGACATTTATTTTGTGGGGGAAAGTGTGTCGATATATGCAGGTGCTTGCATATGATGTCATAACATATATACAATATATATATTGTGTGCTGCAGAGAACGAATTTTAGATTTACAATGAAGAGTGAATGATGCACCTTATCTCTGTGTGCAAGTGTCTCTCAAATCCTCCAATATACAATGGTGCATCAGCTTCACCTGTGGGCAGATCTAACCATTGATTGGCACCTGGAGGACTAATCACACGTCAGCTGCCAGGGCCAATCACGTATCAGCCTCAGGGGTCGGCAGATCTAAACCCTTAATTGGGAGGTGAGGTGACTTCCGACTAGCATCCAGCCAGAAAGGTCACACGAGCCTCTGCAATCCATATGCCCACCATCTTCCAGACAGGGGCCACATTCTCCTCTGCAATCTGCACTACAATGGATTGTTGCTGCCCAGAGGACTGGGAGTTTTGTGCCCAGACTGAGGTTAATTTTATTCAAATATCATTTTCTTCAATAGACCAAAAGCTGAGCTGTCAGTGTTCAGATGTGGCTCTGGAGATATGAGAGGTGATATGTGTTTTCTAGGGTCTCCTACTGAACACTAATTGCTGGATAGCAATGTGGTGTAACAGTAGATTAGTAGAGAATCTTGCTCTCATCAATACATCCTCTCATATACTTTAATGAATAAGCCATTGCTGTCTTGGAGTTTGTATTCTGGACAAGCACAATGTATCATCTGCCTTCTACAATTCACCTCCTTAGGTTTGGGTAACATTGATCTGGACTGCATCTGCTACAGCTTAAACAGGTGCCATTAGCTTTGAAGATAACACGAGAGTATAAAAACATAAGAAATAGAAGGAGCAGGCCATTTGGCCCATTCAACATGCTCTGATATTTAATGAGACCCTGGTAATCTGGCTGTGGATTCAGCTTCACTTTTCTCCATGTAAAAACCTATTTAATTGTGCCTGAAATAATATTGAATACAGCAGCATCTATTGCTTCCTTGGGCAGAAAAGTCCACAGATTCACTAATCTCTGGGAAAAGCATCTACTCTCCCAAATCTTGAGGCTATGTCCCCTAATTCTAGACTCCATTCCCACAGAGAAAATTAATCGAGATGACGTGCTACATTATGGCAAGAGCAACTGAAAATTAATCAGGTCGGTGACGCAGCCTCGTCATTTTTGCAATTGGTTCCGCTGAGGGTTCACAAACTGGATGGCGTTTTCCAGCAAATGTAATGTGGAGAATTTGAGGCAGACGCTCCAAAGGCCCTCCTGATTGATGGAATCAAAAATTCTAGTGAAATCAAGAAGACCTTGCATAAGAAACAGGAGCGGGAGTCGGCCATCCGGCACATCGAACCTGCTCCATCATTCAATGAGATCATGGCTGATCTGATGATTGGCTCATCTACACCTACCTCCCCTTTCCCCCTATCCCTTAATTCCAAAACTATGTAAAAATCTACCCAACCTTGTCTTAAGTATATTTACCCAAGTAGTTTCTCCTGCTTCAATGGGCAATGAAATTCATAGATTCACCACCCTCTGGGAAAGGCAGTTCCACCTCATCTCTGTCCTAAGCAGGCTGGAATTTTTCATTGCACTTCACTTGGAGATGTGTGATGTTAGTCATCTCTACAGTGCTTTTAGATGGATGGAATCCACATATGAATGTGTTGGCATAATATTATTAAAGTCAAAAGTCTCACATAAATAAGTTTGTTCCTACAAACAGAACAACTAGTTTCCTCTCTCTCTCTCTCTTTCTCTCTTCACTTCTAGTAATTGCTCTTTCTTACCTGTCTTTGTTACCACATTGTGAAGGTATGGTTACCATATCAACCTTGACACTGGTGTGGAACGGGGAGAGTAGGGGGGGGGTGGGGGGAAGCAGAGACACAGTGCTCCTCTGCAGGGTCCAACCACCCGGTTCAATTACAGACAGCTCCATACAGACTTTAAATGGCCTGTTAAAGGAGCCTGTGCTGGCAGTGGCCTTGAAGGGTTGCAGACTCTGGGGCAGCAGTGGAAGGACACCAGAAATGGGGAGAACCTTCCAAGCCCCCTCCCCCGCTTATTGAATTGGAGAAACATCTGATATGACCCTACAGATAGGGTGACCATGGCAGTGGACCACCGAGGGGCCTCGGCTGAAGGACCCACATAGGGCGTGGGCTGTTGGCGACTTGCAATTGGACTCACACAGGCCTCTGACGTCAAGCGGTCGAAGGACCCTCATAGACTGTGGGCAGCTGGAGACTGCCTCTTGGGAATCGGGTATCGGAACTGGGAGTCGTGAGAATCCTCAGGTCACGAAGGGTTCCCAAAGAGCACCAGGAGCTGAAGGCTCCCTAATCGTATTAGAGGTTTGGACGAGAAGTTCAGGTTGCCACCAGATAGAACAGGGGTCTGTGCGGCTGAGGGAACACTGGAGGCGAATCAACAGACACTCAGTGTCTCTGCAGGGACACTCTTTCTTTTTCTGTAAAGGGTGCCAGGCAATACTTACCTTTGTCCACCTTACAGCAGACTAAAAGAAATGTTGTATGACATTACATTTTCTGTTTTATTACATAGCAATAAAAGAATCTTGAATCTTGAGTGATTTTTGGACATATTTCAACAAACAGACAACATCAACTTATAGCCTTCTGTAGAACCAGAACCCGTTCTCACCCAGAGATGGCCTATAAGACCAGAGCAAGGATTAATGTCCCTTTGTTTTATTGTATCCATGCAGTCCTTTGGCCCTGTAAATTCACTTTAAGTGGCATTCCTTCTCTTCTGTAGACGATACACTACCAATATTCATGATTTCGGGTGGAGTGGGAGTATGAACCACAGTTCGTTATGAAGCCTGGATGTTCGACAACAAACTTGGAATAATCTCCTGGGAAGCTGAATTGTAAAGACAGGCCAAAGTTATTCCTGGTACAGGTGAATGTTGGTCTTTGAACTCTCAGGGAAACCAAAAGGAAGTGAAAATATAAATAAATTGCCTTACTGCTTTCTAAAGATAATAGATTGAAGTTAGAGATCCAGCTATTATGCTAGAAATGGATGTGTTGAATAATTGGTGTATGGTTGAAATAATTGTCATACGATGACTTCTATCCCTGGTCACTGAACAGGTACAGTGGCTGTGGTTGGTCATAATACAGGTTGGGGTCTATTAACTGAAATCCTTGCAAATTTTTAGACACCTCTGCTTTAAGTTCCTGAGTATCATTAACATCAGGGCTAGAGCATTGTTCATAGACTCTTTAAAGGAGCCCAGAATATCCCCATAATCTGGAATTCAAGCAAATGGCAAAAAAATGAATAAATAAATAAAAATAAAACAAATATAAGTTTAAAATTGCAAAAATAATTTTTCTCAAAGCAACACACAACCCCCTTGGTGAAGATGGGAGCAAACATGGAGGGGCTTGATCATGCCCTGCCCTCAGCAGCTGTTTGAATAAAGTTGTGTTTGAATAAAGTGGCAGTGCCCAGGATGAAGAGCCGGTCGATGCCACTCACCGCTGGGACGACTATCCCAAAGTGTCTCCCTATCACTGCCTAGTAAGTCTTTATCTTCAACATATTATTAAATATATTAGTAAGGTTTATCTGTAAACTTGGTGGGGTGGTAAGGGGTTAATTATGATGGTGGCACTTTTAGCACAACGCTGTTACATTGCCAGTGACTGTAAATTATGGGAATTACTAGATTAAAGTTCATTTTAAATAATTAAAGATTACAATAATGATTTTTTTTTTCAAATTACATTACATTTTGCACTTTCCTTTGTCTTTTAAACTGTTTATTCTTAATGCTAGTGTATTAGGTACTGTAAAAGTGAGTCTCATGCAACTGGAAAATTTGCATATCCGGCATCTACCAATCCCTATAAATGCCAGATATTAGGGTTTTACTATAATTAACATCTGCTTTATTGATATCCTTCTCCTTTTAAACTACCATACTTACTGTATGTCCAGCCTTTAGTGTGGTCCCCTTCCAGTCAAAAAATAGAACCTTCCTGCCACAAATGGCTTTTCATGTGAAAAACAATATAGTCAATGTTGCATAACACTTCTGCAGGAAGATCCCGATTTATATTCCAAACCAACTCACAAGTACAACATATAATTTTGTTCAAGCAATTCAGCAAAATACATTAAAGTTGTGTGTTAGTCACAAAACTGATGGTTTTGTTCTTTGTTCTCTCTCTTTGCCAGCTTGGGACCACCCTGCTTCACTCCAGGCCTAGAAATGTGGAAGGGTGCTGGAGAAACCGTTGGTAAGATGTGTACTGTTAAAAGGGTTGGGAGCGTTTAATTAGTGTTCCTTGTAGCATCGAGCTGTGCCTGCACTGAGTCAAGGGGTGGTGGGGCGTCATTGTGATACATTGATACATTGTATATACCAGTTTGTTGCGTTTGTGTATGTGTGTATGCATGCATGCGTGCATGTGAATGTGTGTGTATACGTGTGGTATGTGTGTGTGTCCATGCACGTGTGTGTGCATGTGTGTGTGTTTGTGTGTATATGCGTGATATGTGCATGTGTCCATGCACGTGTGTGTGCATCTGTGTTTGTGTGTGTGGGACCGCATGTGTGTGTGCGTGAGCGTGTGTGTGTGTATGTGTGGGGTGTGTGTGAATGTGTGGGGTGTGTGTGAATGTGTGGGGTGTGTGCGTGCGTGTGTGCATGTGTAGTTTGTTCCCATGCTATTTTTCACACGTTCGTTATTAATTATACACGTTTCAGTGATGCTATTACTTTCCCATGGCTACTGTAAACTGTGAGTGTGTGTGTGTGTGTGTGTGTGTGTGTGTGTGCGCTGCATCTGTTACCATTTTCCACATTTGCCTTATGTAAATAAAATTCTTCACTACAAAACTGTGTCCAGAGTCCTTGCCTTTGAGACCTACTGGACCTGTTTGGACCTACTGGACCTGTTTGCTCACTCGCAATAATTGATTATGACAATAAATTTGGATTCAGGTTCTGATTAGGCCTATGGGATGACTCTCGAGCTACACGGCAATAAATTTCTTTACTGTGGTTGGTGTAAAAATGTTGTACACCAAAGTGCGTTACCTTCCCCAAGAACAGATGAGGCAACGGTCAGTTTCAAGCTGCATGGGAAAATGTTCCATTCCACATCATTGGAGCCTTTGGTCCTGATTTGCACACTAGTATGAGAAAATAGTCAATAGAATATACTTTTTTTTTCCTCTGTACTGTGCCCTGTCAATTATTATCAGCCATCGAAGTTTTCTTGACTGCCATGATGTTCCAAGGTCTGAATAACAAAGAACACATTGTTCAATCAGGCTTCAGTATGTGGTGAAGGTACAAGCTATAAAAAATGGAATTAACACAATGATTGTTAGATGAAGTGAAGTGGACCAATGACGTCCTTGGGTTCAAGCTAAACGATCTAATATGTAATGAAGCATAAAACACACAATAGCGCTAAAGGTGGAGACAGTCTTTCAGAGGATTAAAGTTGTCAGGCAGTTTTTGTGTTTTGTTTAATAAAATGTGAGACAAGTACAAATCCTAGAGCTGTTGAACCTTTCGAATCAGCTGGGGACATTCTCTTCAAGATCCAGAATATGGTAATGATTTATCTTGAAGTGGGGGGGAGGGGGGGGAAGCAACAAGGAGCAAAATGTTGACAAGAAATAGGAAAAGGTGACCGAGGAAAGACATATATGAAAAAAACACTCTCTAAGGCAGATGTTATTACTTGGTCGCTTGAGCGGATCGGATATATAATTAGATCTTGACTATTATCTTAACTCCATTTCTTGACATGCTCCTACATCATTTGATAATATGGATGGTATCACAATAGTTGCCTTAATGGATGAGTAAACTGGAGGGTAAGACCATTTTCTGGTGATCGAAATTTATTTAAATCCTGCCTTGGAAATAAGTGAAACTGAATTTTGTTAATTAAATAAATATGGAAAGAAACATGAGTATCTAAACTTCACCATCAAATCCATAAACAAGAGAGGAACAAGTTGTGGCCTGAACTTGCTGAGGATAGACACTTCCTTCATATCTAGCCCTAGCCCAAGACCCAACCAACCAATATCAGGATATCATTTCCCAGGCCATCGCAGACCTCGTGACGTCGACCTCCATCATATCTACCCCTAGCCCAAGACCCAACCAACCATTATCAGGGTATCATTTCCAAGGACATCAAAGACCTCATGACGTCAAGGGGTCTCCCCACCTCCGCCTCCAACCTGATAGTTCCCCAGTGCTGCAATTCCCACTTCTGTTTCCAACCAAACTTCACATAGAACCACCCTGGACACCCATTGTTTCTAGCTGCTCTTGCCACACTGAACTCATCTTCTCATAACTTATCACTGTTTTTCCCCTCCTCTTATCCAATCCCTTTTACTCTGGACACCACTCTCCAGCGATCTCCACCTCTATGACGAATGGCCCCTCTACCCCATCTTCACCATGGAGGTGTACATTTGTACACATCCATTCCTTGTCAGGAAAGCCTTCGGGTCCTCTGCTACATGCTTAAATGCAGAGCCACTCAGTCCCCATCAGCTGACATTCTGCTTGGCTAAACCTAATCTTCTCCCCAACAACTTTGACTCCTATTTCTTCCAGAACCAGGGTGTAGCCATGGGCACATATATGGGCCCCAGCTACACCTAACATTTTGTTGGGTATGTGCAACAGTCCCTGTTCCAATCATACTCAGGTACCATTCTCCAATTCTTTCTCTGCTACATCGACAACTCCATTGGTGCTATGACCTGCACCCAGACTGACCTCAATAACTTAATGAACTTCACTGACAACTTGCACTTTAAATTTTTAACAGTTCCTTCCTTGACCTATCTGTCTCCATCGCAGGGGTAAAACTATCCACAAATACCTATTAAAAACCCACCAGCTCTCAGAGCCATCTGGGTTATACCTGTCCCCCTCCTGTCTCGAGCAAGAACACCATCCTTTTCTTACATTTCCTCAGTCGCATCTGTTTCTAGGATGTCTTTCCACTCCCAGACGTCTGAAATGTCCTCTTTCTTTATAAAGGTGGATTCCTCCGTGCTGTTATCGATAAAGTCCACATCTCATCTATTTCTCATACTTCTGCCTTTACCCCATCTCCTGCACCCCCCCCCCCACCTCAGGCAGAACGAAGACTCACTGGTCCTCACTTCCCACCCTACCACCTTCCTCATCCGACACACAATCCTCCAACTCTTCCGTCATTTTCAGCATGATCCCACGTTGAGCCACTCTCTTTTTAATTTTTTTATTGTTTAATTAAAAAGTACACACATATAAATCCTATATATAAGCTGAAATATAAGAAAAGGCAGATAATTTGTACATTTCAAATAAAACCTTGATCATACATGGTAAAAATTGTGTGCACCATTCCCAATCAAACCTATTATATCAAAATACTAAAAAAGAAAAAAGAGCGCCCTCCCCATTATTCGAACCCATCCCTCTAAACAAGCAAACTTGCATATCTAATATACATACGAAATGAAAGATGACATTTGGAGACCAGACAACACCGTTCAGAGGAGCATCCAAACACCCTCATTCTTTAAATTATGGTGATGTTGCATGAATGGGCTTGTAAAAATCCACCTTTACATCTTTGATTTTTTTCTAAACGTAGGAAGGTCATGACCTCCTGTGACTATTGAATATGTATAGGTGGAGTACTGTCGTTCCATTTCATCAAAATTGCCCCTCGATTCCACTCTCCACCCCATCCCTTTTTCACAAGGATAAATCTTCTCCGAGATTCCCTAGTCCACTCTTCCCTCACCTCTCACCTTCCAGCCCCCGAGGCACTTCCCACTGTAGCTGCAGAAAGTTCAAAACTTGCCCCTGCATTTGCCCCCTTGCCACCATCCAGGGCCACAAAGAGATCTCCAGCTAAGTCGCATCTTTCCCTGTACTTGGCCAACTTAATCTACTGCAATTCAGTGCTTGGCGTGGACTCCTCCACCAAATGCAGCCATGCTCTGTTTACGGGTCTGAACTTGAGCTTCCTGTCACCAACCGTTTTAACTCCTCCAACCCTTCCTACAGAGGCATGTCTGCTTTTGGTCTCATCCATTGTCAGGGTGAGGGCAAATGGAAACTTGAGGAACAACACATTATGTTTCTCCTGGACAGCCTTAATCCTAATGGCATGAACATTGATTTTCTTATTTTAGGTACCCCCACCCCAATCTGATTCCACTGTTTTCATCTTTACCCACTACTGCACTTATATTTTTCTTTTCCTCTTTCTATCTTTGCACCACAGCCTCTTCCTAATGGTTTTTGTCCACTTCTTGTCCCACTGCTTGCATAACCATGGCCGAGGTTAGGAGAACCCTATCCAAGGTGAACTCACACAAGGCAGTGGGACCAGAAAACATACCTAATCAGGTACTGAAGGACTGCACAGACCAATTAATGGAGGTCTTCATGGACATCTTCAACATGTCACTGTAGCAATCCATTGTCTCTGCAGGTTTTAAGACAGCCACCATCATCCTGGTTACAAGGAGGATGACAGTAAAAGGCCTCAATGACTACCACCCCGTGGCACTGATCTCCACCATTATGAATCACTTCGAGCGTCTGGTGATGGAACATGTCAAAGCACACCTCCCAGAGACACTGGACCCATTTCAAGTCACCTAAAGATGAAATGATCCACTGATAATGCTATAGCCTTGTCCCTCCACTCCATTGTGACCCACCTGGAGAACAATACCTCGTACGCGAGACTGCAGTTCATTGACTCAGCATTTAATACGATGATTCGCCAGAGGCTGGTGGAGAAGCTGTCCTTGCTGAGACTGAACATCGCTCTCTCAATAACTAGATTCTGGACTTACCAACAGAAATACCACAGTCTGTCCAGGTCAGCAGCGGAACGTCAAGCACTGTCATGCTGAACACCGGCGCACCTCGGGGCTGTGTGCTCAGGGTGCTCCTGTTCACATTGCTGACCCAATACTGCTATGCCAGGTCCAGCTCGAACAGAGTCATCCAGTTTGAGGATGAGGCGGGTACGACAACTGGCCAGCATCAGGTCAACATTCTACAAGAGCTCTATCAAGAGTATCCTGGCCAGCTGCATCACAGTGTGGTACGATTGCTGTAAGGTCACTGGGCTCACCCAGAAGAGGAGCATAGAGGATCACTGGAATCTCCCTTCCCCAGGTTAGATCTAAAAAATGGTACACGATAGGACAATTTTAAGCTATATCCATAAAATACATCCAAAATTTCCAGCGTAACTTTCCCTTCATCATAGATCAGAACTGGGGAGTTTCAGTGACGATTCTGAAATGTTCAGTTCTGACTACAATTTCTGAAATAATGAAGCAGTCCAAGCCTATATGAATAAAGATGTGCACATCAAAGGAGATGATTGTGGACTTCAGGTGCTAGTCAGAAGAACACAATCCAGACCTCATCGAGGGGCTCAGTAGAGGATCAAGAACTTCCAATTCCTGGGTGACAACGTCTCCGGGATTTGCCCAGGAGCCTCCACGTCAATGCAATCATGAAGAAGGGTCACCAGCGGCTATATTTATGAGGTATCTGAGAAGATTTGGTATGTCACCGAAGACTACAGGAGAACACTCTGGCTAGTTGCATCACTGTCTGGTTCGGAGGTGTCAATGCTAAGGACAAGAAAAAACTCTAGAGGGTTGTTAATTCAGCCTGTGACATCAAAGGCATCAGACCACTCCATCAAAGACATGCACATGAGGCAGCCTCTATCCTCAAAGACCCCCACCACCCAGGCCATGCCCTCTTCACTCTGCTACCATTGGGAAAAAGATACAAGAGCCAAAAGATGAGCACTCAGCGGCAGAAGGATGGCTTCTTCCCTGCTGCCATCACATTCCTAAAGACACTGCCTTTTCGTGCACTATTTTTATTTTTTGTGTTGATTTATATGAATGTTTGCCATGTGATGTTGCTGCAAAACAATGAATTTCGGGACTTGTTCATGGCAATAAATTCTGATTCTAAATCTGATCAAACCTAGAATGATAAGTAGTATAGAGATTTGGACACCAAATGCACCAGGTAATGATCAACTGCAACAAAGTAAAGTCCAACCACGTCACTTAGACGTTCAATCCCATGACATCAAAAATCTGGGATCACCATTGATCAGAGGAGAACTGTGTAAATACCATGGGCAAATTTGGTGCTCCCATTGTGGCCTTCTCTACATTAGATAGTCTGGGTACAGAATGGACGATCGTTTTCTGCAGAGCACATTCACTCTTGTCACTGCAATAACAGGGACCTTCCAGTGGCCAACCATTTTAATTCCACACACCATTCCCACACCGACATGTCGATCGATGACCTCTTGCATTGTAAAACTGAAGCTACCCACAAAATGAAGGAAAAACACTTCACATTCCATCGGGAGCTCTACAACCAAAGGCATTAACATCAAGTTGAATGGGAAATTCTGCAGACTTTGTGATTGTAGTTGCAATGCACAAAAGTGCTGGAAAACTCAACAGATCATACAACATTGATACGAAGTGAAGGGCCATCAATGTTTTGAGCCTAAGCCCTTTGTCAAGGTTTGAGCAAAAATCAGGCAAATGTCCGAATAAAAAGGCCAAGTCATGGGGAGAACGCACACCCTCTTCCAGACATTAGTGTCGGATTCCAGCCCAGTCACTGATGCTGGAATAGCACTAACTGTGCCGACCTGTTCTCACTCCTCGTTAGTTCACCACTTATTTTGTGATTGTGAAACTTGGCGACAAGCTTCTTAGCAGAGAAAATGGCCTCCCTGCATCCAATCTGTTAAGAGCAGTAAGAATTTTGCAAGGTTCAATGAGATCACCTCTCATTTTCCTAAACAAAAGAACACAATCTGAGTCTACTCATCTCCCCACTACTAGCAAACTCACCATTACTGGAACTTGCAAAATAACAGCATTTACTGATTTTTTTTGTTGCTGTGACAAGTTTGTAGTTCTTTTCGTAAAGCTCCTTTATTGTCACTACACTTGGAATTCTCAGTCTAACAGCCCTTTTAGAATATAAGTTCAAAAACACAGCTCACCATCAACTGTTTAAGGGAATTAGAAATGGACAATTAAGCCGAAGAACGTAAGTGGGAATAGGCCATCTAACCCCTCAAACCTGCTGTTGTGTTCAATAAGATCATGTCCAATCGAAATTTCCTCTGATTCTCCAACTGCTCAAAAATCTCTCTCTCTCTCAAGGGTTCAACAACCACATGGTTCTGGGGTAAGGAATTCCAGACTCACAGCTTTCTCAGGAGAATATTCAGTCTTAAACAGTCACCCCCACATTGCTATAGAGAAACGAGCACATCTTTTAATATTTCTAATAGAGGTTTTGATTTCTCTAAATTACAGGCAAAATAAAAATTCACCCCCCCTTCATCTCCATCCCGGCGCGCACAAAAAAAGGAAGTGACGTCACATGACGGGCCGTGAATACGGTGTATGACTTTGGCAGGGTCCACTGCTGATGACGTCAGGAGGGAGGTGCAGCGATGGCGGCGGGGGAGACGAAGGGAGCATTCAATCTGGAGGATTGTTCTTTCCTGCCGATCGTCCACGACATTATTAAATGGTAGAGTCGCCAGGCCGGGGGGTCGTGGGCTCCCGGGAACAGGGGGACGGGGAGAGGGGGTCGGGGAGGGGAAGGGGGTGGGGGACGGGGAGAGGGGGTCGGGGAGGGGAAGGGGGTAGGGGACGGGGAGGGGGAGAGGGGGGGAAGGGGGGAAGGGGGAAGGGGGAGGGGGAAGGGGGGGGAAGGGGGAGGGGGAAGGGGGGGGAAGGGGGAGGGGGAAGGGGGGGGAAGGGGGAGGGGGAAGGGGGGGAAGGGGGAGGGGGAAGGGGGGGGAAGGGGGAGGGGGAAGGGGGGGGAAGGGGAAGGGGGGGGAAGGGGAAGGGGGGGGAAGGGGGAGGGGGAAGGGGGGGGAAGGGGGGGGAAGGGGGAGGGGGAAGGGGGGGGAAGGGGGAGGGGGAAGGGGGGGGAAGGGGGAGGGGGAAGGGGGGGAAGGGGGAGGGGGAAGGGGGGGGGAAGGGGGAGGGGGAAGGGGGGGGGAAGGGGGAGGGGGAAGGGGGGGACGGGGAGGGGGGGGGATGGGGAGTGATGTTCAAGGGGGAGAGGGTGTCGGGGAGTGATGTGCGAGGGGTTGACGGGGAGAGGGGGGACGGGAAGTGATGTTCGAGGGGGGGGTCGGGTAGTGATGTGCGGGGGATGGGGAGAGGGGGACGGGGAGAGGGGGACGGGGAGAGGGGGACGGGGAGAGGGGGACGGGGAGAGGGGGACGGGGAGAGGGGGACGGGGAGAGGGGGACGGGGAGAGGGGGACGGGGAGAGGGGGACGGGGAGAGGGGGACGGGGAGAGGGGGACGGGGAGAGGGGGACGGGGAGAGGGGGACGGGGAGAGGGGGACGGGGAGAGGGGGACGGGGAGAGGGGGACGGGGAGAGGGGGACGGGGAGAGGGGGACGGGGAGAGGGGGACGGGGAGAGGGGGACGGGAGAGGGGGACGGGGAGAGGGGGACGGGAGAGGGGGACGGGGAGAGGGGGACGGGGAGAGGGGGACGGGGAGAGGGGGACGGGGAGAGGGGGACGGGGAGAGGGGGACGGGGAGAGGGGGACGGGGAGAGGGGGACGGGGAGAGGGGGACGGGGAGAGGGGGACGGGGAGAGGGGGACGGGGAGAGGGGGACGGGGAGAGGGGGACGGGGAGAGGGGGACGGGGAGAGGGGGACGGGGAGAGGGGGACGGGGAGAGGGGGACGGGGAGAGGGGGGACGGGGAGAGGGGGACGGGGAGAGGGGGACGGGGAGAGGGGGACGGGGAGAGGGGGACGGGGAGAGGGGGACGGGGAGAGGGGGACGGGAGAGGGGGACGGGGAGAGGGGGACGGGGAGAGGGGGACGGGGAGAGGGGGACGGGGAGAGGGGGACGGGGAGAGGGGGACGGGGAGAGGGGGACGGGGAGAGGGGGACGGGGAGAGGGGGACGGGGAGAGGGGGACGGGGAGAGGGGGACGGGGAGAGGGGGACGGGGAGAGGGGGACGGGGAGAGGGGGACGGGGAGAGGGGGACGGGGAGAGGGGGACGGGGAGAGGGGGACGGGGAGAGGGGGACGGGGAGAGGGGGACGGGGGTGATGTGCGAGGGGGTGATGCTGGGACGGGGGTGATGTGCGAGGGGGTGATGCTGGGACGGGGGTGATGTGCGAGGGGGTGATGCTGGGACGGGGGTGATGTGCGAGGGGGTGATGCTGGGACGGGGGTGATGTGCGAGGGGGTGATGCTGGGACGGGGACGGGGAGTGATGTATGTGGGGGGTGATGGGGAGATGGAGATGGGGATGGGGATGGGGAGACGGGGACGTGGAGTAATGTATGTGTGGGTGATGGGGAGACGGGGACGTGGAGTAATGTATGTGTGGGTGATGGGGAGACGGGGACGTGGAGTAATGTATGTGTGGGTGATGGGGAGACGGGGACGTGGAGTAATGTATGTGTGGGTGATGGGGAGACGGGGACGTGGAGTAATGTATGTGTGGGTGATGGGGAGACGGGGACGTGGAGTAATGTATGTGTGGGTGATGGGGAGACGGGGTCGGGGAGTGATGTGCGAGGGGGTGATGCTGGGACGGGGACGGGGAGTGATGTATGTGGGGGGTGATGGGGAGATGGGGAGACGGGGACGGGGAGTAATGTATGTGTGGGTAATGGGGAGACGGGGAGTAATGTATGTGTGGGTGATGGGGAGACGGGGAGTAATGTATGTGTGGGTGATGGGGAGACGGGGAGTAATGTATGTGTGGGTGATGGGGAGAGGGGGTCGGGGAGTAATGTAAATGAGGCGAATGGGGAGAAAGGGATGATTTAGTTTTATACATGAGAGTTAATTTCACTGGACAACATGAGAACAGGGTCTTCAGACCTTGTCTGAGCACCTTGTTCACAGACTGTCTCTTGGTCATAATACTTGTCCCTATATTCCTTTGAAGAATATCCAGTGCTGGGAATATTCGCCATTTCATCCTTTGCATATATTGATTTTGCTTTCTGCCTTTTTCTGTGGCCAATCACTGTAGTCAAGAGTGAGAAATGGTCTACTTTCTCTATTTGGTTCAGCATTCCCATCTAATAGGCTGGGGATTCATCCTTAGTTATTCCTGATTTTCGTTATTATTTCAGCACTGGTTCACACTGCATCATCAAGCTGCATTATCTCAAATACACCCTGCCCCCAACATTGCATTATTTGTGTTAAATTATGGATAGGAATTGCTTGCATCAGAGCTTGTGTTTTTGTGTATGTATTTGCACTAAGGTCTCAAAATCTCTAACCAAATTCGATGATGTTTGCTGAGGTGCTTTTAAAAAATGTATTTGTTCATTTTATGTTCTACTATCATTGCTCTGTGGTCAGAGATTAAAATTTTAAGTATGTTGTCATGAATATTTGAAAGTCTAAGCAATGATTTTTTTTTGGACTGGTGGTGGTGTGTGCAGCATGGACAAAGACAGCCAAGAGGTGCATCAAGAGCTCAATAAACTCAAGACCAAGCTGCAGGACACCAGAGACATGGTTTCATCAATGCCTGGTATTGATGTCAGTCCCGAACAACAACAACAACAGCTTCAAAACCTGCGAGATCAGGTTCGCACCAAGAATGAACTTTTGCAAAAGTATAAGAGCCTTTGCATGTTTGACATTCCCAAATCGTAGGAAATGGTTGTGTGGCAGTAAAAGGGAAAACTTTCCTTCTGGGTGCATTTCATTTAACTGTTGGAGCAATGTTGTGCTTTATTATGTTTTGCCGAGTATTTTGAGTTGCAAGCAAGTTGCGAAATTGAGCTTCTGTTCTTCTTGATTTAAGTTAATATTCAGGACTGGTTCACATTGTATCATTACCCTGTAATATTGCACCAAGTGAATTGGTATTTGTAAAAATATATATATTTATTTCAAATGTAAAAGACCATCGGTATATGTCTACATTATTTAATTGCACACAATTGCATTGTGTAATCTTCATGGACCCTCTTTGTAGGTGGAGGTACATGATTCATTAGTGAATTGATGTAGTTTGGATCAGCAGGAAATATTGAGATATTTCATTTAAATGCTGAGATATGGCACAAGGCCATTGCTCTAGACCCATTCATCCTATCATTGCTCTAGTAATTGAAGCATATAGATTTATTAAAATCTGAATTCTTTCAGATTTTTTTGCATGAGGAAATAACACAGTCCAACTTCCATGCTACAAGCAACAAGTGATGCATTTCTAGATAATGGTCCACGTTGCGATTTTCTTTAACACAAACCCATATCATCTGCCTTTGCATCAGGCGCAAGTTTAAAAAAAAAACTTTCCATCTATTTATTTACTTTTGTTTCCCATTAAAGTAAGCTTCAAATTTTTTGGATGTGGATGGTTTTCCATTATCTGTTTGGCCATAATGCAAGAGTTACCTGTGTAAAAATATTTGGCCAAAACAAAGTTTGATTCTGTAAATATGTTGACTAAATTTATGCTAGGTATTGCTGTTTTATAAAGCCTTGTCATCTGACGTCCACCAAATAACACTGTTGGCAGTTGTATTGATGTGATTTAATAGTTGCAAATGCTATCTCTTACTCAATAAAAACAAGCAAATCAGAAACGGTAATACTTGTAATGCTATATTTCATCGTTAAAACCCTTCCAGACGTCTTCATTTGACTTGTGGGTGTGGTTCAACATGATGGACTATTTGTGCTTGTTTCAAGGCACTTCATAGGTGTCATGTTACTATCCCAACCAATAAGTTATATGATCAGTTAATGGTCTCTTAAAAATTAACAGAAAACTATAAAACTTGTTATAATTAGTTCTTGATTTGTAACTTTATTATAAAATTCGGCCTTTTTGCAACTTTCAAAGTTATCATCAATAGATACCGATTAACTGTATCTACGTTTGGCCGCTGTTTCCGTATGCACTTCATATTTCTGTGCTGGCTGTAACCTCAAATTTCACTTGCCTGCCAGAACATCCAATTGACATCAACTTCATCAAAGATCTACCATTCATTTAATGTCAAATGTGCTTTGATTAAAGCAGTGGTTCTCCATCTTTTCCTTTCCACTCACATACCACTTTAAGTGTTCCCTAATTCATAAGTGCTCTGTGATTAGTAAGGGATTGCTTAAGGTGATGTGTGGTGGAAAGAAAAAGTTTGAAAACCACATTTTTAATTATACTTAATTGACTCGTTATGTGCATGCTTTCCGAACTCCAAAGGAAATGGGCCAATGACAATTTTTCTCAAGCAATGTATTTTAGTAACAATTGGATCTAGAGTAGTGATTCTCAACCTTCATGTACCACCTTAAGCAATCCCTTACTAAGAGCACTGATGGCATAGGGATTAGTTAAAGAGGTATGTGAGAGGAAAGAAAAAGGTTTAGAACCACTGATGTAGATAAATCTTCAGCCTGGTTTAAAATAGAATTGGGTAAAATAGGAGAAAACAATATGCAGGAATTTATTTACAAATGGAATTCAAAATTGTTAATAGGAAGTAGTGATACGCCTATTTTAAAACATTTGATTGAACTATGGAATAAAATAGATTGTGAAATAGGTGGAAAAGGTTCGATTCCTTTGAAAAATGGTCATATTAAAATAGACCCTTTTTCAATGGATAATCAATTTTCAAGGATTTGGGGTTGAATAAGGATTAAGAAAATTGAAGCTGGTAAATGTATTACTTTTCAACGAATGAAAGAAAAATTCAGTGTCCCAAATAATATTTTTTTTTGTTTATACCATCTTAAAGCTTTCTTGGTTGATAAGTTAGGTCCTAATTTGGTACTACCTAGACAGAATGAATTAGAATTATTGTTATGTAAGGGTGGCATGAATAAGTTTATTTCAGTGATATATAAACTTCCTCGAAAAGAAGCTCCTAAATTAGGAATTCATAAATCAAGATTAAGATGGGAGGCTATGTTCATTATTTTCTAATCCAACAGTTTGACAGCTGGGTGCCAAGGGCATCTGTGTTAAACTACTGTTCATAGACTACAGCTCTGCCTTCAATACCATGACCCTTAGCAAACTTGTGGCCAAATTTTGAGAATCCAGACCTCATTGCTCTCTGAATGCTACTGAATTCAATCAATGAAGATAGGTAACAACATGACTGCATTCAGCACCAGTGCTCATCACAGATGTGTACTCTGTTCAGTACTGCACACTCATGACTACAGCCAAATACCATTCCAACTCAACTCAACAAATTCCTCAATGGCACCATAAGAGTAGGCCAGATATCAAATAACAAAGAGACAAAATACAAGAAAGAGATTGAAAGTTTAGTGGTATGGAGACATATTAATCTTTTGATGCCTAGAAGACAAAGGAGATGATCATTGACCAGGAAATTGGAAAGAGACAACAGCTCTGCCCACATCAATGGTGCTGAAGTGGAAAGAGTAGATAGCTTTAACCTGAACAGTTACAAGCATGTTGATGCAGCAGTCAGGAAAAGAACATCACCACTTCTTTCTTAGAAGATAAGAAAGTTCAACATATCCCCCTTTGTTCCTCAACAACTTCTGCAAATGCACCACCAAAAGCATTCTTGCTTGGTGCATCCTGTATGGGAGCTGCTCTTCAAGATCAGAAGAAGCTTCAAAAAGTAGTGAATGCTGCTCAGAAACTAACTTCTACGTTTCATGCTGCATCGGAAAGGAAGGACCCATCACTCTCCAAGTACACACACTCTTCTTCCTTCTCCTATTGGAGCGGAA
Organism: Narcine bancroftii; assembly: GCF_036971445.1. Lineage (NCBI taxonomy): Eukaryota > Metazoa > Chordata > Chondrichthyes > Torpediniformes > Narcinidae > Narcine > Narcine bancroftii. The sequence continues at coordinate 35,337,363 of NC_091480.1, read as the reverse complement.
GCTTGAGTATGAAAGCACACACCAAAAGACTTGAAGACAGTTTGTTTCCATATCGCCATTAGGCTTCTAAATGAATCACACAACAGTGGTGTTATGCTGCCCTTGCACTGGAGTAAATGATCTTATTTTTCATTGAAACTCTACTCAAAATTGTGCTCATTACATAGCTGCTAAACATTTAGAAATAAATAGATAGCTGGCAGAAGAATCCTTCTCACTGCACGTGGTATAATTTGACAAATTAATATTTTGTAAATAGCTCTTATTACCTTCTACAACTTGGGTGGCTTTGAGGATGGTCACAACCTCAGTTACTGCAGTGCAACTCCAGTCGTTCATTAAAATGCCAGCAACTTCTGGGGACTTCCCATTGGTAATAATAGAACCAGAGAAACAAGGACCATGGCAGAGACCTCGCGTGAAATCCTAAATGTGTGAAGATCTAGGCAACTTTCATCTCATTGCTCCTAGCTAGTTTTGAAGCAATGCTTAACAATTTGAAAACGTGAAAGATAAAATGCATAGTTTTATTTTGGTGACACAATAAATGGACTAGGCCAACACAACAGTTGTACATTGAAACATTATAGAGATTGAGAGGTCATGTGCTTTAAGTATCGATGTTCTAGATGTGGTGCAGTTGCCATTAACCAGCTACTGCATTTTTCATTCAGTCAGGCCTTTATCAATAAAATTTATTGCATTTACACTATGGGATCAACTATATGATGGAGATGAGTAGCACCAAACTGTCATCTCTTCATGATAAAGGTCTTGACGAGACACATGTATTGTACCAGATGAATTGATCTGTGACAAATGTTAAAGGGGATTATTTATTTAATGAAAGGTGTCTTATGTTCAAAAATTAAAATCTTGAAAGAAATGAAAGCTGAAACCATGTGATATGAAATTTTTAAAAATCAAAGCTTGCCCCTTGTGATCAGACCTTGTGAAATTGTACAAAGGAGCATGGATGACTGTTGGGTAAAATGACTCTGCACCAAAAGCAAATGTTAAATTGTTTTATTTTCCATATTTGGGAACATTATGTTTTTGTTTGCCTTCTATGGGATGTTGGGAGCATATTGGACCTGCCAATAAGCCCCAGACAGTTGATAACTGTCACTTGATAACAGTAAAGAATCTGTTACAAATAGAGAATGCTGACCTGTTTGTGGGCCACATGAAGTGTAATGGATAACAGAAATGATCAAGCCCCATTTCATAGGAAATATCTTTCCAATACAAGAAAAATGTTCTGGCAAAGTGCAAGATTGAAGAACTAACAGTGCAAACAGTGATTATAGCAAGTCTGGAATTCACTTGACAGATGCACGAGTGCCATCCGTCCGATGCACCTGATGACTGAACAGAGCCTGTCTGATTTAAAGAAAGACAGAAAACAAACAGCTATAATGAATGTGAGTCGCCTGTTTTAGTCTTTAATGGGAAATGAATTCTGTTGCTGTGGATTGTTTTAGAAGCAAATGGCCTCAGAATTGGGCTGCATAAAATCCAATGATATTTTTAATGTTTAATGTGTAAAAAGCAATTTTGCCTATGCTTTGATCCATTTGCTGTGAAGCCCCACCCACTGAAGAAAACAAAAGAAAACAGACATGTTTTATTAGATTTTTAGTCATTGGTTTGTTAATCTGGTCTCGATCTTTAGATACTTAAGCCATATAAGTTTTTTACAAACAGAAGCACATTATACCCATTCATGTGACAATTCACCCTAATGCAAATGTAAATCCCACACATATTTCTTTCATGGCCTGATGCTGTCAATTAGCAGCAATAATTGAATCCAAAGGTCATAATTTACAACCTTCATAATTACCCCACAGTTCAAGAAGGAGTTCAGTCTGCTGGCAGTGAAAAATCGTGTGTGATTAACGGGTACTTTGCCAGGCCATTGTTTTTGCATTTGCGGACTAGAAGGGCCTAATGGCCTGTTTCCGTGCTGTAATTGTTATGTTATGTTATATTGCATAAATCCCCCACCACTCCATCTGTGGGTTTTGTTATCTTACAAATGTCTACCATCTACAGCTAGAAATGTGATCATGGTACCTGGCCCTTTTCCAGCCTGATTTTTGTCCCCAGCCCACCTTTGTCGGTTGCCGTCTCAACTCCTCCATGCCAGTCATCCTCCACCTGCTGTTGCCACACCAATCCCTTCACCTATCACATAAGCTCACGGTGCCCGCGTGCCATTAAAACACGTCTGCGACTGCTTGCCCTCCTCTGTTACCTGCCTCCCCTCTATCCCACCAGCCTGGGTAGATGTGAGTAGGATGTTTCTGCTTTGATTGGAGGAAGATAAATAAAAGAGGTCATAGTTTTAGGGTGAAAGGGGAGAGGTATAAGGGGAACATTAGGGGAAAGTTTTTCACTCAGAGAGTGGTAGGAGTATGGAATGAGTTGCCATCTGATGTAGTGAATGAAGATTCAATCTTGAGTTTTAAAAATAAATTGGATAAATGCATGAATAGGAGAAGTCTGGAGGGTTATGGAATGAGAGCAGGTCAGCTGGTTTTATTAATCGGCACAGACCAGAAGTCTCAAATGTGGCCTGTTTTTCTGTGCTCTAAAAGGAATAAGACATGTAAACGATTTCATAAACCAGCAGCACCTAATATTGTAAATACTCAGATGGCTGCAAAGCAAGCAAACCTATTCTCCTTATTCGTGCTGATTTGTCGTACAGGTAGCTAGCCCTAAGCCATCTTATAACATGACCAAGGCAGGCCCTTGAATCTTGCTATCAAGTTCTAAGATAGTTGAAATGCTCACACCCTCGGAGTAAATGCCATCAACATGGGATATATGATAAAGGATAGGGTAAGCAAGCTAGATATTAAATTTTCTTCCAGAATCCCCATCGCCACTTTGCCTACTGAATTTGCTGAAGAACACATTTGTAACTTCTGAAATGTTAACACAGTGCATTGGCAATATTGTATAACATGATTTAGTTAGAGATGAAACAACTTTAGACTTACAAGCAACTCACTACACTCCTGTGAGATTAGCACCTTAAATATTCCAAATTCACACTGAAATTCTTCCACTCATCACTGCCAACTTTCAAAACTAACAGCACATGATTCACCAATTATTGAGTGCACAGATTTTGAGTTAGCTTTTTAGATTTTTTTTGTTCTTCAAAAGCACGTATATTTGTTATACAATTCATTGGGTTAGGGCCAACATTGCCCATGGTCTTAGTGTGATGTCAGCAATTTATGTCTTTATGGAGTTAATAATCAAATGAATCAGAGTTATTGCTAGAAATGGATTATAATCTTGCATCAAGTTTGCTCTGTAAGAAGAACAAATTTTCCTTTGAATAAAAGTCACATTTGATGGACCTCTTACAGACTTTTTCAACACAAATATAAAGAGTGATGAAACTGAGAAAATTTGATCGGAAAGTGAGTTAAATTATTTGAAGTCGTATTCCATTTATGACACTGAGTCACCAGCTATTACAGGTTTAGTCTGAAGAACTTGTGGCAGAAATGAGTATGTTTACACAAACACTTGAGAATCTGGGATGACATCTGGAACCAGAGCACAAAGATTGCGTTTGCATTATTTTTTAAAAGATGTAATTTCTCAAATCTATCCACGCTCTTTATGCATGTCATTGTGTAAGTTTTAAAGTTATTCTTAGGAGTGGTATAATTGAATTTTTAACTTAGTTAGAAATTAGTTTTGCTGAAAGGGTGTCGATTTTCTTTCAATTTTTATTTGCCTTTCACAAAGTGCCTCTAAAGTTTTGATTCTAAACGAAATGACATCAAACTGTTTAACTGCGAAGCTGTGAAGTTTTTAACATTAATGTGCTACAGCTTTTGTACAGAATGTACAACAGCCTTTGATGAGAAGCATAATGCCATTTTACACGTAGGCATCTGAAAGTGTCATTTTTACAAATATATTATTAAACTCCTTGATGTAGTTTTATGCTATAGGAGATTTTGGCTTGGGGCAGCAAAGCTGAATTAACCATTGAAGCTTCTTAGATGATTAGATGATTAACCTTATTACTGAATGTAAAATGCATGATAACATCAGATGAAAATATTGCTCTTTCCTGTATAAAAATAGCCTGTGATATTCTTTGCTGTGTTTCTATGCTTCACTGTTCAAATTGAAAAAAATTCCCTGAAGGAAAGTGAGAAAGTGGAAAAGTTTTGGGAAGATCTAAATTAGATATTAAATAAAATCACAAAAAATAATATACCAAAAGATCCAGAGATCTTTCTTCTAAGTAATATAAGAACTTGGCCCCGATTTGGATGAAGCACAAAAAAGATTTATTATGATAGCCTTAGCTGTAGCAAAAAATATGTATAATGTCAACCTGGAAATCAGAAGAGAGCCTGAGAATGCAGCAATGGTACATAGAAATAAATAAATGTATTCCATTGGAAAAAATAACATACAATTTAAGAAATAACATCACAGTATTCGAACAAATTTGGGAACCGTACATGGAACACAACAGGGAGGACCTCCACCACCTAAAATGACAGAAGGAGAAGAAGACGAAATGAACTGACCCAGTATGTAAAAGTAGAAGACTCAAATTTCTTGTTTATTTTCATTGTGTGATGACATTGTTTAATGGGTTTAATGTATCGTATATGTTGAACGTTGAGTGGGTGGGGAGGAGAGAGGGAAGGGAGGGGGAAAAGGGGAGAAAATGACACTGTGTATATTCAAGAGGGAAATGTTTGTGTATTTTTGTCAATATGGTTCATAGTGTGAAAAATAAAAAAAAATTATAAATGTTATAATATTCTTTGTATTTATATATTGCAATATATTGAAGTTTCTGTTTTTACTATTTAATTCTGTATTCTATTCCCCTCGTGTATTGTTTACTAAAATATGTTTAATAAAAATATCGAAAAAAGGAAAGTACCTTTGCAAGCCTTGAAAGTAACAAGGTAAAAAATTTTGCACACATGACAGACAGCAAAGACATTTATTTATAGAATGTCAGCCGTGTCCCTGTTACTTTTTTCAAAATAAGAAAAAGGAAATGAAAAACCATTATTTTAAAAGAGGACTCTGAGTGAGTTTAATTAAACATGGATCCACAGATAAAGCTGGTGGGAGTGTAACTGAAAACACAGATCATGTTTGGAATGATATGAGTCGAAGGACAGAATTGGAGAATCTTATGAGAGAGTATCTTACAAACCCAACCCAGTGGGTTGGAGGTTGAGATGGGAAGGTGCAAACTGATTTCCAGAGAAATTTTAAAACTGGTAAAAAGGAAGAGGGGATGGATAACAAGCACTTAATTTGGAGCAATATTTGGGCAATTTAATATTGGGAGGTTTGAAATGCAGGTGATGGAGAAGGGAACAATAGGAAGGAGAACTTTAAAAAGTTCAGTTGCAAAAATAATTGTAAGGAATTTTAACTTCATAGGGATAGCCACATCACCTTCCCTTTTTATGTGGCTTTCCTTCATTACCTGTGTAGGGCATGGGATTTGAAATTTGGATCTACATTAAAAAGGGCCCCAAGCAGGTAGCAAGGAAAGTTAATGAGTGCAGTCCATTTGATTCTACCCACATTGCGAACGAGTCAAAAAAAAGTGGATCCAAGGGTCAGTGATGAATTGAATCCATAACTGACTCAGTTAGAGGATGGAGAGCATAATGTTTGATGGGTGTTTTTAATGACTGGTAGGTAGATCACAAGGCTCAATGCTCATTCTCTTATGTAATGAATATCAGTGATTTAGATGAAAGCATTAAATGATAAAGTTTGTAAATGATACAAACATTCACTGAGTGATTAGTAGTGTGAAGATCAGCTCTAGACTGCAGGAAGATGTGAGCAGTCTGGCTAAATGTATGAAGATTCCGCACTGTTTGTAAAGAGTTTGTATGTTCTCCTCACATCTGCTTGAGATTCCTCCAGGTGCTCTGGTTTCCTCCCACCATTCAAAAACATAGGTCAGTTGGGTGTAAGTGGTTGCACGGGCTCGTGGGCCGAAAGTGTCTGTATGACTAAATTTGAAAATGTAAATTTTAAATTGATAAATGAGTTTAATCCAGACAAATGTTGGGGAGATGCAATGGGGCAAGTATTGAATAATTGAGAGGATATTAATTGGTGAATTGACAGATCCTTAATGGTTGCAGATCATTAAAATGTAATTAAAAGGCATCTGGGATCCTTTCTTTCATTACCTGGCACATAGAATTTAGGATCAGATGACAGCTTGAGTTCTGCTTTGTATTTCTGATCATCACACCACAGAAAAGATAAGACAGTAAAGGAGAAATTTGCAGCGATGTTTCCAGGAAGACTGTAGCTATGAGGAAAAATTAGATAACCGAGAAGAAAGCTGATTGGAATCTTAACTGTTATGCGCAACATTGTAAGTGGCCAAGAGAATGGGAAAGGAAACAACCTATTTTCCACAGTTACAAAGTCAAAGCTGAAATGTTTTAAATTTTTTAATTTTATTTACAGCACAGAAAAAACCGATACCAGCAATTTAAACCCACGCCACCCAATTACACCCAAATTAATCTTCAAATCCATACGTTTTGGAGGGTGGGAGGAAACCAGAGCATCTAGGGAAAACTCATGCAGACGTGGGGACACGTAAAAACTCCTTACAGACAGTGCTGAATTTGAACCTGGGTCTCTGGTGCCTAATAGTGTCCATTGGTAGAAGGATTGGTTGGGAGATTTGCAAAAGATTTTTATTCATCCAGGGGGTAGTGGAAGTCTGGAATTCTATCTGAAAGGATGATGAATGCAGAAATGTTCATTGCACTGTGGATTGAGTGTATGTATATATGTATATATATATATATATGTATATTCAGAGACCTAGACAATTAGAGACACATTTTAATTCCATGGCGACAGCTGTGCAACAGCAAACTCACTCAGTTGTCATCACCTTCTCAGTGGGGCAATTAGGGATGGGAAAACTGCTAATTAGACATAGAAGTAAGCCATTTTATCCTTTGAGGCTGCTCCATCATTCATTATAATCATGGCAGATCCTCTCAATGCATATTCATATTCTCTCCCTTCATCCTTTGACTCCGATTGTGCCTGGAACTCTAAATATATCCAGTAACCTAGCCTCCACTGCCTTCTGTGATGGAGAATTCCACAGGTTTACCAGATATTATTTCTCTATTTCAATCCTGAATAGTTTACCCTGTATCCAGAAACTGTGTACCTGGTTAGTGACCTCCCAATGAAGAGAATCATCCTCCTTACATCAAATCATCTAGCACTTTTAGAATTTTCTGCTTTTCAATGAGATCCCCTTTAATTCTCAACTCCAATGTATAGAGAGTTGGCTGAACCCATCCCTCCTCACACAAAAGTCTTGGCATCCTGTCAATCAGTCTGGTGCTTGTTTGCTGCACAATCTTAATGACAACCATATTCATTCTCCTGGTGTAAAAGATCCAGGTAACTTTCTTTCTCCTGGAGTAAAAGGTTCAGGTAACTTTCTTTCTCCATCTTGGTGCATAGCAATGTCTGCAGGTCAAACTCCATGTGTTATTGAATTATTATTCATTAATGTGTAGAGAAAGATTGTGATGGTGTATTCCTTATGCAATCACACCGGACTGATGTTAAAGTATCTGGAATTTCACATGGCATTGATATTTTATTCATTTTATAGTTATATTTCATTTGCCATTAATACCATAAGGTAGAATTTGGTTTAAAATTTGCAATGCAATTGGACATTATCAGTATTCACTAATGATGAATTTCGTTTCAATGGAAGTTAATTGACTGAGTTCAGCACACAGTCTTGATGCAGACCAGTGTCTTTAATGCTTGTTGCTGTGAACAATTCTCTTCCTGGTAGTGTATTTCAATAGCATATCAAAGAGACACTGAATTCTTAGATGAGGATGCAGGAAGTTGTCCTTCACTCCTTTTCAATTAAATAATGGTTAATATGTAGGTGGAGGAATTCTTGGTTCTGTTTGTACAATTGCTCTGGCAACCTTGGAGGTTTTTACAGCCTATCAATTCCCCCCCCCCCCCCCCCCACTTCCAATTCCTACATCAACCTGCCCACCGCTGGCCTTCTTCACAGTCATATTGAGACCTCAATGTGAACTAGATGGCTGGCACCTCCCATTCCACCTGGATAGTCTACATCCCAGTGGCTTGAACACTGAATTTTCCAGGTTCAGGTAATCCTTACCTCTTGTGTTTATTTTTTCTCTCTCTTCCCCCACCCCCCCTTTCTATCTACCTCTGGTTTTCCTGTTTTTGCATACCCACCTTGTGGCCCATTTATAATTTCCATCCACTTCCTGATTCCATTATTGCCCCCACTGGATCCCTTCCTCTATTGGGTTTCTGTTGAAGAGGTTTTGGCCCGAAACGTTGACTGTCCATTGCTTTTCATGGATGCTGTGTGACCCATTGGTTCCTCTCATACTTTGTGTGTTGCTCCTCCCTCCTTTACTCCCTCCCATTATCATCTTCCTCACTTTTCAGATTCCCGTGCATTAAAGAAACACAAAAACTGCAGATGCTGGAACCTTTTATGTTCTTAGATAGAATGTCTGACATCTCAACATTGGTCATTCATACGTGAACGACCAAAACTCCAAATCTCTGTTTCTTTACATGAGTTTATACTGGAAGTGCAGTAATTAAAGAGGCAGGACCAGCGACGCCACTGAGGTGACATCCTATTCATTAGTCCATTGTTCACGGACTCCTTGCAGTTCAATTTAGTCTGCAGGCATCCCAGGAAGTAAAATGTCTAGGAAGTAAAATTTCGGAGCGGGATCGGCACCTTCATTCCCATTCCGAGCTTTTTACACAGCATGCGTTCTGGAAAATGGGGATATTTTCCTGGAAGCCAGTGGCTGTGTAAAAAAAAACATATTTAACATACAATGCTGCATGACCTGCTGAGTACCTCCAGTTGGTCATTATTTGTTCAAGATAAAAGCAGGTGTTACCTTCATGTCCCCGCTCATCATTCTCCCCTCCCTGGCTTTATCTGCCTTCTTTTAATACTCAGAAGTACTGGAAAAACTCTGCAGGCCATGCATCATCCAAAGGAAGCTATTGAAATACACTACCAGGAAGAGAATTGTTCACAGCAACAATAACGTTTCAGACCCGAGTCCCTTAATGATATGATACATTGACAAAGGGCTCAGAGCTGAATTTCTCCAGCACTTCAGAGTATTGTACTACAATCACAGCATCTCGCAGTCTGGTCTCTTTCATCTGCCTTTGTTTTCCTTGTCTGCTTTAACTGGGCATCTAAGAGAGTGATTGGCACCTAGAAGGTGAGCCCAGGATTCACTGCTGAACACTTTGGAAGTGTAGTGGGTCTATCAGGGAAACACTGAACAGGGTGGGGGAACTTGATAACCTAGAAGATGCCACCACTCACTTGGCTACCCCGCAGAGTCTAGGCAGCAAGCCTCAGGAGTGCAATAAGGGATATTAACATCTAGTCCTACCTAACATACCAATCACCCATCTGCCCCTGTCTCAACCCTCCCCTTCTGCTCTTGACATCAGATTTCTTCCCTCTCCACTCTTAGTCCAGACACAAGCAAAAAATTGACCCCCCCTTCCCCCCCCCATCAGTTTTCCTTTGCTCTGGATTCCACCAACTGTAGTGTCTTTTGAGTCTAAATATTTTAAGTCCTGAGCCCACTATTTAGGCAGGGTGAGGAGGCAGTCAAAGCCAATGCCACAAACAACAGGATGACCAATTAATCTGATCCATTCAAAGCAAAGTTAAAATGCAGGTTCTCTTCCCCAATTTTGTTTGGGCAAAATGCCTGGTCATTTCATCACATACCCAGTCACTTCCAAGCCAGTCGACCTCTTTAAAAAAAAAGACATACAGCACAGGCTATTTCTGCCCATGAGCCCAAGTAGAGATCTTCCCCATCTCTAATATGTCTTAATAATTAAAAGTTCATTTTCAGCCTTAAATAAAATCATACGGAACACAAATTAATTTGAAAACATTTATTTAAAAAATTATAAGACTTTGTTCATTTTTTTACAAATTCAACAGAAGTGCTTTGATGCAACAATTTGCTGCTGGTTGTAAACATTCGTTCTAACTGCAAGAGAGTTTGTACAATTTAAGACAATGTTTTGCATTTAAATTAAAAGCCTCAAGTACAAATACTTCACAGTCAATACGACACAATGAATACTCCTCGGGGAGAGGGGTGGCTGGGGTGGGGTGGTGGGGGGGGGGGGGGCGGGTGGAAGATCTCCCTTGCTCTTTTGGTATCCCCCATTCCGCCCCCCCTGTTGGTTCTTTCGCCCACCTCCACTGCGGGGAAAGTCACTCAGCTCTTGCTCTCGGCAACGCCCGTCTCTGGAAACCTCCCGGCGTTTCTTCTTCACTTGGTGAAGACCGGGCAGGAGGAGGACCTAACCCCCAAAACCGCATCTTTTCGGATCCATTCCAGTCCGTTTAACTGATCACACAGCGGTCCTTGTCCCTGGCGTGGCCGCCGCCGATCGCCTTCTCCTTAATGTACATCAGGTCGCTGTGCACGCTCGGTCGCCGGGCGAATGGAGCGACGATTCCGTACGCATCCTCGTCTTTAATTTTGCGGCTGCGGAAGGTCTTCCGATGCAGGATGTCGCAGTACTGCACCGACACCTTTCTGTGTAGGTCCGGGCTCATTTCGCTCGGCAGCTTGGCCATGGTGAACAGCGCCTGGAACATCTCGTCCACATTGGTGTTCCTCTTGGCCGAGATTTCGAAATAAGCGCACTTGGTGTCACCGTCGATCAGCTGCTCGATCTTCTCCCTCGGCACCTCTCGGTAAAAGTCCCGGTCGCTTTTATTGCCGCAAATAACGATGGGCACGTCAATGTTTTCCTTGGTCTTGTTCTTCAGGCACGACTTGGTCTCTGTGATCTGCTGCTTGAGGCGCTGCACCTCCTCGAAGGAGTCGCGATTGTCCAGGCTGAAAACCAGGATGAACACATCGCCTGCAGCCGGGAACAGACAGACAGGGCGGGGGGCAAAGTTAGTGAGGGAGCTCACTCAGAACCGCGCCGCAGCTCAGCTCAGCCCTGCCCCCAGCCCGCTATCGGGGTCCCCGACCTCTTCCCCAGCCCGCTATCGGGATCCCCTGACCTCTTCCCCAGCCCGCTATCGGGGTCCCCGACCTCTCCAGCCCGCTATCGGGGTCCCCTGACCTCTTCCCCAGCCCGCTATCGGGGTCCCCGACCTCTCCAGCCCGCTATCGGGGTCCCCTGACCTCTTCCCCAAGCTGCTATCGGGGTCCTCTGACCTCTTCCCCAACCCGCTATCGGGGTCCTCTGACCTCTTCCCCAGCCCGCTATCGGGGTCCCCGACCTCTCCAGCCCGCTATCGGGGTCCCCTGACCTCTTCCCCAGCCCGCTATCGGGGTCCCCTGACCTCTTCCCCAGCCCGCTATCGGGGTCCCCTGACCTCTTCCCCAGCCCGCTATCGGGGACCCCGACCTCTCCAGCCCGCTATCGGGGTCCCCTGACCTCTTCCCCAAGCTGCTATCGAGGTCCCCTGACCTCTTCCCCAGTCCGCTATCGGGGTCCTCTGACCTCTTCCCCAACCCGCTATCGGGGTCCCCTGACCTCTTCCCCAGCCCGCTATCGGGGTCCTCTCACCTCTTCCCCAACCCGCTATCGGGGTCCCCTGACCTCTTCCCCAGCCCGCTATCGAGGTCCTCTGACCTCTTCCCCAGTCCGCTATCGGGGTCCCCGACCTCTCCAGCCCGCTATCGGGGTCCTCTGACCTCTTCCCCAGCCCGCTATCGGGGTCCCCGAGCTCTCCAGCCCGCTATCGGGGTCCCCTGACCTCTACACCAGCCCGCTATCAGGGTCCCCTTACCCCTACTCCAGTCCGCTACTCTGCAATGACTGTTAGGAAGTTACTGTTCCTGCACCCCAACCCACCAAACCCCAATAACTGAGCTCGGGGGGGGGGGGGGGGGGGTCCTTGCCCTCCACCCCAGCCCGCCAGTCTGCAATGGCTGTTAGGGCGGTGCTGCCCTGCACCCCACCCCATCGATCCCCAATGGCTGAGCACAGGATAGCGATGTTCTACACTCTCGCCCTCCGCTGTCCGGGCGAGCGCCCGTCGACAGGGGTTAACGTGATGCCGAACCGTGCTCTCCTTACCTGTCAGGATGGAAAGGCGTCTCATGGCCGGGAAGGGGTGGTTTCCCGACGTGTCCAAGATGTCCAGTTGATAGATGTCGCCCCGGATGCTGTAAAACTTGCGGTGAAAGTCCTCGATCGTCGGCGTGTACTGGTCGTCGAACTTGCTGTTGAGAAAACGCGACACGATGGCGCTTTTGCCCACTTTGGAGGAGCCGAGGATGACCATCCGGTAACAGTTCTTGGTGGGAACGTTCACCTCGGTCTCGCAAGGCGACATCTTCTTAATCATTTACCCGAGCGGCGAGGAAGGGTGAAGAAGCCGCGTTGGGGTGGGGGGTGGGGGGGCTGCTTCCAGCGGGCAGCTCCCAAAATGTGTCAAGGCGAGGAGGAGCTCGACACTGCTCAGCGCACCGGCTCCACCTTTTATAGAGGCTGAATTGTGTCATGACGAGGCGGCCACGTGTTGAAAGTAAACACCAGGACACGGTGTGTCTGAGAGACGCGCGAACGTCAGCAATGGTCGGCTGGACCCTTTAGCTTTGTTTGGCGCTGGAGGAGGACCGTGTCGAAAGCTCGCCCACTTATCCAGGCCGCCGCTTCAAAGTCCAGGAGGTTAATCCATGCAATACTTAACATCCCTCGACCCCCCCTCCCACCCCCAGCCTTTGCATTCGGGAGTGTGATTTCTGAAAGGTGTAAACAGATGATGTGGTGAGAAATGTACAAACTTTGAACAGGGGGCGAGGGAGGAAGCAATTAGTTTATAATGGAGTATCTTTTTATATCAATTAGAAGCCGGTCGTTTATTTCTCCGAGCGGGTTGTTTTTAAGGCTTCAGTGCCTTTGGCATTGAACTGCTGTCCTATATTTTCTCCTCTAATAATTCTAACAAGCTTCATGCCACCGATGATCCTGGATATCTCCGTCCACTTCTTCGCGGGTGGACACAGACCTGGTCTGACAGGGGGGGTGGGGGGGGGGGGCTATTGGACCGTGGAGCACTCCATGCCGCCCTCTCCACCCTAAAGCTAAGAGCCTTATTTGGTCTCTATTTGGCGCGACCGAGGAGACGTTAACCGAATCAACTCAACTGAAGCGCCACTTTCAGGAACGGAAATATCCGGCGATGCCCTCGATCCCGCGGTTGAATGTCAGCCCCTCGATGAATCTTTGCTGGTGTTGGTCCTCCGCTATACTCATAACTCGCCCTGAAAACCCTTAAAGCCAATTAGGGGATTTCACATCTGATCAATGATTATAGTCCATGGGTTCACATAACACTAACACACCGAACCAAGAGGGGAATCCGGCCCAAATGTAAAAGCTACAGTTATTAATGAAAACAATGCTGGAAATACTCAGTGTCTGGTGGGGGGGTGGGGGGAGGAGCCAATGTTCTTCCATCAAAACTCTCATGTTGGAAGCGTTAAGCAGATTTTTTTAAAATTTCTGATAAGTTATAGATTTAATAGGTATTTAAAATTGAACTCAGCATTTTCACCAACCCCTGCTCTCGCTCAATCTTACCCAATCATTCATCCCGCAATGTTTGCACTGAAAACTGAGCGCTTGGCTCACGACCCGATTCCCCTCTTGTAATCTATGCATGTCAAGGACTGGTGGCGCCTTACATACATAATATTCACTCCCATTATTCAAAACTGCCATAAAGCGCTCAAACGTGAATTGATTGACAATTTGCAGTCAGCAATCGATGTAAACAGCAAAAGGGAATCCGCAGCTGCTATTATATGGCTTTAAATGCGAATCAACTGCACAGTGTTTAATAAATCATTGATTAATGATGAGGGTTTTTTTTTGCATTAGCAATGCTGGTGACTTTTTAGCCAACTTTGATGAGGGTTTTTAAATTAAAGGTTGCAAAGCATCTTGCAGTGTAGTAGCTTGGCGCTGTTTACAGAAGAGCGACAGGTCCATTTACTGAGTCGGACTTTGGCCGATGTGTGAGGTGGGAACTCCCAAGACGTGTTGCTCTCTCCTCGAAGTGATGCCAATCTGATGGCGATATCTCCCCCCCCCACCCCCCCCCCCCCCCCGCCACCATCCCCACCTCTTCTTCACCCGTCCGTCTTCTCCTGCGAATAATGATTCTTTTTAATATAAACATCAACCTCAGACAAATGGCAAGCTTTTCTTTGGCGGATGATTCATGGTCCTTCGTCTTCGGGCATGGTTGCAAATAAAACTTTAGCCAGTATTACTAACACGTTCAACCCATCGAGAAATAATCCCTGTAAGAGCTACAAAAAAATGGAGAATTTTTCAGGACAGGTCACAATTACTATGGTTCTTTCTTTGAAAACAATGTTATTTGGAAAGGACGTGAATAGGAAACATTAAGTTTCTTTTTACCTAATGTTGAGTGGCCGCTCGAACGTTTAAGATGTTTGGGAGTAAGGGCAGGAGGGGTGTAAGAGGGCATGGAAGGCGCTGCCGGCGACGGGGGTGGAAGGAGATACGGGAGGATATTTTACATCGAGCCACAGAAACAGACCCTTCGGCCCTTCATGGCTGTGCCGAAAAATTATCCTGCCTAGTCCCTCTGCCCTGCACCCGGACCATATCCCTCCCTTCCTTGTATCTGTCCACTTCGTACCACATTTCCACTACTTTCTGCGTAAAGAGATTCCCCCTTCATGTCCCCTTTGAACTGTTCTCCTTTCACCCTCGACCCATGTCCTCTGCTTTGTATCTCACCTCACCTCCGTGGGAGAGAAAAGTCGACTTGCATTTAATCTGACATAATTTTGAAGGCCTCGATCAAATCTCCCCTCGTTCGTCTGCGCACCAGGGAATGAAGTCCTGTCATGTTTAACCTACTCACGGTACATGAAATGGAGAAAAAAAATGGAGTTGGCCGAAGGGTCCGCAGTGTGTTGTAGATTTCTATGTTCCTGTTTCTGTTCGGGAAGGGGGACAATTCAGGCCAGCACCGCCTCTTTCAGTGTAAACTAAACTCACCACGTCTGCGCTAACCCAATTGCCGAAAATCAAGTGCATTTCTTCTCCCCCCCCACCCAATTTACAGACAATAACAAATCGCAACCTCCCCCCCCACCCCCCCCCCCCCCCCCCATTTGAAGCTGATTTCCTTCTTGGTTTGGTGGCTGGAATTTTGTCCCAATTGTGCATTTGAGTAGAGAAGCAAAAGTACACAAAAAAAACGACCTTCATCCCGTTCGACTTTAGCACCATTTTGGTGACAAGGCCAGGACTGATATAAAAGGAAATCCACTGGTTTTATTTAAACAGAGCGTTTAGAAACGTTCTTTAGTGTTGAGGGAGGTCGCGGAGACGCCGTTTCCTGCCCCGCGGCATTAATTCACCTGATGCTGCAAAGTTCAGCATCGTGTCCAGTAAGTGAGACCGGGTTGACAAAACCCGAGAGAGAGGGAGGTTTGTGGACATTAAGGAAATCACCGGGTTAGTGCAGGAGAGTGGTGGTGAGGTGGAAGCTATTTCCTGGGATGGCCAATTTGTGCTTCGGTCGGCGGCAAAGCTGTGGTCCGACAGGCCGAGGGGGTTCAATGAAACATTTAAAACTCGAAAAGAGTTTGGTAGGGTGGATGCGCTGTCGACGAAGCCCCTTGCTGGAGGCTTTAGCACCAGGGGCAACAGTCACATAATTAGGGGGTCAGACTGTGTGTGTGTGTGTGTGTGTGTGTGTGTGTGTGTGTGTGTGTGTGTGTGTGTGAGAGAGAGAGAGAGAGAGAAAGTGAGTGTCTGAGTGAGTGTGTGCGGGAGTGAATATGGAACTTTCTGCTGTACGAGTTTACAGAATATGGGTGGAAATCGATAGATCCTCATTTAAGCGAGGGAAAGGATAGGGTTAGTGGAGGGAGTTTGCACTAGGTAAACAATCGGCTGTCATTGAACGAATTTATGCCATTATAATATGGCAAATACGAGGTTCCTGCTTCATCTCCCTCCTGTAATATAGAGAAAAATCGAAACCCATAAAGACGTTTCCATTAAAATAGCGGAACAAGTACATCCTGTTACTGGCACTTGTTATAAAGGCAGCGAGTCCGCCTTCAGTCGCCAGGTGGCAACAAAGAATGAACATTGACCGAATGGTCGGACCCATGGCTTCAAGCCCCATCCCTGTCTTACATCCACGACAATAACATTAAACTGCTGGTAGAACTCGGCGGGTCCAGCACCATGTGTATTGGTCGGCATTTAACGACGAGTCCTTGTATCAGGACTGGGCGGGGTGGGGATGGGGGGAGGGCTGGTCTGCAGATGCAACTAGTGGGTGATAGCTGGACACATAAGACACATGCAGATGGGGAAGGGTTAAGGGTAGAGACAGAGGCTGGTAAATGATAAAGGAACTAGATAAAGGAGCGGCGATGGGCAGATGGGATCAGAGGGAGTATGTGTAACAATAAAACTGGGTAGGTAAGTATGTGAGTGAGAGTTAGATAGAATGAGGTGAAGGTGGGGTGGAACAGGTCAGGGGGAACCTTGGTGAATTGGTGGGAGTGAGAAGGAACACTTTGGGGAGGGATACTGAAATTGGAAAATTGGGCTTTAGGCTGTGGGGTGCCCAAGGTGAGCTTAAGGTGGCAGTGAGAAAGCTGAGGCCATGGTGAGCATGGGAACCAGAAGCTCAGGGTGGCTGTGGCGGACAGAGCATCGGCGCTCTGCAAAACGGGAGCGTCATCTCAGTATAGTCTGGCTAACGCAGAGGAGGCCACAGGTTCAAAAGCGACCAGACCTGGTGGGAGGAGGAAAGCACAATTCTAGCCTCGCCAAGAATGCCCCTGGATGATGGCGAGGTCGGAATTGGAGGGACCGACCCAGTGGTGCCCCTTGTCGGGGAACCGCCACAGGGAGTTCGAAGGGACGGGTCGACCCGGGAGTCACGGGGAAGAGCGCAGAAAGCAGCGAGGGCGGGGAAGATGCGGCTGGGGTTCCTGCTGGAGCTGGAAGAAGCGGTGAAGGATGATGTGGAGGCCAGTGGGAGGGAAGGAGGAGATGGCGAATTCGATGCGAGCGGCGAAAGCAGACGTGCAGACATTGGGGCTCTCCATTCCCCATACGTCTGCTCTCAACCTTCATTTTCTCAATCCGGATGCGGGGTCTCGACACAAAATGTTGACCTTTCCCCTTGCCCCCACCAAATGTTTCTGGGCCCGTTGAGTCCTACCAGTTTTATGCCAGGTACTGATCCACCTGGCGATTTATTTCCCATTTTTGTTCTAGATCCTGGCATCTGCATTCTCGTGTCACCTTGAGAAGTTTGTATTGCACTCTATGTAACAATACAGAATATTGATGAGAGAGAGAGAAAAGAAACAGTTTACATTACAGGGACAGTGTTTGCACTAACAATGACGAGTAAGTGCCAGAAAAAAAAGATCAATCTAGTGGCAGGATCGAATAACACGAACCGATCTATTTCAATGACATTTCGTTGAGAGGCGAAACAGTGGGCGAAGTTGCCTTATGTAGGCTCGATCTGAGCCATATGTGTTATTTCATTCCCCTCCCACACTCTTCTCCATCTCCTCACTTCTTTTCCCAGGACATAACAGATCTTGTTGGTGCTCTCCGAGGGTTTGGAATGAACTCGAGATGATTGAAATGCGGCTCAGTGTCCCACGTCTGGTGTACACTGTCTGGCCACAGCATCAGATTGAAGGTTGTGGATCTGGGCATCATTTTGACGGGAGTGTGGGGATCTGCGACGGGGAGCAGTTCCATATCCATTGTAACCCGACCCACTCATATTGACTAAATGGCAATCCCTTGACGGGAGCCCTTCGTTTCACGCACAATTTGGAGCAAGGAGGCTTAAAACAAAACACATTGAAAACTAACAATAAATCACTACCTCGAAGGATTCAAGTTTTGACATTTGTCTTTCTGATCTGATCAGATTAATGAGCGTTGCCTTAGCAATTATCAAACAATCCAAAAGTTTCTCAACACTTTTAATGACATACCCCAACCTTTCTGCTGTTAGCTCACTACGAATTTAATTTGCAAAAGCTGCGAATTTTTAGAAATAAGAAAAATGCAACACCATTTGTACCATCTGAATCTATCAGCAGGTTGTGACGCATTTCTTCATTCCCTGGCGCTACTGGCTCAATTTGTATATTAATTAACAGAGCATTAAGTTTCCAGGAAGATGTAATCCATTGAGTATGAAGTCCTGCTTTTTCTAGTTTTACTTCAGCTCTAATACCACTCCCCCAGTTCCTTCCCTTTGGATCACAGCCATACCTGCCAACTCACCTGGTAACACCCAGGCTTGGAAACGTAATCTTCTCTTGCCATTTTTCTGATGGCCTCAGTAAGCGATTTGTGGCTTCCTCCTTCTGAAATCATCACCCAAACGATTCGGTTGCCCTTTGGTTGCCATCCTCACAACACTTTTATGAAGGATGAATCTTTTACCCAGCCCACCCTTCACTCCATCTCAGATCTTGCCAGGTGATAAACAATGATTGCTCTGTCCACATTTCCTCATAGAACGTCCATTCGCTGGTCATCTCTTGTCTCCCATTAATGGGATATTAGGATTCCATCTGATAGTTTATTTTATGCATTTGTTTATTGGCTCTCATCAATGCATGCCAATTTTATTCCTCTGGCATCCCACATACCTTTGTGTTCTCCACTATGAAGCACCTTGGGGTTCTTGCTGAGCCAATCTTTGCACCAAGAGATGGTTAATCCTCGCTGCTCTCTATCTCAGATCACAATGTTTTTTCTAAGTTCTTTTCCTAAACCCTTTCCTCCATAGAAGCTCTAAGCCACAGTCACAATGACCACCTTGGCAACTGACATGGCCTGTTGAATTTTTGTCTTGGTCATAAACAAGACAACCTTCATGCCATCCATAATCTACTCCCTACCAGCAATCCCATTTCTTTTGCTTGTGAACCTGCAGAAAAAAATACCTGCCCAACCTTCTAATGTCAACATTCAAATGTCCTCAAGAATCCAATGAGTGAGATTTTTAACACATGGCTGTTTGCCCAAAGATATCAATTTTAAGAAAAAAGAGAGAGACAATAGCAACTTTTCCACTGGCACCTTGTCCAAGGAATTGACGGCCAATTTACTGGTTAAGGGTCCAGTGGAAAAGGGAAACAATCAACGTGCTGGGTCAAATGATGTAAAATCACATTGGGGATTGACAGCCTCGACCCCTACTCACATATCTGGCATAAGCTGATACTGGCATGCCAATTAAACTAGTGGAAAAAGGACAGCAGAAAGTCGCCCATTTCCAGTTGAAGGTAGACTCTCCTATCCCCAGGGATGACATGTTCAGTGGAAAAGAAGTTTGTGTCTCAGTTAGAAGTGTCCCAGTGGAAACAGCACAACAGCTTCCTACCCTGGGACACTGCATGGCTAATTAACTGGGAAAAGGGCTGGAGAGTGGAATGGCTTGGGATCTGAAGTCCAGAGTGAAAAGCAAAAGCATCAATGGAAGAATGATTAAAATGGGGTATCGGCCAGAATTGGAGGATCAGTTCAACCTTCCCATAGCCACAATTGATTTGCTCAATGACTTCTTCAATTTCACTCATATTGCTCTTGTACCGAACAAAGCCTCCCCTCACTCCCATCCAGATTGACCCTAAGATAGCCCAATTTTGCATTGTCAAAGTTGTCTGTATCTGTGTTATGTCTAGTTGTGCATTTATGTGTTTTGCCCTAAGGTCCAGAGAACATAGTTTTGTCAGGTTGTACTTGTGCAATCAGATGACAATAAAATTGACTTAACAATTCCCAGAAATAGGCATTTATTTGTATCCAGTGTGCAACCAGCACTGGACCACAAAGATTTTTCTTCCTGAAGACTTTTGGGTGTATTTTATAGAGTTGCAGTTGCTGATCATGTAAAATCACCTTAAAATATTCCTATCATGTATCATTATTTTAGATATACTGCAACCTATTTTGTTATTTCCTGTCATATTTTAAGTCTACCAGTATATTGCCCACAAAGCAAGCTGTTTTGGTCAGTCCAAGCATGACTGAGCATGCAGTCAATGTAGGTGCTATGCAAATATTGTCTTAGGTCTGGGCATGCTTAGTCAGGGAAGATGCAGGAAGGCTATAAAAGCTGCTCACATATATAGATGCTGTGTATTACATTGATTATAGATTGAATACATATTAATGCACATGTTCTTCAGGCAAAAGCATAGTGAGTGTACTTAACAATAGTATTTATTGTCTTCTGGAAGTTTCAATACAGCAGAAATGTCAATAATACAACAGCTATGATACGCTCTGTTGCATTTGTTGTGAGTATTCGCTTAATACCATATTCAATAAAAGTTCATCTAACGTTTTTCCAACTTTTTACATGATAGAGCAAATCTGAAATGATCTTCAAAGTTAATTTAAATTTTGACATACAGCATGGTAACAGGGCATTTTGGCCCACAAGTCCCTGTGGCCCAACCTCCGGTTGTGTACAGCAATTTTTTTCAAGAAGCAATCCTTTTGAAAAAAAATTGTTGTCCAGCCCAATCCACCAATGTCACATCACAAACCGATATACCTCACTCTTTTCATGCACTGCCAAAAATTTCCATCAGACGCACAGCACAGTAACAGCCCCTTCTGGCCCAGATTGTGTGACCAATTCCTGCTTCTATCTCTCACATTATGCCTTTGTATCTTTTCCAGGTGCCCCCCCCTTCTCATCTACCACATTCTGTAACATTCACCCCACCCCATTCACAGGGACTTACATTTCCTTTTGCCTTCCTTCTTGGTCTTCACTGGCTCACAGTCCTCCGAAGCTCATGTTCTCATGTTTCAGCACCTTCCCCACTCCATCTTTGTGACTAGTTCCACAGGCCTTGCCAGGTCATATCATTAAAGCTGGAAAGGATTCAGAAAAGATTGAAAAGAATGTTACAGGGTCTGGCAGGCTTCAATTTTAAGAAGAGACTGAGTAGGCTGCAACTTTTCCCCCTGGAGTGTAGAAGGCTGAGGAGAAATTTTATAGAGGTTTATAATATTATGAGGGGTAAAGATTAACATGTGAATTGTCACAGTCTTTTTCCAGGATAGGGGAATCTAAAATTAGACATACATATTTAAGATGAGAGGGGAGAGATCTAAAAAGGACCTGAGGGACACCTTCTTCATACAGTGGGTTGTGATTATACGGAATGAACTACCAGAGGAGGCTTTAGAGGTGGGTACAACTGTAATGTGGAGAAGACAATTAGACAGGTATGTGCAAGATTTAGAACAATAGTTCTCAACTTTTTTTTCCCCACTTACATACCATCTTAAGAAATCCCTTACTCATCTCAGAGCACCAATGAGGCATGGGTGGGCAACCATTTTTTTTTAAACTCACATTCTACCTTAAGTATTCCCTATGCCATAAGTACTCTGTGATTGGTAAGGGTTTGTTTAAGGTGGTGTGTGAGTGGGAAGGGAAGGTTGAAGATCATTGCTCTAGGCTCAATTATTATTGAAATATTTTGCTTGAGAAAAATTGTCATGGCCCATTTCCTTTGGAGTTATGAAACCGTGCACATAATGAGTCAATGAGGTATGATTAAAACAGTAGTTTTCAAACTTTTTTCTTTCCATTCACTTACCACCTTATGCAATCCCTTACTAATCACAGAACATCTATGGCATAGGGATTACTTAAGGTGGAATGTGAATTTTTAAAAAAATGTTTGCCCACCCCTGAGTCCAGTAGCATAGGGATTACTTAAAGTGGTATATGAGTGCAAAAAAAGTTTGAAAACCATTGATTTAGAGGGATTAGGGCTGAATGCAGGAAAAGGGTAGACAGGTTGATTTGTATGGACAAGTTGGGCCAAAGAATGTGTTCCAATGCTGCAAAACTTGTGACTCTACGAGAATCCTTCTCTAATATTCAAGGAACCTTCTTTTGTCCACCATTCTCTATTTTTCTTGGGACCTGCACTGACACCCACAACTTGCGTCCAGCACTGCCACAACCCCCCACGTCCAGCACCGCCGCAAACCCCCACATCCCGTCCAGGGACCCTTCTAGTCAGAGTGTGTCAGCACAATTACTTCTCAAACCACCATTACTATTATTTTATTATCCAAAAAATTCCAAACTCCATAAAGTGTCTGGTCCCAAGGGTTTCGGATAAAAGATTCCGTACCTGTATTACAATAGGATTACATAAACAACATACCTGTAAACTAGTATGTTGGAGATTATGTCACTGTATTTATGCAAACAAGTTACAAGATTGAGAGACTAAGAATATAACACTATTGATACTGAAGACGTTGCCAATACTAAACAAGCCAAGCAGACTTGTCGATTGAGAACCAGAGATTACAACCCACTTTGAGACCCACATTTTTTAAATCAGCTTGCAGCATTGTGCTGTCCTGTAATTATACTTCTGCCTGCTATTAATTTACTGCAGCAGATCCTGTTTCTGAAATTTTTAAGGTTTTGTAACCACTCAGTTGATCTACTCTCATGCCTTATTCTAGGTTGTGCAAAATTAACCTGAACTCATCCAACATTGTTTGCATCATCTCCTTATTCATCATTTCTGAGTGTGCATTAATTTTTAGTTTAGTCTATGTTTTCAACCCAGTCCTCAAACCCCTTCATGGTTTTACAACTTTCAGTTTTTGTAACTTCCTAACAACCTAGTAATCCTCCAAGATTTTTGCACTCCTCCAACTCTTGCCCCTGACTTAATCACTCTTTTCTATTGAGCTGTCTGGGCTCCAGTTTCTGACTGTGGTGACACACCACTAGCCTACTGCAGGGGGCAACCTGTGTACCTGCAGGAAGAGCACTGGAGGGTAAGGCAACACCTGGCCGGCTGTCAATCACCCGACCTGAATGGACCAAGCCTCATCTGGTCGGTGGCCAATCACCCTCCGGGATACAAGCTAGATCTGGCCCCTCGGGGTCAGTCTCAGAGCCAGCACAGTTACTCTCACAGCCAGCTCTGTGGAAGTTTGTGTGAAATAAAGCCTGTTGAACACACTTTATGCTTTGTGTCTGCTTTTCTGCTCAATAACGCATCACACTGTCATTAAAACTTTCTGAATTCCTAATTCTTGCTCCACTCCTTTAAGTTGTTCCTTCTAACCTACCTTTCTAATGGCATTTTGATTTCCTGTGAATTGGTTTAGCATATTTTAGGATGTCAAAAGAAATTTATATTCAGCAACCTGGATCCAGATTCCACACGGTCTGTAAGGAAGTTGCGTGTTCTCCCTGCACCCGCCTGGGTTTTGGGTGCTCCAGTTTCCTCCCACCTGCCAAAATGTACGGGGTTTGTAGGTACTTGGTGTATTTGGGTAGCATGGGTTCAAGGGCTGGAATGGCCTGCTTCTGTGCTGTTTCTAAAATAAAAGTAAAAATTAAAATTAAAAAATAAATTAAATGCACAACATGATTGTGAATGATGTAAAAACTAGTGATAAGTAGAGGTCACTGACCAGCAATATTAACTCTCTTTCACACCACAAAGAAGCCGACTTATATTTACTTCACATTGGACAACCATCGTCTTCTCCATTCCCCATCCCAATGTTGGATTAAAGCGGTAGTTGGTGGTCAATATGAACTTGATGGGCCGAAGGATTTGTTTCCAGGCTGTATTTCTCCATGGCATTTTGTGTCTTCTGGTCTGTCTTCACTGCAACTGTCATGTACATAAAGGTTATTGGCTGCTGATGCTCCGATTCTGTCAGCTTTTCAAATTTCAATTTAAATTAAATTACATAATTTAAATTTAAACAGTAACAGGCCATTTTGGCCCATGAGCCCGTGCCGTTCAATTATATCCAATTAACCTGTACCCCCGGTACATTTTGAACAGTGGGAGGAAACCAGACCCCTCAGTGAAAACCCACACAGACACGGGGAGAATGTACAAACAGAAGGGGATTCATACCATGGTTCCAATCACTGGCGCTGTAAAGCTGTTGTGCTAACTGCTACACCAATTGTGCCACCCCAAAGGCATTACAGTGGCAACCTGCAAGAGTTAAGCTGTGCTTGTCTATATGTGGGATACATGGAACAATCTGGGTTTCACTTCTCTCAGTCCTGACACCTACTTCTTTTCCTGGCCCAGGCCCAGTCTGGCCTCTGGAGGAAGCCTCATGATCCACTTCAGCCAATGGATCTGGGCTGGCTTTGGATGGGGAGAACATAAGAGGGGAAGTTGAGCTGAGCTCTCCAGCTGCTCCCATCACACCAACCTACCCTGATTACTGGACATTGGGCTTCTTTTTTCAAAGTACTAGAATAAAAAATCCCTTCCCTCGAGGGCTGCAATTTATACGAGTGCGGGCTGGCCAAGTAGCTCCTGCTGTTCATATGTTGTGCATTGAGGCTTTAAAGGAATCTCACCCTTTTTTGTGTGATCACTAGTGCGATATTCAGTGCTCTTTCTCAGGCAGAAAGCCAAGCCACTTGTCACTTATGCTTGCTCTACTCAAAGCTGGAAGACACTTCAAAGAAGCTAATGTTTCACTCTCTTCCAGTGTCTCGTAAGCTGATGTCCTTGTTAAAGTTGTATTTGATTGTTGTAACTATTTTCAAAAACATCTTCAATATGGGTAGCTCTTGTATCATGGGTGAATACTGCATTTCCCACAGATGTTTAGCAAAGATTCAATTGAAAGTCAGCATTTGTGGGACAAAATAAAGAGATGTGTGATCAAAGAAGATTAAAAATATATGAGGACAAAAGTCTCCTCTGTTGTACATGATAAATGTGCAAAGCAACAATGTGTGCAGTTCCATGCAATCTCGCTCCAGTAGTAAAAAAAGTCCAGAATTTGAGAAGTGGGGACATTTTGTGCAGTGAGAACAGGAGTGTTGTTTTCATGCTTTAACAAAGGAGAGACCGAGTGGGAGATGAGAGCTCAAGAGTTCAGACAGAGAGAGTCTGGGTGACTGAAACACAAACAAAAAAGAGCATGCAAGTAATTCAGGAGACTACTGTCATTTGTGGATTGCCGAGGGTCACGTGACCTCCATCTCTGAAACTTTTTCATAAATCAGAAGACTTGTCAATCAAGGTTGGACTCCGGCCACCCATTAGTGTACACCTTACCATTGGCTCATTTAAATGACTCAGTGTCATCATCGAGCAGACATTCAGAACAGTTTAAAACATCGATACAGGACGCATTTCCTCCTCTCTACCTCTTGGTCCAACTCCCGGACATTGGTCCATGCCAGGTTGCTACTGTGATCATCGCTGGAGGAGTCATGGGTAAGGTGTGCATTACACTGTGTTAAGATATAGTATTGCAATAGATCAGTGCTTGCAAAGAGCCGCACCCCTGTTGGTTACAGGGAATTGGGTGTGTGTTTGAAAGTCCCTGTCTGTGAAGTGTGTAGACATGCGGGAGAGTGTGGTAGGGTAAGCAGCTACTGGTATCAGAGTCCCTTGTGCCCGTCATGCCTGCAATAGTTTTTGTCTCGTACTGGTCACTGGTGTTGGAGTCCAACCTGCGTCCAATGTGAATGTCTACATAGTTATTTAGTAGTAGAGTAATGAAGTATCACTTGATGTCTTCCCCTGTTTATCTCCCATGTGTTCAATAAAGTTACCTTTGATTGTAACACCTGTGTTCAGACTTATCTCTCTGTGAACCCACCGAACCTGATACTTTCCAAACACAACTACTGATAGCATCTTGCTCTCCAATCTGTGTTGGTTCCGAATACTGATAGTCTTTCGAACACAGCTCCAGCAGTACAGGGAAAGAGAAAAATAGCTACAGGGATCCCATAGTTAGGGGAACAGATGGACATTTCTACGATTGCAGACACGATTCTAAGATGGTATGTCATCCCCGGTGCAAGGATCGTGGATATCACCAAGGATTTGGTGAGCGTTCTTAAAGGAAGAGTAGACATCCAAAGGTCATGGACATTGGCAAAAAATGAATTGAGGTTCTGTCAGGAGATTTAAATAATTAGGAAATATGCTAAGAAGGGAGATCGAGATGTTAATAACCTCCAAATAATCCCAGAGTTTTGTGCTTGTCAGAAAGAAACAAGAGCGATGTTGCAGGATTTAGATTGCTGGGGCATTTGGAGCAGTTCAGAGGAAGGTGAGACCTATAAATAAACATTTCTTGTATGCTTACAAATTGAGCACATTAAATAAAACCACAAATTTCTGATAATTCATTATTGCAATGTTGCAACATGTAAATGAAGTAAATTTATTTTAAAAATCACCGCGAAGCGACAAACAAATAAGATTAATGGTTTCTGGTTCTAAATGCAGAGGTTGGCAGAAACGGGAAATTATATTAGTTTTAATCATTGAGGCCAACCAGCTGACAATTTCTGACTTTATTCCACAAAAGAGCTTGCCTGACCAAACCCAACTGTTCCCAACTTTCCCAGTCGGAATGTCTGCCTGAAGTGAATCTGGACGTCCTTTAACCAATGCCCCCATCCATAGGACGTTAAGAGTCACTGCTCCCCAACACGCCCCTTTGCTCAGAAAATACATCCAGTCGAGTAGACAGAACAATTGGCCATTCAGGCAAAAGGTGAAGAATCCCTCTTGCTTCTCCTTTGTTTCCCTGCTGGCTAATTCCCCTCATTCCTCTGACACTCTAAGTCACTTAAATTTGTTTTTGATTATCCCAGAGTTGTACTTTCACCTACTGCAGGTGCAAGGACAGTTGTTCTGGTCATTGGACAACAAGTAGAAGTTCCTGATTCAATTTAGCAATGATTTGAGGCTAATTAGGAAGGTCTTATTAAATGCAATTTGACCTGTGGGAGATCAGATCTGTACTATCCGAAAGAAGAGTCTTCTTATGAAACCTTTGGTAAGCTGAAATAGCGTAAAGCGAAGAAGCAATTACTATTGATTTCTATAGGAAAAATTTATGAACAATCCCAGACCCAAAAAACTTCACTAAAGTATACCAAATAACAAATAAAACCTCGAATAACACTAACATATAGTAAAAGCAGGAATAATATGATAAATACAGTCTATATAAAGTAGAAATAATGTATGTACAGTGTAGTTTCACTTACCAGAATCGGGAGGACAGCAGACTGGAAGGCTGAGGGGTGGTGGGTGGGGATGATGGCTTGTGAGGCTGAGTCACCGGAGGTTGGGGTGGTAGGAGGTACTGGAGACTGGGGTGTAGGAGAGAGAGAGAGAGAGAGAGAGAGAGAGAGAGAGAGAGAGAGAGAGAGAGAGAGAGAGAGAGAGAGAGAGGAAGAGGAAGAGGGTCATTTACTGTTCAAAGCTATAGCAGTTTGATGCTGAGTGTAGTTCCCGGGGAAGGAGCTTGGCGGCACCACTCTCGCTGCTCTCTTTGTAAAAGTGCAATACCTCTTCGGATTTCTTTTGGTTAGCGAAAACAAGCACTAATGTAGGTCTTTTGTAAAAGCCAAGTGGCGCAAAGTGAACTTTTGAAAAGCAGGGGATACCTGAAGTTCTTTTTAACATATATAACTTTAATGAAGGGAGCATGAGGTCCACCCTGGCTTCAAGGGAAGTAAATCATTATCCTATTCCTTATTTCACTTTGTCCCTACTACCTACTTATTTTTCTCTCATGTACCCCCAACAACATCCCTTTGATTCCCAATGCCATGAACCTGCACTAGGAGGTAACCTGCACTAGGAGGTAGTCAATTAACCTATCAACATATCTGAGGGATGTGATTGGGTGTGATGATACGCTGCGGTACATCACTCGGCCAACAGGTGGCCTAGAGACATGGCACCCAGCCTAATGACATCAGACCACTAGGTGGGCCCAAAGGGCCCATGGTTTAAAGCCAAGGCCCCAACTGTGTGCTCTCTCTCTCTCTCTCTCTCTCTCTCTTTCTCTCTCTCTCTCTCCCCCCTGGGACCACTGTAAGCACAGCTAGCAGCTAACTAGATCTTTATGTGAGTGGAATAAAGCTGTGTTACCCCAAACAGTATGGTGTCTGTGTTTTCCTTTGGCACAGCCTGCCTCAGTTGGAAACCTGAGTACCAACAGAAAAAAAACCTACATAGTTGTAGGAAGAACGTGCAAACTCCGTACTGGCATCACCTGAGGTCAGGATCACTCGCAGGTCAGTGAAGATGTGGGGACCAGCTATAACTACCATGTCATAATGACACCCAAGAGAAAGATGTTTATTGGGTTCCTTATCAATCTAGAAGAAGGGGTCTTGTTTGCCAGAATGTATCAGAAAAACTGATCCAGAATTTGTGATCAGTGATCAGCTCCCAAACTCAGTGCAATCCTTCAGTAAAGAATCTCGTTACTTTCTCTCCATTCCCCTATTGAGAAGTTTCTGCAAAATTGCAGATCCAAGTTCAGTGGTGAGGCCTCACACAATGGAAGAATATTCCATTCATAATGGCAATACGTGAAACAGCTGAAAAAAATCCTTAACAGCTACAGAAACCAGGACTCCCCTTGAAGCATCATGAACAATTATGAATATTCCTACTATCACAAAACTATTAAAAGTTAGCCAATCGGTTTAAAGTGTGAAAACTTATCAAGCAATTTAAAACCACTGAAAAACATATCTATGAACACGATAGAAAATCCCAAATGGTTAAGTCTTACGATTGTCTTCCTGCATTGATTTCACTGAAGGAAAACGCCCTACACCAGGTCGAACTCAAGGCAAGGGATCTCCTTCGTGCAACTACTGGGAAATTGTTTGAATCTCCCCCTCACCCATCAGGAGTCCAGTTCTGGAGAACACTTAAAAGGTCCTTTCAAGCAAGGAAAATGCCCAACTGTAAAGTTGAAGGTTCTCCACCCTCACGCCTAGAAACTTACCTTTCTGAATGCACTGTGGATGGCTCTGAGGCACCGAATCTAAGCCTTTGTGGGGAAGGATCATCGGCCGAGCGCTGCGCTCCACCACCTGGCCTGAATGTATAGCTGCTGCAAGCAGCTGGTTAGGGATGGGCTGATGACCATCTCCCCACTCACCCCTCTCCCTCCATGATCCCCTTAAGGCCGGGGTGGTGGGTGGGAGCTGTCCAGCAGTGGGGCAGTGGGGGCCAGTGGGAGCCGTCAGGGCAGCAGGGGCTGGCGTGAGTTGTCAGGGCAGCGGGAGCCAGTGGGAGCCATCAGGGGGCAGTGGTGCGAGCTGTGACAGTCTCACTGGACCGTTTCAGCCTTTGGGGCCACTCTCTGTGGCTCAAAATGTGGCAGAGCAATGGCTGTCTTCCCTACCCATGATTCCCCCATGCAGCTGGATCTGTTCTGGGAAACACAGAGCGGTTCCAGCTGCGTGGGGGATTATGGGTAGGGAAGACGGCCATTGCATTGCCACATATTTATGAGGGGTGACACTGCTGCACCAGTTGTCCCGCCTCCATTGGATCTGGAGGGCGCTACGAGGTGCCTCTCGATATAAATGCAACACAGGAGCAGTCTTTTAGGGCTGCTCTATGAAAGGTACGTTTTAAGTTTTCAGTCCGCACTTGTAGCCAGCCTCCAGGCAGAGGCCTGGCATGAAATGGCCTGATGACAACTGTCAAACAGACCAGGACTTCCAGATTCATGCACCATCTGTCATTTAAGAGGAAGGATGGATGTGTGCATGGAGGTGAGGGCGTTGGAAGGTTATGGGTGGAGAGCAGGAGGGGGGAGCTAGTGGAGTTGTTCAAGTGAACCGGCGTGGCCACGAAGGGCCAACATAGCCTGTTTCCGCGCTATAAACGGTTATATGAATCAAAGAAATGGTTTAGCATTTCTGGCATTGTATATCTTTCAGATCTGTCTTCCTTGGTGATTTATAATAATCTCTCCACCCTTGTGATCCATCCATATTTGAATAAACCTTTTATTTAAATAATCTTCATGATAACCTTGCAATATCCAAATAATTTCTGTGCATGTTTGATAAACAAATGTATATAATGTTTTTCATTAGAATATCTATTGCATATACACATTAAAGTCTTCTGATTCAGTTTGCATTGAATTTTAATTTGTTTGCATGACGACAGGCCCCCCCCACCATTCACTTGCCTCTAGGGTTTACTGTCATGGCAGATTTAGCACTGTTAACAGAAATAGCTGTTCCATATCACTCAGGTTAATATGAAAGACCCTGAGCAGAACCTTGCAGATGGACTTTAGTCAGATCTTCAGTCAGCACATTCCCTTTCCATCCATTTATCATTATCAGTTTTCCACTCTTAAGTAAGTTTCCCTGTTCTCTAATTAATTTTCGCTGGACTCAGTGTAGAACTTTCTTTTGTAACTTTTACACAAATTAATAACTTTGAGTCTTTTAATTATACAGATAAATTGTTTGACACACAAATATAATTGGATGTCCTGGGTGCTAAATCAGCATTTGAGTACCCAGCATGGCAAGGAGGAGGGACTACAATCTCACGATGGTGCAGATGTGTGTAACTCACTATTTAGATGCTTTCTCAGTCACCAAAGCCCCCAACCCAAGTTTCAGCCGACATGATGGAGTAGTGGCCGGTAGGGGAATACCTGCCCTCTCCAGAAAAGAAGAAATAAAGTGAAGAAAATGCAAAGTTCAAGAAATACAAAACATAACAAATAAAAAGATAAAGTTGTAGAGAAAAGAAAGAAAATGGCACCCAAGAAGGAAAAAGTAAAAACAACGGGAGAAAAAGAAGAAAAGACGCTGGAAAAGAAAGGAGAAGGCCTTACCTGCATGAAGAAACAGGGAGCCGTCATGGAAAAGAGAGCCCGTTCTCCAAGGTTGGTGACGACCTCGCAGAGTCGCGACCCCCCGACTGCTGGACTGCAAAAATGGGTCTCTGAGCCAAATAAAAGTGCGCTTACTAAGGAGAAGGAGAACACCAATGAGTGGGGAGCTCAGCCGAGGGGCAGGCAAACACAACGCGACAAGCTGAAGGATGCCCGATACCAGGGGTCTCAGCTGGAAGAAGAGGAAAGTGACAGGAAAGGGAGTGAAAGGAAAGAAGACTAGCGGTAGGAGGCCCAACAGATGAGTAGTCCAGAAGAAGAGGACCAACAGCAAGAAGCCAAGCAAGAAGAAGCCCAGCAAAATGAGATGAGCAACTCATCAGGAAAGTCAGAACAGACACAGATACAAGGAAGAGAAGAAGAAGACACAAACACAGGTGCAGACACAGAAGAAGAGGAAGAAGATCAAGATCTGCACAGAGAAATAGAAGGTAAAACAGATGGACAGAATATAGATAAAGTTTTTTTTCAAGAACAAATGAGAGCATAAAAGAATGGATGTCATTAGAATTTAGTGAAATGAAAAGAAAAATGAAAAGTACAGAAGAAAAAGTGAATAGAATAGAGCTGGTCATGACAGAAATAGGGAAAAGATTAGAAAATGTGGAAGTACGAGAAACGGCTGTAGAAATGGAAGTGAATGACTTAAGAAGAAAATTGGAAGAAAGTGACAAAAAAGTTAAAGAGCCACAAGAGTTGTTAGCTCAGAAAATTGATATGTTGGAATATTATAGTAGGTGAAACAACATAAAAATAGTGGGCCTAAAGGAAGATGAAGAAGGCATAGATATGAAGGAATTTATAAAAGAATGGATCCCAAAGGTCCTGGGAATGACAGAAATGCAGGAAGGAATGGAAATAGAAAGGGCACACAGAACACTAGCTCCGAAACCACAGTCACAACAAAAACCAAGATCCGTTTTAGTAAAATTTTTGAGCTATACGACAAGAGAAAATATACTGGAGCAGGCAAGGAATAAAATTAGAGAAGACAAAAAACCATTGGAATACAAGGATCAAAAAATATTTTTTTACCCAGACATAAGTTTCGAACTCTTAAAGAAGAGTAAGGAGTTTAATACAGCAAATCGATCCTATGGAAAAAAGTTATAAATTTATGTTAAGACATCCAGCTGTGCTTAAAATATTTATCCCTGGGGAGCAAAACAGATTGTTCTCGGATCCTGAGGAAGCACGAAAATTTGCAGAACGCCTGCAAGACAAAAGGAGAGATGAAGAGATGTAACAAGAATGAAGAATGGTGATAAAATACATATAAAGATGTAAAAACAATGTATATGTAAGAACTAAAGAAGGGAAAGAGAAGGGAAGAAAGGAAGTAAGGGGAAAAAAAAGGGTGAGCTTTGTTATATGTGTTAAAAAAGTCTTTTCTGGGGGGGTTGGGTGGGAGAGAATAACCGTCAATGTGAAATCAATTGACGCTTCCGAGCAGGTTAGCAATCCAAATAGAGAAGGGAGTTGTGATTGCCCAGCAAGGGATAAGGGGCAACTCAGAGGGGGGGGGGGGGGAAACATTTGGGGCTAAGGGGATATTGGATGTGGGAGTTGTTGGAGTATTTTATGTTTTAAATGTGTTGTCATACATTGAGTTTATAAAGGGAAAACTGAGAGATGAAAATGGGGAAAGGGGGGATGGTGGTGGTGAGGAAGCAGAAATGAGGTGTAAACAGGATATGAGATGGCCATGTTGAACTATATGACTATAAACATTAATGGAATACATAACCAAATTAAACAGAAGAGACTATTAAATTTACTGAAAAAAGAAAAAATAGACATAGCATTTGTGCAGGAAATGCATTTAACTGAAGTGGAACATAATAAATTAAAGAGAGACTGGGTAGGGCAAGTAGCGGCAGCGTCATATAATTCAAAAGCTAGAGGTGTTGACGAAGCATTACAAATGTATAAGGTGGAGAACATAATGAAAATAAAGGAAAAGTATTATGAACTAGGAGAAAAAACACAGAAAATATTAGCCTGGCAACTTAAAACAGAACAAGCTAAAAGAACTGTATTGGCATCAAGGTAAAAGGGACAAACAAATTACATATAATCCAATGGAGATTAATGAAAACTTTAAGGAATTTTATGAACAATTATATCCAACTGGGAACGAGGGGAAAGATGATAAAATAGAGGAAATTATAGCTAAAATTGAACTGCAAGAAGAGGAACAAAACAAAGTGATAAAACCATTTGAAATAGAGGAAATATAAGATATATTAAAAATATTGCCAAACAATAAAACGTCTGGAGAGGATGGATTCCCAAAAGAATTCTATAAAACATTTAAAGAGTTATTAGTTTCTCCTCTCCTGGAAGTAATGAACCAGATAGAAGAAACACAAAACTTGCCAGATTCATGTAAGACAGCAATAATTATAGTAATACCAAAGATGGGGAAGGATCCACTAACACCAGCATCATATAGACCAATATCTCTACTTAATTCAGATTATAAGATAATAGCAAAATTATTAGCAAACAGATTGGCCGACTGAGTACCAAAAATAGTAAAACAAGATCAAACTGGATTTATTAAGAAAAGACGAACAGTGGATAATGTCTGTAAATTTATTAATCTAATTCATGCAGTTCAAAGAAATAAGAAGCCAACAGTGGCTGTTGCTTTAGACGCATAAAAAGCTTTTGACAGGGTAGAATGGAATTATTTGTTCAAAGTATTATGGAGATTCAATCTACTAGAAAAATATATTAATTGGATTAAAACATTAAATAATGGACCATTGGTGAAGGTAACAGTAAATGGATATGTATCGAACCAATTTAAGTTAAGTAGGTCAACTAGTCAGGGATGTCCATTATCTCCCTCACTGTTCACTTTAGCAATAGAACCATTGGCAGAACTGATAAGAACAGAAAATAAAATAAAAGGGATAAAAATAAAGGAGGAGTATAAAATCAGTTTATTTGCAGATGACATCATAGTATACTTAACAGAACGAGAAATATCAATAAAAGAACTACATAAGAAATTGAAGGAATATGGAGAAATATCGGGGTACAAGATCAACGCAAATAAAAGTGAAGTGATGCCAATGAGTAATGCAGATTATACAGAATTTTAAAAAAAGAATCACCATTTAAATGGCAAACACAAGCAATCCGTACCTAGGTATTAGGTTAGATAATAATTTAAGCCGCTTGTACAAATTAAATTATCAACCATTAATAAAGAAATTGCAGGAAGACTTAGAACATTGGAAACAATTACCGCTAACATTGATAGGGAGGGTAAATTGCATTAAAATGAATGTCTTCCCAAGGATACAATACATATTTCAATTGATACCAATTCCCTCAACAGAGAAATTCTTTAATGAACTAAAGAGAATAATAAGGAAATTTTTATGGAAAGGGGGGAAACCGAGGATAGCGTTAGATAAATTAAAAGAGAGGTACAACCAAGGTGGTTTGCAGTTACCAAACTTTAAAAATTATTATAGAGCAGCACAATACAGATATTTATCTGATTTTTTTATCAGACAAGGGAAAAAACAGATTGGACTAAGATAGAGCTAGATAAAATAGGGGAGAAGGTACCAGAAATATACTTTCTAAGTTGGATGAAAAGCTGGTACGTTATAAAAGCTCACCAGTATTGCATCATTTACTCAATATATGGAAGAAGATTCACTTATAAAGGAAAAAAACAAATTACCAAATACCAAAATTATTATTGACGCAAAATCAACTAATCCCTTTTACAATAGATAACCTTTCCTTTAGAGAATGGGAGAGAAAAGGAATCAAAAGAATAGAAAACTGGTTTTTGGGGAAATAATTTATTAACCTCTGAACAGTTGAAGTACAAATATGGAATAACTCATGGTACAATATTTGCATACCATCAACTGAAAGCCCACTTAAAAGACAAATTGGGAAACAGACTGAGATTACCAGAAGGAAGCAGCTTTGAATATGTGATTACAGACACAATGATAATTAAAAGATTTACAACAAACATGTACATTAAGCTGCAAGAGAAGGAAAATGATGAAATAAGCTATAAACACAATCAAAAGTGGAAAAGGATTTCAACATAAAGATAAAAAATGAAACATGGGAAAAATTATGCTCTGGGACTATGAAGAATATAGTAAACACAAGGTTACGCATGATACAGTATAATTGATTACACAGGTTATATATCACACCTCAAAAGTTAAATAAATAGGATCCAACATTATCAGATAGATGTTTTCGCTGTAAGAAGGAAACGGGAACAACAGTACATGCAATTTGGACATGTGAGAAAGTGGAAATGTTTTGGGAAGATCTAAATCAGATATTAAATAAAATCACAAAAAGCAACATACCAAAAAATCCAGAGATCTTTCTTCGAAGTAATATAAGAAGTAAAGAATTAGGCCTCAAACTGGATGAAGGGCAAAAAAGATTTATTATGAATGCCTTAGCGGTTGCAAAAAAATCTATAATGTCAACTTGGAAATCAGAAGAGAGCCTGAGAGTACAGCAATGGTACATGGAACTGAATAAATGTATTCCATTGGAAAAAATAACATATAATAAAAAAAAATAAAGTCACATTATTTGATCAAATTTGGGAACCGTACATGGAACATAACAGAGAGGGCTTGCCTCGGAGCTCCACCCCCTAAAATGATAAAAAAGGCAAAATGACTTGACCCAGTGTGTAAAAGTAGATGACACATTTTTCTTGTTTATTTTCATTGTGTGATGACATTGTTTAATGGTTTTATTGTATTGTACATGTTGAATGTTTATTGGTTTTGGAGGGGATGGGAAGGGGGAGGGAAGGTAGGGGGGAAAAAAGGGGAGAAAATGCCACTGTGTATATTTAAGAGGGAAATGTTTGTATGTATTTTGGTTGATATGGTCCACAGTGTGAAAAATAAAAAAATATTAAAAAAAAAATCCAAGCTTCAGCCCATGGGTGACAAGC
Source organism: Narcine bancroftii (assembly GCF_036971445.1). Classification (NCBI taxonomy): domain Eukaryota; kingdom Metazoa; phylum Chordata; class Chondrichthyes; order Torpediniformes; family Narcinidae; genus Narcine; species Narcine bancroftii. Next base: position 35,301,464 of record NC_091480.1, on the reverse strand, counting down.
TCTGGGTAACAGGCATTGGGCTGTGGATTCATGAGGGTACCGAAGGATGCTTGCAGCTTCCAACCACTGTAGAGGCCGGGATGTAAGGTAAAACATCATGAGATGGGAATGTGTAAGGAGTTACCCTGTGCAGGGCTGTAACAAGATGTGAATGCATCCTTGTACTTACAAGATAAGAGAGACATTGATGGATTGAGAGGCAGGAAGCTAGCAGGGAAAGGATAGCAACAGTTTTAGTCATTGGACAAGTAATGATATGATGATGATCTAAGCACGTATCCAAGGGTATAAAAAATCACCATTTTGCTGATAACGGCAAAATGCATTCTCCGACTAACATCGTTAGTTGCAAGTGTTACAATCCGGCAATAAAGAACAAAGAACCCTGATTTCGACTCAGTCTGGTGTTTGTCTCACTCATTCATGAACAAAGCAGACCTAACAGGGACCAGGTGCGACTTGGATGGCTCAACTTAGCTGTCCGGCTAAGGGGGTAAGGGGGGGGGTGTGAAGGGCAGGAAACACCAGCATTGGAGAAGGCAATAGGATTCATGGCCTCTGAAGGGATGCTTCTGCTTCGCTTTTTTGTCTTGACAGTTTCTAGAGTTTGGGTGCTATACCCAATGTACAGTCAATTATAGCCAATTTTGAATTTGCTGCCAGAACTGGAATATACCAGTTGGTGCCTCAAGAAGGCGGCCAACGTCAGAAATAACACTGATCACAACCTCTTTCACTGTTACCTTCAGGAAGAAGGTACAGAAGCCTGAAAAACAGCACCTCTAGATTCAAGAACAGTTTCTTTCCAAGAGTTATCAGGCTCATAATACACTCGATACCTCCCCTTCGTACACTAATCATGGACTGTGTGCACTATTGCACGAGGATTACTGGGAATATTTATTATCGGTCTTATGTATGTATTGTCTCTGAATTCAATTTAAGTGGCTTCGTATTATAATTTTTCTTCATAGTACCTAATGCGCCTGCAGCAAGTATGAATTTCAGGCATATGAATGTTGTACAATGTGTGTGATTATAAACTCATGATCAAATATTCTTTGGTATTTTACAGAATGACAGTGAACATGAGATTTTCCACCATTTGCGCAGCATCTATCCTGTTCATGTTTCGAAGGGAATTGCAGCAGATACTAAGACAAGCACAACTTTTATTTATAGAAAACAAGAGCAACTTCAACAATATAATGTCCACATGAGTTGCTAAATTCTACCAGCAGTTTATTTGTCGCTCCAGAATGGAGATTTGAACTTTAAGACAGAGCACAAGGATTCTTAGCAGTGCAGGATCTTGGGGGTCAAATCTATAGATCCCTCAATGTTGTTGTGCAAGTTGATAGGATGGTTAAGAAGGCAGATGGTATGCGGGCCTCTATTAGTCGAGGGATTGAGTTTAAGAGTCACGAGTTAATGTTGCAGCTTTGTGAAACTTTGGTTGGACCAATCATTCTCAACGGGGCCCTATGACCTCCCTGGGGGGGGGCACACCATATTTAAGTAAAAGCCTTGTTTTCTTTTCACCTCACATAAAATAAATATTTTCTTTTTTTTTAGATAGTTGGTAGGAGGAAAGTATGGAAGAAACCAAAACATGACTGCTTCACAGGGAAGGGGACCAATAAACTTTGAGCAGAGACCTATGGGGGTGGGGGGGGGGGGGGGCGACATAGCCAAAAGCATAGCCAAAAGAAAATACTGAGTATTGTATTCAGTTCTGGTTGTCTCAATATAGGAAGAATGTGAAAGCTTCAGAGAGGGTGCAGAGAAGATATACCAGGATGCACCCTGGACTGGATAGCATAAAGGGTAAAGGGATCATGTAATACTATATTTAGAATGTAACATACATGAAATTCTTTGACTTTTGTCTACTGTAAGGCAGATAGAGATTCTCCATTCTGTCCAGCGCCCCTCACAGAAACCTACAGCACCTGGAGATCCTAGGCGGTCTCCCCTCCAAGTATTGACCAGGCCTGAGCCTGCTTAGCTTCCAAGATCAGACAATCTCAGGTGTAATCAGGCTATTAGGCTTCTGCCTAAGACATCAGGAAAGGCCGAGTGAGCTACGGCTTTTCTCTTCAGAGAGCGTGAGAGGTGACTTAATAAAGGTTTGTGATATTATGAGAAGCATAAGATAGAGTGGGCAGCTGCCACATTTCCTGGGGCAGCAATGGCCAATACCAAAAGGTGAGTGGAAAAAGTTTAGGGGAGATGAAAGAGGTACGTATTTTATTTTGCATAGGGAGTGGCAAGTGGTTGGAATATACTTCTGGGCATGGTGTTGGAGGTTCGTTCGATTGGGTCATTTAAAAGATTCTTAGATATGCATATAGATGTAAGAGAATTCGAGAATGACGAAGGTAAGGATTAGATTGATGACCTCAGGGGAAAGAGTCTGTTTATGTCTAGTCTATCTATTCTTTTCATAATTTTAAATACCTCAATCAAGTCCCCTCTCAGTCATCTACGTTCCAATGAAACATGTCGAAACCTCTTATTAACAGAGACAGTACAGCACAGTTTGGGCCCTTTGGCCCTCAACATTGAGCTAACCGATATCAATCTACTCTAAGATGTTTCGACATGTTTCATTGGAACGTAGATGATTGAGAGGGGACTTGATTGAGGTATTTAAAATTATGAAAGGAATAGATTCTTTCTTTGGCTTGGCTTCGCGGACGAAGATTTATGGAGGGGGTAAAAAGTCCACGTCAGCTGCAGGCTCGTTTGTGGCTGACAAGTCCGATGCGGGACAGGCAGACACGATTGCAGCGGTTGCAGGGGAAAATTGGTTGGTTGGGGTTGGGTGTTGGGTTTTTCCTCCTTTGCCTTTTGTCAGTGAGGTGGGCTCTGCGGTCTTCTTCAAAGGAGGATGCTGCCCGCCAAACTGTGAGGCGCCAAGATGCACGGTTTGAGGCGTTATCAGCCCACTGGCGGTGGTCAATGTGGCAGGCACCAAGAGATTTCTTTAGGCAGTCCTTGTACCTTTTCTTTGGTGCACCTCTGTCACGGTGGCCAGTGGAGAGCTCGCCATATAACACGATCTTGGGAAGGCGATGGTCCTCCATTCTGGAGACGTGACCCATCCAGCGCAGCTGGATCTTCAGCAGCGTGGACTCGATGCTGTCGACCTCTGCCATCTCGAGTACTTCGACGTTAGGGGTGTAAGCGCTCCAATGGATGTTGAGGATGGAGCGGAGACAACGCTGGTGGAAGCGTTCTAGGAGCCGTAGGTGGTGCCGGTAGAGGACCCATGATTCGGAGCCGAACAGGAGTGTGGGTATGACAACGGCTCTGTATACGCTTATCTTTGTGAGGTTTTTCAGTTGGTTGTTTTTCCAGACTCTTTTGTGTAGTCTTCCAAAGGCGCTATTTGCCTTGGCGAGTCTGTTGTCTATCTCATTGTCGATCCTTGCATCTGATGAAATGGTGCAGCCGAGATAGGTAAACTGGTTGACCGTTTTGAGTTTAGTGTGCCCGATGGAGATGTGGGGGGGCTGGTAGTCATGGTGGGGAGCTGGCTGATGGAGGACCTCAGTTTTCTTCAGGCTGACTTCCAGGCCAAACATTTTGGCAGTTTCCGCAAAGCAGGACGTCAAGCGCTGAAGAGCTGGCTCTGAAGGGGCAACTAAAGCGGCATCGTCTGCAAAGAGTAGTTCACGGACAAGTTTCTCTTGTGTCTTGCTGTGAGCTTGCAGGCGCCTCAGATTGAAGAGACTGCCATCCGTGCGGTACCGGATGTAAACAGCGTCTTCATTGTTGGGGTCTTTCATGGCTTGGATCAGCATCATGCTGAAGAAGATTGAAAAGAGGGTTGGTGCGAGAACACAGCCTTGCTTCACGCCATTGTTAATGGAGAAGGGTTCAGAGAGCTCATTGCTGTATCTGACCCGACCTTGTTGGTTTTCGTGCAGTTGGATAATCATGTTGAGGAACTTTGGGGGACATCTGATGCGCTCTAGTATTTGCCAAAGCCCTTTCCTGCTCACGGTGTCGAAGGCTTTGGTGAGGTCAACAAAGGTGATGTAGAGTCCTTTGTTTTGTTCTCTGCACTTTTCTTGGAGCTGTCTGAGGGCAAAGACCATGTCAATAGTTCCCCTGTTTGCGCGAAAGCCGCACTGTGATTCTGGGAGAATATTCTCGGCGACACTAGGTATTATTCTATTTAGTAGAATCCTAGCGAAGATTTTGCCTGCAATGGAGAGCAACGTGATTCCCCTGTAGTTTGAGCAGTCTGATTTCTGCCTTTGTTTTTGTACAGGGTGATGATGGTAGCATCACGAAGATCCTGTGGCAGTTTACCTTGGTCCCAACAAAGCTTTAAAAACTCATGCAGTTTGGCATGCAGAGTTTTGCCGCCAGCCTTCCAGACTTCTGGGGGGATTCCATCCATACCTGCTGCTTTGCCACTTTTCAGTTGTTCGATTGACTTATATGTCTCATCCAGGGTGGGAACCTCATCCAGCTCTAGCCTTAGGGGCTGTTGAGGGAGCTGGAGCAGAGCGGAATCTTGGACTGAGCGGTTGGCACTGAAAAGAGATTGGAAGTGTTCTGACCATCGGTTGAGGATGGAGATCTTGTCGCTGAGGAGGACTTTGCCGTCTGAGCTGCGCAGCGGGCTTTGGACTTGGGGTGAGGGGCCGTACACAGCCTTTAGAGCCTCGTAGAAACCCCTGAAGTCGCCAATGTCTGCGCTGAGCTGGGTTCGTTTGGCGAGGCTAGTCCACCACTCATTTTGGATCTCCCGGAGTTTGCGCTGAAGATGGCTGCATGCGCGATGAAAGGCTTGTTTCTTCTCTGGACAGGACAGCTTTGTAAGGTGAGCCTGGTGGGCAGCTCGCTTCTTTGCCAGCAGACTAGACATAAACAGACTCTTTCCCCTGAGGACAGGGGAGGTTGGAACAAGAGGCCATGAGTTAAGGGTAAGCGGGCAACACTTTAGGAGAAATATTAGAAGTGGCTTTTTCACTCAGCGAGTGGTGGCAGAATGGAATGATCTTCTGAATGAGATAGTTGTGGCAGGGTCCTTTCTGTCATTTAAGAGAAGGTTGGATGTGTAGATGGAGGTGAGGGGGTGGGAGGGTTATTGGCGGTGAGCGGGAGGTTTGAGCTTGTGGAGTTGTTCTAGTGAACTGGTGCGGACTCGAAAGGCTGACATGGCCTGTTTCCACTCCGTAAGTGGTTATATGAGGGATATCATGCAAATTTTGATACAAAGCCACACCTGTATACTTAAGAAAAGGATATAAGCTTGCCATCTAAGAGAAGAATTGGGAGCAGGAGTAGGCCATCTGACCCTTAAAAAATACTCTGCCATTTATCAAAATTATGGACAATTTTGACATTACACCAATTTTGTGTACTGTCTCCATTTGTCCTGATTCCTTTAAAATCCAGAAATCTATTGATTTGAATGAACTCACTGAGCCTGCACATTTCTCTGAGATGGAGAATTCTAAAGATTAATTTCTCTCTGCTTAAAAAAAATTCTTCTTATCTCGGTTCTAAATCGCCAACCTCTTTTTCTAAGCCTATTTGCCAGCTCTGATCAATTCCATTCGCCTAGTTATTTCCCAGTGGCACCATCTCTAACACTTGCCCACGAATATGACCCTCCCGCCTCCGCCACCCAATCTCCCTCCAGCCAGCTACAGCAGGGGCAGGATCTACGGTAGCTGATCAACGTCCCAACCAGCGTATCTTTGGGATGTGGGAGAAAATAAGCCCACATGATCAAACTCACTGCTCAGAATCAAATCTGGAACTGGGGCTGTGAGACATCAGCTCTATCTGCAGAGCCACAGAGCTGCCTGTTTCAAATGAACAATGACAGCTATTTTAAGAACAAGGAGATATCACACAATGTACCAGCATTAGACAAAATATGAAGAGCAGCCAAATAAAAGTTTACTTCATTCAAGTGCCTAATAAACTGTTCATCGTGATTCAATATAACAAGATGTGCCTGTGCTATATTAAAAAAAACTATTCACACTTGCTTTCATTAATTCGTTACAAGTTCGCAGTGTGTGGGGTGTTAATTTCGGTCACTAAGTACCAGAGACACCTGTTCCTAGATTGTTTGATTAACCCAATCAACATCGGATTGATTTCAAATCCCTGATTAGCCATTAAAGATGACGCTATAGAGGCAAAGTGAAATGACAGGACAACTGGCCCATCCACGTTTGCACCAACCACCAGTTAACCATTTCCAACACCTCCAGATTCTACTGTCTTTCTACACTAGGCGTGAGGGAGTGTTCAACGAACCTATCAACCTTCTTGTAGGGCCTTGGGTGTGGAAGGCATCCTGATCGTGTTAGAGGTTTAGATCGGAGCTTAGTTTGCAGATGAATCGACAGGAATCTGCGGGGGCTGAATAGGCTGTGGGAGTGCTGGAGGTGAATCCAAGTACTGGTGTCACTAGGGGTTTGCGGGGGTAGGAGTTTGGGCTACACCGAGTGACACCATCAGAGGAGGTGACACCAAAATGACTGTCTATAACATTTTTGTGCAGTGTTTCAGCAGAAATTTCTCTTTTTTTAGATAAAAGTATATCTGTCATTAGTTATAACAACAAACACATCTTTCATAAGCTCAGCTTACATGTATCAATATACCTAAAAGGCTAAAACTCTATCCTAATTAACTTTTTAATGTGCCCCCCCTCCTCGCTCAGCGCTGCCGCTGCCCTGGACATCCAAGGAACTCACACTTGTTTCTTCTATGCTCGGTCCACTCATACACTTGGTTCAGGTGTGGGGAGGGGGTGTGACACCTTGAGTTACTGCACTGGGTGACTCCACCCCTAGAGATGCCACTAAATCCAAGGACATGAGAAGGGATTCTCTTTTGCTTCTCATTTTCTCGTACTGTAAGGGGCACCAGTCAGCTCTTTGCTTTATGGCAGACGGAGGGCAATTTTGTGCAATATTACTTGTTCTGTGCTATTACACGAGAGGAGAAAAAGGAATCTTGAATTTGTTGTTGGGATGTGGGAGAAACCTGCAAATGCTCGTGGTCACAGTGAGAACATGGGAATTCCGCACAGCTCCTGAGATCAGGGTCGAACCCATTCTCAGGAACTGTGAGGTTTGCAGCTGTTCTTGCTGCACCACACTTTAAAAATTCACTTCATAGAAAACCATGGCATCTAGTAATTTAATACAAAAAACCAAATAGTCAATATATTTGCTGAAATTAAATAACAGAGCAGTGTAAAACAAGAGTGTTGACTATAATTCCAGTGTAAAATTTATTCAGCGGTGTTCATTCAGGAACGTTTCCACAGGGGAATTTTTCGGATGTACCAAAATCAAAATAACTTAATTCATGGACCATTCATCTTATTTTAGTTTGTGGACAGTTTGCTGTGGAACAAGAGTGCTGAGGCTTATTCATTTTTATGTTCAGCCGAAAATTACTTAATTGTTGGAATTAGCAGTGGATATTTTGTCCTTTCATACTCACTTTTCTTGCTGCAAATTGGTCGGACGTTGATCTGACAGGAACGGCACAAGATTAGGGTCACAGGTGGGTCCCTGGAAATCAAATAAGAAGGAAAGAAACATTAAAATGATAGTGTTGGAAGGAAGATGACTTAAACACAGTATGAAGGCAGCTTGATAAAATGATATATGGAGAAGTAGGTAGGTCAGAAAAGTTCATTGAAAAATATGAAAGAAACAGGTGGAGAGAAACAGTGCAACTGGTTGTATTTAGTAATTGCAGGATTTGTCCCTGAATTAGTAAACATCAGAGGAGTTGTACAAAATGATCCATGAGGACTAGATTTGTAGACAATGTGTCAGAATCACACATACAGAAAAGATGAACTTCTCCGCGTCTCCTTGCTCTTAACTTTTTTCACCATCATGCCTTTTTTGTGAAATAAAAAAAGTTACTTTACAACAGGATGAGAGACTTTCAAAATAATTCCCCCTGAATTTTTGACCCCTTTATGAGCATAAAAGCCTCATAAAGCTGTTAATTATTGACTATTTTACAGTTGGGGGGTGGGGGAAAAGTCCAATGATTTAAATTTCCAGTGAATTTTGATTTGTGATTCCAAATCTATTTCATTGTTTTTTTTTAGTTTGTGTTTCCCTTGGTAATTACGATAAAGAAACTTGGGTTCTTTTTAAACAACCAGATTTATTAACTAAAGCAAACAGCGCTAAGAACAGACCACACACAGACAAGACCTCATGTGGAGGCATCCATCTTGAATCTACCCAAGATGCAACATTTCACGAACTCATCTCCGACTCCTCCTAATGGTAGCACTCTATCACTATATCCCCTTTCCTTGAGATGCTTAATCTAACATGACACATAAATACAATATTCTTTCAATTTAAAGTTCAACACAAGCATCAGCCGCACAAGATTTTTCTTTTAAAGATTCAGTGATGAGATTCACCAGAAGATTCACATCTGTCTCTGTGGAACTCTCATTGCGTCGTTGGCCTGGATACCACATCAGCTAACACAATAAGTTTGCCTGGTGTGTACACAAATTCAAAATCATAACACTATAGCTTCATCATCAGTCTTTGGATTTGCGGTGACACTTCACTGAGATTTTGCTTGATTATTGCTATAAAGGACGTGGTCTGTCTCTGCCATGTGTAGACCATACACATAACTGTAGAATTTCTAGAGTCCATAGACCAGACCTAGACAGTCTTTCTTAATCTATGCATATCGACATTCAGATGTTGTCATCGTCCTTGATGCATATCAATTGGCCTCCAACTTTCTCCTATAGCCTGAAGTAGTACGGTACCTATTCCATCTTTTGAAATGTCGTTAGATATTTTCTGGATGCATCAAAGAACTTCAAAACCACTGGTTCAATAGCTAGAATGGTCTTCAGTCATTCCCATTCTTCCTTGTGGTTGTCTGTCCACTTGTAACAACTTCCTTAGGCACATTGTTTTGGAAGACAGGTTTGGAAAGAATCTACCAATGAAACTGATCATTCCCAGCCCTCTAAATATGGCCTTTTTTGTCAGTGGGTCTGGGCATCTCTAAAATTGTTTTCACCTTGCTTTTGTCTGGCTCTTCCTCCGACGGTTTATCTCCCAGAGAGGTGATTTCCTTCACACCAGACATTTTGCTCTGTTTAACTTTAATCTATACATCTGGATGAGTTGTAGCACTTTGATGAGCTTCTCATTGTGTTGTTCTTGTGTGGATCATGTACACATGTACCCCATTTATGCCTTCTATGATGTGCTCCATTTTTCTGTGGAACACTTCCAGAAGTGAGATAATTCCAAAAGGCATCCTCACACAGGATTATTGGCCAAACGGTGTATTAAATAAACAGTATTTTGTGCTATCTTTATGCAGTTTTATTTGCCTGAAGCACTGGCATGCATCCAATTTAATGAAACACTTTGCACCGTCCATCTCATTTGTAATTTTATCCCTTGTTGGAATCTGATAATGTTCCCTCTTTATATTGGCATTCAAGGCTTTGGAGTCCATGCACACACAAAGGTCACTGTTCTTTTTGACACACACCATTGAATTCACCCATCTGTGGGCTTCTCCACTTTCATTATGACCCCTCGTGCCATCATTCGGTTGAATCCCTGCTTGAGCTTTCCTTTCAGTGGCGCCGTAACCCAACTCAGAGCCTGCACTACTGGCTGTGCATCCTCCTTTAACTGTACCTTGTAGGTGAATGGTAGAACTCCAAAGCCATTGAAGATGTTGGGAAATTGATCTACTATTTCCTCTAGACTGTTACGTGCATTATCACTATTAATGTGGTACACCCTCTTGACTAGGATTAAGTTTTCACATGCTATGTCACCAAGCAATAATTCTTGTCCATCTGGGACTACTGTGAACCTGAGGTGGTGCTCTTTATCTTTAACTTTCACCTTAAGTTTACATGTACCTTTTGTGTCGATTCTCTGTCTATTGTGTGCTTTGAACAGAACAGGATTTGCATGGATGTATAGCTTTATCTTCATTGCCCTGAGGTCATACTCACAGATCAAATTGACCTTTCCCCCTGTGTCCAGCTTGAAAGGAATATTTGTTCCATTTTTATGTAATGACAGTCCACTTACCTTGTTTAACACTGTTCACTTCCTGCACCACCATGCTCATGAAATGTGAGCAGTTTCTTCTGTAGTGTGTGCATTTTTACTTCTGTCTTGTTTCTCTTTGGAAAAACATTGTTCTGCATAGAGGTTCTGCCCTTTGCATTTATTGCAGGTTTTCCCATAAGCTGGGCATTGCTTTGGCACATGTTTAGTGCCACATAATTTATAATTGAATTTGTCTCCATCTTTTTGTTGTTTCCTGTGTTTCATAATTTGTTTGAATGTGTCCAAATACTGTGGCTATGACTATGCCTCCTTCATTTCCACTGGCTTTTACACTATCACCAAACTTTTTCAGGTGCTGCAGAACTAATTTGTATCTTCACAGTTCAAATTAAGGTAAGTTCTGTCTCTCGCAGCAACCTCTTTCTCGCGTTTTTATCATTAATTCGAACATAATTTGATTACAGATCATTGAATCTTACAGCGGTCCAAAATTGCATGTACTTGCTTTTAATTTTAAGTCTGTTAAAAAGTATTAAATCTCTCTCCTTGCATCTGCGTGTGTGAGTGAAACATGCACCTCTTGAAGGTTTTATTTTTCTTTGATGAACAGTATTCATCAAACATCTCTATAACCTTGTTGAATTTGCTCTGGTTTTCTACCTCGGCAAAAACAAATGTGTTGAAAACCTCTAGTGCTTCGGGTCCCGCCATGATAAATAGCACTGCAATTATCCATGTATCCAATTTGCTATTGATTCCAATGGCTTGCAGGTACAGCACAAAGCTTTGTATAAACAGCCTCCACTCATGGTCAATATTTCCAGTCCATTTTACAGGATCAGGGGTTTTTAATCACTCCATATTTTCTCTGCTGATGTCGACTGTTGTTCACTATGCACACTGGTGTTTCTTCCACTCCTGGCCATTTTATCCATGCCTGCTACCATATGATGTTTATTTTATTACAATAAAGAAACTTGGGTTCTTTTTAAACAACTAGATTTATTATCTAAAGCAACCAGCACTAAGAACAGAGCACACACTGACAGGACCTCAATGTGCAGGCATCCATCTTGAATCACCCAAGGTGCAGCAATTCACAAACTCATCTCTGACTCCTCCTAGTGGTAGCACTCTATTACTGCAGTCAGAAATCAAAAGGCCAGTGTGTGCTGGCCAAGTCACCCCAACGGAAGTTGCTACTTAGATTTCCCACCAGTACAAGCGCCTGACTAGAGCAAAATTGGGTAGTGTGGTCAGAGTGGCAGTAGAACATAACCCAACCCTTCGTCCACATCATGACAACCAGAGGTGGCTCTCCTCTGAAACTGTCCTGGAAATGTTTCCAAAGTTAGAAATAGCTCAGATTTATTTTCCAATAGATTAACAATGTTCTGATTAAGGGGACCGTGAATGAAACACTGGCTATCAACATTCAAGATTCGAGATTCCTTTATTGTCATATAAAGACTGCAAAATATTACATGGAATTTGCTTTTGTCTGTTGTCAGGCAGATTCACTATCGACCAAAAATGCCTGAAAGCGCCTCCTACTGGCAGAGAAAGAGTAGCAAAAGGGAGTCACTTCAATGTCCCCGAGTGTCCGTGGATTTGCCTCCAGCACCGCCACAGCCCCCAGAGCTACTCAGAGTCCAGTCCAAACCTTCAGCAGCCCAAGCTCCAGATCCAAACCTCTGACACAATCAGGAACCAAATGTGCCCTTGCCACCCTCCTGCATCCTGGTTCCAACACTTCAGCCAGTCTCGAGCCGGTCTCCACCTGTCTGTCACCTGGTGTGTGTCCGCAGTCACCAGTAGCCAGCAGCCTGCATGGGTTCTTCACCTTGATTCACCAACAGCCTACCACCGACTGTGTGCTCTTCAACTGCTCCATCCTGCACTGGTCCGCCGCGGGGTCACCATCCTGTGCTTCTTCTTCTCCAATGAGGGGGGGGTTCTCCCTGTTTTCTGGTGCCCGGCACCAGTTTGCTGTCTCCCCGGAGTCTCGCGGCTGGGTTGATTATAGGCGCCGCCATCTTGGGTGCAGACCACGTGGTTGGAGACTTTTTAAATTAAAAACACCATCGGTCCCATTAACAGGCTGTTTAAACTCTGTACAGAGCTGAGGTCAGTCGGACTGGGCGGTTGGACCCCGCTGGAGCACCTTGTTTCCACTCTCTGCTCTCCGTGGGTCTGCACCAGCGGCAGTGCTGCCGTTACAACAGCTCCTGCAGCGCTGCCATTTTCTTTTTTTTATCCAAGCCCAAGGTTATGTGGAGACCCTTCAGCTCCTCTTTCTTAGCTCCATGTATTTTCTTATGCTAGTGAGGGAGGCCATTCAGACCAGTTAGTGAATGCCAGCCTGCAGAGGAGTCCCACTCTCCCACTCGGTTTTACCCCGTAATCCATCTTCCCAGCAACTCCCTCCACGTGCCTGGGTGGCACGTTTAGTGTAGCGGTTAGCGCAATGCTATGACACCACCAGAGACCTGGGTTCAAACCCAGCACTGTCTGTAAGGAGTGTGTGATTGGGGTTGTAGGTAGATCAGGGATATGATTGGGCAGCACAGCTCTCAATGGCTGGAACTATTTTACATTTTACATATTTCAGGCCATTTGACTCGTTAACCTTCATGTTTTTTAGGGTGAGGGAAGAAGGTACAATTCCACACAAATAGCACCATACATCAGGATTGAACGCTGGCCACTGGGTCCTTGAGGTAGCAGCTCTACTGTCTGCACTGCAGTGCTGCCCTGATCTATTCTGCAATAATGACATTTAGATGCAGGCTCTCCAGACAATGAAAATGCCTTCTAGGCATCCATCTTCTGCAGCCACGGAAGAAGTTCAGATGCTTCAGTGAGATTACTTCCCATTCATCTAAACTTCAGAAACCTGCAAAAATGCGTAACAGACACATGAACCAATCTGATGTGATCAGGGCTGGATTAAGGCCAAATGATGCCCTAAGCACAGCCCATTGTTGGTTCCCCCTTGACCCCGCTATTGTCTAATTGACAGGGCATTAAGACTCAATAAGTGCTGAATGTGAAATAATAGATTAAAATTTTTTTTCCAGGCCAGACCCCACATCTATATTAAATATAACCTATATGTTTTTTTTTTCATTTATTCTGGGGGCATCCTTTTTGTGGCGCTCTAGATCAGTTACACCATGGTAAATCTGGCACTCAAAAAAACTTTGTGGTGCCCCCTTCCCTTGGTGCCCTAAGCACATGCTTATTTTGCTTAATGGTTAATCCAGGCCTGGATATGATTGTAAACCCTCTGTTCTTAAAATATTCCATTGTCTCAAATCTAGAAAAAAAATTTACATTCAAAGATTACATCAGTGAGCACGTGATAAATGAAACACTAACATTCATTCAGCTCATGGTTTCCATGCAGATACTTAGTCAATGAGCACCAAAAGTAAACAGTTATTTTTATACAGGTATTCCTCAACACGTCCGTGTTGTACTCTGGCCGACCGGTCATATCTCAGAATGGATGTATGTTGGAATTGCACTGTATCCACGTTATCGTTCGTCATATTCAACATGGACGTCTCAAAAGTCAGCTCTCGCGAGAGGTTGGCCACCAGCCAGGTCTTGCGACAGGCTTTATTTTCCATAAATAGGACCGACTGTGCATCATTTTTAAAACTTGGTCATATGTATGGATGGCCGTAAGCTGCATAGATGGTAAGTCAAGGAATACCTGTATAACCTAAGTTAAATTACTGTAAGGAAAGGAAAACCTCTTCTGCCAATAAGAGCACGTGTGGCCCTGGGGTTTCTTCAGTTTAAGAGCTGAACACGTCAATATTTTGGGCCAACTTTGCAGAGTAAGGGCCTCTCGTTCACATGAACAATAAGAATAAGGAACAAGGGTTGGTCCTTCGGCTTCTTGGACAAACTCCACCATTCAACAACATCATGGTTGACTTTGCTACCATATCCCTATAGCCCTGGATTATTCTGATATCTACAAATCTACTGATATTGAATGTAGCCGATGGCTGGGTCGCCACGAGCTTCCAGGCTGCAAATTCTAAATGGCACATCTTTTAATCTGAGGCTATGACCTGCAGTAATAGACTTCTTAGAACTATAGAACACTACTGCCCAGACATAGGCCCCTTCAGCCCTTCTAGTCTGTGCAGAACACGTTTTTTGTCTTGTCCCACTGGCCTGCACCCAGTCTATAGCCATCCACACCACTCCCATCCAAATTCTTCTTAAATGTTAAAATTGAGCTCACATTCACCACCTCAGGTGGCAGCTCATTCAACACTCTCACCTCTCTCTGGGTGAAAATGTTTCCCCCTCATGTACTCCCTAAACTTTTCTGTTTTCGCTCTTAACCTATGCCCTCTGGTTTGTATCTAATCTACCCTCAGTGGAAAAAGCCTATCCACATTTACTCTGTACATCCCCCTCATAATTTTAAATATCAAATCTCCCCTCATTCTTCTAAGCTTCAGGGAATAAAGTCCTAACCTGTTTAACCTTTCCCTGCAACTCAGTTCCTGAAGTCTGGGCAACATTCTCGTAAATCTTCTCTGCACTCTTTCAATCTTATTGATATCCTTCCTGTAGTTAGGTGACCAAACCTGCACACAATGCTCCAAATTTGGCCTCACCAATGTCTTGTACAACTTTTCCATAACATCTTAACTCCTGTACAGTACACAATAGTCTGATTTATGAAGGTCAATATGCCAAAAACTCTCTTTACAACCCTATCTACCGGTGATGTCACATTTTGGAATTATGTATCTGTATTCCCAGGTCCCTTTGTTCTACCCATTGTCCTACCATTTACCGTGCACGTCCTTTCTTGGTTTGTCCTTCCAAAATGTAACAACTCACGCTTGTCTGCATTAAATCTCATCTGTCATTTTTCAGCCTATTTTTCAAGTTGGTCTAGATCTCTCTGCAAGCTTTGAAAACCACTTTCGCTGTCCACAATGCCTCCTATATTTGTGTCATCTGGTGAAACTTGCCGATCCAATTTACCTCAATATCATCCAGATCATTGATATAGATGACGAATAACATTGGTCCCAGCATCCACACCACTAGTCACAGACCTCCAGACTGAGAAGCAATCATCCACCAATACTCTCTGGTTTCTCCCATCCAGTCATTGTCGAATCCAGTTCACTACTTCACCATGAATATTAAGCGTCTGAACCTTCCTGACTAACCTCCCATGTGGGACCTTGTCAATGCCTTACTAAAGTCCATTAAGGCAACATCCTCAGCCTTTCCTTAATCAACTCTCCTGGTAACTTCCTCAAAAAACTCTACAAGATTGGTTAAACACGATGCCATCCACCTTGCTCCCATTCAGGAAATGCTGGGGCCAGCCATCACAACATTCGGCTGCCAAGACAGCCTTCTTTAGCTATGGGACCGGCACTCAGGGCAACGTTTCTTTATGGACACAGGGGTGAAGATCAGCATTTTGACCCCTCGAACCGAGACACATGTGCCAAGAAGTCAGGACCGTCCCTCACCGCCACCAACAATAGCAACACATATGGGGTGCAGACCATTCTGCTTGAGTTCAGCTCCTGCCATTTTACCTGGAACTTCACTTTGGCTGATGTGTCTCAGCCCCTATTGGGTGCAGACTTCCTTTGTGTCCACTGCCTCCTGGTGGAAATGAAAGAGTCAATTCCATGCCCTTTCAGACCATCACCCTTTGAGAAGCCAAGTTCCTGGCTCCCCACCTTAACTTGGTAACCTTATCGGGCAATGAATTTGCCAGAATCCTGGCAGGATTCCCAGCCATTATAACGCCACAGTTCTCCACCGCGGTCCTGAAACATGGCATCCAGGACCACATCACCATTCAGGTATTGCTGCTACACTCCTGGGCATGCAAGCTTACTCCCGACAAGCTGCCACTCACTAAGGAAGAATTCAGGAAGATGGAGGAGATGGGAATCATTCGGTGCATGGACAGCCCATGTGCCTCTCCTCTACACATGATCCCAAAGTCTTTTGGGGGATGGAGACCTTTGTGGGGACAACCACTGGCTCAAAGACGCCATGATAGCCGACCAGTACCTGGTTCCCCACATTAGGATCTTCACGGCAAATCTACATAGAGCGAGGATCTTCTCAAAAATCAATCTGGTCCGGGGGTATCACCAGATCCCAGAGCACCCCAGTGACGTTTCCAAGACTACCCTCATCACTCTGTTCGGCCTTTTCAGGTTCCTCTGCATGCCATTCAGCCTCAAAAATGCAGAGCAGACTTTCCAGAAACCAGTGGGGTGTGGCCTGGATTTCTTGTTTTCTACCTAGAGGGCATCCTCATCACCAATTATTCGCAACAGGAGCACCTAGCACACCTGAATCTGCTCTGCCAGTGACTGAGCAACTACGGCCTAGCCATCAACCCAACAAAATGTCAGTTCGGCCTGATGGCCATCGATTTCCTGGGTAACCACGTGGATCAACATGGGGTTGGCTGGCCCACCCATCCATCCGGGTGACATCTGAACTGATCACAGATAGATTCGTGTGGCATGGCCTGCGTAAACAGGTCGGCCACTGGGCCAGAACTTGCCTGCACTGTCAGACATCCAAGGTGCAGAGGCACATGAAAGCCCCTCTTCAGTCCTTCCTGCTGCCACACAGATGATTTGACCACATCCACATGGATATCATCGGGCTGCTGCGGGTTTCCAGAGGGGCCACATACCTATTCATGATGGTGGGCAGGTTCACTAGATGGCCAGAAGTTGTCTCGCTCTCGAACACCTCCATGACATCCTGTACCAGGGCCCTCATCGCCAAATGGGTAGCCCGTTTCGGCCTTGCTTCCAATATCACCTCGGATGGGTGGGAACAGTTCACGACCCGCCTATGGGCAGTGCTGGCACAGCTCCTAGGGACCCAGTTACATCACACCATGGCCTACCACCCACAGTCTAACGGCCTGGTGGAAAGGTTCCATCGACATTTAAAGAAGGTTCTCAAGGCGCGGCTTCGAGGCCCGGATTTGGTGGATGAGCTGCCTCGGGTGCTCCTTGGTATCCGCACAGCACTGAAGGACGAGCTGGCCACATCCTCCACTGAGCTTGTCTATGGTGCCCCACTGACTGTCCTGGGAGAGTTTGTGCCAGCAGCTTGCAGCCAGGAGGAAACACCTAAGGTGCTACTAACACACACAGTTCAACTCCATTCTACGCCCCGAAGGATCTCCAAGACTGCAAATACATCTTCATAAGGAAAGGCGCCCCTTCAGCGCCCATACGAGGGTCCATACAAGGTGTTATACCACAACTGAACTACGTGTCTTTTGGATATTGGTGGTAGGCAGGAATCGTTCATGGTCGACAGCCTCAAGCCGGCCCACCTTGACCTCAACCAACCAGTAACTGTTCCAGCCCCACAGCAGAGAGGTCGGCCTCCCAATGTATGAACTGTTTACCATAGGGCCCAGTTTATTCAATCTCTCCATAGAGAAGCACTGTCCAGGGAACCAGAATGATGAATCTTTGCTGTTCTCCTTATAGGTGACACTTTCCTTATTCTAATATATCCTAATTTCAAAACATCATCTTCCAAAAGCATGAGTTAAAATATTCTGAATTTTGAATTCTTTAATCCAATAAATCAAACTCTGTGACTGCTGCTTTATGTAGCTTTAATTTGATGATAAAAAAAAAATATTTTGCATAACTTCACATTAAGACTTTCATAATGGTGAATAACTACGCATTTACTGTGTGACAGAGATAGAAAATGTATATAAAGAAGCTCAAACTTTAAAGAGATGCAAAAAAGTATTTAAAGAGGCAAAAAACATTCAAAGAAAAATTTCCCATGCTCACCCTTCCTCCAAATGTTGTCGAATAATGATCAAGTCGTTAGTCTGGGTGGATATTACGTCATAGTCTCTATGGTAACACTACAAACAGTAGTTCTCTTAAAGAGATAGGCACAAAATTAACAGAGTCAAAACACAAGGTTTTAACCTTTACCCTCTTTGTGTAGCAATTACATATTTGCTAAGTTAATTTTAAAATTTAATTTGATTTAATTTAGAGGTACAGCACTGTAACAGGCCCTTCTGTGCCATCCAAATACACCCATGTGATCAACTTACCTTCCATAATTCTTTACGTCTTTTGAATATGGAAGAAAACTGGTGCCCCAGGGGAAACCGACACAGCCATGGGGAAAATCTACAAACACCTTAGGACAGTGCCAGATTCGAACCCAATTCGTTGGTGCTGCAATGGCATTGTGCAAGTCGCTACACTAACCATTGTACACAATAATCTAAGTATGTGTACTTTGCCAGTGCCCTGTATAATTATGGTAAGATCCCCTTTCTCTTGGAGGGTTATTACAGATATAAAATGGGGTGAGATGATCGAGGGAGGTGAAACTAAGGATGGGAATTTTAAACAAGACTTTGTTCAGCTGGAAGCAATGTACAAGATGAATACAATGTCAACGGCTGAATGTGACTGGGATGTGTTAAAGAAAAGAAAGATCAAGAAAGATCAAGATCAAGAAAGGGTATAGGTATATTGTTCCCTGAAAGTGGTGGCACAGGTGAGAGGATGGTGAAAAAGACCTTTGGCACACTTTCCCTCATCGATCGAGGCATTGAGTACAGGAGGCGGGACATCATATTAAAGCCACATTTGAAATACCATAAGTAGTTCTGGACTCCTTGATGTGGGTAGGATGCTGTTAAACTAGAAAGGGTGCAAAAAAAATATTCACAGGTATGTTACCAGGATCAAAGAGCTTGAGTTTTTAGGATAAACTGGATAGGCTTGGATTTTTTTCCGGTGCATAGTAAACGGAGTAGTGACCTCGGTATAGAAAATCATGAGGAGCATAGATAAGATGAATAGTCTCAGTTGTTTCCATAAGAATGTCTAGATTTAAAGTGAGGGGGCAAGATTTAAATGGACCTGAGGGGTGTTTTTTTAATCACAGAGGATGCTGTATGTATATGGAATGATCTTCCAGATAAGGTGGTAGCAATGGGTACAACTTCAACTTTAAAATACATTTGGATGGGTATGTAGAAAGGAAGGGGTGAGAGGGCAAGCTCAGATAGGTAACTTTTCTTCATGGGTAAACTGGGTATGTGGTATAGGTCTATGGTCCTATGACTTCAACTTGGCACGGACATGTAGGCTGATATTCATAGTAGTTCGTAGAAGCTGCCAACACTTGGTTCAATTTAATTATCAGGGAGAGAGATGGGGCTAGCAGCCATAGAATTAAGTTAGTGATAAGTTCACTGACTATAGTTTTGTTCATTGTTAAGACAAAGAAGATTTCTGTGTGGACGCAAAAATGGACAACTCAGAGGATTCAAGAGAGGCAGTGGTGAGTTAGATTAGGGAGCTTCACACAGATGGAAACTGTTGATGTGCCTTCAGATCATGTTGGAAAGGGGCAGCATGTAGATGAGAACCTGAAAGGATCCAATGATGGATGTTTGAGGACATGGTGGTCAGACATAATGATAGTGAGAACAGAGGCAATTTTAGGTGTGCTCAGTCTACTATTGGGTAGATCAGAATTGGTAGCCATCCTTTCCACTGAGCTGAATGAGATTGGAATGGTGTTGGTGCAAGATGCTGCGGTTAATTGTACCAGAGGCCAAGGAGACAGAAAGGAATTGTCCTGGAGTGATACTTCATTGGTATCAGAAGCAGAACTGAACCCGGAGGTATTCCCACATGGGAAGGGCATTGGGAAAATACATGCTCTGTGAGTCCGTTGTGCAGAGGGACATTAGAGATAGAGCAGTGGTTACCAAAGTTTCTGTCATATTTCCTTTCAATGTAGAATATAAGCTATTGCTATACCAAGGAACATAACTGGAGTTCTTTGAACAGTTCTGAGAATGGCACAAGCAATAGTCTCAGTAGAAAGGCCTCCAAGATTAAATTATGAGGGGTGGTTACATAAATCGGCTCGTTTCCTTCGACAAATTGAGTTGATTTAGACTTTCGTGGATTTGGACAGGAATTGGAAGATTGACACTGGTGGCAGATTCAAGGATGAAGGGAAAGAACATTAAAATAAGAGTGAAATCAGGAAACAGGTCTTCAAAAGGGTCTAGGATAGTTTGGTGCCTGTATTTTGGCGCTGGACAATTTGGCACTAACAGTTGGGAGATGTCACCGTGGGGAGAGGGGAGTGCGTTCACAGTGTTGCTGTCAAGATCTATGTTGCCCATCAAGACCTACAGTCTTCCAAATCTCAGGGAGAGGGCAGTGCGGAGATGTCATGATGGGTGATGGGAATGTGGAGATACTCTTCCATGATATTGAATTAAAATGATAATAAATTACTAATTTTATATTTGTTATATTTAATTACATATATAATAAATTAAATACTGTGTCCATCGCCAAATGCAAGCGCCAAAATGTCCGATTCTGTTCAAACCATAGGATAAAGTATAACCCTTGCCCACACATTGAGCAGTTATTTAAATGTGAAACTTTAAGCAGTGATGTTAAGGTCCATGGAACTAATATGGATGGATGTAGTTAGGATAAAATTTGGTCTTGATTTAGTGGGTACACTGGTTCAAAGGTCCAAATGTTTCTGATTCTTGATCCTGATGCACCGAAACCCACATGTCTCACTTTGAGTTCCACTGTACAGTCTCCAGACTCCCTTAGCGGTTTAATTAGGTGCCAGATTTGAACTTTTCTTTAGAGTAATCAGGCAGGAGTCCTACTGCCTTCCACTTCCCACTGGCAGAGCTGAGAACAGGCTTTGCCCCGGAAACTCATTCAGTGAGACTCAGGGGAAATTAAACATCCTGATGGTAGTGAAATCAGATAGAGTTGTTGCATTTAAGAGGCATTTAGCAAGGCTCTTAAATAGGCAAGAAGAATGCAGACCTAATTCAGTGAATGGGATTGTGTTGGGAGAATGATTGGCATAGGCTCATTTGTGTTTTGCTCATTCTGACGGTCAACTATTTACATCTAAAATTTGCCATCACGCAAATACAATATAAAAAGAATACCCATGGGTAAGGATTGAAATTCCCTTGATTTATTACATTTGTTGAATCTACAGCACTTACACTTTCCTTATTCTTATACAGTGTATTTATCGCTCTGTACATCAGCGGATTGATGGGAGTAATGAAAGTATTGGGCAGCAGAGCTAAAAGGAGAGAGCACATGATCGGATTTCCATTCCATTGAAGACATAAAAAGCAAATTGATTTCTATCATCTTTTTTACACTTCTATCCAAGTCTAATTTTACTGCCAAGCACTCTGCCAAAGCTGTTGCCAGTGAATTATCTATTTGCACATTCACTAGATCTGAACGTCACTGCCCTGGCTGACATTTATTGCCCATCCCTTATTGCCCTTGTACTTCAGTGTTGGTTCAGAGGGCAGCACATTTTTGTCAGATGTCCTTCCCTAGAAAATGTTAATGAACCTTTAAGGCAGGTGCAATTGTTTATTTTTTAAGAGACTTAGATAGGTACAAAGATCTGAGAAAAATGGAGAGTTATGCAGAAGGGAAATTCTAGGCAGTTGTTAGAGTCGGTTATTACGCCAGCTCAAATCTGCAGACCAAAGGGCTTGTACTGTGCTGTGTTTCATGTTCTTTGATTTTAGGATAATAGTTTAATTGTCACCATAATTGGGTCCAGCTATTTAATTCACCAATTATATTTTTAAGCATGTTCCATAAGTAACTGAAAGTAAAATAAAATAATTTGGATTTTTCAGTAATAATGATACACTATGGGCATTATCATTCCTTCAAAGAAGAAGGCTAATCAGTCCATTGAATTCATGTCAGCTCTCCGAGCAATTCCATCAATCCCACTCCCTCACTTGTGATTTCATCCATTTCCTCCACCTACAGACCCTTGGGATAATTTCCAATAGGCAATTAACTAGAACATTCGTGGGAGAAAATCCAGAGCAATGAGGCGAAACCCAACCAGCCCCAGGGGTCTGTGTAAACTCCAGACAGACAGTAACAGAGGACAGGTCTGAACCCAGATGCTGGAGCTGTGGAACAGTTGCACTTATACCCGCTGCATCACCTTGTGTTGACTCTGAGAAAATGACACGGCAAGTTTTATTTGGAACTAGTCCCTTTCAATTCTTATGTCATCTTATGTAAAGTTTATACGAAGTCTTAATCGTAATTGATGATCAGTGCTTAAACAACTATCTGGTCCTAAAAATAAATAATATCATGTATGATTTTGCAATGAACACATACAAATCACAAAACATAATGAGCCAGAAATGCTTTTAAAAAACTACTTATTTTTATCCTCATCAATCCTGCACACGACTTAAGAAATTAATTTAAAATATTTCCTGGTTTCTGGTTTATGAAGATTCTTCAGAAGTCAACATGGCATCATTGAGGAGGAGAGTCTATTTTAACTGATTTCTGACAGATGGGAGTTTGAAGGATGTTTCAGGAGAACTCATTTCCAGATCAGGGGGAGATGGTCCCCAAAGCAAAATGTTGCAGGTCTGGAAATCTGAACGAAAGAACAGAAATCTCTGGACTTATCCTTAACTTAGCAAGTTAGGCAGCTGTGGTAATGAGGAAAACAGATTTAATATTGATAACCTTTCATCAGAAAGTGGGAGGGGGGAAGTTAGGAGATTTTTAAAAATTGTAGGGAAAGGAGTGGAGGGAACCAAAGGCAAGACTTTTGCTCCCATCTCAGATGAAAAATATGCAAATGTTGGAAGGATGTCAAATTCACTTTCCCAATACCTTTATTATGCAGAAACCATGATCAATTACTTTTTTTGTTTCCTGTCACAAAATAAAATGCACACATTAAAGTTATTGGGTCAGATTGTTTCTTATCGTCAATGGAGTATTCAGTTTGCTAATATGCAAATCAGGGGTTAGAAAAATGCAAAATATATTTTGAATTTTTGAACTTTCTGTTGAATTGCTCCAATTATTCCATTGTTTGCTTTGGACAATATAAATCACCGCTCACTCTTCACAATGGTTTTAGAAATGTAATTTTGCTTATTAAATTAAATTAAAAACTTGAATATTGATGTTAACTCAGCCTGCGACATCACAGGCACCAGACTTCACTCCACCGAGGACATCTAGATGAGACGGTGTATTAAGAAAGCAGCCCCTATCCTCAAGGACCCCCACCACCCAGGCCATGCCCTCTTCACTCTGCTACCCTCGGGAAAAAAGGTACAGGAGCCTAAAGACGAGCACTCAGCGGCACAAGGACAGCTTCTTCCCCACTGCCACATCAGATTCCTAGATGATAAATGGCCTGATTTTTCATGCACTATTATTTTAATTTTTTTATTTGAACATTGTAGGAAGGCTATATTATAAATGTTTGCTCTATGACGCTGCCGCAAATCAATGAAATTCGTGATTTGCTCATGACAATAAATTCTGATTCTAAATCTGGTGATAAAGAGATTATCAATCACCCCCTCTGGACTAGAAGGGAAACAGTTAAAGTGGACTACATTTGCATTCTCTTATTAAGATTTAAAAAAAACTATTTTTGTCATCTTCCTAGTTTTCCTTTCTGCCGCTTTTATTTCTCTTTCACAGGCCAGTTCTTTGCTCCCTCACGTTTTGCTAAATGATTCCGGGTGCAAATTGTTCTGGAAGAGTAGGGATTTAGTTCGGTGGATGGTGGAATTTTTTTAGATGTAGATAACAACGTTTTACTGCCTTGAAATGTCCTACTGGTGACAGTGTTAATCTCATCATTTTAATTATTGCAATTGGAAGAGTCCTTGGAATTGATATAATAGTGGGAAAGAATCCAAATCTTCTTTGGCTTGGCTTCGCGGACGAAGATTTACGGAGGGGGTAAATGTCCACGTCAGCTGCAGGCTCGTTTGTGGCTGACAAGTCCGATGCGGGACAGGCAGACACGGTTGCAGCGGTTGCAGGGGAAAATTGGTTGGTTGGGGTTGGGTGTTGGGTTTTTCCTCCTTTGCCTTTTGTCAGTGAGGTGGGCTCTGCGGTCTTCTTTAAAGGAGGTTGCTGCCCGCCAAACTGTGAGGCGCCAAGATGCACGGTTTGAGGCGATATCAGCCTCAATGTGGCAGGCACCAAGAGATTTCTTTAGGCAGTCCTTGTACCTTTTCTTTGGTGCACCTCTGTCACGGTGGCCAGTGGAGAGCTTGCCATATAACACGATCTTGGGAAGGCGATGGTCCTCCATTCTGGAGACGTGACCCACCCAGCGCAGCTGGATCTTTAGCAGCGTGGACTCGATGCTGTCGACCTCTGCCATCTTGAGTACTTCGACGTTAGGGATGAAAGCGCTCCAATGGATGTTGAGGATGGAGTGGAGACAACGCTGGTGGAAGCGTTCTAGGAGCCGTAGGTGATGCCGGTAGAGGACCCATGATTCGGAGCCGAACAGGAGTGTGGGTATGACAACGGCTCTGTATACGCTTATCTTTGTGAGGTTTTTCAGTTGGTTGTTTTTCCAGACTCTTTTGTGTAGTCTTCCAAAGGCGCTATTTGCCTTGGCGAGTCTGTTGTCTATCTCGTTGTCGATCCTTGCATCCGATGAAATGGTGCTGCCGAGATAGGTAAACTGGTTGACCGTTTTGAGTTTTGTGTGCCCTATGGAGATGTGGGGGGGCTGGTAGTCATGGTGGGGAGCTGGCTGATGGAGGACCTCCGTTTTCTTCAGGCTGACTTCCAGGCCAAACATTTTGGCAGTTTCCGCAAAACAGGACGTCAAGCGCTGAAGAGCTGGCTCTGAATGGGCAACTAAAGCGGCATCGTCTGCAAAGAGTAGTTCACGGACAAGTTTCTCTTGTGTCTTGGTGTGAGCTTGCAGGCGCCTCAGACTGAAGAGACTGCCATCCGTGCGGTACCGGATGTAAACAGCGTCTTCATTGTTGAGGTCTTTCATGGCTTGGTTCAGCATCAAATAATTTCATGGTTAATAACAATAGAGAGTGATGTTAGATTTCCATATAGAACTGAGGGTGAAAACAATCTCCACTGCTGTTTATGATCAGCAGAGTTTCTGAAATAGTTTATCACCGAATCTTTGTTGACCATTTTCACTCATTTACGTGCGTCAGTGACCAGGTCAGGATTTGTTGATAGTATGCATCTGAAAATGTAGACGGAATGGTTAAGCCATATTTAAGTTTAAATTTTGATTATGATCAGTTTAAAAAAAACCAAAATTCTGGAATTTTGCTAAAGGACTAATGAGCCATTGCTTTCATGTTTAATACCAACTTGCGGCGCATGATCTAAAATGACAAAATCCTGAGGTGGAGAATGGAGCTCTCCACCTACAACTACGACATCCTATACCAAACAGTCAAGCTCAATGACCCCCAGATGCCCTATCCCAGGGGACATACGCCAGCGCCCGTCTCTACTGCTTCCAGTCCCTTCACGATGATCTTTGCCTTCCTGGAATCACGAGATTGTTCCACTTCATGAAAACACAGAATTTTCCCTACTCCATTGAGGATGCCAGGTCATTGACCGGACCCAGTCAGGTCTGTGCGGAGTGCAAACCACAGTTCTTCCAGCCTGACAAGTCACACGTCATAAAGGCCACTCACCCCTTTGAATGACTCAGCATCGACTTCAAGGCGACCCTGCCCTTGTTCAACAAGAACATATATTTCTTGGACGCATTGATGAGTACTCCAGGTTCCCTTTTGCCATCCCCTGTCATGACATCATCATAAAGGTGTTCCACAGCACATTTACCCTCTTCGGGTACCCGAATTACATCCACAGTGATCGGGGGTCCTCTTTTATGAGTGTCAAACTGCGGCAGTACTTGTTGGCTAGAGGCATTGCCATTACTAAGACGACAAGCTACAACCCCTGGGGGAATGGCCAGGTAGAGAGAGAAAACGCCACAGTTTGGAAAGCTGTCCTCCTGGCTCTTAAATCAAAAGGTCTGACAATGTCCCATTGGCAGGAAGTCCTGCCAGAAGCACTCCATGATATCTGATCCCTGCTATGCCAAGGCAACCCCACATGAATGCATGTTTTCCTTCTCCAGGAAGTCGGTGACTGGAACCACACTGCCACCCTTGCTCTCATCCCTGGGTCCCCTCCTACTGTGGAAACAAGCGAGGGATCATGTCCGACCCATTGGTGAAAAAGCTGCAACTCCTACATGTCAACCCTCAGTATACCTTCGTGGTGTAATGGGACGGCCATGAGGATATGGTCCCCATCCGGGACCTGGTGTGTGCCGGAGACCCCTACCAACCCCACCCCATTCAACCCAGGTCCTACCTACACCCATACTGCCCCTGTCAAGGACTCAGTACAGGTCAGCGACCCACCCCCACCCACCAAGCCATACACCTCAGTCCCTGCTCTAACTGCTTTGACCACCATGACTGCCTCCATATACAACCAAGCTCCACCTCCAACGGAGGCAACCCTCCCTCCACAGCCTCAGGACACACGACTGGCAAAGGAGCTGACCATTGTATCATCAGCGGAACTGCTCCGGTCATAGAGGCAAAGGAGACCATCCAAGCGGCTGAGCCGCTAGGACTTTTAACCCGGCAGAGTTTTGTTTTAAAAGAGGGGATGAATGTGGTGATACAAATATGTGTATATGTGACTGTCAATAGGCAGGCTGGCCCATCCCCCACTGATGGCTCATTCTCTGGTAACTCCTCCCCTTGTGACCCTGGAATAGAGGTCGACCTCCCTCTCACTGTCCTCAGTCAAGCACTTGGAATCGGGCCAGCTACAAGTGTAATAAAGCCAAGTGTTCCTCACTCTACGGTTTTGGAGTAATTGATAGAGCCTATCCTGGGTTTACATGGGTCGGCACCACATCGTGAGCTGAAGGGCCTGCACTGAGCTGTAATGTTCTGTGTTTTGTGTAGAAAGAGGGGCAAGTCTTGGGGGTGGGGAAAGCGTGAATATATTGGCTAATTTGTGAGAATTAGCTGACAAAGAGTTAAAAGTACAAATAAAAGAGTACAGTGATGGTCAGTAAAAAGATGATCCGTTAGGAGGAAATGTGAATAGGAGGAGAACCTCGAAATTAAAGCAAAGGGCCATAGTCTGAAATTATCGAGTCCAGAACCATTTAAGATGACAGGAAGTCAAGCATTATCAAAGTTTTTAGGCAAACTATTGTTAAGCTCATTTGTTTCAAAATATGACATTACAAAGTCAAGTGGTGTGGCTCCGTCAAGTCTGAACTGAATCATGTACACTAGAAATGATTTATGGCTTCCTTTCAGCTGCCTGTGAAAAACAAACAGAACTACAAGATTTAATTCTATCTACCACCACCCCCCCACCCCCCCCCCCCCCCGCACTCATCTTTTCTTTTCTTCTGCTCTATCTCTTCCTCGTGACATGTTTAACAATGAACAGATTTATTAACGTCGGACCTTGAAGAGTGTGCTGTCTGGCCTGATGACATTACTGAATCCTATCGCAGAAGTTCCTTCTGTCTCTCCGCTCCACCCACGCCCCTTTATGTTACTGGTCACATGCTGCTTTCTCTATTTTCCAGATCTGAGTTTCAAATAATCAGTAGTTTTCTTCTCTGTGTCTATCTGGCTGGATATTTGAGGTCCAGTGTGCCCTTATGATCCTGTAATCTTCCACCTCAAAATGCCAGTAGTTAAATTTAAAAAAAATTTTTAAATTTAGACTTACAGCACAGTAACAGGCCATTTTGGCCCACGAGCCCGTACCAACCAATTTAACCTATAGCCACAGTACACTTCGAAAAGTGGGAGGAAACCAGATCCCTCAGGGAAAACCCATGCAAACACAGGAGAATGAATGTACAAGCACCTTGCAGACAGTAGTTTTCGAACCCTGCACTGATCGCTGGTGTTGTAGCAGCATGGCGCTAAATGCTATGCCAACCGTAGCAATGGCTAATTTAACTCTGTTCTGGATTTTCTCCACTTATTTTCCTTTTTGTAACTTACAATTGGCTTGGTTTTCTTTATCTTTTTCAATTCGTTTGCAAGATGAAACATTCAATCTGTTTCTCTCCTCACCAATGCTGCTTGACCCGTTGAGTGTCTCCAACAATTTCCAGCATCTGCAGTTAGGAAAGCATTGTCTGATAGTTTTCTGAGAAAATAACATAACTGTAGCAATTTCCAAGAGGGGATTGAATAAATAATTGAAGGACAAAATATACACAAAGATGGGAAAGAGTGGGAGAACGTGACTAACTGGTTTGCTGTTCAAAGACCTGGATCAGAAATGATGGGCCAAGTGGCCTCCTGCCTGCCATGATGTACTAATTCACATTTTTTTGGTTCATCCTCATATATTCATTCACCTTAAACAAGGACCATTCAGCCTATTGAATCTATACCAGCTGTCGATGTACAATACGTGCATTTCATTTATCTATTAACTATTCCCTCCCACCCTTTCCCCAACACCCTGTTTCTCCCGACAATCAACTACACTGGAGCAATTTCCAATAGCTAATTAACCTAACAAACATCTGGTCTTTGTGATGTGTTTGATCACAGGAATAGCATGGAAATACCATATAGACAGTATCTGTGATCATATTCAAACGTGGATTACTGGAATGGTGAAGCAGCAGAACTACTTGCCAAACCACTATGACCACTCTCTTCCAAATTTTAAGATTGCAGTTCCTTATTCTAGAAAGACACGCGGGTATCATTAAAGTGTTGATTCTTCATTCTCTGGAGCAAGATAACTTTTTCATACTGAGACCGATTGTACCGTATCCTCACTGAGACAGACTGTACCCCATCCTCACTGAGAAGGACTGTACCGTATCCTCACTAAAACAGACTGTTACCCATCCTCACTGAGACAGACTGTACTGTATTCTCACTGAGCCAGACTGCACCCTATCCTCACTGAGCCAGACTGTACCATATCCTCACTGAGCCTGACTGTACCATATCCTCTCTGAGACGGACTGTACTGTATCCTCACTGAGCCAGACTGCACTGTATCTGCTCTGAGACAGACTGTACTGTATCCTCACCAAGCCGGACTGAACCATATCCTCTCTGAGACAGACTGTACCGTATCCTCCCTGAGATGGACTGTACCCTATCCTCACTGATACAGACTATTACCCATCCTCACTGAGGCAGACTGTTACCGTATCCTCACTGAGACGGACTGTTACCCATTCTCATGGAGATTTCAAATTTCAGATATATATTCAGAGTACATACATGACCTCGCTTATACCCCTTAGATTATTTTTCCTGTGGGCCAGGCAGGATTACCACTGTGTTTTATTTCCATGGCGTCAGACTGTGCCCTATCCTTACTTACCCTTAGCCCAGCAGCATGAGTATTCCCTTCCTTTTTACCCTAATACCTCTCATTCCTTCATCCTCCCCTACCCAAACCCAGGATTTATGCGTGGTCCTTCCTCTGCATTCAACTCAATGCTGTGGCTTCACTGCGCGTTCCCTGCACATGGCATTAGCTTCCACATTGTACTGACAATCTCAGTTCTACCTTTTCTACCAATTCATTCCACAATAGTAAAGTTTTTGCTGCCCCTCAAACATATAAATTGGGTGAGGTGCTATTTCCTCTGGTCAGATGTTTTAGGTAAAGTGTAGCCATTATCTTTAGCCTGTACCACTAACTGTCAGAGTTCGAGCTGGCAGCTCGAAACACACTCCCACCACTCTCTGTGTGAAGAAGTTCCCCCTCCTATTCCCCCTAAACTTTTCTCTCTTCACTCTTAACTCATGTCCTCAGGTTTGTATCTCACCTACCCTCAGTGGAAAAAGCCTATCTTCAGTTACTCTGTCTTTCCTCCCATAATTTTAAATACGTCTATCAAATCTCCCCTCATTCTTCTCTGCTCCAGGCAATAAAGTCCTAACCTGTTTAACCTTTCTCTGTAATTCAGTTCCTGAAGACCGGATAACATCCTAGTAAATCTGCTCTGCACTCTTTCTATCTTATTGATATCTTTCTGTAGTGAGTTACTGTTATGTCAGTGCTCTGCCCTCAGTGGAGATGTTAGTTCTTTCGAACCCTTTCCACTCTTAATTTTTCTGGAGTTCTGATGACTATGTTGCTTTTTTCCAGAGAATTCTCTACAAAGAGGGGACAAGGAAATTTGATTTAACCCCCAAAATAAAAAGTCTGCAAATGTTGAAACTGGAACAAAAATCAAAGTTCTGGAGGAACCCGGCAGGTCAGGCAACATCCATGGAGAGTGATAGATTGTTGATTTCTTTCAATGGATGTTGCCTGACCTGCTGGGTTCCTCCAGAACTTTGTGTGTTGTTTGATTTTCTTTTCTAGTGATAAAGATATAGATCCTCGAATTCAACACAGAAGTCTCACTGCAGTTAATTAAATGTGGCTACTGTTGCAATGTAAGTAACATGGCCGCCAATGTGTGCAGAGTAAGAGCCCATTGTGATATGGACGATATGGTTGACATAATGGTTAGCACAATGCCATTACAGCACCAATGATCAAGACTTGGGTTTGAATCCCGTGCTGTCTGTAAGGAGTTTGTATGTTCTCCCCGTGTCTGCGCGGGATTTCTTTGAGGGCTCTGGTTTCCTCCCACCATTCGAAACATACCGGGGGTTGAAAGTTAATTTGGTGTAATTGGACGGCATGGGCTCGTGGGCCGAGATGTCCTGTTACCATGCTTTATATCTGAATTTAATGTTGGCACTTACACTATGGTTGACCGATAAAATTTACTACAGAGAGACCTTATGCTCTTTGAAGAACTGGGAAAAAGCCACCTGAGGGAGCTTTTCAGCTTGCTTTAAAGGCTTAAGAAAATTAATCAGCATCTAAACAATATAGGACTTTGTCAGCGCTGCCCAGGATTACCTTCCTAGATTTTGCAGTTAGGACTCTTGAATGAGTATTGAACTCCTGGCCTTCTGCCTCAGAGATGAGGGCAGCTGCCAATGTAACTACAATTCAATTGATAGATTGGTATGGGTTAAGAACTTGGAAAGTGGCCAAACTAAAGTTCTGATGATATTTGTCAATGTCCAGCCAAATGATCTTTTCAGCCTTTCACACTTCCCAAGACGTCACGTAATGGAGTCCCTCGTGAGAACCCTGGCTGTTACTTCATTCTTCCAGGATCGAGCCTCCCACCCACAGCTCAAAATGAAAATAGTAAAAGCACAGAAATGCTGACGGAACTCAGCAGGTCTCGCAGTGTGCATAGGAGGTAAAGATATTTAACCAATATTTCAGCCCCAAGCCCTTCTTCAAGGTATGAGTAAAGAGTAGGCAGATGCCTGCTGACTGAAAGGGCTGGGGGAAGAGGGATGGGGAGGAGCATATAGCCCATGAGAGCACTTCAATGTATGATTTCTCGGGTGAACCAGACAGTATTTCTACTATGAACATCAAGGACATCAACCTTTTCTTTTTGCAGTCATGAAGGATGTGTCAGAGGAACTCCAGCAAATGAAGAGCCAATAAGTTTTGCCCTTTACCTCAGGATGCTCCAAGATGATTTTCCTATTCAAAGTCTGTTCCATGTGCTGCTTCTTCCAAATGGTTCACCATCTGAGTTCTATGATCCACAGCCTTTGGCTCAGTGTCATCCTCACAGAAGATCCACAAATGCTCATCTGTATGACTGGAAATTCTCAGATAGGACACCTTCTTGATACTTTCTATCCTCTATCACAGAGGTCTTAAATGACAGCAAATGAGGGAGTGTGGGACTTCCATTGACCCTGCAGATCTGACAGACACCATTTGTAACCTGTGGATGAATAACACTCCTGGAAGCAAAGCCATTGTGGCCAAGATGTACTCAGTTCTGTGGGAGTGGAAGGGCCTGGACCTCCTGGAAGTGTACTGCACTATGCTTCTGGTTGGCTGAATGTCAGAATCTATGAGGATGATTATCGACACCCTCATCTGTAAGAAGCAGCAAAAGGGTGGATGTCAAGATTGATGACTGTTGAATGTGGATTACAAGATCTTGTACAAAGTCATTGCCCATTGGATCACATCTGTTCAGGGACAGGTGATCCATCTGATCCAAACTTGTGTCGTACCTGGCAAGAAAATACTGACAGATTTGCACTGATCAGGGATACCATTACCCTCATATGAAACTTGAGGATTGACACTTACCTGTTCATCTTGGTCCAGACTAAGACCCTTGATAGGCTGTTGCATACATACATGACGATTGTGCTTTCCAAAATGGTCTTTGAGAAGGGAATCAGCAATTGGATCTAACTGCCTGACACAAACTTGAAAAGTGCAGATCAAATCAATAGAAGCAAAACATTGAACTTCCCCATCAAGTCTGGAGTCAGGTGATGTTGCACACACTCCCCTGTCTTGTTAGTGTGCTGCATAGGATGCTTTGCTGAATCCATCAAGAAGAATGTTGGCATAAGATGGGTAACAATGATACTTTTCAATCCGTCATTCAGTTCAAACTTGCCCTGTACATGCATGATGTCTCTGTCTTATAGAGCTGCAGTTCGTCTGGGGATTAATTAGCATCTGGAGACTTCTTTGAGCTGGCCCTCAGGGGTCAGAGTCAGGGGTGCAGTGCTAATACTTTAGGTGCTGGAGCTCACCAAAAGCAGCACCAAGGAAGTCTCACGAGACCTGGCCTTGGGGGCCGCCATGAGAGCTGTATAATTTAATAATAGGATTAAGTATTGGATGGTTCCACTCACTAGTTATCATAAAATGTAATTATCAACAAGAAAAAGATGCCAATCGTGTATTTAAAACTAATTACCTACTTACCAAATGCCACCAATGAGAAGTTCCACCATCTTTTCCACAAAGGGTCAAGCGCAGTATGCTTTCGGGAACATCTGCCGATCTGTGGGGCTGCAGTTACGATGTAGCAGACGGCTCAGGATTCCACTGAACGAGAGGAGGTCCATGTAGTTTAACAAATAGAAGTGCTGATAAATGATTTATGAGAATTCTTGAATGTGTGGTTGTTATTATCAGGTTCACGTGACTGAATCCCCTCTCACATCCAGCGGTATTAAGAGGAATAACTTGTGAACAGCTCAGTAATGGGCATAAATCTTGGGGGATGCGGTGTCCACGATCCTCCACATAATCTCTGAAGGCATTTATTACAGAGGAGGAAGAAAGCTTCAACCTCTTAGTGCAGCTTCTCCATGATTAGGTGGTATTTCAGCAGACCAGTCGCCTTTATCAAGGACACACGTTTCATTTAGCAGGGATTTAGACCTAATTTGAGGTTCAGAAGTTTGAGAACCTTTCAAGGATGTTGTCCCGAACATACGTTGCTGCAAATTGTTTATAAGACTATTAAGAAACTATAGATAATTAATGGAGACAATTTTGTTGATGCTTGCCTAGGTAATTTCTCCAAACTTCCCCTATTCCCCTATTGAGCTTCTAGAGTATTTGTACCAGGTTGCTCTTTCAGCCCATGCAGTGATCTTATGCTCCGTTGAATCAATTTGTCTGCATAAACAATCTTAGTAGTGCATTCCTGCAAACACTCTGTCGGTAAAACTGTCGGCAACGTGTCATGCATTAAAGCTGAGCCCAATTGAAAATGTTCTGAAGAGAGTCTCTTCATAGGTTTTTCTGTCTCCCAGATCTTGTTTCATCCTTCATTGCTTTTTCAAGATGAAAACCCAGTGCTTCATAAACTGTTCAGATTGAGCTAGCTACCCACCTAGGGCCCAGAACACGGACTATTTTGCAAATTTGCTGTTCTGGTTGAGAGGCACGTTCAGACAATTCCTTTTGATTCAGAGATGATCTACTGTCAACAGAGTACAATTTGACCATAAATGAATGAAAATGATGAACTCTATGAACTTGCCTCACCGAATCACCTACTGCAAGTTCTAATCTGCGATTAAGACAGTGCCAAATGATCACATCAGGGTAATGTTCCCTGAGAATTGTAGCAACACCAGATTTGACCCCAAGCATCACGCTCACCCCATCGCTCGCAAATGCTACAAGGTTCTGTTTGAAGTAAGAATCATCAAACCCGTGGTTATTGAGACAGTTCAAGTTCAGTTAGCAATAGCTGCAACTTTCTGATCAGGCAGCTAAATTAGATCTAAAAACATAAAACTAAAAACACATTTGAAATAAACTATTAGAGGGCGGGTCTTAATACTCAGGCTCATTGATTACGGTACAGACATTTTGCCATTTATCTGCTTGATACGTTGGCAATTTTTCTTTTTCATATTAATGGCTATGTGATTAATTATCTCTGTAGCACTCGAGCAGGAATGCAGTCCCATTCCAATGTCAATATCATTTTTGTTTCAAAGTTCCAGTAAGCCAAAGTGATCAGAGTGTGGTCTGTCATTCTGAGCTAAATAACATGCAGAACGAAACACTGAACAAGTTGCCTTTTGATACGAAGCATTCATGGTGTGACATACTTTTCCAAGAGCATCTTCACTAGCTCGATTTTCAACACATTGAGCTGCAGCATGAGCTTTTCACAGTTTGTGGTCAACAATCTTTTTTCTCTCTGAGAGACTTCAAGCCCCGGCTCCTTAATAGGATCCTTGGTTCAGCTGCCATTCATTCGACAGCATCAAACCCTTAGAGGTGAAAAGTGTCAGATTGCTTATGTTTGCACATACTTTACACCCATGCTTATCATTCTTGAAATGTAACCAGGGATAAGTTTCCTTCTTTTTCTTTCACATTTCTTCAGTGAACGGGAACACAGGCCTGGCTTCAAAGCACCATTACTTTCAGAACTGCATTTGGGCCCGGTTAGAAAATTTGAACTCGAGGCAAGCGAAACACAGCTTTTGTCACTTTCACTGTTAATACTATCAGTCTCTTGTATGTTATTCTTGATACACTCCTCAGCTTGTTTACAAAAGAAAGAAGTTAATGACTCTCTCTTCATCTCACCCTTGGTCTCTGTGGGGATGCACCACTGTTACTAGGTTATTGGCACTGTGTATATGTATGGCTGGCCCACCTTCCCTCGGTGACTCCACCCCCGGATCCCCTAACAAAGGTGATTACGCCAAGTCTCTCCCTCAGTAAAAGTCCTGGGATCGGGCCAGAAATGGAGCATGGTCCAACTCTTATGGCATTAGAAGCCTGTGTTCCTGAAATTCCAGCCTTTTGCTATTATTGATAGTGTATCAATTTTAATCCCATACATTTTATTTTTGCATTGGACAAGCTGCTAAAGCCGGACAAACTAGATACGGATCCGAAAACACCTGACGCCCCAGACCAATTCGAGCTCTGGCTTATCTGCTTCAATGACATCTTGTACGCCAGGGCTCAAGTGTTGAATACCGACGACGACAAACTATGCTTGCTGCAAGCAGGGGTCGGCCACCGGGCTTACGCCTTCATCAGAGGCTGCTCGAGGTTCAACGAGGCCATGAGTAAACTCCAAAGCAGGTACAGCCCCAAGGCTAACAGGCTCTATGCCAGGCACCTTCTAGTTATGCGCAAGCAATGGCCCGGTGAGTCCCTTGAAGAATACATTCGGGCCCTGCGCGAACTCAGGAGCGTATGCAGTTGTAAAGTTGTGAACTCTACTCAGATGAGCTCATCCAGGATGCCTGCATAGTGGGCATCCACTCAGACTACATCCGCCAATGGCTACTAACCTTGGAGAAGGCCATCAAGGTTTCCAAAACACTGGACGTAGCCCTCCGTAACTCTGACTCATTCGCATCTGACCACATGGCCACCTCATGGGGAACACAGGTGCCGCCATCTTGGGTTCCTACTCCACCACAGCACAGATGCATCTTGATTTCACTGCTGTCACTATTGAGCATCCTAAGTGCTACTACTGTGGTCAACCGAAGCGCCCCCAGAAATGGTGCCTGGCATTGTGTTCAGGGTGTGGGAAGAAAGGGCGCTATGCTAAAGTATGCCACCGTCAATTGTGCCTCCGAACAACAGCTCCATGTGCATGTCATGGAAGCAGCCATCTTACCGGTCCATTACCGATAGCAACTCTGACTAGGACTGGGTACTGGCTTCCATCACTCTTGATCAGCACAGCCCTCACCAACTCACTCGTTCGATGATGGAGGTTGAAGTAAATGGACATCCCACTAACGACCTGTTTGATAGCAGCAGCACCGAGAGTTCTGTGCACCCCGACGTGGTGCGGGACTGTTCACTCATGGTGAGTCCATCCAGTTGCAAAATAACCCTGGTATCCTGATTGCAGTCGGCTGAGACTCTGGGCTACTGCACAGTATCACTAACTGTATGGGGCACTAGTTATGACAATTTTAAACTGTTGGTCATGCCCCAGCTCTGCACGCTGGTAATCCTGGGGCGGGACTTCCAGAGCGTTACTTTGGAACTTGACGGGCCCCATCCTCCCCTAACTGTCCGCAACCACCAATTTTTAAATTATCTGCCCTCCCCTCCACACATGACCAATCGCAACCCACCTTCAACGCTCGACCTGAGGGCTATCCACCCTCAGGTACTGTCCCTTTCCCTGTTCACTAACCTCACCCCCGACTGCAAGCTGATTACCATCAAAAGCAGGAGATACAGAACAGGGGTTGTGACAGGATACTATCAACAATGTATATTTCCATATATTTGCTTATAGTAGTAATGATTGGCTGAGAGCCATAGCCACGCCCACTGGCAGGTCATAAAGGGATGCTCCTAACCAGACCCAGGTCAGTCTGGACTGGTCGACCTCGATGTACTACGCTCCAGTCTTTTGTTGATTGAATCCTTGGTTTGAGCTAACAAGTCTTTGGTTCATTCGACGCGGTGCAGGGGGAAGAGCGCATTTATCAAGTCAGAGGTGCAATGGCTTCTGGCTGAGGGGATCATAGAACTAAGCCTCTGGAGGGTCCAAGTCATGGTGGTCAAAAACAGTGAATAACTCCGCATGGTTGTTGATTACAGTTAAACAGTTGGATGTGTACCCCCTCCCCCGCATTGCTAACATGGTGAACCACATTGCCCAATACTGGGCGTTCTCTACCATTGATTTAAAATTGGCATATCACCAGCTCGCCATCCACCCGGAGGACCATTAGTGTACCGCATTTGAGGCAGATGGTCACCTCTACCACTTCCTAAGGGTCTTTTTCGGGGTGGGGTCCAATGGGAAATGGACGGGATGGTAGACCAGCACGGGGTCAAGGCCACATTTCCATACCTGGGTAATGTGACCATTTGTGGCCACGATACAAACCTGGAGAAATTCCTCCAGGCGACCAGGGCACTCAACTTCACTTATAACAGACCAAAGTGCGTGTTCCGCACATCATACCTGGTCATTCTCAGTTGCGTTGTGGAACCCAATGTTATTGGGTCAGACCCTCATAGCCTCAAGGCTCTGAAGAGGTGCCTTGGGTTTTTAAAAAATTATGCACAGTGGGTTCCCATTTATGCCAACAAGGCCCGATCCCTGGTAAAAGCTACATCCTTCCCACTCTCAGCAAAAGCTCTGAAGGCCTTCACCTGCATCAAAGGGGACATTGCCAAACATATGATGCACGCCGTGGATGAGTCCACCCCTTTCCAGGTGGAGAGCGATGCCTCCAATTTCACCCTTACAGCCACCCTCAACCAAGCGGGAAGACCCATAGCATTCTTCTATGGCCCTGAGGTCTGACACTCCTCCATTGAGAAGGAGGCCCAGGCAATCTTTGAGGTGGTGCACCACTGGAGGCACTACCCGGCCTGTAAGCTGACTGACCAACGTGCAGTCGCATTCACGTTCCACAACAAAGAGCGGGGTAAAATTAAAAACAACAAAATCCTGAAGTGGAGGATAGAACTCTCCACTATAACGACAACACCCTGTACTGGCCTGGGAAGCTCAATGAGCCATCAGATGCCCTGTCCCGGGGACGTGCGCCAGCTCGCAGTCTGACCAGCTCTAATTTCTCGACGACGGCCGCTGCCATCCAGGTGTTGCTAGGCTCTTTCATTTTGTCAAGGCCAAATACCTCCCCTATTCCATTGACAACATCCGGACCCTGACTAGAAACTGCTGGGTTTGCGACGAATGCACACCACGTTACTACAGGCCCGACAAGTCACATCTGATCAAGACAACTCGACCCTTCGAGTGCCTGAGCATGGATTTCAAGGGCCCCCTGCCCTCGTCCATTCAGAACCTGTACTTCCTCAACATTGTTGATGAGTAATCCCATTTCCCCTTTGCCCAGATATGAATATGGCCTCCGTTACAAAGGCATCGTTACACTATTCGGGTGCCCAAGTTACTAACATAGCAATTGGGGGTTCGCTTTTATGAGCAATGAGCTGCACAGTACTTTTTGACGCAGGGCATCAGCAGGACCACGAGCTATAGCCCCCGGGGGGATGGCCAGGAGGAGGGGGAGAATGCCACAGTATGGAAGGGAGTCCAGCTAGGTTAGAAGTCAAGGGGCCTACCCATCTCCCAGTGGCAGGAAGACATCACTGATGTCCTCCACACAATTATATCCCTCCTGTGTACCGTCACCAATGCTACGCCTCTTTCCCTAGGATATCAGCATCAGGGACATCTGGCTGATGTCCCCGGGACCAATCCTACTCAGGAGGCATGTACGGGACCCACTGGCCAAGGAGGTCCACCTCCTGTATGCCAACCCCCAGTACGCCTATGTGGCGTACCCGGACGGACGTGAGGACAGTTTCTGGCCAGGGCCTGGCCTATGCAGGAGACTCTGAGACCACTACTGACCCAGTACCAACTCCCACATCCACTGACACCCCCCCCCACCCCCCGCACCCTATCCCATCCAAGGCACCAGCTGCTACGACAACCACGACCACCCCATCTAACTCCCACACCATCCACCCCGCCCCCGGGTACACCAACTGCCGACATACTCCCAGCGGACTGGGGACCAGCAACAATATGCCACAGGCAGCACCACGATGATCCACAAGGAACAGAAGACCATTGGACTGGCTAAACTTGTGATGGACGTTGAACTTTTGTGCCCAGGGACTTTCTTTTAAGAGAGGGGTTGAATGTGGTGATACATCACTGCATACTATAACTTGGTTTCTGGCACTGTGTACGGCTTTCCCGCCTTCCCTCGGTGACTCCACCCCCTGGAATCCCCTAATAAAGGCGGTTACGCCAAGTCCCTCCCTCTTTCCTCGGATCAGGTCAGAACAGGAACATGGTCCAAGTCTTATGGTATTAAAAGCCGTTGTCCTGCAACTCCAGCCTTTTGCTATTACTGTTAATGTATCAGTCTCCTTTCCTTCAGTCCATTATGCCCTTCCCTTTCCGATCAGAGAGCCATCCTTGGCCCTTTCCCATCACTATCAGCCTCTTTCTCTTTTACTCTCCCACCTGCATCCACCTCTTGCCTGTGCTCCTCCTCCTTCCTCTCACCTCCCCCTCCTTTTTTAGCCAACCTGTTTTCCAAGATGCCTGAAACTTTGGCTGCGTGACCTACTCCACTCAACCCCAGCATTTGCAGATTTTATTGATTTCCTGTTGTCTTACCAGATCTGACTCGGGAGAACAACCATGTGGGTAACTTTTACAGTTCCTCCAAAATTGACCAAATGGTCACTTCCTTGGACCATAAACACCAGATTGGAATAGAAAAAGAAAATATAAAATACAGGGGGGGGGGGCACCCATCGCTAGCATAGAATCTGTATTCCAACAGCACCAAGCCCTTTCCAGCCTAAATGACCTGATAAAGTCTTCCTCGTGGGTAAACACATCAAGACTGGTGCTCGAATCGGAACAATCCCACAGAAACTCCAGCGAAACCCTGACAGTCTCATTCACAGAACCATAGTTGACAGACAAAAATCGTAGACTCTTGTAATACAATGTGTCAGAGTATGTCCCATTACTCAGGCAGGGCAATCCCAGAGGGGTGGTACAGTGGTATGATAATCAGAGAGATTATCCACGTCCCACCTTCCCCACCTCATCCTCGAACCAAATTCCATAAATTAAAAGCAAGATGTTTTATTTCCCGTTTGACTATTAAGAATTATTTTCCCCTTGAGATAGATTTCATAAGAATTTACCAGCAGTGTAAGGAGGACTGTGTGTTGGCCCGGCCTGCAGCACCCACCACTGGATCCAGGGAGCCACTTTCCTCACCATCTTCTTCTTCAGCTTTTTCCGATCCACCCTGTAGTCGAACTTCTTCCTCCTGGTTTTACCTTTTGCTCTCGGCATCTTACACCTGAGAACAGGGATGCTGCCAGCCTCACTCCTTCCACAGCCCTCACCACTCCTCTTTCAACGCTGACCAATGTGGGGTGGATCCTATTGGGACACGGTGAATAATTCCAGCACAAATCTGATTTATGCCACCGATATTACAACATAAAGTGAACAATCCTCCTAATTGTTTTTTTTCTCTCTCTCTCTGTTACCTCATAGTAGCATAAATAAGGTGAACCCCACCTTGATATGTTTGTCTGCGCGGGCACCCAATTAGAGACCTGCTCTCCCCTCAGCCCGCAGCCTCCTCCCAGTGGGGAAGGCTCATCACAGCGATGCTGGCTGTTATGGCGGCTTCAGCACTCGACGTGACAAAGCTTACAGCTATTGAGGGCTTCACTCCAGTGCCCAAGCCCAATGAGGTGGCATGGCAGGACAAATTTATCAGGAAAACATGCCCTTTTCTTTACAGAGGCACCACTGCGGTGCTCCAGTCAACACTGCACTCCTACCCAGGAAGAGAGAGTCCATGTTTTTTGATAACTACCCCAACTAATTTTCTGTTGTCTTCACCACCTTCGTACCTGAAGGTGCCAGGGATTTGGTATGGGGTGACTGGGGTATGCAGATAAAGCTGGTTGGAGCAGGGAGGCCCAATAAAAATTGGGAATCTTGGAGCACTGCTTGGTCATTGGCCAGAACTGGCTAATCAGGTGTAAGGTGCTCTAGGTGTTGCTGTATGTGGTGCAAGTGTGGCCCATATCCCATTCCTGTACATTTGCAATCACCTCAGTCCGCTTCTGTTCCATCTGGAGATCCAAGACAGTGTCTGTGCATTGGGTCATGATGCAGGTTTCCAAAGAATGAGGGAACATGTGGATCCAACAATGTCCTTTTCCAGATGCCACCTTTGTGTGTGGCTGCAAAAAACGGATCTAGAATCACTGAGTCACAATGAGCTGTACCTGGTGTTGCCTTGGATGGGCCTGGCCTTACTCTCACTCAACAGTTCATTCAGCTGGGTTTTTCCACCTTACTGTCCTTCATTAAAAAGTTCCTTCAGAGAAACACCTTTGACTACTGCTTGATTTATGTTATCAAAGGTGTGTTTATGAAGGAAGTTTTCTGAGGGAAGGTCCTCAGGCTATGCAGGTGAAAGACATGATGGAGGCTGTTGGATGCCTTCCTGAGACTGTCAGCCTTATTGCTAAAATAAGCACCAAGCACTCGCTTGCCTAACAGTGAGAAGGCACCCTCATTGGCAGATCCTGCCTTCAACATGGCTGCAATGAGGGCGAGACAATTAGCCACCTCTATGTTCTGTGC
The DNA here is from genome assembly GCF_036971445.1 of Narcine bancroftii. Lineage (NCBI taxonomy): Eukaryota > Metazoa > Chordata > Chondrichthyes > Torpediniformes > Narcinidae > Narcine > Narcine bancroftii. The sequence goes on along the minus strand of NC_091480.1, from coordinate 35,259,870 downwards.
CTTTAAATGTAAGGTCTGGAATATATTTGTCCCAGGGACAAATCTTTAATGTTCTAAGTTCTATGTCTGGTCTGTGGGATGCTTAAAAAGGCAGTGGAATGTTGGGGTTTTGGGATGACGTGCTCGTCACATATAAAATACTCCTCTCTCTGCAAAGGTGAGGATGTTTTCCCATGCTGCATGTGTGGGGGAAACTTTACTAGTCAAGTACTTACTTCGGTATTCACAATATGAGATCATTGGATGTCGGTGTAGCAGTTAGTGCAATGCCTTTACAGCGCCAGCGATCAGGACTGGAGCAGGGTCGAATCACGCGCTGTCTGTAAGAAGTTTGTAGGCTTTCCCCGTGTCTGCGTGAGTTTTCTCTGGGGGCTCCAGTTTCCTCCCATCCTTCAAAAACATACCAGGGTGTAGGTTAATGGGGTGAAAATCGGGGGCATAGACTCATAAGGCTGAATTGGCCTGTTACTGTGTTGTATGTCTAAATAAAAATTATTTTTAAAAAAATGATAAGCATCGTTTTAAGTCAAGCCAAATCAAGTTTATTGTATTCTGATTGTACAAGTACAACCCGACGAAACAGCGTTCTTTGGTACTTGATGCAAAACACACGGACACACAACCAGATATAACACACAAACAAACGGTACCTAAGCAGGACAAGTATTTCATCTAATCAATATGGTTTTGCACATGAGTGTCTCGGAGGGTTAGTCTGAGCAGTTCCTTTGGTCGTTCACCCTTCTCACTGCCCGTGTTTGTCAGCCGGATGGTGCTGGCTCTGATGTTCCTGTATCTCTTTCCCACTGGGAGAAGCTGAAACGTGCTGTGGGCAGAGTGGAAGTGGACCTGAGTCATTTTGCTCATCCTTGCTCCTATTCCTACTAAAATACTGACTATTCAGTCCCTTTTTCCTGGTACTCATGTTAACGGTCCTCTCTCAGCTACCACTATCACCGTCTCCTTTAAACTTACCACTGGCCCAAACCTAACCCCTTGATCCCTCTGCCCTTGCACACTACTCATCCATCTCAAACTCTCTTTCCTCAGTGTCATTGAATACACTGTCATGTCCCCATTCCTTGACCCTAGACACAAAGTTGTCATGAGCTACTTTATGAACTTGAAGCACGAAACTACAGATAAGAAATGGGGCCAGCGTGTCTCTTGTGATGTCCATCTTCTGCACAAGGACAGAGTATGTCACTGGCGTACGGAGCGATACAAATTGCATTCTATTCTTCACATCTCACTGAATTGACCAAATTGAGTTTGTTAGCTGTAATTTAACTGCTACAGAAATATATGTCGAAGTAAAGATATTTTAAATATTTGGGTAGTTCATAAGGTTTGTGATATTGTGTACAAGGGACAACTTTAAGTGGATCAGATGAACATGAGATTTATTAAATAATGAAAGGCTTGTCAATAATGATTCGTGAATTAAATCAGGTAATATTATAATTACTTTATTAAGATACAAAATAAAATGTTCTGCTTTCAGCCACAGAATCACCTAATGAATTTTAATAGCTGTTGATTAACTGAAATGCTAAATAAATCCGACAGATCATGGTACAAGTAGTTGCTGGAAATTTGAACTGAAACAGGAAAAGTTGTAAAGTCTTTGCTTATCAGGGAGCAGGCATGGTGATTAAAGCTAACTTTAAGTCAGTAAAAAACCCCACCCCACCCCCTCCCAAATGAAGTGACTTCATGCTACCTGAGGACATTCTGTTTTCTGCATTCATTTTTTTTTAATACAACCCAGGAAATAAATTGTGCCATGCAAAGTCAGGGATATAGAAGCGGCTGTTGAATTGCAAGCCAATCCCTAACCCCTGCCTCCCCTCCAAAAAAAAACCCACACACAACCCCCTCATCTCTACCGCAATCTCCGCTAGAGGAACCTGAGAAGCAGACTCCAGGAGGTGCGATGTAAAATATGCTGACCTTGTCCAGGGTATTATGGAGGGAGACAGGTCTGATTTGGGCTGGATTTACCTGAAGGACATCTGATCCAGAAATTGTCAGACAAATGTGACTGCAGTACATTTCCCCATTGAACAGTTGAAAAGGAGATGCATTTATGTATATCAAGATTCTAAAAAATATTTCATTCAGTTATAAAATAGTACGTTATGTGCATCTTAAGGGAAGAAAAAATTGCCTTGCTGTAAATATGAATATATATGAGCTATCTTTTGTCTTTATTATGTTTTAAATTTATTGTAATGTATACTATTGTTTTACAAAGTACTTATTTGGCTGCAGCAAGTAAGAATGTTGGTGCATATGTATACTTTACAACGCTTATGACAATAAACTCATTATCAAAACAAAGGAACATCAGACAGTGTTACGGTTATATTATTATGGTTATGGATAAATATGTATGGAGGTTTAGTGTAGGTGATTCACAAACTGAGTAACACTTCGCATCTCATTTGAAATGCAAGAGCTTTGCTGAAGCCAGACATTCAGGCTTTGCCCTCCCAATTCAGATTTCCATGTTAATATTTCTAATGAAACCCTTGCCATTTTACCCTTCCAAACACAGGCAATGATTGAAAGAGATATTGTAATGTTGGAAAAATATTCATCTTAATACAATTAATTCTACCTAATAAAGTTATAGGTAAGTCCATCCCTCTTCTTTTAGATCCTCATCAATTTTATTAAGGATTATAATTCAAATTAAATATATTATTTAAATTATTATCTATTCAAATCCCTAAATATTTTATTCCATTCTTTGGCTATTTCAATTTGGGTATTTCTTTTACACTGTGTATAATCGCCCCTAGCAAGAGGCATAATCTCATTTTCATCCCAATTCATTTTATAGTCAGATGCTATGACATATTCTTTCAAGCTAGAGTATAATTTTTGCCATGAGTTTTCCAGCTTGATCAAATAAATTATTATATTATCTTCAAATAAATTAATTTTGCATTCTTCTTCACCAATTAATAACCCTTTAATTTCAACGTCTGACCTAAACAATTCCGTTAATGGTCCTATTATTAAAATAAACAAAGCTAGGACAATGAACATCCTTGTCTACTAGATCTAGTTAACTGAAAAGAATCAGAAATTATTTGTTATTATTTTAGCCCTCGGTCCATTATACAACGCTTTAATCCAATTTATACATATTTGTCCCCAACTGTATTTTTCATGAACTTTAAATAAGAAATCCATTCTAATCTATCAAACACATTTTCTGCATCTAAAGCCGTTGCTACACTTAAATCCCTTCTTTTCTGTGCTAAATGGATGATACTTAATAATCTATTAACATTGTCTGCTGATTTTGTTTCTAAACAAAACCAGTTTGATCCATATTTATTAGCTTAGGTAAATATTTTGACAATTGGTTCACCAATCTCTATCTTTTTTTTGGAATCACCATTATTATTACTATTTTAAAAGATTCAGGTAAAGTATGTGTTTCCTCTGCTTGTCCTGACACTTCCATAAATTGAGGAATCGATAAATCTTTAAACTCTTAGTAAAATTCAGATGAGAAGCCATCCTCTCCTGGAGATTTATTACTTTGTAAAGAATTTAATGCTTCCCAAAACTCTATCAAGGTGAAGAGAGCATCCAATTCTCTATCTGGCATAATTTTATATAAAATTGTTTAAAATTTTAATTAATTTCTTGAGGTTGATAAAAAAGCACATTAGAGTCATTCTTACTTGTGATAATTGTTCTTAATACCTGTTCTCAAGTGAGAACTTTATGTGCCCTTTCACCCAATTCATATCGGTTTTGTTCTCACTATTGCTTTCTCTGTTCTATATGTTTGTAAAGTATTATATTGACTTTTTTTTATTAACAAGGGTTCTTCATTTATCCTGACTAACTTGCCTCTAACTCCTTTTCAAAACGTAATACCCATCACTAATTGTTCTATTTCCTTCATATAATCTTTCTTAATTTTTGAAGTATAACTTATTATTTGACCATGTAAATACACTTTAATTGCATGCAATAGATAAATTTATTTGTAATTGAGTTAGAATTAGTTTCATAGAAAATTCTTATCTGTCTTCTAATAAATTCACAAAAATCTTTCAATTTTTATAACATAGAATTAAACCTCCATCTATAAACTGATTCTTCTCTATCCAACCATTATTAGTGCCATCATTAGAGGAGAATTATTAGATGAAATTCTTGCTTTATATTCTGCTTGTTGGATTCTACCCTGAAACTGTGCAAATAGCAAAAATAAATCAATCCTAGAGTAAGAATCATGTTGCCTTGATTAAAATGAGCAATCTCTTTCCCTTGGATGAAATCTTCTCCAAGCATCCATTAATTTAAAATCTTTAATCAAAGATAAAGTTGCATTAGCTGCTCTCGTCCTCAATATATTAGTCGATGGAGGCGCAAAAACATTTATTCAGCTACTCTGCATGCAAACGTTCAAAAGCAATTATTGAAGAGAGCTGAAAGCCTCAGTGCAGATTTGATTATTCATCTCCTTTAGCTCTCACGCCAAGCTCATCAAGGAGACTGCTGTGGCAAAATCATTCACCCTACCCATACGTTTTTTTTTAATTTAAATTTTAAATTATTTAAATTTAGACATACAGCATGGTAATAAGCCGCTTCAGACCACAAATCTGGGCCACCCAATTTGCACCCAATTGACCTGCAAACTCTGGTATGCTTTGAACTGTGGGAGAAAACTGGGGACCTTGGGGAAAACCCACGCAGACGTGGGGATAAGGTCCCAACTCCTAACAGACAGCACAAGATTCGAACTCCAGTCACTGGCGCTGTAACAGCATTGTGCTAAACGCTACAGCAACCATGCCACTCTAACAAATATAGAATATATCATCTAGTGAAACTCATATTTCCTAAATGTAATCTTTTGCAGTTTTATTTAATGAATCATAAATATTCTACAGTTCAATAGATGGCTCATTAATGTTTATTTAAAATATAAATATAGGTTTAATTCTTTGTAAAAGAATAAAAATAAATCTAGTTTCAATCAGTGCATTTAATTAAACATTTGATTTATAACTATTTTTTAATAGTATAAAATTGAGTGTTATTTACGTGCCAGAACAGGATAATCGTTGTTCGCAATCTATCACGACATATATTACTTGCAATATATCACACATGGGTTGTATTCAAATGATTGTCTGCTCAATGTATTCTCATTGATGCATTGGGCACGGTTTGTGTCATGGTTAGCGCGATGCGATTACAGTATCAGCAACCTGGTTGCGAATCCAGGACTATCTGTAAGGAGTTGGTATGTTCTGCCCATGGCCTGCGAGGGTTTTCCCTAGGTGCTTCAGTTTCCTCCCACCCTCCAAAATGTATGGGGTTGTCAGTTAATTGGACTCAATGGCCGATCTCACCTTCTACTGTGTTGTAAATAAAATGTAAACATTAAAAAAATGATACAATGAATATACTAATATACAATTGACTCCCATTTTCCACCCTAGATAAATTTGAGCTCTGTTGTCGTGCATGAAGTCACATTATCATTGTCCTTGCTCACTTTCTTTAAACAGTGCCTTTATTTTATAAATCTAGTTCTTGTTTACCAAACCTGCCCTGGGTTTGCTCCTCCTTATCTCTGTTATTTCCTTCAGTCCAAAACCACTGCAATATCGACATTCCTCCAATTGTGCCTGCTGAGGATCCTTGATATAATCATTATAGCTCTGAAAGTCATGCTTTCAGCTAACAGCACATTAAACTCTGGAATTCTCTTCCTCAATCTCTGCATCAAATTATCCTTTTGAGAACTTTCTTAAAATTTCTTCCTTAATGAAGATCTATCCTTGTGAAATTGTCAACTTTATTTCACTAAAACTGCTGTGAAGTGTGTTAAGTCATTTAGGAAAGTTAAAGGCACTAAATAAATGCATTAGTTCATGTCATTAGAGAAGTCAAGAATAAAATTAATTTGATTACAATGAACTATAGAGAAAGTACATTTGTATGGGTCATGAGTGCTCCGTAGTGCTGACAGTGGGAGTTGAATTTCATGGAAGATGTTATCTGACTGGAAGATTTCATTTATATATAAGCCCACAGAAAATATGGATATGTTGCTTAGGACATAATAATTAACAAACCCTTCTTGAGTGCTTTGTCTTTGCCTATTTTGGATGAAATTAAATGAGCAAAACTAACAGAAGACATTTTAACGAAAGTGTCAGTAAGGGTAACTTCATTTTACCACTGAGATGGAAATTAAAATCTTTCCCTCACAGAGAACACAAGGATGCAAAAGGTCAACGTTTGCAATAAGGTTACCACAGATATCTTGGGGTAGATACTAAAATGCGAGAACACACCCTTACCATTCACGCTCCACAATTCTGGTTCAAGTGCCTTGGAATCTCTCAGGAAATGGAGACAATAGTCCTCAAGCCAGTTCTCTTGAGTTTTCTAACCTCAAGATTCACTTATTGTCCTGTAATAAAGCAGTAAAATGTAATATTATACAAAATTTTATTTGATCGCTCAATTCCCCTTACAGTAAGAGAGAAAGAGAAGCAAAAGAGAGCCCCTTCAGCATCACAGAATGTCCATGGATTCCTCTCCAGTGCTCCCGCATCCTTTGCAGCCACAAAGACCTGTTTTCTCCATTGGCAACCCAAACTCCAGGTCCACACCTCCGATACGATCAGGAAGGACTTTCGGGAGCACTTTTTGGCTTCAGTATCCTTTCGAATCCCACTTCCAATACCTAGTTCCCATGAGGCAGACCCAAGCAGCCCGCAGCCCGTGTGGGTCCTTTGATGGCAAGTTCCCATCAGCCCACAGCCTGTATGGGTCCTTCAGCCACTGAGCTTGTCTGCTGCCATGGTCACCACCCTGTAGCATCATCACCTATGCTTCTCCTTTTCAACTGAGATGCAGAGATGGTACCCTGCCAGAATGAAGCAAGATGAAGGCGAACAACTGAGGGAGGGCGGCACCGTTGGCATAGCGGTTAGCACCACACCTTTACAGCACCAGCAATTGGGACCAGACCTGGGTTCGGATCCATCTGTAAGGAGTTTGAAAGAATCATTCTGGGTTCGAATCCGTCTGTAAGGAGTTCGTAAGGAGTTTGTAAGAATCCTTCTGGGTTTGGATCTGGAGTTTGTACGTTCTCGCCATGTCTGCATGGGTTTTATCTGGGGACTCCGGTTTCCTCCCACCCTTCCAAAAAAAACATACTTGGGTCAATGGGGTGTAATTTGGGTAACATGGACTCGTAGGGCCAAATTAGCCTGTTACAGGGCTCTATGTCTAATTTTTTTTAAATTAAAGTCTTTCATATGATATCATTTCTTGCTAATTTAAATATTTGGTCATAAAGGCCTTGCTGAATCAACATGCAAGAAATCCATGCCAAAAAAAAAGTTGTCTTTGATTCACCCAGGGAATTTTCAAATGGGGCCATTACATTACTCTTTCTGCTGAATACTTGATTACCAGTCCCACAGAGCACCTTGAGAGTCTACACCACTTGTCTATTTTCATTCCATCTTTGCCACCTGAAAACCTGACAGAATTAAATGTCTCAGACAAGAAAGATACAAAAGTTGCAATGCGGGAATCTTGAGCCAAGCAATGAGCTGCTGGGGACACTCAGCGGACCAGGCAGCATCCGTGGGTAGAAATGGCCAGACAAAGTTTTGGGTTGAGACCTTTAATGTGACATGTAAAGAGGGAGTGTATATGAAGGGGAAAAGAAACATGGAAGGAACCAAAAGAGTATTAGACAGAGGATTGGAGAGGAGGAGAGATAGATAAAAGGAATCCCTCAGACAGATCTTAGACAGGCAATGGATGTGCATTTGGTGAACTGTTTTCGACCTGTATTTTTCTAACTATTCAGGCCCTGTTCCTGAGATTGCACAAGGTCACCAATGGCTTCTTCAGCCACTCCAACATCACAGCACAGTTCCACAGCAGCAGCAGGAATATGAGATGTGAAAACATTAAGTTTCCCTCACATTTCTAAGGTCTCTGATACTACTGATATAATCCTTGTAATGTAATACCTCATTATCTTTTCTTTCTTACACTAGGTGATGGAAACCAGGGCAAGAAGATATTACCTTAGGGTCAGAGACAAGCTGTTCAGGAGAGGAGTAAAGTGTCCAGAAAAACGATTGCAGTAATGGCTCTGCCTCAACATAAGTAGCAATGGATGCTTGCCCATTTGACAGACCAAGATTACAATGGGATAAGGAGTCAAAGCTAATGAATGGAGCCAGAATACAGACTTTCCATGAATTAATAGAACAGCAGAAACATTTTCCTTCCAGTGCTCAGAAATCTAGATCAATTTTACCCTTGTGAAATTATGCCAGTCACAAAATTAGAGAAGGATTTCCAGAAGCGATGCCTATTAGTAAACATTTTGATTTTCCAGGGCCAAGCTCAAATCTACAGCTATCAGTCATTGTATAATGAAGGTTTAACCCTGTACCAATGTAATTTTGAAATCAAAGCTCCATGTTACAATTGTCATGGCTGCAGCTGTAGTAAAACAGGGGCTACTTATGCGAGGCTCTTGCTTTATTTGTTATTTAAAATATTCCTTCTGATTTGAGGAGACTTGACTGGGAGGCTTCATAACTGATGGAAAACTGCATCCCAGAGAATGCTTGGCAGGGAATATTTTTGCACTGTTCAGCAGCTGAGCAACTCATTCGATGGACACCAATGGAAACATTACACAATGAGAAACTTTGGTAAAAGATGTGGCAGGCCATTAATAAAGACCTTGAAGCAAAAGGCAAACACTCATTCATTTGTGAGCCGCCTACTTAAGCCGATCCTACTGGTCTAACTAACGAACATGTTTTATGTTTGTCGTCAGAAATATTTGAAATTCTGCAGGAAGGATGGTGGCCATGATGGTGGCCACGAGGTTGGGTGAGTTGCTCCAGCTTCTGTGTTTCTACCACAGTCACAGCACCTGCAGACTTTCATGTTTCGCACCATGATCTACTGTCTGGATCAGCCTCTCCACAGAAGACGAGGGGATCTTCAGTTTCCAGGTCAGCAGATCATTCTGCAGTCGATTTAGACTGTATTTCTCAATTTCCTATTCACTACAGCATGAGAAAGGTTTGTATTCATAAAAGACAGGTTTTAGATGTTCTGAAGAAAAGCTATTCAAGGAAAGATTAAAGAACTTGCAGCCATATTTTTAAACGCCCTTTAAGGTTTGATATCATTGCCAGCTTTCCAGGAATAAAAGGCAATGAAAATCTGCACAGAAGTATCTGCAAGGGCTTCAATTACTGACCCAGCTTTTCTCTACACAGAAAATAAATACAATATGTTCCGGCCATGAGATAAGTTCAAGGATCTTGGATATGTATCAAGCTGCAAAACTTTGCAAACTGCACACATCTACCAGTGGAGAAAGAAGAGTAGGTAGGAGTCCGGAAACCCGAGGGTAATATTGTGGCGCTTGACCCGAAGAGCAGGATGGCAAGGTCATGACCCGACTTAACACCATTTCATTTTCCAGCACAGCAGAGAAGAGAGGTGATGCCTGCACTGGCAATTTGCATGACAGACCCACTAAATAGCCTGCAAAGTTATAGTCCCCAACACAAACCAATGCATTGTCCAAACATTATCATAACCATTGGTTGATAGAGCCCACGTCGTGTAAAATATTTCCTCGCATCCTGTTGGGCAGATCCACCTGCACGGATTATAACACATCAGTAATTGATGCCTTGGTCCACCTTCTTACATGGCCAATGTCAGAAATGAAGCAGAGACCAATGGGCTGCCGAATATTTGAAACAAATTGCCATATAATGGGCAAGGAAAAGCATTTCAAGGTAATGAAGAGCATGTTCAGTCCATAATGAAAAAAAACCCCACAAGGGTTTGGTGAGGCTCATTTTAGGCCATTGTGCTAACTGTTTATTTCAGGGAACACAGTGGACAAAGTTGAGCAAGTCTCAGACATTTCATTCAGCTCCACCACCACTGGATGTGATCAACCTTCTCCCGAACATGGGATCTCCATTTTTGTCCATTCCTCTTGCATTTAATTCAGAAGATTACGAGGAAGCCCAGTTATTTTAAGATTTAAAATTAAATTTAAAATTGTGCATGTTAACAGGTCTTTTCGGCTCACAAGCCCCTGCCACTCAAAGGACCTACAGCCCCCGGAATGCTTTTGATGGGTGGGAAGGAACCAGAACACCTGGAGGAAACCCACTTAGACATGGGGAGAAGGTATAAACTCCTTACAGACGATTACCGGTAAATTCACTGAAATCAGTTCACGGACGAGAAATTTACTGACGTAATTTCACTGACAGTATAATTCACCGACGGAAAAGTCACCGAGTTTCAAATTTGCTCCAAGAAAATTAACCGACTATCAAATTCACCGACAGAAAAATCACCAACCATCAAATTCACCGATTTAATATACATTATTGAAGTTATTGTGAACTGTCCGTTAATTAAATTAGGGGTGCTTAGGTCATTACTCATGCTAGTTATATCCCCTCACTTGGGAGAATTCGCTGTTCCCATTCCTCTCCTCTCGGGAATGCGCAGCTGATGCCAGTTTCGGACTGAGTTCATGCTGCAACCCTGGTCTCCAACAATTCCCCCTCCCCCTATTCTCTGCAGTCGGGGGTCAGAGGAAGAAATGGAAGTCAAGCCTGTGGAGGAGCACAAAATCAACATCACCTCCTGGAGATGTGGTGCTGAGAGGTTGTGCTGAACAGAGGGTAGAGCTGGCACGCATCCCCAGGGGCCACAAGCACTCCCCCCGCTTCCCCTCCGCCTCACCTCCAACCAACCTAAATCTGTTGGGTGGGGGTGAGCACGGATCTCTCAACTCCGGAGATGGTTGGTCAGACATGAACTGTTGACGATGGTTTGAGCCAAGGGAAGGCCATTTACCACACTTCACCTCCCTCCTTCTACATCCCAGCTGACAGGTGAAATGTTGCTGGGGTGAGAGGGTGCACTAGTTCACATTTCCTGCGGACCTGGTGTCTAAATATCCAGTGCTCTGCAGTTGGGAACCGGCATCCATCTCAACTCCGACTCTATGGAGTGTGTTGAACAAACGACAGATGAAAATTTTAATGAATTTTGAAGTTGGTGAATTTAATCTTCAGTGATTTATTTCATCGGTGGATATTTCTTCCGTGATTGGTCCGTCGGTTAATTAAATTGTCAGATTTTTTTTCTCCTCGGTGAACTTTTTGGGGATGAATTGACATGTTGGTGAATTTACCGCATACGGGCACATAGAGGACATGTTTCACTTCACTGTGAATCTTTACATCCTTGTTTAGGACCCCCTCCTTCAGAGATTGCCTTCACAATTATTTAAACAACAAAAGCCAGGAGGAGAATGGAATATGATATAGGAATCAACTTCACATTGAAGATCACATTGAACTTTTACCAGAAAAATATGTTAATCGAGTTATTTAAAATTCATGTGCTCTATTCTGTGAGCAAAGTATTTTAATGGAAAAGTCTCACTGTCTAATGACATTCAAAGTTCACCATGAGTTGCAATTCTTCTAGGTTACATGACAGAGATGTAGCTATCATGGCAAGAGGGCAAACCTGTGTGCAATGCACCATTTTCTCTCCCTATTCAAAAATAAATTTGAATTCTGCCAGCCTTTGGAGAAATACTTATAACAAAATGTTTGACATTTCCATTTGGCAATCTTGCAGCTTGGTTTTGGTGTCCACGTTGCAGCATCCCATCTTTGGCTGCAGTCTGGGTGCTCCCCTCACCAAGTCTGGTGAGGCTGCAGACTGCTGGCCCAAGCCATCTGAAGGACCAATCTGTGCCAGTTAGCAGTCAGGCCCTGGTGAGGGTGGGAGATGAATCACTGGCATTGGGAGGGAGGACAGGGGAGAAAATGGTGCACTGCTGGCCGCTAACCATTTTGTTCCACATCACTTACTCTATGTTTGGTTCCTGTCATCTTCCCAGAGTTAGCTCCGTGCACCAGCTGACTTGACTCACAATAAAGAGATGTGGTGAGTGATGTGGTTGTGTGGTATGAGGAGAGAATCTGGTGCCTTTCGATGCACTGGATAGCTTGGATGATTTCACGACATTGAGATACACCGCAAGGTGGTCAGTGAGCTGTCAGGTTTGACTGGCTAAATGTAGAAGGCATGATGCAGAGTTCAGAGGATGTGGTGGCTGCCTATCATTGCCCCTACAGGGGGAAAAAAAAGTCCATGTATGACACATCTCCACTTGAGAAGGTGACACATCTGCTCACATAGAATGTTTCTGTTCAAGGGGAACAGAAAGCTTCCAGCACTGTGTACACTGTGGCAGTAATGTGCTCTCTTCACAATGAGGACCTCAGTCTGATCGCTGGAAACGGAATTGCATTTCCTTCAGAACTTGAGGCGTCCCTGTGGGGTGGTGACCAGACCTCCAGCTGGACTCTAGTATGACTTCACAGAGCCTTTTTGAGGCCTCTGTCTGGGTCTCAACAACCATCTGAACCAGATGACCTTGCGCAACTTCTGTTAACCAAAATACACTTAATTCACAATCAATCATTTACGAAGGGGAAACCATACAGTCTATTCCAACTCTTACTTTCATATATATATATATATATATATATATGTATATCACATAAAGTTGGATAGATTTCTATATAGTAGTGGAATTAAGGGATATGGGGGAAAGGCAGGTAGGTGGAGATGAGCCAATCATCAGACCAACCATAACGGGCAGATGATCTACTCCTGCTCCTATTTCTTTGTTCTTATATCCATACATCCCCATCACTGTGCCTTGTTACACTACTACCATCACTCTTGCACCTTGTCGTTACTCCCCCCTCACTTGGTTCAGTCTTCCTCTTGATCTCAGCCCCTCAGTGCCCAGTAATGGGCAGAATCTAGACTATGGTCTTTCCCCACAGCACCTTCGCCTTGACTGCACCAAGCCTTAGTGGGTCCTTCAGCCTGTACTCCTGCAGCCTGGGATGTGCCTGTTAGCAGCATTCCCACACCCACCATCTCCATTGGCTGAGAATATACATACAAGCTGCACTAGAACCTTGTAGGGTGATGCAGCACCTTATAATTGGTGCTAAAGGTGTCTACTGACGATCAACCAGAAGGTACAATGATCAAAATAATACATTGCTAATAAATATACCTCACAGACACGGTCCCACCTCTGTGTGGTCTACAGAGAGACGGTCGCCCTTCTGCTCATGACGAGAATGATCTCACTCAAGCAAGTACCCCTCCTACTCCCAGTGTCTGAGCCTAAATGGAGAGGAAATATATAGCAGCCCCTTTCCATCACTGGAAACTTGATATTGTGTACGGTGGCAGAAGTATTAGTGGGGGGGGGGGGGGGTGTGTGTGTGTATGAGAGAGAGAGAGAGCAGACTTTTTAAGCGTCCGTTCCTCCCATCAATACATTGCTCCAAATCAAGAATTGCTTCAAATGCTGCTCCATTGTGTGAGGATTCTCATTCCTGTGAAGATAACCTGAGCCTTCTCCTGCTTGGCTCTTCCAAGGGTGGGCCTGGCAAGTCTCCTGAATCTCTACTGCACAAGATTTTCCTCCTGACATGTATTTCATTCACCACGTCTCTAACGTCCCTTTCAGATAATGTGGGATCTCTCTCAATCCCTCCTCTTCAGCCTCTCTCTTCCTCCCGGCAGCCACAGAGTGAATTGTGGCTGTCTGTGTGCCTTTGACAGAGTGAGTTTAAGGCTGACACCTTTTCCTGGTTGCAATAAAGCAAGGTGGTGGACTCTGTCAAGAGCCATATAGATCCCATCCATGTGCTTCCCTCTGGGAACATCACGTACGAATACTATTGCACACTTCTTGATCCTTTGAGGGGAGGGGGAGGAGGGGAAAAAATCTGCAAGAATCCTTTAGAGCACAAAACTTGGATGCAATTCAATTTTGATGCATATGTACATGATTTACACAGGACAAGGCCTCCCTAACCTTGTTGTGCAATGGATTTTCAATTATGGTACAGTCCCAAATCCATAAAGTTTTATTTTACTGGATTAAAGACATTTTCATGACTATGGACCAGTTCTTTGACAGATTAGCAGCTCGAGTAACACAAGTACCATTGATTTATCTCTAAATTTCCTCTAATAAAATCAAGTGGTGCAAAATCAGCCGAATTCAGCCATGTTCAATAAAACTTGAAAGAAATAAGTGGTATTGGAATTTTTTTTTAATAAATTTTAATTTAGACAGAACACGGTAACAGGAAATAAGTGGTATTGGAAATTTTTTTTAATAAATTTTAATTTAGACAGAGCACGGTAACAGGAAATAAGTGGTATTGGAAATTTTTTTAAATAAATTTTAATTTAGACAGAGCACAGTAACAGGCCATTTCAGCCCCCAAGTCTGTGCCACCCAATTTAATCTACACACCCGGTACATTTTTTGAATGGTGGGAGGAAACTGGAGCCCCCGGGGAAAACCATGCACACACGGAGATAACGTACACACTCCTTAGAGACGGTGCGGGATTCGAACCCCGGTTCCGATCGCTGGCGCCATAAAGGCATTGCACTGACCGCTACTCTAACCGTGTCACCCTTTGTTCTTCATTTGATTGTTTGATTAAGATGCAAACTTTCTATTTATTTTCTAGATCAACAATCTTCAGAGATGGAATTCAGGTAAAATTATATTTATTTGAATTGCTACGTTTTAAGTTATTATTCTGGATATGATTAGATTTGGCATTAATGCACCAATTCAGATACCCTTGGGTGCCATTTATAGCTTCACATCAAATTTTAGCTAAATTCAGAAACTTGTTAATTGTAAAGTTGTCATGACATGCCTCTAAATCACAGTACATTTTGATAAAGATTTGTTTGAACTATTGTAGAATTTGTGCTTATCATGAGAAATATTTCTGCAATAGAATGGAAAGTGTTCCTACTTTCTGAGCCTTCGCATCACCTAGGTTTTGTGCAGATTGAGCTTATTTTATACACTCATCTAGCAAATTGCTACCACTTCCAATACCCACTGATCACTCTCCCTGTACAAGGGTGACGCTCTCCTTCTCCCACAGCCTCACTTTAAAAAAAAAATTGGTTTTGTACCAAGAAAACGTCAATATAAAGCACTTCTCTGATCTGTGACTAATTCGATCCAAGATGATGTCTGTTCATTGCGCAGACAGAGAAAGTGTTTTTATAAAAATGCGTGATGCTGAACCTGTAAAATCACTGATGGGCCAATGTGTACTTTTGCTATCTGTTCCTATTGGAAAGTTGCCTAGAAAACTTCATTCCTCGAGGTCAGATTACTTGTCTTGATCCCATGGTCTCTTTACCCAGTTAACACTTTCAATGCAAGTAAAAAAAATAGGTTCCCGAGGAAATATGATTCAATTGTTTGCAGATTGATATTACACTCAGTAAAATTAAAAGTGATTGCAACTACATTACATGAACATCAGTGGAATTAATGAAGGGATAGAGTGCATTCAATTTCTGGATGATTTTTTTTGGGTTGACAAAATGAAAGAGTGAAAGATTTGATCAACTCTAAAGATCTACATTTCAGCTACACTGTTTTATGGTGTTAATAACTTTGTTCAAAGCAACAAGCAAGTAAATATAATAGTTACACAATCCTTTATCCGGACACCTAAAATCTGGAAAGCTCCAAAAACCAATAAGTGGGGAGAGAAACGGCAGTGCGAGTAGGGCAGGCGAGGGGGTGGGGGGGGGGGGACCGGCAGTGCTAGTCAGGCAGGCGAGGGGGGAGAGCGGCAGCACAAGTCAGGCAGGCTAGGGGGGAGGAGACGGCAGCGCGACTGGAAGGGGGTGAGGTGGATACGGCAGCACAATTCGGGTGGGCTTAAATCTGGTTTTCTGAAATCCGGAAAAATCCGAAATTCGGAACATACTGTACCCCAAGGATTCCGGATAAAGGATTGAGTACCTGTATTGGCATTTTAGCAACTTATTTAAACTGCAACATCAGAAAGAGGTATTTTCAATTGGAATCAAAAGCAGCTTTCACACTGTGGAAATTACTGCTCGTGCTAGGCGTGTTCTCTGAGCAAGAAATTCATGAAGGTGAATCTCTGCAGCTCAAAATCTGAAGCAATTGTCATTGCAGCAGATCCCCAAAATAGACACCGACCTTTTCAAGGCTTTGAAAGGGAAGAAAACACGAGCAAGACTGTGAAGGCGATTTAAATGTGGAGTGTCTGATGACCTGGTGAATTGAGTAGATGAATTCTTCAGCTTTCAAGCATTAGTGGCTAATTATTTGATGTTCCAATTTATGGCAACATTTATATCCCCAGAAGAAATCTGTTTCTGTACAAAGGGATGGGAGGAAAGTTTAGGTGGGGAGGGGGAGAGGGAATGACAGGGCTAAGTTTATTACACAGAGAGTAGTGAGTGCCTGGAATTCATTTCCAGGACAGGCGCATGACTCAAGAAAAATAGAGGGTTATGGGTGTGAGGAGGGAAGGTTTAGATTGTTAAGTAGTTTTTAGATCGTTGAGTAGGGATGTAGGCCAATTGGATGTAAATTGGATGGCATGAACTTGCGGGCCGAAATGGCCTGTTACCGTGCCATGGGTCCAAATGTAAAAATTTATACAGGTTGGCAGAACATTGTGGAGTGGAAGTGGCTGCACTGAGCTGTAATGTTCTTTTTCACTTCAATCAGCAAACCAGATAAAATTGTTCACAAATAGGAATGCTTTTTTTTTTACATACAGTTCTCTATCAATTTTTATGTTGTTATCCAGAATGGATCATCTGTTTAGAATTTTATTCATCTCCCTTCATTTATAAAGGCCATGAAATTTTATTTATACACTTGTTTTGGAAAGTATATTTGAGAAAGGATGATGGAGGAAATTCGAAACATAACATGGAGCATATTCTTTGACCTACAATCACCACAAAAAGCAAGGCCTAATCTGAAGCCTGGCCCCCAACTTCCTCTGGAGATACTTGATTGCTTGGTATTCTCATGCGAATACAACTTCCCCAATTCAATTACTCTTTTGCTTCACGTGTTTCCTTACTCTCAGGCGCCACTAATTAATTCGTCTTCCAGAGGATGTAGAGCTTTTCCAACAGAGTTTTAAAAATTGCTGAATTTAATTACCTGAAAAAGAGTAGACAGGATGTTCTTCTGAGGAAAGAATGTGCAGACGAGATGAGGAGAACAAATGTAACCACCACAGATTTGTAACAGGAATGTTTAATAAATCAGGTTGAAGTTTTAAGGGAAGTAAATGATATCTAGGAGACCACATGGAATTCTTGAAAATATTTATTAACAATATCTTAGGTGGCAACTGGACATGAATGAGATTACGCAAAACTAGAGACAACGCAGATTTCGAGAGGAAATTGATCAGAGGGTAGGAAATTGAGATTAAAAAAAGAGTCTGGTGGGGGGTGTGTGAGAGGAATACATGAACGTGCTGGAGAAACTCAGCAGATCACATAGCATCTCTAGGAAGTAAAGGGAAAGCAATATTTCAGGCCTGGTCTCTTTATCAAGTAGCAGTAAAAACAAGCCACGTGGGGGAAGGGGGGGGGGGGGAAGTAAGAGAGAAGAATGGGGATGAGATAGAGCAGGGGTTGGGCAACTTTTTAAAAAAATACACAATCTACCTTAAGTATTCTCTACATCATCTGGACAATGGGATGATCTACAGTCATGATCAGCAGGACCATGATGCCAACCTCCACAAATTTCTCCAGGCAGCCAAAAACCTCAACCTGACCTGTAACCAAAGGAAATGGGTCTTTAGCACTTCACGGCTGGCCACCCTGAGCTGTGTGGTGGAGATTGGCATCATTGGGCCAGACCCAGACCGCACGTGCCCCCCTGTTACCCCATTACCCCAGATCCTCAAAGCCCTGAAAAGGTGCTTGGGCCTCTTCTCCTACTATGCCCAGTAGGCCCTCAATTAAGCAGACAAAGCCCACCCCCTGGTGAAATCGACCAGGTTTCTTGTCAGCAGAAGCACAAATGGCATTCACATGCATCAAGGGTGACTTCACCAAGGTGGCAATGCATGTTGTAGATGAATCCATCCCCTTCCAGGTGGAGAGTGATGTTTCTGACTTCACCTTGCCCACCACACTCAACTAGGTGGGCAGGTCCATGGCATTCTTTTCCAAAACCCTCCAGGGCCCTGAGCTCCGGCATTCAGCTGTTGATATGGAGACCCAAGCCATAGTGGAAGCTGTGCGCCATTGGAGGTACTATCTGGCCGGAAAGCTGTTCACCCTGCTGACTGACCAACGTGCAGTTGGTTTAATGTTTAACAACAGTGGGGTAAAATTAAGAACTACAGGAGCCTGAGGTGGAGAATTGAACTGTCCATCAACAACTACAAGGCAGCTCAATGAGCCTCCTGATACCGTGACCAGGGGGACGTGCCAATGCACAGCTGGATCATCTCCAAGTCCTCCACAACAACCTCTGCCACCCCAGGGTCACCAGGCTCTGTTCGAGCCCACAACCTCCCCTACTCAGTCAAAGACATCAGGGAGTGGACATGCAACTGCCCGGTTGGAGCCGAGGACAAACCCCAGTTCTACTGGCTGGACAAAACCCACCTTGTCAAGGTCACCCTCCCCTTCAAGTGGCTGAGTGGGGACTTTAAAGGACCCCTCCCATCCACCAACAGGAATATATACTTTATAAACATTGTGGACGAATACTCCTGTTTTGCCTTCGCCATCCCCTGCCCAGGTCATAAAATTACTATGCGGCATCTTCATTCTGTTCGGGTATCCCTGCTATATCCATAGTGACCAGGGGGCCCTCATTTATGAGTGAGGAGCTGTGCCAATGCCTGTTGGCCAAGGACATAGCCATGAGCAGGGCAATGGGCTATAACCCCAGGGAATCTGACAGGTAGAGAGAAAACACCACCATTTGGAGGGAAGTTCTCTGAGCCATTAAATCAAGACTATCCACCTCCTGGTGGCAAGACACCCTCCCTGACACACTCCATGCTACCAGGTCCCTTCTCTGTATGGCCATGAATGCAACGGTGCATGAAAACCTCTTTACCTTCCCCAGGAAGTCGGCATCTGGAACTACACTACCATCCTGGCTGATGAACCCTCAGCCAGTGCTGCTCCAAAGGCACATCAAACACCACAAAACTGACCCTCTGGTTGAGAAGGTCCACCTCCCCCACGCCAACCCCCAATACACCTACGTGGAGTATCAGGTTAGTCAACCTGGATCTGGCATATGCAGGAAACCACCCCCAACCGACCAGCCAATCCCCTTCCCCGGTAACCCTAACCCACCTGATTTTGTGCCCCAAACTTCAACCTACCCGAATAGCACCATGGTACCAACACCCCCTCAACCACCAGAGGCACCGCCTGTTGGGGAACTCACTGCCCGGGAAATGACAGGTGCACCACAGCAGACCATTCAACGGTCCCAGTGACAGATGAGACCACCAGGCTGAGCCTGTAAGGGACCTTGGAACTGCAATGAACACTAAAACCACTGGACTTTGTTTGAATAGGAGGGATTAACATGGTGCTTCCACTACGTATATGTATATATGTGCTGTATGGCTGTCCCACTCCCTGACCCTGTGACTCCTCCCTCCCAGGTATCCCAATAAAGGTCGTTATGTCCAAACCCCTCTCTCAGTACCTGCCTCAGAACCTGGCCAGCAACATACAAGCCGTGCTGACACTTTATAGAGATTGATAGGTAGTACAGTTAAGTAAGGATATTAAGGTGAATGAAACCAAGGCAGGTACCTAGAGACACAATAAACTTCAAAGGCTGGAATCTAGTGCGGAAAAAAAAACCACTGGGGGAACTCATCAGGCCAGGCAGCATCCATGGAGAGAAATGGTCAATGTTTCAGTCCTGGCCCTTAATTAAGAATAAAATGGGGAGGATATATGTATTGGGATAGTGACTGGGGAGGGGCCAAGAGTACATGACAGAAGAAGGTGGGAGAGACAGAAAGATAGGTAGGGGAGGGGGAAGGTTGAAGGGAAAAGTGGGAATGGAGTCAGGTACGAGAGAGATGTAGTGGGTTACCTAAATTTGGAAAATTCAATGTTCACACCATAGGGGCTAGGGTTTATCAGGAGGAATATGATGTGCTCGTTCAAACTTTCAAGTTCAAATTTATTGCCAGAGTACCTACACGGCATCCCATACAACCCCTAGTTTATTTTCCCTGCAGGCCAGGCAGAATTTCTACTTATCTATCTGAAACTGCTCTTGATAAAAAGAAACATATACAAAAGAGAGAAATGCAAACAAAGAAAGGAATGTAAATAAACTGTTTAAAATAAAAATATTCCGTAATGAGTAATGCGCAAAGTAAGTGTCCTTAAACGAGTCTCTGCTGAGTTTGTTGTTGAGGAATCTGATTGTGGAGGGATAGCAGCTGTTCCTGCGAGTCTTGTGGCACCAATACTTCTTTCCTGATGTCGTCAACGAGAACAGAGTCTGTCCTGGGTGGCGGAGATCTTTGATAATTGCTGCTACTCTTTGACGGCAGCGATCTATATAGACTTGCATGATGGTGGGAAAGTTTTGTCTGTGATGTACTGGACTGCGTCCACTACCTTTTGCAGGGCTTTCCACTCAGAGTACTGGTGCTCCCACAACAGACTGTGATGCAGCCGGTAGGCACACTTTCCACTACACATTTGTTGAAGTTTGCCGAAGTTTTTGAAGTTACACCAAATCTCCGCAGACTCGTGAGAAAGTAGAGGCGCTGAGGTGGTTTTTTTTACAATGACATTCGTATGTTGGATCCAGGAAAGGTCCTCTGAGAAAGAGACTCCCAGGAATTTAAATGACTATGAACCAGTGACTTTGACATCATTAAGTGCTTTGAGAGGCTGGTCATGGCCCACATCAACTCTACCCTACCGGCCATCCTCGATCCACTTCAATTTGCCTGCCATCCAAAAAGATCTGTGGCAGATTCCATCTCCTCGGCCATGGAATACCTGGATGCCAAGGACATCTAGGCCACATTACTGTTAATAGCTCGAGATTCACTTTCTTTTTAAAATATTTTTATTGAGTTTAATATACAAACATAATAAATGACGATTACTTAATGAATCAATTGTATACCAAGTAAATACATACAGAACAGAAAAAAGGGTAAATAAGAAAATATGCATAACTACATTACTTATAATTCAATCTAGTAATAAACAATTTATGCAACCACATCAGACCTGTTTATTAGACTGTTATATTAAAATAATAAAGATAAAAAATAAAGAAAACCCTAAAAATGAATGGACTAAACGAATCCCCTCTCTTTAATCAAGATTACCTTTTTTAATAAAGAGAAAAAAAAATCAACAATGATGTGATTACTGGTGATCCCCGGAGAACAGATGAAGCATTACTGGAACGTATAATAATTATTGATTCTTCCAATTATAAAAAATTCTAAGATTGGGTGCCATAATTTCATAAATTGAAACTTGTCATCTTTAATATAATATTTGGTTTTCTTTAAACTTAAATAGGACATTACATCATGTAACCACTGCATATAAGTAGGGGGTGAATCTCCTTTCCTTTTCAATAAAATAGCTTGTCTGACTATCAATGTAGTAAAAGCTACGATTTCTTTTCCTGAGATGCCGTCAGAGGTTGATCTGAGTTGTGAGAAAAATGAAACAGAGGAATTAACAGACAGGGTTCCAAGTTAATCTTGAAAATTGTTGATAGATTTTGAAAAAATTATTTCCAAAATCTCTCTTAAATTTGGGCATTCCCAGATTATATGAATCAGAGAGGCTTTGAAAAAGTTAATTTTCTCACAAAAAGGATCAAAATCTGCATAAAAATGGGATGATCTACCTTTAGACATGAGTTCTGTGCATCACCTTAAATTGTAATAAGCATCATCTTGCACAAAATGAGGAATTATTCATCAAGCTGAGAGAACCAATCTTCATCTGAAAATGTTATATTCTAACACTAAGACTCTTGATTTGTTTTTTAATATACAATTTTATTTTCATGGTGGATTAATAGCATGTATTTATAATAATTTACTCATCTTAAATTCAGTCAGAATGGTTGGGATCAAAAGAGATCCACTTTCAATACCATAATCCGAAGCATTTTCAGACTTGGGATCTCAGCCTCGGTGACTCGCATTCCAGTTCTCTACAAACTCCTAAGGAAGTAGAGACAAAGACATTCGTATGTTAGTTATTGGGTCATTGGTGACATGGTGAGATTGTTATTGGTGCACCATTCAGCCAACATCTCTCTCTTGTGTGCTGACTCATCGTCCCTTTTTATACAGCCCATTACTGTGGTATTGTCAGCAAATTTTAAAATAACATTCATGTCATACTGAGCCATGCAGTCATAGTTGTAAAATGAGTAGAGTTGTAAAATGGGTTTAGTATACAGTCCTGTGGTGCTCTGGTGTTAATAGACATTTTTTCTTGCCAATCCTCACTGATTGTGGTCTAGAGGTGAGGAAATCCAGGATCCAATGGGGTATTGAGGCCCAGGTCTTGGAGCTTGCTGATCAGTTTTGAGGGCATGATGGTGTTAAATGCCAATGTGTAGCCAATAAAGAGCATCCTGATGTATGCATCTTGACTGTCCAGGTGTTCCAGGGTTTTGAGTAGAGCCAGTAAGATTGGAATGGATTGATGTCGCCACTCAGACAGGATATGCTTCAACATCAGCCTCTCAAAATACGTCACCACTGTGGATGTGAGTGCCACTGATTGGTAGTCACAGGCATGTTACCACACTCTTCTTGGGCACCAGTACGATGGTGACCTGTTTGAAACAGGTGGGTTTCATGTCCTGTTGGAGTGAGGTTTTGGCCAGTTGGTCAGCACATGTTTTTAGTACTCTGCCAGGTATTGCATCCAGACCAGATCCTTTTGTTGAAAGAAAACTAGTTAGTTTTAAATTTCCTATTCACTGCTGCCTAGACTGTGTAAAACGTTGGTCAATAGTACCATCTCTCTAGACCGCTGAGTTGAAGTGAATTCATACCACCCTGAGACACAAGATGACTTGATCTCTATGCCCACATCAGCTTCCTGCTGACCTGAGCTTTTGCAATCCATCTGCCTGAGACCAATTGTCAGGTGCAGCCTTCAGATAAGATCCCTGTTGAAGTCTGCTACACTTTCCTTGGATTCACTCTCCTGTGAATGCAGCCCATACATTACCTTCAGATACTGACAGTGGAGGATCATGAGGGGACATGAAGGTCATACAGCGGTTCTTCCTTGTTCTGCTGATCAAATTGGGCATAGAAGGCATTGAGCTCATCTGTGAGTGAAGCTTTGCCATTTCCTACTAAACCAGATTTGGTTTTATTCAGGTACACAATCCTTTATCCAGACATTTAAAATCCGGCAAGTGGGGAGAGAGAGACAGCAGCGCGAGTCAGGCGGGTGAGAGACCGGCAGCACAAGTCGGGCGGGCGAGGGGGGCGGCAGTGCGACTGGAAGAGGGTGGGCTTAAATCTGGCATTCTGAAATCAGGGAAAATCTGAAATTTTGAACACATTCTCCCCCAAGGGTTTTGGATAAAGGATTGTGTACCTGTAGCAGGTTATACCTTGCTGTTGGGTATCCTTCATTGTTTCCATTCACATCTGGAGTCTCCACTTCACTGGGAGATGACTTTTCGTAGGTTATACCTGCTTCTTATGTAGTGTTCTGGATCTCCAGACTTAACTACCTCTGCTCCAGCTCTCAGCAAGTTCCAGATTTCATTGTTCATCCAGGGTTTCTGGTTGGGGAAAGCCCTGAATGATTTGGTGGGGGTTCACCTGCCCACAGCTGTTTTGATAAAGTCTGTAATGGCCCTGGTGTAATTATTCAGATCCTCAGTTGAGTTCTTGTACACTGTTCAATCCACTGACTCCAGACAGTCTTGTGGTTCTTCAGCCTCCTGCATCCATCTTCTGGCTGTCTTGATCTCTGGAATCGCTCTCGTTAGGCACTTTCCATATGCAGGCAGAAAGAACACAGCCAGGTGATCTGATTTGCCAAAATGCGGTCGCAAGAGCAAACAATAGGCCTTCCTTACCTTAGAGTAACAGTGATCCAGTGTGCTGGAACCCCTGGAAGAACATGTTATAATTGGGAAGGGTTTTCTTGTGACAGGCCTGGTTAGTCACCGACTATGATTTGTACTGCATTTACTGACCATGTCATGCAGCTCCCTAAGTGCCTGTTTGTAACTGGCAGGAGAGGGTGTGGGGATATGAACTCCAGTGAGAATCACTGATGAGAACTCTCAGGATAGATAGAAGGGTCTGCATTAAACGAAGTTTGCTCTAAGGCAGTGAAGCAGGAAATTGACATAACCCCAATGTCCATACACCACCTGGTATTAACTACAAAGAACACTCATCCTCTCTCTTTGCCAGAATTTGAGTTCCGATCCAGTCTGTGGATGGTGAAACCGTCTGGTTAGATTGCGATGTATGGTGTGTTCTCTGTTACCCAGGTCTTTGGTGCAGTAAACAACTAAGAATTGTCTCACCTGTCTCTGTTGTCAATTTTATTTTCGGATGACTGGATATTTGCAGTAGTTTAGATGGTAGGGGAGGACTCAGTCTCCTGTGCTTCACTCCAGTTTAGATTCCAGCCCACATGCCACATTTCTGTCCTTGATCTTGGTGGTGGCTTAGCCATGCCAGGGCTCTGCATTCCAGCCACTCTGACTCAGCTGTTGCCTGGGAGATCAGTTCACTAAAGTAGTTCAGCAGCTCGTCCTTGGGGAGAAGGCCTGCTGATTGCAGTGAAAGCAGGTCAGAAGGTGAATACTTAAAAGGGAAGGTTATCGAGATTTCTGCAGCCCACAGAAAGCCGCCATTGATGGCTGGCATTCTTTGAGTTTAGCCTCACTCTGACAATGGATGAGTCCAAAGAAGAATAGATCTGTGCGAAAATATTGAGGGGAATGAAATTAACTGGGAATTGAGAGGTCCAGCCTAAACCTACAGATTGCAAGTTCTCGGCGGTCACCCAATCTAAGTTTGGTCTTACCAAATGTAGGGCACCAGTGTTGGCATAGTGATTAGTGCAATGTTGTTACAGTCCCAGGGATCGGGATCAGAGTTCAAATCCCATGCTGTCTGTAAGGAGTTTGTACATTCTCCCTGTGTCTGTGTGGGTTTTCTCCCCCAACATTCAAAAATGTACTGAGGGTTGTAGGTTATTTTGGTGTGGCTGGGCAGCATGGGCTCGTGGGCCAAGATGGCCTGTTACTGTGCTGTATGTTTAAATTTTTTTTAAAAAAATGGGACTGAATGCAGTGTCTAACGGTAGACGAGCTGCATGTGAAACTCTGCCTCACCTGGAAGGTCTATTTGTGGCACTGGGTGGAGGTGTGAAGGGAGATGTAGGGTCTACTTTTGTACCTCTTGCAGTTACAGTAGGGTGTGCTTGAGGGGAGAGAAGAAAGGATGAGAAGGGAAGTTCAAATCAGGAATCGCAATGGCTGAAAATCCTATCGGAGCTTCTGAGCTTAGACTTTGCCTGCTGCAACAGTAAATATATGAATTTCAAGGAATACAAGATGCTGTGAAATGCTTATATTCACATGATGTAACTTCATTATTTAACTACTGGAGGCTTAAAAAAGTTACTACTAAAATGTTTTAAGTAAATTATACGTTAAAACTTCCCTTAAACCATATATAAACTAAATGGCGGTGCTGCTGTTTGAGCAGCTATGGCAGCGCTGCCGTTGGTCTTGACCGAGGAGAGCGGGAAGCGGAGACACAGCGCTATTCTGAAGGGTTCAACTGCCCAGTCTAAATACAGTCGGATCCATACAGGCTTCAAATGGCTGGTAAAAGGACTGTGTTTTTAATTAAAATCCTGCAACTGCGGGATCGGTGGCCAAAATGGCGGCACCCGTGCTTAGCAGCAGCCACGAGGGGTGCATGGCACTATAAATGGAGAGAACAACCCTCACTGAGAAGAAGTATACGAGTCAGTCCTACAGGGCAGTGACCATGGCAGCAGACCACCAAAGGCTAAAGGACCCAAATAGGCTGTGGGCTGCTGGAGGCTGCTTCATGGGAACCAGGTACTGGAACTGGGATTTGAAAGGGTGCTGAGGATAAAGGACCTTTGGCGGTGCAAGCTTCCTGATCATATCAGAAATATGGATCTGGAGCTCGGGTTGCCAACAGATAAAATAAGGGGTCTGTGTGGCTGCAAAGGCTACGGGAACGCTGGAGGCAAATCCACTGACACTCAGTGTCTCTCTGAAGGGACTCTGTTTTTCTTCTCATTCACTAACTGTAAGAGGCACCGGGCAATACTAAAGGTAACTCTTTGTCTGCCTTATGGCAGGCATAAAAACATTTGGTGTAATATTACATTTTCTGTATTATTACAGGACAATAAAGGAATCTTGAAATAACATTTTGAAACTGATATGAAATGCATAATTACCCAGAGAGTCAACAAATAAAACTCCTTGCTCTGAAATCCAGTCACGGGAACTGCTATTTCATTTTGTAAAAGGCGATGGAACATAGAAAATAAAATCACAAGAGTGGAATCCAATGTTTAATTGTACAATTCTTCCAATATTAAAAATAATGTCATACATAGTTTGATGTAACAAATCACAAACAATGGCATTTATAAGACAAATAAAAACATTTTATTATACCTTGTTTCAAACTTACAATTAGAAAAAACATACATTCTAGAGAGAACCCTTTATTTCTGAGAACGAGTACTTTCCACCACATTTCAGAGAGATTATGTGGATAAGATTTATTTTGTTTCATATCATGAAAATTTTTGTTTCTTCATACTTGTTGCCAATATTTGAAAAGCCAAGTGACATATTTTAATCCTAATTATTTGATTTGCTTATCTTGGGTTTGCATCACAGATAATTGATAAACTAATGAGCAAAATCTGCATTTATTAGCATTGCTATCTGGTGCGTGGAGGAATTAATTTAAGGGTTTGGATTTATAGATTGTGAATTATTTCCCAATGACAGGTTTATTAAAGATTTGTATCAATAAAACCTCATACAGACAAAATACTTTGGCATGAATTATACTTTCAATTGAATTATTCATATACAGTACAACTCTGATTGTCCAAAATCCGATTCTCCGAAATCCTCAATTATCTGAAATTTTAAAAGAAATTTGGATGAGGATATCCAAAACAAATCAAAATCTTCATTTATCTGAATTTTTTTCAGAGCCAAACTGACCGGGGACCTCGGACTGGTGGGCTGGAGCTGGGTCCTCAGGCTCCCGGGCAAGATGGGGCCCTCGGGCTGGCAGCTGGAGCGGGGCTCTCGGGCTGCTGCCAGCATTTTTTGGTGAGAATAAAACATTATTTTAATGCTTAAAAAGCCTTCCCTTGTTGTTTATTGTTGTTTAAACAATGTTACAAGTGATTTTCTGTTGCTACTGGGCTGTTTTTTTAAAAAAAAATGACCAGTTTTCTCGAAAAAAAAAGTTTATCTGAAATAGGTCTGGTTCCGACCACTTCGGATAATCGGAGTTGTGCTGTATTTTGAAGGATTCGCTAGATGATTTAATGAACTTGTTTTATATGCAGTACTTTCAATGAGAAGATCTCGTTAACTCTTGTCTTTTTGAGAATGAGGCAAGAAAATCAATGGCTGGCAGTGATGGGCCTTTAAAAATACTGGAAAGTACTGAACTCCTCAGCATTATGGAGGAGACAGAATTGGAATCAGAGCTGTTACTCGTATCACTGTAGGATGTATCCATAGGAGTCCTTGGCATTTTTCTTCCCTCTCCTTTTCTTAGTTACTCAGAAGTCAGGTCTAACTTCCTGTTCCCAAGCCAACTGAGATTATCTGAAGGGTAGGAATGGAACTTGAGTTTTCCAATCTGTAAAAGCGCGAAATGCTTTTGAAATGTCTAACACACTGAAGCCATATCCATCATGCAATACAGGTACACAATCCTTTATCCAGAATCCTTGGGGACAGTGTTCAGAATTTCAGATTTTTCCGGATTTTGGAAAGCCCATCCGAATTGTTCTGCCGTATCCACCCCCATCTTCTTCAAGTCGCCCTGCCGTCACCCACAACCGTGGTCGCTCAGCCGCCCGGACATCTCCCCCGACTGACTGTCCCTCGGCTGTCTCCCTCAACCATGGTCCCTCGGCTGTCTCCCCCGACGCCGGTCCCCACTTGCCGGATTTTGGAGCTTTCTGGATTTTAGATGTCCAGATAAAGGATCATGTACCTGTACTTCTCATCCATGAAGGAAATATTGCTTATAATGGATCTTTCCTGACAAAACTCTTTTGCATGCACAACATTTAGCATTAAGAATGCAAGAGAATGCAAATAAAATATTAACAATGCTAGATATTTTCTCCTTTTCTACCAAACAAAATAACAGAGAATAAAGGGAACCTTGGTATATTTTACTGCATCCACTCAGAATTCACACTGCAGCCCTCAGAACAATGGTCAATGGATTAATGAAAATGATAAATTCAATTTCATTAAGGGATCACAAATTCACGGCTGACAAATAAACTTAAAAAACCTTAGACTTACAAAGGTATTCCACTATCAGGTGTGAAGACAGGAGGACCATATTTCAAAGAAATTAATGACTTGATTGGCATAGCAGGAAGAATTGGTTGGATAAATCTAACACATTCGTAACACCAACTGACCTACTTTGAAAGTACTGGTTTAGTAAACACAAATGACGTGATTTGATAATTTTCGTTTAATAACCCAGTCATGCCTCGTATGACCAACACTTGGTAATCTGTTCTATATCTGCATTTGACAACCATGTGATTCTGAACAATGTGCCATTTTTCTCATTGTCTCATGAAAAGCCCATCATTATTTTCTCACCCTTCTAATTCTCTTCTGAGAAGAAAAGTAGTTTTCAATACTGACAGTGGAATGTTGATCACCAAAGAGGAGGAACTTGTGGAGAACCACATCTCAAATAATTAATGGCTATTTATTATCAGGATACATTCAAAAGTATTATTATTGCATAGATTCCAAATTGAATCAACACAAAGAGTCCAATGGCTGTAGAAGATAATGTCGACTGGATGCAATGTCACAGCTGTTAAACTGCCAGAGGAACTCAATGGGTCAAGCAGCATCAGTGGAAGAATTCTCAACGTGATGACAGGGTAGGAGAACTTCGACAAGGGCCAGGAAGGATTGGTGAACTAGCGAGGGATGAAGGATGACAGACAGATAGGGAGGTCAAGGCAGTTGATGAGCAGCAGTCAGACAAATAGCAAAAGAGAGAGAAAGAAATAAAAGAATGAAGAGGGTCAGGTGAAGGAAGACGAGTCACACAAGGCGCAGTCGGATTCGGCTTGGTGGGGAAGGCGAGTGGAGACAAAGACCACCAATATTGAAGGGGGGGAGCGGGGACAGATGGTACCAAATGGAACCTAAGGAGGTGAGGGAATCTTGCAAGTGAAATGTGGCTGGAAGAAAATGTAAGCAGAAGAGGGAGGAGGGGGAGAAAGGGTAAAAATATGGACAGGGAAAAGTGAAAAATGATAGTGGCTTGAAAGTGGTGGTGGGGCGATTGGGGGGGGGGGGGTACTTATTACCTCATTTCCTAAAATTGAAAAATTCTATGCTCATCACATTAGGCTATAGACTGCCCAGGAGGAAAATGTGTTGTTTTTCTAGTTTACGTGCCCTCCACCTCCTTTGCTTCCATCTGTCCTCCATCTCTCCCCCTAACAGGCTCTGTTATACCATCATTGTCACTTTCTCTACAATTCCAGTATTGGTAGACTTTGTCTCCACACCACATCTCAGTCCAGTCATCTACTGCTCCATTCTGTATGATTCATCTTCTTTTACCTGATCGGCTCCCTCTCCCTTTTTCCTCACCTCTATCTCTCCCTCTTGTCTGGCACCTACTAATCAACTGCCTCCGCCTCCCAATCTGTCCATCATCCTTCACCCCCTCCCTGGTTCATCAATTCCATACTGGCTCCCGTCCAACCCCTTCCACCTTGATCTCATATCCACTGAGTTTTGTCAAAGGGTTCCAACCTGAAACATCAACCATTCCTTTTCTCCTACTGATGCTTCATAACCCACAGCATTCCTCCAGCAGATTGTGTTTTTTTATTTAACTCCAGATTCCAGCATCTCGTGTACCTCACAGTTGTTCAGTTATCCTTCAGGGACTTTTCTTTTTGTCGATATATTTCCTCTGTGAATGGTCTGATATTACAAGAAAGAGATAGGTTTCACAAATCAAGATTCAATGGAGTAACAATCGCACACTGGTAGAATAAAGCATATATCAACTAAAACTACTGCTCAATAGCACTAAATCTCATGCCTTTACCAGAAAAGAAAACAACATGCTGTTGATATTCACAAGAGTAAAAAAAAGTTGGTCCTTCAGGTCTTTATTAAATCTCTTCCCCCTCACCTTAAACCAATGTCATTTAGCTGTAGAACCATCTACCCTGGGGGAAAAAAACAGTGAGGAATCATTTTATTCACTCCACACTCTCCTACGCTCCAGAGCATAGCCAACCTACAACTCTTTAACCTCTTCCTGAATTGAAGGTCTCCAGTGCCGGCAACATCATTTTCTGCACCCTTTCCAATTTAATGGCATCCTTCCAATTGCTGAGTGACCAGAACTGCACATGGTATTCCAAGCATGGTCTCAGCAATGGTCCAACCTCAATACCACACCCAATGAAGACAATCATTCCAAAGCTTTCTTTACCACCCACCCAACCACGTCCAGAAAAACCTGCACCTGTATTCCTCTGCCACTCTTCCATACTTTTAGAAAGTCTCTTGGGATGTAAAGCCATAAAGATTAATCCATCACAGACATTGCAACGCATACCTTTCAAACAGGATTGCAACTTTGTACACGGCTGCTACCCAAGCAGTGAGAACAATTCCTGTTGGACTAGCATTCCTGTTGATTTGCAGAAGGGAAGAGAAGAAGTTTAAAAAGATATTAGTGGTAAGTTAATCATAATTATAAACACAACAGGTACGCAATGAAAACAGTATTCTAAAAGAGCTTAGCCATCCACCATTTGCAAAGGCAGTATCATCTTTTTCACTTCGGCGTGCTGAAGGGTAAAATGATTGAATATCACCAAATAAGCATTAATTAGGAAACAGTTCATCCACTTTCGCTGTTTTATCCACTTACATTGTCACACTGTCATCAAGTTTTCTATCAAAACTACTGATACCTTTAAAATTAGATTGCACCAAAAATGGGAAAATTGGCCTGATTTATTAATTTTATAGACTTCCAAATCCCAAACTTTCACACCTCCCAAATTCAGTCAAAATTTCTCTTCCTGCAAACATGACTTATCTTATCCTATTCTTCTATCCTCAAACTACACAATAAAAATTCTCCTTCTCAGCAATGAAAGGCATATGGTTGAAATTAATCAAATCGTTATACTCTAGAAGTATGAAACATGCAAACATAACCAGTAGTGTTATAAAAGTTAATTATTTAAAACAGCCCGGTCGATCCGCCCATAAAAGTCTATTGGCATTTTGATTGAATTCATTCCACTCAGCCAATCTACTTTAAGTATTTGACCTGTAATTAAAAATACAACATCTTGAATATCTGGAGCCTCAAATTATACTTTCTAGCCTTTTAAATACTATTATTATAGTATGGCGTGGTTAGCACAATGCTATTACAGTGCCAGGGACCTGGGTTCGAAACTGGCACTGTCTGTAAAGAGTTTGTACCTTCTTCCTGTGACCTGCAAGATTTCCTCTGGGTGCTCCGGTTTTCCCTCACCCTCCATAAACAAACAGGGTTTTTACTGTATTTGTGCAGCAAGGGCTTGTGGGCCGGAAGGGACTGTTACCATGCTGTATGTCTAAATTTATTTTTTTATATAAATAAAACAGTTGAGTTCTAAAAGAAACAAAAGTGATAAGAGATTCACACAGCATGGGGTCAGGTTTCCTGGACCATCGTGCCCTCATTTACACCAATCCTATTTTATTCTCCCCACATTTCCATCTAGTTCACCAAGTCCTACGATTTACCTACAATCTAGGAGGAACTTATGGTGGTCAATCACTCTATCCACCAACCAGCATGCCAATGGGATGTGGGAGGAAACCAGAGAAGCTGGAGAAAATGCACGCAGTCACAGGGAAACTTGTAAATTCCACATGTGCACATCGCACCATAAGTCAGGGTTGACTCGAGGTGCAATGAGGCAGCCAGCTGTGTTTCCTGCACTGAATAATGTGGGAGGTCCTCAGGCAACAAGGTGCTGATGAAGGAATTGATGTTTTATTGCTGATGTGCAAAGTAATTATAATTTAGCTTAACAGGAACATTAAGACTTCCATGATAAAAGTGTATAATTGAGGTAAAAGAATCAGGGACAAGGTCATCAGGATCTCACTGACTTCATTTTATATCCAGAGGGGTACCCCAATCGGTGAGAAACATCAAATTTTACTTGCTGGATAAATGCATTCCAAAGGTTTGTTAAAGTGTGTTTAGAATACTGAAACTATAAACTTTAAGAATAAAATAATCATGATCAGAGATTTAGTGGTTGATTAAAAACAAGAATCTTAAATCAGGCCACCATTCATTCTTTACCTGAATTTAAGGAATATAGAGTCTCAGGAACTCACCAAAGTTCATCTTTTTTTTAATGACTTACATGTAATATACTAAACTACCAAATGGATCACAAAAAACCAATGAAAACTGAAGCAAAAGAATAGAGAAATTTTGTTAGCAGTTAGCACAACGCTATTTCAGTGCCAGTGACCCGTTTTGGCGTGGGTTTCCTCCAAGTGCTCTGGTTTCTACTCACCCTTCAAAATGTGTGGGGATTGTAGGTTAAATGGTATATTTTGGGGCCAGGTGCTTATGGGCTGGAGGGCCTGTTACTCTATTGTACGCCTAAATTTGAAGGAAAATTTGAAATACATCCATTGTAACAAGTACGCTGAGCACTGGTGCACCTCAGGGCTGTGTGCTCAGCCTGCTACTGTTCATGCTGCTGACTGGTAACAATGATGAGTCAGCTTACAGAGGATGGAAGGCTCTTAAAACGACAAGCTGAGTCTCAACATGGACAAGACAAAGGAGATGATTGTGGATTTTAGGAGAGCAAAGGTCCACCATTCTCTACTACACATCACTGGTTCTGTGGTGAATGGAGTGGAAAGCACAAAGTTCCTTGGTGTACATATAACAATCTATCATGGATTTACAATCTTTAAACCAATATCATAAGGAGGTGGTACAGGAGCATCAAAATCAGAACTGCCCGGTTGGAAAATAGCTTCTTCCCGCTGTGAGATTGATGAATGGTATTCTATAACTGAGTCCAAAGTATTTATATATCTTTATTTCAAATTATATGTGCATATAGGTGATTATTATGTACTGTACATTATGGGTGCATGCATGTGCATTTTGGTTGGGGGAAATGCTATTTTGTCTGGTTGTGTATGTACAGTCAAATGATAATGAGCAAAAGAGATATTCAAGTTAGGTCAGTCTATGGATTTTTGTGAGTTAGTGATACAAGGAAGACAGATATCGACTCAGAAAAGATCAGAATTCTTGAAAGTAAGTGAGTGCAAGATATAGATAGCAGAGCTAGCCATTATGCAAAACAGAGATAAGAGGAAACAGATGCATTAACAACAAGAGAAACCTCGATGATAAATTGGGGCATGAGATCAGCTGGACTAATGATCCACAAGTGGAATAACTGCAATTAAATAGTTACAATAAGATCGTAAAGTAGAAGGACATCGATGGAAGTAATCAACTCTTACATCAGCAGCAGGAATTGCCCAATAGGCCTTCACTTTCCCTCTCAAGCTTGCAGAGCCCTCTTGGATTGCCACTGGAGTCTTGCTATGAGATACTCTTCCGTAGAATTCAAAATATATTTTGTGGATTTTAAACATTACAGAGGCCAAACTATTTCCTGCAAATCCACTGTCTTAGGTAATGTATTCTTTGGCATTTGGAAGTTTTTTGTTGCCTCATGAAGTTTGAGGCCAGTAATTTGTTGCCACTTGAATATCTTTGTTATTTCACTCTTCCGAGCTCTGCCACATTACAGTTGTTAATTAATCCGATTAATTTTGAATCATTTTATTCTAACACTGTGTGCAAACTCTCCCATTGCTGAATTAATCACTGTTCATGGAGTAATTAATTCTTAGCTGGTTATTGTTATTTTCTCCTGGTTGACATAGAAATGGGAAACTGACACCAGCTAATGAATTTCTACATTTTAACTGTTACTAGTTTAAGATAAATGTTCAATGAAGCAATACAATTAGTTGACAAATGACCACAAACTTGGAGGAGAAATGAAATTATTCTTCATTGAAAATGTCATACAATATATACTTTAAGTGGTCCAAGGAATAATAATGAATGTCTCAGAAAATGCAACATATATTACCTGATTTTGAGGATTGTTATCATACAATTCCAATTGCTTTAATGAGATTGCTTTTCAAATATTAACCTCAGGAAATTTGAGGAAGATCAGTGAATATTCAACGTACGATACTGATATACAATGTGTATATTAATTCCACTTTCATTACAGCTTGTTCCTTTAATAAAAGCACAAAAATGCTGGAGAAACTCAGCATCCAAAGGAGGAAAAGATATCAAACCAAAGTTTCCGTCTGAGCCCTTCTTCAAGGTATAAAGCAGGCAGATACTTGAACAAAAAAGCTAGGGAGAAGGGTAGAAAGGGCAGGGGCAGGAGCAGAGGCCAACAGGCAAAAGGTCTTAATTGGACATGGATAGGTGGCCAGGAGAGAGGAAAGGTGATAATTGATTGGACATGGATAAGTGGCCAGGAGAGAGGAAAGGTGAGAATTGATTGGACATGGATAGGTGGCCAGGAGAGAGGAAAGGTGAGAATTGATTGGACATGGATAGATAGGTGGCCAGGAGAGAGGAAAGGTGAGAATTGATTGGACACGGATAGGTGGCCAGGAGAGAGGAAAGGTGAGAATTGATTGGACATGGATAGGTGGCCAGGAGAGAGGAAAGGTGAGAATTGATTGGACATGGATAGGTGGCCAGGAGAGAGGAAAGATGAGAATTGATTGGACATGGATAGGTGGCCAGGAGAGAGGAAAGATGAGAATTGATTGGACATGGATAGGTGGCCAGGAGAGAGGAAAAGTGAAAATTGATTGGAGGAAGGGGGTGTCTCTGTGAATGCAGAGCTGGAAGAAAGGAGACAGAGGAGGAGTGAGGGACAGAGAGAGAGAGCTAGATGAAAATAGAAATACGGAAAGGGAAGGAGAGAGACTGGGGAAGAGGGTAATGCAGGCCAGAGAAGTCGATGTTAATGCCATCTAGTTGGAGGGTACACATACGGAACATGAGGTGTTGTTCCTCCAATTTGTGGGCGACCCCAGCCTGGCAGTGGATGAGCCCATGGACGGACATGTCAGGGTGGGAATGGGGTGGGGAAATGAAATGGATGGGCACTGGGATATCTCCGCTATTGCAACACATAGAGGTAAAATGCTAAATGAAGCAATTTCCTAGTCTGCATCCAATCTCTCTGATGTAGAGAGGGCCACAATGGGAGCACTGGTTGTGGTAGATGACCTCAGTTGATTGAAGTGATGCTTTACTTGGAAGAACTGTAAGGGGCCCTGAATGGTGGGTGCGTACAGTTCCACTGGTGTCAAGGTGGTGATTGATGGAAAGGGCAAGGTGGAAGAGTGAGTCTTGGAGGGAGCAGTCTCTGGTGAAGACTGAGAGGGGAGGAGAGGGGAAGATGTGGTTGGTGGTGGGACTACACAGTAGGCAGCGGAAATGGTGGAGGATAATACGTTGGCTGCAGAGGCTAGTGGAGCGCTTGGGGGCAGAGGGGTCCATGGCAGATCCAAAGGCAAGGATGACATGCACGTGAGGACCGAGATGATTGCAGCAAAGGGGAAGCAACATTTGTTTTTAAAAAGGAGGATGACATCTCGGATGATCTCTCATGGAAGTCTTCGTCCTGGGAGCAGATGTTTCGGACACAGTGGAATTGTGAGAAAGGAATGGAATCCTTACAGGGGACAGGGTGTGAAGAGGTAGCTGTGGTGGGTTAATGGAACCCTTACAGGGGACGTGTGAAGAGGTAGTTGTGGTGGGTTAATGGAACCCTTACAGGGGACAGGGTGTGAAGAGGTAGCTGTGGTGGGTTAATGGAACCCTTACAGGGGACAGGGTGTGAAGAGGTAGCTGTGGTGGGTTAATGGAACCCTTACAGGGGACAGTTCTTACAAAGTGATTTGTACAAATTTCTATCTATCATGGTTTGATGGCTATGATAGCTAGACCATAAACCCCAGGAACACATAGGCATATTCTATATGATTACCAGGTTGAAACAGACAATTTTCATTAAAAAATGAGCAAAATTAAACTATCAATTTGATCAGAGCTGAAGAACAGAATAATAATGCGCATTCTTTACAATTTCATTATCTTTAAAGAGAACTTAAAGTAGCCAGTAAAAATAAGAAATATACTAGACATCAAAGCCCACCAACCAGGATTAAATCACAATTAGAAAACTCACAAAATATAATTAACAGCAGTGAACAAAACATAGGAAACTAAATTGCAAATGATTAATTCTAGTGGTTAAATTTCTTTACTCCATTACAACTCTGCCTCAGTATTTTTGGTTAAATAATGCTAAAGAACCAACTTTCTACCGCTTTTAAAATAAAAAAAATAGAATCATATAGCGATAACAAGCGACAGGGCAGAAAAGGGCCATTCAGCCTAAACCCGTGCTAACTATCAGACATCCACATTTAAATGAGTCCTGTCATAGCCCATTTCCTCTCCTCTGACCCACATTACTCAAAATAATAATGGCTCTGAAAATATTCAATTTCCTTTTTGGGAACTCAAAAAAATCCCAGCTCAGATGGCAGAAGGCACATATCAACTCTCCAAGTGACCAACTTCCCACCTCATCAACTAGCTTCTGCCAAGACTGAGGATCCAACAGTGGCTTCATCATTCACTCAGAGCCCGCAGAAGCTAGAGGCTACGGATTTGTGCTCTGGAATATCCATACTCTTTCCAGTTAGGGGATAGATCTTTGTTTTAAAAAGGTCTGCTTGTGAGGTTGCCTGTGTAGCGATGGCTTTACACGTTCTTGGCCCTCATGCCAGTCCACTTCACAGCCAATTGACATCATATCTTACTTTCCCACTCCAAAAATATCCTGTATTAGATCCCAACTCCAGCACTTTATTGGAAATGTGTTCTACTTTTTTTTAAAATCTAAGCACTTTGGTGATTATGGTAAAGTGGTGTCCTCCAGTGAGTGGTTGTAAAGATGGATGGAAGAAAATTCTTTTTATAAAATATGCCCATAATTTTGAATGCTGCTTTCCACAACTATCAAAATATTGCAGAAAACAGCACTCACATCTCATGTTAATGAAGACATCTCATCCTACAGCTGGATAAAGTTCTCCTGTATTAACTGAATTGTTCTGTGTACATAGAACATAACAGCACACTACAGGCCCTTTGGCCCTTGATGTTGTGCTGACCTACATATTCCTACAAAAAAAATCTCAAACCTTCCTACCTTGTAACCCTCTATTTTTCTTTCAGCCATATGCCTAAGATATCTGAAATGGCCCAAATGTTTCAGCATCCACCACCAAGGTATTTCAGGCACCAACAACTCCCACTGATTAAAAAAAAAACTTACCTCTGATGTCTCCTCCAAACTTCCCTCCCTTCACTTTGTAGAGGTGTCCCCCTGGTCTTTGCTATTCCCATCCTGGGAAAAAGGTGCTGGCTGTCCACCTATGCATTTCAGAATCTTGGATACCTCTATTAAGTCTCTTCTCATCCTTCTTCGCTCCACAGAGAAAAGTCCCAGCTCTGCTAACCTTGCCTCATGAGACTTATTTTCCAATCCAGGCAACATCCTGACATGGTTGTGTACTTACCTTCGTTGGGATCAGTGCCAGGGGCCGCTGATGATGTAACTGATGCGACACGCGGGAGTAATAGTGCGCTTGCATGGGTGTGTTCTGTGTCAGTAGACGGGTGATGAATCTCAGATGCAGGACGAAGAGAGTGAGAGGGTCAGGATCACTTGTGTGGCAGTGGACCAATGGGAAGGTCAGAGGAGTTTACCTGGGTGGTGTTTGGGGGGTTGAAGAGTGCAATGTTGTGTCTAGTGAATAATAAAAGAAAGTCATCCTCATGGAGTGCTGAAAGAAATGAGTGTTTGTTTGTAAGTTGCAGTAAATCAGTCCCATTACAAATCTCCTCTGCACCCTCTCCATAGCTACCACAACCTTCCTATAATGAGGTGATCAGAAATGAACACAATACTCAGAGATTTTTAGAGTTGTAACCTGACCTCTCTACTCTTGAACTCAATCCTCCTACTAATGAAGCCCAACATCCCAGAGGTATTCTTAACTATCCTATCAATCTGCATAGCAAGCTTGAGAAATGGAGCCCAAGGTCCGTCTGTTCCTCCACATTGTTAAGTATACAACCATTAACCCTGTACTCAGCCTTCTGCTTTGACCTTCCAAAATGCATCACTTCACACATCCAGACTGAACTCCATCTGCCACTTTTCTGCCCAGCTCTGCATCCTTTTATAGTCTTCAACAACATTCAGCACTATTCACAACTTCTCCAACCTTCGTATCACCCACAAACTTTCTGACCCATCCTTCTGTATCTTCATCTTGGTCATTTATAAAAATCTGGGAGTAGGGATCCCAGAACAGATCCTTGTGGAACACCACAAGTCACAGACTTCCAGGGAGAATTCTTTCCATCCACTACTACTCTCTTCTTTGGCATGCAAGCTAGTTTTTATTCCACTAAGCCAAGGTTCCATGGATCCCATGCCTCATGACTTTCTGAATGAGTCTCTCATGGGGGACCTTGTCAAATGCTTTATTAAAATCCATACAGATCACATCTACTCCCCTCTCATCATCAATTTCTTTTGTTACCTCCTCAAAAAATTCAATTAGGCTTGTGAAGCTTGACCTTCCCTTCACAAAGCCATGCTGACTACCCTTGAATAGACTATATATTTCCAAAGGCCCATAAATCCTATCCTTAAGAATTCTCTCCAATAGCTTGCACTGTCGTAAGACTCACCAGTCTATAATTCTCAGGATTCTTCCTATTAACTTTTTTTAAACAAAGGGGCCATATTTGCCATTGTCCAATCCTCTGGGGCCTCCCCTGTGTTCAAGGAGGACTCAAGCATCATAGCCAATGCCCCAGTAATCATTTCCCTCCCTTCCTACTGCAACCTGGGGTATAATTGTGTCGAGCCCCAGGGACTTAATGTTTTAAACAAGATCCATCACTTCCTTTTACTTAATCTCAACAATGTCCAGCACACAAGCCTGTTCGATTCCAACCTCACCGGATCAAGGTCCTTTTCTCTGGTGAATACTGATGAAGCAAAGTATTCATTTAGGAC
This sequence comes from Narcine bancroftii, assembly GCF_036971445.1. Taxonomy (NCBI): domain Eukaryota; kingdom Metazoa; phylum Chordata; class Chondrichthyes; order Torpediniformes; family Narcinidae; genus Narcine; species Narcine bancroftii. Next base: position 35,220,279 of record NC_091480.1, on the reverse strand, counting down.
CTCCCCAACCTCGTCTGCTTCCAGGTACACGTTGCCTCCTTATCCTTAAGTGGCCCCAACTTCTGTCCTTCACATAAGCATAGAACACCTTGGGGTTCTCCTTAATCCTACTTGCCAGGGCCTTCTCATGTCCTCTTCAAGCTTTCATAAGTCCTTTCTTTAAGTTCTTTCCAGGCTACCATATACTTTTCATCAGCCCTTCCTGTTTCCTGCTTCTTAAATCTAATGAATGCTTCCTTCTTCCTCTGAACTAGCTGCTTCACCTTTTTTGTAAACCACCGTTCCATTTTCCCACCATCTTTTCCCTGTCTCAGTGGTACAAATCTATCTTGAACCTAGTGCAAGTGGTTCTTAAACATTCTCCACATTACTTCTGTGCTTTCTCCTGTTAACATCTGTTCCCAATTTACTCTCCCTAGTTCCTGCCTCATCCCCTCTTAATTGGCCTTTCCCCCATTTGAACACTTGGCATAATTTCCATGAACTGTTTTCCCATCTAAGTATAGGAGCTCTGCGTGAATGCAATGGAAGTTTTTGATTTAAAAAAACATACCCAGAAGTCAGCCAGATGGGGGAGCCTGGTTCTCTGTTGGATTAGGGTGGGTGGGAGAGGGGACATGAAAAAGAGGACTCTTCCTCCTTTACCTTACTCTTTTTTTCTCTCATTTCCCACCCATTCTCATCTGTCCTTGGTTCCCACCCTCCAGCTCCATTTACCCACTCGATTCTTACACTTTCCTCTCCTTCCCACCCCCTCCATGCTTCAGTTTTATCTGGTCTCTCTTTATTCCACCATTGTCACCTTCCCTTATTCTCCGATTCCAGTATTGGAAGCCTTTGTCTTCTAATCACTCACTCCGCCCGGTGTGACATCTTCCTCCACCTGATCCCTTTGTCTGTCTTGCCTCTCTATCCCCTTGCCAATCTGCTGCCTCCGAGTGTCTTGCTTCACCAATACCACATGGACCTTGTCCCATCCTTTCCACTCTCTGCTCTTTACACTGGCTTCTCATCTCCACATCCCGAGTTTCGATGAAGGGTTTCAGCCTGAATTATCAACCATTCTTTTTCTCCCATTGATGTTACTTGACCTGCTGAGTTCCTCCAGTAGATTGTGGTTAGATGTAATAAAATGCTATGTAATTAACTAAATAGTTTAGCTGCTGGATATCCCTCTTTCATTTGAGAAGATTCATTTTTACCCTTTAACCAATATTCTTCCATGATGGTGCTCACACACAATTTGTTTTTTACTCACTAAAATTCCTTTATCAATATCCTTCAGGAACTTGTGGTCATTATGATCGAATTGACAAAGCAACTTAAAGCAGTTCATCAGCATTCAAGACTCATCTCAAAGTAATTTTCAGGCTGATACATGGAGAAATAAACATGAAATTGGTTGGGAGGCAGAAGCAAGAAGCAGAAGGGTAAATTTGGTGATTTTACACTTATGTACTTACATAATAGCCAAGCCCAAGTAATTTAATGTACTCCCCCAGTACATAGGATTCTCCATAATATTGAAAGGAAATGTCAGCACCTTGGCCTCCATCAAAACTCCAAAGTAGTCTCCTGTGAAAAGCATATTCTAATTATAGAAAGTCTGTTCAATCAGTGCAATTTACTTCTGCACCACAACACAATCTAAGTCTATTGTAAGGAAACATGTGCCAGTGAGAAAAACAATTATCACTATACTATACTTTCATTATGATTAAAAACAAAACTCACAGAAATAAAGTGAGAGATGCAAGGCAGAAGACATTCGAGAGTCTGGATTCTGACGCTAAAAATACTCTGTTGGAGAAACCCAGCAAGTCGAGCGGCATCAGTGGGAGAAAACGAATGATCGTTTGGGGCCTTTTTCATCATGATTGTAATACAGGGAAGCATGACAATTAGTTTGTGTACAATCCCCCACAAACAGAAAGAAAATAAAGTAAGAGACCAAATAATCCAATTCTTGAGCTATCTCTGCAGGGCCCATGAGGAAGAGTGTGGTGCGCTGCAGTGTGAGCAAAGCAAACATAAACTACGAAGGCTGTTCTACAGACTTCAATTAGCTTAAAACTTGCACACAAGGTTTTGTATCCCTTCTGGCTCCGTGTGCTCTGCTCCTGCCTAAGGGCCGGCAAGAGCCTTTATATGGGGCCGGTGAAGCCAGTCTCCCATGTTACCTCCCTGCAGGTACAATGGGTTGTCCCCAGTAGTAGGCAGTGCAGAAGTGCAGACAGGTGCAGATAGTCCAGTGGTTGTTACACCACATTCACCCCCTTAAAATGAGTCCTGGGGCATCCAGTGTCTGCTAGATACTGGGTGGTTGAGAGAGAAAAAAAACATATTTACAAGTTTACAAACTTTGGTGATCTGGTGGTCGCCATTGCCTCTGGGACCATTGCAGGACAGGCTTCTGGTCTATGGTCGGTGGAGACGGGGTTGCCTGAAGGTTGGCTGGGACAGGAATGGTTGGGGGCGATCGTTGGTGCAGGCGGCATGATGCATGACAATGAGGGGGTGTAGGTCAGGGGTGATTCCGTGGGAGTGGGATTCAGTGGTTGATGGTGGGCTGGGGAGGATGATGTTGGCTCCAATCGGTTCTGGAGATGGCAGGGTTGCCTTGGATGGGGGGATGGGCTCCCACTGGTGCCAGGTCCTGAGTCGAGATAGTGTCCTCACATTCATTGGGGTACGCCAAATAGGCATAATGTGCGTTGGCACGGAGGAGGACTGGTCCCGGAGATGCCAGCCATGCTGGCAGTGAGACTACTGTAGCCGATTTCCTGGGGAATGGTCTGGTTGGTAGCCGTATGTCATGGAGCGCCTCAGGAAGGGCCTCCTGCCAGTAGTTAGTAGTGGACCATCCTTTCGACCCAAGAGCCAGGAGGACTGCTTTCCAAATTACCCCGTTCTCAATTCTACCTGCCCGTTGCCCCCTTGGGTTGCAGCGAGTCGTGCGACTATATGCAATGCCCCGCATCACCAGGTACTGGTGCAGCTCCTCACAAATGAAGCTGGACCCCCAGTCACAGTGGATGAACGCTGGGTTTCCGAACACGGTGAAGATCTGCACAAGTACCTTTATAATGGAGGCAGTGGAGGTATCGGGGCAAGGATGACAAATGGGAAACAAAAGTATTCGTCTATAACCGAGAGGAAATAGACGTTCTTGTTTGTGGGAGGCGGCTCCTTAAAGTCGATGCTGAGTCGCTCGAAGGGCTGAGTGGCCATTATACGTGGGCCTGTGCTGAACGGATGAAGTGCAATTTACATTCTACACAGACCCTGTCCTATACTGAATGTTGTAGCTCAACATGGCCAGCTCGACTCTCCAGCACAAAATCTTGTCGTTTTTGATCTTACTTCTTTGGGTGGTGCTGAACATGAATACTACCGTGCGCTAGTCTGTGAGGAGGGTGAACCTCCTGCCTGTCAGATAGTGGTGCCAATGGCGGACTGCTTCCACGATCGCCTGTGCCTCCTTTTCGATGAAGGAGTGCATGAGCTCTAAGGCGTGGAGGGTTTGGGAGAAAAAGTGCACAGGTCTGCCCCCTTGATGGAGGATGGAGGATGGCAGTCAGAGGCATCACAGTCCACCTGGAATGGGGTGTTTTCGTGCATGGCATGCATTGTGGCATTGATGATATCCTTTCTGATGCAGGCAAAGGCTGCTTGCACCTCGTCTGGAGGGGGAATGTGGTGGCTTGGGCCAGTGGGCAGATCTTATCTGAGAACCGATGGACCCACTGGGAATAGTAAGAAAACAGCCCGGCAACTGCACAGGGCCTTGAGTGTGTAGGGGAGGGGAAGTTCCATCAGGGACACAAGCGTTCGGGGTTGGGTCCAATGACACCATGCTCCACAATGCACCCAAAGATGACGAGGTGGGTGGTACTGAACACGCACTTCTCCCTATTGTAGGTGAAATTTAATGGCTCTGCTGTCCAGAGGAACTTCTCCAGGTTAGCATCGTGGTCCTGCTGGCCATGTCCACAGATGGTGAAATTGTCCAGGTGTGGGAAGGTCACTCTTAGATTACATCGGTCTACCATACGATCTATCTCCCACTGGAACAGAGACTCCATTTGTGACCCCAAAAGGACCCGGTGGAACTGGTAAAGTCGCCTGCCAGCCTCGAAGGTGACATAGGACTTATCCTGGGCATGGATGGGAGCTGATGATAGGCCTACTTTAGGTCACTGGTGGAGAAAACCCAGTGCTGGATATCTTATTGACTACATCAGCATATGGGGTAGAGGGTAGGCATTCATCTAGGTGTACCAGTTGGTGGTTTGACTATAATCGATGACCATCCTCAGTTTAATGGCCCCCTTGACCACCACGACGTGAGCTTGCCAGGGTCTAGTGCTGGGCTCTATTACTCCTTCTGCCAAAAGCCATTGCACCTCGGCCTTGATGAAGGCCCCGTCGGCTGCACAGTAGTGCCTGCTCTTGGCCGCAATGGGCTTGCAGTCTGGTGTCAGGTGATTGAAGAGGGAGTGAGGGGATATCCGTAGGATGGACAGTCCGCAGGTGGAGCGGGGGCAGTCACTAGGTTTGGCGTTGTGGATGGTGAGTGGCCCACCAAAGCCCAGTGTGACACTGTGGAGATGGCAGTGGAAATCAAGACCTAGGATAATCAGGGCACAGTGCTCTGGTATGACTATGAGCCTGAACCCTTTATACGTTTCCCCTCTCACAGTCAAATTTACAGATCAGTACACCAGTGCTGTGATGGAGTGGTCCTGGGCCACAAAGGCGATGGAAAAGTTCGCTGGGTGTAACTTGAGCGGCAGTGTAGAGACCACGTGAGGGTGCACAAAGCCCTCAGTACTACCATTATTGAACTAGTATTTTATTACCTTCCTGTTGGCAGCGAACCCCGAGTCTCTGGAGGATGTTGTCTGACAGTGTGGTGGACGCTAGGACCGACCTGCAACCCAAGTCGGTGCTCCAAGCAGGTGGCGGCAAGTAGCCATTTGTTGGTGCAGTCTCGATTAACCAGGAGGGTGGAGGAATCATCATCTGTGCAGCGTGGTGGTTTTGGTATGTAGCATGTGCTGACGGGGGCTGGGACGAGTGTGCAATCTTGGACTGGCTGTATGCATACATGTTGACCGCATTGTTAGGTCGGTGGGACGGATGCGACGTGTCTGGTGTGGGTGGAAGTCGGGCGGTCCAAGATGGCGGAGCCCGTGGTGAGGACATGATGGCAGCGTGGTTCGATGGCTGGGTCAGAAGTGACATCACCAGTGCGGGTGGAAATGATGGGCAGAGCAATGGCGCTGCCCGATACTCACACGTGGAGGGGGTCTGGAGGGTCAAGGGGAGGCTTCCGACTGGTCGTGGAGGGCCGCAGCACTCCTGGTGGGTTTGGAGAGGCACATTTTGATAAAGTGGCCTTCCTTATGGCATTGGGAGCAATGCGAGCTCCTCGTGGGGCAGTTCTTCTGGGAGCATCTGTTGGACCCACATCAGGTCCCGCAGTATTTACAGTGGCGCGATGCATTGGCTTCTCCAGAGAAGGGGCCCTTGGCAGCAGCAGTCATCTGTGTCAGCCAACCCAAGAGGGGTGGCAGGCAAGCATCGAAGGCTTCTGCATGGTTGGCTGCAGCTTCCAGGGAGCAGACCACATTGATGACCCTCGTGAGGGAAGCATTGCTTTCTTCCAGCAGTCTCTGATGGGTTGTCCTCCATTGCAGGCCTCACACACATGCATCCCGGATGAGTCACTTCACTTCCCCAGTGGTCACCCTGGTCTCGGCCATGCACGGGCACGCCAGCTCAGGCAGTGCCCCAAGGTAAGCCTCTACTGTCTCACCCAGTTGTTGTAGCCTAGTGTAGAGTATGTTCGCTGGAGGCTGAAAGATGTTTTCCAGGATGGCCATCGCCGGTTTGTACTCGGTGCAGTCACAGATCACCTGGAATGAGAATGGGCCCAGTTTTGTGTGCAGTACCATGAGTTTCTTTTGGTCTGAGTTGATGACCTCAGCCTGAGTGCGGATGATTGCCCCGATCACATGCTTCCAGACCGCGAAGTGGGCTGGAGCTTCTGGGTGCTGGGGGTCGATATCCAGCTTTTCTATGCTGTGAAACTTCTCTATGGTTCTTTAAAATTAAGCTAATTAAATTGTGGTGCACTGCAGTGTGAACCAAGCAAACATGAACCTCAGGCTTTAATTAGCTTAAAACCTGCACACAATTTCTATATCCCTTCTGGCTCCATGTGCTCTGCTTCTGCCCAAGGGCCAGCTTGAGTCTTTATATGGGGCCGGTAATTGGCAGGGTGTAGGTGGAGCCAGTCTTCCAGGTTACCTCCCAGCAGGTACAATAGGTTGTCCCCTGCAGGAGCGCAGACAGGCACAGGCAGTCACAGACAGTCCTGTGGTTGTATCACCACAATTGATCAAATGATCTTTATACTTGCTCTCCATCACATTCGTCTTTCATGCGTGCTGTGGAGAGTAACTCGCATAGTCGCTAATCTGTACTGTTTCTGAGGTGACAATTGTTATCATAGTCTCTCACAATGCTAAGTTTTAATTAAAAAACAATACAGATAGTCCCGACTTATGATGGTCCAACTTACGATTTTTCAAAGTTATGATGTTTCGAATTCATACTGTGCTTTGAATTTTGTCTATGATGTTTAGTGTTTCCTGAAAGTACAGCATCAGTCCCCACACTGATCCCACTCTCTCCCGACACCCCTATGTCAGTCCCCACACTGATCCCACTCTCTCCCGACACCCCTATGTCAGTCCCCACACTGATCCCACTCTCTCCCGACACCCCTATGTCAGTCCCCACACTGATCCCACTCTCTCCCGACACCCCTATGTCAGTCCCCACACTGATCCCACTCTCTCGACACCCCTATGTCAGTCCCCACACTGATTCCACTCTCTCCCGACACCCCTATGTCAGTCCCCACACTGATCCCACTCTCTCCCGACACCCCTATGTCAGTCCCCACACTGATCCCACTCTCTCCCGACACCCCTATGTCAGTCCCCACACTGATCCCACTCTCTCCCGACACCCCTATGTCAGTCCCCACACTGATCCCACTCTCTCCCGACACCCCTATGTCAGTCCCCACACTGATCCCACTCTCTCCCGACACCCCTATGTCAGTCCCCACACTGATCCCACTCTCTCCCGACACCCCTATGTCAGTCCCCACACTGATCCCACTCTCTCCCGACACCCCTATGTCAGTCCCCACACTGATCCCATTCTCTCCCGTCACCCCTATGTCAGTCCCTACACTGATCCCACTGCCCATTTTCGACATGATGGTAGTGCCGGAACGAAACCCCATTGCAAAATCCCCCTTTCTGACGATAATCTATACAAGCAAGAAAGATTCTTACAGAAATCAGCATCTCAGAAGAGAAGCAGGATAAAATTCATCAGTTAATAGTGCATTTGAAGTCTAAGAAATATTAGAATTAATCTGCCACTCAGGCAGCTTCTGAAGGTGATCAACCTAAGGTGCTCTGAATGTGTTTCTCCCTATAGATGCTACCTGATCATTTTTTTTGTGGGGGGGGTGCTTTACTTCTATTTCCAATGTTTATCACAGGGTGGCACGGTTAGTATAGCAGTTAGTGCAACATTATTACAGCAGCAGTGACTTGGGTTCCAATCCGGCACTGTCTGTAAGGAGTTTGCCCATTCTCCAAGTGCCTTTTAGGGTTTCCACCCACTCTTCAAAATCCTTCAAAGGGCAGAACAATGGAGGTCTGTCAGAAAGTCCACAGGAAAAATCAAAGTAACAAAGGCTGTCTGCGACTAAAGGACACAAAGCAGAGGCAGGGTTGGAATTGGGCAATGGTGCAAAAAATGGAAATAGGCGATTGAATGGATTCGGGTCTAGTACATGTCAGAGCGTGATTCGGTTCAGAGAGATGCCTGGAAAAAAGGAATGGAAATTGTGACTCGTGAACAAAGCTTATTTAAGGAAATGAGAGACCAGAAGCACAGGCCATGAAATATATAGCTGCAGAAAATTTACACAACAGCTGCTAATTAGTTATTGTCCATTTTTCATAGTTTTAGAAATGTAGCATATGTTGGTCCCTTTGTTTGATTCACAAAGTCTGCAAAATCTCAAAAGTATGCAGACAAATCTGAAGCATCTGTAACCATCTATGATCAAAAGTACCAAGTGAATTAAGCAAGTCAGTTTTCTCTGAGGTCTCCATCAGCAGGCAGCCAGCTAATTTAATTCCTCTCCATGATATCCAAACATGGCTGAGAGCATTGCTGCCTGGCTGGTTGATGTCTGGCTATGGGATCAGACATCAATCTGGCTACATCACTGTACATACAAATTTCAGAACTAATTGTGTCTAGTCAAACTGTACAGTCAAGCTAGTACAGCCCAACAATGGGTATTAGGGGAACAATAAACTATCCAACATCATAAAAGGGCTTAAATGATCAGTCAATTTAATACCATTCATTAATTAAGTGACAAGAACAGATTCCTCAACAATAAATTCAATCAGGGACTCATTTAAGGACAATTACTTTTGTACAGTCAGTGTTTACATTTCTTTATTTGTTTACATGTGTACATTGTGTAGTTTTTTTGCACTAAGTGATAATTCTGCTTCGCCTGCAGGAAAAGGAATCTCAGGGTTGTTTGTGATGTCATGTATGTACCGTGATAATAAATCTGAATCTAAAATTTAATTCACAAAGCTATGAAGTGGTGCTTGCTCATGAACAACCTACCCAGTTTGGGTACTTCCATGTCCATTTGGCTGCACACTTTTCACAGTCTTAAGTCACTTTCAGGTGGCCAGAATACCTGACTGTAAAGCTGCCTATTCTATCCCAATGCGGCTGTTGGGTGGCCACTTGAAAGTGGAGAACCCGGCCAGGAGGAGCACTTACCTAACCCTCCTCCTGTAGGTATATTCTCTGGCTCCGAGAATCCCCCATTGCACCTGAAAGCAGCAGTGGGACTACGGCCACAGTCCACAGGAGCCGGCGTTCGCTCGGGATGCAGCTCTCCTTCAGCCGGCACGTTCAGGTGACAGAAAGGCGTCTTCTCTGCGGCCACGTGAACATCCCAGCTGCATTCCCCCATCCGGCACATTATCTGCATCTGAGCACCTGAAAGCCGCTCTAGTCCAAATGCAATTGAGAAAGCTGATTCCAGATGTAATTTGGAAAAGACTGTCCTGATAATGGGGCAGCATTGCACCAAGTCTGGAACCAAGAAATCCTGCTAAAAGGATATCAAACAATACACAAAGAAGTGCCAGAAGAATCCAGCAGCCACACAGCATCCATGGAAAACAAAAGGCAGGTAATATTTCGGGCCTGAGCCCTTCTACAGGGATAAAGACACACTGAAATGCTGCAGGAAATCTTGCAGCGTCCATAGAAGATAAAGATATATTCCCAACATTTCAGGCCTGAGCCTTTCTTCAAGGAATAAGCAAAGGATAAAGAAAAAAAACCAGGGAAGATCAGAATAGAGGCAATGCTGGCTGGGGGAGAAGTCCAGACCGACAAACTGGATATAAAGGTGATGTGGCAGGGGTAGGTGGAACAAGTGGAGGGGGAGAAGAAGTGGCCGAGGTTAACAAAAGCCAGTGAAGACTATGTCAATGCCATCTAATTGAGGAGCCCAGACGGAAGATGAGGTGTTGTTCCTCCAATTTCCGGTTGTTATCAGTCTGGCAATTCATGAGACCCTACGGAGCAAAGGAACGGGATTGGAAATTAAAATGGATCCAGAGCTGAGGTGCTCAACAAAGCAATTTCGCAATCTATGCCCAGTCTCTCCGATGTAGAGGAGACAACAGGTGTAGTTCATGACTACCACAGATTCACGAGTGAAATGTGGCTTCACTTAGAAGGACTGTTTGGGGCTTTGAATGGTGGTAAGGGAGGAGCTGAGGGTGCAAATGGAGCATCTCCTGCAGTCACAGGGGTAGGTACCAAAGGAAGGAGAGAGGAGTAGACAAGGGAGTCATGGAGGGAGCGGCCCCTGCAAAAGGCAGAGAGGGGAGGAGAGAGGAATATGTGTCTAGTGCTGGGATCAGGTAGTAGGTGGGAAAATGGTGGAGGAGAATATGGTGGATGCATAGGCTAAATGAGGACGAGGAATCCTATCCTTGTTGCACATGGGGGTGGAGGGGGCCAGGGCAGAAGTGAGGGTAATGGAGGATTATGCTGGTGAGGGCTGAGTTAATGGTGGAAGAAGGAAAGCCACGTTGTTTGGAGGAGGAGGACGTATCTGATGATCTGGAATGGAGGTCCTCATCCTGGGTGCAGATGCAACAGAGACAGGGGAATTGAGAGAATGGAATCCTTATATGGGACAGGGTGTGAAGAGGTGTAGTCAGGAAGCTGTGGGAGTGGGTGGGTTTGTAGAAGATGTCTGTTGAGAGTTTGTCTCCTGAAATGGAGGCAAAGAAATTAAGGAAAGGGACACTGTTGTTAGAGATGGACTAAGTGAACTTTAGATTCATTGTCAGAGTACATACATGACATCACATACAATCCTGAGATTCTTTTTCCTGCAATAATTACCATTTATAGGGACTGCAACAAAAAAAAACTGTACACAAGAAATAAACAATGTAAACAAATGACCGTGAAATACAGAGGAGAAAAATAAACAAAAAAATTGCAAAAGTAAAAGTCCTTAAATGAGTCCCTGATTGAGTTTGTTGTTGAAGTGTCTGATGGTGGAGGGGGAGCAGCTATTCCTAAATCTGGTGGCGTGAGTCTCATGGTACCTATACCTCTTTCCTGATGCTAGCAGCGAGATCAGAGCACATGCTGGGTGGTAGGAATCCTTGATGATTGTTGCTGCTTTCCAATGGCAGGGTTCCCTGTAGATGTTCTCGATGATGGGGAGGGTTTTGCATGTGATGTCCTGGGCTGTGTCCACTACTTTTAGCATGGTTTTATGCTCAGAGATATTGGTGTCCTCATACCAGACCGTGATGCAGTCGGTCAGCACAGTTTGCACCACATATCTGTAGAAATTTCCCAGGTTTTCCGATGTCATGCCAAACCTCCGCAATGACGAAGTAGAGGTGCTGATTAGTGCTTTCTTCACTATACTATTACTGTGTTGGTTCCTGGAAAGATCCTCCTGGATAGTGCCTCCCAAGAACTTAAATTTACACACACTCTCCATTTCTGATTCCCCAAAGATTACTGGATCATACACATCTGGTTTTCCTTTCCTGAAGTCTACAATCATCTCCTTGGATTGATGACATTGAGTGCAAGGTTTTTGTTAGTGCACCATTCAGCCAAGTTTTCAATCTCCCTCCTGAATGCTGACCAATTACCCCAATTTATAAAACCCACTTCCATAGCATTATTACCAAATTTGTAGCTGGTGTTGTTGTCGTATTGTGCCACACAGTCATAGGTGTAAAGCAAGTAGAGCAGGGGGCTAAGAACGCAGCCCTGTGATGCTCTGGTGCTGATGGAGTTTGTGGAGGAGATGTTCTTACAAAACCTCACTGATTGTGGTCTGCAGGTCAGGAAATCAAGGATCCAATTACACAGTAGGGTGTTGAGTGCCAGGTCTTGAAGTTTACTGATCAGTTTTGAAAGCATGATGGTGTTAAATGCCTAACTGTAGTCGATAAAGAGAATCCTGCTGTATGCATTTTTGCTGAGTGTTCCAGAGCCAGTGAGATGGCATCCTCCTTTTGCTTCGACAGGCAAACTCTAACATATCCATATCGCCACTCAGAGAGGAGCTGATATGCTTCAACACTAGCCTTTCAAAACACTTCATCACTTTTGATTTGAGTGCCACGGCCAATGGTCATTTTGGCAGGTTGTCACTCTCTTCTTGGGCACCGGTACGAAAGACGCATGTTTGAAACAGATGTGTACCACTCCCTGCTGGAGTGAGATGTTGAAGATACTCATGAATTTGTTGGTAAGTTGGTCAGCACAGGTTTTTAATACTCGGCCAGGTACTCTGTCTGGACAAGATGTTTTCCTCGGATTCACTCTCCTGAAGGTCGGGGTGGAAGTTTGAGGATGGGGTGGAAGTTGGCTGCAAAGAAGATGAAGTGAACAAGCTCATCATGGGTGCCTGAGGCAGCATCAAAGTAGTTGTCGATGTAGCGGTGGAAGAGTTGTGTAGCCTCATAGCATGGATTGTTCCACATAGCCAATAAAATGGCCGGCACAGCTGGGGCACACCCCAGACTGAGACCAACCGCAAATTGGAGAAACAATACCTCATCTTCCATCTGGGCACCCTCCAATCAGATGGCATTATCATCAACTTCTCTGGCTTTCTTAAAACCCCACCCCCTCCACTTCTTCCCCCATTTCCTTTTCCCAACTATGTCTCTCTCTCCCTTTTCTATCTGTCTCCTTTCACACAGCCAAAATCAATTCTCACTTCTCCTCATAATATTTAATTAATACCTTTTGTTGGTGTGGACTCCTTCCCCAGCCAGCACTGTCTCTATTCTGACCTTTTCTATCTTTTACTTGTTCTTTATTTATTCCTTGAAGAATAACTCAGGCCTGAAACGTCGGTAATATATCTTTGTCTCCTATGGATACTGGAAAAGCATTTGAGATCCTCCAGCATTTCTATGTTTTTACTACAATCATAGCGTGTTTCATTCCCTTCTTCAGGGCTTCCAAAATTGGCCAAACGTCCAAATAAGGTGGAGCAGGAGGAAGGGGGAGGAACAGAGGGTTGCAGGTGATAGGGGAATTCTGGTGGGAGGGGCAAAAACAGATAGGAGCTAAGGGATGATGGGGGAAGAGGGCAGAAAGCTGAGCAAGATGTTCAGTGATATAAGATAGGAAGGGAAGGAGGTAGAGAGTCAGAGGGAAAAAGGTGTAGTGATGAGCAGGGAGCCTAAGACCTAAAATGTCAACTGCCAATTGCTTTCCATTGATGCTGGCTGACCTGCTCAGTTTCTCCATCACCTTTCTGTGTGTGGTTCCAGCATCTGCAGACTTCTTGTTTCACATCCATAACTCTGCAGTGCAGAGAATAGAGAACACCAAGTTCCTTGGAGTTCACTTAAGTAGTAACCTATCCTGGATGCACATCTCCTCACTTGTCAAAAAGACACAACAATTACTGCACTCCCTGAGAACATAGAGGCAAGGCTACCGGCCACCATCCTGTCAACTTTCTACAGGACCTCTATCAAGAGCATCCTGGCTGACTGCATCACAATGTGGTACAGTTGCTATAGAACACTGGATCGGAGGTCAATCTAGAGGACCATAAGAGCGGCCATCTCCTTAAGAGTGTTACTGATCTGTCAGACACACAGTTGGGATTTTTCTTCATTATGATGAGAACCCTCCTGTCATCAGTCGTGGAGATCTTCCTTGGATACCAGTCTCTTTGTGATTACTGAGCTCACCCGTACACCCTTTCTTCTTACTGATGTTCCAAACTGTTGATTTTGGTAATCCTAAGGTTTTGGTGATGTGTCTGAGTGCTTTATTCCTGTTTTTCAGCCTCATAATGGATTTTTTACTTTCACTGGTACAACTCTGGTCCTCATATTGAAAAATGGAAATTACAGATTCCAAAGTTGATCAAAAACTTAGAAGCAAGCCTAGCTTTCTTATTCCTGCACCAAGGAGGCAATTAAACATTCCTGAGTACTCACAAACACCTGTGAGGCTAAATGTCCCAAACATTATGATGCCCTGAAATGAGGGGGCTATGTATAAAAAGTGCTGTTAACTTCTACATGGTCAATCCAAAATGTAAACAAATAACCTTGAATAAAATCTGGACTGGGCACTCTAATCACATGTGAATTGTTTAATTACAAATTTAAAACTGCAGAGCACAGGGGCAAATAGAGGAAATGAGTGTCTTTGTCCCAAACATTATGGATCGCACTGTATGTAGTGCATTTACAGTAAATTGCTTGAAAAAATATATGCTATGAGTCTAAATATGTTTGCACGTTTTTATACTGAGGAACGAAGAACATTGTTTAGTTCGGTTGTACTTAAACAACTGAATGATGATGATAATAAACTTGAAATTGTATGATTGAATATCTGGAACTTTCTTGTGAATGAAAAGTAATAAAATCCTGCAAATGCTGGAACTCTCAATCAATCACAAATGCCTGAAAAACTCAGGCAACATTTGTGGAGAGAGAAAGAGTTTACAATTCAGGTCACAGAATCTTAATTGCAGTTTTTAAACAAAAATCACTTTTTGATCTTTATTTATATTTAAGAATCTCTTCTCTGGCAAAAGTCACATTGCACAAGACAACCGTGATGGGCGTGATAACTGGTCAATTACCCCAGTCCCAGGTTTTGGCAATAGGTGCTTCTCAGGGTAGTGTCCCCAACCCAACCATTTTCATCCATGACCTTCCTGCCACATATCACCATAATGCCACTTGCAGGTTTCTCTCCAAGTTTACACAGTCCTAAGTTGGCAAAACAAATTGCTCGAGCTTCATCACCACAGTCTAACACCTGAAGTTCTCTTGTCGACAGCACTGTGGCAAAACCATCATGAAGAAGACTGCCATGGTTCATTAAAGCAGCACATCACCATCTTCTTAAAGGCAATTGAGGATGGGCAATATGTGCTGGCAACTACTCTTTGCAGACGATGCTGCTTTAGTTGCTCATTCAGAGCCCACTCTTCAGCGCTTGATGTCCTGTTTTGGAGAAACTGCCAAAATGTTTGGCCTGGAAGTCAGCCTGAAGAAAACGGAGGTCCTCCATCAGCCAGCTCCCCACCATGACTACCAGCCATCGGGCACACAAAACTCAAAACGGTCAACCAGTTTACCTATCTCGGCTACACCATTTCATCAGATGCAAGGATCGACAACGAGATAGACAACAGACTCGCCAAGGCAAATAGCGCCTTTGGAAGACCACACAAAAGAGTCTGGAAAAACAAACAACTGAAAAATCTCATAAAGATTAGCATATACAGAGCCGTTGTCATACCCACACTCCTGTTCGGCTCCGAATCATGGGTCCTCTACCGGCATTACCTACGGCTCCTAGAATGCTTCCACCAGCGTTGTCTCCGCTCTATCCTCAACATTCATTGGAGCGACTTCATCCCTAACATCGAAGAACTCGAGATGGCAGAGGCCGACAGCATCAAATCTACGCTGCTGAAGATCCAACTGCGCTGGGTAGGTCACGTCTGCAGAATGGAGGACCATCGCCTTCCCAAGATCGTGTTATATGGCAAGCTCTCCACTGGCCACCTTGACAGAGGTGCACCAAAGAAGAGGTACAAGGACTGCCTAAAGAAATCTCTTGGTGCCTGCCACATTGACCACCGCCAGTGGGCTGATATCGCCTCAAACCGTGCATCTTGGCGCCTCACAGTTCGGCGGGCAGTAACCTCCTTGGAAGAAGACCGCAGAGCCCACCTCACTGACAAAAGACAAAGGAGGAAAACCCAACACCCAACCCCAACCAACTAATTTTCCCTTGCAACCGTGTCTGCCTGTCCCGCATCGGACTTGTCAGCCACAAATGAGCCTGCAGCTGACGTGGACATTACCCCTCCATAAATCTTCTTCCGCGAAGCCAAGCCAAAGAAAGAAGAAGAAAGAATGTTATACAATATTCCTTTCAAAAACCCCAGCAGTGACCATATCCAACAAGAGAGTGTAAATATCTACTCTTAAAATTTAATATTACTTTTGTAATTACTGAGTCTCCACCATCCTCCATTGATATCCTGGGGGGTAAACTTTGATGTGAAATATAAATGGGCCACCGATATCAATGTTTTAGGGTCAATAACACCACAAAGGTTGGATATCCTGCACCGTGAGTCACTTCTGTACAGAGCTTTCTACCACCTACAAGGCAAAAGAATGAATGCTGTGGACAACACGCAAGAAGCTTAATACCATTCAAGTCATTGCAACCCATTTTTGTTACTCGTATCTCATCACATTAAACATTCACTCCCTCTACCCGTGACTAGAGCACATCTGTAGCATCAACAAAATTCACAATTTATTTCCAAACAGCTTCAATATAAGTTCCCAACTCCCACTCCTCTCAAGGTCAAGGGTAGTGAGAGTATTTCCATGAGCCTTATTATGGTCTCTAAGCGAGTCCTCCAGTGGATACCCTCCTGATAACTCTTGACCTCTAGTTGCCCTGCCTAAAGTCAGCCTGCTGGCAGCTGATGTTATCCAATGTGAAATATTTCTAACCTTGGTTGCTTAATACTTAAGGTACCCTGTATCTGAGCTTGGTAATCTGCTGTACTTCTACACTCTGACAAGGTTATAAAAAGGGAAATGTATTAGTGACGTCAAGGTTAAGTCGACTGCCTAGCAAATTCACAGAAAGAACATTCAGCCCTAAGGTGCAAGAGACATTTGAAAAGAACAGGTTAAATACTTGCTTGTTCCCCTGAGATATTCTCTGCTCATAAAAGGATAACTCACTAGGTATCTCCCATCTCTACCATGTCTAATCCTCCTCCTGTCTACTCAGTCTTTGTAATTGGTTTCTCACAACTTAATCCTGTAAGACAAAAGGAAAATCAATGGGTTGTAACATATTGGTTGTAATTGTATGTGTGAGAGAGAGAGAGAGAGAGAGAGAGGGAGAGGGTGTGTGTGCGTCTGTGAGAGTGTGTGTGAGAGTGAGAGAGAGAGAAAATGAATCCTATCCTTGACCATGTAATGCAGTTTAGTAATGCTCCATTACTCTCAGTACCCCAGATACTTTCTCCCGTCTCAAATTTCCCTAAAGCTGATACTGGTTGCTTCCCAAATCCACAACATGCTTCCCCCTTTTCCACCACCTACTACAAGACGTTGTAGTTCAGTGGCAAGATTTGAATGCTGGCACCCAAAATCCACAATGGGTGAGTTTATTGCAATAATAGCCCGAACACAAACATACATCTTCCAATGCAATTATACAGGTGAAAACCATGTGTCAGGGCCATGAAGAAGAACAGCTTCACCTCACACCTCCGATTTAGCGCTAATTCCTAGCTTCTGAAATTTTTCATAAAGAACATGCACTTGAAGCATCTTCAGGGCAAATTTTTATTTAATTTTTGATCTGTTAATTAACCATATTGTAGCTGTTTGAATTCAATTTGTATATTTTAATCTTCTTTTGATTAACAACAAAAATGATAACATATATCTAAATCCAACTCTTGTGGTTTGGACTTTTTTTTTGTAATTATATCTTCACTTCAGGCAACTTTATTCATACATTAATGGGAGGTTCCATTCTGCTTAGGTTTAATTACGTGCACATTACAGTTACACATTTCTTCATTACATTTGAAAATATTTGTATTAATTTTTTTGTTATTTTGGTACTTTAAACTTCCACCTACGTTTGAGCAAGTGAGGAACTTGAAGATTTTGGCAATGAATTGGTATTTTCATTATTTGATGTTTACATGCAATATGAACTGTTGTGTGTTCAAATACCTCCCAACCATTTTCATTACCACAGTTCTTATGTTATTGAATGTCTTTTGTAACATATTGTTTTGTGCTACTTTTAATACAATGCACGTATAAACATTTATCTAACTCTTCACATGAAGACAAGCTAGGTTTTTATTCTATTCCGTGAAACATGTCTGACTGAAAGGTTTAAAGCATTTGACATGATAGAGAAAGAAAAATTTCTCAAGTAAGATAATTAGAAAAAGAGGACATCGTCACAAAATAGAGATATGCCACCAATTACTGTGTTGAATATTTTTTGGACCAATTTTTTGGGCCACAAAAGTGGGGGGTTGACTTTTACATGGGTCAAACTTTTGACCTCTGTAGGTACCTGCGTGACTCAAAGCACCACAGCTTTAATGGGCAGGCAGCCAGGGCGTTGGGAGTTGTGGTGAGTAGGTGGCTGGGGTTTCAGGAGCTCAGATGGGCGGGTGGCTGGGGCAAGGGTCCGCTGTCGGAATGTCGGGAGCTTGGATGGGTGGGTGGTTGGAGCCAAATGTGGGGGGGGGGTTCAACTTTTACACGTCAAACAAAAACACACAATTTTTGGGCCAATAAAGTGGGGGGGGGGGGGGGTGGTGGTCAATATTACAGGGTATTGACGATTAAATGAGTATGTACAGTGGGGAAGGTGTAGTACCTGTTTAGCTTCCCAATCAGCCGTGAAGCCATGGATTGCTGTTGGTGGATGGTTTTACAAGTAGATTCTACAAATTGGAGTTTATGGTTGTGAAATTAAAAATGCTGAGCAGATGAATCTGCCGATGAATGCCCAGGATTACCTGTCCAGTATGGACACTGAAACCGAAGAAGGCAATGGGAAACCACTTCCGCATTTTTCCCTTGTATAATCATGAACTCAGCTCAAAGATGGAGCCTTCACTGAAGGAGAATAAGGGAGGCAACAACTATAATTCAGCGTGACAGATGGAGAGACATGATCACCCGCACTGAACGGTAAGGCACCTAAATGATGAGAGTAGTAAAATATGTCAGCACTTTTTCCACACAAATGCTATTAAAATTGGAATTTAAACTCTGTGAATGCTAAAATAATTGACAATTTTTCTTTGATAGTGCACTGCTTTTGGATCTGAAATACTAATTAGCTGTGATCTAAGGGTCAGCAGGAGTACCTTTAAGGGGCTAAAAGGCTTAATCCTCTTCCTATATTGTTAAGCACACTGTGCAAATGTTAGAGGTACATTTCTACAAGAAGATATTTTCTACAAGAAAAGCCTGCCCATTATAGTAACTAAATGAGGACCACTACCTACATTTGCAACAATGAAGTTTGGGAGAATCTCAGAATAATTTTGAAATCTGATTCTGTTTACAATATTTTCAAATGATTAGAAAATCAGAGAAAATTAGTCTGCACCATTATTCACTGATCATAGCGTCATGGAGTCATATTGCATGGAAATAGTCCCTTCATCCCATTGAGTCCACACCAATCATGAAACTCCCTACATTAATACCATTGTATTCTGCTCCGATCATCTGTCAAGAGAACAGATTTCAGAATAAAGTTTAATGAATTTGAAACGTATGTTCTTTCATAATAATTCATAAAAATTTACACCCAAATGAATATAGTAATCTATTGTAAATATAGATGAAAGAGGAAAGAAAATAAGGAAAGGGCTTAATGTAATTCCTGAATTATAAATATTCCTTATAACACACCAATTCATTGTTTCCACTAATACCAAAAGGATAAAAAATTTCTAATTAATTTAGAAATATCTGAATTTGCTTAGAGCAATTTGGCCAACTTTAAGAAACAAATATTTGCTTGGTAACTAGATCTAGACAGAACCATTGGCTAGTTGTCCTTGCTCTTCAGCTGCATTGGCCTGTAGCTATAGTTGTAACAGCAAGGTTAGGGAAATGTAGATTTTCTTTTCTTTTCCAAATCATTATTTTCAGTGGCTGTAGTGCATATGACAAGATCAACTGGGCCCAATATAATAATAAAGGTATTCAAACATTTTGGATAATACTGATGCCTATTCAAGTAAAAGGGAACATTAAACATCGAGACCACTTCAACGATAACATCTTGTGAACCAAGCAGTGGTTTATTGGGACCTGATATTATTATAAAAACTGCATAGCAAGTGGCTTTCAGAAATATTCAATTCAGTGTACATTTTTTTCAATAAACCAACCAAGTCTACAGCTGAAATAAAACTAAGTTGTTAAAAAAAAATTGGATCCTTGATCATCCATTCAATTCATGATTCTCAAGATGGTGAAGATGAAAACTATTAAGAGTTAGTATGTGCAGAGACTGTTAAAGATAAGAGAGATATGTATTAATAATATTGATGAGATTTGATGGTGAAAAAGGGAGCAAATGTTCCCATGCTTCCCTACCCTGACCATAAACTAGTCCACAACTAGCCAAAAATCTGTTGACTTTGTACTAACGGCAACTGTGAATATTTATCGGTCTATTTTTTTTCTATTTTGCAGTCATACTGTGGCAATTTAATGAATGCTATTGTGATTAGTGCCATATATCTTTGACTGCAACAAGTAAGATCTTTGGTGCATTTAAACATTGTTCTTATAAATGAAATAAAACCCTCTTTACAGATTACATTAAATATCTACGTTATCAGAAGGGCCAAGTAATCAACAGATAGAACTGTTTTAAAAAACAAGAGTGATAATAAAGGACTAGAAACAGTACTCTGCCTGAATAGTAGCATTGAAGAGGTACTGCGCTGGGACTCTGTTAGTGTTACCAGTAAAACAGTTGCTGATCAAAGCAATTAAATTCTATTCCCCACAAGGCCTTAGGTACAATATATTTCTCTTTTCCTACTGTGTGTATAAAATTAAAAATCAGTTCATGTTGGTGTTGGTCACAGAGACATTAACCCTGGTAAATGTCAGGGTTGGTCAGAGAAGGCAACCTGGGCTGTGAGCTGGGATGTCTGTGACATCCAGGTTAGCCTCGATGAGGTCAGCATGGGCAGAGAGAGCAAACAAGAGTAGGTCAGGTTGTGCAGACAGAGACTAACCTGGCCAGAGCAGGTTGAGCTCAGAGAAGCTAAATGTTCTGGGTTTTTTTCACAGCTGTCTTAGATCATAGTATTTAGCTCAAGAAAGGTATTGTGACTTATTTCTTATAGTCTAAACAGAAGTGAAAACAAATAGAGAACAATTGATGATATAATTCAGAATTGCTTTATATCTGTAAATCAATGGAAGCATAATCAATTACTTCCCAACATTTTGAGCCACTTGCAATGTTATTTCAGAAACATATTATCACCTACTATGGATATGAGGTCCTCAGGCTAATCACTCAATGCCAGCATTGGATGTTCTCAGTCAAATAAATGGTATTTGGCCTTGGTATTTATGATTATGGGGTAATGGAAACATCCATTTACCTGGTACTGAACAGCCTTGTGATTGGCCCTTGCCACACTAATAAAGGGAAAAGAATCAGAGGGCAATGCCTATAATTAGAATTTGATTCTTTGAATTTTCAAAGCCCACTGCCATCTCACCAGTCATACTTTCTAAAATCACAGAATACTACAGGCCATTCGGCCCTTCCAGTCTGTGCTGAAAACACCATACAGCTAGTCCCATTGACCTGCACCCATTCCATAACCCTCCAGACCTCTCCCATCCATGTATCTATCCAGTTTATTTTTAAAACTTAAGAGTGAGCCCGCAGTTACCATGTCAGATGGCAACTCGTTCCACACTCCCACCACTCTCTGAGTGAAAAATTTCCCATGATGTTCCCCCTAAATCTTTCCTCTTTCATCCCAAAGCCATGTCCTCTTGTACTTATCTCTCCTATTCTAAGTGGAAAGAGCCTGGAGAGATAAATACAAGGGGACTGGTTACTCTATAATGAAGCATTGAATATTGAGTTCAAAATACTTAATTGTTTAATTCTACCAGAGTGCTAATCGTAAAAAAAATTGGCATTTAATATAGCTGTATAGTTAATATTATTTATAGTCTTTTGTAATAATCTGAAGTAGAGATGTTTTTCCTTGCTTTACCATTAGTCATGCCTTTCTTGTCGATTGAGCACCCACTGTGCAAAATCTCCTATTTACTGCTGCAATTTTAGATCCAGTGTAAGAAACCCTTGCAAGTGTATTGACAGCCTTTATATAAAATGATAACTGAAGACATGTCTGCCTAAAACCTTTATGAAATATCTTACAAAAGATGCGGGGCACTAATGGCAAGGCCAATTTTTCTTGGACATTGTTAATTGCCCATGAACTGAGCAGCTGACAAGTCTACTTCAGAGAAATAAAGAGGAATTCACAGCATTCTGATCAATTGTACCCACACCAAAAAGAGTTACTTTTTTCCCTAGACTTAAAGCTTAACAAAAATTGGGTCAAATTAGCTAGCTCCTCTGCAGTTGCATTCCAAAAGCTGGGCCTCCTGCAATTGTCTTGCTTGGTTTGTAGGTTGCAGATTTTAGGATATCAGAAGCTTATGAGCTCACAACCTAATAAAAGAGTCTGTTGTCATGAAAACCCATTCCAGAGATGAACTATAGGCTGGCTTTCTTGTGCAACAGCAAGTGAGTTCACTTTTCTCCATCGCTGGATTTATTGACAAGAAGCTAAAGCAAGGCTGTCTTCTCGAGGACAACAGCATGCAATGTGAAACAAGATATTTTAATGGTGTTCTGGCCAACACATATCTAAGCCACACTCTTATGGATTACCTGTAAATTTTTTTTTAAAAACGTTCTAACATCTTACTGCAAATGCCAGTCTCTCATGAACCTAGGGGAAGACTGGACACCAAGAGCTTCTGTTCATATTGTCCCTTCTGTCGCTCTGCTGTTTCCATGGCAATCTGTTATCCTTGCCATTGAACTGAGTGACAGCTCAAAGGCTGACCCCAGTTGAGCCTTGCTCAAACATTACCAGAGGCTGGAAAGTTTTTAAATAACATCAGTCGAAGCAGAGGCAGTGTGTGGGCTGCTCCTCATTCTAGGGTTGAAGCTGTGCATAGAACTTTAAGTCATGGTGTCCATGCAGAATGACAATCACGACCAAGTGCCTTACCCTCATTTAATTTCATTACAAATAATAGTGTACAATTAGAACATAGAACAATACAGCACAACATTCAAACCTTCAGTCCACAATGTTGTGCCAACCTACTACACAACCATCGAATTCTTCCCTACTTCTCACCTTTAACCCTCTATTTTTCTTATATTCATGTGCCAACGTAAATCTTTTAGATATCCCTATTGTACCAGCCTGTAACACCACCTTCAACAATGCATTCCAAGCATCCACCACTCTCTCTGTTACATAAAAACTTACCTCTGACATCTCCCATAAACTTTCTTCCATTCATCTGAAATGATGCCCTCTGGTATTTGCTGTCCAGTCCAGGCAACATTTTGATAAATCTCTGCATTCTCGCTAAAGTTTTCACATCCTTCCTTTAATAAGGTGATCAGAACTGAACACAATACACCAGTGGTTTTCAACCTTTTTCTTTCAACTCGCACACCACTTTAAGTAATCCCTATGCCATCGGTGCTCTGTGATGAGTAAGGGATTCGTTAAGGTGGGTTGAGGGTGGGAAGGGAAGGTTGAGAACCACTGCTCTAGACCCAATTGTTACTGAAATATTTTGCTTGAGAAAAATTGTCATTGGCCCATTTCCTCTGGAGTTATGAAACTGTCAATTAGGTGCGATTAAAACAGTGGTTTTCAAACTTTTTCTTTCCACCCACATACCACCTTAAGCAATCCCTTACTCATCACAGAGCACCGAGTGAGTGGAAAGAAAAAGTTTGAGAACCACGGTCTTGAACTCAGATCGACCCAAACACTATATGCCTTCTTAACGACCCTATCAACCTGTGCTGCAAACATGAGGGATCTAGGGACTTGGACTCCAAGAATCCTTTGATCTTCCACACAGTTAAGAAGCCTACTCTTAACTATGTACTTCACCTTCAAGTCTAACCTTCCAAAGTACATCACTTCACACATCCAGAATGCCCTTTCTCTGCCCAACTCTGAATCCTCTCTATAATTCTGGTGCAGCTTGCGGCAACAACACAGCCCACACCACTTCCAACCCTTGTGTCATCTGCAAGCTTACTGACCCACCACTCCACTTCTTTGTCCGTCATTTATAAAAATCACAAAGGGCAAGGGTCCCAGTCTAGATTAAACCAGATTTCATAAAGGATCATGCAAACTCATTGCATGTTTCAATGAGGGTCAGATACTGTAGTGACTTTGTGTTCAATCATATAGTTACTTTTGCATCATATTTTGCAGGTTTATATTTTTGTAGCCACTACTATCATATCATTGAGTTTCTCTCGGTCTCTATCCTGTCGCAGGTATTCCCTTTGCTTTCTCCACCCTTCTCTGAAACTCAACGTGCTTCTTTGCAACTTTTCTTATTCTAAAATGTCACTCAACTGAAATGTTAACTGCTTTTTTCTCTCTCCAATAAAATCTCCCCTTTAGACTCCACTTCCTCTTTGACACCCACTTTGGGTCTTTTACCCCCTTTTGACCTTTTTCATTGCTAATTGCAGACTTCCAGGATTCTGCAGTCTCTTGTGTGTACCCATGCATTCCGCATGATAAAATATTTTCTAGGAAAACTTGATCACTTTGCTTGGCACCGCTGGAACAAGACGAGGAGTTCACTGATCTAAATTAAACCCATGTTATTATTGATAAACTGTGACCATAAAGTGGCAAAATAATATTTCACAATATAGATGATTACAGTCATAGTTGCTTTCCACTCTTAACTAAATTTAAGCATTGGATACATTCTTGAAGGAGAGGAATGCTCTTGTAAATACATTAGGCTCAAGGTTTGACACAAATGGTTAACCATGACCCAAAACAGTGCGACATCTGTAAAGAGCAAAGTTTTAGTGTTACATCAGTGAATTTTATTTAAAATCAGATTACAAAGTCCATTTGGGTCTTTTGTGTGTGCCATATGCACTTCCGTGAATGTGACCTGGGTGTATCAAAATGGCTGCGCTGAACATTACATAATCTGTTTAGATGTCACTAGAAGAGTTATTGGTATAATCAAGACTACTGCCCACACCAAAAGCAGGACTAGGGGCCCAGAATTATCTGGATCCTGACATTAAGTTCAAGCTGATTGTTTTACTTATCTAAAGTATTTTCCTTGGAGTTTGCTTCCACTTCCAATATCTTTGAGCCTATACAAACCCCCCAAGTGCATAACCTGCCCCCAAACCCCCACCATGGGGCAATACTTTCTAACTTTGGTACTCTTGTTTCCTGTCCTGCCCACTACACTACTACTCGCTCCTCCTGACTCTATGCCTTATTCTTCCAATCCCTAACCTCACCCCCATCCACCCCCCAAAATCCCCACAACAGGTTCAAAGCCTATCCACTACATATTTTTGGCTATGTGGGATAGAATTTGTGCCACTTTGCATAACATAAAACTGGCATGGGCTCCTTTACAAGTAGCGGTAGGTGGGATCAGTATGGATGGACCCGCGGCCAACGTGGACAGAGTGGGCTGAAGAGCCTGTTTTGACTCTATTTTAATATGCATTTTCCATCATGGAGAATTTCTAGTTCCTGTTCTAGGTTTTGGGTTCATTACTGTTTGTGGAATGGTGTCACATACAAAATGCCACCATGATTCCTGCTCAGTGACTGCATTTCAAAAATACTTTTATTAGATAAAAGCCTATGAGAAATCTGCTACATTCAACAGGTTAAAAAATGTAAGCAGATAGTTCAGGAAATGAAGACAGTGGGTGTGAGGGAGAGAAGCAGGTTTCACTGCACTGTTATTTTAAGGTTATGGGATCTCGTGGGTCTTTTAAGTTTGACACAGAATGCCATTAATGGCCTTTTGATTTTTTTTCATCAGTCTATTTAAGGGGCAGCTAAATTAGCACACGAGAGAAAGAGATTTTTGAAGGTATGGTGATGGGTATTAGATGAAGCTGTTAAGAGACGACTCATGTGAATTATAAGCATTACCTTGGAGCTCCTGGCCCATATCTGGTGCCGTTAGTAAACACAACATTAGTATGGTCTTTTGTGGTTTCTATTTCCTCAGCAAAGAGCTGTTGTGCACTGCAGGGGGCTATTCAATGTACCAACATTTCACAGTGGTGTTTTGGCAGTGACTGTGTATCTGCTGGAGGCTACAAAATCTGGAGCGACATGGCAGTTAGTTAGCAAAGGTTAAACTAAACAAGTATAAAGGAGAAAAGAGCTCTGACCTAGAAGAACTTATGCATTCAAGAAGATAAAAATCGCCTTGGCTAGATAACCAGGGATGTACAATGAATGCCGAGCCTTATCAGTGAGTTCACGTGCAGGAAATTTAAAAAAATGTCAATTTAAATCAATTTATGTTGTATGTCTACTGGAGATCACAAATTCAGCCCCAAATGTTTGAAAATCAACTTTACCGAGAGTGGGATTTTCCTCCTTTTCCTTTGCCAATTGTGAAATGTGGCAAAACCATTTTCAGTCTCAATTCACCCTTGCAACTCCAGCATGTTTTCTGCATCAGGGATGAATTATTGAAGATTTTGGATCATATTTTTTCAGAGTATCATTGAGAACTACTGAGACAATATGGCCTTAATCAACAGAATTAACTTGTGATGCAATTAAAATACTTGTCTACATCTCAGGCCATACCAGATTGCACGTGGTTGGGGTTTGAGGGATGAGGTTGACATCGGAACCAACATTTAGACTGGGAGTGGTCAAACATAGAAGGCCAACAGAGCACTGAGAAATTTATCCCAGATATCCTAGAAAAAAAATTGAATGTATGTTATATTTATGTTTATAAAAGTCTCAAGTGCTGAATAAAGTTGTTGATAGAACAATGTCACAATTAGTTGATTGACAATATTCAGATGGAAAGAAATAACCGAGGAATTGCTCACTGCCTCAAAGTTATTGGACAACTTGATTGCTGCAGATGGCACTTCCACTAGTTTATTGGATAACATTTTTGTGAACTTAAGGGCGCAAAATAAAGTCTTAGAAATAAGGTATGCCTTCAGATTCCCTGCTTCAGACAATTATGAAGTATGCTCAAAAGCACAACAGTTTATAAAGAGCCCCAGCAATGAACTCGAGAGAAGTGAAAAGGAGAAACAAAATGGAAGAAGGATGAGATTGAAATAACAACACAAAGACAAAAGGTATGAAATTTATCACATCCTCCCACACACACACACACACACACACACACACACACACACACACACACACACACACACACACACACACAAAACCACCCTCCTTTTTTTGCACCATGATTGTTAGGTGAGCTTAATACTGAGACCTCATCTGCAAGCTGCTGGTAACAAACAGTATTAAAAGATGGTTTATCAATATAATTTTTTCAATTACTAGCATGCATAACTTATGAATGAAAGAATATACAAAGGAATAGTAATTACATTAAATGCTACAAAATCTCAAACAAGTGATCTCTTCAACACAGCATTAAAATTAGTGATGAGGTCGATTTATAGGATGTTTTTTCTTTGACAGATACTGTTGATGGGCAATTTGCATTTGGAAAACTGTCACTTTTGAGCAGCTCACTGAAAAAGAAACCTAAGAGTTAATTTAACTTCCTCAAATGTTCATGGCAGACACACCAGTAACCAAGCACAAACAAAAGTAAAGCAGTCTCACCAGTTTCTCGATTCAAAAGAAAAAATACTGATTCATTGTTGGGTTTCATTTCCATCAGCACCCACCTTGCATCAGCGATCATTCTTCTGGGCCTCAGCAGCAAGCACCATAAAATGTCTGACTTTGCAGCAAAGTCTAGACCTATCTCTATCATAAGGACCCTTCTGAAACTACAGCAGACCCTCACTAGCTCACAAAGACAGTGGTCCTGATTATTGCAAATTCCTGGCTAATGATCAAGTGTCCAATGTCCACTGACTCAGAGACAAATATATTATTAAATAAAGAATGAACAAATAATGGTCAATTGATATTCCTGAAAAGATCGTAACTCCTGCAACACAACTGATGTTTGAGATCGTGCCAATTACTCACCAACCAAACTGCAAAAGCAGGGCAAGTTTAAAGCAGAGAAGCTGAACTTAATATTAAATCACTTCAGTACTTGCTTGGTGATTATCACAGCAAAAGTAAAATGTAATTGTCTCACCTAAAAATGTCCCAATGAATCCCAGTGCAAAGAAGCTGCTCAGGACAAAGAGAGTGCCTACTAGTAAAAGGCCAAAGCCTACGTAAAAAGCTGCAGGACTCTCAAACAGTTGAAGCTTTGGCTGAATCTTCATTGCTTCTGTGAAGCTGCAGGAAAAATACAGACAGCATTTGTTAAATAACAAGTTAAATGTGAATCAAATTTATTGCTTGGAAAATACACTATTTTTTTAAGTTTGGATTCTTTTATCAACTGCCCAATCTGTTCAAAACCTGGACATCAAAGAATGATTTAACAAGTGGAGTACCAGTAAGATTTAATTAATGGTACAATTTCAATTCCAACTAAATCTATAACTCATAATAAGCCTTTCTATATATTAATATGAAAAATTGAGCAGTTTTTAAAATTAAAAATATTAATACACTGAATCATATAATCTTAATATTTATTCTTTAGGGAATTAATTTATTGTGTGCATATTGCACTTTTTTTAGATAGTGTATTGAAGATTCTAATTCAGGTTATATTAAAAACTAACTTCAAAACTAAAACAGACATTTAGTAGCAGTCGGGAGTAGCGTATGGCTTCTGTATATTTTAGGTATTTCATGTAAAGCAGCAATCACCAGTTCACCATCATCAACAAGAACATCAGTGTAAAACCAGAAGATGCTTAAACTATTCCACAGGCCAGGCAGCATCTGTGGAGAGAGAAATGGAAATAATGTTTCTGGTCAGTGATCTTTCATCAGGGTAATTCATTTAGCTGATGAATGATCATTGATCTGAAGCATTAACTCTGCTTTTCCCTCTCCACAGAAACTGCCTGAATTGCCGAATATTCCCAATATTTTGTGTAATCAAATTTCTGCTACCTGCAGTTTTGTTTTATTTTGCCAATGAGTGCTAATTGAATCCATTAGAAGGGACCAATATTTTGAGTGACTCAAAACATTTAAATCTGAATGCAATGCTTAAAGTTAGCTGGTTCCTGTCAAAGGCTTAGATGCACTGTTGTTGAAGCAGATGTTGGCAGCCCTAGTGTAGCTGCAGATGAACTGTAAAGCTGTGAGGCATATAAAGAAATGATGCATAATTTACAGAAATATAGTCCTTTAAGGCATGAAAATCCCAAAAGAAAATGTGGTCCTTCAGTAGTTGAATGGAGAAGTTGAAGAAACAGGCTTACGAGAAAAGTCGGCCCAAGGATGAGCAGCATTCTAGAACTTAGCAAATGAGATCTAAGACACTGATAAAGAATGGAACAATTGGATATGATTGTAAACTGGCAAGAAATATAAAAGTAAATCCAAAGATCTTATAAAGATTTGGAAAAAGAGCAAGGCTGGCAAAGGCAAATGTGAATCCCTTACAGACAGATGTGGCAGAATTTATAATTTGGGAAAGGGGAAAGAGCAGAGGATTTAAACAATTACAGTAAAACTCCTGTTATCCAAGCAATTGGCAGCCTCAAGCATCTGGCCAAAAAAAATTGCAGAATAAAAATGGGTAAAAAATATGAAAAGTTTAAAAGTGGGGCACCTAGCGGTCAGTTATTGCATAGAATTGCATATCATGCAACACGCAATCTCAAGCAGCTGAAAAATTAACTTATCTAGCATCTACCAATCCTCATAGGTGGCGGATACCAGGGAAGTTTTACTGTATCACTTTTTCTATCTTCTTTCTTTTTCAATCTTTTTATTATTATTATAATTTATAAACACATACAGTTCAAAGAGATAAAAAAAATACATAGTAAGTAATGAATTAATACAGAGATATTAAACAATAATATTACAGAATAAAAATATATCATAAAAAAATTTTTTGATCAGTTTAGGGTGTGAACTATCTCTAAAAAAAAGATATAATTTTAATAACAATATATGAAAAAAGAGAAAAAAAAACCCAAAAAAGAAGAAAAAACAAATCTGAATTAAAAAAAAACTTTAAAAAAAACTTTAAAAAAAACCTACAGATATAGCTAAACCACGCCGATCACTCCGATCTCATCTTACAGCCCAATTATCATACATAATCATAAAAAGAAAACAGAGCCAGATCAACTCACCACAAATGAAAATATTGAATAAATGGTCGCCAGGTTAACTCAAACTTAGAAGGGGATTCATAGACAGAGTTTCTAATTTTCTCTAAATTTAAACATAGTATGGTTTGGGTAAACCATTGGAAAACAGTGGGAGGATTTACCTCTTTCCAATTTAATAGTATAGATCTTCTAGCCATTAGTGTAAGAAAAGCAATCATACGATCCGCAGGAAGAGATAAATAAGTCAAATCTATCATAGGTAATCCAAAAATTGCAGTAATGGGATGTGGTTGTAAATCAATATTCAAAACAGTAGATATAATGGAAAAAATTTCCTTCCAATAATTCTGTAAAGAGGGACAGGACCAAAACATATGTGTAAGGGAAGCTATTTCCAATTGACATTTATCACATATAGGATCGATATGAGAATAAAAGCGATGGAGTTTATCTTTAGACATATGAGCTCTATGAACAACTTTAAACTGTATTAGTGAATGTTTTGCACATAGAGAAGAAGAGTTTACCAGTCACAGAATTTTATTCCAATTTTCATTAGAAATATGAAGGTTGAGTTCTCTTTCCCAATCATTTTTAAACTTTTCAAAAGTCCCAGAATTTATTTTTGTAATTATATTATATAATTTAGATATCGCACCTTTTGGAGGGAATTTTGAATATAGTATATCCTCTAAAACAGTCGTAGTCTCCCGATTGGGAAAAGAGGGTAAAGTCGAAACTAAGAAACTCCTAATCTGCAAATATCGAAAGAAATGAGATCAAGGTAAATCATATTTCATGGATAATTGTTCAAATGACATGAAAGAGTTATCCAAGAATAAATCCGAAAAGCATGTTATACCTTTAACTTTCCAGAGTAAATAAGCTTGATCAATTAGAGAGGGATGAAAAAGGAAATTTAGTACAATAGGAGTTTCCAAGATAAAATGACTTAGGCCAAAAAATCTCCGGAATTGAAACCATATACGTAGTGTATGTTTAGCCATTGGATTATCAATTTGTTTATATAATTTAGTAAGAGTAAAAGGGAGAGCAGCTCCCAAAATAGAGCTAATTGAAAAATTTTGTATCGGTTTAATTTCTAAATTTACCCAATGGGGATTTAGAGATAATTCTGAATAATTCAACCAATACCTTAAGTAACTAATATTAATTGCCCAGTAATAAATTCTAAAGTTGGGTCATGCCAACCCTCCCTCTAGTTTAAATTTCTGTAAATATTTTTTCCCCAATCTAGGATTCTTGTTTTGCCAGATATACGAGGACAATTTAGAATCGACCTTATCAAAAAAAGATTTAGGAACAAAAATAGGTATAGCTTGGAATATATATAAAAATTTAGGTAAGATCATCATCTTAATAGCATTAATTCGGCCTATCATGGATAGGGATAATGGTGACCAATTGGTAAGTAAACTGCCGATCAGGTCCAATAGAGGGAAAAAATTAGTCCTAAACAAATCTTTATTTTTTTAGTAATCTTAATCCCTAAATATATAAAATGGTCTCTAGCTATTTTAAAAGGTAAACTATCATAAATAGGGACCCATCCATTAAAAGGGAATAATTCACTTTTATTTAAATTCAGTTTATATCCCGAAAAATTACTAAATTGGGCTAATAAAGATAAAACTGCAGGAATAGAATTTTCAGGATTGGAAATATATAACAATAAATCATCTGCATATAGTGATACTTTATGAATATCCCTGCAACGAATAATACCAGTAATATTGGGTGCTTCTCTGATAGCAATTGCCAAAGATTCTAAAGCTAAGTTAAATAATAAAGGGCTAAGGGGGCACCCTTGCCTGGTGCCCCGAAATAATCGAAAATATGGCGATCTTTGGGTATTAGTAAAAACCGAGGCAACTGGGGAATTATAAAGAAGTTTAATCCAAGATATAAATATCGGACTAAAATTAAATTTTTCAAGAACTGTAAATAAATAAGGCCATTCTACTCTATCGAAGGCCTTCTCAGCATCTAGTGAAATAACACATTCTGAAGACTTATGTGAAGGAGTGTAAATAATATTCATCAATCTTCTAATATTAAAGGAGGAATAATGATTTTTAATGAATCCAGTCTGGTCTTCAGAGATAATATATGGTAATATCTTCTCTAGCCTTGTCGCTAGAATTTTAGAGAAGATCTTAGAATCAACATTCAACAAAGAAATAGGTCTATAAGAAGAACATTCGGTCGGGTCTTTATTTTTTTTCAAGATTAGAGAAATCGTAGCTCTGTAAAATGATTGTGGTAGTTTACCCAATGTGATAGATTCATCAAACATCTTAATCAGCCAGGGAGAGAGAGTAGAAGAAAAAGCTTTATAAAATTCCACAGAATATCCATCGGGACCTGGTGCTTTCCCCGAGTTCAGTGAGAAAATAGTATTATTGATCTCCGAATCTGTAATGGGTTTACTTAATTCTAAGTTATCTTGAGGTAATACTTTTGGGAATTTCAAATGTTCTAAAAAATTAAACATATTACTAAGGTCTTGAGGGGATTCTGTACTATATAAGGATGTATAAAAATTTTGGAAAGATTGATTTATCTCTTCCTGGTTAACAGTCAGTTCTCCATTCTGTTTGCGAATCTCCACAATTTGGCGTCTTGCTGAAATATTCTTCAGATGATTAGCCAACAGTTTACCCGATTTCTCACTATGCACATAAAAATCAGATTTAGATCTAATTAGCTGGTTTTCAATCGAAGATGTAAGTAACAAATTATATTCCATCTGCAGTTCAATTCTTTGTTTGTAAAGTTCTTCAGTAGGATCAGTCACATATTTCTTATCAATGTCTTTAATCTTCTCAACCAATAGATGAATCTTGTTTTTGATGCATTTCTTCAAAGCTACTGAGTAAGAAATAATTTGACCACGAATATAAGCCTTGAATGTATCCCACAATATTCCATAAGAAATTTCCGTAGTGTAATTTGTTGAAAAGAAAAAGTTAATTTGTTCTTTCATAAATTTAACAAAGTCTAAATCTTGCAATAATGTAACATCAAAATGCCAGTGCTTAATAGTAGAAACAGAGTCTTTGAATTTAAGAGAGAGTTGTAATGGAGAGTGATCCGAAATGGCTATAATGTCATACTTACAAGCAGTTACAAGTGGAATAAAACGTGAATCAATAAAAAAGTGATCAATTCTCGAGTATGAATGGTATACATGAGAAAAAAAGGAAAACTCTTTATCTGTCGGGTGAAGAAATCTCCAAATATCAACAGCTCCAGAGTTAGTAAGGAAAGAGTTAATATATGTAGCCGATTTATTCGGTAGGAGCTGTGAAGGTTTCGACCTATCTAGCAGGGGATTCAGACAACAGTTAGAATCCCCACCTATTATTAAATGATATTCATTTAGATTGGGTAAAATAGTAAACAAAGATCTAAAAAACTCAGGGTGATCTACATTCAGGGCATAAACATTAACCATGACAACCTTAATATTGAATAATAACCCAGTAACCAATAAAAATCTGCCGTTAGGGTCTACAGTGATGTCATGTTGAACAAATGTAATAGAGGGATCAATAAAAATAGATACACCTCGAGTCTTAGAGCATAAGTTGGCATGAAATTGTGGGCCTTTCCAAGATTTAAAAAAACGCAGATTATCCTCCTTCCTCACATGAGTCTCCTGTAAAAAAATAATCTGTGCTTTCAGTCTCTGGAATACTTTAAAGACCTTCCTCCTTTTAAACATGTTGTTTAGACCATTAGCATTCCAAGAGACAAAATTAATGTTTTGATCCATTACTTAGGTCAACCCTCCAGTATATAAAGGGTTAACCAAAGCAGGGACCCATGTGCCCGGAAGAAGAATTAAGATATAAGGAAGGACCGGAAATGACGATGTGTCAGCCATATCTGTAGTTCTAAAAGAAAAATCAAGAAAAAACAAAAGAAAATGAAACATAAGAACCCCTGAAGGAAAAACAAAACCCACCCCCCACCCACAAAGCCCCCCATCTGACCAGAGAGTGATCAGAGAAAAAAGAAGAGATAATACTAAACCTACCCCCATGTCTTCAGACGGCAGCTCCTAATATTAAGATAAGATCCACCACCTAAACTTATAAAAAGGATAACTCAAGCTAAAATCAAATACTAAATATTGAAAGAAAAATATTTAAAAAGAAATAAAAGAAAAATCGTAATTGTGTAGTACCTACTGATAAAACAAAGTCATAAAGAGTTAAATCATTTTAAAATTAGTTTATGAAGAAAGACAAAGAGAAAATGGCAAATGTAAAAAAAAACATGAAAAGTTTTAATAAACAAAAGATAAAAAAATCGCCATTTTCAGTAATTCAGAAATAAAATAGTAAAGAATATAATCATATTATTAGTATAGATTAATATAAAATTAAACATACACTTATATATTTAAAAAAAAATTTCTCACAGAGGAGAAAGAAAATATATAAAAATGTGTTAAAGATGAACAGGATAATTAGAGCTATAATGATCTATTACTTTTCGAATGGTCAGAAATCAGAATCTGACTATTAACCTGAAAAAGACCAATATCTACCGCATTTTTTATCGGTCACACGGGCTGAGAGGTCGCGCTAGACGGGAAATTAGCCGACAGGTAGTTCCGTGCTGCAGACACGGAGTCGAATATTTGACGAGCTTGGTTCTCCGGAGAAATCCTGAGCCTCGCAGGATACAAGAGCGCAGGTTTCAGTTTCTTCTCAAAACATTCGGACATCAGATCTTTAAACAGTCTTCGAGCGCGTACTACCTCCGGACTAAAATCTTCATAGGCTCTTAGACTAAAGCCACGAACAGTCACATTTCCAAGTCTTCTGGCTGTACGAATCAATCTATCCTTTGTACTCACGTAATGCATACGGACCATCACCACTCTGGGTTTGGAAGTTTCAGCATTTCGGTTCCAGATACGATGTACTCTATCAAGTAGCGGTGGATCAGCAGGGAATTCGGATGGGTATGCTTCTTTTAAAAGCTCGGCAAAAAACGTCAGGAGATCTCCTTTCTCAATGCCTTCAGGAATTCCAACCAAACGAATATTTTGTCTTCTGGAACGGTTCTCTGAATCAATGCTTTTCAGCTGGAGTGCTTCTAGTTGTTTAATTGCTTTGGAAAGTTTCTGTTCGACCTCAGTCAGTCTAATCTCTTTTTGCTGAACTTCAGTTTGAAGAGCTGCAATTAAGGTATGTTGTTTTTTGGTTTCAGCTTCTGAGGCAATTAAAGCTGTACGAAGTTCAGCTAGGTCTTTTTTGCGACAAACATCTTTGAATTCATCACGAAAGAATTTTAAAAAGTCAGTGAAGGTCATCTCACTTAGTTTAATGTCTGGTTGTTTCTTCTCTCGGCCGTTACCTTCTTCTGCCCGGGTTTTAGCTCGTGTAGCTTTTCCTTCAGTCATTTCTTCAAAATTTTCAGACTCAAGTATAATTAGAGAAATAATAAAGATCTTTCTGACTTCTGTGAAGTTAGTTCAAAGGTGGATACAGGTTAAAAATAGTATATTTTATGGAGCAAAAACCAAAACGTGTTCACTCCATGAGCGCCACCTGGAGACTCCCTCTATCTTCTTAGAAAACAAAGAAAGCCTGTCTGAAATCAACAATCTAGTGAGGTCAAGAAACTGAAGGAAGTAAGAATTGGTAAACAAATATAGCACTGTAGAAATTGACGAGGCAATGAATCGATAAATCCCAAGTATCAGATAATTTCCATCACAGAATTTTGAAAAGGATAGCAAAATATATGTACTCTGATTATCATCTTCTAATATTCTATAGATTTTGGAATAGTTCTTGTGTATTGGAAAGTAAAAATATGATGTCACTATTTAACTGAGCAATAAAAACAGGGAACCACCAATGTGTAGTAATAGGGAATGTAATGTGCTGAGGTGTAATGTACTCAGACAGCAGCAACAGAAATTAGCCGAGACAGTCTTATATTTAAAATATTTTACTTTATTAATCACCAAATATAGAACATTTTATCTAAACTTAACCCCAACTATGTGGGCGTGTGTGTTTCTGTGTAAACTATCCAAAACTATTACAGTTCAAGCCCAATTCTGGAACATCAGTTCGAAAACTAGTCTCAGAAACCCAGTGTTGACACGAAGACTCTTAAATTGATGCAAAGAGTGTTCATGAATGAGATGGGAGAATCTGGGATGACAGACTGTTGTAAACTCACAAAATCCTTGTTGAGTTGCTTCCAGAGAAATGTCGTTTCAGATGAGCGGTAGTCAAAACTCTTTTCCTTTTCTCGGGGAAATGAAGCGAGTGGCTTTCACAAAGCTTCCGGAACCCTTTCATGGGTCAGTCCAAAGTGATCTTCACAACGGTCATGATCCAAACGCAGTATTTCTTCCACTTTCAGACCCCAAATACGGGTCAGTTCAAGTGACCTGTTCTTTCAGCTGTGGTGGGGTTCAACAATTCCTTTCAGAAGTGACTTTTCCTTTGACACAGTGGGATTCAACATCCCCTTTTTCCACAATGGAATTCATCATCCTTTTTGGCCACGAAGGGGACACTCATCTCCCTTACAGGGAGAAATCAAATTGTTCATTACCACACGAGGCACTTCAGCACAGTATTTCTTCAAAGAGATGCTGCTTCCTTAAAATGGCACCTGATTAAACAGTGTACTGTTTCTTTAAAATGTTGATCACATGATCTCTGCCCCAGTATTCCAAGGCATTTCTCTCTCTCTTGAGAAGTAGTGAATTTGAGTACACACTATCCCCAGCCTGTCAGCTGTAGTCAGTCTCCAAAGCTTACAGTTTCATTTATTCTCTTAAAGTGACAGTCCCACTCAAATTAAAATGAACTGGGAGCACATGATAGAAGTATGTAATTAAGGCTGTAAAGCAGAACTGCAAAAAGATTAATAGGACTGAGTAGATTCAGTATGGATTTATGAAAACAGTCGTGTTTGACATATCTACTGGAGTTGTTTGAGAATATGAAGGAGAATAGATTTGGAGGAACACATTGATGTGGTACATGTAGATTTTGAGAAGGCTTCTGGTAAGGTTTTATACTAGAGATTAATCAACCAGAGCTGGAGATAATGTATTAACACATAAGAATTGTTAATTGGAGAGAATGTAAAAGGTGAGAATGTATGGATCTTTCTGATGTTGGCAGGATGTAATCAATTAGCCAAGTTTGTTGATGACACAGCTCCAGGTTTGATTATGAGAAGGGAAGAAGATAAAAGAGGTGTCAAAGAGTGAAATGGGCAAGAATGTGGCAGATAAAATATTATGTGGAAAAAATATGAAGCCATCACTTTGGTGTATAAGGAAAAACAGCAGTTTTTTTAAACAGTGAAAGCTTGAGTAATGTTATATTCAGAGGAAGCCAAATGTTCTTGTACACAATTCACTAAACCATACAATTGTAACAGGTATTTAGAGAGGCAAATAGTATTACACCTTTATTACTCTATTATATAGGGATTTGATGAGATGCATCCAGAATATTGTGCTGTTACGGCTCCTTACTTAAAACAGGATACCCATGTCACAGAGGAAGTGAAATAAAAATTCATAGGATTGGCCCCAGGGATAGTGGGTTTGCTGTATGAAGACAGTTGGTTAGGAAAAATTTGCAGGGATATGGACACAGATCTTGGTTGCATGTTCGAGTTGGGCAAAGGACCTGCGCAACTCCATAGATCTCCTTAAGAGAGATAAAAATAGATAATGCCTGTAATCTTTGGAGTTTGGAAGAATGAGATCTGATTGTAACTTACAAAGTTCTTACAGGACTTGAGAGGCGCATGCAGGGGATTTTTTTTTTCCCTATAGGTTAATTCTGCCTATTGGTGCAAAACATTTTTTAAAAATCAATTAATCTCATGGAACTGCTCAAGCAAAAAGTAAAATACTGCAGAATTATGAATTTGTGTAAACAAAATTTGCAGTTGAGATCAGTAATCTTTCTGCAGAACTAGAAGATATTAGCAATGGAACTTTCACACCAGACTACTGTCAGGGTTAAAGTGAGGGTACAGGTTTACCAGCAAGTTGCCTGGTTTGGAAAGTATGAGTTATGGGGAGAGATTGGACAAACTTGGGTTGGAGCAAAGGAGGATGAGGGAAAATTTGATAGAAATCATGCAAGGGGGGGGGAGAAAGTTTAGGGGAGATGTGTGGGGAAAAGTGAATGATGGGTGCCTGGAATGGGCTGCCAAGAGTTGTGATGGATGCAGTATGATAGTAGTGGCTTTTAGACACATGAATATGAAGAGAATGGAGGGAAAACTCTCAAAAACTTGTACCGTGGTGAGCATTCTGCCTTGTTTCATCACTGCCTGGTCTCATCACTGCCTGGTATGGAGGCGCCAACTCTCCGGGCAAGAATAAACTTCAGAGGGTTATTAACTCAGCCTGCTATATCACAGGTACCAGACTTCACTGCTTTGAGGATATCTATAAGAGGCGATGTCTTCATAAAGCAGGTTCTATCCTCAAAGACCCCCACCACCCAGGCCACGCCCCCTTCACTCTGCTACCATCAGGAAAAAGATGAAGGAGTCTAAAGACTCAACGGCACAAGGACAGCTTCTTCCCCGCTGCCATCGCATTCCTGAATAATCAATGAACCAAAGACGCGGCCTGACTTTTCGTGCAGTACTATTTTTATTTATTTTTTATTCATGGTAATGTTGTAAGATGGTTATAACATGAATCTGATACCTATCAGGTGCAAGCAGCAGATTTTTAGTTTGATTTGAACAGAACACCATGTTCGGCACAAACACATAGGCCTATTCCTGAGCTGTCCTGTTCAATGTTCTCTATGTAATATGGGGGGCTGGAACATTAATAAGAGCAGAGATCTATCAAAGGGAACCTCTATAAACCTCGACTTCCATCGGCCCCGACATACCCACTGTGAAGATACGAATATATATCTGGCCCATCCCCCACTGGTGACTCACTCCCTGATGTCTTCACCTTGTGACCCTGGAATAAAGGTCAAACTCCCTCTCCCTATCCTGTCTTTCTCCCCGTCAGACCAATGAGCACCATGATATCAATGGCCGTAAAGGACTAATCTACCGAGATCCACGGGAAGTAGGCGACTGGAACCACACTGCCTCTTAACCCCGGGTCTCGTCTTGCTGTGGATACAAGCAAGGGGTCACAAATCTGATCCGTTGGTCGAAGAAGTGCAAATCCGGCACGCCAACCCTCGTTATGCCTATGTGGTGTATCCGGACGTCTGGGACCGGGCACAAGCCGGAGATCCCTGCCCACTCCCCACTCCTTTCAACCCAGGTCCTACCTACATCCATACTGCCCCCATCAGGGACTCGATGCAGGTCAGCGACCCACCCCCACCCACCCTTGACCCTGCTCCAGCTGCTCCGTCCATCACGAATGTCCCCACATACAACCAACCCCCACCTCTGTCGGAGCCAGCCCTCTCTCCCCAGCCTTAGGACACATGACCAGCGATGGAGCTAACATTATTACAGAGGCAAAGAGATAACCCGACCAGCTGAGCCTCTAGGATACTTAACCCTACAACTTTGGATTATCAATGAGGCCGGCACTCAGCCCACACTCTTACCATATTTTATCCATCAGTTTCCTGAACCATGGAAGCTTCCTTTTTTGTCAGATTTTTCCACTTCACTATTATCTGTAACCATTTGAATGTCCTCTGGACCCATCCTATCATCTTATTTTGACGCACCATTATTTGTCTTTAAATTGCTTGCACCTTTTCTCAAAATGCTGTGTTATTCGCTGAGAATTTTCAGAATATATTCTGGTTGAAATGTAAGAATTCAGATGTAATACTTTACAACAGAAAATATTGAACCAATCTTATCCATCATGAATAATTTCAACCCACTGAGATTGTTTAAAGCACCTGTTATTCCTGTCTCCATAAAAGTGAAAAATAAGCACAACTATAAAGGGCTGAATAATCCGTATCCAATTCTTTTTGCCATGTGGTCACAACAAAATGTCTTCATCATTTAGCAGTATCTTAAGAGCATTGACACAATGGAAAGAGAAAAAGAACAGTACTATACACGTGGATACTATGCCGATGTTAGTTTAAGATTTATTCTGCTATATCATAGAGAAACTTTTGCGTTCCAATTCAGTTCTTTTTGCTGTAGCAAGTCCCTGAAAATTCCCGTAATGCAGACATTTCACCATCGGCAGAAATTGCCTGAAGCGCCTTTCATAGAGAAAGAAAAGCAAAAGAAAGTTCTCCCCACAGTCATTGAGTGTCCATGGATTCGCCTCCAGTGCTGCTGTTGCAGCCCCTAGAGCAATATAGAGTCCAGTCCAAACCACCAGCAGCCCGAAATCCAGATCCAAACTTCTGATGCAATCAGGAAACCCTCAGCACCCCCTCGCATCCCAGTCCAATACCTGGTAACCCCCTCAGCCAGTCCAGAGCCAGTCCCCAGCAGTCTGCAGCATGGTGTGAATCCCTCGACTGCAATCACAGCAGCCCGTAGCCTGTGTGGGTTCCTCGCCTCAAACCACCAACTGCCCACCATCTGAGCGTCCTTCAGCCTCAGAATCCCTCACTAATCAGTCACCATGATCACCGTGCCATGGGTAATCTCTGCTTCTTCTTCTCAAACAGGGCACGTTCTCCCCGTTTTGTGGTGCCCTGTATT
Source organism: Narcine bancroftii (assembly GCF_036971445.1). NCBI lineage: Eukaryota > Metazoa > Chordata > Chondrichthyes > Torpediniformes > Narcinidae > Narcine > Narcine bancroftii. The sequence goes on along the minus strand of NC_091480.1, from coordinate 35,179,824 downwards.
AGTCCTCCACTCCCCTGGAGTCTGCAACCCCTCGTGGGTGCTGCTGATCATAGGCTCCGCCATCTTGGGTGCAGATCCCACAGTCGGAGAATTTTTAAATAAAACCACCGTCAGCTCCATTAATGGGCCGTTTAAAGCCTGTGTGGATCTGACAGCAGTAGGACTGGGTGGTTGGACCTCATGGGAGCGCTGCGTCTCAGTTCCCCATGGGTTCACACGAGCAGCAGCACCTCTGTTACGGCAGCCCTGGCAGCACTGCCACCTTCTTGCCAATTTTCAACATCCTGAAAATTAAGCATTTGCCTATCTAATATCCCAGGATTTGACAAATGCAAAATGAAGATTAACAACGATAAATCAAAACAACATAAGAGTTTACTGAGCTCAGGTAAGGGGAGAAAAGGTGTAATACGATCAACTTTAAAAAAATATTTATTAATCATGATAAGCCATACAATAAACAATACAAATAAAAACATAATACATACATGATGTTTTTGTATATAATACCCCTAACAACCCCCCACCTCCTATCGTAACCCACCCACCCCCTTCTAAACTACCCTAAAAAGAAAAAAAAAATCACATAACGTGAAACTCTTCAGTTATTTGCCATGGTTTGGAGCAACACCATCAATGTGTGGGATAAAGATTAATAATTCAACCCCATATATTCCAAATACGGGCTCCAAGTTTTAACAAAAAAATTATTACGTAATTTATGTTATCTTCTCCAACGGAATACAAGATCTCATTTCCAAATGCCATTGATGAATACTCAAATTAGTCTAATTTTTCCAAATAATTGCCAAACATTTTCAAGCTACAACTAAAGCCAATCTCAAAAAAGCAATTTGAAATTTATTCATTTTTAACTCTAAACTTAATTTAATATACCCAATAAAAATACTAAAGGATCAACTGGAATTTTCAATTAAAAAATAGCTTCTAAGAGTTCCTTAAATATACCCCAAAAAGCTTTCACCGTCTCACATAACCAAGTAGAATGTAAAAAAGAACCAACTTCCTTATGACATCTAAAACATAAATCAGAAGAAATAAATTTATATTTCCTTAATTTCTCTGGGGTTAAATATAATTGATGAAGACAATTATAATGAACCAATCTGTACCTTACATTTACAATTTTAGTCATACTATCTTTGCATAGATTCATCCAATCGCCCTGAGAGATAGATATAGACAAATCTTTTTCCCATTTTAATTTAGATTTATAAACATCCGGCTTAAGCATTTTATTCTGCAATAAAGCATACATCTCGGATATAAATCCTTTCTTGCCACTTTAAGTAAAATTTCAAATTTAGACCGCCTGGGTAGTCATAACGTATGCCCCAAATTGTCCAACAAAAGGGCTTTAATTTGATAATAAGAAAAAAAGAGTATTCGAAGATATATTCTTTGGAATGAAATAAAATATCCTGCTTCATAACATCTTCTACTAATTTAATACCTTTCTGATACCACAACTTCAAAAGTTGATTATTAAATATAGAAGGAAAAGCTTATTTTTGAAAGTTTTACCTGAAATTTTACCTTGAGCACCTATAATTTCATTTTTTTCATTCCATAAATTCCATCAAATGTTTCAACACAGGAAATTACAATAACTGAGAATTCCATCTCTAAATAAACTGATCCATCTTCTTCTCACCAATCTGAGATAATTCAGTATTAACCCATATCAAAGATTTATCCACTTCAAACATCCTCTTAATAAATTTCAACTAATTTTCATAATAATTCTGAAAATGAGGAAGTTGCAAACCCTCCTAATGCATACTTCCAAGTTCATTTCTGTAATGGCACCCTCGCCATTTTACCCTTCCACAAAATCCTCCTCAACAAAGCATTCAGATCTTTTAAAAAATTTGAGGAATCTTGCAAGGAATAGATTGAAAAAAATATTGAATTCGAAGAAAGATATTCATTTTAATACTAATTAACACATCCTTTTAATGTTATAGGCAAATCTTTCCCACGATTCAAATCATATTTAATTTTAGGCAGTAAAGGTAGGTAATTCAGTTCCTATAAATGATTATAATTACTATCTATCTTATTACATAAATACTTATACCAATCCGATCACTTAAATTTGACAATATGCCTGCACAGAGATTAATCCATTTCAGCTAAAGGCATAATCTCATTCTTTTCCCAGTTGATTTAATAACCCGATACTTCACCGTACCACTCCAGTCTATCATGCAGTCTCCCCAAAGATTTCAAAGGTTGTGTTACATATATCAAAACATCATCTGCAAACTAATTTATTTTATATTCATCAGCTTTCACTTTAATACTTTTAATATTATTATCTTGACTAATCATTTGAGCCAAAGGTTCAATAACCAATGCAAATAGAGCTTGCGACAAAGGGCAGCAGTGGCTAGTCGACCTGGATAACAGAAAAGGTGAAGATACCTGTCCATTTGTCACAACTCTAGAAGTAGTTCTTCTATATAAAGCCTTAATTCAACCAATAAAAAAAAAGCCCAAAATTAAATTTCTCCAAAACTTTAAATAAAGCTGCATTCCACTCCATCAAAGGCCTTCTCTACATTGAGAGAAATTACCACTGATTGGTCAGATTGCTTCTGAGAATCATTAATTAAAGAAATCAACTTTACAATATTGTCTGCTGAATATCTATTTTTAATAAAACCCACTTGATCTACACAAATTAAATCTGGTAAATATTTAGCTAATCTATTAGCTAGAACCTTGGCAACAATTTTATAATCTACATTCAATAAGGAAATAGGTCCATAAGACACTGCTTTAAATAGGTCCCTAACCTTCTTAAGAAGAACTGTAATAATTGCTTCAGAAAAGGAATCTGGACAAGAACAAATCTCTGTCACCTGTTTCAATACATCCATCATTAAAGGAATTAATAAGTCCTGAAATTCTTAATAAAATACAGAAGTAAAACCATCATCTCCAGACTTCCCACTAGGCACAAATCAAAGTGCATCCATCACTTTAACAGTAAAGGAAGCATCTAAATCCTTGATATCCTTATCCTTCAAAAAAAGTAAAGCTAAATCAGATTTTTAAAATTATCAATTTTAGCTTCATCTTCCAACACCTCAGAAGTATACAATTTTTCATAAAATTTACAAAACATCATTAATTTCCTGAGGTTTCTGTCATAATTGAACCATGTTAAAGAGCATTTATTGTTCTAGAAGTTTGCTCCATTTTTAACTGCAGAGCTAAGACTTTATGAGCTCTTTCACCCAACTCATATCGCTATTTAGCTCACTGTAATAATTTCTCAAATTTATGTTTGTAACGAATTATACCGTAATTTCATATTAACTAAGCATGCTTTGTTAACTTGCATGGAATTTCATTGTAAATCTTGTAAATCGTTTTCCAAAATTTCTATCTCCTTCTCCAATTTACTAACTTCAGCCATATGTTGTTTCTTAACTTTAGCAGTATAACTAATTTGTCCTCGTAAGTAAGTTTTTAAGGCATCCCATAAAACAAATTTACTATCAACTGAACATATATTTACTTTCAAAAAAAGCTGCATTTGATCCCTTATAAATTTACAAAATTTAGGATTTTTCAACAATAAAGAATTAAATCTCCAACGATAAACATACTCAATTCTCTCCAAACCCGTACACGTAATTAATAACAAAGAATGATCAGACAAAATCCTACTCATATTCAGCCTTCAAAATTCAACCTTGTGCTGATACTAAAAATATATCTATATTTTAATATAGATATATTAAATATCTATTCTAGAATAAGAATCATGACAGAATGAATAAAATGAAAAATCTTTCTCCTTAGGATTTAACTTTCTCCATATATCTACCAAATTCTTATATTTCATTAACACCAGTAACTGTTTTGCCATTTTGGTTCTAATTACCAGTTTTGGAAATTTATCTAATAATGGATCTAAACAACAATTAAAATCACACCCTACCATATTTTTTATCATATGCCTGATTTAAATTAAAAGAGTCTAATATGAATTGCTCATTGTCTATATCTTCTCTTTCTCTCTCTTTGGCTTGGCTTCGCGGACGAAGATTTATGGAGGGGGTAAAAGTCCACGTCAGCTGCAGGCTCGTTTGTGGCTGACAAGTCAAATATTCATTAAAGTCCAACATTCAGAAAGAACTTTACAATTAACCACAAGAGCCTACCAACTGACTCAAAAACGGATTCCAATTTAAAAGATAACTTTTTATTAATCAAAATAGTAACTCCTCTTGTTTTGAAATTTTATAAAGGGCTCTATAACTTGCCTAACCCAATCTCTTTTTAATTTCTGATGTTCCTTTTCAGTCCAAATGAATCTCTTGCAAAAAAATCGATGTCAACCTTCAATATTTTAATATATGCCAATACCTTTTTCTCTTAATCAGATTATTAAGCTCATTGACATTAAAAGTAGCAAAATTTAAATTAGCCATTAGGACATATCTATAAACACCCCACCAGAAATGGCGAAGCACCTTCCCATGGCTAGAGCACAAACAAAATCAAAGATCTCCTTAAAGAAAAAAGAAAAAGAGAAAAAAAAGCCCCATTAAAAAAAAACAAAAAAAAAAAGAATGCTATATAGTATTACCACCCTCAATTATATGGGAGTGACCAATGCCACAAGGTGGCCAACGACTTTGGAAGGATCATTAGCCAAACCACCTCCCGCGAGCAGAACAGCAAAAATATGTAAAAACCATTTCAAGTATGAAATGGTCGATTGACCTGGTCATCATCATTCAACCGTTGAGATTCCATCTCTCGCTTCCCATTCTTACCTTTTGGAAGGAAAAGAAGCTGTTGAGAAAACCTTTCTTGGCTTTGCACCTGCTTATTATCAGGTAAAGAATTAGCAAATGTAAGAGCTTCAGCATCATCAGTGAAAAACTGAGATTGGTAATCGCCATAATAAACTTGAAGCATAGCAGGATAACGAAAAGCAAATTTGTATCCTTTCTTCCACAAAACAACCTTAGCTGAATTAAATTCTTTACGGCATTTAATTACAACTTGATTCAAATCAGAATAAAAGAATACTCTATTATTTTTAACCACTAAAGGGCCTAGGTTACTTCTCGCATTTTGAACAGCAAGTCTTAAAATCAACTATGTCTTGGTAATGCAAACATCTAATCAAAATAGAACATGGAGCTTGGCCAGAAAGCGGTTTTCTTCTTATTGCTCAGTGAGCTCTGTCCAGTTGCAGACCATTCGGAAAATATGCTGTTCCAAAAACCTCAGGAATCCACTTCTGAAAAAACTGAACCAGATCCGGACATTTAAAATCTTCGGGAAGACCGTTTAACATTGTTACTCAGACTTTGATTCTCCAAGGCATCAACCTTCTTCAATAAATCATTTTTTCTAAATTTCCCAGTCCTCCATCCGCCCCATCCTTTCTTTACATTGATCCACATCATCAACAAATTTTTCTTCAATCTTCTTAAATTTATCCTGAACCTTGTCCACTGCTTTCAAACATTTTGTCATGTCGAATTTAATAGAAGATATTTTCCCCTTCATATCAGAAAATGGTTCCTTCATAACTGAAAATCCCTGACTCATTTACATAGCCAAGTTCTCCATCTGCTTGGATAAATCAATAGATAAAGTTGACTCTGAATGGTGAGGATCAGACAAACTTTAAAGTTGGCTTCACCATGGGCCTACCCTTATATATAACTGTATTCTCCTCCTCCTTAACTTGTTCTTCCTCTTCTTCCAGTCCAGTGATGTCCACTTCTTCCTCCTCCGTTGATACAGAGGTTGCTTTGACTTGACTATGGGTATGGACACCCCCCCCCACCGTCCAGGATCACTGGACCGAGGGAGGTCAGGTTCCCCCCCCCCCCCCACTACCGCAGCCTGCGCCATACCAGGTGTAACGTGCATACGCAAAGTTTCAAGCAAGCGATTGCTCATCTTGATCAGGAGGAGGTCAATGTCGGGCGCCAGTGAAATCTTCCGCAGCAATGCATGAAGTTGGCGCTGGTGTAGTATGAATCCTACAAGAGGGCTGGCGTTGTGGACGAGAATGAGAAGAAATAGAGTCCGGAAGCTCCACTTGCAAGGTAGGCCCAGATTCTTCAGTAGTTGATAACTGTTTAATAGCTGTTTTCTTTGCTGGTTGAGCTTAAGTTTTCTTCATGACTGCTTCTAAAGTACTTCAACAGTATAATCAAAAGTTTCTAAAAATATTTTTAAAACTTTAAAATGGATTTTGAGTAGTTCTGCCAGGAAGAGAGTGTCTTCCCACGTCTTCTCCCTATGCCATGCCACCCCCCGCCCCCGTAATACAATCAACTTCAATTTAAATTTAAATTGAAAATTGAAAAAATAATTTTTTTTTTAATTTAAAATGCTCCTGGAATAATAACAAAAACAGTGGCCTGAGTTTTAGCTGTGATGACTGCAAAATGAACCATGGGAAATAAGCAGGGGACTACAAAAACTCACCATGGTTATTGAGACTCACTGTTAAAACCCCATGAGGTGCTAGCAAGAGCTTAAGTGCCCATATGATGCATCGACAAGCATCAAAAATGTCAAGCAAGAGGAGAGATAATTGGCAAGAAAAAATGCAATACAAAAGAAAACAAAAACTTAACATTTCCTCAAGTATTATCAGTGGATTTTCCACAAGCTTTCAACAATATGGCTTGTCTCGTGGGTTTTAGGTTATTTTATAGACAGTGTGCGTCTTATTCCTGCGGATTTGAAATATCATCTCTGACGTCTGTGACTGAATGCAGAAAATTGATGTTAGGTTCCTCCCCAAATATTATGTGGATGGCACAAATTCTGCTAGTTACAGATAAATACAAATGTCTAAGAAATCAATGACTCTTGAACTAATTCAGCTCTGCACACGAATTCACAGCATGGATCACATTCCTAGCCTAAAAAACAGCATCATTGTTTGGGACAATGAATTTAGCCCACTTGCTTCTATTTCCTAGGCTAAAACCACAGCAGGATTTTCTTGCCTAAAGGGTCACTCTCAACAGAATCCAGTGGACGATACAAGAAAATAGCAAAGAGAGGAGCTCAGGAACAGAGGACCACAACGTCAACAACCTTGTCATCATCCAAATAAAGTACTACAGATGTGGGAAATCTGAAACCCAACAAAATGTGCAGTTATCACTTTACCAGTCAAGCAGCAAATGTGAAGAAGGAATCGAAGATCTGAAGAACCATTACTGATCGGATGGAGCTGAAGGAGGAGCAGGAAGATTCTTTGCTGATATGATGAGATATTTTTAAAATAAAATGTTTTAAATTTAGGCATACAGCACTGTTACAGGCCTTACGGCCACGAGCCCATGCCACCCAAAGACACCAAATGACGACAAGTCTCGAGGGATGGAGGAAACCCATGCAGACACAAGGAGAATGTGCAAGCTCCTTACAGACAGTGCTGGATTCGAACCTAAGACACTGGTGTTGTAATAGCGTGGCACCAACTGCTATACTAACAGTACCTGCCTCATATGCAATGATCTAGTTCTAGGAGATAGCAGTCTGGTATTCATCAGTGAGGTCCCAGTCAATAGGCAGGTAAGCAGGTGCCTGATCTCTGCAAGATAGAGGTCAGTGTGCTAAAGTGAATGGCTTTGTGATGTTTGGCATGAAGTGAGCGTAGTGCAATACATTTGGAGGGAGGGGTAAGGTTGAGTGGATGAGGGAAGCAAAAAAGTCAAGGCAGTCACCTTTAACAGGAGAGGATGCACATCAACATGGCTCCATGTGCTTTGATGGTGCAGTATGTGTACAAAGGTTGATGAACTTGCACATAAAAACAGCAACACTGCCATTGGTGCGGACCTGGAATAGTGGGAAGTGCTTTTAATTAAATGTGTTTTTAATTAAAATCCTGTAACTGTGTGGTCTGTGCCTAAGATGTGTCGACAGCGGCCATGAAGGGTTGCAGACTCCAGGGGAGAAGCAGACTAGTGCAGGGTACCACAATGAGAACACTACCCTACAGGATAGTACCCGCAGCAGCAGACAAGTGAGGGGCTCAGAGGTTGAAAGATCCACATGGGCTGCAGGCTGCTGGAGACAGGCTCATGGGAACCTGTTATCAGAATCATGAAGCTACTAAGGGCAAGAAGGGCTTCCGAAGGGCTATGGGCGCTGAAGGGTTCCCGAATGTATCGGAGGTTTAGATCCGGAGCTCTGTGCGACTAGAGAGGCTGTAGGAGCACTTGAGGAGAATCCATGGACACTCAGTGTCTCTGAAGGGACCCTCTTTTGTTTCTCTTTCTCTTACTGGAAAGGAAATTTGGCAATAGTAATTTTGACTCTATCTGCCTTACAGCAGACAAAGGAAAATTTTATGTAGTGTCGCATTTTCTGTTCTATTACATGACTATAAAGGAATCTTGAATCTTGGAGCTTGCCACATCATCCAAATATGTCAAAAACTGTCACAAAAGAAAATTGCACTTTTCCGAGCATAGGGCTGACAAATAGCAGCCAACTGCAGGTTTTTGGAAGCTGACTGCTGTACCCCAAAAGTTGGTGGTCAATAGGGCGACAGATTGGAGAGCAAATGTACAACCTGTCGATGATTTGATGGCATTAAATAATGTATTGTATGAAATGAAATTATGTCTAATGGGGTGGGCTGCAAGAAAATTGTTGACTTCTATCCATCACCAAAACTAAGTAGCTGATTGTTGATTCGCAAAGGGAAGCCAGAGGCGTAGAATCCAGAGATCATTGGGGGATCAGAGGTGGAGTGGGTGAGCAAATTTAAGTTCTTGGGACTCACTGTCTCGGAGGATCTTCCCTGAACCTAACACACCGATGGCATCATGAAGAAAGCCCATCAGCGCCTCTACTTTCTCATTTCTCAGAAGCTTGTGGAGGTTTGGTATGACACCAGAAACCATGGCAAATTTCTGTGATGGAAAGTGTGCTGACCAGAAGAATCAGAGTCTGGAATAGGAACACCAATAGCCCAAGCGTAAAACCCTGCAAAGAGTAATGGACATAGCCCAGAACATCACAGGCAAAACCCTCCCCACTATTGAATACATCTACAGGGAAAGCTGCCATCGCAGGACAACAGCAATCATCAAGACCCACACCCCCCCCCACGCTCTGTTCTCACTGCTGCCAACAGGAAAGAGGACTAGGTGTCACAGGACTTGCAACGCCAGGTTCAGGAACAGCTGCTACTCTTCCGCCATCAGACTCCTCAATGACAAACTCAGTCAGGGACTCATTTGAGGACTTTTGCCCTTTTTTTGTTTCTCTTTCTCCTCTGTATTTCACAGTCTGTTGTTTACATTCTTTATTTCTTTACATGAGTAGTATTTTTTTGCACTCCCTATAAGTGGTAATTCTGCCCTGCCCACAGGAAAAAGAATCTCAGATTGTATGTGATGTCATGTATGTACTGACAGTCAAACCAAAATTTGAAATCTAAACTACTCTTAGACCCATAGTGCATTACAGCACAGAAAAAGGGCCTTTAGTGCTTCTAGTCTCTGCCAAACTATTATTCTCCCTAGTCCCATTGACCTGCACACCCCATTCCATTCCAATCCATGCACCTGCCCAAATTCTTCTTGCAGTTGATTATCTATCTACCCCTCATAATTCTGTGCACATTAATCAGATGCTGCACCAAGGAAGGTTGGACAGGAGAGTCTCAGACAAGGACTGAGCCGTCTGATAGTGTTCAAGCAGTCAGGCAATCACAAGATATGAAAAATCTTTAGGAATACTACAAGATTCCTCTAAACTGGAATCCAATCTTGAGGAATCTGATTTTTTTTCTCCCAGCGTGTGTCTGATGATCTCTTGGTTTTTATAATGGTGGTGCCCTATTGCACTTGCTGCATGCTGGACAAATCACAAAAAGTTAATAATTTGTTTGTCCTTCTAAACTCATGTCATTGCAGAGTCTGAACTACAAAAGTGACAGTACCCTTTCAGAATTCACAAATCACAACTCAAATATTTGAGGCCTGGAAAAAATTATTAAATAAATACTATTTTTTTTCTTTTCAAATTGTGTTTCTTGACACAGATGATGCAGAAATGACACTGCTTTGCATGATTAAAAGGCTGTTTACTAGGAACTCATGCATTGATTTTTAAATTTAGACATACAGCACGGTAACAGGCCCTTTCGATCCACAAGTTCATGCCGCCCAATTTACACCCCATTAACCTACAGCCCAGGTGCAGGATTTGAAACCTGGTCCGGTCCCAATAGCTGGCGCTGTAAAGGCATTGCTCTTAACCACTACGTCAACCGTGCTGCCACCATGAGGAAGTTCTTCTCAAGGTAGCTTTACATTGGAGAATCAGTCGCCTTTATAAAGTTACTGAATTAGCAGAGAGTTCTCTGGAGCATCAGCTGGGGGATTTAAATTCAAATTAATTAACATTTGAATTAATAAGTAACATATTAAGTTATGCCTTTCTGTAAAACTCCATCTGTTTTTTGAGAGATCTTCAGAAGATGAACTCTGTTAAATCACCTGATCTGACCTGTCTATGACTAGACAACTAGGATTGACTCTTAATTACCTCTTCAGCTCAAGGACAAAGAGCCCCGTCACAAAGAAATTTTTTAAAAACCTTCCAACATAACAAGAATCTTCTTCTAACTCCTTGCTTGCTTTTTTTGGTAATTTAAAAAAAATCTGTGATGATTAGTTTTGAATTTTATTGGGCCATGGCTTAGCTGGTCACTTTTTAAAACATAAGGTTGCCAGGTCAAGTTGCGCTCCAGAGTAGAAGGGAAGGAATGCAACATAGTTGGAAATGCTGCCTTTGGGTGAAGCATTAAACACACCTGATCTCTCAGGATTACAACTTTGAAGATGAGCAGGTAGTTGCCTCTATTTTTTTGTAGTAAATCACAAAATTCTGTAGGGACCATGGTTGAAGTAAAACACAAAATGCTGGAGAAGCTCAGCAGTTCAAACAGTGTCCTCTATGTAGCAAAGGCAAAGATACAGAACTGATGATTCGGGCTTGAGCCCTTCATCAAAGTATGAGAAAATGCTAGTGTGGTAAATGTGTCATGCTGTCAATCTCGCACTATGCTTAGTCTATACTACTGGCATTGGACGTGGATTATCTCTACCACCAAGGGCACTCCTCTTGACTATAACTGTGTATGCACCCATTATCATTTATTATTGTACTACTGAGTTTCTACTAATAAAAGCCATGATATGTGTTTAACTGCACTGCCTTTGATCTCTTCATTATCTGGCATATCAGCCAGCAAGTGTCCGAACAAAAGGCTTGGGGAGGGAGAAATGGGAAGGCAGGAGATCATAGGTGGAGAAAGGAGGGAGGGGACAGCAGCAATGAGGGAGAGGGGGGATGAAAGGGCTGTGTGGGTGAAAGAACTGGAAAGACAAGAAAAATGGAGAGGGGAAAGAAAAGAAAGCAGGTTTAATGGAAAGCAGTTATGTCAATGTTCATGCCATGTGGTTGGAGGCTGCCCAAATTTACATCATAAACACAAATTATCTAGCTGTTTTTATTTAATTTAGACATACAGTAAGGTAACAGGCTCTTTCAGCCCACGAGGCTGTGCCATCTAATCACACCCAATTGACCTACAACCCTCAGTAAGTTTCGAACGGTGGGAGGAAAACGGAGCCCCCCAGAGGAAACCCATGCAGACACGTTCAAACTTCTCATAGGCAGTGCCAGTTTTGAACTCAGGTGGCTGGCACTGTAATAGCGTTGCACTAACCACTATGCCAACGGGTGCTGCCCTACATTTTTTTGGAATTGAGAATTTTTAAAAAAGATATTTAATAATTGGCACTTTTACAACCCTGGTCCTGTGGCTGGAGCTGTAACGGCATTGCGATAGGCTGCTATGCTCACCGTGCTGCCCCCTTATCCTGCTTCCAATTTATTTGCGGATACACTGATGACTTGGTGGTGGCAATACTTACTCTGCATTTCTTTCATCATAGGGATGTGAATATTCAGTAAAAATCTAGAATCAAAGAAGAAATTCATACATTCATAGCATTTTTGTGGGAGTCTTTTATTTTTCATTTTCTTTCTCTATGGCAATCGAAATTAATTTGTATTGAACAGGTGAGCTCTGAAATGACCATGCTGAGTTATTTTGAAATCTTTTCATTTTGGTGGCACTCCAATCAAAGCCTACTTGAAGGTCAACTTGATCATGAATTCCTTTCATTATTACAGGCTGGTGGTCAATGAAAAGCGCCAGTGTTACACTTTTCAAGCGAAGGCCAAGTGAATTAATGACTTTGAGGCCTTTGTGTTTTGAAAGAGGTTAAAGTATTATTGAGAAATAGACAATTACCTAACTACATCTCGAATCAATCCACTTTGTTTTTATTCTTCAGTTTTGTGTAATTTTGTGTTGGCTTTAGAGTGAGCATGAGCAAATTCTGAAACACTAAACAATATCTAGTTTCTCATTTTATAATAAGGCCAATTATTTTGTGCACAAGATTATGTTTTGGTTCACGGGGAACAAAGATTACTTTTTGAAAATGGATTTTTGCAATGGAAACTTAGAAAAATAGGTCAGGAGCGATTAAGAGGTGGTAAGGTTACTGAAAATTCCATCTGCACATCTGATTGATAACTGGACCAATATTAGTCATTTCCCTGAAATAGTGACACAGTCAAAGGCCCAATTTCCATTTACAAGGGACTTTTTAAATATTAAGCATACTAAGTCACTTTACACAGGAATAAATAAATTAGAAAATGTTACTGGGTCACTGTGGATAGTTAGAAGTAACCAGTAGTTAAAAACGCAAAAATCCATAAAGAGAGTATAATTTTTTTTAAAATTTAGAATTTGTGAAGGAATTATCAAAGGTAGAGATTTACACCACTGACTTTTAATAGCAGTTGAAAATCAGGGCAAGTCAAATAAGCAATCTGACTTGAGTTCAGTTATTTCTTACAATGTCTTTCGAAGGTATTATGACCTTATTATGACCTCCATCATCATTTGTAAAATCTGACAAAATTTTTATTTTGCATCTCTATTATACTATCATCCTCCATAACTAAATTTACCTTCCAATCTTGAATGCATTAATAACAAGCTCATAAAGAAAGTCTCAAAACCTAATTTAATTTATAGATTCTCTTTACATTCTATTTACCGGTTAATTAACTTGGTTTTACTCGCCCTAGTTTTATTAAATGGATACAGTTTAGAGTTTAATCTATTTAAATGCAAGTTGATCCCTGATGCACCCATTTTCTAATTTTACAAATATATCCATCTAACTCTGGGTGTAATTTTTTGAAGGTTTTTATATGTAATGCCTCAATTTAGGTCAGCTCATCCCATTCATTCTTATTCCACTTCAACACATACAGATAACTGCATTATTTTTTCTTTATTATTGTATTTAATTACATATGTTCATAATTTCACATATGATTCTCATGACTTGGTCAATTATATGAGTTTCTCAGGAGTTTATCATACCCTATCCTACAAGCACTTCTGAAAGAACACAATTTTTAAACTGGCGTAGATTGATAAATGTTGATTAATTCCATGCAAACCAAAAAAAATCCACCATTAACAGTTGTAATTCTTTAATAATAAATTCACTGAATATCAATTTCAAAAAGTGGAGCAGTTTGAGGAGCTAGTACTTATATTTTTCCATTTTTTCTTCTAATGCAACAATATAATGAGTTAAACTAGATAAGATTTGTGTTGCATATTTACCTCACATTTTTAAAAGGTAATTATAAAAGGTGATAGATACATTTGCAGTTTCTAAATTTTACTTATATGGGAATTACACTTGAATTCACCCAAACGTCACTGAGTATGTAAGTCAGATATTGTTTTCCCAGTTAGCCTGAAAGGCCTACATGGGGCCAAAACAAAGTCCAGGCACAAAACACATCTGGCAGTCTTTGACAGTTAGCAAAACCCATCAAAATCTTGACCACCATCATTATTACTACTTTTCTTCAAGAAAACCCTCCAAACCAGAAGATCAATGGATTTGTGGATCCAGATCAAGGATCATTTGGGTGCAGAATCCCTGAAAGGATTTCCTCATTAGTTCCGTGCAGAACTACTCATATTCACCAGTAAAATCCAGGCCTATGAAACCAATTATGCTATGATCCCCATGTTATAATCTTAAATGTGCCATCATGTCCATTTCTCCAACCTTCTGAAAAGTGGAGTGATCAACAGTTCACCGAAGTTTGGTCAACTCTGGTTTAAAGTAGTTTATTTTACAGCAGTCATTGCAATTACAATAAATTATTTAATATTTTCAACTTCAAACAAAATCATTATCTCAACTTTTCTTTCCCCATTTCCTTTGGTAATATTTTCAAAATAGGTTTCTGTTTCTATCCCATCAGATGCCATTCTTGTCGCAAAACTATGACTAATCTGACAGCCTGATCCTATCATTGCCCCTCCCCCTACCAGAATACAAGAAACACCCTGAGATCCCCTTGTTCAACCTAGCATCTATTTCTTTCAATCTATTGTGTTGGATCTTAAATATAATTCAAGCATTTCTGTTGAGAATTTCCATGGCTCATCCTATCAAGATTACAACATTCTATTTCGTTGATCTCTCCAAAATAAAGCATCGTCATGCTTATCTAAAAGCACCTCCTCATTGTCTAATCTTGTCCAATCTTCATATAATCTCAGCTACATGAGCCATTTTCATTATCCACTTCAAAGATCTTCAATGTTACATGCCTACTGGATGGTTTGCTGCTCCTATATCTCTGGTGTTATGAGCCCAGAGAACCCCAAAACCCAGCAGCAAAAGATATTCACCAAGACAAAGGGTTACTTAAACAAAAGTTGCTTTTAATCATCTTTAAACATGAAAATAGAATCAAACTTTAACTTATCACTATTAATTTTCTTAACCTAACTTAACCCCCCTCCTAATTCTAAGCGCACGTGTGTAATGTGACATTATAAACTTTCCTGAGTTTCATTAAATAACAAATAAAATGGAAAAATATAAGTACTAGCTCCTCAAACTGCTCCACTCTTTGGTTCACAGTCCAATCTCACTTATCATTCTTCCAAGTTCACTGGTTGCAGGCAATTCTTATACTGTGCAAAGAAGTTAACATTTATAAAGTTCACCAGGCTTTGGTGCTTGAAAGGTAAATGGTGACCACTCAGGAAGGTTCTTGTCAGTTTTCAGAGAGAGATTTGTTGTTCCAGGACATCCACAAATGATGCACTTCCATCAGTCACCTCAGTGTCTTGCTGAAGAAACTTGCCCCTTCAGGGTTCTCCAGATTATAACTTCTTTTCTTTCAGGTCACCACAGAGTTCCTATTTATTTCACTTATTCCAAGTGAATCATTATGCAGCCAGTCCTCTATTCTTGCATGAACCACAAGGGCTTTGACCAGACCATTTTCCAAAAGGGGGCTTTCCATAAGCTTGCCAGCTTGTCCTGTCCCAGGCCCAGCTGCTTCTGCATAAATGATCTGTGTTTCCCTCTCTCCGAAAGAAAGCCTGTTTGACTCTCTCTGCTTGCAAAACCACACGACACTCCTAGAACAAGTTCTTTTCCAGATAATCTGCAGCTCCAGCAAAATCTTTCATCAGTTGCCTTTTGTAAGTAACAATCCATTAGTGAAGTCTCTTGAGCACGCTTCAAAGCTCTTGCAAAAGCTCCGAGGCCCTGATATGTCTAGCATGGGGCAGAGCTCCGGTATTTTAAATAAGATTTGTTTTAAAGTGTTTGTATGTAACCCACTCTAATGAACCTTTCCCAATTTATCTCCAAAAAACATATCTATATATACTTTGTCACACTGGTTATTTCAGAGTGTGGCTTTACCTTGATGCATATTACCATATAACCATAAAACCGTTTACAGCACGGAAACAGGCCATGTTGGCCCTTCAAGTCCGTACCGGTTTACTTGAACAACTCCACCAACTCCTCCGCAAACTCCTGAGGAAGTAGAGGCTTTCTTCATGATGCCATTGGTGTGTTCTTACAAAAAATTGTGGAAATGTGTTATCGCAATTATAAGACATTATAAACTTTCCTGAGTTTCATTAAATAACAAAGTTAGATAAATACAACTCCTGCTGGCACCAGACTCTACTTACTTACTTGATGACTTCCATTCTAATTCCCTGAAAGCTTCTTCCTGATAACTATATTTTTCATATTAGCAACAAGCTTGTTTCTCTTTTAGATTTCTGAATGTCTAAGTGCTGATAATTATTGGGAGAGCGATACAAGACTATAATATCCACTGAAAAGAATAAGAACAGATTATCCCTGATAGCTTTTCTTTTAATCTGTTCTTCCCTCCAATAATACTGCAGTTATTTGGCATTGCCAAAATTATCATTCCTGCTGCTTTCTGCCCTCTCAATTTGATACTAAAAAAAACTTTTAAGTTATACTCTCTGATTCTAGATATCTTCAGCTAGTGGTCCAGCCACCTTGATAATTCAGGAAGCTTAATCATTCCTCAAACATTCTAATAACATGAATTTAACCTTTACACTTCTGATTAATCAGCAACTGCTGCAATTAATTAGTAATTAAGTCAATAAAATTAGCATAATATTTATTGACAAGTAGGATTTTCGTAATCTTAGTATGTTGATGTCATTGTGATGCCACCAGAGATTAATTTGGATGAGATTCATTTATTTATCTAGCATGCTGTTGTAATCCTAACTGCTAATCAGTTTGGTTAGATAAAAAATAAACTGTAATTTAACAGCCAATTCTGAATAAATTCTTAATTCTGCATAGGAATTTGACTTTTGGGGAAACAATATGCAATTTCTACATGACTATTCACACTGCTGGTCTCAGTGATACACTCTCAAAAGCTACATCTCCAATCAGATCAGGCAGGGAAGACCGAGATCACCGTTCACCACATTGCTGCATTAAAGAGACAATTTTTTTTCCCAATTTTATTTACATCATGGTAGAAGCCGATTTCGACCATAGAACCCGTGTCATCCAATTACGTTCATTAACCTACAACACCATATGTTATTTTGGAGGGTGGGAGGAGATCAGAGCAATTAGGGAAAACCCATGCAGGTCATGGGGAGAACGTACAAACTCCTCAGAGACAGCACCAGTTTTGAACCCGGATTGCTTGCGCTATAATAGTATTGCGTTAACTACTACACTAACTGTGCCTACTGGTAATCTTAAGACGAGGAAGGAAAAAAGAAAAAAAGTATGATTAGTTCATGACTGCTTAAGGTGAAATGTTTATATGCTTTTGTTGGCAGGTATTTTTGCACTTGGTTCTAGTGGCAGTCTTGACACAGTACCCAGGACCTGAGGATTTTCAATTACATATAAGTGAGGTGTATATGATCTAATATATAAACTAATTCCATTTGTTTACTGGCAAAAATGGGCTGCTGCAAAAATTTAGATCAGGCTGAATCAGATGCTGTTTGACTCAATAAACTTCTCTTTCCAGTATATGTCAGTGACATTCAAATTTTCAGTGCAGATTAAATAACTTTACAGCTTTTTATCAAAAAATGACAATTCAGACGTACCGCATTTTACACCAAACCACACAAATTTGCAAACTCTTGTGAATTTGTGGCACATCTTCCTCAAAATAGAGTTGAGACATTTGGAACCTTGAGTCTCTTCTTTGGGAGCACACCGAAGCCCATCTTAAACGGCAAAAGGATCTCACCACCGTGCAAACTACCCAAACGAGATTCCTGTCAAGTGTCTCCTTCCCTACCTGACTGATTTTTCAACATGTTGCCTATTTTGTATCAACCACCAAACACACCTTTCAATCCCGGTAAAAATCTGACCGATGTTCTTTAGCATAAAGCAGATTTCCAGCTCAGCACTGTGGAGGAACTACTAATTTCCTGTTTCACTGCCTTAATGACCAATCATACACCTTCCCATCTTTGCTTAATGAGCATCTGCAGTTTTCAAACATATTTTCTCAATGTAGTTATTTGAAGCCAGCAGGCTACTGAGGTCTCCCTATCCACTTGCACATAAAGCACAATAAACTTGAACATCTCCATAATTTGAATAGAAAGTAATCCAAGGACAGGAATGATGGAAAACAATAGCACATAATTCTAACGAGGCCAACTTGCTAGAAAGTGCTGTCTCAGTTCTCAGGAATGATACCCTATGGAATGGCAAGTCATTCTGCCTAAAACTCCTTCCAGAAAGAGATGGGAAGACAAGCCAAGGCCCATCAAGAAAATAATGGAAAGAAAAAATTACTGTATTGGAAAAAAATCCTATTTGTGACAATGAAATGGTATTTAATATTAAATACATTGGTATTTACAAATGAAACCAGTGTCGTTTGTTATGAATTCTATAGCTTGTTACCATTCCAACCATCTACCTTCCACATTATTTGCATTACAACATTATTTTTATGGTAATCGTGCCATTCACATTTTTACATTAACTGTGTATTTACTATCTCACCTGTGACTCCTGTAGACATTCAGCAGTAGGATAGTAGCTGCTACAGAATAACATGCAGTGAAAGGGGAACCAAACAATTTAGTGAGAGACCTCGTTCTGTGCTCCCAACGGCCTACCTGTCAATTTAAAACAGAAAGGACAAAACATTAGAAACACATAAAACTCTTGATGTATGTCCATAACAAATGGGAAGTTGAAAGAGGAATAGATTTGTTTTCATCAGTGTATATTTTAGACACTAGCATTAAATACTGATCTAAATCAAAAGGATAATATTCAACTTTAGTGATACTGCAAAATGACCCCTCAACCTAAAGATATGTCCATTTTATTTGTTCAGGATTCATATAGA
This sequence comes from Narcine bancroftii, assembly GCF_036971445.1. Classification (NCBI taxonomy): domain Eukaryota; kingdom Metazoa; phylum Chordata; class Chondrichthyes; order Torpediniformes; family Narcinidae; genus Narcine; species Narcine bancroftii. Next base: position 35,160,951 of record NC_091480.1, on the reverse strand, counting down.
TTCCAATTTCAATTGATGCATTCTTAGCTTATATTATGTAAAACAGGAGTTTTAAAAAGAGCAATATTGATGCCGCATGAGGCAATAGGTACGCTAAGGATTCTCTTTAATTCCAATGTTCATCCATTCATCTTCTGCTTCCAGTCACTGTGGCTGGACACATCTTCATTCATTTCAACTTGTTGTATATCTTGAGCTTTATTAAATACCGATAACATTTTGTCAACTCTGGACTTTTTCCACCAGGTTCAGCTCATAGACCTAACCTGTCTCAGACCAAATTCCATTCACTCATCATTTACTATGCACCTCCTCCCTGTATCTCACTTTCCCTCATCCCTCTGATACCTTTCTCCAGCTCCCCAAGCTCTTCTTTTTCTTCTCCATATCAAAATGCCCTCTGCCCCCTCCTCCTTCATCTCTCAGCCCTTCCTTTTTTTCCCCCTCCCACCTGTTACCTATTACCTGCTGGCCTGTGTTCCTCTTTCTCCCCTCTCCCCAAACCCCTGATTCCATCTACCACGGTAATGCCTGATTTTCGACACATCTGGTTCAGGCCCGAAAGGTCAACTACCTTTTCCTTTCCGTGGATACGCTGCTGGACCTGCTGAGCTTGTCCTTAGCATCTGCAGACTTCTTGGTGTTGTCCAAATTAAAACAAATAGGCGACACGTGTTACAGTTGGATGGACAACAGAAATTTGCTCTTATTGAATTCACAAATCACTACCTAAAAATTGAGAAAAGAAATAAACTTTGCTTTCACAGAATTTATGTAAAAAATGGTAATTAAATACAGAATTTATTTTTTCCATCTTGCACTTCTTGATTTATGTGCAAATGACATGGTTTTGAGATATGGAATCAGGATATGGACCATTTTCTAAAAACAACTCATCCCTCCTCACCAGAATGCAGAGGTTGCCTGTACTCAGTATGCCTCAATCTGAGGAAAAATTAGTCTGTTGAGATTTAAGGTATTTATAAGACTAGAAATGTAAACACATGGGGCAGCATGGAGGGCACAGTGGTTAGCACAATGTCTTTATAGCGCCAGCGATTGGGTCTGGGCTTTGAATCCCACGCTGTCTATAAGGAGTTGATACATTCTCCAGTGTCTGCATGGGTTTTCCCTGGAGGCGCCAGTTTCCTCCCACCGTTCAAAACGTATGGTTAATTGGATGTAAATTGGGCAGCACGGACTCATGATTCCTGCAGATCATTTAAGTCTCTAAATACCAGGAAATGTTTGCTTAATGAAAATAATGCAGATCAATAAACAATATTTTAAAAAATAGTTCCGCAACATCACAATTAATTTTCATAAAAATTGTACACAATAAAAAGGAAATGATCACCAAAGGTAAAAAGCTTTTTATTACATCAAATTGAGATTGTATATTATTTTGCATGTAGGCTCAGTTTATTAAAAAAAGGAGGGTCATACTTTAAAACAGTTGAAGAATGCCACTTGCAGTGGTGGGCCTGAGTATATGAAGCATTATGAATAAGCAAAGCAATTTACTACTTCCTACAGCAAGAATAAAAATACGACTTATAAATCACCTTGTTAAAACCTTATTGTGTATTGAGAATTCAATGAAATGTTACTTTGAAAAAAAGTGTCCTCCTCCAAATTTGCTCAGATGCACACCATCACCCTGCATTGTTGACAATGAAGTTAGAATAACTTCTGTTTTGTCATTCTGCATTCACCTCAGTAACTCCTGGGTTAGGCTGAGCATTCAGACAAAGGGAAGCTTTCTTTTCTCTGCCCCCATATACATATCTCAAAACCAATTTGAAAAGAGCACCCATATACATTTTTCATTTTCCATATTAACCTTCAAATGAATATGCCAATTTAGTACCAGGTTCGCATTGGTTTATTTCCACAACACACAAGCAGATAAAATAAACTTTATTGCCACTCACTTTTGGTCTGAGTTCTTGAGGTGAAAACTCAGTGTTCAATGTACTCTTTGTTGACATTTAAAATCTTACTAAAAGAAACATTTACTTGGATGAAATTCACATCGATTTCCTTGGATTTCAAGGACTATCTGTGCCACAACTGACAAAATTTAGTCAGCAAGTTCAATGCCAGAATGTATATAAAGTTATCATCTAAATTATTTTTTTTAAAATTGAGACATACAGCACGATTTCAGCCCATGAGTTCGTGCCACCCAACTAACCTACACCCTCGTATGTTTTGAACGGGGGGAAAACCCACACAGAGACAGGAACAATGTAGGAACTCCTTACAGACAGTGCAGGATTTGAACCCTGGACCCAATCGCTGGCGCTGTAAAGGCATTGCGCTAACCGCTACGCAACCATGCCACCACTATTCTCTTTTGAGTTTCATTACTCAAGCCCCTAATTTAGAATAAAGTTCATAACTAATATACCTTTTTAGGAGCACTGATTGCATTTCATGAAATATTAACAATGGGCCCATCTTTCTATTTGGCCGACCCTTAATTGGAAAAGGTGTCTTGGAGTCTTTGCCAATCTTCAATCTCAAAGCAAAAAGAAAACCCTGGAATACTGCTTCTCTTAGAAGGATCCCTGGAATCAAGAATGAATCAAGAATAGGTTTGTGACTCACAAGACAAAGATGAGTTAGACAGACTCAACTACAGAGTGGGCAGGAGGTACCTGAAGGGCTTGGCAAGTGAGAAGTTGTGGTATGCTCCTTCTGCCATTTAAGCAATCCCCCCCCCCCCCCCACTCCACCCCTAGTTCACAATATCATCTCAAATACTCATTTTCCATTTTGATTATGGCCCAGGGATTCCCCAAGAGCCAGTGGGAATGCTACATTTTTCGAAGATGGCTTTGAATACATCCTTTCATCTCCATGCAACATAGATAGCCTGGTGTCAGGCACAGTCCTTTAAAGGTGAAAGGGAATTTGATCAAATTCTTCCTTCATCAAGAGATATGGGAAGTAGTCCACATTGCTAGAGTCACTCCAGGAATTTTTATTGTTTGAGGAGTATTTGGGAGATAGAGTGCCTTTATTGATATTGATTATACTCTCGTAGATTTTCAAGAAGGAATCAACATGGCTTGTGCTACGGAGTTATGTGTTGTGTATTGGCCTATGCGCTGTGTGATTTTATGTTAAAAAGTGACAATTTGCCTTAGAGAACCAAGGTGAAGGTGGACTGCTGAGAGAGTGGGAGATGGACTGAGCATGTGCAGAAAATGATGTAAAAATTTTTGGACTTGGACGATAAACCACCACTGGGTGGTGCTGTGGAGTGGAAGGCGGCCCAGAGCATGAGTAATGGTCTGGAGGACAGTTTCGAATGTTGGGATTTCAAAAGGGATGACCATTCCAAAGGCAACCAGAAGGATCCGGACCAAGCCGTTATTCCTCTCTCTGCAAGTAACACAAGGTAACTTCGAATTTTGTGCTCCCTCTCTCAAAGATCTTTTGGCTTCAGTTTACCAAACAAACTGAATTTTGTTTATGATCTTTGTTTCAGTTGAGATCGAAGTTTTGTGAGTCTTGTGTGTTTTTGTGTTTGTTTTGTGTCTAAGTTTTTCTGTGAGCTGGTTGGAAATATAACTTAGACTTTAATTAAGTATGTTATATTTAGGCTGGAAAATTTATTAGTTTTACACTGTTATAGAAATTTGCATAGTAACCAGTGGGCATTGTTATAAAAGGGGGGCATTTTGAATTAAAGTTTGAAGGTGAATTTTTATTAATAAAGTAATTGTTCATCTTTACCCCTGTGTGATATGCCTTCTTTGTGGTTGCTGGTTTGATCTTGTAACACTGGAGCTCAGTGTCAAACACATTTGAAATCACACATCATCTGCATTCATCTGATATTCACGCATCATCTACAAGAGCAGCTTGGTTACTGAGGTTAAAGCTAAGTTGGTTCTGTGGTCTAGTCACCACAGGTTGGACTGTTTTTCATTAGTCATTTGAATGTTTGCTTGGAATTATGGTATTGACAGTAGATCTCACGTCTATTAACAGTAATCTGACCTGGATGTCCTTGGCATCGAGGTATTTCATGGCTGAGCAGAGAGCCAAGGAGATGGCGTCTACCATGGATCTGTTTGGATGGCAGGAAAATCTAAGTGGGTCAATATGACTGGTAGGGTAGAGTTGATGTGAACCATGAATAGCCTCACAAAGCACTTCATGTTGTCAGGACCATTGGTTGATAGTCATCTAAATTCCTGGGGAGTCTCTATCTCACAAGAATTTCCTGGACCCAAATGTGGTGGTACACCAGTGCCCTACTGCAGGGGGCAACCTCTGTACCTGCAGGAGTGTAAGGGGACAGGACAACACCTGACTGCTATCAATCACCCTGTGGGATATATGACTGCGGCGGCCTCCCGAGGCCTCACTCAGAGTTGCTGCAGCCACAGCCAGCCTGGCTCTGTGGAAGACTTTGTGGATTAAAGCCTGTTGTACAGTCTTTATCTTTGTGTGTGTCTGATTCTGGCGAACAGTGCACCACAATTTAATCCACAAATTTTTCCCATGGCGGCTATGGAAAAACTCCTGTGCGCAGGGAAATTCGAGGTCGACCCACACCACCCGGAAGCCCAGACACGTTTCAAGATCTGGCAGCACGCAGTCGAGGCAATCATCGAGGCACACAAAGGCGACATCCTGGAAGACGTTGGTCCTACTCCGGTCAAAGCTGGGTCCCCACACCTTCCAGGTAACCAAAGGCTTGTCCACGTACAAGAGCACAACGGACATTCTCGAGAATTTGTACAAGCCCCCCATGAATGTGGTCTGTGCAAGGTACCTCCTCAACACCCGAGCCCAGCAACCCGGAGAGATGGCTGAGTCTTACCTGGGACACTTGCGAGAGTTGGTCCGACCGTATCTGGCTGAACCCGGGGTAGATGCAGAGGAGGTTGAGGGGCTGATCCGGGACACCTTCATCCGAGGGCTATGCTCGAGGGCCATCTGGCAGAAGCTGCTGGAAGACCACATCTATGCCCTAACCAGGACTGTGGAAGTGGTCCAAACCCTGGAAGCAGCAGCCCTGCACATCGAAGCCTTCAATTCCAGGTTCCCCCAGGCTCCCCCAGGATGCCATGTTGCAGGCTGTGGATGAGGACTCACACAGAAGCTGCAGTCCCAGGCCGAGCTGGGGAGGAAAATGTCGTTGCTGCAGGTGCCCGGCACCCCTGTAAGTACTGTGGGTCCTGATGTGGGTCAGATCGGCGATCGCGCCAAAACTGCCCAGCTAGGAACCAATATTGTTCCCGATGTGGCAAGAAAGGTCACTTAGCAAAAGTGTGACTCTCTAAACCTGCTGGCAGCTAAGCGGCTATCTATGATCTCCCCACCTGCCCCGCAGACAAACCCCCACGTGCACATGCCGGGTGGCGCCATTGTCTCCGCGACTTCTGCCTTCCCCGACTTCGACCGTGCAACATCCGGCCCCACCAGTGACCCGTTGCAGCGTGTACTTCGAGCATCTGCACCAGCCCCCGCCCTCACCGCTCACTGACAACTACAGTGATTTCCGGCTCACGGCATGACGTCACTTCCGGCTGACGTAACAACGTCACTGCCGCCGGCCGTTATGACGTCACTTTCCCCGGCGCAACGGACATGGCTGGGGAAGGAGGCCAACCACGTAGTGGCCCCCCACATGCTGCCACCATCTTGGGCCAGGCAGCGCCCAACACAGAGGGCTCCCGACGATGCTGAGAACGACGTAGTCAACATGGACGATGACCAGGCCGCCCAACCAACGTTCCCCACACCTCTGGGTGCCATCAGCTGCCGCACGCCACACCCAGCGACCGACGGCAACGTGGTCAACATGGGCAATGACCAGGCCACCCTACCAACGCTCCCCATGCCTCCGGAGGCCATCAGTTACCGCACGCTGCACCTCACAACCAATATCGACGTGGTCAACACAGACAATGACCAGGCTGCCCTATCGACGCTCCCCATCCCTCCGGATAACGACGACTCAGAATCTGAGACAGTCCTGGCCGCCACCACGCTGACCAGGGACATCCCCCATGACCTCAGGCCCTCGATGATGGATGTGCTAGTCAACGGGCATGTAACAAAGTGCCTGTTTGACAGTGGCAGCACTGAGAGCTTCATCCACCCGAGCATGGCCCACTCCTTAAGGTTAAAGGTCTACCTCACCACCTGCTCGATCGCTCTCGCCGCCAAGGACAAGACTGTTGGTACCCTCAGGTGCTGCTCGGTCAATATAATGGTGGGAGGGGAGACACACAGGATTCAGGCTCCTGGTCATGCCCAAACTCTGCACACCACTCCACCTGGACCTGGATTTCCACTGCCACCTGCAGAGTATCACCCTTGCCTTTGGGTAGCCCCAACCTCCACTCACATTTTTCACAGCATGCCAACCTACCAGCCCCGGCTAACCTGCGGCCTTTCCACACTGCGCATCACCCCACCGGTGCTCTTCCCACATCTTGCGCTAGGCTGCAAGCCGATCGCCGCCAGAAGTAGGTGCTATTGCGCCGGAGACAGGGACTTCATCAAGGTGCAGGTGCGGCGACTCCTGGCGGAAGGCGTTATAGAGCCCAGTAACAGCCCTTGGAGAGCCCAAGTCCTGATGGTCAAAGGGGGAAGTAAGCAGAGGATGGTTGTGGATTACAGCCAGACCATTAATTGGTACACCCAGCTGGATGCCTACCCCTTGCCGAGGATCGCCGACATCATCAATGATATCGCGCGCTACCAGATTTTCTCCACAATTGACCTGAAGTCAGAGTATCACAAATTCCTATCCACCCGAAGGACAAGCCCTACACCAGCTTTGAGGCAGATGGGCACCTGTACCAGTTCTGCCGGATTCTTTTTGGGGTCACGAACGGAGTCTCCGTCTTCCATCTCCCATATCTGGATAACGTGACTATCTGCGGCCGTGACCAGCAGGACCACGATGCTAACCTGGAAAAATTCCTCCAGTCGGCCGCGGAGCTGAACCTCACTTACAAGGAAAAGTGCGTGTTTAGCACCTCCCGCCTCGCCATTCTGGGGTACATCGTGGCCCATGGAGTCATCGGCCTAGATCCAGAAAGCATGTGCCCATTAATGGAGTTACCCCTGCCCCCCACACTAAAGGCCCTCCGCAGGTGCCTGGGCCTGTTCTCTTATTACTCGCAGTAGGTCCTTCGCTACTCGGACAAGGTCCACCTACTGGCCCAAGCCACAACTTTTCCCCTCCCACCTGAGGCGCAGGCAGCCTTCACCCGCATCCGGCAAGACATCGCGGATGCCACGATGCAGGCTGTGGATGAGGACTCCCTCTTCCAGGTGGAGAGCGATGCCTCCGAGGTGGCGCTCGCTGCTACCCTCAACCAAGGGGGGGGGGGGGGTGGGGGAGCGCCACGTCGCCTTCTTCTCCAGGATCCTCCAAGGCTCTGAGCTAGGGCATTCCGCCATTGAAAAGAAGGACCTGGCGATTGTGGAAGCAGTCCGCCACTGGCGCCACTACATGGTCGGATGGAGATTCACGCTCCTCACAGACCAGCTTGCTGTAGCGTTCGTGTTTAACACTACCCACAAGATCAAGAACGACAAGATCCTGCGCTGGAGAGTCGAGCTGGCAACCTACAGCTATGACATCCGGTACCGCCCCGGGAAGTTTAACGACTCCCCTGTTGCCCTCTCTCGCACCTCCGTGTCTATGCATGACGACTGGTTTCAGGCATTGCATGAGTCCCTCTGCCATCCGGGCATCAACCGGTTGTACCATTTCGTTAAGTCCCAAAATCTGCCGTACACCATCAGGGAAATGACCCGAGGCCTGTCGGGTCTGTGCAGAGGGTAAATCCCCCTTCTTCCACCCCCCACACCCCCAGACCAGACTACTCGGCCTTTTGAGTGTCTTGCCATGGAGTTCAAAGGGCCCCTGCCTTCCACGAACTGAAATGTCTACTTCCTCACGGTAGTGGACGGGTACTCACACTTCCCTTTTGCCATCCCTTGTCCGGACACCTCCATGGCCACCATCATCAGGGCCTTGGGGCAGATTTTCACCCTGTTTGGCTACCCCGCCTTCATCCACAGCAACCGGGGTTCTAGTTTCATGAGCGACGAGCTGCACCAGTACCTGACGGCGAGGGGCATCGCAACCAGTTGCATGACGAGCTATAACCCAAGAAGCAACGGTCAATTGGAACGTGAGAATGGGGTGGTCTGGAAGGCAGTCCTCCTGGCTCTCAGGTCAAAAGGGTGGGCCGTTGAGTTCTGGCAGGATGCCATGTCCAAGGTGCTCCATGCCATTCGGTCACTGCTGTGCACAGCTACCAACGAGACCCCTCACGAACGGCTATTCTCATTCCCCAGGAGGTTGATGACTGGAATGTCACTCCCAGCATGGCTCACGTCCCCGGGACTGGTGCTTCTGCATAAGCATGTACGGACAAACAAGGCCGAACCCCTGGTGGAGCAGGTCTTCCTCCTACATGCAAACCATAACTACATTTACGTTAGGTTCGGCAGTCGCAGGGAGGACACCATCTCAACCAGGGACCTGACACCAGCAGGAGCACCCACCACACCATGCTACCCTCCAACCAAGGACGACGCTGACCAGGCATACATTCCCGTCCCCAGGCAGCTATGGGGCATGCAGGACCTCCTTGACAACCAGGGGCCTGCTTCAGCCTTAGAAGACAAATCCACCCCCCCACCCATGCAATATGACCCACATACATTGACCCCGCCCACCCCTCCGCGCAGCACCACACCACCCACACACACCCCTGCTGCCAGCCCCCTCACTTCCCCTCTGACCAGTGACCAGGAGAGAGTCCTACGACGGTCATAGAGATCCCGGCAGCCGCCTGATCATCTCAACCTGTAAATATTATGTGTACATAGTGGGTGCAATTCCTTGTTACTGCCCCCCCCGGGACAATTTTAAAGAAGAGGGTGAATGTGGTGGTACACCACTGGCCTACTGAAGGGGGCAACCTCTGTACCTGCAGAAGTGTAAGGGGAAAGGACAGCACCTAGCCGGCTGTCCATCAGTCGGCCTGAATGGATCAAGCCCCACCCATTCGGGTGTCAAACACCCTCCGGGATATGAGCCTGCGTCGGTCTCCCGAGGCCTCACTCAGAGTTGCTGCAGCCAAAGCCAGCCTGGCTCTGTGGAAGTCTTTGTGGATTTAAGCCTGTTGTACAGTCTTTATCTTTATGTGTGTCTGATTCTGGCTAACAGTGCACCACACCAACACAAGAATGTAATCATGAAAAAAGCACCTCAGCACCTCTACTTTCTCAGAAGTTTGAGGAAACTTGGTATAACATCGAAAACTTCAGTGAACTTCACTAGATGTGTAGTAGAAAATGTGCTGACTGGCTACAACACGGTGTGATAATGGGGCACCAATAACTCTGAGCAGAAAGCCCTGCAAAAGGTAGTGGACATAGCCAGTACATCACAGACAAAACTCTCCCCACCACCGAGATTATCTGCAAGGAAAGCTGCTGTCGGACAGCAGCAGCAATCATCAAAGATCCACACCGCTGTTCTCACTGCTGCCATGCCACAAGTCTTGTACCAACAAGTTCCAGCAGACACATCTTCCCCCCTTCTCCCCTCTCTGCTTTACAGAGGGATTGTTTCCTCCATGACTCCCTTGTCCACTCATCCCTTGGCATCTTCCCTCTGGCCACAGGAAGTACAACACTTGCACCTACACTTTCTCCCTCACCACCATTCGAGGACCCAAATAGACCTTGCACAAGAAGCAACACTTCACTTGTGAATCTGCGGGAGTCATCCGGTGCTCACATATCTGATCATGGCCTCGTAATATCAAACAAAACCACCCATAAATCGGAGGAGAGTCTTGGTGCTCTCCAACCAGATGGGATTAACATCGACTACTCCGGTTTCTGCTATCCCACTTCCTGTTTTCCCACTCTTCCCTAACCCTCTGTCTTCCTTCCTCTAGCTCTCCATCCCCTTCCCTCTCCATTCATAGACCCATTCCCTTGTTTGCTGATGTGCCCTCCTTCCTTATCCACCTATTACTTCCTACTTGTGAGACTGTGCCCCTCCTCCCATCATTTTGTTCGGGCACCTGTCTACATGTTGCTCATACCTTGATGAAGAGCTCAAGCTAGAAACATTGGTTATGTATCTTTATCATTCCTATATAAAGGACACTGTTGACCTGTTGACTTTCTCTAGAATTGTGTTTTTATATTAATGCCTTGCCTCCTTCTGTAACTATTCATGAAGACTGATCAACTGCTTTATTATTGTCAAGAAAAATAAGTGAGTAAAGTCGCTTCATTGGGAACTTGTAATGGTACCAAAATTGTTTAGAAAATGCCTTTAAATCATCAAACACTCAAAATACAAGATCAAGGAGGTCAAATTACTGATGAAAACAAAGCATGATTACTGTATTCTTCTACTAGAAATATGTACTGGGACGAGGGTGAGTACAGAGGAGATGCACAGGACGTTATTACGACTCATACAACCACCATCTTTAAATCAATGAGTTAAACAAGAAAATCTGCAGATGCTGGGGTCAAGTGAAATACACAAATGCATTGGATAAACTCAGCAGTTCCTGACTAAAGGCTCAGGCCCAAAACATTGGTTACCCTTTACTTCCTATGGTTGCTGCGTTACCTGCTGTGTTTCTCCAGCCCATTTATGTATCGTAAATTAGCTAGATGAGGTCAAGTTGATTTTCCCACTGTGTTAATTCACACTTTACCTAGTGCAAGCTCAGCGGTGGTATGAGCAATTTAAGCTCAGTGAACAGTGAAGATTCCCATTAATCTTGCTACACATGGTACTTCTGGCTAATGGTTTTCAATACTATTAATTCAATAGCTAAGAAGGTGGCATGTGGTAATCTGCAACAGGAATTATTCCTCACGTTCAACCCACATAGCATAGAATCAATGGACTGACCGGATTATTCACCTTGAAAAAGTGAGATGTGCACTTACTGAAGAAGTAAAAATTAATAGCATTAAATGCAGAACAGATGGATCCTTTCAAATAAACAAAAATATAACATCCAACAGTATCAATGGCACGCCTTCCTACCATGAATATTTAGATTAGGAAGACTTGAAACACACAGATTGAAGGCAACAAATCAGGAAATTCTGCACAAATTCATTCGAGTTATTCAAACCATAACCATTTATCATTAGCTTTAATGATAACGTTGAACAAATGTAATCAAAGATTTTGACATTTATACAGTTAACAAATGCATACTGCAACTTTGAAAAAGATTGAAGACTAGTGTTTTGACTATTAATTTTGAAATTCCACCCTAATGCATATTGCTAAACTGAATAGCAATGAGATCATTTGAGTTAATAGCAGTAAAACCTGCTAAATGCTTGTTAATGCCCAAAAACAATACAATAAACTCCATTCTATTAAAACAACATCTAAATGAGAATCAGTTATCAGAAGCAATTGGTACAGCAAAATCCCCATCCAGCTGAGAAATATTATAAATCTCATTTGCTTTTGCTCAAATCATATTTCACTGTTTAAAAAAATAACAGTAACTGGCTCTTCTTTCTTTGACCTCTTTTTCCTTTCTTGATTTTGGATTGTACCAGATTTTATATTGTCACTTCTGCCTCCTGATTGACTTAATTTTCTTCCGATTAAACAGTTAAAAGGTGTGAATTCACCATTCCTACAGGTAAATTAAGGCATTATTTTGCAGTCTTAAGGGGTTTTTATGCTCAAAACCCACGTAATCGCCTGCGCAAGTTTTTTTTAAAAATTGAATTTACCTTTTATGCTGAAGACAGAAAATGTGGATCGCACGGTGCTTTTATGCAGGGGTGATACGCAAGCCGGCTTCTGAAGCTGAAGGAGGCGGGCCGAGTAGTGCAGTAGTGCTGCCCGCTACCGTGATGGTAAACATACGCGCCAGGAAGGGAAAGGCGCCTATACTCAAAATGGCGATTGAAGAGCACGTACAAGCGCTCCCCTTTGGAGCCGCATTCCTTTCGTGGAGGAGGTGGAGTGACTTTACCTCATCTCTGACATTATATCCTATAGGCAGAGGAAACATGGAGCAAGTTGGACCAGCCAATCCTCCCTTGGAATTTTTATGGAGGTAAATGGAGCGATTTAAAGGCAGAGGAAACCTGTCTTTACAAATTGCTAATTTTCACTATAAAAGGGCCCTTCGTTGGCCTTAGTCGCTGGAAACATTATCCTGACAAACCAAGATATATTGCGAATTTGAATTAAGAGTTGACAATATCCTATTTATCCTGAAACCCCACATTAAAGCTGGATCAAGTTCAAAAACAGCCAAATTTACTACCTTTTATGGTGACGACCCATAAATCCCACAGTGGCTTTATGCAGAGCTAAATCAGGAGCCAGCTTCCAGAGCTGAAGGAGGCTGGGCAAGTGGTGTAGTAACACTGCCACCATGACCTCAAACATACATGCCAAGAAGGGAAAGCAGCCTATACTTGAAAATGGCAACTGAAGAGCAGATAAGAGCACTAGTGGAGATCTGTACAAGCAGTCTTTGGACTCAGGCAGATCTCCTGCGCAATGTAATAGGTTCGATTAACCATACAAGTTTTTCTTAAAATTTGCGCTCCTGGGTCGTGGGCTGACGGCATCGTCGTGGCATCATCAGCCCTCCCCTTTGGAGTCACATTCAGCGGCATTCGTTTTACGGAGGAGGTGGAGCAACTTCACTCCACCTCTGAGTCTACCCCCCAGGCAAAAGGATGGAAGGTGGAGCGAGTTCGACCAGTTAATCCTCCTTTGAACCTTTTTTATGGAGGTAAGTGAAGTGATTTAAAGACAGAGAATATCTGTCTTTACAATCACTTTTAAAAAAACACAATAAAAGGGCCTAATGAAAGCACTCCATCTCAAATTACCTCTCCAGAGCTTATCATCAATAATAAAATCCCTTTTCGCATTGACTCGCCAGTAAATTGGCTGTTCAATGGACCAGTTCAAGAAGCCATTTTTTCCGTTCACACTGAACCACTGTTAACCGGTTCTCTGCGCCTTTTCACATTCACCACCTGGCCTCCCAAAGAAAGAGGTACCTATCCACCACTGGTGATGCCCTGAGTGATGCATCGAGTGATGGCGGACCTGCCCTCACAGAATTCTATGCGTCAGAGAAACCCCTGCATGAGTGTTCCACGCAAGCAGCCCTTTCATTATGACAAGCCTTTAAAGGAAAAGATGGCTAGTTCCTTGCCTACCCGTTGATCTCTCTCTCTCTCTCTCTCCCTTTCCTCCGTCTCTTGCAAACATATCTAACTATTGAGTGTTGTATGTACCCATTTTGTTTTATATAAGTGTGCATATGTATTTCATCCCCACTACAACTTTTCCATGCTCGCTATAAATTGTGCACGTTTTATTGCCACTACCACTTTCCCACAGTCCTTTATAAATTGTGCGTGTATGTTTTAATAAATTATGCATGTATTTTCCCATGCTCTTATTTGGGTGTCTTTTATTCCTGTTACAATTTTCTGATATTGGAGTAGGTTTATTTAGGTCAGCTGAAGGGCTCATATTGTGCTGTACAAAATGCATAATTATGTTTTAATTAATCATGAATAATTTTATTTAAATACAAGATCATAATACATTGATCAGAATTTAGTTAATTGAATACAAAGTTTATACCTTCCTTTTTAATCTTTGTTTCCTTCATGTTCCTGCACGCATACAAATACGTCATCAATACATCACTAATTTGTCCCAGGATACCCCATGTCGCTTTCACACTATGCTAACTGGCATGCAGGCGTCAGATTGCTCCGGTGATGATACACCCTCCCTAGGTGGTCCATCCCCGTGGTAATCCTCACAGGTGTGCCATTCCTAAGCATTCACACTGGCGGTTAACTACTGAAATAAAGTGCCAGTGTGAATGAGGCTGTAGGTTCCTTGTGCAATTGTTTTCTGCTAAACACTTAATATGTGAACTTTGAGGCTGGAAACTATACTTACAGATACTGTATCCTACATTTTAAACTATTAAAGGCCATCCCTAGGTTAAAAGCACCTGAATTATGAACACAAGTAACCTCCCAACATATTATTTAATTTGAAAGTCCAATACATTTGTTCCACTGAATAGCAAAATTGGTTTCTTCACTCCTGCCGCATTTAGTAATAATTCTTTCTTAACAGTCTTGTGCATTTTATTCTATTCATTACAATATTGTGGAGGTAATGTTACTATATGAAGTTATTTTTGTGTATTTCCAATTTATGGACAAAATTGACTCATATTGACATTAGTAAAAGTGGAATCCATTTGTAACCCAGGGATAACTCGTAAACCTATCTCTTAAGAAGTAAATTTAACCAAGAAGAAATACAGAAAGATTTACTGGCTTGCAATAAAAAAAGTCTGGTTTGTTCCAATATTAAATGGATTTAAAAATAAGACAAACTTTTGAAAAAATCTTATAACCTGGTCTGTCAGGAAAAATATGCAAAATATTTATGGAGTCTTTAAATTAGCCCAGATGTTTTTAACTTCCAAGTGAAGTGGAAGTAATATGCGACAAAAAATTAGCCATGTGATTGTTTTAAAGTCAACATTTAAAGATCAAAGAGAATGCCATGACATACAACCTGTAAATCTATCTACAGGACAAACATAATTTCAAACTGTAGAGATAATGTTCACACTTATACAAGTAGTCACTTCAAAAGGGATTGTACAGAAACAGTTACAGTTAAAACCTCGTTAGAATGTGGTAGCTAGGGTCCAAGATTTCATACCACATTACAGTCAAGTCGCGGAATAGATGCATATATACCATAATTCAGGAAGCAGGAAAACAGAATTTAAGCCCACCCAAATTGTGCTGCTGTATCCATCCTCACCCTCTTCCAGTCGCGCTGCTGTCTCCCCCCCCCCCCCACCCGCCTGACTCGTGCTGCCGGTCTCCCGCCCTCGCCCTTCATCAGACTCCATTTTTGAGTTTGTGGCTGCTAGCCATTGTTAGCCTGGCATCTTAAAATCAATGTTTGGGATCCAAATGTTTATCCTGTGCTATAAGTGATTCTTTGGATTAACGAATCGTGTTTTAATGAAGTTTCACTGTATTTATTTCTCAGTATTACAGTCACAGTTATCAGTCTTAATTATCAACAATAACAGTTAACGCTTTCATTGTTTTAGCCATACAGAGAAGTCATCCATCCTAAGAGGGCTTTGGCTTGTGAGACAGAATATGTTGTTTTATATTGTATATAGATTTGATTGCCGTTGTCATACCCACACTCCTGTTCGGCTCCGAATCATGGGTCCGCTATCGGCATCACCTACAGCTCCTAGAACGCTTCCACCAGCATTGTCTCCGCTCCATCCTCAACATTCATTGGAGCGCTTTCATCCCTAATGTCGAAGTACTCGAGATGGCAGAGGTCGACAGCATCGAGTCCACGCTGCTGAAGATCCAGCTGCGCTGGGTGAGTCACGTCTCCAGAATGGAGGACCATCGCCTTCCCAAGATCGTGTTATATGGCGAGCTCTCCACTGGCCACCGTGACAGAGGTGCACCAAAGAAGAGGTACAAGGACTGCCTAAAGAAATCTCTTGGTGCCTGCCACATTGACCACCGCCAGTGGGCTGATATCGCCTCAAACAGTGCATCTTGGCGCCTCACAGTTCGGCGGGCAGCAACCTCCTTTGAAGAAGACCGCAGAGCCCACCTCACTGACAAAAGGCAAAGGAGGAAAAACCCAACACCCAACCCCAACCAACCAATTTTCCCCTGCAACCACTGCAACCGTGTCTGCCTGTCCCGCATTGGATTTGTCAGCCGCAAACGAGCCTGCGGCTGACGTGGACATTTACCCCCTCCATAAATCTTCGTCCGCGAAGCCAAGCCAAAGAAAAGAAGAAGATTTGATTTGGGGAGATAAAGTGTGGCAGATTTTTTTTAGTGTAGTTCACATACAAACACTTCAAAACAGATTTCATTTAAAATATTAGAGCTCTGCTCAAGCTAGACAGGCCGGCTCCGAGCCTTTGCAAAAGCTTTGGGGAGTGTCCAAGTGACTTCACTAATGGATTGTTGTTTTGAAAAGCAACAGATGAAAGAACTCGGAGGATTAGGTTCGGAGCCACAGTCTGTCTGAGTGGAGGTGGCTGTTCTAAGAGGATCATGTGGTTTTGCAAGCAGAAAGAGTCAAACAGGCTTTTCTCTGAGTGAGTGTGAGAGAGAGATTTCTGAAGTACTAGAGATCATCAGCAGCAGCTGGGACTGGAACAGGACAAGCTGGCAAGCTTGTGGAAAAACCATTTTGAAGATGGGTTGTGAGTTCTTTTTCATCCTAATCAAATCCTTGTGGTTCATACAGGAGGAGAGGACTGGCTGCCTAATGTTTCACTTGAAATAAAGGAAACAAAAAGGAACACTATGATGACCTGAAAGAAAGAGGTTATCATCTGGAGAACCCTGATGGGGTAAGTTTCTTCATTTTAAATCAATAGTATTACATAGAAGAGTGGAGCACAGGAACGGGCCCTCTGGCCCATGACTGCTCTGAACATGATGCCCAATTTAAACTACAGTGCCCTCCATAATATTTGGGACAAAGACATTTGTTTCCTTTATTTGCCCCTGTACTCCAGTCTTAAATTTGCAATCAAACAATTCACATGTGATCAAAGTGCACATTCCAGATTTTATTAAAGGGTGTAATATTTTGGTTGACCATGTAGAAATTACAGCACTTTATATGCATAGTCCCCTCATTTCAAGACACCATAACATTTGGAATGTATATTAAAGTAGTCATGTTTAGTACAAGTATACCCTGCCTTACAAAAATATGAAACCTTTCGATAGCCGAAATGGCGTAAAGCGAAGACCCATTCACTACTATTGAACGCTATTTTCATAAAACCAAAAACGCTTTCAAATTCTTTCGTAAAAACAAACACAGGTTTCTTCGTAAAAGTGAATTTTCACAAACCGAGTATTCATAAAACGAGGTATACCTGTACTTTGTTGTATATCTCTTGCATGCAATGACTGCTTGAAGTCTGTGATTCGTAGACAATGCCAGGTGCTGAGTGTCCTTTCTGGTGATGCTCTGCCAGGCCTCCGCTGCAGCCATTTTCAGCTCCTCCTTGTTTCGGGGTCTTGTCCCTTTAAGTTTTCTCTTCAGCACATGGAAGGCATGCTCAGTTGGATTTAGATGGGGTGACTGACTTGGCCATTCAAAATTTAGCTTGAATTTAGAATAGAGTTTTTAGCTTTGGAAAAACTCCTTTATTGCTTTACAAGTATGGTTGAGATCACTGTCTTGCTATAGGATGAAGCAGGGTCCAATGAGTTTGGAGACATTTGCTCAAACTTGAGCTGATGTTTCTAGATCTCAGAATTAATTTTGCTACTGGCATGAACAGTTACATATTCAATGAAGATATGTGTGCCAGTATCTGTGGTAGCCATACATGCCTAAGCCATAACAACCCCAAGTTTCCCAGATGAGGTGGTATACTTTGGATCTTAGGCTGTTCCTTTCTGTCTCCACACTTTGTTCTTGCCATCTCTCTGATTATCGGTTAATCTTGGTCTCATCTGTCACAAGACCCTTTTTTCCAGAATTTTGCATGCTCTTTTCGATATTTCTTGGCAAACTGAAATTTGACCATCCTGTTTCTGCAGTTAACTAGTGGTTTGCATCTTGCAGTGCAGCCTTTATATTTCTGTTTATGAAATCTTCTGCGGACAGTGGTCATTGACACATCCACACCTGCTTCCTGAAGAATGTTTTTCATCTGTCAGTCAGGTGTTTCTTTTTCTTCATTATGAGAATTATTCCATCATCAGTAGAGGAGGTCTTCCTTGGTCGATCGGTCCCTTTGTGATTACTGAGCTCACCAGTTCGCTCTTTCTTCTTAATGATGCTCCAAACAGTTGATTTTGGGATCCTAAGGTTTGGAAGATGTCTCTTACTGTTTTATTCTTGTTTTTCAGCTTCATAATGGCTTCTTTGACTTTCGTGGGCACAGATAGCGATCGGGACTTGCGTTCAAATCCCGTGTGGTCTGTAAGGATTTTGTACTTTCTCCCTGTATCTCCGTGGGTTTTCCCCGGGTTCTCCAGTTTTCTCTCACCATTTGAATTGTACCAGGGCGTAGGTTAATTGGCCGGCACTGGCTCGTGGGCCAAAAAGACCTGTTACCGTGCTGTATGTATGTTTAAATTTTGAAACTTAAAACTCTAGTCCTTAAGTTGAAAATCAGCAACTACAGACTTCAAAAGGTGATCAAAAGCTTAGAAGCAAGCCTAGCTCTCTTATACCTGCACCAATGAAGCAATTAAACATACCGAGTAACCACAAACACCTGTGAATCAAATGTCCCAAACGTTATGGTGCCCTGATATGGGGGAACTATGTATAAAAAGTGATGGAATTTCTACATGGTCAAACCAAAATGTAAACAAATAATCTTGAATAAAATAAAATCTGGAATGTGTACTTTAATCACATGTGAATTGTTTGATTACAAATTTAAAACAGTGGAACACGGGCAAATAAAGGAAAAACGCGTCTTTGTCCCAAACATTATGGAGAGCACTGTATATCTTTGCTACTTGCTCCAGATACATATCCCTCCATTGCTTGCATATTCATGCCTGTTTAGAAATCCCTTAAACATTGAGATTCTATCTGCTTCCACCTCTACTCCTAGTAGCAATTCCAGGCACCTTCCACACCAAAAAGAAAGAACCCGTACATCTTCTTTAAACTCCCACTCCCCCTCCCCCATCTTTAATACAAGTCCTCTGGGGTAAAAGATTCTGTCTATCCCAGTCATTCTCAACCTTTCCTCGCACACCCACCCCCCCCCCCGCGCGCCCCTCCCCCCAGGTGAAAAGAAAACCAGCCTTTTCTTAAATGTGTTGTGGTTCTCAAATTGGGTGAGTGGGGGGGTGGGGGGGGGGGTAGTGTACCATAAGGCTCCCGTTGAGAATGGCTGGACAATCCTATCAATGCCTCTCATAATTTTATAAACTATAAATTCAGGTCACCCCAATTTACAATTCACAAATTTTATTACTGGTACTGTACTTTATTATCTACTAAAGAGAAAGCAAATTTTTAAAAAATGTATTCTATTCATTGTATAAACAATTTTGCAAATTTTACAAATTTGCAAAGCATTTTTTCAAAACAGAAAAACACTTCTGAAAGTAGCATTTTCACTATATCTGTTTACATTTTTATCTCTTCATAAATTTCTCAAACCTTGAATTTATCAATAATAATCACCACTTTCTGTTTCATGATAAAGCTTTTCTAAATGACAATGACATCTTAATCACAGTTTATCATTATTATTTTACACATAAATCATCTGAACAAATCAATTCTATTTTTCTCCTCATTTCCAATGAAATAGGTTTGTGGGCACAAAATACCACAATGAGTGTGGGATTTCAACCTCTGGGTCAAACGATATTAATGTCAAGCCACATTAATCCATGTTGATAACAATTTGTGAGTTTCATCTTCATTTTTGAGTGAGCTCTCTTCAGTGGACAATAAAGATCCCATTACACTTTTCCTTATTTTTAAAAAAAATAGCATTCCTCCAAGTCTCAAACGCACTTAAATGTTATTTCATTCCATTTCCAAAAGTATTTCCAACCAAAGCAAGATTTTTAACCACATCCTTCCTGCAAAGTATGGCTATACATTATTTCATGGAGCATTAAAAAAAATGAGGGGAGATTTGATGCAGGTATTTAAAATTATGAGGGGGATAGACAGAGTAAATATGGATAGGCTTTTTCCACTAAGGTTAGATGAGATACAAACCAGAGGACACAAGTTAAAAGTGAAAGGGGAAAAGTTTAGGGGGAACTTCTCCACACAGAGTGGTAGGAGTGTGGCTGCCAGCTGAAATGGTGAATGAAGGCTCAATTTTAACATTTAAGAAGAATTTGGAGAGGTACATGGAGGAGGAGGTAATGAAGGGCTATGGACTGAGTGCAGGTCAGTGGGACTAGGGAAAAAATGGTTCAGTTTAGACTATAAGGGCCAAAGGGATCTATTTCTGTGCTCTAGTGTTCTATGGTTCTATAAGTGCATGGAATATTTTTGATGAGGCCAAAATACTGTATATTTCAGTGTATAAGACGACCCTTGAAACACCCCAAAAAATGCCAAAAAACAAGGATCGTCTTGTCAGCCAGATACAAAATGTAGACGTTAAAATGTACTCAAAAAACAATGCGACATATATCCAGCTTCTAAAACAACCCTTGAAGCATCCAAAAAGCATGCCGGAAAAGCACACTGGTCCCAACAACTACCCACCACTGCCATAACCTACCCAGGAATTTTACAATTGTAGAGCCTGAGGTCCCTGCTCCTGCCCATGAGCCCAAGATCTCCACTCCTGCCCGGGAGCCAGTGCTCCCCCAAGCCGACACGTAGTGGTGGTTCCTGAACTGGGCACTTATGGGCAGCGACGCGACTTCTTCGATGTGGGCAGCACTGCACCCGATGTTGAGAATGGAATTGCCGACTCCAACTGCAGTCGATGCTAAAGACTTAAACTCAGCACCATTTAGCATCTTCTCGGCCAAAAGCAAAGGTTTTATTTTAAACTGTTATTGGAATCAATTGCTTACTTAATTTACAACTTGGTGATTGGGGTGTTGTAACAAAAGCCCCTTTTCAACTGGCACTCTGTTCCAGGAATCAACTGGGAATTTACTAGGACAGGGTCCAGTGGAAAAAGAACATTGTCTGAATGCCAATGTTAAGTGATATCATTTCATGCCAGAGATTAACCACCTCTACTCATATCCCTGGTGTTTACAGATGCCAGCATGCTGATAAAACCAGTGGAAAAGGGACAGCAGAAAGTCACCCATTTCCAGTTGAAAGTAGAACACTCCGATCCCCAGAGATGAGTGTGTTCAGTGTGTCCCAGTTAAGGGTGGCCCAATGGAAATGGCACAAAGGGCTTCCTATCCTGGAACACTGCACAGCCAATTATCTGGGATTCCAATGGAAAAGGGGATAATGTTTGGGTTGTTGCTGAGAGGCCCGGACACCAGTCTCCAGCACGGTCCTTGCAGCTGCTGAGGCTTCTGGCAGAAAATTGGCAGGTCATCTTGTACGCCCAATATATCATGAAATTCAGACTGAAAATGGGGAAAAATATAAATGTATCCTTCGTTGTCCAGCCCCACATTGGCCAGAACTTAAGGAGGTGTTTTTAAAAAAAAAACTGGGTGATAAATGAGAAGAATTCAGGGAAATGAGTTTCTACCAAAATAATAATTAATGAGGCCAGGAAATTAGGAGAAAAACAAGGGAATCAGGGTTTTGCAGAAACAAAAGGTTGGTGTCACTAGTTCATGAAAAAGCAGAGTTTATCAATGCGTACAAAAACATCCATTGTACAGAAAATGCCAGTGGATTATGAAGACAAGAGGAAGAGTGAAATGTTCTGCCATTTCACAGGTGTGTGAGTGGGTGAAGAAGTCTTAAGAAAATGTAAGAAATGAAATTATTGTGAGGGCTTTTATCTCCACTGGTAGCTTGTTTTTATAAAATGTTTTCTACTATAGCTAACTGTTTATGTTTTATAGCAGGGGTGATTATTAAAAAGGTTGTTCCTGTTGTCCTAGTTGCATGTTTTGTCCAAGTTTTTTTTTCTCTGCTATATTGTAGCCACAGACTTCAATAACATTACATACTTATCTGTAAATACACTTAAAAAAATTCTTAATATTCTTAATACGGGGATCCTATATGCCATCAAATACGGTATCTCGATTGAGGGACAAACATTTGCCAGAACACTGCCCTATTCTCCTATACTTCTTCAAAACAGTGATCTGGGCTCTTTCACATTCTGTTCAGATGAAAGACAGGGTCTCTGTTTAATGTTTCAGCCAAAGGTCAAATTTTGTTTGAGTTTTAAGTTTATTTGTCACAAAATACCAAGTGTAACAAGAAGGTCTCTTCTGTGAACAAACCAACAAGTCATGTCGTGTTATATGCAGCCATGTAAAGATTTTCAAATGTGTATCATCCTCTTAGTTTGAAAAAGGAATGTATATCTTAAGTCATTATCCTCAAGACTCTTGAACCAGAAATCTGACAAATAAATTCCTATCCAAGTCCCCAGTTAACATATTATTCCCAACAATGATGTCACAAATCTATCTATGGCTGAGAGTCTGAACTGGCAAAACTATTGGCATGGAAAGTTGGACAGTTTGTTTTACAACAACTTTCACGAACAGTATGGAGAAGTTTCTGACAATTCTGCTTGAAATTATTGCATGACAATCCTGCCAAAGATTGCTAGCAAGTTCTGTTATGCTGGAGTTCCTTAGAACAGATATGAATTGATTTTCAGATTGTTGTTTAAATTCTTCTATGGATGGTCTTGTACTCTTTCAAGTTCTTCATACAAGATCAATTGAGAACAAGATATTCACAGTCCAATTCTCTTTTCCACCAGGCAGCTCCTTGGGAATGAAGATGACTTAATTTCACTGCATCTTTTTGGGTTCTGCGATGACTACTGAGGTATCTGCAGACTGCCTCTGGTAAAACAGATGGCACCTGGTGAGGCAGGCCATTGGGTAGTTTTTCACCTGGGATGTTGGTAAGATTCTGGCTACCAATCCAAATGCTCCTTTTCCACTTTGGGTCAGGGATTTCAAAGGATCAGTCATTTGGCTCCAACAAAATTTACAAATTTGTTGATGACACCACTGTTGATGGCTGAGTAACAGGCAATTATGGGTCAGAATATAGAGAATCTGGCTGTGGGGGCCAGAAAAACAATATTGTTTTCAGCATCATTATGACCAAGGACTTGATTGTGAACCTTTGGAAGGGGAAGCTGAGTTGCTATGCACCTGCCTCCATTGACAGAGGAGTGGTGGGGGTGGGGGGGGGGGGTGGAATGGTAGCTTCAAGCTCTGATCATCAGTACACTGAAGCAGTCCTTGAAGAAGGCACACCAATGCCCCTACTTTCTCAGGAGGTAGGAATTTGGCATGTTTTCAAAAAACATGTTCAGGTGTACTGTGTAAAGTTGACTTGCTGGTTAGCTCATGGCCTGGTTTGGAACATTCAACACCCAGAAACCTAGAAGGGCACAGAAAATAGCAGAGTGCCAAGTCCATCACATTCACTGACCTCCTGTCCATTGAAGATATCTACACGAGATGGTGCCTCAAGAATGCAGCCATCATAAATGAAATATGTTCTCCACTATATATTCAGGCAGAATATACAGGAGCCTGAAGTCTGGCATCTCTATGTTCAGAACTATCTTTTTTTTCTCTAATACCTATCAGGGTTAATGACTCTCCCCATTCCATCGTAAACATAACACTACTTCAAGACAACAAAAGTGACTTGCACATTTTGTGAACATTAATTATGTATTTATTTTTCTTTTCTCTATTTTTTTTCTCTTTTTTGTGCTAACTATTCTCAAATTGCTATTGGCTGTTTCATGTGTCTGGGAGGCTACAGCAAGCAAGACTTCCATTGGCAACTGTACATTGTACTTACTTATATGGCAATCAACTAATTCATTCAGCTATTATACGTTTTTGAAAAGAACTTTGATTGTTTTCCTCTGTCCGCTTGGGAATCTCTTCCAGTGACAGAACACAGAACAATTCACTGGAGAGGCTATTGTTAAGAATTCAAACAGAGCAGCATGAATTGAATTATTTTAAATTAAATTTAGGCATACTGAACATTGACCCACGAACCCATGCTGCCCAAATACCCCAATTAACATACAACCTCTGTACGTTTTGAAGGGTGGGAGGAAACCGGAGCTCCCGGAGGAAACCCACAGACATGGGAAGATCATACAGGCTCCTTACAGACAGCGCTGGATTCAAACCCAAAACACTGGCACTGTAATAGCATTGCACCAACTGCTACATTAATGCTGTTGCCTCTCATTTAGGGTCTCAATACTCAGACTGGGATGGAGGTGGATAGTCATTTGCTTATTCCACCAATGGATTGGAGGACTTTGCAAAAGCAGCATTGGTAACCTATCATAATCACAAAAATAAACTGCATCTTCAGGGGTATACATTGGTTAATGATCAACAAATATGGACTCTTTAATGATTTCAAAAGAATTTTCAGTGAGCTGATTAATTAGTTTAATGATTTTAATTGTCCATGCACCAGAAAAGCATACAGTCTTGATTAAATGGATGGCACAAATCAAATGAAAATACAAAAACATACAAGTAAAATAATACTCACAATATTCCAGAACAATGGATTGAAAGCAACAGCCAGGACAGCTATTTTAAACTTCAAGTCAGTCCAATTGCAGTAGCTGAAGATATCTGCCATTATGGAAAGATCGACCTGAAAGATAAAAATTTTTAAATTTCTATTTGCAGTAAAAAAAATACAATTATTTCACATTTCAAGGGGGCCTAAAGATTTCCTTAACAATGAAGTGTGCAAAACCAATGGGCATCACTGCTACAGAGATGAGAAATGCTGCAGTCATGATTCCTTGGCTGTGACAAGTTAGTTCATCTTTGCCAAGAAAGAGAAAGTTTGCTTGAAAAATAAAGTAATAATTCTCGCTGCTGATTTGGCTGCTCTTACCAGAGGTGCAAATATCAAGGGAGGCAAGGATGAAGAACTCGGAACTGAAACATCAACAAAATTTCCGCTCAATTCGCTGAGTTCCTCCAGTTTTCTTCTCTGGTTCCATGCATATGTTGGCCCCTTGGAGACTCTGCTCTTTCCCTATATTCTTTGGACCCTACAAGCCTGATTCTATCCAAGTTTCTCGTCATCTGATTGTACAAGTACAACCCGACAAAACAGTGGTCCTCGGTGCAAAACATGCAGACACCCAACCAGACACAACGCACATGCACAAATAATACATATGCAAGACAAGTAGTTTATCTATAAAAATAAATAAATATTGTTGTGTGCAAATCAGAGTCTCAGATGGTTACTTTGAGCAGTGTTTCAAGTGGTTAGTGGTTATTCTCTTGATGAAGGATCCTGATCCGAAATGTTGACAATCTATTTCTTCCCTTGGATGCTATAAGAACCTGGAGGAACTGATGCAGACAGAGTCAGGACACCAGCATGTGCAGCTTTTGTGCTTCGCTGAGGCTCGACTCTTTTCCTAAATATCTTGCTCATAAAATACCTCTGGATTTTCCTTAATCTTTGTCTGCCAACAATATTTTGCAGCCCTTCTCTGCCCTCCAATTTTTTTGTTAGAAAGCTCTATTCTCCTGAAGTACCTCACCTGTTTACAATTCTTTATGACTGTCATATGCTTCTTTATGTTCCTTTATCTAGCCTAGCATTTCATTCATTACAGGATTACATGGACCCTGAACTCAACTTCACTTTAAAAAAAAATGTCACGTTAGATGTAGATTTATCGATTAATAGATGCTCTTTTTGCCAGATCCGATATTGTGGTATTGAAATTTGCTTTATCCCAATTCATGATTTAATTTCAATTTCTTACTATCGTGAAATCAACTTGTGGCCACCAGCCCCAAACTATTCATGCCCAGCACAAAACCAAGTTTAATGCTCTCCCTAATCTACATACAGCTCATAAAGCTCTCCTGGAAACCACTTTTAAAATGACCTCCCTTCTAAGCCTATTTACACCAAAGCAATTCCAGTTAGTATTGGGGAAAGTGAAATTCCTACTACCTTAATTCCATTACTTTTACACCTCGCTATACTTGCTAACGTATCTGGTGCATCTCCCATTGACTGTCAGGAAGCCGACGGAGACCCCAGCAAAGTAATTTCTTTTTAAATTTCCATTGGATCTCAGTGAAAACCCTTCAAGGACATCCTCCCTCTTTACTGCAGAGATAGTCTTACTCCAGCACACTAGATGCAGAACAGTAACTCTCCCACAGCTATCACACTTGAACCTCCCCTCATAACACTGCTTCAACATCACAAATGACTGTCTGCCCTACTGTAACAACACTTTTTCCCCCTTTCACTATAATAGCTATAATTACTATCCATATTTGAATACATTACCTCTTTTTAATTTAATTTAACAGATGTTTTTGTAGTTTCTCAACTCCAGCTAGGAAAAGTTTTGGTGTATACAGCGGAACTCTGATTATCTGAAATCAGATTATCCAAAATCCTCACTTACACTAAATTTTTTGGACCTGTAAGTGACGTCAGTTCAACTCTAAATATTTTTTTTCAAATAATTGAGGTTTTTGTAAAAATCAGAAATCTTCAATTATACATTTTTTTTTTAAAAGGAGCTGAACTGACATCACAGGTTGAAAAGAATTTTGAGTTTTTGGTGTTGGATTTATCTTATTTTGTTCAGGTTGTTTTTTTGGTGAGAATGAAACATTATTCCATGCTTTAAAAGCCTTCCCTTGTTGTTTAAATGTTGTTACGTGATTTGCTATTGCAGAGATTACATCCTTAGAGGTCCTGTTTTTCATCAATAATCTAGCTGTCTAACTTCATAATGCAAGCAATCACCTCTTTTTTTAAACCAATAATGTTAGTATCAATGTGGAACAACACAAGTTCTCCTGTCAATCTGTAAGGGGCCCACATTTGTTCTTAATGTTTCATTGTTACATATCCTTGATTGCTGAAGGCCCTTAGGTGTTAACACCTTCAGTTTGGAAATTTTGGACTGTTTTGCTTCTCTTTCTCCTCTCATTAGGGGTGCTAGACTAGTGGAATTTCTTTGTGTGCCTTTACAGCAGTGGTTCCCAACCTTTTACTTTCCACTCACATACCATTCCCTATGCCATAAGTGTTCCCTATACCATAAGTGTTCTGTGATTAGTAAGTGATTGCTTAAGGTGGTATGTGAGTGGGAAGGGAAGGTTGAGAATCACAGCTCTAGACCCAATTATTACTGAAATATTTTGCTTGAGAAAAATTGTCTTTGGCCCATTTCCTTTGGAGTTATGAAACCGTGCAGATAACGAGTCAATGAGGTATGATTAAAACAGTGGTTTTCAAACTTTTTCTTTTCACCCACATACCACCTTAAGCAATCCCTTATTAATCACAGAACACTTATGGCATGGTGAATACTTAAAGTGGTATGTGAGTGGAAAGTAAAAGGTTGGGAACCACTACTTTACAGCAAACAAAAGGAAGTAATTTTTATGTATTACTAGCTGGATACCCAACATTGCCTGGGAAATAAAACTCAGTTGTTGGCTCCAAAAAATGTCATCTGAAATGCTGAGCTGTAGGCTCTGATCATTTTTAGGAAATGCTTGGACTCTGCTGTGGTGGCGAGCAGCAGCATTTTCAATGGCTGTGGAAGCTCGGCCAGTAGAGGTATGCTACGTTTTCCATTGGAACCACATATCAATGCCGTTTTACCTTTCCACTTCTTTGCTCCACAACTCCACAACCTCTGACATGGAACCAGTTACATACATTAATGGAAGGATACTCAATATCAACTGAGTAACTGAATGCAGCATTTAGCAGGTTGGCTGTAGTAAATAGTGCTGCCCTCAGCTGGTGGCTTTTGTTCGCATTGCTTGTTCTTCCTCGACTTTTGTTGTCTGCTCGTGGAATGCCCAGCGACAATCAGAACTGAGGCAGGCTTGGCATTGTTCCTCAGTTTCCTGCTGCCTGCTCCTTCTTTGTCTGGAGGCCTGAGTACTGAGGCAGGCCTGGTGTTGCTTTGGCCACTTGCTTTTTATTCTGAATGTACATTGATGCACAGCACTGTAACTAATTGAGGTGTCCATGGTGTAAGTTCAAATGTTTTTAACTTTTGAACTTCATATGACCTTAAAGGTTAAATTCAATGTGGTCATGACATTCAGCATCAAATGTTACCCCTCCTGAACCACCTTGGACATCTCTAGAGTGCTCCATATTGATTTGCATGGAGGATAGACAAACAGACATACATGCTTACTTATATATTAGATGTAAATAACAGTAAAGAATCCTGAACATTTACCTAAAGAATCTTTCACACGGTTTTAGCTCCCATAATCTACCTTTGGCCTTATCCATCTACTTTTTGGTCCTCTTAACCTTAAATGTTCTAAAATGCATCCAAGCCTCAGGCTTAATGCTATCTTTGGTAACGTTATAAAGCACTCTCCAGGATTTATTTCCATTTATGTCTCTTGACAATAAGATGACACTCAGTGTAGGCTACACTGAGTTTACAAAGATTAGTTTTTGAAAAGGTGCACAGTTATAGAACATAATTTGTAGAAACACAAAGTGTGAAAAAAAATCATAAAAGTGAAAACAAAGTACTGTGGAGTTCTCTAGGTACAATTAAAATGTGAACAGAGATATGATAATGGAAATAACCAAGGGCAGTTTATTATTTACACTATACAAAGCAATTATTCAGATCAAGGATTGCAGAGCACCCTTTTTTACTACAGAACAATTTATACAGGGTCAATAAATTCACAATGAAAACATATATTACCTTTGATAGTGGATCTGTACATGGCCATAATTGTATTCTGTTTATAAATACAATGTAATATACAAAAGCATGATTCATTTGGGTCTAAACTTCCAATGATCTACTGATTGTAAAAGAAGTAACTGCAGGAACATTTTTTTTCTAATTTTAGGTAACCTCCAACTGGTTCTACTGTTTCCATCTCTTCTTTACCTGCTTCTGTAATTATTTCCCCCTACCCCATTCCTTTCTGACATTCAGACTTGGGTTGATACTCTCTCACCTTATCAAGAGATTTTTCACCTCTTCTCTGTCGTGCAATTCATCATTTATTGCTGCTGAGGCCAACCACAGTCACTTCATCTGGATCAGGCGATGCAATCATGGGCCAGTGGCGTGAACAAAAGCGTGCCCTAAGGGGCACCTATGCTCAGAGCGATGGTGGTCATGTTCCACCAACCTGCACATAGCATCTTTCAGCTACTCCTGAAAGAGTATTAGGGCCAGGCTGAAGCAGCTTCTTCCCATGGGCAGTCAGAATGCTCATACTAACCATCTGAGAGTCTCATATTCATTAAATAATATTTATTTATACATATGAATACTTGTCCTGCATATGCATTGTTTGTCTGTATGTGAATTATGTCTGGTTGAGGGTGTTCATGTTTTGCACCAACGACTGGAGAACAGTTTTGTTGGGTTGGATTTGTGAAATCAAATAAACTTGACTTTGACAATGACATCTACCACGATGAAGTGCTTTGAGAGGCTGGTGATGGAGCAAATCAACTCCTATCTCTGGAAGGATCTCAACCCACTTCAATTCGCCCATTGTTACAGGAGGTCAATGCCAGATGCACCCATGACTGTGCGACCAGGCACAATTCCAATGCTATCCACAAATTTACTGATGACACTATGGTTGTCGGCAGAATCACAGATGGCAATGAGGAAGCATGGAGGAGGGAGCGAGATCAGTTCATTGAGAGGTGTCATAACAACAACCTTACACTCACTTTAGGAAAAACCAAGGAGATGATTGTGAACTTCGGGAGGAAGTCAGGAGAACACGATCCAGTCCTTTTCAAGGGCTCAGTAGTGGAAAGGGCCAACAACTTCAAATTCCTAACTATCAACATCTCTGAGGATCTGTCCTGGAGCCTCTAAATTGATACAATCACAAGGAAGGCTCACCAGCGGCTATATTTTGTGAGGGTTCTTAACTTAGCCTGCGACATGAAGGGCACCAGCCTTCACTTCATCAAGGACATCTACAAGAGGAAGTGTCTTAAGAAAGCAACCTCTATCCTCAAGGACCCACACCACCCAGGCCATGCTCTCTTCACTCTGCTACCATCGGGAAAAAGGTACAAGAACCTGAAGACGAGCACCTAGCGGCACAAGGACAGCTTCTTCCCTGCTACCATCAGATCAATGGAAAGATCAATGGAAAAAAAGGCGTGGCCAACTTTGACTTTTTTTGCACTATTTTTATATATTTTTGTAAGGTTGTTTATATGAATGTTCACACTGTGATGTTAACACAAAACAACTAATTTCCTGACCTGTTCATGACAATAAGTTCTAAGATACAATCTCATGGGCCCTCCACTCTGCATTAGATGACCCATATCACAGGAACACTTGTATTAGCTTGTTGTTCATTCAACACCATCATACCAACAAAATTAATGACCAAACTCAAGGATCTGGGACTCTGTTCATCCCTCTGCAACTGGATCCACTGGCAGACCCCAATCAGTGCGAAATGACATTATCTCCTCTAAGTTGACCATCCACACAGGCCCCCCAGGGCAGTGTGTTTTGTCCCCTATTCTATTCCCTGGGCACTTGTGACTGTGTAGTCAGGTTCAGCTGCAACGCAATCTGATGACACCACCATTATTGGCTGAATTACTTGAAATGATGAGTCAGAATATAGAATAGAGATTGAGAATCTGGTTGTGTGGTGCCAGATTAACAACCTTGCTCTCAACATCAAGACCAAAGAGCTTATTGTTGATTTTACAAAGGAGAGATTGAGGGACAACATACCTATCCACATTGATGGGACAGAGGTGGAAGTGATATAACTTTTGAGTTCCTGGCAGTCCATATTTCAGAAGACCTCTCCTGGAGCCAGCACACTGAGGCAACTGTAAGGAAGGCACATCAACACCTCTACTTTCTACAGAGTATGAGATTTGGCATGCATTTGAATACCCTATCAAATTTATGCATCTGCACTGTGGAAACTATACTGACTGGTTGCATTGCAACCTTGTTGGGAAACTTGAATGCTCATGAATGAAGACAGCCAGGCCCATCAAATGCTCCAACCTCCCATCCATTTGATGCACTTATGGAAGGCGCTGCCTCAAGGTGGCAAGCAAGAGCAAAAGGGCCACCATCACACTGGTCATAACCTCTTCTGTTGCCTTCAGGTAGAAGGTTCAGATGCCTGAAGTCCAGTAACTCTAATTTCAAGAATAGTTTCTTTACAACAGCTATTAGGCTCTTCTTCTCTTTGGCTTGGCTTCGCGGACGAAGATTTATGGAGGGGGTAAAAAGTCCACGTCAGCTGCAGGCTCGTTTGTGGCTGACCAGTCCGATGCGGGACAGGCAGACACGATTGCAGCGGTTGCAAGGGAAAATTGGTTGGTTGGGGTTGGGTGTTGGGTTTTTCCTCCTTTGCCTTTTGTCAGTGAGGTGGGCTCTGCGGTCTTCTTCAAAGGAGGCTGCTGCCCGCCAAACTGTGAGGCGCCAAGATGCACGGTTTGAGGCGTTATCAGCCCACTGGCGGTGGTCAATGTGGCAGGCACCAAGAGATTTCTTTAGGCAGTCCTTGTACCTTTTCTTTGGTGCACCTCTGTCACGGTGGCCAGTGGAGAGCTCGCCATATAATACGATCTAGGGAAGGCGATGGTCCTCCATTTTGGAGACGTGACCCATCCAGCGCAGCTGGATCTTCAGCAGCGTGGACTCGATGCTGTCGACCTCTGCCATCTCGAGTACCTCGACGTTAGGGGTGTGAGCGCTCCAATGGATGTTGAGGATGGAGCGGAGACAACGCTGGTGGAAGCGTTCTAGGAGCCGTAGGTGGTGCCGGTAGAGGACCCATGATTCGGAGCCGAACAGGAGTGTGGGTATGACAACGGCTCTGTATACGCTTATGAGTTTTTCAAGCTTTGTTGGGACCAAGGTAAACTGCCTCAGGATCTTCGTGATGCCACCATCATCACCCTGTACAAAAACAAAGGCGAGAAATCAGACTGCTCAAACTACAGGGGAATCACGTTGCTCTCCATTGCAGGCAAAATCTTCGCTAGGATTCTACTAAATAGAATAATACCTAGTGTCGCTGAGAATATTCTCCCAGAATCACAGTGCGGCTTTCGCGCTAACAGAGGAACCACTGACATGGTCTTTGCCCTCAGACAGCTCCAAGAAAAATGTAGAGAACAAAACAAAGGACTCTACATCACCTTTGTTGACCTCACCAAAGCCTTCGACACCGTGAGCAGGAAAGGGCTTTGGCAAATACTAGAGCGCATCGGATGTCCCCCAAAGTTCCTCAACATGATTATCCAACTGCACGAAAACCAACAAGGTCGGGTCAGATACAGCAATGAGCTCTCTGAACCCTTCTCCATTAACAATGGCGTGAAGCAAGGCTGTGTTCTCGCACCAACCCTCTTTTCAATCTATTAGGCTCTTAAACTTCCCTTTATTACACTAATCATGAACTGCACCTATCTGCAGTATTCCAGTCACTTTTTTTACCCATTGTAAAAACTGTGAACATTTATTATCTATCTTTAGTATCTATTGTCTCAATTGATTCAATTAAATATATATATTTTTTAAATTTAGACATACAGCATGATAACAGACCATTTTGGCCTAGAAGCTCGTGCCACCCAATTAACCTACATCCCCGGTACGTTTCGAATGGTGAGAGGAAATGGGAGCCCCCAGGGAAATCCACACATACATGGGGAGAACGTACAAACTCCTTACAGACAACATGGGATTTGAACCCCAGTCTTGATCGCTGGTGTGTATATGCCCTGCGCAATTGAACAACTGAAAAGTGGCAAAGCAGCAGGTATGGATGGAATCCCCCCAGAGGTCTGGAAGGCTGGCGGCAAAACTCTGCATGTCAAACTGCATGAGTTTTTCAACCTTTGTTGGGACCAAGGAAAACTGCCTCAGGACCTTCGTAATGCCATCATCATCACCCTGTATAAAAACAAAGGCGAGAAATCAGACTGCTCAAACTACAGGGGAATCACGCTGCTCTCCATTGCAGGCAAAATCTTCGCTAGGATTCTCCTAAATAGAATAATACCTAGTGTCGCTGAGAATGTTCTCCCAGAATCACAGTGCGGCTTTCGCGCAAACAGAGGAACTACTGACATGGTCTTTGCCCTCAGACAGCTCCAAGAAAAGTGCAGAGAACAAAACAAGACTCTACATCACCTTTGTTGACCTCACCAAAGCCTTCGACACCGTGAGAAGGAAAGGGCTTTGGCAAATACTAGAGCGCATCGGATGTCCCCCAAAGTTCCTCAACATGGTTATCCAACTGCACGAAAACCAACAAGGTCGGGTCAGATACAGCAATGAGCTCTCTGAACCCTTCTCCATTAACAATGGCGTGAAGCAAGGCTGCGTTCTCGCACCAACACTCTTTTCAATCTTCTTCAGCATGATGCTGAACCAAGCCATGAAAGACCTCAACAATGAAGACGCTGTTTACATCCGGTACTGCACGGATAGCAGTCTCTTCAATCTGAGGCGCCTGCAAGCTCACACCAAGACACAAGAGCAACTTGTCCGTGAACTACTCTTTGCAGATGTTGCCGCTTTAGTTGCCCACTCAGAGCCAGCTCTTCAGCGCTTGATGTCCTGTTTTACGGAAACTGCCAAAATGTTTGGCCTGGAAGTCAGCCTGAAGAAAACTGAGGTCCTCCATCAGCCAGCTCCCCACCATGACTACCAGCCCCCCCACATCTCCATCGGGCACACAAAACTCAAAACGGTCAACCAGTTTAACTATCTCGGCTGCACCATTTCATCAGATGCAAGGATCGACAACGAGATAGACAACAGACTCGCCAAGGCAAATAGCGCCTTTGGAAGACTACACAAAAGAGTCTGGAAAAACAACCAACTGAAAAACCTCACAATGATAAGCGTATACAGAGCCATTGTCATACCCACACTCCTGTTCGGCTCCAAATCATGGGTCCTCTACCGGCATCACCTACGGCTCCTAGAACGCTTCCACCAGCGTTGTCTCCGCTCCATCCTCAACATTCATTGGAGCGACTTCATCCCTAACATCGAAGTACTCGAGATGGCAGAGGCCGACAGCATCGAATCCACGCTGCTGAAGATCCAACTGCGCTGGGTAGGTCACGTCTCCAGAATGGAGGACCATCGCCTTCCCAAGATCGTGTTATATGGCGAGCTCTCCACTGGCCACCGTGACAGAGGTGCACCAAAGAAAAGGTACAAGGACTGCCTAAAGAAATCTCTTGGTGCCTGCCACATTGACCGCCGCCAGTGGGCTGATATCGCCTCAAACCGTGCATCTTGGCGCCTCACAGTTCGGCGGGCAGCAACCTCCTTTGAAGAAGACCGCAGAGCCCACCTCACTGACAAAAGACAAAGGAGAAAAAACCCAACACCCAACCCCAACCAACCAATTTTCCCCTGCAACCGCTGCAACCGTGTCTGCCTGTCCCGCATCGGACTTGTCAGCCACAAACGAGCCTGCCGCTGACGTGGACATTTACCCCCTCCATAAATCTTCATCCGCGAAGCCAAGCCAAAGAAGATATTGTACAATATATATGACAATAAACTCATTATCTGAATGATTGTAACCAAGCTAATTGTCAACACGAGTGTACTAATGTTAAATGTACTGGGGTACTTAATCTTAAAACATGCATACATTCATTCCATTGCTAATAATATTTCAGTTAAAGCAGAGAATCTGGAAATTTTCAGCAAATCAGACAGCATCTAAAAGAAATTAATTAACGTTTCTGGTCAAAGATCTTTCAAAATATACTCTTGCAGTGATGAATCAGTGACAGAGATTCAACAATATTAACAACCAAAATAATAGAAATGGTGAGTGGCACTGAAGTGTAAGAAAGCCAGGGAAAAATTATTTCCATCCAACAATCTATTCCTGAAATCACATGATCTGAAGTTAATGCAGGAAGCGGCATAAAATTGAAAAATCAGCCACAATTTTATTGAATGGCAGAGTAAAGCACAAGGAGCCAAGTGACCTTGCTGTTCCTAATCCTTCTGTTCATTCTTTATGACATTTATAACCATATAACAATTACAGCACAGAAACAGGCCAATTTGGCCCTTCGAGTCCATGCTGAACACCTTCTCTCACCAAGTCCCACTGACCCACACCCAGCCCATAACCTTCCATACCTATCCAACTTTTCCTTAAATATTAAAAGTGAGCCCGCATCTACCACTTTGGCCAGAAGCTTATTCCACACTCCCACCAGTGAAGAAATTTCCCCTCATGTTTTCCCTATACTTTTCTCCTTTCAATCTCAACCCATGTGCTCTTGTTTGAATCTTCTCCACTCTCAATGGGAAAAGCCTGTCCACATTGATTCTATCTGTCCCCCTCATCATTTTAAATACCTCTATCAAATCATCCTTCAACCTTCTACACTCCAGGGAATAAAGGCCTAGCCTGTTTAACCTTTCCTTGTAACTCAAACCCTGAAACTCTGGCAATATTCTTGTAAATCTTCTCTGCATTTTCTCGATTTTGATGATATCCTTCCTATAATTCGGCAACCAAAACTGCACACAGTATTCCAAATTTGGCTTTACTAATATCTTATACAACTTCAACATGACACCCCAACTCCTGTACTCAATACTCTGATTTATGAAGGCAAACATACCAAAAGCTTTCTTCACCACCCTATCTACATGTGACTCCATTTTCAGGGAATTATGTACCAGAATTCCTCAATCCCTTTGTTCTACTGCTCTCTTCAATTGTCAACCATTTAATATGTACGACATTTGCTGATTAGTCCTACCAAAATGTATCATCTCATATTCCATCTGCCATCTTCTAACTGGCCTATATCCCACTGTAAGCTTGAAAACCTTCCTCACTGACATCACCACCAATATTAATATCATCTGCATACTTTATAATTTATAATCTAACACCCAATCACTGAGATCATTAATATACATGACAAATAACAATGGACCCAGTACTGATCCCTGAGGCACTCCACTAATCAATGGCCTCCAATTTGACAAACATTTTCCTCCACTACTCTTTGGCATCTCCCATCCAACCATTGTTGAATCCATTCACTACTTCAACATTAATACCTAATGATTGAAGCTTCCTAAGTAACCTCTTATGCGGAACCTTGTCAAAGGCTTTACATATCCATATAGACAACATCCACAAGTTCCCTTCATCGACCTTCTTAGTAACTTCCTTGAAAAATTCTATGTGTTAAACACTATCTACCATGCACAAAACCATGTTGACTATTCCTAATCAGTCCTTGTCTATCTAAATAATTGTATATTCCATCTCTAAGAACACTTTCCATTAATTTACCTACCACTGACATCAGACTCACAGGCCTATAAATACCCAGTTTACTTTTTAGTCCTTTTTTTTTAAAAACAACATTGGAGCTACTTTCCAATCCTCCAGCACCTCCCCTGCAGCTAATGGCATTTTAAATATTTCTGTCAGACCCCTGCTATTTCTACACTAACTTCCCTCAAGGTCCTAGGGAATATCTTGTCAGGACCCAGAGATTTATCCATCTTTCTTCTCTTTAAGCTAGCCAGTATTACCTCCTCATTAATCTGTATATTTTCCATGACCTCACTACTAGTTTTGCTTACCTCACCTGACTCAATATTCCTTTCCTTAGTGAATACTGAAGAAAAAAATCATTTAAAATTTCCCCCATCTCTTCTGACTCTTCACAGAGCCTACCACTCTGAACCTCAAGGGGCCCAATTTTATCCTTCACTATCCTTTTAAAGTACCTGTAGAAACCCTTTGGATTTATTTTTACCCTGCCTGTCAAAGCAGCCTTATTTAATTTTATTTTGCACTCTACATTTCTCAAGAACCTCATTTATTTCCTGCTGTCTATATCTATTGTACACATCCCTCTTCCTCCAAACCAAATTCCCAATATCCCTTGTAAACCATAGCTCCCTACATTTTCTAACCTTTAATCCTCACATTGGTTAATCTGTGCTGTCAGTCTCTGTGCTTAGCCTGCTTTACTGACATTGGACGTGTATTATCTCTACCACTAAAGACACTCCCCTTGGGTATAACTGTGTATGCACTCATTGTCTTTCATTATTGTACCACTAGTTTCTGCTAATAAAAGCCATGATTACTGGTTAACTACATAGCCTTCATCTTCTTCATTAACTGGCACTTCACATACCAACTCTGTACTCTCAAAAATTTCCCCTTTGAATATCCTCCATTTATCTGTTGCATCCTTTCCAGAAAATAAATAATTCCAATCCACACTTTCTAAATCCTTTTGCATCACCTCAAAACTTGCCTTGTTCCAACGTTAGGCCCAGCCCTATCCTTCTCCATAATTAACCTAAAACTAATAGTATTATGACCACTAGACCCAAAGTGTTCCCCAACACTATCCTGTTACCTGACCTATTATTTCCTAATAAGAGATCCAATACTGTCCCCTCTCTAGTCGGTTCTTCTATGTATTGATTTAGAAAACTTTCCTGAATGCATTTGACAAACTCCAACCCATCCAGCACTTCTACAGTATGGACATCCCAAGTCAATGTGTGAAAAGTTAAAATCTCCGACAATCACCATCCTAAACTTACGACACATATATGCTATGTCCTTACAAATTTGCTCCTCTAATTACCTCTATCCATTAGGAGGTCTATAATAGACCCCCATTAGTGTTTTCATCCCTTTCCCATTCCTTATTTCCACCCAAATGGATTTCACTGGGTGAGGCTTCCAATCTATTCTGCCATAGCACTGCAGTAATGTTTTCTCTAACAAGCAGTCCGACTCTGTCACCTGACATCCCTGTTCTATCACGCCTAAAGCAATGGAATCCTGGAACATTTAGCTGCCAACCATGCCCTTCCTACAACCAAGTTTCACTGATGGCTACAATATCATATTTCCATGAGTTAATCCATGCACTAAGCTCATCCACTTACCATGCTCCTTACATTGAAATATATACACGAGAGAATATCCCCCACATTCACTCCTTTGATTACAATCTATTTTTACAAACCCGTCCTTCATTAATTTTAACAATCTGATACCTCTCTCCCTTCAAATCTAGATGACCTCATACCCTAATCTCCACCCTCTCATTCTGATTTACACCGCCCTGCCAAACTAGTTTAAACCCTCCCCAACAGATCCAGCAAACCTGCCTCGCTCAGTTCAGGTGCAGCCCATCCTTTTTGTAGAGGTCAGACCTTCCCCAGAAGAGTTCCCAATGATCCACAAATCTGAACCCCTGCCCCAACTCTTTAGCCACATAGTCATCCACCACATCTTCCTATCCCCACCCTCTCTTGCACATCGCACAGGCAGCAATCTCAAGATTACCACTCTTGAGATCCTGCTTTTTAACTTCTTCCCCAACTCCCTACATTCTTCTTTCAGGAACTCATCCCCATAAGCAAACATGAATAGTTAATATAAACAGTGTGTTGCTGAAGCCCCAATATTGGCAGGACATCAATGAAAGTTTCTCTTTATTAAACCCACTCCCCATGGTTACCTTTGCTCAGTACTGCTATGCAACCAATCACAAAACTAAGTCAATAATTTGTCATCAATTGGACAAGCTTTACTTACAGTATGAGTAACATTTTTAAAAGGATCCTTGCAATACCCAAATATATCCTTTAATTCATTATTTTAGTTGTGCTTATTCATTTCAACTAAAAGGCTAACACTTATCTAACCAAGATGTTGGGCTAATTAGTTATTCTCCTTTCACTTTTATGTAACCTATTCATTTTCAAATCAAAGAAACAAATGCAGTAAAAGTTTATCTGAAGGACAGATGCCCTCCAATGGTTCAATTATCAGAAGAGATGACATAATTACAGTTACATTCTTTGGTTTTAGAAAGTTAAGGGAACTCAGAAAATTAAAGGATGACTCACTCAGAAGATTAAAAGTGAGGAATTTTAATGTTACCGGTTTTACATTCAGTACATTGAAAATATTTCATGTTAAGGATAAGTATTTATATTTTAAAGGCCTAACTGGGATTTGTCTGCACTATTGAAATATCATTTCTTTTGCACTAATTGCAATCGTGAATATTTATCTGTCCTTGTTATTATTTTTCCTATTTCATGTTGGTGTCTTACTTGCTGCAGTTACGAAGGCTGTTAAAAATTTCAGTGGCTATGTATATTGTACTTAAGTATATGACAATTCTCATAATCTCAAAGGCAGCTCTCAAAAAGCAAAAATTGGATCTCAACAACAAAGTAGGACTAATTAGTTATAATATAGATATCGATATCAAAATTATATGATCATTATAATACTGGTATTCCACGCAAGCGCTATAAAGAGCTGTGAAGGAACCCTACGCTTCTGTGACACCCAGCCAAGAGAACTAGAAGCTGCAGCTGCTGACAGATCGCATTGGCAACCCCTGTGCTATGAAGCCTATACAGGCTTTGAAGACAGGCGCTGCCTGGTGTAAGGCCGTGAATGGCGACATAAAGCAGCAGCCACAGTTATTACAAAAATACAAACTTCCAGTGCCCTCATTGTGCTAACTCTGCACTTCCAAACTGGGACTGCAAAGTCACCTTCGTGTCCACGGATGAACTGCACAGCAATGTTTCTTCTCCGAACCAAAGGACTACGAACATAATATAACATTTTGATATTAGTTCATCAAGGTAATAAATGACATTTATATAAAACTATACTAGCAAACTACTGCTGCATTAAAAAAATGATTTTTTTTTTTAAAAACCTTCTTTACAGAACCACAAGGCTCAAATTATATTAAAACTTGAAGCAAAGTTCCCAATCCTCAGAGCGCATCCTCATGCAGACAGGCGACATGGGTCTTGGTTTGGGAGTGGATGCATCCCCATCTCAGGGGTCAGGGCAGCACACCCACAGAGCAGGCCTGCAATCCTTCTGCAATTCAAAACTAGAAAAGGGTTCCTTTTTCCCCCAACAATGCTGCTGAGATGTTCCTGCATATATATATATATAATATATATATATATCTTTGGCTTGGCTTCGCGGACGAAGATTTATGGAGGGGGTAAAAGTCCACGTCAGCTGCAGGCTCGTTTGTGGCTGACAAGTCCGATGCGGGACAGGTAGACACGGTTGCAGCGGCTGCAGGGGAAAATTGGTTGGTTGGGGTTGGGTGTTGGGTTTTTCCTCCTTTGTCTTTTGTCAGTGAGGTGGGCTCTGCGGTCTTCTTCAAAGGAGGTTGCTGCCCGCCAAACTGCTGTGAGGTGCCAAGATGCACGGTTTGAGGCGATATCAGCCTACTGGCGGTGGTCAATGTGGCAGGCACCAAGAGATTTCTTTAGGCAGTCCTTGTACCTTTTCTTTGGTGCACCTCTGTCACGGTGGCCATATATATATATGATTTCTCGCCTTTGTTTTTGTACAGGGTGATGATGATGGCATCACGAAGGTCCTGAGGCAGTTTTCCTTGGTCCATCATCACCCTGTACAAAAACAAAGGCGAGAAATCAGACTGCTCAAACTACAGGGGAATCATGCTGCTCTCCATTGCAGGCAAAATCTTCGCTAGGATTCTACTAAATAGAATAATACCTAGAGTCGCCGAGAATATTCTCCCAGAATCACAGTGCGGCTTTCGCGCAAACAGAGGAACTACTGACATGGTCTTTGCCCTCAGACAGCTCCAAGAAAAGTGCAGAGAACAAAACAAAGGACTCTACATCACCTTTGTTGACCTCAACAAAGCCTTCGACACCGTGAGCAGGAGAGGGCTTTGGCAAATACTAGAGCGCATCGGATGCCCCCCAAAGTTCCTCAACATGGTTATCCAACTGCACGAAAACCAACAAGGTCGGGTCAGATACAGCAATGAGCTCTCTGAACCCTTCTCCATTAACAGTGGCGTGAAGCAAGGCTGTGTTCTCGCACCAACCCTCTTTTCAATTTTCTTCAGCATGATGCTGAACCAAGCCATGAAAGACCTCAACAATGAAGACGCTGTTTACATCCGGTACCGCACGGATAGCAGTCTCTTCAATCTGAGGCGCCTGCAAGCTCACACCAAGACACAAGAGAAACTTGTCCGTGAACTACTCTTTGCAGACGATGCTGCTTTAGTTGCCCATTCAGAGCCAGCACTTCAGCGCTTGACGTCCTGTTTTGCGGAAACTGCCAAAATGTTTGGCCTGGAAGTCAGCCTGAAGAAAACTGAGGTCCTCCATCAGCCAGCTCCCCACCATGACTACCAGCCATCGGGCACACAAAACTCAAAACGGTCAACCAGTTTACCTATCTCGGCTACACCATTTCATCAGATGCAAGGATCGACAACGAGATAGACAACAGACTCGCCAAGGCAAATAGTGCCTTTGGAAGACTACACAAAAGAGTCTGGAAAAACAACCAACTGAAAAACCTCACAAAGATAAGCGTATACAGAGCCGTTGTCATACCCACACTCCTGTTCGGCTCCGAATCATGGGTCCTCTACTGGCATCACCTACGGCTCCTAGAACGCTTCCACCAGCGTTGTCTCCGCTCCATCCTCAACATTCATTGGAGCGCCTTCATCCCTAACATCGTAGTACTCGAGATGGCAGAGGCCGACAGCATCGAGTCCACGCTGCTGAAGATCCAGCTGCGTTGGGTGGGTCACGTCTCCAGAATGGAGGACCATCGCCTTCCCAAGATCGTGTTAAATGGCGAGCTCTCCACTGGTCACCGGACAGAGGCGCACCAAGGAAGAGGTACAAGGACTGCCTAAAGAAATCTCTTGGTGCCTGCCACATTGACCACCGCCAGTGGGCTGATATCACCTCAAACCGTGCATCTTGGCGCCTCACAGTTCGGCGGGCAACAACCTCCTTTGAAGAAGACCACAGTGCCCACCTCACTGACAAAAGACAAAGGAGGAAAAACCCAACACCCAAACCCAACCAACCAATTTTCCCCTGCAACCGTGTCTGCCTGTCCCGCATCGGACTTGTCAGCCACAAATGAGCCTGCAGCTGACGTGGACATTTGCCCCCTCTATAAATCTTTGTCCACGAAGCCAAGCCTATATATATATATTTTTTTTTTAAATTATTATTTATTTTTTTTGTTTCTACTCTTTAAGGGCTGCTTGGGCATTCCCTGACAAATCCGTTGAAATGTGGGGCAATAAGGAGAGAGATAAAGAATCACACAATACTTTAATCTTCAGAACAGTTACACTTCATAGGCTTTGATTTAAGAGGGGGAATAACTTTAATGATGTAAGGGTCTCAATTGCCTACAGAATCAGTGACATCCCCCCCCCCCACATGAAGGGGCAGAAGGATGAAAAAGGGGATGGACAAGTGGTTGGGAGGGGAAGGGGGAGGGAAGGGGGAGGGGGGGGAGAGGGGGGAAAGGGGGGGGAGAGGGGGGGAGAGAGAGAGGGAGGGGAGGGGAAGGGGAGGGGAAGGGAGGGGAGGGGAAGGGGAGGGGGAGGGAGGGGAGGGGAAGGGGGAGGGAGGGGGAGGGGAAGGGGGAGGGAGGGGGAGGGAGGGGGAGGGGAGGGAGGGGGAGGGGAGGGAGGGGGAGGGGAGGGAGGGGGGAGGGGAGGGAGGGGGAGGGGAGGGAGGGGGAGGGGAGGGAGGGGGAGGGGAGGGAGGGAGGGGGAGAAGGGGAAGAAGGGGAGGGGGAGGGGGAGAAGGGGAAGAAGGGGAAGGGGGAGGGAGGGGTCGGGAGGTGCCTTCGCCCCCCCTCAGGCCCAGCACGCACGGGCGAGGCAGCATGCCGCCTGCTCGCCTCACATGAACAGGCAAATATACCTTGCTGTAATCCAGACTCGCCAAGCCTCCACAGCACCCGGCTTCCAAATGCCTCTCACCCGCCACAATCCCTCCACGTCACGACGCGACGCGGCGACGCGCGCGCGCGCGCACACACGAGCCTGCCGCCTCCGCACACCGAGCGGGCTGCGCATGCGTTTTCAGCGACGCCATCTGGGATGTGGAGTTTCCGCTCGATGGAGACGTCAGCGTCATTCGTGACGTCGTTGTCGTGTCCAGCAGGATAATGAACAGAAATAATTAATTTCTGTAGCCAAGCAGGTGCATCTAGAAAAGTAAAAGAATTAAGCTTCCACAATATAAATGAGTGCAGGTTAAAAAAAAAGTCCTGGAGTAGTTTAAGGCAGTGATCTTCAAACTGCCCCCACCCAAACTCACATTCCCATCCCATGTGCTTTGTGCCATGTTCCATGTCCCATAAATGCTCTGTGATGAGTAAGGGATTGCTTAAGATGGTCTGTGAGTGAAAAGAAAAAGTTTGAAAACCACTGTTTCAATTGTACCTTATTGACTTGTTATGTGCACGGTTTCATAACTCCAAAGGAAATGGGCCAGTGACAATTTTTCTCAAGCAAAATATTTCAGTAACAATTGGGTCTGGAGCAGTAATTCTCAACCTTCCCTTCTCACTCACCCCCACCCTCTTAAGCCATCCCTAACTATTAACAGAGCACTTATGGCATAGGGATGAGTTAAGGTGGAATGTGAGTTTGGGGGACAGTTTGAAATAACACTGGTTTAAGGTTAGGGTAGTATTGGGACGTTCAATTGTTCAATAGAACTCAAATTTCTCTCTTCACTGTCATTTCAGTCATTTGCCTGTCTTGTTCCTTAAAAGAAGGTCCGGTATTGTGCCCAGTGTTGGGATGGAGATGGAGAAACTGGGAGAAAGGGGTGGCTTCCTTACAAGAGACATGGAAAGAAGAGTTTTAGACAAGGTAGTTGGAGGTCAGTTTGTTTATAATAAATGTTGGTGGGTGCAACAGATTTGTGCTAATATTCTTTGGCTTGGCTTCGCTGATGAAGATTAATGGAGGGGTAATGTCCATGTCAGCTGCAGGTTCGTTTGTGGCTGACAAATATTAATCTTTAGGTATATAACATTCTGTATTATATCTCTTAGTAAAGGAATAAGTGAGCTGGATGATCATTTCACACATTTACATTTTACAAACACACAATTATACTCAGAGAATCCTTTGAAATGGAAGCTGGCAGATCTGAGAGAGTGTTTGTCTATAAATCTGGAAGCTAGGTAAACAGCCATAATACTGAAGTACTCAAGAAGGATTGCTGGTCAAATGAAATACTTATCTGTTGATTTCCTATGTTTCTAGAATTGAAACTAAGACAATAGTGTGTTGAGAGATGGCAGCTGTTCAAATAAGCAAATTCTGTGCAGACCAGTTCTTCATACTTTTGAAGAAGACATGAATTTCAAAGATAGAAATGATAACACATGACATTTCAGAGAAATACATTACTGAACCAGAGACATTTTGAAACCATAGCAGTTGACCACCCTGTATTTTTAATACAAGCATCCTTCAGCTTACTGTTTGGTTGATGATTGGTTTGTGGAATGTATTGGTTAGAGCCAACCTTTGGCCTGCTGCTTACAAACTATTTAAGTAGTCTACAGGAAATAATGTGAAAGAAGCAAACATTTTATTTTCTCTTCAAGAGATTATTGAAACATGCAGGCATCAGTCCCCAACAGTACCAGCTAGAAGTAAGTGCATAGATTCCTGGGACCCCAAGAAAAAAAGGTATATTCCCCCTTCCTCAGGCAAAGCTATCATTTCTGCACTGCCACGTCATGAAGTCTGCTCTCAATTGTGCTTTGCCATCTTCTGCAGTAAGTGGCAAACTGGAAAATGATCCGCAGCATCTACTGCAGTCAGTGGCAAAT
Source organism: Narcine bancroftii (assembly GCF_036971445.1). Taxonomy (NCBI): domain Eukaryota; kingdom Metazoa; phylum Chordata; class Chondrichthyes; order Torpediniformes; family Narcinidae; genus Narcine; species Narcine bancroftii. The sequence continues at coordinate 35,116,416 of NC_091480.1, read as the reverse complement.
TAACTATTAGATTGAGTAGGCTTAAGCCTAGGGGCCTGGAAGGGAGGGGGGCCCGGCAGGAGCTGGGACGTTGGACACCCAGCAGAAGTGGTAACCTCGGGATCCCGGCAGAAGTAGGGACGTTGGCAACCTAGCAGGAGCAGGGACGTCAGGCTCCTGGCAGGAGTGGGGACCTCAGGCTTCCGGGAAGGAGTGGGGACTTCAGACTCTACAATTCTTTCAACCTCAGTTTCAGTTGATCCCCCCCTTTTGACCCCCTGGCATTTTTGACCACTTGGATAGTCCCATCAACCCCCCCTCTCCCCACCCCCCCCCCAGGGATCGATATCAACCACTTTGGGGACTCCTAATGTAAGTTATTTAATGTAGCATCACAGGGTAGGGTGGGGGGGCAAAGTCAGGGGGAGCCTTACTAAAGCTCAGCTTAGGGGCCCAGGAGGTAGTTAATCCACCACTGACTGAAGTCAAAATACACATCCACTTTCAGAAATCAGGGCAGTTTTAAGTAGCTCAAAATCCTTTGACCTTGTGCTAACCCATTTGCATTGTTATGACTTTTGCAGATGCACCAAGGTAATCGGCAGTTGATGCTGGCTGCACAGGAAAATCATTGATCGAACAAGAAAATCAAAATTCCGTGCATGGTCTACATTTGAGTCCTGATTGTGCTGTCCATTTTCCAGCACCAACTAACCAAAGTCCTTAACTTAAAGGCACAAAAGAAAAGGTCTTCCCTTCCCAACCTGACTCCACCTGCCCTTCAACCCTTCCTCCCCAGTATACACTTATTGCTTGCCAGTGCCTGCCTTGCCTGTCCTCCTCACTTCTCTCTATTGCCTTTTCTCCCTTTCCACTCTCACTCCTGATGCTGGGGTTCGACCCAAAACATCAAATATCCTTTTGTCTCCCCAGATGCCACCTGACCCGCTGAGTTCCTCCAACAGCTTGGGATTTTTTTCACATCTGCATTTTCCAGCGACTTCAAGGTTGGTGCAGGATTTGATAGAAGTGTTATGGACCCTGGATAATTTTATTTTCAGATCAGGGACAGGTCTAAATCTACAACGGGAGAGAGAGGATTGTGCGCTGCTGTGAAGCACTGAAGTAGCGCTGGGAAAACTGACAGCTGTGTGGGAAGAGCTGAAGCAGCACTGGGAGAATTGACAGTTGCCAGAAGCATGAGAGCCACGCACTGGAAGCCACTGGGCGTGCAGAGCCCGCCCACTGTTGTCAACCTCTGCACCAATCAGGAGAGATGAAGGCACGTGCTGGGGCAGTTGAAGAGCCCAGTGTGCTGAGTTTTGAGCAGGTTAGTCGGTCGGTCGATGGGATAGTCAGATGGTCTGTGTATGTGTAGGTGCTCACCTGGCAACTTCAGCAAACAAGAGGCAGAGTTGCTTTGTTCATGGGTGCTAGCACTCTTGACAAGCCAAGCCAGGGTGTTTAGAGGGGAAGACTTGCATGACAGAAGGTCATTTTTTAACCCTAAGGTGGGCTTCGGAGGTGTGAACCTCATGTAGTGACTAGAAGGTCACTGGGTGAAAACTCCCGTGTGAAGAAATTAAAAGTGGTCATTGCCACATTTGAAAGTCATAGGTCTACTGTGATCATGGCCATCTGTCTCCACGTTAAACTAAAAGTCCAGTGTGCAACTAAACCAAGAATCCCAAGACTGGAGACCAGACTCTGGGAGCTGTTCCTTTTTGACTGACGGACTTAATGAGACTGACTTGAGGTTTTGATTTAGGAATTTTCTTGTGGGGCATTTTGGGCTTGGGCTATAATGGTCTGGGTTTTTTTTAACCACATACATGTTATAAATATCTGTTGTTAGTATATAGTTGCCATAAAGGCTTGTGTTTGGGTGTTACGTTTATTGAGACAATTGCTAATACATTTTGAGTTAAATTTGACGCTTCTGTTTATGCGTCTCTCAATTGCTGCTGGTAAGGCATAAAAGAAGTAAATAATTTTGGTGACTTAAATAAAGAGAAATTATTTCCAGTGACACAAGTATCAATAATTTCCAAAAGAATGAGAGGTTTAACCATAAATTTATTGTTTTTAATGCACTGAGCTAAAAAAAATAATAGAAGAATATTCAATACTAATTTCCATAAAGAAATTGAAATTCCATAAAGAAATACACAAGGAGGAAAACTAAAGAGTGGGAAAGAAAACTAATTTAATATTTCTACATCAGAAATGGCATAGGGCAATGACAGAACAAATATCCACTCTGCCGTATTTAAACTTAAATTTAGATTTACAGTATGGTAACAGGCCCTTTCAGCCCAAGAGTGCGAGCTAAACCAATTACACCCAATTGACCTACACCTGCGCTACGCTTTTGAAGGGTGGGAGGAAACTGGAGCCCCCCATGCGTAACCCACACAGACACGGGGAGAACATACAAACTCCTTAACCGACAGCGGCAGATTTGAACTGTGGCCGCTGGTGCTGCAACAGTGTTGTGCTAACCACTACACAAAACATGCCGCCCCTATGGTTTTACGAGCATTTTATGGTTCTGTAAGCCATTTGATGGTTCTATAAACACAGATCTCACAGTCTGCATGCTATCAAGCGGTCTTCAATATTTCTGCGCGTAATTAAGCAAGATGCTCAGCAATTTTATTGGTTTCAAGACCTGAAATAAAAATTGCACATGAATCTTCCAGATCCACATGTCCAATGGAACAAAATCATTAATCATCATGTTTAGTAATAGAGGAGCCCAAAGTCCACACTCTGTAATTTCCTCTTAGAGATGAGGTTTCGAGGCCAAAGAAGTACTTTATGAGGGAGTGAGAAAGAGTATTTGCCACATTCTTCTTTTAGTGCTTGATGCAGCAAGATCAGAAGGAAATTCTGCCTCCTTAAACCCTTTGGATAGATGTGAGAAAATTGTCAAGCTAAGGTAAGGTCACAGTACACTTAAACTTGCCAATTAATTACTCATCATAAAGACATGTATGAAATGTGTATTGGATAGTTGATCAGGCATGATGGTGAATGGCAGAGCAGACTTGACGGGCTGAATGGCCTACTCCTACTTTATATGTCTCTATTTTTCAAGCCTAATTTCTCAAACGTGATTGTTTTTCTCTGCTTATCAATGGAGGTTCTTGCTCACTGAATGTAACATCACAAAAAAAGTCAATCTATATTTGCATTGAAATGTGTTTTTTTTTGTTTTTTTTTAAATTTTTTATTTTTTACACAATAAACCATATTGACCAAAATACATACAGACATTTTTCTCTTGAATATATAGTGTCATTTTCTCGCCTTTTTCCCCCCTCCCTTCCCTCCCTCCCTCTCCCCCCTTCCCACTTATTCAAAGTTCAATCTATAAGATACATTAAATCCGTTAAACAATGTTGTCACTTAATAAAATAAACAGGAAATTTTTATTTTTTACTTTTATATACTGAGTCAGTTCATTTTGTTGTCTTCTCCTTCTGTCATTTTAGGTGGTGGAGGTTCATGGTAGGATTTCTCTATTGTATTTTCTGAGGAATAAAGGACCACCATCAACATAATTGGTCAAATTCATGATGGATCAGATCATACTCATTACCCTGGCAGTACTGTATTTGATGCACACTCTGGGGGGAATTAAATGGTGAAACTGAGGAGTATGAAGATGATTTGATGTTGGTGCTGGGCTATTGCTCACCAAAAGGAAGTATAAGGCACTCCTTCTGTCCAATTGCCTACATGCCACCCTTGGGCAAGAAGTAGTACCTGTTTAGCCTCCCACTCAGGGTCACGTGAAGCCATGGATTGCAGATGGTGGATGGTTTTTACAGGCAGATTCTACAAATGGGAATTTACGATTGTAAAAATAAAAACGCTGGGCAGATGAATCTGATGATCAAGGACCAGGGTTACCCATCCAGTGTGGACATTGCAACTGAAGAAGGCAACAGGAAACCACTTCAGTATTTTTCCCTTGTATACTCATGAACTCAACATTGACTACAGTCTCAGCTCAAAGATGGACCCTTCACTGAAGGAGAACAGGGGAGGCACAACTACAATTCAGGGGGTCAGAGGTCATGACAGATAGAGAGACATAATTGCTCGCGCCAGGAAGGCACCTGAATGATGATGATACGGACACAAGACATGGAGGAGGAATTTGTAATTTTGATTTGGTCAGTGCTTGATGACAGAATAGCAAGCTGTAATGGATCAGGTACCAATATTCTGGTATCTAATAATTGCATTGACATGCTCACATGATTTGGGCCAGAACTTCGTCAGTACATTCTGAGCTGACTTCAAATTACTTCGAAATAAAATATTGATCCTTCCAAGAGGTGGGACTAGAGGATATTGTTGAATAGCTATGCTACACTTTTTACTGGACACCTAAAATGCTAACTTTCTCTCTCCACAGACATTACTTGACTTTCTCCAGCATTTCTGCATTGTTTCCGACTTCCAGCATCAGAATTTTGCTTTTTGATTGGAGATATTAGGAAATCCATTTAAAAATTGGAAGTGCTGTTGCAATCAGCCAGGCTCTGGGAAACTTGGGAGCAGCCATCTTGAAGATGGCAGCTCAGGTCGGGAATGAAGTATGCCATCAACAATTCTATTGGTTTCACTCGTGAAAAACTCATTCCCCAAGGAAATCAGGGCTCATAGCCACTGCCTCAATGCATGCATAGCATGACCATGCTCAGACAGAGTAACTGTCTGTTATTATATGAATGTAGCCCTCATATTTACAATATTTCTTTGGCTTGGCTTCGCGGACGAAGATTAATGGAGGGGTAATGTCCACGTCAGCTGCAGACTCGTTTGTGGCTGACAAGTCAGATGCGGGACAGACAGACACAGTTGCAGCGGTTGCAAGGGAAAATTGGTGGGTTGAGGTTGGGTGTTGGGTTTTTCCTCGTTTGTCTTTTGTCAGTGAGGTGGGCTCTGCGGTCTTCTTCAAAGGAGGTTGCTGCCCGCCGAACTGTGAGGCACCAAGATACGCGGTTTGAGGCGATATCAGCCCACTGGCGGTGGCCAATGTGGCAGGCACCAAGAGATTTCTTTAGGCAGTCCTTGTACCTCTTTAAAGACACATATCTTTCTAATGAGAATGTTGGAAGAATAAATATCTGGATTAATATACAATTAATATATGGTTGGTTGATGGGTGGTGTGTAGATGGGCTGAAGAATCTGTTTTGATCTTCAGTGATTTCATTTCAAAGTTTGGTATGTCACTGAGGTTAAGGGAGACATAGTCTTTGCAGATGTGCAGACTACTACACATAAGCGGCCATTGATAATAGCTGGTCAGGAGGCAACGATTGCTTCTTCTTTCGTCAGGATATTCTGGCTGTGCGCCTTGAACTCAGGAGCATGAAAGGCAAGCCATCTAGCACCAGATCCTGCCTCTGCTGCTACTCAGAGACCAGCAGATCATTCTCAGCAGTGACATCAACTGAAATTTTAATGCAACCGGACAATTTAGCAGAGCCAACCGAAAGCAGGATTCCATATCCAGATTCTTCAGTGAAACAGTAAACGATGCCAAGTTGTCCCATATCTTCAACAGCCCTGCAGATGGAACACTGGTCACACTAACAGATTGGTCTGCTCCCAGATACATTTGAGTATCAAAGCTGCAATTGATTTGTGCAGGCTTTACAGTATGCCCACTCTTCACCCATTGGTGAGGAAACCTGGAACCCAGCATTAATTGAGCAGCTGCATTAAATTCTCTCCAACAAATGTCCCATTGACAAAATTGTGTCCATTTCCCTTGTACTCCCACTGCGACTCCTCTCTTCCCATCCATTTATATTGAGCACATCTGAAAGTAAACAGACCACACACACACACACACACACACACACACACACACACACACACACACACACACACACACACACACACACACACACACACACACACACACACACATCGATAGACCAATTTAAAAGTGGAAGGAAGGGGTGAAATATCAATGCATTAAAAACAACCATAAATAGCTAACTATATACACATATAAACATTCACAACAGAAGAGAAAGAAGGCATTAAAGGCATTAATTAATGGAAATCTATTGATATGTTTTCCTCAGATCCCATGTGGCTCACCAATCACAGTGGCTGTTGCTGGAATGGGATAGATCAGATAATGTTGAGTTGAATGTTGTTTATTGACCAGTAACTTGAAACTTGGGGAAATGACCTTATGTTACTAAGGTGACTTCTAATTAGTGATAAACTACCATGGTGATCTTATGAAAACAATGATGGCAAATTACTGTGTCAGGAACACAGACGAAAGCAGAGTAGGCATGATGGAAAACAAAAAAGAAGAATTATCTCAAATTTGTATCACCTTAAAAGTCCAAGTAATGGTATATTATCATGCTCTGACTAAATATATTTCAGTCTTTTTGTAATCGCATCTGAATGCAGGATTGAGTTGATTGCCTCTTTTATAAAACAATATGATGAAAAATTATCTCACACATAACATTATTTCTGAACTGAAACCATGGAAAACAGAAATAATTAGCTGCATCTCAATGTGTACACATCTGCTTTCGGCAATTGTGCAAAATGAGAATTGAACACAGCGCTCTTTCAACATGAGCACCCAAAGTGCTTTGATATCCCAATGTGTCCTTGATGAAGATTTACAGTAAAACCCCTGTTATCCGGAATTCACACAACCGGCAGCCTCAAGCAATGGGCAAAAAAAAATCACGGAAAATAAAGAGATAAAAAGTACGGGAGTTTAAAATTCGGTTGCCATGCCATTAGTTCACCAATCACGCAACACACAATCTCAAGCAACCAGAAAATTCACTTACTTAGCACCTACCAATCCCTATAGGTGCCGGATACCAGGGGTAACCCAAGCAAATAATAGTGCGTGCACTCTATGGAACTCTCTAAACTGCATGATATGTCCCATTGCATCTTGTGTCCTTTGCTGTTTTAACAAAACTATTTGTTGTAAGGAAAACAATAGGACCAGCAGCCACATGTTAGCATTCCTAACGAGATATTAACATGATAATGAATGTTTATATCAAAATCAAAACTGACTGTATGAGGAATGAGAACACATTGAAATTTGACTGAGTTCTACCTCTAATCAAACAAATATAATGGTTTTCAATGGTGGTCTTTGGACAGCAAAAAAGGCTCAAAATCATAAAGCAGAAAAAAATCTTAAAATGCTGGGGTCGGGGGAAGGACACCATAGAATTTCAGCCACACCGAATTATTCTGTTTATATTTAAAGATGGGGGTTAAAGAGATAGACACTGCTTGAGTCCAGACCTGGAAGAATAATCCGAAATGATAAAACCATATTAATCTTCGAGGTTCAATAGCATGTATCAAATAGTCTTCAGTTGGTGATGCATAAGTCTTGTCTTGAAATTGGAAATCAAGTAATGTTTATTTTTCCAAATATAAAAGTTGAATGCATGCTGAATACACATTTATAAAGTAAGTTTGAAAACATTGTGAAAGGCAAGAAAAGTGTCTAAAAGATGTAAATAGAGTAAAACTCCTGGTGTCCAGCACCTACGGGAATTGGTGGATGCAGAATAAGTGAATCTTCCGGTTGCTTGAGATTTCTTTTTGCATGACTGGCGAACTAACGGCGAGGCAAGCCAATTTTAAACTTGCGTATTTTTAAACTTTTTTTCCACAATTTTTTTACTGATTGCTTGAGGCTGCCGGTTACTTCAATTCCAGATAACAGAGGTTTTGCCGTACAAAACTCAGAATAAATCTGATTATTAAGTAAAATAAATGTTTAGGCACCATCGGTCTCTGTTCTTCATCTTCCATTTTATCCTGCCTCAAAATGGACCCACAACAGTAAAATTCATTAAGATATCTTGCCACTCTACTGAAAATACAAAAATGGAACAAACTGCCAGGAGTATTCACTAGATCAGGCAGCTTCTGTGGAGAGACTCCATCATAACTGGAAAGTGAGACAACAAGTGCGTTTTAAGTTGCAGAATGTTGGAGAGGTAGGTAGAGTAGGAGGGAGTGCCTATGATAGGATGAAGACCAAAATTGTCCAAATAGAATTATGGATACTATTTATTATCATGTAATAAAACAGAAAAGTAACATTACATGAAATTGCCTTTCGTTTGCCAAAGGCAGACAAAGATTGCCATTAGTATTAGCATTGTCCAGCGCCCTGAGAAAGGGAAGCGAAAGAGAGATCCCACAGAATCATCAAGTGTACATCGATTCACCTTCAATGCTCTCACAGCCTCTGCAGCTGCACAAGACACCAATTCAGTACAAACCATCGGCAACCCAAGCCTCGGTCCAAACCTCCAACATGATGAGGAAGCCTTCAGTGCCCTCTTTGCCCTTAGCATCCTCTCAAATCCCAGTTGCGATGCCTGGTTCTGGTGTGTGTGTGTGTGTGTGCGTGTGTGTGTGTGTCCTTCAGTCGCAGAACTTCGGTTCATCTCCTCTGCTTCACCTTCTCAAAGGGCGGAGTATTCTCCTCGTTACTCGTGCCCTGCATCAGACCAGTGGTGCTCCTTGGAATCTGCAACCCTACGAGGCTGCCGCCTTACACAGGCACTGCCACCTTGAGCCCAGACCCTGCAATTGCAGGATTTTAAATAAAACATCGTTGGCTCCCTTAACAAGCAGTCTAAGGCCTGTATGGAGTGATCAGCTGCACTGTGTGGTGGGACCCCACGGAGGAGCACTATCTCTCTGTCACTCTTCTTGGGTCCACACCATCGGCAGGACTGCTGTTGCAGCAGGTCTGGGAGCGCTGTCTTATTTTGAGAGAGAAAAGAAAGTGCTCGTGGGAACTGTCAGATACAGAGTATAATGCCTGACAGGAATCTTAAATACTCTTAAATAAAATAAAATGCTGCATCTGGCAGCAAAAAAAATGTAAATGATACAGTAGGTTCACTCTGTCACAACCACCTGAAATTGCAGAATCCAACATTGCTTTAATGATTTCCTTTATCATTATTATTACTATAGTTTCAGTTGCACAAATTCAAGTTAATGTTCTTTATATATTTTTGATTCTGTGTTATCATTTTGGAAGTGCAAAGAAAATTAAGGACAAGGTCAACTTTTAAAAGAAATTTGGGTTGGACTGAATTGATAGGTGAGAGTGCAAAAGGAGAACCATGCTCAGTGTTTGTAATGGGAATGTGGCTTCCAACATCCCACACAGCATCACAGTCCATGGAACTCGAGCTACAGGCAGCGAAGTAGCAAAAGAGAAATGAACTGCAGATGAACAGGAGAGGAAAGCAAGGCAAACTCAAAGGGAGAAGAGACATCAAGTGGAAGCTAAATCATTGTTTGCCGGTGGTTCACTTGAATGTCATAATGCCTGTCAGTAAAATTGGAACCTATCACTAACTTCAGCAGACCACTGTACTGGGGATAGGTTCCAATTTTACTGACATTTTCATTCTTCTCTCCGACATGGGTCTCATTTTGGTGGGGGCTAACTAATCTTTATTGCCCATCCCTGAAAGCTCTTCACAAGCTCTTGGAGTAATGCAAGTTAGATGGGGAGTTCCAAAGCTTTGACCCAGTGATGATTTAGGGTTGCCAAACTATTTCTAATATGAGGTGGTGAAGAGCTCAAAGGGCAATTTGCAGGTGCTGTGCCCATGTACAAATTGCTCTTTTCCTTCTCAGCAGGAGAATTGGTGCATTTGGGAGGGGATGCCCCTTGAGCATCAAGGTGCAGATATGCAGATGAAACATCCAGACACCCAATGGAGAAGTGAAATAGAGAGTGTACAGGAGGGAGATAGAGCAGCTCTTTGAGTGGTGTCACAACAACAATCTTGCACTCCACTTTAGCAAAACCAAGGAGATGATCAGGGACTTCAGAAGGGAGACAGAGGAATATGACCCCTGACCTCGTTGAGGGCTCAGTAGTGGAGAGGGTCAAGAACTTTAAATTCCTGGGTGTCAACATCTCTGAGGATCTGCCCTGGAGCCTCCATGTTGATGTCACCATGAAGAAGGCCTGCTAGAGGCTGTGCTTTGTGAGGTGTTTGAGGAGATTCAGTAAGTCACCAAAGACTCTTGAAAACTTCTACATATGTACCATGGAGAGCATATTGGCTGATTACATGGTGGCGCAAAACCTCAGGACAGGAAAAACTCCAGCGGGTTGTTAACTCAGCCTGTGACATCATAGGCATCAGACTCAACTCCATTGAGGGCATCCACATGAGACGGTGTCTTAGAAAAGCTGCCTCTATCCTCAAAGACCCCACCACCCAGGCCACCCCTCTTCACTCTGCTACCATCAGGAAAAATGTACTGGAGCCTAAAAATGAGCACTCAACGACACAAGGACAGCTTCTTCCCCACTGCCATCAGATTCCTGAATAATCAATGGACCAAAGACCCTGCCTTACTTTTCGAGCTCTATTTTTATTTTTATATTATTGTTGTAATATGCATGTTTGGACTATGATGCTGTCGCAAAACATTGAGAGTTTCATGGTTCACTTCAAGTCACCTATCGTCATAATATATGAATGAAATATGTCACCTCGCTGTCCCTCCACTCTGTGTAAGATCACCTGGACCCCAAGAATATCTATCGCTCTGTTGTGCATTGTCCACAGCTCTGTGTTGAACACCATCATACCAGAAAAATCAATGAGCAAACTGAGGGATCCTGCCCCTCTGCAACTGGACCCTTGATTTCCTTATTAGCAGACCCCAGTCAGTGCAGATCCCATCCTCCGCACTGAGCACGAACACAGAGCTGCGTGTCAGAACAATAATTTTTCTCCACGGTAGCACGGTTAGCGCAGCACTGTTACAGTGCCAGTAACCGGGGGTCAAATACTGTGCTGTCTGTATGATCTCCCCACGTCTGCATAGGTTTCCTCTGGGTGCCTTGGTTTCCTCCCAGCCTCCAAAACAGACTGGGGTTGTAGGTCAATTGGGTGTAATTTAGCAGCACGGGCTCATGGGCTGAAAGGGCCCGTTACTATTTTGTATGTCTAAATTAAAATTAAATTAATGTCAGCAAGACCATGCTGATTGTTGGTTTTAGAAAGGAGAGGCTGAGAACAACACACCTCTCCGCATTAATGGGACGGAAATGGCACCCTCAAGATGTTGTTGTTGATGAGGGGGTTCAGTGATGACAAAGGTCAGATGAAGGTGGCTGAATTTTCAGCTGTTGGACAGAGACATTGGATAACCAAGGCGTGCAGCAAGTGATATTAATGAGCTTCCCAGTTTTGAAAAGAGCCATCAACTACATTAACATCCTCCTGAGAATATCACAACAGAACACAATGATCTATATTAATTGGCAGAAGTTCTACATTGTTAATTTGAAACTGATCCATTCCCAGTGAAGAAAACTGCTGGTTTATTTAAAATAGCCAAGAATAAGAATAGCTTGATGTCTTTTTCAAAGAGCACTCACTATGTCCTTGAATGTTGAACTTTCATGGTAAATTCTCTCCTTGTTTGGTTGCTGAATCTCAGTATAATTTAAATTTAGACATACAGCATGGTAATAGTCCCTTTCTGCCCATGCCGCCCAATTGACCTATAATCCCAGGTACATTTCGAATAGTGGGAGAAAATCGGAGCTCCTGGAGGAAACCCAGGCAGACACGGGGAGAATGCACAGACTCCTCACAGACAGTGCGGGATGCAAACCTCAGTCCCGATTGCTGGTGCTGGAACAGCGTTGTGTGAACTGCTATGCCAACCATGCCACCCGCTGAATTCGTGCATTCTTACAAGAAATAAGAGCTCATAAATTGAAAGGCTTGTTGAACACCAAAAATATTTGAGAAGGAAATGGCTGCTCTGAAGCCATGTTTCCACCACCTGGACCATCCTAGAAACAGCCTTCAATGCAATACAAGGATAAACCGTGGCTTGATGCATGCTGAACAACATATAACTAGTGTTAGGTCAGATCTTGTCAGCAGTTGAGCTACAGATGGAGTAAGTGGCAGAAGCAGGTCTTCTCTGAAAAGGTAGGTTGTTTCTTACTAGGTAGGAAAAATGTTTCCAACATTTAAAAAAAAATAGAAGCCTTTAATCATTAAAAGAGGAAATGTTGAAAATACTCACCATGTCAGACAGCATCTGAAGAGAAAGAAACGGAATTTTGATATTTGTCTGGTCATGGTGGCTCCAGGATATTGAGAGTGTAAAATGTAGTGATGATAATGATCTTGAATATTGGTCGAAGAGTCTTCAGTCTGCTTCTCTTTCCATGGATGCTGCCTGACCTACTAACTTACCATCACTTTTTTTGTGTTGTTATTTCACATTTGCAGCATGTGCAGGTCTTTAATTTTCTAAAAGTTGTATCTGTTTGGAAGTCAAAAATGAAACAAAGACGAACAGCGGACAATGTCTGCAAACTTATTAATCTAATCCATGCAGTTCAAGGAAATAAGAAACCAACAGTGGCTGTTGCTCTAGATGCTGAAAAAGCCTTTGACAGAGTTGAGTGGAATTACAGAAGTTCAATCTACCAGAAAAATATATAAATTGGATTAAAACATTGTATAATGGACCATTGGCGAAGGTATCAGTAAATGGATATGTATCGAGTCACTTTAAATTAAGTAGGTCAACTAGACAGGGATATCCACTGTTCGCCTTAGCAATAGAACCTTTGGCAGAACTGATAAGAATAGAAAATAAAATAAAAGGGATAAAAATAAAGGAGAAGGAGTATAAAAAAAGGGCTTATTTGCAGATGGCATCATAGTATTCTTAACAGAACCAGGTATCAGTAAAAGAATTACATAAAAAATTGAAGGAATATGGAGAAATATCAGGATACAAGATCAATGCAAATAAAAGTGAAGTGATGCCAATGAGTAATGCAGACTATACAGAATTTTAAAAAGAATCACCATTTAAATGGCAAACACAAGCAATCTGATACCTAGGGATCAAGTTAGATAATAACTTAAGCCACTTGTACAAACTAAATTATCAGCCACTAATAAAGAAATTGCAGGAAGACTTTGAACAATGGAAAGAATTACTGCTAACGTTGATAGGGAGGGTAAACTGCATTAAAATGAACGTGTTCCCAAAGATACAATACTTATTTCAAACATTACCAATTCCCTTAACAGAAAAATTCTTTAAAGAACTAAAGAGAATAATAAGGAAATTCTTGTGGAAAGGGAGGAATCCAAGGGTAGAGTTAGATTAGTTAACAGAGAGGTATAATCAAGGTGGTTTACAGTTACCAAATGTTAGAAATTATTATAGAGCTGCACAATTGAGTTATTTATCAGATTTTAACCAGACAAGGGAAAAACCAGCCTGGACTAAGATAGAACTAGATAAAATAGGGGAGAAGGTACCGGAACATATACTTTATAAGTGGAATGAAAAGCTGGTGCAATATAAAAACTCACCAGTACTGCATCATTTACTTAATACATGAAGAAGATCCACTTAGAAAGGAAAAAAACAAATTATCAAATACCAAAATTACTATTGACGCAAAATCCGCTAATCCCTTTTACTATAGACAACCTTTCCTTTAGAGAATGGGAGGGAAAAGGAATCAAAAGAATAGAAAACTGTTTTTTGGGGAAATAACATTTGAACAGATGAAGTACAAATATGGAATAATTCATGGTACAATGTTTGCAATCTTATTTAAAGGATAAATTGGGAAACAGACTGAGATTACCTGAAGGAAGCAGGTTTGAATATGTGATTACAGACACAATGATAATCAAAAGATTTATAACCAACATGTACATTAAGCTGCAAGATAAGGAAAATGAAATAAACTATAAACCTAAACAGAAGTGGGAAAAGGATCTAAACATAAAGATAAAAAATGAAGTATGGGAAAAGTTATGTTCTGGAACTATGAAGAATACAATAAACACAAAGTTACACATGATACAGTATAATTGGTTACACAGGGTATATATTTACTCCTCAAAAATTAAAACAATGGGATTCAACATTATCGGATAGATGTTTTTGCTGTAAGAAGGAAATGGGAACCACATTACATGCAACTTGGGCATGTACGAAAGTTAATACGTTTTGGGAAAAATTAAATCAAATACTAAAAAAAATTACAAAAAATAACATACCAAAAAAACCAGAGATATTTCTTTTAAGTAACATAAGTAGAGAATTAGGCCTCAAATTGGATGAAGTGCAAAAAAGATTTATTATGATAGCCTTAGCGATAGCAAAAAAAATGTATAATGTCAACTTGGAAAATGGAAGAGAGCATGAGAATACAGCAATGGTACATGGAAATGAATAAATGTATTCCATTGGAAAAAATAACATATAATTTAAAAAATAAAGTCACAATGTTTGAACAAATTTGGGAACCATACATGGAACATATCAGAGAGAGCTTGCTTATGTCCTCCATCCCCTAAAATGAGAATGAAAATGATAAGAAGACAAAACGACTAGATTCACTGTGTAGTAAAAAGATGACACATTTTTCTTGTTTATTTTCCTTTGTGTATTTTATGGTTTTATTGTATTATATATGTTGAATATTTATGGGTTTTGGAGGGGGGTGGGTAGAGGGGAGGGAGGGAAAGTGGGGAGGGAAAAGGGGAGAAAAGACCACTGTGTAAATTTAATGAGATACGTTTATACATATTTTGGTTGATATGGTTCACAGTGTGAAAAATAAAAAAATATTAAAAAAAAAGAAATGAAACAAAAAATGCTTGAAGTACTCTGCAAATCCTGTTTTTATTGCAGAAATTCAATATCTGTGGAAGGATTAACATGTTGAAGACCTTCCAACAGTATTAATTTAAAATTATTTTCAAAGTTATTCCAGAAACAGCAATAAATACAGGTCCAAATTATATTCTCTCCATGACCTTTGAATAAAATCACAGAAAATGACCACTGACACAAATTTTGTGCATTTTGTGTACTATTATGAGATTTGGTTGCAGGAGGTGCAAGACTGAGAGCTTTAATGTTCCAGGGTTCCGTTGCTTCAGACATGATAGAGGGGGAGGAATGGGATTGGTAGTAAGGGAAAATATCTCAGCTGCGTAAAGTCAGGACAACCATGAGGGTTTGTCTACAGAGGCCATTGGAGTGGGGTGGAGATGAGGAATGGGAAAAGTGTGAACACACTGATAGGGTTGCATTACAGACCACCCAAAAGTCAGAGAGAATTGGAGCAAATCTGTAGAGAGATAACAGATCAGTGTAAGAAGCAGAAAGTTGTGATCGTAGGAGATTTTAACTTTCCAAATATTGACTGTGACTCCCATACTGTGAAAGGGCTGGATGGCTTGGAGTTTGTGAAATATGTTTAGGAAAATTTTCTAAATTAGTATATCGAGGTACCAATGAGAGAGGATGCAGTATGATATCCTGTTAGGGAACAGAACAGGTCAGGTGACAAATTTATGTGTATGCGAACATTTTGAGTCCAGTGACCATAATGTCATTAGCTTCAAGTTAACTATGGAAAAGGATAAGTCTGGTCCTCACGTTGGGATTCTAAATTGGAGGAAGGCCAATTTTGTGGAAACGAGAAAGGATCTAGGAAGAGTGGATTAGGATGTGTTGTTTTCTGGCAAGGATGTGTCAAGTAAGTGGATGGCCTTCAAAAGAGAAACTTTGAGAGTGCAGAGTTTGCATGTTCCTGTTAGGATTAAAGGCAAAGTTAACAGGCATAGGGAACCCTGGTTTTCAAGGGATATTGGTGATCTGGTTAAGAAGAAGAGGGAGGTGTATAGCAAGTATAGACAACAAAGAGCTAATGAGGTACTTGAAGAGCACAGAAAATGCAAGAAAATACTCAAGAACAAAATCAGGAAAACAAAAAGAAGACATGAGGGTGCTTTGACAGATAATGTGAAGGAGTAGGAGGTGCTTGCTGCCTTACAGTGAGTAAAGGTAAATAAATCCTCTGAGCTATATATTTCACTCTGACCTTGAGGGAGACTAATGTAGAAATTTCAGGGGCCCTGGCAGATATATTCAAAATGTCCTTAACCATGGGTAAAGTGCCAGAGGATTGGAGGGTAGCTCATGTTGTCCTGTTGTTTAAAAAAGGCTCTAAAATAAAGTATGTAACTATAGGCTGATGAGCCTAATTTTAGTGATGGATAAATTGTTGGAGGGGGTTCTGAGACATAGGATTTGGACAGTCATGGAGTGATTAAGGACAGTCAGCTTGGATTTCTGTGTGGTATTTCATATTTAACAAATCTTGTAGAGTTTTTTTTTAGGAGATTACCAAGAAGGTAGAGGAAGAAAAGGCTGTGGATGTTGTATGCATGGTCATTAGTAAAGGCTTTAACAAGGTCCCACATGGGAGGTTAGTTCAGAAGGGTATGACACTAGGTATCTATGAAGAGGTTGTAAACTGGATTTAAAATTGGCTGTTTAGGAGTAAACAGAGAGTGGTAGTGGATGGTGGCTTCTCAGACTGGAGGCCTGTGACTAGTGGTGTGCCTCAGGGATCTGTGCTGGGACCATTGTTGTTTGTTGTCTAAATCAATGATCTGGATGATAATGTGGTAAATTGGATCAGCAAGTTCGCCGATGACACAAAGATAATGGGCGTTGTGGACAGTGAGGAAGATTTTTGAAGCTTGCAGAGGGATCTGGACCAACTGGGAGAGTAATGCATTTTTGAAGGGCGAACCAAGGTAGGACAGACACAATAAATGGTAGAGTACTGAGGAGTGCAGAAAAACAAAGAGATCTGGCGTTGCTGGTGGACAGAGTTGAAAAGAAATCATTTGTCATCTTAGCCTTTATAAATCAAAGTATTGAATATAGGAGTTGGGATGTTATGCTGAACTTGTTTAAGACATTGGAGAGGCCAAATTTGGAACATTATGTGCAGTTCTGGTCACCAAACTACAGGAAGGATATCAATAAGATTGAAAGAGTGTAGAGAAGATTTACTAGGATGTTGCCGGATCTTCAGGAGTGGAGGTACAGAGAAAGATTAAACAGGTTAAGACTTTATTCCTTGGAGCAAAGAAGAATGAGGGGAAATTTGATAGGTGTTTACAAGATTATGTGGGGTATAGATAGATTGGATGCAAGTAGGCTTTTTCTACTTAGATTCGGAGAGATTAATACAAGAAGACAAGGCTTTAGGATGAACACGGAAAGATTTAGGGGGAACTTTTTCACTCATAGAGTGCTGGGCATGTGGAACGAGCTGCCATCAGACCAGGTAACTGTGGGCTCACTCTTAAATTTTAAGAATAAATTGGATAGATACATGGATGGGAGAGGTCTGGAGGGTTATGAATGGGTGCAAGTCAGTGGGACTAGCAGAATGTTGTTTCAGGCGAATGGCCTGTTTTCTGTGCTGTAGAGTTCTATGGTTCTTACAATAAAGTAACCTTGAACCTTGACTGGCAAAAATATGTGAGAAAGTAGCCCTGGTTTCAAAATAGCCCTTCTTTAAATCTCATTTTCCTGAGTCTCACTTGCAGATAATCAGCTGTCCCTCTGAATGTGCTTTTTTTTAAACTTACTCTAATTTTTTTCTGGATTTTCAGGACATGGAACAAATAAATAATGGTATCAAAGACTCCCTGAAGCACGATTATGAATTAAAATGTAAGAGGGTGGCATGCAAAATTACCAAAATGCAAGTCAGATAAAAAAACATAAACTGCAGAAAAGCTATGAGGCTGCATGTTGGATACGTGACTGGGACCTTCATAACTCAATGTGCTTTATGCTCCGCAAATCAGTCATTAATTGCTAGATGTTTACAAACTGTTGAATAAAGTTCCATTATTTATTCCAAACCAAGTGTTTATGTGATTAGAATTTTTTAAAACAAGATTTCATTTGAAAGATCAAGGCAATTTACTGAGTAAATTGAAACATATATGAAGACGTTCTAAATTTAGAATGAAACTATTTCTGAATATTATAACTCGTAACACTATAACATGCTACAGCATCTGACATTTTCAGTAATATTCTTGAAGAGGTTCTGTTGGGAAATGGTGGCAACCAATTGAACCCAGCATGACTCATTGTGTGAGTAATCACTTTGAAATTGTTATTCTTTGGACCTAAAGTTTTAGAAAGAACATTTCACCAATTGCATCTATATTTTTAAAAAAGACTTATGGAGTTTTCTAAGATGTTTTAATACATATTAGCTTTCAAGCAACGTTTAAAAATAGTATTTCTGACAAATGTTGTAAATGTCTTTTTATGCTTCATTCAGGCCTGTAGAATAATTAAACTACAAAAGATATGGTCATGAAGCAGTTGAAATGATAGTAAGCATTGGATATTTATTTTCAGACCTCCTCTCACATGTCAACATCTTGGCACACATGTAAGATCCTAATTTAAATCAGGGAACTATGAGATTTGTAATGTACCAGGCATGTAGGTTAATTGGGCGTAAGCCGGGCGGCATGGACTAGTGGGCTGAAATGAGACCCATCCAGTTCACCACTCCCAAATTGGTGATTAGAAGGAAACCCACTGTCTTCTCGGTTCTCTTTCCACCGATGCTGCCTAAACTTTTTTCAGCATTTTCTATATTTGGACGAACAAGTCCCGATCAGCTGGTTTAGATTGTCATTCACCAACAATGAAGTTTACAGGAGCTCTCCAACCAGAGCTCATGTAGTTTATTCTGAATTATACAGAATTTACAACAGTTAAGTAGGCTATTAAGCTCTATCAATCTGTGTCTGAACCATTTCATTCGATAAGAACATGTGTTAGAGAGGCTGGACTTGGATCTTATCCTATAAGCATAATTTAATGTTAGATTCTCCCACGTGTACTTAGCCAGCTTTTCCTCATATGCTTTGATAGTTCCCTGGGACAGCAAGTTTTGCAACTCCTTAAAATCATAGAAACAAAGAAGATTTACATTCTGGATGTAGGTCAGAGGTTGTTACTCAATCCTTTGGCAAACACTTTACTCCTGAATTCCCTATTGGGCAAATTAATGGTTATCTTGTAAATATGACCACTGGAGCGATCAAAAGTCTCCATACACCGTGAATATAATTATATTCAAACAATGTTTTCAGCATGAGCCCTTCATCAAGAGAAGTTACCTTGACAAAGTACTCAGGCCTGAAATATTGGTTATATATCTTTGCTTCCTATGGGTGCTGCAGGACTTGCTGAGTTTCCCCAGCACTTTGGTGTAGCATGACTGTTGGTTCTGAGCTCTCCAACAAGTGGGTATTTCATACATACACTGCACAAAGTCTCCAATTGTCATGATGTCCAGGAAAACCATCTTTGTGATGTTTAGTATTTATTGACAATTATTATTATAGGTTTCCTGCTCTACTCTCAGCCTGTCGATTTTTTTTGTGTCCTTTCCAAGTACCATATCAATCCTTCTTTAAATACAAAATAAAACAACTCAGTGTACACAAAGTATGGTTCCATCACGATTCTTTTCAATTACCCATGAAATCTTTCCCTTGATTTGAGTGGAAGCCAGGTTTGTACACATTGGATGTAATATCTGATTTTTTTAAATTTTAATTTTAAATTAAATGTTTTAAATTTAGATGTACAGCACAGTAACAGGCAATTTCAGCCCACTAGTCCATGCCGCCCGGCTTACGCCCAATTAACCTACATGCCTGGTACATTACAAATCTCATAGTTCCCTGATTTTAATTAGGATCTTGCATGTGTGCCAAGATATTGCAGGCAACAGGAACCCATGTTTCTATATGAAACATGAACTGAACTAAATAAAAACCACAGATTTAACAATTTTTAAGATTTGGATCATGAATATTCATGGCTTTGGTGAAGTAAACAAACTGAAATTATTCCAATTACAATCTGTTACATATTGAAAAGCTAAACTCTAAGCTTTCTACAACCATTTAGACACCATACATCTTGTGTACAGTTTTAGCCTTACCACTAAGTGGTAATTCTACCTTGGCTACAGGAAAAAGAATCTCCAGGTTGTATGTGATGTCATGTATGTAGTCTGCAAAAAATCTGATCTTTGAACTTTGAACAATAGATGTATTGTAAATAATTCTGGTGACACTTATCTCTTCTCCCAGTGAGCGTACATTTCCTCGTATTAACTGGGCCTGAGTCCACTACAATACTGTGGATCTCCCAGTGGCCAACCATTTCAATTCCGCACCCCATTCCCACGCCTCATGTCCTGCTGAACCAAGGGGTCGAGTTGGGAAGAGTATCAGGTTTGGTGGGTTCACAGAAAGATGAGTCTGGACACAAGTGTTACAATCACACAAAACTTTAATTAACACACCAGAGACAAACAGGAGAGAAGGTCAAATGGTACTTGATAACTATTTCACTCAAGCAACAACATAGACATTCACCTTGGACCTAGGTTAGACTCCAACAATAGTGAACCTATATTCAACACACTCACACAATACAAACAGGGACTCTTATACACAACCAGCTTCCTGTACCAATGGGGATACAGCTCTCTGCAAGTGTCGATCTATCTCAATACTATGACTCAGCTTCAGTGTAGTGCATATGCTACCCGCGACTCTTCCAGCATTGTCCACAGTAGTGACCTGGCATGTCCAGGGGTTGGACCATGAGGCAGAGAGAAAAAAAATGCTGTGCATTGGTGTTAAGTACAGTGCTAATCTATGCTTCTAGCTAATAATGGCCCTCGGTGATTTAAATTAGCCAATGGCAAGGTGTGCACTAATGGGTGGCCAGAGCCCAACCTTGATTGATAGGTGATGTGTCTCCTGAATCAGTTCTCAGAGAGGCAGGACACATGACCACCCATTTTACACATAAGCAGGGAGGCCACATTTCCTCCACACACAACATTCCACTCTTTAGAAGTCACATTACTCTGCAATCACTGTGAAGATAATCAATAACTCGATGTACATGTTGCACTCTAACTATAATAAAAGGTAAGGAAAAAAGGACATGATAAATAAAAACAATACCAAGCAAATGGATCAATATACACAACTGCCTTCTGTCTGCTGAACAAGGCACATAATCAAATTCAATAATAATGCCTCACTAGCTCCCCCAACCAAACAGGGTCGCTGTGTTACTGATGGAGCAGGGTGCTGTGGGAGCTGCTCCCCAGTGTCAGGGGGAGGGTAGAGAAAGAAAATTGTCTGGTCACTGACTCGCATGCCTGGTTTCTCCGGCTTGGCTGTTAAATGTGGCCACCCTTATCACCAATGTCTGCAAGCAGGCAGTGCAAGATCATCCATTAGGTGCCAGAGTTCTCTTGGCTTGTACATCCTGCACCTTAGCCTCACACTTGGCCCAGATGGCCGTCGCCATGTTATCCAGTGGTGAGGTGGGAGCAGGCCGTCAGACGTATATCCAGGGTGTACCCAGGGTTCCCTGTTTTCCTGAACTATCATCCAACACCAGGATGCCATTCCTGCTAGCATTCTCTTTAAACATGTGCCACAAGTGTTTGTGTTGGATCCCTGTAATGGTAGCCAGGAGGAGTCGGGACTGAAAATTAGCCAATTTATGATTTTAAATTAAATTAAATCTTGAAGCCCCCACCAACCCCATGAGGAACTTGATTCTGTTAATTCTGTAATTGTGGAGTGAAAACAAAAATATACATTTCTTACCAGTGTTTGATCTATGACCACTCTTATTTATAAACTGTAACTTTGAATCTGTGACACTCTACTTATACATTGTAACTTTGAAACATTGAACTGTAACTCCAATTCCCAGAGTGTACTTAAGTACATTATTACTACAGCTCAACGAGATTTAAAATAAGAAAAACAAAAAAAAAGACCCATTACAAAATCTGCACCTGAAATGCATACAGTAAGAGATGTGATCAAATGTTCAATGATGGGGTTTAGGTTTCCATGGCAACAGCTCTTGACCATCTTACTGAGAGTTCTTTGCCTAATAGGTGACAAAAGCTGTTTCTTGCGCATTATTGGAATGGTGCTAGCTGAAATCAGTGATGGGCTCGCAGCATTCTGTTCAGATGAGCGTTTTGTATACCCTAACTTCGAGAAGAGGAGCAGATTGAATCAGAATCAGGATATATTGTCATGAACAAGTCAGGCAGTGTCTTTGGTTCATTGATTATTCAGAAATCTGATGGCAGCGGGGGAGAAGCTGTCCTTGTGCCGCTGAGTGCTCGTCTTTAGGCTCCTGTACCTTTTTACCTCAATAGTAGCAGAGTGAAGAGGGCACGGCCTGTGTGAGGGGGTCTTTGAGGATAGAGGCTGCTTTTTTAAGACACCTCCTCATGTTGATGTCCTCGATGGTGTAAAGTCTGGTGCCTGTGATGCCACAGGCCGAGTTATCAACCCTCTGAAGTTTATTCTTGTCCTGAGAGTTGGTGCCTCCATACCAGATAGTGATGTAACCAGCCAGAATGCTCTCCATGGTACACCTATAGAAGTTTATGCCAGTCTTCAGTGACTAAATCGCCTCAGACACCTCAGTCTAACTACTGGCGAGCCTTTTTTGTGATTGCATCATCATGGAAGCACCAAGACAGATCCTCAGAGATGTTGACACCCAGGAATTTGAGCTTCTCCACTACTGAGCCTTTGATGAGGACTGGGTCATGTTCCCCTGACTTCATCCAGAAGACCACTATCATCTCTTTGGTTTTGCTGATGTTGAACACAAGGTTGCTGTCATTACACTACTCAACGAGCTGATCTATTTCCCTCCTGTACACTTCCTCATTACCGTTTATGATTCTGCCAACAACTGTGGTATCATCGGCAAACTTGTAGATAGCATTGGAATTGTGCCTGGCCACACAGTCATGGGTGTATAATGAGTAGAGCAGTGGGTTAAGCATGCATCCTTGGGGTGCCCCTGTGTTAATGATCAGTGAGGAAGAGACATTGTTTCCAATAAGTACTGACTGTGGTCTTCCGATGAGAAAGCCAAGGATCTAGTTGCAGAGGAGGGTACAGAGGCCTAGAGTTTGTAGCTTGTTGACCAAGACTGACGGAATAATGGTATTGAAGGCTGGGCTGTAGTCTATGAAAAGGAGCTGTATGTATGAATCCAGAGCTGAGTAGAAAGCCAGCGATATTGTATCTGCCGTGCAGCAATTGCGATGATAGGTAAATTGCAGTGCGTCCACATCTTTGCTTTGGTGCGTGTTAATTCTGGCCTTGACCAACCATCTTGAAGCATTTCATCACAGTAGAATTTAGTGTTACTGGGCGGTAATTGTTGAGGCAGCTCACACTACTTTTCTTGGGTACCGGGATGATTGATGCCCTTTTGAAGCTGGTGGGAACCTTTGACTGCAGCACTGAAAGGTTGAAAATGTCTGTGAACACCCTGGCTAGTTGGTTGGTCCAGAGTCTTCTCCTGTGCAGGGGTTGGTGTGAGGGTTGTTTGGGAAAGCTCATGATAGATTAGTCAGGGGCCATCTCTGGTGGGGGAATGACTGGAGGGGAGCCTGGTCGATGTTGGAGTGGGCAACCCATGGGAAATTCTACCCCCATGGGGCTTACCCCACAATGATCTCTCCAGAAAGCAAACATGTCTCTGCAAGTCACTGGCAGGGTGACATTACCTAAATTTTGCCTCAGCCCTGATCCCTCCAGGAGGGTAATGTCTTCCCATACTCCCTACCCAGTTGCCAGTCCCATGAGGGGAAATACACCCTTCGTGCTCCCTGGGAGGTGGTGCTCACAGATACCCCATAGTTACCCACGATGTGCCCACTCTGTAACAGCCACGTCCCACTACCAACAGTGTGCCACTGGGACTGGTCTTGTCGGCCCCATTCTAAGAGGGCAAGGAACCTGACCAGGACCACATTCAGCACCCATTCCCATAGGGTGGTGCTATCATCGGCCCTTTCTGGAGGGACCTGCAAGGCATTGGCAATCGTCTGTTGGTCGGGCAGACAGTCAAAGGTGCTCGCTTCATGATGAAAGAGAAGAGAATTGGGGGCCCCTTTGTCTCCATACTAAAGCACTGGCATGGCTCGGTCCCCTCACCCAGTTAGCTCCTTAGAAGAGTAGACCCAGGACTCCATTATTTCACTGTGACAACATACATTCCCATTTTCAACTACTTCCCCCTTTTGGAGGGTTGGCGGGGTGCCTTTGTGGCAGACCTGGGACCGTGTGGTCACTGGTCAGGCTTTTAAAGGCTCAAGCACACAGGGCAGAGGACATGTGTCATAGGACCCAGTTTCCTCATGGTCATACCCATCCATCCCCACATACCCATCCACAACCACGTGATGATCCCCTCCCCCCACTGAACAACAGCTCAGACTTTCCCTGGGTCAAGCTGTGAGCCAGACCAATGAGCTGCTTAGAGTTGCTGTGTTTCAATCAGCTTGGAAGCTGCCTCGATGATTTTAATTTCTAGGTTGGTCTCTTGCCTCTTGCAGGGCACAACAGTGGTGCTGCAGGGATTCTATCTCCCTATTTTTCTGTGTGCTCTGATTACTTAACTCGGGTGTGATACCCCACTGGCGTCTAAGTATGGATATCAGTAGTAAAACACGAAAATCTGTAGACACCGTGGTTGAAGTGAAAGCATACAATGCTGGAGAAACTCAGTCGGTCAAACAGTGTTCTTTATATAGCAAAAGTAAAAATTCAGAACTGTCGTTTCAGGCTTGAGCCCTTCATCAAAGTATGGAAAAATGTCAGCAGGCGTCGGGGCAAAAGAGTAGGGGGAGTGTGGTTGCAAAGACAGGAGGTGATAGGTGGAGAAGGGAGGGGGCAGGGACAGAGGAGAACTGTAATGGAGAAGGGTATGAGGGAGGGGAGAGGAGAGCAGGACAGCAATGTGCAAATTGGAGGAAACACCTGATTTACCATCTGGGAACTGCTAACCTGTTCTCCTCTTTCCCCTTCTCCTTTCTAGATCTCCTCTCTCCTTACCCCTTCCCTTCACACAGACATCACTCATCCCCTTAATTGCTGCTATCCACTCCCTCCCTTCTCCACCTATCACCTTCTGTCATTTCAACCGACCCCCTACTCTTTTGCTCGCATGCCTGCTGACATTTTTCCATACCTTGATGAAGAGCTCAAGCCCAAAACGTCAGTTGTGTATTTTTACCATAGCAATATAAAGAACACTGTTTGACCTGTTGAGTTTCTCAAACATTGTATGTTGTTACTGGGAATATCAGTAACCATAGGGATTCCCCACAACTCTCCTCAGCCTCTGGAAATCCCAGTAACTCCAGATGGGAGACCACCTAGTGCCCTATCTTCTTTCCATGGGGGTCCAACCTCTCAACCATGCCACCAAATGGCTGAAGCCCTGATGGTCATATGTCCACCCGAGATTTTATAATCTGACCCTGGGGTCTCTTCCCTATCTGTGGGATGCCTCCTGCTGCCCCTGTTGGTGAGCAGGTACATAATCACACATGCACCCGATAGGATGCACGCATGCAAGTGTGCACACACACACACACACACACACACACACACACACACACACACACACACACACACACACACACACGTTAATATGATCTCCCACATTATCAGTACGATCTTTCACTCCCACGTGGTTTAGGCTTCACGTGTGTTTAGCCTGAAACACTATGTACCCTCCTCACAGCACCAATTGTTGTGTTGGGAAGAGTTATCAGGTTCAGTGGGTTCACAGAGAGACGAGTCTGGACATGTGTTACAATCACATGTAACTTTAATTAACACATGGGAGACAAATGGGAGAATGGCTTTTTGAAAGTATTGATCTATTGCTATTCTATGGCTCAGCTTCAGTGTAGTGCATACCTTACCTGCGACACTTCAGGCAATTTTCCATAGTAGTGACCTGGCGTGATGTGATGTCCAGGGCTTTGACCATGAGGCACAGAGAGAGAGAGAATGTGCTGTTATATACAGTGCTAAATCTGTGCATCTAGCCAATAGTGACCCTAGGTGATTTAAATTAGCTAATGGCAAAGTGTGAATTAATGGGTGGCCGGAATCCAACCTTGATGCATAAGTGATGTAACCTCTGCATAAATTTCAGACAGGGAGGGCATGTGACCATCCCAATACATGCATTCCAGACAGACAGGGCGGCCATGTTTCCTGCACACACAACACAAAGCCACCTGCAAATTGGAAGATCAACGCCTAATATTCTGTCTGGCCATTCTCCAACAAGATGGCATTAACATTGTCTTTTCCAGTTTCTGTGAGGCCCCTCCCACATCTCTCTTCCTTTCTCTATCTCCTTTCCTCCAGTGCCCCACCCCTCCACAGCTATCCCCTCCTCCAGTCACTTCCCAGCTTTTTTCTCTTCTGCCCTCCACAAATGATCACTTGCCTATGGGCTTGCGCTCATCCCCCTGCCCTTTTCCTCACCATTTTATTCAAGGGCCTGCCTGGTTTTTGTTGAAACCTTGAGGAAAAGCTCAGGCCCACAACCTAAAGAACGTTGCTTGACATGCTGAGTTTCTCCAGCACTTTTGTGCATTGCAATCACAGCATCTACAGACTTTCTTGTTTAATTCCCAGGTCTATTTAGCTTTTGTGATTACCTAGCTAGTAACTATGGGCATCTCTAAGTAGACTAATATATCATGTTAGCGTCAAGCTACATTCCATATAAAGTATATCTCAAATGTATAAATCCTGAAAACAAGTGTGGGAATTATGATGAATGATTAACTCACATACATATGACCTGATTAGAGGTGGCAAACCAAAGTTCTGTTACCATTGACTGCTGGAGGTAATGCTATCAATGCAAAGGTTTGTGAGAGCTGTATAAAGCAGCATCTAATCAGCATTGCATGTGAAATCATCCATAGCTAACATCCTCTGCTTAAAGCAAAGCCAGTTCTAAATGATGGTGAATTTGACTCCAGCTGACATATTTTAGAGGTGGATGCAGAGGAGAAAGGTTGTAGGTTTTGAGCAGGTGAGGAGATGGGAGACATGTTCTTCTACAGGGATTCAGAAGGTCATCAGATAAATTCTGGATAAATTTTGTAAAGCGAAGAGTCCTTGAGATCAAGCTCAGGATTGAAGAGGATCTGGATTTAATGACCTCACTGCATGAATATGCTACAGTTGTCACAGCAGGTTATCAGCAGATGCCAACTTGCTGGCCCTCCTTTCTACATTAGATCACATGGACCACCAGAACACCTACATGAGGCTTTTGTTCATTGACTACAGCTTGGCATTTAACACTATTTTACCAGCAAAACTAATAATAAAATTCAGGGATCTGGGACTGTTCATCCTTTTGTGACAAGATCCTCAATTTTCTCATAAGCAGGACCCCAGTTGAGGCAGATTGGCAACATCACCTCCTTCTCACTGATCATCAACAGAGGGGCACCTCAATGTTGAATACTTAGTCCTCTGTTCTATTCCCTCTACACTCATGATGGCATTTCCAAGTTCATCTCCATACATTGTTGACCAATTATTGGATAATTGTTTGTCAGAATATAAGACAGAAGTCGAGAATGTGGTTGTGTGGTGCCAGAGCAACAAACTTAATCTCAACATCAGTAAAACCAACTTTAGGGAGGGGAAACAGAGGGATCATACATCCATCTTCATTGAGATGACAGCAGAGGAGCTGGTTATTACCTTCAAGTTCCTAGAAATCCATGTACTGGAGGACCTTTCTCACACTGGCACATCCAGGCAACCGTGAAGAAGGCACACCAATGGCTCTACTTTCTCAGAAATCTCAGGAGACTTGGCAGGTTGTTGAATAATCTATCGAACTTCTAAAGGTGCAATGTGGAAAATATCATGCCTTGGTTTAGAACTCGAGTGCCCAGGAATGTGGAAGGTTGCAGAAAGTGGCAAAGTCCATCATAGGCACTTACCTCCTTCCTGTACCTCGAAGACATCTACAGGTATATGAGGTGCTATTCAAGAAGATAGGCAACGTCAGTGAGGATCACATCACCCTGGTCACATCTTCTTATTTCAGCTACCTTCACGTAAAGGTACAGATGCACCTCTAGATTCAAGAACAGTTTTTATCTGAACAGCTATGTCTCCCCTAACCCTAACCACAATCTACTCTGCGACCATCAAAAGATCTGCGCCTTTGAAACATCATTTTTTTCCTTGCACTAACTGCAACTGGGCATATTTATATTTATATTTACTATCTTATTTTTCTGTCTTTATTGCAGTTACCGTATCCTATGTAAATGCATGGTTGCATTAAGCAAAAATTGTGGTGCATTGTACATTATACTTATGTAATGACAATAAACGATCATCTCATCTCTGAATGATCAAGTTTAATGATGACATCTTTAATCTCAATGCGATCAATACTCCTCAATTCAACTCTTATTTCCTTCACACTCCATCAGCTGATCAGAATGCGTATCCTTTCACAGGTTACTCCAATCCCTGAAAACTTAAACTTTGCTAGAAGCCTCATGTCCCTGACACCTTCCAGCTTTCCCACTTGCCAGCTATTCTACTATAACATACTCTTCACCCAATGTATTTCACACTGTCTCAATGATCCCACTCACAATCTCTGGGAAGACAAAGTGGTGCACAAGCAGAAGGACCAGCAACCAGCTGGCAGCAATCTGCCAGTTCTTCACCCCTTATTCTAATTCATATATACAGTGCTCTATCCTTTAAATATCTTGCCTATGATGAGTCATATACAAACAACTTCATATTCAGCCCATATTTTAATATCTATCTATCTATCTATCTATCTATCTATCTATCTGTCTATCTGTCTATCTATCTATCTATCTATCTATCTATCTATCTACTATCTATCTGTCTATCTATCTATCTATCTATCTATCTATCTATCAATCTATCTATCTATCTGTCTATCTGTCTATCTATCTATCTATCTATCTATCTATCTATCTATCTATCTGTCTATCTGTCTATCTATCTATATATCTATCTATCTATCTGTCTATCTATCTATCTATCTGTCTATCTATCTATCTATCTATCTATCTATCTGTCTATCAATCTATCTGTCTATCTGTCTATCTATCTATCTATCTATCTATCTATCTATCTATCTATCTGTCTGTCTATCTATCTATCTATCTATCTATCTATCTATCTATCTATCTATCTGTCTATCTATCTATCTATGTATCTATCTATCTATCTATCTATCTATCTATCTGTCTATCTGTCTATCTATCTATATATCTATCTATCTATCTGTCTATCTATCTATCTATCTGTCTATCTATCTATCTATCTATCTATCTGTCTGTCTATCAATCTATCTATCTATCTGTCTATCTGTCTATCTATCTATCTATCTATCTAATCTATCTATCTATCTATCTATCTATCTGTCTGTCTATCTATCTATCTATCTATCTATCTATCTATCTATCTATCTGTCTATCTATCTATCTATGTATCTATCTATCTATCTATCTATCTATCTATCTATCTATCTATCTATCTATCTGTCTATATATCTATCTATCTATCTATCTACCTATCTATCCATAGATACAAACACAAGCAAACATCAGAGAGGGATTGGAGAGGGATTGGAGCAACCTCATAGATTTGTTAGATTGGATTCAGAATTGGCATGGCCACAGGGTGAAGGGGTGTTTCTCTGACTGGGAGTCTGACCACTGAAGGACTGCGAAATCTCTTTTGCCTCACTGCAGATATATCCCTGTTTATTTCTTCTTTCAGAATGCCAAGAACAGCAACTTGAACGGGCAATAGGATGAAGATGAAGAAACACAAGAAGGAACAAAATGATGAATGACATCCATAATTTATCGGGAAGCTGTGGAACATATAAACATAAGAGCCTTCAGTTAGAACAAAAAAAAAGTGGTGAAAGACAAAACTGGACTTCTTTCATCTAAATCCATGCTACATTCATTAGTCGATGATTGAATTAATGGAACAACTGGAAATAAATGGTCGACTAGCCAAGTGGCAAAGCTGGGACTTCAGGAAAATG
The DNA here is from genome assembly GCF_036971445.1 of Narcine bancroftii. Taxonomy (NCBI): domain Eukaryota; kingdom Metazoa; phylum Chordata; class Chondrichthyes; order Torpediniformes; family Narcinidae; genus Narcine; species Narcine bancroftii. Next base: position 35,086,471 of record NC_091480.1, on the reverse strand, counting down.
AGCTTTTAGGCCATGTCAGATAGCCCAAAGGTTGCGATGTAAAGGCAGAGAAACTCCGCCAACATGCATAATCACCTACCTTTCTGAATGTGTGGAGGTGGTCTCCGAGCCACATATTCCAACCCCTCTCCGAGAGGGATAATCTCCACAGCGCAGCCCTCTGCTGATCAATCTGCATGTACAGCTGCGCTAAGTGGCTGTTTAGAGGTGGCCTGATGATACTGTCAGCCCGCGACCCATCTCCCCACTTACCCCTCTCCCTCCAAGTCAGGGGCAGTGGGGAGATCTCGGGGCAGCGGGACCTGTCTGCAGGGACCAGCAGGGCAACTGGGACTGGTGGGGCAGTGGGGGCTGTCACCAGGTGGCTTCAGCCTTCAGTGCCACTTTCTGCAGCTCAAAACACATCAGAGCAATGGCTGTCTTCCCTACCCATAATCCCCCACACAGCTGGAACTATTTTGGGAAACACAGATGGGTTTCAGCTGCATGGGGGATTATGGGTAGGGAAGACAACCATTGCTCTGCCGCGTATTGATGACAAGTGGCGCTATGGCACCATCGCCCCACCTCCATCAGATCCGGAGGGCGCTACGAGGCGCCTCTGGATATGAATGGGCAGCTTTCTGAAAGGTAAGTATCCAATTTTCTATGAAGTAGGCAAATGGAAATAGCCCTGACAAAATAATAAATTAAAGATTTAATCTTATAAAAAATATAGAGAGAGAACTTGCGTAAAGTCCGATTTCGATAAGTCAAGTCATAACCTGGAAAAAACCACTGTGATACCCGCCCTTCAGAAAAGGATTTCATCTTTCCTGCTATTTGTTTCCTGACTGCTAACCAGTACTCTAACTTCATCAGTACATTATTCAAAATGTGCTTTAATTTTCCTGTTAATTTCTTATATGGGAGAGTGTGCAACCTGTGGAGAGAGATTAAGCAGCCTAGGTCTTGGCTCTCTTTCGAAGAATGATTTTTTTTAACCTCTTGGCTGCATCCCTAAAACTAAGGATACGGGGCAGCCAATCAGGACCAATATTGGATCAAATATTTTTACTTAGCAAAAGTTTGGGAGTCTCTATCCAAGTGGAAGGTGAGAACAGAATAGATTGAGAGAACAGATTGCTAGATTTTAAGTTATTAAGAAAATTTTAAAAATATGGTACAGGAAAACAGCACTCATGTCAAAGATTAACCATGGTCACGTTGGATGGCAGATGAGTCCCATGACCTTTTCCTGCTTTTAATCCTTAAATGCCTCTGTTCACATTGTGTGTCTTCATTGAGGGTTCATTCACTCCCTCATTTCAATTTAATTGTGTTCCTGTGCTGTAATGTTCCATAAGCAGGAGAGATTTAGTTTAATTTAGTTCAGTGCAGACATCATGGGCCGAAGGGCCAATTCCTGCGCTGTCCTGTTCTTTGTTCCAAACATATATTGGGACACAAATTTACCCACACCAAACAGGGAATTATGAATCTGCCTGAGATCTACATTCAGTTTTGTGGAAATGCTACTACAGTCCTCAATTTGCTGGACAAAATAATTTGAAATTACTATTCGGGATCATTAGAATCAAAGTTTTAGATCACTTCCCACCGATATCCATAAAAAGTCACGTAATACAGTGCAAATCATTGCTAGCTCTCATATTTGAATAATGCAGGAATTGTGAATAATGATTGACATGCCTGGAGGTCCTGATATAAGCAAAGAAACGAAATATGAATTGCCCATTTAATGATTGATAAAACCCAAAATGATGGCATATGGTGTACTGAATCTGTATTAATTAAAAGAAAATGTCAGAAAAAGCCAGCAGGTCAGGTAGCATCTGTGGAGTGACAAACGTAATTAATCTTTCAGGCCTACGATCGTTTATCAGGACTGGAAAAGTGAGAAACAAGCTCATCTTAAGGAAATGCATCTGATATGACGACCCTCTCCTCTACCCAATGAAAACAAGGAAGTATCTGTTGTGAGATTTTTTTGAAACTGAAAGCTGTGGAGGAAAGCTCCCATTAAACTCGGAAAGATAAAATTTGTACTAAACTACTTTACTGATGTGAGTAATATTTCATATTGTTACACAGATGATTCATGCTAACTGAATTAATTAGGAACTAAACAGAACATTTCTGCACTGATTTGTTGTACATGATTTGTAACTGATTTCATCTTGCCAAATGATTTTTTGGTTCACTTTCAAAGTGATTAGAAAGGCCTATATAAGGATATGAATAAAGCATATAATTTCAGGTTCAAGTTACAGCAGACAATCATTTCACCCCATAGATTACACTTCATAAGTTTTAAAATGGAGATATTAGAATGCTTATGAGAGTATAAAGATAAGTGATAGCAGTTACTGGAATCTGGAAAAATAAACAGAATATATGGAGGGACTTTGCGGGTCAAGACCACCTTCCAGTGTACTCTTCCTTTGATGTTAATGACAGTGGCTGACTGGTTCTGCGAATACCTAATACATTTTCAGGAAAATTATTTCCAATTTGTGGTAAGTCAGAGCAAGTCAGAAGATTTGAGAAGAATGTTTGAAGCTATTCTTGAATCAGATTGTTTTATTTCCCGTAACATTTTTTGACCCATGTGAATAATTCCATAGTGCAATGGATATGATGGTCTTCAAATGTCTATGGTTGAATTTTAAGTTTTATTTCATGTTCAACTGACCAAGAGCATATGAAAACCCACAAATCTTCCACAAAATTTATATGTTGTATTATCAATATACATATCTGACATGGACTATCTCCCATATTTTAATCAGAAGCATTTGGATTCTAGACTAATAATACATAGAAAATATTCAAAATAATTTAAAAAAAATGTACAGTTAAAACGCCTGGTATCTGGCACTTATGGGGATTGGTAGATGCCGGGTAAGGGAATGTGGGAGTAAACACACTCAGCCACAAGCTCCACACAAGCCAATTACTTGAGATCACGCGTTTTATGGATTGGGGAACTGACCAATGGGAGTGCCAATTTCAAACTTTCATATTTTTTACCTATATATTTTCTGCAAATTTTTTTTTACCAGTTGATTGAGGCTGCTGGTTGCTTGAATTCCAGATGATGGGGATTTTACTAGACGTAGTCCATGATGGGTTTTAGCAGTAAAAAAATAAAAATATTGAATTAGGGAAGGGTGACACAGTGGCATACCTAGAAGAGTTGCCGCATTACAGGTCCAGAAACCCAAGTCCTGACCTATGGTTTTGCTTGTGTGGAGCTTACATACTCTCCTTCTGGCCGAGTGGGTTTCCTCCCATATCCTAAGAGTTGCATAGGGCAACGAAATTGCACCTGGTGTGTAGATTAGTGGCAGGATCTGGGTGGCGTTGATGGGGTCTTAGGGAGATTTAAAAAGGATTAGTGTAAATGAATGTTGGTAAGACTCAGAGGGCGAATGGCCTTATTTTCACCAGTGTACCCTTCCAATATTCTACAGTAAAAGTCCAAAAATTTCAGACCACCCGAGAATCCGGACTTCTTGAAAACTCTCCAACTTTTAAATTTAGCCGGCTTGTGTGTGTGTCTGTGTGTGTGTAAGTGCCACAGAAGTCATGGAAATGAACAAATAATTTTTTTTTGTGCTTTATATTTTATATGAAAAAATGTTTAGTTAATAAGCAATCAAAATGAACCTGTTCTTCTCTTCTTTATTCTCCTTAAATTTGATTTTTAACTGTAAGGCCTGAGAATCTGGAAAATCTGAAAATTCAGACTGAACCAATCCCCAGGCAGCTCAAATTTTAGGAATTTTGCTATAATTGGCAATTAGATGGCTTCCCTATAGCATCTGTGGGAGAAACTCATTGGCTCTACTGCTAGATATGTTAGCCTGGAAAGAAAACTGACATTTGCTTGCTTATTCTTGAAGGGTTTTTCAGTTGGTTATATTTTTCCAGTTCCTTGAGATGCCTGTTGTCTGTTATCCATGTTCATAGTAGGGCATAGATCACCACTACTAAGTAAGATGTAAAACACAAAAATATGCAGACTCCATGGTTGAAGTAAAAATCTGATGCTGGAGAAACTCATCAGGTCAGAGTCCTTTATGTATCAAATTCAAAGATACATAACCAATGTTTTAGACTCGACTACACTTCTTCACACCCTGTCCACTGCAAGGATTCTCTTTCCTTCTCACAATTTCTCCATCTCTGTCACATCTGTTCCCAAGATGAGGTCTTTCAGTCCAGATCTTCCACAAGTGTGGCTTCCCCTCACCACCATCAACATAGCCCGTACCCACATCTCCTCCATTTCTTGCTCATCTGCCCCCAGACTCAACAAACACATGATTCCCCATGTCCTCACCTACCTCCCTACCAGATTTCAGATTTATTCTCAGAATACATACAAGACATCACATGCGATTCCTTTCCTGCGGACGAGGCAGCATTGCCACTTATTGGTAGTGTAAAAAAAAACTGTACACAGCATATACTGTACATGTAAACAAATAAAGAACTGGAAACAGATAATGAATGTAAACTGTAATAGTATAAATAATTTGGGAGAATTTGGTAATATTTTGGAGAATTTGTAAGATTTAGAGTAGGTTACATACATACATTTTAAAACCGATCTTATTTGAAATACTGAAGAATTCACATTGCAGGATCTCTGGAAAATGTTATGCACATTTCACAAGTTGATGCCAATGGAAATGGCTCATAAAATGCTTGACCATTGTCTTGCTGGAGTAAGGCTGACTACAAGCATCCTTTCTGCAAAGTGCTCACAGAAAAGTCACTCCTAGGTGACTACTTGTGTCGGGAAAGAAGGACCTGTCTAGATACATTAAGCTGGTCAAATCGCTAGAATAGGCCAAGCTTGAGAATGACAATCTCGAAGCCAGCGAGCTCGCCCAACCAGGTGAGCCCTTCCAAGGACTGGCTGCTCCCGCTACCCCTGCCCTAATGGCTGCCACTTTCTGTGCTAGAGAGCTCTCCTATGTTAAGGAATGTTTTTTCTGCGGCAAAAGCCAGCATCCCCAATCTCGTTGCCCGGCTAAAGATTCAGTGTGTTCCAGCTGCATTGGGTGAGGGTTTGCCACCCAAGGGGAAGCCCGGGGAAGTCTGCGGCCTGCACCATTCCTGGATTGGATTCCAGCCCCAAGCCGTCTGCCCTGAATTCACCTGAATCCACTTGCTCGTGATACTCCGATGGAGTGTGGCGGTGAGGAAACAGCATGAAAAGGCTCGGTGGCCATCTTGCCGTGACCCAAATTCAGACTCGGTGCCATCATCGTTGGAGGAAGAAGGAAGGCGGCCATCTTGCCACACTACAAGGTCGATGGCATGTTACCCATGCCGTGCAACCTAGGATGGTGGGGGCCACTCGAGTGAGAAGCATGGAGTCTCCGGGGTCCTAGCCTCGATGGTCCTAGATCAGTACAGACCTCACCAGCTCACCAGCTCTATAGTGACTATGAAGGTAAATGGACATTCTACTAAACGCCTAATCGACACGGGGTCTACTGAAAGCTTCATAGACACACGGACTGTGCAAAAATACAACCTAAAAATGTATCCTTCTAATTACTGCATATTTCTTGCTCATTCTCATTCTACATGTGTTCAAAAACATTGTATAGTACATCTGCCGCTTGAAGGAGGGAATTCTGTAAATTTTGCTTGTATATTCTTGATGAACTGTATGCTCCGGTGTTGTTTGGTCTGGACTTCCTGTGTCACCTTAAAAGCAGGACCTTGGAGTATTCTGGTCCTCTCCCCCCATAATGGTTCAGAACAGAGGGCCCCTAAAATCAAAACCCACATGCAGGCTCTCCACACTGAATATCAACCCCCTCCTCTCTTCCTGAATCTCTCCCTAGACTGCAAGCCCATTGCTACTAAGAGCAGGAGGTACAGTGCAGAAGGCCGAGATTTCATAAAGTCTGAGACACAATGTCTGCTTGACGAAGGTATTATTGAACCTAGCACCAGACTTGGAGAGCGCAAGTGGTAATGGTAGAGGGGGAAAACAAGTCCAGGCTAGTAATTAACAATAGCCAATCTATTAATCTATACATACTCCTGGACACATACATTGTGATCAGGTTTCGGTACTTTTTTACATGCTGTTTGGTTGTGTGATCGGTTACAACAATTTTGGAAAGGTATTCAATCTGTATTTAATAATCTATATAATCTTCATATTGTATTAGACCCTGATATATTTTTATTAGGGAATATGCAACCGTTGATTGATTTAGAATTAGATAATTACCAGATCTCTTTTATTTACTTAGCGCTGGCAGTGGCCAAGAAATGTATAGCGATTACTTGGAAGAATAGAAATGTATTGTCTTTAGATAGGTGGTATTCAGAGATGAAGTTTTGTTTGGTTATGGAAAGAATATCTTTTTCTATACAAGATAAGATGTCTTTTTATGAGTTAAAGAGGATCCCATTTATTGATTATATACAATTTAAATAAGTTTGAATCAATCATTTTTTTTTCTTTAAAAAAACTTTTTTTATTATATATTTTTTCTACATATATGTTTTTTTTTTCTTTTTTTAAAGTTTTTTTATTATTAGCTGTTTTATTTTGTTTAAGTTCTTTTTGTTTTTGTTTCTTCATATATATTCTTATATAATAAAAATTTTTTGGATTAATAATTAATACTTAATTAATATTTTTTTTGTTTTATATATATATATCGATCTTTTTTTTAAGATATATATTTTTAATTTTTTTAAATTATACTAATAGTATTAATTCTTCACTCTTTATCGTGGGGGTGGGGGGGGGGTTTAGGGGTTAAAAATAGGTTTTTCTTAGTCTTAGTTTTTAGTAGTTAGGAGAGATGCCGAGATTGGTATTGTATTAACTATGTTACTTTGTACTTGTATTACTTTATTTTGTATTTTTTCTGTATGTGAATTATTTACTTTCTTCATATGTTAAAAGTAATTAATAAAGTTTCAAAAAAAAAACTAATGGGGGTTTCTATCTTCCAGAGGAAGATGGACAGAATGGTGGATGAGTATGGGTTGAAGGCTACCTTCCCTAACCTCGATAACATCACCATTTGTGGCCACACCTTGGAAGATCATGACGCCAACCTCCAGAGTTTTCTCCATGTGGCGTAAGTCCTGAAGCTCACTTATAAATCTAGCAAGTGCACGTTTAGGACTGAAGGTCTTGCTGTCCTGGGCTACGTGGTGGAGAATGACATCATTGGCCCTGAACACCATAGGATACACTCCCAGTTAGAGCTCCCCATTCCTAGAACCATGAAGGCTTTGAGGAGATGCCTGGGTTTTTCCTCATATTATGCCAGTGGATCCCTCAATACACTGATAAGATTTGTCCTCTCTTCAAAGCCACTAGATCCCCCCTCTTGGCTGAACCACAAATGGCTTTTAACTACCTCTGAAATTGCATTGCGAAAGCCGCTATGCATGTGGTGGATGAGAAAGTAACTTTCCAAGTGGAAAGCGATGCTTCAGACGTAGCCTTGGCTGCTACCCTCAACCAAGTGGGCAGGCCGAGTGTATTCTTCTCTTGGACATTGAAAGGCCACGAGCTCCGAAACCGCTCTAGGGAACAGGAGGCTCAAGCCATTGTAGAAGCTGTGAGGCACTGGAGACACTACCTGGCTGGTAGGAAATTTATTCTCCTCACTGACCAGTGCTCAGTTGCATTCATGTTCAATAATGTCAAGAGAGGAAAAGTCAAAAATGACAAAATTGCTAGGTGGAGGATCGAGTTCTCCACCTACAATTATGACATCACCTATCGGCCAGGAGCCCTTAATGACCCTCCAGATGCCTTATCCAGAGGAAGCTGTGCCCTGCACACACCGGCCAAATCTGGTCTCTGCATAATGAGTTCTGCCATCCAGGGGTTACCCGCATGGCTCATTTTGTCAAGGTGCGCAATCTGCCCTACTCCATGGAAGACATCGAGCAATAACCATGTCTTGCCAGGTCTGCGCAGACTGCAAGCTGCACTTCACTGCCCAGCAAAGGTGCATCTGATCAAGTCATCCAAGGCCCTTTGAATGACTCAGTGTCGATTTTAAGGGGCCTCTCCCCTCCACGAACGGGAACAGTTTCTTCCTCTCTATCATTGATGAGTACTCCAGTTTCCTGTTCGCCATTCCACGTCCAGACACGCCACTTCATCAGTCATAAAGGACCTAGTCTCCATTTTCACTCTGTTCAGGTATCCCAGCTATATTATGTGATGAACTACATCAGTACCTGCTGGCAAGGGTCATCGCATCCAGCAGGACTATGAGCTACAACCCCCGTGGGAATGGGCAGGTTGAAAAGGAGAATGCCATGGTCTGGAAGACTGTCAAAGTGGCCTTGAAGTCAAAAGGCCTTCCAGGCTCACACTGGCAGGAAGTACTCCCCATAGCACCCATTCCATCTGGTCGCTACTATGTATTGTGACCAACACTACTCCTCACGAGCTCCTATTCAATTCCAAAAGAAGATCAGCATCGGGAACTACACTCCCAACCTGGCTCACCACTCCTGGTTCAGTCCTTCTCTGGAAGCCCATGAGGAGAAACAAGACTGACCCCCTGGTGGAAAGGGTGAAACTGCTCCATGCTAATCCTATGTGTGCCTATGTGGAGTACCCAAATGGCAGGGAGGACACCGTCTCCATCAGGGACCTGGCACCTGCCAGAAAGGAGGGTCAATTGCCTCAAGTTCAGGATCCAGTTCAGGAGGAAAGTGCATCCCCCTTCACTGTAGAGCCAGAGATCCAACAAGGGTCCCTCACAAGGGGACCTGGAGACCCAAGGAGTCCAAGGTCCCCCCGGTGCTCCACCAGGATCTCCAGACCCCCAGATTGTTTAAATCTGTAAATTTGTAATTAACTATATTTTTTGACTTTATTTCTTCTCTGAACCCATGTTCTTGTCTTCATTCACAGACCCTAAAAGGGTGAATGCAGTGAACTGGGATTCACTGGTAAGATCAATGGCTGCCTCTGTACGTTCTATTCTAGGTCTGGATAGGTGTCGGGTGTTGCAATTTATCTCAGTCATTTATGAGATCCAGATGAAGAAAATATGCCAAAAGTACAGAAATACACTACAAAAAGAGGAAATTATTTCCACAGAAGTACCTGCCAGGTCATGGCATACAGTGGGAGCGGACTTGTTCATCAAGAATTAAGAGTGAAATTTAATAGTGGCCTGTTACTATTCATCAAAAGGGTGAAAGACCTGAGAGCATCAACTATCACCTCTGAAATGAGAGCGCTCCTTGCTGAATAAGGAATACCCGAGCAAGAAATATGTGACAATGGAACACAGTTCAAGTCACAAGAATTCAGAAAGCTGGCAGCAGAGTATGAGTTTGTTATCACTAAATCATCCCCATTCTACCCCAAAAGTCATGGGTTCATTGAAGGACAAGTGCAAACTGTGAAACGCACACTAGTTAAATGTTTCGAAACAAAAGAAGACCCAGACCTAGCTCTTCTCTATCATTACAAGCAACACCTTTAAGGGCTGACATGAAGTCCCTGACAGAACTTCTAAATGGCAGGAGATATATAACAACTTTGCCAAGCAAAATACAGCCTCCAGAAGACCAGGAGGAAACCAGAAGAAGACTGGCTGACTCGCAAGAAGGATGCCAGCATTATAATAAACATTGCCAGAACTCTTCAGAGGGCAGCATGGTCATATTCAAGAGCTAATGTTGAAAACATGGAGCCCAGCAAAGGTCGTCAGAGAAGCTGAGACACCAAGATCATACATTGTCAAGACAGACTCTGGCAATCAGATGAGGAGGAACAATGTGGAAAAAGGCATTTGCATAGATATATGGACTGGCCAGTCCAAACCTACATGAACTTCACTGACCTTCCCTAACCCCTCCCTTGGCTCCTCCCTGAATTTCCCAATAAAAGCTGGCATGCCTGGACTTTCCCCCCTCTTGTCCTGTATCTGTAACCTGGCCAAGTTGTGTATCAATAATGCTCAGGGTTTTGGTAATTAAAGTCATTTAATCACTTCATCAAGTCGATGTGATTATTGTGTGCACCACAAACAGAATTCACATCCAGCCGACACAAGATGTGATGAAGCAAAAAGCTTTAATACCAGCAAAGCCTGCAGCACCAACAGCAAGTGAGGTATCAAGTGAAGAGGCCACAACCACTCATACTGAAACATCAACACAACCGTTGTCAGGTGAAGCACAACAAGCTACATCATCTACATGTGGACTAGCAACACAGAGCCCAAAGGTCACAGCCAAATCTACAAGATGGCGAAGGAACATACAGCTGCCAGTGCGATATTGATAAGGACTATTTAAAAATAATCGTGTAAATGAACTAGTGTACAAATTCAGTTACTTAAGTTGCACTGGAAAGAAAATGATAAAGAACAGTAAATATTTCTTTATCTAGAGAAAGGGGGATGTTATATAGTCAGGCTAATGTGAACTATTTTGTAACCGCTTAAGAATACATCCTTCTCACTGTTGTAACTGTAGTGGATGCAAATGGCAGGGTCATATAAATGAGTGTGTGGCGGAAGACATCAATAAGTGAAGTCTCTTTTGTTATTTGAATCTTGTGTCTCTAAATTACTTAAGAAGCCTCCCAAGTAACACAGAGACAACAGCCAGGAGCTCCTTCAGCAGGTACAATGTGTGACACTTGATCGCCAGGTCGGGGAAGCAGGACTCAGACATGACCGACACATCTGTGCACCACGATGAATTGATGATGACCCAAACGCCACCTCCCCTGATTTTTTTTTTTCCAGACGTTCAGTATAGCACATAATAGCACATAAACAAATGCATAAACAATCTCATAAGACATTGACAGTGGGGTTACAATATGTCAAATAGTGAACGATGCAGAGAAAAGTACAAAAGCACAGTGCAAGGTAGAGAGGAAAGTACAGTTAAAAAGGCAATGCAGGGGATCATCTTTTGCTACCGAGAGATCCATTTAAGAGTCTGATAAGAGCAGGATACAGTCCTTGAATCTGTAGGTTCAGATGTGAGGTTTTAGTTGTATGCAGTCTGAGTCTCCGAGGCTACGTTTTCTGTCAGAATCATGTTTGTCTGGGCAGCATGGTTAGCTTAGTGTTTAGTGCCATGCTGTTACAGCGCCAGCAACCCAGGTTTGAATCGCAGCTGCCTGTGAGGATTTCGTATGTTCTCCCAGATCGACGTTGGTTTTCTCCTGGTGCTCTGGCTTCCTCCCACCCTTCAAAACATAAGGGGGTTGTCAGTTAAATGGGGTATTTGGGTGGCACAAGCTCATGCGCTGGAAGGGCCTGTTACCATGCTGTATGTCTAAATTTAAAATAAAAGAAAAATTGGTAAACCTCAGTGCCTCCAACAAGATTCATTCAAACTTTGACAATTTCAAGCCTGTAGACCAAGGGTCTCAAACTCAATTTATCCGGGGGCCGCTGGACGTAGAGTCTGGGTGAGGCTGGGCTGCATCAGATTTTCCACAAGAAAAGCTCTTACAAAAACATTCCAATGTTATCAAATGGCTTTATTTTTATTTTTTAACACAAAATAAGATGAAAAAATAAATAAATTAACAATCCATAAGAAAAAAAATAAAATCAATCCGTTATAAATAAATAAAATGAAAATAATAATAATGAAAATAATAATAATACAACAAATATAGAAGACTGAAGAAACCACATATAGTTGCTGACTGGAGAAATGTAATTATTATTATTTAGATTCAAATGTCTGTATTAACAGTTCTTTAACCTTTAACTTTCTGAACATGAATGGAACATTGAACATAAACTGTTATGAACATGTCTTCTTCTGCCTACTTCTTACTGCTAGAGATCAGCGCTTCCTCTCGCATAGCCAAGCCACAACTTCCGGGTTCAGACTGGACGCCGAAGCGCGTGAAGCGGGAATTGCATATGTGCCGCGTGCATATAATGACAAATAGAAAATGCACACAAATATGCTTATATTCGCAATAAGCCCAGCCGATGTCCCGCCCCCGAGAGCAATATACCCCACCGTGATTGGTAGGTTCGTTCAGCCCCGCACACAACACTGAAAAATGCCAATCATATCAAACTCGCGGGCCGCACTACCATTAAACTTTCATATTAAAGCGGGGCCACAAACTATCGTCTTGAGAGCCGCAGTTGGCCCGCGGGCCGCAAGCTTGAGACCCCCGCTGTAGACGAAATGTTGTAAATCTCCCAGCAATTTCTGATGGATTGCAATTAATGGTATTTGTTTCTTCATCATAAATAGCATTTCAATTTTAATATCTCCCAAGCATTAAAGCAGCCTTCATTATGAACGCCATTATTTCTGTGAGCTGTCTGGCATCAATGAACTGAACCAGATCAAATTTTCATTTACAAAAGGACCATTGACTAATCCATTAGTGTAAAAAAAAACTGTTGCATTTGCACCTGCCTCATTCAAGTTCCTGACAGCTTTTTATGTGATATGCTGAATTCAGCAGAAGACAGAGAGGGAAATGGAGGCAGGCAAGAGATCTGCCAAAGAGAAAGATTAACAGAGATAGAAAAGATCGTCCTCAGAGGACACTTACCTGATTCCTGATTACCATTTATGATGGATGAAATGATTAAAGGTTTTTTCCCCTCTGTGCATCAAGGAGGTGGCACTGTTATTCCTTTTCAGCTGTGTATAGATTTGCCAGAACTGTTGACCCTACATGACCTCTTCCAGGAGATCATTCCCTAGCACTTAGATAACAATAAATATTAATTCATTCTTTTCCTTGTTTTTATCATTCAAAATAATTTCGACAATACTTTTATCATATCCATCCTTTTCTTCTGACTGATTACCCTGTTGTTGATGACACTGACATCAAGCAAGAATCTCCCATAATCCAGTGCAGCCATTCTCAACATGCCCTCCTATCCCACCCCACCCCCAGAGGCCACAACACAACACATTTAAGTAAAAGCATTGTTTTCTTTTCACTTCACCTAACATAAATATTTTGAATAGTTTTTTTTTATGTAGTCATTGAGGGAGAGAAGTATGGAAGAGACCAAAACTTGACTGCTTCACAGGGAAGGGGCCATAGCCAAAAAAAAGTTAAGAATGGTTGATCTTGTATCACGTGTCAACTCAAAGTGGGTTTCTTTAATTGTTAAAATTCATTTCAAGGGTTGCAATGGGAAAATTGTGTTCATTGCCAGGTGCTGAAGGTGACAGATGAACATATTATGCAGTCAGCAGTTTGGAGTTAATGTTTGCCTTGTCCAAAGTGATATCTGTAATGTAACATGCTCCATTTCTCTTTAATACTGTAATGTGTTCAAATTTCAAAACAGAAGATAAAATACTGCCTGAATATAAATCTCATCATTTAATTCAATTTTTATGTTGCAGGTATCATACATCATCATCCTCTTGAAAGCCTTGAACAAAGACAAATCAATGCTCATTTGTATCATGTTGAAAATGTCTTTTAGCAACTTTTTTTCTTCATTGTACGCATTATCTCTTTGCTGGCACCCTGACTGTTAACAGACATTTGATTCAATTGTTGAAACATGGAGGAAGGAGTGCATGGTGGAGCTGTCCTTGATTATTGCTCCCACCCAGTAGTGCGAGTGAGGCAATGAAAGTCCAACAATGAACTTGAGTCTGATTCAGCATTTAAACATGCTGGGGGTTTGTATAGGAAATAAATGATCCCAAAGAAAATTAAACTCGCAGATACAAATGTGCCTTTGAAATTTTGAATAATGGACCTATATTCATTCTTACACATTCCAGTAAGTATTTGATTGCCTCTATGGTAAGTGTTACGTTTAAGAGTAGAAGATGGAAATAACTGCCACAACTGATGGATGGAATTAACTCACTCTGCACAACAGCGAAATTTGGTGTAAATTCCACTTACAACAAATGTATCATCTCAAGGAATTAGGCAAGCACAATTAAAATAGAACAAATATCTTACAGGCTGACCAGACAACAAGCTATTAAACCAAGCTACGATAATCAATAATAAAAACTGCATTTTAAAGAGTTGGACTATTTTCTCACAAAGTAATGCAACACCTCAGGATCAATCAGAAGATGCAAGGGCCGATGTGACAATTAATCAAGTGCTTAATTTAGCATCCCACTCACTCTAAATCCGCATCAATTTACTTTGCAGTAATTATCTTGGCTTTTATAGTCTTGTTATAGCACATCACTTCCAACAGTAATTGACTAGTGGTTCAATACTGATGCTGGAATAATGAAGCGTGGCTTTCCAGAACTGGTGAAAGCCAGTCGAGACCAGTTTGAAAGAATATAATTGATGAAAGCAGCTGTGAAATGAGCTGTGAAACTTTATTCTTGGCTTTAGTCACTGCTATTTTACAGGTAGAATTATACTATTTGATGGTGTTAAATATGAAGTTTGAGCTGCACCTGAAATACAAGAATAACATCATGTGCTCTCTATGATTAAAAGGTCAAGGAGATTTATCTGAGTAAAATAATACCGAAGAAAGACTTATTCCATAGAAATAGGTAAAAGTGGTGGAGGTCAACATGTTTATGGAACATAGTCTTCTTAAAGTGAAAAGATAGAGAAGTAAATATATAATGAAAGCTTGAAGATCAACCCGGACACTATCAATGCACTTAAGTAGAAATCCATAACGTATTGTAGATGGAACAATTAAAAGCTGGTGTTTCCTGTGGAACTGCTAGATGGAGGTGAGCATGACTGAGCAAAAACAAAACCTACTTTAAAAAATCTTAATAATGATAATGAGCCCTGGGGAAGGAGAGACATTTACGAAATGATATCAATGATATCGAATGTTGGGTGTAAGTGGTCAAAGTTTACCTGCTTGCTTTAGTTCGTTGAAGATGGTCATTTGTCTGGCCAAAAATGTTACTTGTCCCATGTCTGAATGCTATCTGAATGCAGGTGTGGGCTGTCTTATTTTTGAAGCATTTGCAACTGAAATTGAACATTGTGCAAGAATCATCAAAATCCGCATTTTTAACGTTGCAAAGGATGGATATAAATGAGGATGATGCACCATCAATTACTCAAAGACCGAGGTTGATAAACCAAGAGGCTTTTATTCACTAGAGAACAAAGGCGCATCCATACTGCTCGACAGTCCTGCACTGAGGAGGGGGCTGTGGAACAGTCACCTTTATACAGGGAGGGGCTACAGGTACAGCTGCCCAATGGATGTTCCCAACTAGACAAATACATTCAACAGTGGTTTACCGCATTCACCGCTCATTTTTGAAAGAGTCCAGCGGGGTGAAGTGGTGCTTACAAGGTCACAAATTAAGTCCTTCAGGTGGTCTGGTCATTTTCTGGGGCCGTCATAGTACTGGTTGTGACTGTGGTGCAGTGACAAGGTCTTGGATGGTCTCGGGCAGCTGTATGTGCTCATCAGTGCTGTGTTGGTGGGTAAGCGCAGATGAGTCTGGTTTATCCTCTGTTGAGGAAGAGGCAGGGTATCATGGTTCAGATGCATCATGTGTAGTTAAGGATGAGGGGGTGTGGGGTGATCAGTGAAGATCTCCAAGGCCCCTGGAGGAGCCAAATCCCTAATGTCTATCAGGAGATGCCACGTAGGCATATTGGGGTTTGGAATGGAGGAGACAGACACTTTTGACCAGCGGGTCAGATTTATGGCTCCTCACATGCTTCAGGAGTAGGACCGGCCCTGGAGAGGTCAGCCATGCCAGCAGCTTAGTCCCTGTCGCAGATTTTCTGGGAAAGGAAAACACACGCTTATGCGGTGTGGCATTTGTGGCGGTACAGAGAAGGGACCTGATGGAATGGAGTGTCTCCGAGAGGACCTCTTGCCAGTGGGAGACTGGAAGGCCCCTAGATCACAAGGCCAGGAGGATGGACTTCCAGACCATGGCGTTCTCCCTTTCCACTCACCCATTTCCCCAAGGGTTGTAGCTAATGGTCCTGCTTGTGGCATTGCCCCTGGCCAACAGGTACTGGCACAGCTTGTCACTCATAAGAGAGGACCTCTGGTTGCTGGAGATGCCAAATAGAGTGAAGACACTGCGCAGGACCTTGATGATTATGGCAGTGGTCATATCGGAGCAGGGGATGGCAAACAGGAAACAGGAGTATTCGTCAATGACATTGAGGAAATACACATTACAATATGAGGAGGGGAGGGGTCCTTTAAAGTCAGCACTGAGACACTCGAAAGAGCGGGTGGCTTTTATCAACTGCACCCAGACCTGGCAGTTCTTGGTCATGGATCTAATCTCTTTGATGGAGTATGGCAGGTTCAGGGCTTTGATGAAGTGGGAGAACCTGGTAACTCGGGGGTTGCAAAGAACATTATGGAGGTATTGTAAGCAGTCAATCTGCACATTGGCACAGGCCTCACGGGATAGGGCATCCGGTGGCTCATTAAGTTTCCCCGGCCGGTACAAGATATCACAATTGTAGGTGGACAGTCCAATTCTCCACCTTAGTATCTTGTCTTTTTTCTTTCTTTTTCAATCTTTTTATTATTATTATAATTTATAAACACATACAGTTCAAAGAGATATAAAAAATACATAGTAAGTAATGAATTAATACAGAGATAATATTACAGAATAAAAATATATCATAAAAAAAAATTTTAGATCAGTTTAGGGTGTGAACTATCTCTAAAAAAAAAGATATAATTAATAACAATATATGAAAAAAGAGAAAAACAAAACCCCAAAAAAGAAGAAAAAACAAATCTGAATTAAAAAAACTTTAAAAAAACCCTACAGATATAGCTAAACCACGCCGATCACTCCGATCTCATCTTACAGCCCAATTATCATACATAATCATAGAAAGAAAACAGAGCCAGATCAACTCACCACAAATGAAAATATTGAATAAATGGTCGCCAGGTTAACTCAAACTTAGAAGGGGATTCATAGACAGAGTTTCTAATTTTCTCTAAATTTAAACATAGTATAGTTTGGGTAAACCATTGGAAAACAGTGGGAGGATTAACCTCTTTCCAATTCAATAGTATAGATCTTCTAGCCATTAGTGTAAGAAAAGCAATCATACGATCCGCAGGAAGAGATAAATAAGTCAAATCTATCATAGGTAATCCAAAAATTGCAGTAATGGGATGTGGTTGTAAATCAATATTCAAAACAGAAGATATAATGGAAAAAAATTCCTTCCAATAATTCTGTAAAGAGGGACAGGACCAAAACATATGTGTAAGGGAAGCTATTTCCAATTGACATTTATCACATATAGGATCGATATGAGAATAAAAGCGATGGAGTTTATCTTTAGACATATGAGCTCTATGAACAACTTTAAACTGTATTAGTGAATGTTTTGCACATAAAGAAGAAGAGTTTACCAGTCGCAGAATTTTATTCCAATTTTCATTGGAAATATGAAGGTTGAGTTCTCTTTCCCAATCATTTTTAAACTTTTCAAAAGTCCCAGAATTTATTTTTGTAATTATATTATATAATTTAGATATCACACCTTTTGGAGGGAATTTTGAATATAGTATATCCTCTAAAACAGTCGTAGTCTCCTGATTGGGAAAAGAGGTCAGTTAGCAGGGTAAATAGGTAACGGCACCAATGCTGCACTCTTCAACAATGGCTTGGGCCTCTTTCTCGACCAAGGAGTGTCGAATTTCTGGGCCCTGTAGGGTATGTGAAAAGAAAGCAACTAGTTAAGGGTGGCATCCAGGGCAAAGTCTGATGCATCACCTTCCACTTGGAATGGGACAGATTCATCCACAGTGTGCATTGTGGACTTGGCAATGTCTGCCTTGATGCGGTTGAAGGCTGCATGAGCCTCTGCTGTCAGAGGGAAGAATGTAGTTTTGACGAGGGGGCAGGCCTCGTACCCATAATTAGGGGCCCATTGGGCATAATAAGA
Organism: Narcine bancroftii; assembly: GCF_036971445.1. Classification (NCBI taxonomy): domain Eukaryota; kingdom Metazoa; phylum Chordata; class Chondrichthyes; order Torpediniformes; family Narcinidae; genus Narcine; species Narcine bancroftii. The sequence goes on along the minus strand of NC_091480.1, from coordinate 35,068,563 downwards.
ATCCAAGACAACTTTTCAGGGACTTAAGGCTGTGGGGGAGTGGAAGTTCCAGGAGCTGCCACCTGCGGTCAGTATCTGGGTGAAGGCAGATTGTGTGAAATATGCACTTGGCATTACATGTGAAGTTGAGGAACTTGGCAGTTTGGAGAAATTTCTGGAGGTTAGCATCATGGTCCTGCTGGTCGTGGCCACAGATGGTGACGTTGTCAAGGTATGGGAAAATGGCCTGCAACTTGTAGTGGTTCACCTTGCGGTCCATCTTCCATTGGAAGACCGAGACGCAGTTCATAACACCAAAGGGGACCCACAAAAAATGGTAGAGACAGCCATCTGCCTCGAACCCAGTGTACTGGCAGTCCTCTAGGCGGATAAGGAGCTGGTGATATGCTGACTTTCATGTATGTTACCTTCTAAATGTGACAATAATGGAACCTTTACCTTTTACCTTTACTCAATATAGGCTAAAGTATGAGCATGTCCTCCTTTGGTATGACCATCCTAACTGGGCAAGATGGACCTGGAGGGAGGCAGAGGGATGGTGAGAGAGAGAAGAATCATGTGGGGGAAATAGTAGGTGGCAGAGAGGGAAGGGATTCAGAATGGGTGTGGGCTGGATGGGGATGAGTGGGAAAGGGGTCAAAAAAGGGGTGGGGAAAAGGAGCAGAAAGGTTGTAGCTCAGATGGGTTTGTTACCTGAAATTAGAACATTCAATGTTCATACTTTGAACTGTGAATTACTTAACTAGGCAAAATATGAGGTGCCATTTTTATTAGTTTACATTGGGCCTCATTCTGACTGTGGAGAAGGTTAAGAATGGGCAGATCATATGGGAATGGGCAGGGAATATGTTGGGAATTGAAATATCCTCCACCAAGATCTCAGGATATCCAATGCGGACAGATCTAATGCCCTGCGCACTTCTATCCAAAGGTGGTTGAAAACATTTCAGACTGTGTTTGGTATCTACCTGCTTGTTTTCACTATGGTTGATAAAGGAGTACCATTCAACCTTCATCCTTCTCCTGATAATTGTTTTTTTGTCCATCATCAATCATAACCAGATTTGGTACATCGTCTTTGGTTGCATCTTCCCTGGTTGGCACATTCAATTATAGGAACACCTTGTACTGCTACCAACACACCCTTCCTCGTGGAACAAAGAATAGGGAAGTGGGGCTTGTGTTTCCTTGAACTTGCTCCAGCATTCAATAAAAAAATGCCTTATCCCAATTGGGTTTAGTTCACTGACCTGGTAGTGATGGTTGAGTGGGGAATCTGCCAGGTCACATGTTTCTATATTGCCACTAAATCTCTCAACAGCTGGGACATACCAGCTGTTGAAGTTGAACCAGACTGATAACTATGGTGCTCAGTTTGACCATGAGTTGAGCTTCTAGCCATGTATCCTATTCATCAATTCCAATTTGGTAAAACTCAGGCCAGTCTTAATTTGTGAAATTTCATTCCTGTGCTGTTTGTCAAGGTTGAACTGTTCCAATGCTCTATGGACCACCTTGGTAAACTTGAGTTGACCAAAACTCTGCCATCCATTTACCAACTTTCAGCATGTCCTGTTTACCGATCATGTTAGCTGAGTTACATTCAAAAATTGTCACAAGCTACGAGATTAATTCTTGGCATTAACTGCACCCCCCAATATGTGGATAGATTTTCTGTGGCCACTTTCCACTAGGGCCAAGCTATCAATTCCTTCTTTTGTGATTCTCCATTTTCTCACCTAAATTGGTGTCAGTAATCACTTCAATGCTCAGTTTACTCTCCGGCCCATATCCACCTATGGCATCTTGGCTGTTGGCCTGTGCTCTTCCCTCTCCCTCTCCGCCCCCCATTTTATTCAGGCACCGGCCTGCCGTTTGCTCATACTTAGCGAAGCTCATACCAGAAATGTTGGTTATATATCTTTTCCTCCTATGGATGCTGTGGGACGTACTGAGTTTCTCCACAGCAATTTTGTGTATTAATTACAACCATATGACCTGATCCTATGGACAAAGAGAAATGCCACTGTTATCTTCCTTTATGCTGTTTGATACTTGTATTTTGGAACTACCATCCAAATGAAACAGCATCATGTTTTTGAGGCATTGTTTCCATGCTGCTCTCTCCCTAGAACATTAAGTCTGCCCCTGTAGTAGATAGACTTGTCTGAATTGTTTGATTTGCCAGCATCCACCTAAAGAGATCAGGAAATTGTACCACCTTGCCAGTGCCTTTGAGCCCAGCCACATATCCGCTAGCCCTTTGCATGAACCAGACTTGCAGCCCTCAAACATTAATTCACTCTCCCACTCGGACATTATTCCAATGGAGATCAATGTGAACTGGAGGAGTCGCACTTCATTTTCCATGTGGCACGTTGCAGACTCCATACTGAATTCAGTAATTTCAGGTAACTTGCTTTTACTGCTTGTATCAGAACTGGTCAGTTCGATTGTAGTTCAGTCATCTATAGTATTTGCTCAGTTTTTGTCTCTCCACTGACATTGCCTGATTACTGGGCATTTCCTGCAGCTCTGGCCTGTATGTCATAGTTTTTACAAACCCTGTTGTTTAATCTCTCTCTCTCTCTCTCTCTCTCTCTCTCTCTCACTCTCTCTCTCTCTCTCTCTCTCTCTCTCCCTCCCTCCTCTCTCTCTTTCTCTCTCTGACATGTGTTATCAACCACATAATTTCAATGCTTTATCAGAACACCAACCCTACCTTATCCCATCAGAGTTATTCCCTTTGCCCAGTCCATCTCACCCCCAACCTTTCTATAACTTGAAGCTAACTGTTTTTCTTTTTCCCTGTTCTATGTCAGGGTTTATTATCTCTCCACAAATTCTGCCAGACATGTTGAGAGTTTTCAGCATTTTAAACTTTTTAATTATAGTTCTCAAAATCTGCAATGGTATTGGATTAAAAATTCCTTTCATATTTATACTAGGTCCTTGAATGAAAACCCATTTGTTGCCCATAGAGCTAATGTATCTATTAATGCTTCATCTACCTCCTCTTCGATTACTAGCAACAATATTGCCTTCCTTTTCTTATATGCAGCCTTGTTTCCCTGTTCACTGACCCCATCACAGCAGCTCAAAATGTTGGTTGTCTTTGTCTATTGTACTCTTGATTTCACCCATGTAACTGACATATTCATTGCCAGTCACCATCATTACACTGTGGCGTACAGAATCCTTATTATCTCATTGTCCTGCTGCACCCTCACAGGACAGATTTGCAGATTCAATACCAGAGTATCTGAGAGCTCCTTTGTGTTGGTGCTTTGCATAAGCAAATAAACAGAGAGCTGGAAACAGAACATCCTTTAGTGGAGGCATTAACTCTCAATTAACAGTAATATCTAATCCAGAAATGAATTAAAGGCCATATCTGATGGCACTGTCAAAACGTAAAGGTAAATCACACACATACATACAATGTGCATATGGTATTCTTAAGCAGGTCTGATGGAAGTCTCAGAAACTGATTCTTAAGTGCTGTTCAGAAAGAGGCCTGTGAACAAGGCATAATGTGATCATAATCAGCTCAGCAATTTCCACCATTTCAGCTTTAAATTTTTGATTTTTTAAAGTTCAGATACACAACACAGTAAAAGGCCCTTCTGGTCCATGAGCCTAAATACATATATCCCCGCACATTTTGAAGGGAAGGTGGAAACCAGAGCACCAAGAGGAAACTCATGCAGACATGGGGAGAACGTGCAAACTCCTTACAGACAGCGTGGGATTGGAAACTGGATGGCTGGCACTTTAATAGCATTGCACTAACCGTGCCAGCCGCATTCAAGGCATTTTGCATCAAATTTCCAGCATGCACTTTACTTCCTTCTGATGACCTCAGACAATTATTCTACAGATTTATTGCACAGGATGGTGAACATCACCTGCAAGACCACTTCTACTTGCCCATCCTTTATTCTGGAGAAGGTGGTGACTCTTTGAACCAAAATGTCCCATCAGGTGACATTATTCCTTCAATGCATTTCAGTAAATTGTACTAGGATTTTAAACAACTGGCAGGAAAGAATAGAGACAGATTTCCAAGTAAAGATAGTCCAGTGTTTAGAAGGGACACTTGTTCAATGTTCCTTCATATTCCACAACTTGGGCTGTTGGATCCTTCCTGCCTTTCACACATTCACAGCCTTGCCCCTTTATTCTGTTCACCACTTTCCACATCTTTTATCCCCAGGTCTGATGCTGCATCATCAATCTAAGGTGTTAACCCTGGTTTCTTTCCCTTAAGGAGCTAATATATTTTCAGCATTCTTTTTGGTTTTCTTTTGAGATTTTTTGCAGCTTCACTATTTTGCATTTTTATATCATCGTGTGTTGTTGAATTTTTAAAGATCCAAACATTTGGAATACTACACACAGTCCTCCCCCAGACTTATGGAACACATGCCCAGCTCAGAGTCATTGAGCTGCCCAACATCCATCCTGCCTACCTTAGTTAATCCTATTTGCCTGCATTTGGCCCATATCTCTCTAAACCTTTCCTATCCATGCAACTATCAAAATGTCTTTTGAATATGTAATTGATCCCACTTCTACCATTTCCTCTGTCAGCTCCTTCCACGATCACATCATGTTCCCTTTTTAAACACCCCCACCCCCCCTCACTTGAAACCTACTCAGGGGAAAAGACTGTGACTTATCTCTGCTCCTGATGATTTTCTATCTCTAAGGTCACTGGCACCTCATGCCGTCCAGGGAAAATCATCCTTGCATATCCGGCCTACCTCATGATTCAAACCCTTTAGCTTGTGTGACCTCCTCGTGAACCTTTTTGCATCCTTTCCAGTTAACTGGTATCCTTCCTCAAGGTGACTAAACTGTACGTAGTATTTCAAGTGTGTCCTTACACAGCTGTAACATGAGGTCTCAAACTCTATTCAATACCCCAAAGGCAGGCATGCCAAATGTCTCCTTTACCATCTTATCCACCTGCATTGCCACTTGAAGAGAGCAATATACAGTTAACCCAAGCCACTTCTGCGGCTCTACCCTTTATAGGTACACAATCCTTTATCCAGAACCCTTGGGACACAGTGTGCTCCGAATTTTGGATTTTTTCAGATTTCAGAAAGCCAGATTTAAACCCACCCAAATTGTGCTGCTGTATCCAACCCCACCCCCTTCCAATCACACTGCCATCTCCCCCCACTCCCGACTCGTGCTGCCGGTCTCTCCCCCTCGCCCGCCCGACTTGCGCTGCCATCCCACTTGCCGGATTTTGGAGCTTTCCAGATTTTAGGTGTCTGGATAAAGGATTGCGTACCTGTACTGTGTGGTTTTGCCTTGATTTGTCTTAACACAATGCCACACCTTGCACTGATCCAAATTAAAAGCGAGGAAATTATGTTTCCAGATTTTCAATCACGTTTTTTTGAAAATTTTATTAAAAAGTTTCCATACATATAATCAGAGCCAAATGCAAAATACAGTAGTCAAATATTAGTATCAAATCCATTATACATGATGGTATGCAAACCCTCCCCCAAACAAAACCCCAAGAAAATAAAAAAATAAATAGAAATAAGAACAAAAGCATAGAAAAGGAAAAGAAAGAAAAACAAGAATAGAAACTTGGTTGCCAGAGAACATCCCTCACCAAACGGCTCTGACCATTTGTATCTTTTTATTCTTCGAAGGAGGTTAATGAGGTTTGAAGCTGAGGGAAAACTTCTATAAATTAATTCCCTCAATCTGTAAATACGGGCACCAAACTTTCAAAAATACATCATGTTTTTTTCTCAGAGTAGGAGTAATCTTCTCCAGAGGAACGCTGCTATGCATTTCTAAATTTCATTGCTCCATACCTAGGTGGGTATCCGATTTCCATGTTACTGCTATACATTTTCTTGATACTGGTAGCAATTCTTTTTGATATATAAATAATTTCAATTTTGGTCTTTTCCCTTCAATATTATTTAGCAAAATTAATATTGGGTTTTGAGGAAATTTAATTCCTGTAGCCTGTTCTAAAAAGATTGCCAAATTTATCCAAAAGGGACTAATTTTAGGATAGGACTAAGTGGAGTGTGAAAGAAAGGGTACCTATCTCCTGTCCTCATCTAAAACACTGATCTGATCAATCTGATTTCAATCTATTTAACTTCTGTGGCATGAGATATAACTGATGTAAAAATTATATTGAACTAATCTATACCTAACATTTATTGTCATACTATCTTGACATAACTCTGACCAATTTTGTTCATCAATATTAATATTTAAATCTGTCTCCCATCGCTGTTTGGACCGATGTATCTTCTATTTTGGAGTTCCCATCTGCAATAAAGTGCACATAAATGAAAATAAATTTCTTTATATATGTCTATTGTGAATCACATTTTGGTAATGATATTGTTGGACCCAATTTATCTCTTAAATAACCCCTTAATTCATAATAACAACAAAAGTGTTTTAGTCTATATCCCATATTTATTTATTAATTGTTCAAATGACATTACATTTCCTACTTCATAAGAATCTTCTTTATATCTAATTCCTTTCCGAGACCAAATGTTTAAAAGTTGATTATCTATTGAAAATGGAATAAGTCGATTCTGTATTTGAGGCAGAACAACCCTGCTCATTGTTTCCCTTATTCCAAATATTAATTAAATGTTTCAACAAAGGTGCTTTCCTCTCCCTAGATAATAATTTTGATTCCCATTTATATATAAAATCATCCAATATTTTCTCTCCTATTTTATCAGTTTCTATTTAATCCATGCTAGCTTTTCTCCCTCATCAAAAAAATAAAGCCAGAAACCTTATAGTAGCTTTTAAAATTTGTTAACTGTCAACCTCCTAACTCAAACTTCCATGTCCGTTTGTCTAAAAAAAAACTCTTAACATTTTGCCCTTCCAAAGAAAATTTCTTATATATTTATTCAATTCTTGAAAAATTTTAGGTGGTATCATTATTATTGGCAATGTTCGAAATAAGTATTGTACTCTCAGAAATATATTCATAATTACTCTATCCAATCATTTTATTGGCAGTATCTTCCACTTGTTCAAATCTTTTCCAATTTATATACATTTCTAGTATTATCTACATGTATCCATAAATATTTTATTCCATTCGTCGGCCATTTGAATTTGGTATCTTGTTGACACTGAGTGTAATCCCCTATAGTAAAGGGCATAATTTCACTTTTGTCCCAATTTATTTTATAACCTGATATATTCCTCCAGCCTTAAATATAATTTTTGTTGTGAACATATTGGTTCTCTCAAATAGATCAAAACATTATCAGCAAATAAATTAATGTTATATTCCTCCTGATTAACTTTAAATCCTTTAATATCAGGATCAAATTGGATCAATTCTTTTTTATTTAATATCTTGTTTTAATTTTGTGGTCAAACAAGTATCAAGAATGAATCATTGCAGATACATAAAGTGAAAAAAATATTGATACTGATTGTCCTTGATTCTAAATAACCCCATCCCTCCTCCACCCAAATAAAACCCCATGATGGAAGGAAAATGGTAAATAGAAGAGAAAGTGGATGAAGAAAAAGAAATAAAGGAAATTTTTAAAAAACAAGAGGAGGAAATGTCGGGATCTGGAATCCACTCCAGAAAGTCTTGTCTTTTTCTTGCCTGGATCTTGAATATGGGAAAGAACAGGGACATTAAAAAAAAATCTCAAAAACAGAATAGGTATCTTAATTATTCAACCCTGCGTTCTGCAAATAAGGCTGCCGTACCTTAAAAAATATATTATATTTCTTTCTTAAATTGTAAGGAATTTTCTCCAGAGGAACACATCAATGCATTTCCGCATTCCAAAGGGGAATCTGACTTCCAAGTAACTACAATACTTTTCTTGGCCACCAGCTAATGAAACTTAAAAAAAATTCTAATTTGTACTTGGACAGCCCCATTTTAAGTCTTATGTCCACAATACTTCCTAGGAGAAACAATTCTGGACTTTGTGGCAATTGTTTCCCAATAAACTTAAAATTTTAAAATTTTCCAAAATAAGGTTTCACTTTAGTGCATGACCAGGTAGAATGTAAAAACATACCTGTTTCTTCCTCATATCAGATATATTAGAATTTAATTTATGTGACTTCTGTGGGGTAAGATATAGCTAATGCAAAACATATTCCACCAGTCTGTATCTTATATTAATTGTGCTGGTCATTCAGACCAATTTTTATTATCAATACTAATATTCAAGTATGATTCCCATCTTTGTTTTGATTTATATAACTGCTGCTTAGGAGTACTCAATTGAAGTTAAAAAGTACATTACTGAGGTAAACTTCTTTGTGTTCCCCTTTAGAATCAAAATCGGCATTTCACCAGGACCATGATTGATCCTAATTCATCTCCAAAAAAAAGCCCGTAGTTGAAAGTAGAAAATTGTATTATTATGAATGTTGTATTTAAGTTTTAACTGTTCAAATGACATTAGTTGTCCTTGAACATAACAATCTTCACATACCTGATCCCTTTATGGGTCCATGCACGTAGAATTTTATTATCTGTTGTTAAAGGAATTAATCTATTTTGAATTAAAGGCATTTTTGGAGTTATTTTCCTTTTTGATTTAATTTAATTGTTCAATTTGTGCCAAATATTCAAAATATGCTTTGTTAATGATGCTTCCTTCCCATCAGAAATAAATTTAGTGTTCCATTTATATATAAAAACTTCTGCTACTCTCTCCGACTTTGTGCAGTTCAATTTCCACCCATGAAGGCTTGTCTCTTCTGTCAAAGAGGGAAGTGACAAATTTCATCTGGGCCACCCAATAGTATTGTTTAAAATTTGGGAGTTGTAGCTCTCCCAAATAATATTTCCAAGTTAATTTTTCCATGGAGATTCTGGCTAACTTTCTAATTAACATTCAGATTTTGAAAGAATTTCTATGGTAATGGTATTGGAAGAGTCTGAAAGACATACTGTATACGTGGGAATATATCCATTTTAAATCAATTCACTTTCCGATCAATGTTATTGGAAGAGTCACCCATTTATTTAAAGCTTCCAGTTTTTTTAAGCAAGGGAAGGTAGTTCATCTTATACAAATTCTTTAAATCATTATCTGTTTTGATTGCCAAATACTTGATCCTGTTCTTAGGCCATCTAAATTATGTATTCTTTTGGCGTTTGTATAATCCCCATCAGCTAGTGATACGATCTCATTCTTTCCCCAGTTTATTTTGTAGCCAGAAACCTTCCCATAATCTGTATTGTATGGAAGGGTTCATGGGGTGGGGTGGGGGGGGGGCAACAGAAAGCAACCTCTAAGACTCGAATCACAATCACCAATGAACTTTATTAAATAACCTGTTGAACAACAAAACAGTGCAATGGCTCTCCCATTCATGCATACACACACTCGCGCTGAATCGTACCCAACTGTGGGACCTGTTGGGTAAGGAAGGGAGGCAAGAATGGATGATTCCCTGTGTGTTAGACCCCAAGGGAAAATGTGCCCTTATGTCAGGGCTTCCACGGGGATTTCACAGCCTCCCACCCTAGAGAATACAGAGGACTGTGGTTCTGCTCCAGTATCTCTGTGTACTGGGATACCCTGGCTAGCCTTGGGGAACACAATGCGCCGTTACTTGTGGTCCTCGTGGATGGTGTCCACCATAGCGACCACGATCCAGGCAGGGAGCAGGAGCATCACCATGTGAAGGAAAAAAGAGGGAGAGAAAGAACCTGCTCAGACTCAAATATGTCCCACTCTAATGATGGTCCCTGAATTTCCTGCTCTGCAGAGCAAGGACCAATTACCAGGGCCAACCAATGACAGTGTGTGCTCGGGCTTATGGGTGGGCATGCGCCTGATTGGTTGGTTGTTGGACAGTGGGGTGCGGGTTTTGATAAAAGGAGATCATTGATTGGCCAATGGTACAAGTTGTAAGAGCAACCTTTGTAGAGAAGTTTCAGGCTCTGACAGATAAGTTAAGATACATAATCTGCAAAAAGATTAATCTTATGTTGATCTTGCACAGTTCTGAATCCCTTAATGTCTGGATCCCATCGAATTATTTCTGCCAGAGTTTCTATGGTCAATACGAAGAGGCCAGAGAGAGTGGACATCAGATCAATTCTGCAAATGGTTCCATTGCTAAAATAATGGGCATCCATGTCTATTAGAAATAGTTAATGGAAATGGTGCTGAAACCTGACCATTTGTAACAACTTTAGCCTTAGGTTCATTATACCTGTCCCATCCCAAATCTTTCAAACACCTTAAACAAAAAGTCCCACTCGAATCCATCAAATGCGTTTTCTGCATCCAAAGCTGCTGCCACATTTCAATCTTTCCTTTTTTGTGCTAGATATATTATACAAAGTAATCTAGTTACATTATCTGCAGATTTTATCTTTTTTACAAACCCTATCTGATACGTATTTATCAACTTTGGAAAAATTATCTACAATCTATTTGCTAAAAGTTTGCAATAATCTTGTAATCTACATTTAACAGTGAAATAAGTGTGTAAGATGATGGGTCTCTGTCTTTTTTTGGTATTTACCATAATTATCGCAGAAGAAAAGATTCCAGGAGAGTGTGCATTACTGCTGTCTGATCTAATACTTCCATAAAATGAGAGATCAGCAAATCTTTAAATTCTTCATAAAATTCAGGTGGGAATCCATCTTCTCTTAGAGATTTATTACTTTGTAGTGAACTTAATGCTTCCCTCACTTCCATTCGAGTGAAACGGGCATCCAGCTCTGCTTGTTCTTGTAAAGATAACCTTATTTGTGACCAAAAATTTTTTTAAAAATTATTTTATTATTGTCTCTCTGTGACTCCAATTCATATAACTTATAATAAAATTGCTTAAAAGATTCATTGATTTCTTGAGGTTTATAGGTAGTCGCACTTGACTCTAATTTAATTGCATTAATCATTCTTGAAACGTTCTGTTTTCAACTTCCAAGAAAGGTCTTTATGAGCCCATTTCCCCAACATAATATCTCTGCTTAGTTCTCATTATTGCTTTCTCTGTTCTAAATTTTTATAATGTATTATACCAAAGTTTCTCATTTATAACTCTTTGAGGTTTTTCCTCAGAGGTTCCTCTATGAACATTCTTTTTCCAATTGATCTAATTCTTTCATATAGTCCTTCTTAATTTTTGACTTTCATTCACTGACGCATAAATGCTCTGTGACCAAAATTCTTAAAAGTCACCCTGCTGCAAAAGGGTTTCAACAACATAAACATTCGTAGTTTCAACAAGGAGATTGTTTGGAGGGAATCAAGGTAAAGCCAGCTTTCAAAATCCTTCCTCTTAAAACCTTGGTTTAACCCAGAACAAACAGGCCATGTCATTTCAGGTAAAACCCTGTTTGTTTTAATATCCTCTTGATCTTTTACTTTCTTCTAAATGAAATGTTCAGTATAGTTAATACCATTCTTTCCTTCAGATAAAAAGGAAATTAGCCACAGGTCTCTGAGGACACTAGTCTTAAAAAGCAGAATTCTGTTGGCGTATGGTCATTAACTCCTTGTACGACTTTGATTAAAAAATATCAAGTTTTCATACCATGTATCTTGCTCCCTGTGTAGTGCAGCTGCCTGTGTGGGTGTGGTAAACTCTTCCCCAACATGAATCTTCACAAATAAATATGGTTACACATGGAAAGACTCAAATGTGGCTTATTCTAATGCATTAACAGCTGGTGTTTTGTATCCGTAAAATGGAAAACATTATTCACGATAACAACTTACGGATAAATATGTTGCAATAAATTTCCTTCCAGAAAAAAAAAGCTACGTTTCTCCTATTTTCTCATATCCCTTTCCTCTCCCAGAATTGATGATGTCGTCTGGCTGCTCGCTGGTAACCGCTGTGAGTAAAAGCACAGAAAGGCTTGAGAAGTCAGCAGGTCTCCATTAAAGGTAAAGATACGTAACTGATGTTGTAGGCCTGAGCCCTTCCTCAAGGTATTACTCTCCTGTGAGTACTCATTCTTCGTGTCAATCCGATCAAAAAGACTACAGACAAGACAGGCAAGGCAGAACTCCAAGGGAAATCAAATGAAAGAATGAAGGTGAGACAAAATTAGTGTTAGGAGTGACATGATTAGTGTAGGGGGGCAAGGTTAATGTAGGGGGCATGGTTACTGTAGGGGACACGGTTAGTATAGGGAGGGCACTGTTAGTATAGGGAGGCATGGTTAGAGTAGGCGACAGCATGGTTAATATAGGGGACACGGTTAGTGTTGTGGGGCACGGTTAGTGTAGGGGGCATGGTTACTGTAGGGGGCACGGTTAGTGTAGAGAGGTACGATTAGTGTAGGGGGCACGATTAGCATAGGGGGATCATGGTTAGTGTAGAAGGCAGCACGGTTAGCGTAGGGGGTCATGGTTAGTGTAGCGAGCAGAATGGTTATTGTAGAGGCCACACGGTTAGTGTAGGGGGGTCATGGTTGGTGTAGAGGGCAGCATGGTTAGCGTAGGGGGGTCATGGTTAGTGTAGCGGGCAGCACGGTTAGCGTAGGGGGATCATGGTTAGGGTAGAGGGCAGCACAGTTAGCGTAGGTAGCTCTACTGTTGGCTTAGTGACTAATATGTTTATTGTAGCAGTTACTGCACCAGTGACTGGGTCTGGGGTTGGAATCCCACCTGTCTTTGAAGAGTTTGTATATTCTCCCCATGTCTGCATGGGTTTTCCCCAGGGGCTCTGGTTTCCTCCACCATTCTAAAAGTATCGGGGGGTTGTAGGTCAATTGGGTGTGATGGGGCAGCACAGGCTCGTGGACCAAAAGGGTCTGCTGCATGCATAAATTAAAAATTTAAAACAATAGCCATCTTGCTGTGATCCTCCAATGAGAAGCTTCCTGCTGGAATCACAGCAGTGGGAGCTGGGAAACTGAGATAGATCTTTCAGGTGTTGAACATCACGACCACTTTGCAGCAATAGTCTCAGGAGAACAATGAAGAAAAAAAATTCTGATTGTTTTCACTCCCCAGCCATTTCCTTTGACATAGTGTAGGGAAAGATTACAAGGTACTTCAAATAAGGAACATTTAGGAAAAGATTTGGGAGGTGAACAACCAAAGCAAATACTAGAAAGAAAAACTACGTTACAAAAGGAGTGGGTTCTGATGATGGTTTTCAGGAGAAGGGAAGCTGAACAACAGAAGGATGGAGATAGGAACGTTTAGAGGATGGGCAGGAGATGCAACATGTAAGGAGATGCCATCTGTGATACGGTTTGTCATGCATAAGGATACAGCCTTCTCACTGTAGTAACTGTAGTGGGGCGCATGTATTTGAGAGTGTGCAGACAGTTTTCTTTGATGGTGGAAGACATTAGTAAGTCTTTTCTGTTAAATAAATCTTGCATCTCTAAGTTATTTAAGAAGCCTCCCAAGTAACTCAAGAACCATAACGTGGTGGCAGTGGTATAAGAGAACAAGAAAAAAGCCATGCCATTAATTGTAGGTCACTGAAATAGAAGGGGAAGCAGAAAACAGTAGTTCACCCAGGGATAGAGAGACGCTGAAAATATTGTTGAATAATTTAAGAAGCTTCAGCTGGTGCAATTTTGCATTCAAAAGCTATTTTTAAAATGCAACAGCAGAGGAGAAGGTCAGTTATATATTTTCTCTGGACAGGGGAGTGAGGTCTTGATTTATTTAATAGCTGGGAGCTTACAGAAAAATGGTCCAGAGCAGATATTTCCAAAGTTTGCTTCTCACCTCGAACCCAGGTCTAATCATAGAATTAAACACTATGAATTTCAAGGCTTAATGCAAGAAACTGATGAAACTGTTGATAACATCCTCACTAGACTAAAAATTGTTGCTGCAAAATGGAGATTTAAGGATACAGATTAGTTGATCAACTAATATGGTGGAGTGCCCATCCCGAAGTGCAAAAGTCTCTTATAGGAAAGGATAGCTTTAAGTCGTCCGAAGGTAGAGACACAGCCAGAGCCTTCAAAGCCACAAATGCAAATGAAATCCCTATCTATGCAGACCCACCCACAGCAAAGAGAAGGAAAGGTTGATGCTATAAAGAACACAATTAGAAAAGTGCAAATCTCCAACACCTGCAGGAAGTGCGGCAGACAACACTCCTTCGATGACTGAAACAAATGGCCTGCAGATGGTTCTAAATGTAGAGCCTGTGGTAAAACAAACCACTGGGCAAAGATGTGCAAGTCTGGTATGAAGGAAACCAGTGAAGAAAAAAGACAAGAAGAAGGAATCAACAATGAGGACTCCGACACCCAGATACTGGACATAGAATCCGTACGCTTTCACAAGATGTCAGTTGAGATGAAAGAAGGAAGCAAGTTGCACACAAGGATCCAAATACAGAGGATAATCCAGAACAGTGATGCAACCAGCCAGAAAGCTTTCCACAGTTCACCTGTGAGAGTCTTCAATGACATACTGAATCTCTTCATGTACTTCAAAAGATTGTACCAACATGGAGACTCCAAGGCAGATCCTCAGAGATGTTGACACCCAGGAATTTCAAGTTCTTGACCCTGTCCAGTACTGAGCCCTCAATGAGGACTGGGCCGGGTTCCTCTGACTCCCTCCTGAAGTTCACAATCATCTCCTTGGTTTTGCTGATGTTGGGTGTAAGGTTGTTGATGTGACACCACTCAACGAGCTGATCTATCTCCCTCCTGTACGCTTCCTCATTGCCATTTGTGATCGTGCTGGCACATGTTAATCGGCAAACTTGTAGATAGCATTGGAATTGTGCCTGGCCATACAGTCATGGGTAGAGCAGTGGGCTAAGCACGCATCCTTGGGGTGCCCCTGTGTTGATAATCAGTGAGGAGGACCACTCATTGAGGTCTTCCAATGAGAAAGTCAAGGATCCAGTTGCAGAGGGGGGTACAGAGGCCTAGAGTTTGGAGCTTCTTGATCAGCACTGGAGGAATAATGGTATTGAAGGCTGAGCTGTAGTCGATGAAGAGTAGCTGTATATATGAATTGCTGTTTTCAAGGTGATCCGAGCTGATTGGAAAGGCAGCGATATTGCATCTGCTGTAGAGTGATTGTAGTGATAGGTGAATTGCAGGGGGTCCAGATCTTTGCTTAGGTACGTGTTCATTCTGGCCATGACCAGCCTCTAAAAGTATTTCATCATGGTTGAAGTTAGTGCTACGGAGCGATAGTTGTTGAGGCAGCTCCCACACTCTTCAGCCACTGGGATGATTTTGGCCCTTTTGAAGCAGGTGGGAACCTTTGACTCATGAGAGGGTGAAAATGTCTGTGAACACTCCAGCTAGTTGGTTGGCACAGATTTTCAGTACCCTGCCAGGTACACTATCAGGGCCTGATGCTTTGTGAGGGTTCACCCTCTTGAATGATGTTCTTCCTCTCAAGCAGGCTTAGAAGGTATTCAGCCATCACAGCCAACAATGGTGTTCGCCCTCACTTTGTAGGCTGTAATTTCGTGCACTCCCTGCCATTGCTGGCGTGTATCTGTCTCTGTCTCTAGCTTTCTCCGGAATTGCCACTTTGTCTCAGAGAGGGCCTTCCGCAGGTTGTACCTGGTCTTCTTGTAGAAATCTAGACCCCTGGCTTTAAATGCCCTTCTTCTCACCCTCAGCTGATTGCAAATCCTCTGATTCTTCCAGGGCTTCTGGTTGGGGAACACCTGGTTTGTGCATGTGGACACACACTCATCCACGCAGGCCTTGATGAAGTCGGTAACACCTATTGCATATTCATTCAAGTCTCTGGATGAGTTATTGAATATATTCCAGTCCACCGATTCAAGGCATCCTTAATGATTATTCCTGCTCTCTGACACCAGCATTCCCTATATATGTTCTCAATGGTGGGGAGGATTTTTCCTGTGATGTCCTGGGGTGCATTCACTACGTTTTGAAGAGTTTACACTCAGGGTTATTGGTGCCCCTATACCAGACCATGATGCAACCATTAAGCACACTTTCATACAGTTTTGGTCTCCTGACCTGAAAAAGGATGTAGTAGAAGTAGTTGAGGGGAGCCAAAAGAATATTTACCAGGCTAATTTCTGGGATGAGATGGTTGTCCTGTCAAGAAAGGTTAGACAGTTTACATTTATATTTATTGGAATTTAGAAGAATGAGGGGTGAATGTATTCAAATATACAAGTTCCTAAGAGGAGTGATATGAAGACATATCACTCAGAGCCAGTCATTTCAAACTGTAGTGCACTGAAATTTCTTCTCTTAGAGGGGAGTAAATTTCTGGAATCCTCTGCCCATAGAGTGGTGAAAGCCAAATCAATATAGCATCGTAGCAGGCCAATTCGGCCCTACAAACCCATGCTGCCCAATTTACACCCCATTAACCTACAATCTCCAGTATGTTTTGAAGGGTGGGAGGAAACTAGAGACCCTGGGTAAAACCCACGCAGACACGGGGAGGACGTACAAACTCCTTAAAAATAACATGGGATTTGAATGCCGGTCCTGATTGCTGGGGCTGTAAAAGTATTGGGCTAACCACTAAGCCAACCATGCCGCTCATAGATTTAAGATGAGATCAAGATCGAGGAATGGAGTGTTATGGGAGGTGACACATACGAGTAGATCAGATATTAACACATTGAATGGAGGGGCAGGATTGAGTGGCCAAATGGCCTATGCTTCTCCTGTTTTCTTGCGTTGTGGTGAGCAAGTGAGTGGTAGGATGGGATGGGAATGTGGGCAGAATAAAATGAGATTACTGCAAATGGGTGGCTGATTGATGGGGACTGGATGAGATGAAACATCTATTTCCATGCTACATGACTCTCAAGAGTTCCTCTTTCCATCAACCTCTATGAATAGAAGTATTTCCCAACTTAAGAATGGATTGGTTCTAAATTTTATCCTTGCTCTGTGGACTTCCAGCTAATGGAAATGTACTATCTTTAACTATCTTATTAGTTTACTTTATGGATCGAAAATTCAGTTGACTTGCCCTTGTAAGTCTCATTGAAAATAATTTTTAGATTCTATGTAATCTCCTGATAATCTATGTTGCATGCACCCAATGCTAATTTATCGTGCCTTGGAGCACACCCGGAACAGGTGTGGTCTGAGCTTGGTTTCATTTTGAATGCTTTACATGTCGGCTATCTAGACATGAAGGCCAGTGTTCTGTTGGCCTTTGTGACTTCATTTTTAGAAGTTCACGGTATCAATAGTTGAACAAAAACCTTGGGTTTTTGGACATGCACTACTTCCAGATTTCAGCCATTTAGAAAATGCAGCCTTCCCCACGATGGCCATTGGTTTCAGTTTATTCACTTAATTAATTAATATATTTTAACAATTTGATATTTCATCCACCTTGCTCAAAAATATCTCTGTTTTAATACCATCCGCAGCCAGGGCATCCAGGGCCCAAAATAATTGCTTTCTTAAAAGGCAGTCCCTTGGAATTGAGGATGATTTGGTTCCAATCCAATTCTGAGGAGGCTGGATTGGATCCTTCTACAAGCAGGACAGGAATTATTTAGTGAAGCTGATTGGAGGATAGCTTATGATATGGTGCTTTCCTTGTGCCTTTACGATAGGCTTTGACATGCCCCAGCTGAAGTAACTCAAGGCCATCGCAGGTACATGTCTTCATCACAGGTACATTATTGTGTGTGGTCCTGGATCATGAATTCACACAAGTTAATGGGGACATTGCATATTTCATAAAATGCTTGAGGATGTCCATGAAACATTTCCTCTGGCACCCCGGAGGTTTCCTGTAATGACAGAGCTTGGCCTGTTCCACAAGTGTCAGGCCATGCACAAACTGGAGCTGTCGGAGTGCAATTGCAGTTTGAAAGAGAATGTTGACCCAGGTGAGAACATGGTTCCTGCTAGTGGATTTGAGAATGGTGCAGAGACACCTGTAACAGAGTATATAGAGGTGTTTGGGATATAAATTAGGAAAGGTTTGTTAGAGCAGGTCACACACAAACACTTTAAAACACAGATTTTTTACAGGAGCTTTTGCAAGAGGCTCAGATTGTAATTTGGCTCAGCCATGGCTGAGCCATGGACTGTCATTTGCAAAAGGCAACAAATGTAACAACAGGCAGTGGTAGCTTTGTCTGGAAAACAGAACATACTGTCTGGAAGGTCATGTGATCTTTATAGGCAGAGAGCAGAAAAAAGGAGGGGGTGAGAGAGAGAGAGAGAGAGAGAGAGAGAGAGAGAGAGAGAGAGAGAGAGAGAGAGACAGATATCGGTTCCAGAGGGACAAGCTGGCAAGCTTTGGAAGAAGGCCTGGTTAAAGGAGAGGACTGGCTGTCCGGTGTTTCCCTTGGAATAGGAGAAACAGAAAGGAACTCTGTCGTGACCTGAAGTTATCATCTGGAGAACGCTGAAGGGGGCAGGCAAGTTTCATCAGCAAGACACTGGACTGGCTGATAAAAAAGGAATCAGTTATGGATGTCCTAGAACAAGAAAAGCTCTCTCTGAGTGGTAACCATTTACCTGTTAAGCACCAAAGCCTGGTGAACTTTATTAATGTTAACTTCTGTGCACAGTATAAGCATTGCCTGCAACCAGTGAGATTGGACTGTGAACCAAAGAACTTTGCTGAACTTACACACACATTACACACATGCGTGCTTAGAATTAGAAGGGGGTTAAGTAAGTTAATAGAGATAAGTTAAAGTTTTATTCTATTTTCATGTTCAAAGATAATTAAAAGCAACTTTTGTTCAAGTAACCCCTTGTTGAGGTGCATATCCATTGCTGCTCGGATTTGGGGTCCTCTGGACTCATAGCACATCAGAGATTTTGTCTCTCTGGTGCTTTGAACTATCCATTGTAGGTAATCCATGCAGCTGAAGTGCATGGGAAACCAGGACTCCCTTCTGCACAATAAACTGTGCACTTGGTCCAGAGTTTGATATTCAATCTCATTTTTCCCCCCTCAGTTGATCAAAGTTATGCTGGTGGATTTAAAATGATGAAAAATGTCATCAAATTCTTCACAATTCAGTCACACTAAGTTTATTTGAGCATCAATTTCTTGTTACTATTATATCCCTTGCTTTTCTATATTTCTAAAAATCTATTTATGTCTTAAATACACTCAGCAGCCAAGCTTCTGCAGCTCTCTTGGATAGAGAAGTCCAAAGATTGGCTACTTTCTGAGTGATGACCCTTCACTTTGAGACTGTATTCTTTAGTCTTGATGTCCCAACCAGTGGAAGTTCGCCACCGTATTTACCCCGACAGAGGCAGTAAGAATTTTGTATGTTTTAATGAGATCACATCTCATTCTTCTAGTCTAGAGAGCATATGTCCTGTCTGCTTAATCACTTCTCCTTTGCCAAAGTCAACATCCCAGGGAATTCATTTGGTAGAACAATTGTTACACTTGACACAAGCATGTCTTAAGTAGGTGGACCTGTGCATGATAGTTGAGATGCATTCCAGGGCCCAAAATAATTGCTTTAAACTGTCCTCCCCTTTATTCAAGTCCTTTTTTTAAAAAATAAAGCCTAATATACCACTTACTCTCATTCTTGCTATACCTGCACACAAATTCTGAGTGATTTGAGTATAGCCCTCAGTTTCCTTCAATTTCTAATACCTCTCAAACGTCATCATTTGAAAAGGACATTATTTTTCTGTTTTGTCCATTGAATGTGGCTGACCTAATCCTAATGTCATGCCCTCCACCACTATCTATAATGGTGGACATCTGAGCAGTCCGGAAACTGTGGACATTGTGGGGTCAGAGTTGTCTTTGAGGTACTCTGTCCAAGAAGTGTTGAGGGACCCTTGAGACCTTCGATGTTGATTTTTCTATGGCAGCAGGAGAATTCAGATGAAAGGCATAGTAAAGGTAAGGAATAATTCTGAAGAAATTGGCAATGGTTATGGTCAGAAACTTATCTTAGTTACTGGAGAGAATCTCTGACAACACACTTAACCTTTCTCGATCTTTCTATCACCAGAGATAAACTATCAACAGAAAATTTCTGGTTCAATGAAATGATGACAGGTCAGTTTTCCAGAAACTCTTTGTGTTTCAAAATAATTACCGGAAGGTCCCTGCAAGGTCCCTGTCAACCAACTTCCACAGTGCATGTGGCCCATACACGTGAATGCATGCAAAACATTCCTTCTGTTAGCTCAACCATTGTGGATGCAGATGGCAGAGGAAGAAAGGGTGCACACAAGTTGTGTGAATGGACTTATGAAAGAGAATCATGCTCGATGGTAAGAATAGGATTACTATTGTTACTGTTGCTTTGGGGCCAGGCTGATGGAGATAACCAGAGAGAATGGTCAGGCCAACAGAGACAGTCTCCTGATGGCAATATCCCTTAGATATTGACATCATCCAACAGCTACCAGTGGACAGGTAGTGTTGGCATGAGTGTAGCGTAGTGGTTCTCAACATTGTTTGCCCAAGGCCCCACTTTAATTTTTCCAAAAAATGTACGCTCCACCATTAGCGGAAAAAAGTTATATATTCAAAAGACGTTTTAGTTAAATCCTTTACTGCAAGTATTTTTCTATGCAATTAAGGTCAGGAATACACTGGAACACATATTTGACATTCAACTGCTACTTCATTATGTCAACCATCTCAAACACACATTCATCACTTGCCATCACTTCAGTGGGAACCTTGTTCCTGATTCTGGCTGTAGATTTGTTTTGATTTGAGGGACTAATTTTGTTAGTTTCAACCTTCTATCTCCCTGTTTTGTAATTTCTGGGCATTTTCTCTTGGCTCGTAGCAAATCACTAACAGCATTGAAGCACCATTCTACTAAATAAGATGATGGAAAATGTATCCCTTGTTCCCTTGCTAAAGTAGTTGAGTATGGGGTCTTCTTTTCAATCTCGTTAGATGGCCACATCATGGTTCCTTTCACTCTGAACAGAGTTTTCACAGATTCATCATGTTGCAACTCAGATAACTCCTCTTGGCTTTGCACTGGAACTTCAGATAAGTCCACCAGCAATGGCTGAGTTAACCAAGAGGGAAAATCCATTGCCTTTAAATCATAAAATCTATCATTGAAGTCAGTAACCAACATTTTCAAATGGTCAACAATGACGTTTGTAGCAGCATTAGTTACCTCACACTTATTCAACCAATAGAATTAATTGACTTTTCTTGCAGAAATATTCCTTTGGCATAATTCTAGAAGTGTCGTGAATCCAAATATCTTTGATCAACGAGCATCATATTTGCTACTTGGAGTTGCCTGTTCAATGTACTTATTTTAAAAATGTCCATCAAGTAAATCACATAACATTTGCTCCATTTCAGGTTTGTCCTTCAAAAACTCATTGACATTCAACTATTCCATAGACCTTTTGAAGCGGTTTCCCTTTGCAACCACCTTACTTCAGTGTGAAGCAATAATCTCACATGTTTTGCATTTTTATTGACTCAAAACTGCTTAAATATTTCGCATGAGCTTTGATGGCATTGATACAGTTGATCACAGTATGCAGTATCTTGTATAGAACAGGGGAAACCTTTTTGGCAACTATTTTTTTCTCGGTGGATAACACAATGCACAACCAACATGTTTGGAGTTTCATCCTTCATTAATTATAAACATCCTGGTTTTTTTTACCCATCATAGCAGGTGCACCATCTGCATTCTTCCTTTTGGTATTTCATTTTCATCCAAATAATTTTTGAGCTTGCTGTAGATCTTGTTACAAGCCCAGGGGACCCCAAAACCCAACAGTAATAGAAATTCACCAAGACAAATGGTTACTTAAACAAAAGTTGTTTTTAATTATCTTTAAACATGAAAACTGAATTGTACTTTAACTTATAACTATTAACTTAACTAACCTAACTTAACCCCCTTCTAATTCTAAGCACACATGTATGCAATATGTGTGTAAGTTCAGAAAAGTTATTTGATTCACAGTCCAATCTCTCTTTTCATTCCTCCAAATTCACCGCTTGCAGGTAATTCTTATACTGTGCACAAAATTTGACATTTATGAAGTTCACCAGGTTTTGGTGTTTGAAAGGTAAATAAATGGTTACCACCAGCATGCTAGCTTGAGTTTGTGAGCATCTTTTGAGGGGGAGGACGTGGAGGGGGAGGACGTGGACCTGTCCTCGGGCCTGCGCAAAGGAGCTTTTAGGTGGAGTGCAGTGTGCGCAGTACTGGCCCCACCCTTTACACCCATTGTTCGTGTGCCGTGGCCAAGCAAGCTGGGACGTGGCAGCGAGGTCCTTGGGTCGTAGTTTTATATCGGAGTGGCCTTCTCCTATGCAGGTTTCTTACCCGGGCTGGAAACCCTCTGGGATCAGTTGAAGACTACCATACTGCAATCCACTGAAGAGGTACTGGGCTTCTCCTCCAGGAAAAACAAGGACTGGTTTGACGAAAACAGCCAGGAAATCCAGGAGCTGCTGGCAAAGAAGCGAGCTGCCCACCAGGCTCACCTTACAAAGCCGTCCTGTCCAGAGAAGAAACAAGCCTTCCGTCGCGCATGCAGCCATCTTCAGCGCAAACTCCGGGAGATCCAAAATGAGTGGTGGACTAGCCTCGCCAAACGAACCCAGCTCAGCGCGGACATTGGCGACTTCAGGGGTTTCTACGAGGCTCTAAAGGCTGTGTACGGCCCCTCACCCTAAGTCCAAAGCCCGCTGCGCAGCTCAGACGGCAAAGTCCTCCTCAGCGACAAGATCTCCATCCTCAACCGATGGTCAGAACACTTCCAATCTCTTTTCAGTGCCAACCGCTCAGTCCAAGATTCCGCCCTGCCCCAGCTCCCTCAACAGCCCCTAAGGCTAGAGCTGGATGAGATCCTCACCCTGGATGAGACATAAAAGGCAATCGAACAACTGAAAAGTGGCAAAGCAGCAGGTATGGATGGAATCCCCCCAGAGGTCTGGAAGGCTGGCGGAAAAAATCTGCATGCCAAACTGCATGAGTATTTCAAGCTTTGTTGGGACCAAGGAAAACTGCCTCAGGATCTTCGTGATGCCACCATCATCACCCTGTACAAAAACAAAGGCGAGAAATCAGACTGCTCAAACTACAGGGGAATCACGTTGCTCTCCATTGCAGGCAAAATCTTCGCTAGGATTCTACTAAATAGAATAATACCTAGTGTCGCCGAGAATATTCTCCCAGAATCACAGTGCGGCTTTCGCGCAAACAGAGGAACTACTGACATGGTCTTTGCCCTCAGACAGCTCCAAGAAAAGTGCAGAGAACAAAACAAAGGACTCCTTTGTTGACCTCACCAAAGCCTTCGACACCGTGAGCAGGAAAGGGCTTTGGCAAATACTAGAGTGCATCGGATGTCCCCCAAAGTTCCTCAACATGATTATCCAACTACACGAAAACCAACAAGGTCGGGTCAGATACAGCAATGAGCTCTCTGAACCCTTCTCCATTAACAATGGCGTGAAGCAAGGCTGTGTTCTCGCACCAACCCTCTTTTCAATCTTCTTCAGCATGATGCTGAACCAAGCCATGAAAGACCCCAACAATGAAGACGCTGTTTACATCCGGTACCGCACGGATGGTAGTCTCTTCAATCTGAGGCGCCTGCAAGCTCACACCAAGACACAAGAGAAACTTGTCCGTGAACTACTCTTTGCAGACGATGCCGCTTTAGTTGCCCATTCAGAGCCAGCTCTTCAGCGCTTGACGTCCTGCTTTGCGGAAACTGCCAAAATGTTTGGCCTGGAAGTCAGCCTGAAGAAAACGGAGGTCCTCCATCAGCCAGCTCCCCACCATGACTACCAGCCCCCCCACATCTCCATCGGGCACACAAAACTCAAAACGGTCAACCAGTTTACCTATCTCGGCTGCACCATTTCATCAGATGCCAGGATCGACAATGAGATAGACAACAGACTTGCCAAGGCAAATAGCGCCTTTGGAAGACTACACAAAAGAGTCTGGAAAAACAACCAACTGAAAAACCTCACAAAGATAAGCGTATACAGAGCCGTTGTCATGCCCACACTCCTGTTCGGCTCCGAATCATGGCTCCTAGAACGCTTCCACCAGCGTTGTCTCCGCTCCATCCTCAACATCCATTGGAGCGCTTTCATCCCTAACGTCGAAGTACTCGAGATGGCAGAGGTCGACAGCATCGAGTCCACGCTGCTGAAGATCCAGCTGCGCTGGATGGGCCACGTCTCCAGAATGGAGGACCATCGCCTTCCCAAGATCGTATTATATGGCGAGCTCTCCACTGGCCACCGTGACAGAGGTGCACCAAAGAAAAGGTACAAGGACTGCCTAAAGAAATCTCTTGGTGCCTGCCACATTGACCACCGCCAGTGGGCTGATAACGCCTCAAACCGTGCATCTTGGCGCCTCACAGTTTGGCGGGCAGCAACCTCCTTTGAAGAAGACCGCAGAGCGCACCTCACTGACAAAAGGCAAAGGAGGAAAAACCCAACACCCAACCCCAACCAACCAATTTTCCCCTGCAGCCGCCGCAACCGTGTCTGCCTGTCCCGCATCGGACTTGTCAGCCACAAACGAGCCTGCAGCTGACGTGGACTTTTACCCCCTCCATAAATCTTCGTCCGCGAAGCCAAGCCAAAGAAAAAAGAAATGGTTACCACTCAGGAAGGTTCTTGTCAGTTTTCAGAGAGAGATTTGTTGTTTGCTGGACACCCACAACTGATTCCTTGTAACCAGCCACTTCAGTGTCTTGCCAAAAAAACTTCCCCATCAGGGTTTTCCAGATGATAACCTCTTTCTTTTGGGTCACCACAGAGTTCCTTTTTGTTTCCCTTATTTCAAGTGAAACATTAGGCAGCTAGTCCTCTCCTCTTGTTATAAACCACTCGGGCTTTGATCAGGCTGAACTAAGCAATCACAACCCGTCTTCCAAATGGGGTTTTTCCACAAGCTTTCCAGCTTGTCCTGTTCCAGTCCCAGCTGTTGCTGTTGACTGTAAAACTGCAGAACTGATCTCTCTCTCTCAGAGAAAAGCTTGTTTAACTCCCTGTCTGCTTGCAAAAAACCACATGATCCTCTTAGAACAGAAAGCTGCAGTTCCAGACAGCCTTCAGCTCTCAACCTACTCCTCCGAGTTCTTTCATCTATTGCTTTTCAAAACAACAATCCATTAGTGAAGTCCCTTGGGCACTCTCCAAAGCCTCTTTGAGCTGGTCTGTCTGGCTTGAGTAGAGCTTCAGTATTGTAAATGAGATCTGTTTTGAAGTGTTTTTATGTGACTTACGCTAAAAAATCTGCCCCAATTTATCTTCCAAAAGCATATCAACTGCAGAAGTGATTGTTTCCAATGATTCACAAAACAACATCTCTTCTTGAAACTCTTCCTGATCAATATATCTCATGTAGTCCAATAACAGAGCCTCACTGTCCCATACAGTTGTATTGAGAACTTTTGTGATTTCAACTTCTCAAGAAGCTGTTTTTCAACATCTTGACCCACCTCATCTATTCTGTTGCAGACAGTACTATTACTCAGTGGCATTGCTCGGACCTCTTTGTCATCCTTTTGCCGAACTGTTTTGAGAAACAATGATATTATGAGTTTAATCAGTTCCTCCCTAATCGTATGATTCTTCCCATGTTTTGCTATCAGCATAAAAATTTCAAGGGCCCAATTCAGGGCTATAGTTTGCGAAGCAAATAATGCATCTATTTTTTTGTATCTATTTTCAAACTTCTCTTTCAGTGATTTAAAATATTCCAATTTTGAATTGACATGGTTAGGATGCTTTATCCTCAAATGAGCTTCAAGACAGCCTGCTTTCATTGATTCACTTGTCAAAGTCTGTTGGCATAATAGGCAAAAAGGTGCATGTTCATCATGTACAGCAGGTATAAACCCAAACTTCAAGAACTCCACTGGATATTGACGAACCTTTTGCTTGCCCGGTCTGCTCATTTTGAAAATACAACAGAGCGAGCTCCCTGTAATAAAAAGTAATGATCAAATCAAAAGAAGAATACTGACCTTAAAAAAAGGAAAAAAAAACACTAGCGCAGTTTCTGGCATTTTTTTCTCTCCTAGAGAGAGCATCAAAACTGCGTTAGCCTCGTGTTTTACTTTCTGGGGTCTCTATTATTTTCTGATTTTGCGTCTCCCTCAGGCTGGTGCTGGGGCGGACCCCGCCTCCGCTTCCCCATCAGTACGCTAGTGCATAGACAGGTCTCATTCACCACTGAACTGCAAAAGTAAAGGGGTCTGGACAGAGACATGATTGCTGAGATAATTTGGAATCCTTGTCGCCAATGAGATAATTTGGAATGGGTGATCATAAGACCAGTCAGAAAAAGTATAATTATAAAGTTAACCAAGGATAACAAGAGTTAAAATAAGAGAAACAACAGAATGAAAATAAAAAGAACAAAGTGATTTTACTTGGAAGTTACCACAACTGTGTTGGTCTGACAGTGTTGGCAAGTCACATCTTTCACACCGACATAATGAGTTTATTTGTTTCAAACCCACTTTTTAATTATTTCCCAAAATATTCTCACGCCCCACTGGCGTATGCTCCACTTTGAGAATCTATGGTGTTGCGCTGTCGATCAACCACATTAGATTGGGAGTTGTGATTAATAGGCTTTTATCACCTTAAAGGATCAACACATCTCACATGTTGCTGGCCTGGTTCCAAGGCAGGTTCGGAGAGAGGAGTTCAGGCGTAACAGCCTTTATTGGGATTTCCGGGAGGGAGGAGTCACAGGTGCAGGGGGTGGGCCAGCTCATACAGTACATACAGTGGTTGCACCACAATGAGATCCTGTGCTTGTATCACTGTGTGCTGGTTCTGACAGTGTCCACATCAAGCTTTCTATCAGGATGAGGACACAGATGAGGTGGACAGCCAATGCCTTTTTCCCAGGTCAGGACCAGCAAACACCAGAGGTCATATGTACAAAGTGAAGGGAGGGAAGTTTAGGAGAGACATCAGGGCTAAGTTTTTTTTTACACAGAGAGTTGTGGGTGCCTGGAATGCCTTAGCTGAGGCTGAAACATAGGGGGTATTTGAGAGGCTCTTAGACAGGCACATGGGTGAAGGAAAAATAAAGGGTTACGGGGTAGGGAGGGGGTTAGTACTTTTTTTTTAGGAAGGAATATATGGGTTGGCACAACATCGAGGGCCAAAGGGCTGTACTATTCTATGTTCTATACGATGCCCCTTCTTTCTCCTTCTTTCCTTCTCATATTTTCCCCTCTCTTTCGGACACTCCACTCTTCCTTTACTCCCACGACCCCCTATGGTCTCTTCCCCATGCCCAATCCACTGTGTACACTGAGAAAAGCTTCAAGAAAATTTGCTACCCATTTGACACAGGTGGTCAAATCCTTACAGTTGACCACACAGGAGTTGACCACGTCAAAAATTCATATTCATGGAAAGCGCAATATAATAGAAATTAATTATTTAATACCACATGCACCGAGATAGTGAAAAACACTAGGGCACAATGGAGCAACTATTAGGAAGTTATTACTCCAAGCTTGTCCATAACTATTCCTCTCCATCATCTGCCCCCGCTGTTTTCTAACCAGCTTATTAGTACTATATAAAATTGGGCTTTAGCCAACAACCTCTTATTATAGACTTCATCAATTGCCAACAGAAACTCCGTCTGAATATCTACCATTGACAATCTCCTCTTCAGCTTCTTACCGTTATTTTCAAAACATTCAGTGAGAATTTACAGATCATTACTGCCAATGTCTTTGAAGACTTGCTGGGGCTTCTCATCATCTGTAAAATCTTAACCCACTGCTACTGCCTGATCACCTCTGCAACCCCTTTTCCCTGACGTCTTTTGGTTCTCTGATGACTCTTTCTCGTGGTCCACCATCCTCTGACCTCAGGCTTGTTCCATAAGGGTGATGTTTTGGGTCATTTGCAGTGTAAAAATCATTTAACGAGAGGCACGGAACAAGAAAGGACCGTGACTCTCATGTAGTGACCCATTGAAACAAAAAAAATCACTGACCCTGCATCATTCATTAATCTTTTGTTTTTGCACAGATTGTCATAAATTTCTGAACAGAACTCTATTCCCTACTGTTTCAATTATTTTAGAATTATTCATCATTCTTTCCACCCTTTCACCTTAGCTCATCATAATGCTAATCCCCATCCTAATCTCTTTCAATGTCCCTGTGCAGCTCTGTGATTACCCATAATACCAGAGCAATTATGAGAAAATTCCACTGCTTTCGAGACATATACTGATCACAAACTCGGAAACACTTCATTCTCAGAGGTGTTTTCAGAAATCTAGGCTGTTAATGGTTCTGTTTTAAATGAAGGCTCTTTTACAGAAGGGGAACAGTTTCCACTTCAATGTTTAGATTACTTTGGAAAGTGTCATGAAGATCTATGAAGTGCATTTAAACCCATATCAAACTCTTGGATTTTCACAGAGCGCCGAGGTTTTCTGAGACGGATATTGAATACTGTAATAAGAGGTCCTAATAGAATTTTCTGGTTAAATTCTTCCATTTACATACAATCTTTAGCATAACATCATTGCGTCATACAGCAAATCAGTGAGCAATAGAAATATTCATGATTCACTTCAACACATGGAGCTTTGTGCAAGGGGTTATTGATGTTTTCCTGACCTCAACCACTTGAGGGAGAGTGGATCAAACCTGAACTGATGACTGCAATGAGATAATATCAGCATGCGAGGTCATGTCTCCACCTTAACTCTGGCAAAGGTTCCACAAAGTGAAGGAACTGAAGTAAGTTTGCTCATGTACATTTTCACTGACAAAAGGCAAAGGAGGAAAAACCCAACACCCAACCCCAAACAACCAATTTTCCCCTGCAGCCGCTGCAACCGTGTCTGCCTGTCCCGCATTGGACTTGTCAGCCACAAACGAGCCTGCAGCTGACGTGGACTTTTACCCCCTCCATAAATCTTCGTCTGCGAAGCCAAGCCAAAGAGAAGAAAGAGAAGAATATTGTGCCATTTCAATCTAACCTGACCATTTAAGCGAAGGTGGCAGGTCAACCGGTGTGCACAATTAGAAAAAAAGCTGTGGAAGTAGAAATGTTCTTTTCTTGTATTTCTATATTTTCCTCATATAGGACAGTCAACCTACTGAATCAGTGCTGGATCTCAGTACATTTCATTTATGTCCCTCCACCTACTCTCTCTCACAAGCCCATTGACTGACGTCAACTCCACCACCTTTGCCCCACCATCCCCTTCTGCCTAGCCCATCCCCCAACCCCTAACTCTCCTGCTTCTGACCCACACTACAGTGTGGTGTTACACCACCGGCCTACTGCAGGAGGAAACCTCTGTACCTGCAGGAGGACAACACCGGGCCGGCTGTCAATCAGTTGGCCTGAATAGATCAAGCCCCACCCGGTCGGGTGTCAACCACCCTCCGGGATATAAGCCTGCGCCGGCTCCCGAAGTCTCACTCAGAGTTACTGCAGCTACAGCCAGCCTGGCTCTGTGGAAATCTTTGTGAATTAAAGTCTGTTGTAGTCTTTACCTTGTGTGTGTCTGATTCTGGCTACAGCGCACCACATACAGTAACCAATTAACTTACAATTACCATATGTGATGTCATATAGGACTCACGTGCATATAACACCCTCCCCCACTTTTAGCATGAAAATTTAGGAAAATTTTGTTCTAGTGTATTTATGGGTATCTGGTAAATTGGCGAATGGGTTCCTCCAGCAAGGCCCCTTGTAGATAGTGTGTGTGTGTGTGTGTGTGTGTGTGTGTGTGTGTATGTGTGTGTGTGTGTGTGTGTGTGTGTGTGTGTGTGTGTGTGTGTGTGTGTGTGTGTGTGTCTGTCTGTCTGTCTGTCTGTCTGTCTGTCTGTCTGTGTGCCTTCACTCACCTTTATGAAAACCCTCCAGCATTGCATGGCTGAGACGCCGAAGCCTCCTTGCACATGACCAACAGCAGCAGCCCCTCATGCCCACCATACGCTGAGGCTCAGTCTGCTTCCCCCACCCCCACCCCCCCTCTGTGCACTAGACCTGAGGGTGGGAGGGAGAGAAGGTGGTCACCAGGGCAAGGGGAAGGGCCCATCATCACGGGGAGCAATCGATCAATCACTTGCTTTGAGGGGAGCTCTGGGCCTCAGTGATCAGGGTCTACACTGAACCTTTGTTTGATGAACATGACCCCCCATGCGAATTGAATGAGGCGCTGGGGAATGACAATGATGAGCAATCTGCAACACCCTTCCCCCTCCCCCTTCCCCCCACATAGGCATGGGGGTGGGGGAGCATACAAACTCCTTATAGACAGTGCAGGATTCGAACCCTGGTCCCAATTGCTGGCGCTGTAAAGACATTGTGCTAACTGCTACATTAACCATCACCTTATAAAGTGATACAGTTCAGAAACAGATCCTTCGGTTCATTGTGTTCCCTCAACAAGTCTGCTTTCCTCCCCTCCCCCCCACCCCCCACCAGATTTTACAATTCACCTGCTAATTAGGGCAACTTAGAGTGGCTAATTAACTTTGCAAAAAAGTCACCTATGGGAATGTTGGAGGCAAATCCACCCACAATGAAGGGTCTGCCTTTTGCTACTCCAAGGGGTACCAGGCAATACTAATGGCAGTTCTTTGTCTGCCTCACAGAAAAGGGAAATTTTGTGTAATATTACATTTCCTGTATTATTACACGACAATAATGCATCAGATGCAAGGATCAACAATGAGATAGACAACAGACTCGCCAAGGCAAATAGCGCCTTTGGAAGACTACACAAAAGAGTCTGGAAAAACAACCAACTGAAAAACCTCACAAAGATAAGCGTATACAGAGCCGTTGTCATACCCACACACCTGTTCGGCTCCGAATCATGGGTCCTCTACCGGCACCACCTACGGCTCCTAGAACGTTTCCACCAGCGTTGTCTCCGCTCCATCCTCAACATCCATTGGAGCGCTTACACCCCTAACGTCGAAGTACTCGAGATGGCAGAGGTCGACAGCATCGAGTCCACGCTGCTGAAGATCCAGCTGCGCTGGATGGGTCACGTCTCCAGAATGGAGGACCATCGCCTTCCCAAGATCGTGTTATATGGCGAGCTCTCCACTGGCCACCGTGACAGAGGTGCACCAAAGAAAAGGTACAAGGACTGCCTAAAGAAATCTCTTGGTGCCTGCCACATTGACCACCGCCAGTGGGCTGATAACGCCTCAAACCGTGCATCTTGGCGCCTCACAGTTTGGCGGGCAGCAACCTCCTTTGAAGAAGACCGCAGAGCCCACCTCACTGACAAAAGGCAAAGGAGGAAAAACCCAACACCCAACCCCAACCAACCAATTTTCCCTTGCAACCGCTGCAATCGTGTCTGCCTGTCCCGCATCGGACTTGTCAGCCACAACGAGCCTGCAGCTGACGTGGACTTTTTACCCCCTCCATAAATCTTCGTCCGCGAAGCCAAGCCAAAGAAACACGACAATAAAGGAATCTTAAATCTTGGTTCTTGAACCGGCATTACTTAAAGATCAGAAAGAATCTGGAGCACTTCAGGGCACCATGGTTAGGGTAGTGGTTAGCGCAATGCCATTACAGTGCCAGCAATTGGGACTGGAGTTCGAATTCTGCACTGTCTATAAGGAGTTTGTATGCTCCCCTAGTGCCTATGTGGGCTTTTCCCGGGAGCTCCGGTTTCCTCCCACTGTTCAAAATGAACTGGGAGTTGTAGGTCATTTAGGTGTAATTGGATGGCATGGGCTCATGGGTCAAAATGGCCTGTTTCTGTGCTATATGTCTGCATTTGAATTTTTAAAAAACATACACATAGGCAGAGGGAGAATATGCAAACTCTAAACAGATATCACAGAGATCAGGATTGAACCAAGGTCATTGGAGAGATTAGGCATCAGCTCCTCGCTGCATGTCAGATACCCCATAAAATCTCACACAGCCTCTTGTATTTTGACAGGAGGCAACTTTTCCAGCTCGAGTTGCCATCCTGTCCATTAGGGTTATCCCAGGGTGGAGTTCAGGCAGTGTGCTGGTTGAAGTCTAAACATCTGACTCTGGAATGGGAATTATGGAACAATTGGACCCTTGCATCCACGCTATGTTTCAGATGTTGAGGCAGCACTGAGGGAGGGATGGAGAAGGATGGATGGTGGGAATTTGGGTACTGGCTATTCCTATGTGAGATGGTGTAAGGGCAATCGGTGGATACGTCATAGTGGGTGAATTAGGTTTACAGGACGTGCTCTGGAATTTAAAATAAATTAACTCTTGCACAACACCAAACTCTGTCAAAACACAAAAGCGGGCTGGGAACCATTGTGTACTGCCATCTTAATGTTTCAATTATTTATCATTTCTTTCATTTAGCCTTCCAGTACCAATACAGCTTTGACTCAGAGAAGGAGCCTATTTGCGCTGAAAGGTTGGGAGACCAGATTTCATTCCATAATCCAAACCAAGGGATTGCTGTAATGTCAGATGTAACGTAAAACTAGGTCTGACCTGTCTGATATCTGTAAGATCCTGAAGTATTGTCCAGAGAAGAGTAGGAGCATTTACTTTGTGCCTCAATTGATATCACTTTAACAATTAAATCAAGGACAAAGGTTTAGTTTTTTCAATTGCAGTCATTATCCTTGCAGTGTTACCATAGCAACTGACATCCCACACTTTGAGAACAATGGACTGGTACGTCACCAAGATATCACAGAAGTCTACTAACAACTCTGAACATAATGGAACACCCCAACAAGAAATCATTGTAGAATATTCTGTATATTTTGGCGTACAAGTCATCCCCCCATTTTTCAGCCTAATTTTAAGAGTTTTATGGTATATCTGGTGTACAAGTTGACCTTCATTTTTCGAGCTGTCTGGGCCTCACAGGAACAACCCAAAAAAATTTTAAACACCCCAATCACAAGTAACAAAGCTGTAAATTAAGTAAGGAAAACAAAATCTTGGCCTACTGGGTAGCAGTGGAGATGGCCCACGGAACTTTCAGCGTATGCTGAATTATTGTCAATCTGCATTTTTTTTTGGTGAATTTAAGGTCTCAAAAGTATATCTGGCCCATAAATTTGCCTCACCCACTTTTTGAGAATTTTTTTAGGGTTTCAGACTTGACATATGCCGAAATATACGGTAAACATTAACAACAGATTCCTGCTGGGTCGTTTAATTTATTTTGTTCATATTACCTTATGGTATTGAAAGCATTCAGCCCCCATGAGTCTTTGCCAGGTCCAAGAGCATCCATTCCTCCGCTTTTTCCCCTATGTCCTCTCACATGCCCCTGATTTACCTGTTACTCACCTACACTCTGGACCATTTAGAGGAGCCAAATAACCTGAAGCCCTTCTATGAAATGTGGGAGGAAATCATTGCATCAGGAGAAATCATCGAGGGTCACAGGGGAGAACCTAGAAAATCAAGCCTGCAACTTTTATACCCAATCCTTCCATCCCATTGAGTTACTAAATGCAAGGTGCCATGATGAAAATCCCTGCTCTTTTAGCATCAAGCAGTTTTCTAACGTATAAATGTGAGTGTAGTGCGCGTCGAAAGAACCAAAGACTTGCTGATCCAAACCAAGGCTGTTATTAACTAAAAGACTGGAGCATATCACAAGTAGGTCGACCAGTCCAGAAAGACCTGGTCTGGCTAGGAGCAATCCTTTAAGACCTGCCAGTAGGTGTGGCTACACTCACAGCCAATCACAGTCATCCTACACTACCATCTGTAGATATGTCCATATACACATTGGTGTTAGAATCTGTGCTATCACAGTGAGGTTGATTTGTGCCTGCAATCTTTCAAATTGGTCAAATATCTTATTTTTTTAAACTTTAGAGATACAGCACAGTAACATGCAGTTCTGATTCAGAACTTCTGACCCATGAGCCCATACCACCCAAATACACCCATGTGATCAAACATTTTACTTGTGAGGACAATTGTCTCCACGGGTGAAACAAACAGACCACCACACTGATCCATATGTAGTATTAACTTCTCTCAGCCTTTGGCACTTTGGAAATCCATACTCCATTCTACACCAGATCTTCAGCTTGCAGAGCTGAACATACACTAACTGAAATATCAGGTCTTTTTTTGTTTTACAAGTAACACAAATATTTTTATGTTGATTAGCTATATATTTTTTCCTGTCCAGTCATCTGTTCATGGAATGTTTGAATATTCTGATGGGAATGATCTGCATGGTGTTTTTGAGAATAAAGGCAAGTTACTTCTGTACAGGTAGAGGAGCAGACCCCTCACTCAGAGTTGGCTATGCCTGGGAGATTGAGTGACCTTGTAGGAGAAAGAAACTGAAAACCGTGACTGAAAAGAGTCTTCGAGGGACAACTTGGACAAAATGAAAAGCAATATTTGGGAATGACTAGGATGTGTCTGACTGAGAACCACAACTGCTGTAACCACAGGTACATCCTCATTGCATATACCACATTTCCCCTGGTTGCCAAGGTGACCGAGGGCTTTTAGATAGATGCAGTGTCTCTTTCTGGATTGCTGGTGGCCTTGCATACTTAAGCCTGCAGTTCACTGTATCAGGGATGTAATAATGAGATTCTTTAGGGCGGTGGCGAGACCTCAAGTGCATACAGTGTAGTTTTGGGTACCTTTATTTGAGAAAAGATGTTCTGGCATTGGAGATGATTCAAAGAAGATTTACTAGTATGTTACCAGGAATGAAAGGGTTAGCATACGAGGAACCATTTGTCGGCTCTTGGACTGAATAGAAGGAAAGGGGGGGTGTGACCTCATAGAGACATTTTGAATGCTGAAAGACCTGGATAGAGTAGATGTGAGAAAGTTGTTTCCCATGACAGGGGAGTCTAGGACAAGAGGGCCCAATTTCAGGATAACGGTATCAATTTAAAACAGAAATGCAGAGAAATTTCTTTAGCCAGAGGGTCGTGAGTCTGTGGAACTTTTTGCCACAGGCAGCAGTGGAAGTGAGATCGTTGGTTGTATTTAAGACAGAAACAGACAGGTATTTGATTAGTCAGGGCATCCAGGGTCGTGGGTAGAAGTCCAAGGAGTGGGACTGAGTGATAAGGATCATTTCATGATTAAATGGAAGAGCAGACCCGATGGATTGATTGGCCTACTTCTCCTCTTATATCTTGTGATTAGTCAATATTTTAGGTCAGGGCGCCTATTCGAGAGAAACCATTTTTATCCATAGATGTGCCTGAGGTGCCGGGTCCCTCTAACATCTCTTTGTTCACCTGAAGCTTGTGTCTTCTTCTCGTGTAAAATTGTGATGAGGCCACATGACAGACTCCCTGGTTAGTGGAAATTATAGTCAAACTAAGGTAGATGTGACAGACTGAGGAGACTTGCCGTGATCAAGTGACCAGTCATTGGAGACCAGACAGTTGGGCATCAAGGATTGATCATGCAAACTGCAAGGTTAAAGTAGGTATTTATTCATTCATTCAGGTGCCTTGCCATCGTGCGAGATATGATATGCCATCATATCTCTCCATCCGTCACGATCTCTGACCCTTCAAATTGTAGTTGTTGCCTCACCTCCTTCGGTGAAGGCTCCGTCCTTGAGCTGAGACCGTAGTCGATGTTGAGTTCATGATTATACAAGAGAAAAATACTGCTGTGTCCTTCCTAGATGGGTAACCTTGGCACTGATCAGCAGATTCAGCTGCCCAGTGTTTTTAGTTTTACAACCATAAATTCCAATTCCACAGCTTCACATGACCCTGACTGGGAGGATAAACAGGACCTACACCTTGCCCAAGGGTGCTCTGTAGGCTATCGGACAGAAGGAGCACTTTACACCTCCTTTTGCTGAGCCATTGCACAGCACCGACACCAACAAAGTAGGTACAGGAAGGGACAACTTGACCTGATAACTGACCAGTTAAGGAAAAAATTCATGTATGGCAGGGAGTGCAGGACATTACAACCTACAAAGTGAGGGCAAACACCAGAGAGGACAGTGATGCTTCATTACTGGATGAGCTGAATACCTTCAATGCCCGCTTTGAGAAGAAGAACCAAACAGTGCTTACTCGAATCCCTGAAAAAGCTGAGGTCCCTGAGATACCTGTCTCTTTGAGAACGATGTTAGAATTATTCACGAGGGCGAGCTCTCGCAAAGTGTCAGGCCCTGACAGCGTAATCTGGCAAGGTACTGAAAATTTGCGCCAACCAACTAGCTGGAGTGTTCATGACATTTTCAACCTCTCATTGCTGCAGTCAGAGATTCCCACCTGCTTCAAAAGGGCATCAACCATCCCGGTGCCCAAGAAGGCCTGCCTCAACGACTATTGCCCAGTAGCTCTTGCTTCTATTATGCTGAAGTGCTTTGAGAGGCTGGTCATGGCCAGAATTAACATGTACCTAACAAAGATGTAGACCCACTGCAATTTGCCTATAGTTACAATCGCTCCACGGCAAATGCAATATCACTGGCTCTCCACTCAGCTCTGGAACACCTGAAAAAAGGCAACTCATACTTACGGCTGCTCTTCATTGACTACAGCTCGGCCTTCAATACCATTATTTCCTCTGTGTTTGTCAAGAAGTTACAAACACTTGGCCTCTTTACCCCCCCACCCCCCCACCTTTCTGCAATTGGATCCTTGAGTTTCTCATTAGAAGACCAAATTTGGAGCAGCATCTCCTCCTCACTGATTATCAACTCAGGGGGACCCAAAGGATGGGTGCTTAGCCACCCATGACTGTGTGGCCAGGCACAATTCCAATGTCATCTACAAGTTTGCCAATTACACCACAGATATCAGCAGATTCACAAACGGCAATGAGGAAGCGAACAGAATGGAGATAGATCAGCTCGTTAAATGGTGTCACATCAACAATCTTGCGCTCAACATTAACAAAACCAAGGAGATGATTATGGGAGTCAGGGGAACATGACCCAGTGTCATCGGGAGCTCAGTTGTGGACAGTGTCAAGAATTTCTAATTTCTGGATGTCAACATCTCCGAGGATCTGTCCTGGAGCCTCCATGTTGATGCAATCACAAAGAAGGATTGCTAGTGGCTATACTTTGTGAGGTGATTGAAGAGATTCGGTACGTCACCGAATACTCTTGAAAACTTCTACAGGTGTACTGTGGAGAGCATTCTGGCTGATTGCATCATTGCCTGGTATGGAGGTGCCAACTCTCTGGACAAGAAAAAAACTCCAGAGGGTTGTTAATTTGGCCTGTGACATCACAGGCACCAGACCGCTCCATTGAGGACATCTTCATGAGGCAGTGTCTTAAAAAGGCAGCCTCTATCCGCAAAGGACCCCCCCGCCCCACCACCCAGGACATACCCTCTTCACTCTGCTACCATCGGGAAGGAGGTACAGGAGCCAAAAGACGAGCACTCAGTGACACAGGGACAGCTTCTTCCCCACTGCCATCAGATTCCTGAATTGTCAATGAACCAAAGACACTGCCTTACTTTTCATGTACTATTTTTTTTTAAGTATTAGTGCTGTAAGATGGTCATAATATAAATGTTTGCATCATGACGCTGCTGCAAGCAGCGAATTTCATGACTTGTTCATGACAATAGATTCTGATTCTGAAAATCTAGCTGTACAGGCTGCTTCCATCATAATCCAATCATTGCTAAGTTATATCAGTAAACTTAAATACATCTCCTCAGCATCCAATAGTCCCACCCCCTTTCCCTTGTTCCAACTAGTTTTCTTGCATTGCTTCATAAGAATGAAGGGAAGAGATGGATGCCAGAGGGAAGTGAAGAGGTGAGAGAGCTGGACAGAGGGAAGAGACGTGGTGGAAAGGAGTGAGTTAACTGAGAATTAAATGTGTTGGAGTGAGATCCAGTGAGTGTGCGTGGGATGACATGAAGGAAGCTTGAAAGTCCGAGCCCGCAGTGTTGATGTGCCGTAAATTTGAGTCACTGCAAACATTTTTAAGATGAAGATTCATTTGCTCATTCCGACCACAAATTGAAATTGTTGATGCCTTTGCATGGTCTGAAGGCTTCCCAAAGAAAATGAATTTCACTTTTCTTTTTCTCGTTGTTATTATTGTGTTCTGATGTAAGTTCAGACAGATTGTTAGTTACAACATACAACTTGAAAAATAAGAACTTAAATTTACAGGACCTTATGTTCTTATGCATCATGCCACCAACATCAAAGATCATCAGTCAAAAGGGAACACACAGTTCTATCATTTCCAGATCTTATTTATTAAGATATTTTGAGTTTATTACCATCTTGCTGCCATTTAGACAAACCAAGATGAAAGTTGGCTTTCTTTCAAAATATTGCAATGCTGTGGGTTGAATTAATTATGCTATGATTCTTTGATGTTTGAAAACAATTTCTCTCACAGCTTGTTTTTGCCAATGAACTCCCAATGCATTTAAAAGGGGGAAAATCTATCTGAGATCCATGAACATTCTTTATCAGAATAGCACTATTTTTAATGTGTCCTTTTAGTGCAAGGAGGAATTCCCGATCCTCATCTTGGGAATTTAACTGTCCCAAATGGGCACTAAATTAGTAGCCTCACTCATTCAGGCCAGATAGAAATATCACCATTGTTCAATTGGGAAATGAGTTTCAAATTTCCTGAAGGGTACCATGGGATATTGAACTTTGGCACTCTCCTGGGGTCCATGCCACACCTCTCAAAATATTGTTTCAGTTATTGAAACAAGACTGACAAATACTTACATTGTCAGTCATCTACAGAAATATCAGTTCCAAATGTTAGGGTCAAAAATTGCCCAAAGCATTATCACATTATAGGGGTGGAACGGTTAGTGTAGTGGTTAGAGCAGTGGGGTTTGAATCCTGCACTATCTGTAAGGAGTTTGTATGTTCTCCCTGTGTCTGCAAGGGTTTTCTCCGGGGGCTCAGGTTTCCTCTCACCATTCAAAATGCACTAGGGTTACAGGTTCATTGGGACTTGTGGGCCGAAATGGCCTGTTACCGTGCTATATGTCTAAAGTTAAAATTTAATACCCATTAAGGTTTATTTGTCCCAGGTGAATAGATGTCTGAAGGTTTGGCAA
Source organism: Narcine bancroftii (assembly GCF_036971445.1). Lineage (NCBI taxonomy): Eukaryota > Metazoa > Chordata > Chondrichthyes > Torpediniformes > Narcinidae > Narcine > Narcine bancroftii. The sequence goes on along the minus strand of NC_091480.1, from coordinate 35,029,583 downwards.
ATCATCTGAAATCACATGCACCCCTAAAGTCTTCCAAACTTTGTTTGAAAAATGGGAGGAGTGAGGAAGGGATTCTGAGTACAAGATGGCATTCCAAGGTTGGATTGCATGCCATGAATAATGAGAATAAATAACTATTTCCTTTATACTAACACCACTTTGGCTATGATTTTAGCTTTCAATTCTTGGGTGGTAAATTGACAGGCTAAATTGTGCTCTCATTTTGAACTTATCCACTTCCCAATGGAAATAAAGATCAGGCTGGTTCTATAATGAATATCAGTCCACTTTAGTAGTTACTGCCAAAAATATTTATGATTTTGTTTAACTTAATGAGCAGAGTACAGAAAGGCACATTAATACCAGAATTAGAAGCAGCAGTAAGGCTTCTACATTTAATTGAATATTTGATCTGACTGTAACTTCAAAATATTAACCCTATCAAAGAATTGTGTCAGAGCACCTTTTTGGGCTCTGCCCGTCAGAAGCTGAAGCGTTAAAATACTAACCTAACATTAATGGTGTGAAATAAATGAGCTTGTTGGCAGATGCTGTTCATACTTTAGGAAATGGCAGAAGTTTCTGGGTCAACTTGGTTAATACTAAATGATCCTTGGTAATTTAATACCAAGAATAATTGTGCAGGAAATTTGCAATCATAGATTTTGAACTGTGACCACTTGATGAGCCAGACCTTTAAATGCTAGCTAATGCCAAATGAAATAATTTCTTTATCTAATCTAGTCAGAGGAAAATTAGTTAATTGGGCCTTTTCTGATATGGCTTAATTGCTTTCCTGCGTTGGGGAAGAGCCTCCTTGAAATTTTATGAAATTAAAGTTCAAGAGGTAGCATGACTCATTGTTGGTGGGAAATCGACTCAGTTTGTTGGACTTAACCTGCCTCTAGTTTTGTATTATGCTGGTTTACAAAAGTCGCGCACTTGATCATATTACCTCTGTCCTCCAACTTTTCCATTTTCTTAAATTGATATCTATTACATACATAATTATCCATCAATTTAATGCATTTAAAAAGTTTATCGTTTGTGCTAACCTTATCTCAAGTCACGTTTTCTTTTTATCAGTCTTTAGAAAGAAAATTTCTTCCTAAATTCTCTCAGTCCACGGTGAAGCTGGTCCCACCTTGTGAACAGAAGTTATGTTGCGGAGCATCAGTTGAATACCTATTCAGGTAAGCTGCCTTCTTTCAGCCAACCTTGATCACCTACCACTGATTTCTTTTCAGTATTATGTAATTACATATTACGATTCCTTGTGGGGATGGGGATGTCCCTGAAATGAAGCCAATTGAGATTGCTACCCTTGTCGTGTGTTAGATTGCATCACTCCTCCTGCATGCTCTCTTTGAGCTGTGAGGCATAGGGTACATTAAACCAACTGGACAGTCCAGGGACGACGATGCTTCAATAATTCTTTATAGTCTTGAAGCATGGTGGTGGGGCGGGGGGAAAATGAAGGAGGTCACATGGAGTAAAACCTCAAGGGCAAAGGAGATTACTTGAAGTGAGACCTCAGTCTGTCTTAAATCTGAAATGAGCACCCACGGCACCCAGCCTCCATCCTAGACTGTGCGTACTTGTTCAGTGTCCACAGCAGGAGAAAGCCAGTTCATTGATTCCTCCCATTGCAACTGCTCCCACTATCCTAATTGTTTATTAGTTTGTTAATGTGTAGTATGAATTAATTAATTTCCTCACCCTGCTGCTCTGTAATTATATATTTTTTTTATCTATGGTGGATCCTCAGCTAATGATGAACATACTGTATATGCCGTTATATAGGACAACTCTGGAATTTCTAAGTGTTGGTTTTGAGCAGCAGGCCTTTGAGTAACACCCCAAGTTTGGCACTTGCCTTTAACCGGTGGATGCTGTTGAAACCAAATCACAATATTTTAATAAGAAACGATCATTTAAAGGTTTCAATTTAGATATTTTAAAATGAACCACTATTGGCCTCATGTAACAGACTGATTTAAACCCGTACAGAGCAAACAGCAATCGAACTGGGTGGATCCCATGGGAGGAGCGCTGAGACTTTGCAAATTACCAATGGGGCATGCGCAAGATTGCATGGGAGCCGGAGGGAAGATGGCGATGATGTTGCAACTTCGTTGTCAAAGTAAGAATTTTGTTCAGGGCGACCTCAATTTTGTGAAAATTTTAAGATTGGACCATCCAATACAACGGCATATATGGTACCATCATCAGTTTGATGTGGTTTCATCCCCAGCTGTTAATTTTCCTGAAGTCGATGAGTTCATTTTACCACCTGTAATTGATCAATGTTCAACAATATTGACCCTGCCTTTTGTTGAGAGTTAATGCCTTCAATTTGAACCACCATGCCAATGACAGCCACTGGGAATAATGTTTGGGATTTATTTATCATCTCTTGCTGCTGGACCTGGGAAATATAAATGCCTGGAACTGCATAAAGCTTCGCTTTAGTGGAAAAGTCAGGGAGAGGATTGATGCCATAGCAATACTGCATCTCCATTCATGGTGCTGCAAGGCCTAAAATAAAATCAGGCTCGTATCAGTTTGGTCCTAGGTTCACAGTTCAAGTATTCAGATTTAATAATTGCTCATTTTGCAACTGAATGTCATAAAGCTGGTGATTTAAAGCATTCTTTTAGGATATCTTCATTGCTAAGAAACCCAGTTGATTTGTTAATACATGTTCAATCACACTGGGCCTATACTTTATATGGCTGCAGATTTACACCCTGATTCCCCCCAAGGCATTCCTCAAAGGACAATTGATACCTCCCTGCCAGTCTTCTCCATACCCCAAAAAATATCAAAATTGATGCTTGATGAGCTCCGATTGGTTCTGGTGAAATGCTGACCTTTTGTTTTAAATAACTTTAGGATGAAGAGTTGCATGGGCAATTTAAATTGAATACAAGCACCGCAGAGTTCTCTACTATTTTTGTTCATGTCATGGAAATGTTTACACTTACTTCACAGAACTTCTTTAACATCTCATCAACATTCTCCAGCTTGACTGTACTGGAAATTCCAGGGATTTTTGAGCAAACGTTCCTGTTAAATAAGAATGATATTAGGTAATAGAATCAACCTAAAATCAACTCTATTGCAAGAAGCCACTCTATAGAAATTGTGCTGAATTTGTGGTGAAAGAAAAAATCTTCATTGAAATCTTGAAGGTCATTCTTCTAAACATTAATGAGCTGGAACCTTCTTTCTACTGTTTGGTAAATATTGCTGCATAATCTCAAAATGTTCGTCATCATTTTATTTGAACAGACACATTCTGCTGATAGACAAACAGATGTGGCCTTATGAGTGTTGAAAGTAACTCCCAGTGATCAACTATAAAAGGTCATTTCAAAGCTATGACTAATACAATTTGCATTTTGCACTTAAATTCTGCAGTCAGGTCATCAGAATCTTGAAGACAAGGCTTCTTTATTCAAGGAAGAGGAATGTATTTATCATTACTTTCAACCCTATCATGTGAGGAAATCATGTTATGATCTCTAGTGTACAAATAAGAAGCTCTGTTTGCAACCTGACAAGAACACAGCATTTGGCTTTTTGCTGATTAAACACAAGGAACTTGTAAGAATGCTTTTAAAGCCAAAATACATTTATTGGCAGACATCTGGAAAGCATTAAAAGAAGCTTGCTGTTCTTTGATTTAATTTAATCTCGAGATTACTGCATGCCAACAGGCTCTTCAGGCCCTTGAACATGCCCCACGCGATTACACCCATGTGACCAATTAACCCACTAACCCTGAATGAATTTGGAAACCAGAGTACTCAGGGGAAGCCCATGTGGTCATGAGGAGAACATAGAAGCTATTTTCACTCAGTACTGGATTCAAATCGAGGTAACTAGTGCCGTAATAGTGTTGCACTAATTGCTACACCAACCATCCCATCTTTAGTAATGCCTCGAGGATATAATTCATCTTCATTTGTTTGTTAGGGTGGCTATTCCAAAGGAGGACATGGTCATAGGTTACCATATTACCACACACACAGACTATTTAATTTTATTGCAAAAACAACGAATGTAAACACACTGTATATATCGTAAACAATGACCATGTCCTCCTTTGGAATGGCCACACTAAATATTTTCTTTGGCTTGGCTTCGAAGATTTATGGAGGGGGTAAAAAGTCCACGTCAGCTGCAGGCTCGTTTGTGGCTGACAAGTCCGATGCGGGACAGGCAGACACGATTGCAGCGGTTGCAGGGGAAAATTGGTTGGTTGGGGTTGGGTGTTGGGTTTTTCCTCCTTTGCCTTTTGTCAGTGAGGTGGGCTCTGCGGTCTTCTTCAAAGGAGGTTGCTGCCCGCCAAACTGTGAGGCGCCAATATGCACGGTTTGAGGCGTTATCAGCCCACTGGCGGTGGTCAATGTGGCAGGCACCAAGAGATTTCTTTAGGCAGTCCTTGTACCTTTTCTTTAGTGCACCTCTGTCACGGTGGCCAGTGGAGAGCTCGCCATATAACACGATCTTGGGAAGGCGATGGTCCTCCATTCTGGAGACGTGACCCATCCAGCACAGCTGGATCTTCAGCAGCGTGGACTCGATGCTGTCGACCTCTGCCATCTCGAGTACTTCGACGTTAGGGATGTAAGCGCTCCAATGGATGATGAGGATGGAGTGGAGACAACGCTGGTGGAAGCGTTCTAGGAGCCGTAGGTGGTGCCGGTAGAGGACCCATGATTCGGAGCCGAACAGGAGTGTGGGTATGACAACGGCTCTGTATACGCTTATCTTTGTGAGGTTTTTCAGTTGGTTGTTTTTCCAGACTCTTTTGTGTAGTCTTCCAAAGGCGCTATTTGCCTTGGCGAGTCTGTTGTCTATCTCATTGTCGATCCTTGCATCTGATGAAATGGTGCAGCCGAGATAGGTAAACTGGTTGACCGTTTTGAGTTTTGTGTGCCCGATGGAGATGTGGGGGGGCTGGTAATCATGGTGGGGAGCTGGCTGATGGAGGACCTCAGTTTTCTTCAGGCTGACTTCCAGGCCAAACATTTTGGCAGTTTCCGCAAAGCAGGACGTCAAGCGCTGAAGAGCTGGCTCTGAATGGGCAACTAAAGCGGCATCGTCTGCAAAGAGTAGTTCACGGACAAGTTTCTCTTGTATCTTGGTGTGAGCTTGCAGGCGCCTCAGATTGAAGAGACTGCCATCCGTGCGGTACCGGATGTAAACAGCGTCTTCATTGTTGGGGTCTTTCATGGCTTGGTTCAGCATCATGCTGAAGAAGATTGAAAAGAGGGTTGGTGCGAGAACACAGCCTTGCTTCACGCCATTGTTAATGGAGAAGGGTTCAGAGAGCTCATTGCTGTATCTGACCCGACCTTGTTGGTTTTCGTGCAGTTGGATAATCATGTTGAGGAACTTTGGGGGACATCCGATGCGCTCTAGTATTTGCCAAAGCCCTTTCCTGCTCACGGTGTCGAAGGCTTTGGTGAGGTCAACAAAGGTGATGTAGAGTCCTTTGTTTTGTTCTCTGCATTTTTCTTGGAGCTGTCTGAGGGCAAAGACCATGTCAATAGTTCCTCTGTTTGCGCGAAAGCCGCACTTTGATTCTGGGAGAATATTCTCGGCGACACTAGGTATTATTCTATTTAGTAGAATCCTAGCGAAGATTTTGCCTGCAATGGAGAGCAACGTGATTCCCCTGTAGTTTGAGCAGTCTGATTTCTCGCCTTTGTTTTTGTACAGGGTGATGATGGTGGCATCACGAAGATCCTGAGGCAGTTTACCTTGGTCCCAACAAAGCTTGAAAAACTCATGCAGTTTGGCATGCAGAGTTTTGCCGCCAGCCTTCCAGACTTCTGGGGGGATTCCATCCATACCTGCTGCTTTGCCACTTTTCAGTTGTTCGATTGCCTTATATGTCTCATCCAGGGTGGGAACCTCATCCAGCTCTAGCCTTAGGGGCTGTTGAGGGAGCTGGAGCAGGGCGGAATCTTGGACTGAGCGGTTGGCACTGAAAAGAGATTGGAAGTGTTCTGACCATCGGTTGAGGATGGAGATCTTGTCGCTGAGGAGGACTTTGCCGTCTGAGCTGCGCAGCGGGCTTTGGACTTGGGGTGAGGGGCCGTACACAGCCTTTAGAGCCTCGTAGAAACCCTCTGAAGTCGCCAAAGTCCGCGCTGAGCTGGGTTCGTTTGGCGAGGCTAGTCCACCACTCATTTTGGATCTCCCGGAGTTTGCGCTGAAGATGGCTGCATGCGCGACGGAAGGCTTGTTTCTTCTCTGGACAGGACGGCTTTGTAAGGTGAGCCTGGTGGGCAGCTCGCTTCTTTGCCAGCAGCTCCTGGATTTCCTGGCTGTTTTCATCAAACCAGTCCTTGTTTTTCCTGGAGGAGAAGCCCAGTATCTCTTCAGTGGATTGCAGTATGGTAGTCTTCAACTGATCCCAGAGGGTGTCAGGGGACGGGTCCGTGAGGCGGGTTAAACCTCAAAGCAAAGCTTGACGATGCAACCCGCCTCACGGACCCGTCCACTGAAACCCTCTGGGATCAGTTGAAGACTACCATACTGCAAATATATTACATATAAACATATTCCATTGACATCCAATTGGATTCTTGAATAATCTGAACGTGGATAAAAGGACATTAATTTCAAGAGTAGAACATAAGAGCAGGGATTTGATGTTGAGGCTTTATAAGGCATTGGTGAGACTTCCCTTGCAGCATTGTGAGCAGTTCTGAGCTCATTTAAGAAAGGATGTGCTGATGTTGGAGAGGGTGCAGAGGATGTTCGCAACGATGATTCTGGGAATGAAAGGTAAATCATATGAGAAGCGTTGACAGTTCTTGGCCTGTACTCATTGGAATTTTGGGGAATGAAGGGGATCTCATTGAAACATTTCAAATGTTGAAAAGCATGGACAGAGTAAATGTAGAAAGGTTGTTTCCCATTGTGAGAGAGACTAGGACAAGAGGGTCCAACTTCAGGATTGAAGGGCATCCGCATAGAACAGAGACATGGAGGGCGGTAAATCTGTGCAATTTTCTGCCGCAGGTGGTTGTAGAGGCCAGGTCATTGGGTGTGTTTAAGGCAGAGATTGATAGGTTCTTGAATATCCAGGGCATCAAAGGTTATGAGGAGAAGGCTGGGTAGTGGGGCTGAATGGGAAAATGGATCACCTCATGGTTAAAGGGTGGGGCTGATAAGCCTATTTCTTCTCCTATGGCTTCTGGTCTTATAAAACAGGACTAGGCATTTTTGTACAAGAATCATTTGTTTAAACAAGATCATGAAAAGCAAAATGAATGGAAAGAGTGTCAAATCTTAAAGAATGAAAGTGAGGGAAAAGACAGAAGGGTAATGGAAGCTGCTTCTGCTCCAATGTGCATTCCCGACCACCTGGAGATGCTTCCTGAGGAATGGAATCCGGGGATGACTAGCACGCACGTGCATCAAAAGACAGAGACGGTGAGGGACCACTGTACTGGAATTGTGGTGGATTGCAGGGAAGACCACAGAAGTATGATAAGGCAGGTAAGAAATGGCCAAGAGCCCTGCCTGCCCTTGGGTTCACCGGTACAGGCGCCACTAACCCTAAACCCTGGTCCGATCAGAAAGGGGCCACTACAAGCCTGTGTGGAAGGATCTCCACGTCGTGCTCCTGATCGCCACGTATGTGCAGAATTCCTGACCACTCCAGAGCCAGGGAAAACAGACACCGCTACCGTCATTCCCCCAGCAGCAGTTTCCCCAGTACCACGGAGACCTGACGCTACCGCTGGGATCCCCCATAAGCCCGTTGCAAATGTCCCAAAGCCAGAGACTCAGCCAACAGCCCCAAGCACGCAGGTTACTCCTCCAGCAGACACAAGGCCCACAGAGGCTCTCCCAGTACCCTAGGGTCCACCCTTGCTACACCTAAGGGACCAGAGACTGCAGCTTAGCCATGTGCTGTGACCAGACAGCCTGGAGCTCAACCCCAGAAATCCCGGAGCTGGCACGCACTTTGGCCGCTGGCAGAGATGCTTTCTGAATTACGTGGAGGTGCTGAGGCATCGGATAAAGAGCTATTAATGCTACTGTTAGCGCATCTGGGAGACCATCTTTACTCCCTTATACAGGATGCCAGGTCCTACCAAGAGGCAATGAGCATTTTACAGAGGAGTGAGGAGCATAGTGAACTCCACTCCCGGTACAGACTCATGACCAGGTCACAACAAGTAGGGGAGTCTGCCAGAGACTTTATACTCTCTCTGAAAGACCTGGCGAGAGGCTGCAACTTTAAAGCAGTATCAGCCCAGGAGTATGCGGAGGATCTTATTAGGGACAGAATTGTTGCGGGCATACGGTCCACTGAGTCGAGACATCGATTGCTGGAGAAAGGAATGGTGGGGCTAGATGAGACAGAGACTATTACAGAAGCTTTAGAAAACACTAGGAAAGAATTGGAGGAGTATTCACAGGACCCTGGGGCTGGGACAAATGTCACATTGCTGGACTCTCTAGCCCCACGAAAAGAAAAGTATGCTGCCTCACAGGAATTCACAGCAGCGGCAGCACCTTGAGGGTCCCAAGTGCTTTTTCTGTGGACAAAGAAAGCACCCCAGAGCCCTCTGCCCTGCCAGAGAAAATGTCTGTTCCAACTGTGGAAAACGTGGATATTATGCAAAAGTCTGCAGAAGCCCCAAGGCCACAGCCAAGGCCCATCCTCATGCTAATGAGAGGCGGGAAAGCTCTTCTTTCTCCACAGACAAACAGGAGAAGAAGAATGCCATGTGCAGTCGGCCATCTTGGACAAATGCTACAAAGCAGAGGACACAGTCTTCAGGAGATGAATATGATGCCGAATACTATCGAATGGAAGGACACGAAGGACACGCCAGACTTGCTTCCCTACGCATGAATCAGGCGAGTCCACACAATTTATCTGATGCCACTGTGTGCATCAAAATTAATGATGTGAGGGTAAATTGCTTAATAGATAATGGAAGCACTGAAAGTTTTATTGACCAGGGGTTAGTCAACCGCCTTGCCCTCCCCACATGCCCGAGTGAGCCAGATCCTGTTAGCAGCCAGTAGCCTTGCAGCTGAGGTAAGAGAGTTTTGCAGGGTTACTCTAGAAATCCAAGGCACAAAATACGAAGGGTTCAAATTACTAGTACTCCCTCACCTCTGTGTCCTGGTACTATTGGGATTAGATGTTCAGTGCCAGTTAGAAAGCAGTACAATAGTGCACAACGGGCCTCACCCCCCCACTACTCCTTACGAAGAAACAACACTGCAGCCTGTCTGTCCTGAACATAGAACCCCCTCCGCTGTTCACACACCTGACCCCAGAATGCACACCAATAGCCACAAAGAGCAGGAGGTACAGCCTGAGGGACAGAGTCTTCATTAGGATAGAGGTCTGCAGGCTACTACAGGAGGGCATAATCGAGCAGAGCACCAGCCCCTGGAGAGCCCAAGTGGTTGTAGTAAAATCAGGAGAAAAACTGCGCATGGTAGTGGATTACAGCCAGACAATCAACAAATTTACACAATTAGATGCCTACCCCCTGCCACACATAGCAGACATGGTCAACAACATTGCGCAGTATAAGGTGTTCTCCACCATAGACCTGAAGGCAGCATACCACCAACTGCCCATTAGAAACAGTGATTGCATTTACACAGCATTTGAAGCAGACGGCAGGCTGTATCAATTTCTGTGACTTCCCTTCGGTGTCACCAATGGAGTGTCCCTGTTTCAGAGAGAAATGAACAGAATAGTAGATGAGTTCCAACTGAAAGCGGTGTTCCCCTACTTAGACAACGTGACGATCTGTGGCTACACGCAGGAGGATCATGAGATGAATTTAAAACGCTTCTTCCAGGCAGCCGAGGAAAGGAACCTAACATACAACAGGGACAAATGCGTCTTTAGCACCAGGAAGTTGCCAATCCTGGGCTACATAGTGCAGAACGGGGAAATCAGCCCAGACCCAGCCCGTATGCGCCCTCTCCTAGACCTCCCAGTGCCACACACACTGAAAGCACTAAAAAGGTGTTTGGGACTGTTCGCTTACTACGGCCAATGGGTCCCCAACTATGCCGATAGGGCCCGCCCATTTATAAAAGCCTCAGTTTTCCCACTGTGCCCAGCAGCCACCAGAGAATTCAGGGACATTAGGGACTATATCGCTAAAGCTACCATGCGGTCCATAGATGAGCCGATCCTGTTTCAAGTAGAAATGGATGCATCTGATGTGGCTCTGGCAGCCACCCTAAACCAAGATGGATAACTGGTGGCCTTTTTCTCACGAACCCTACAGGGGTCAGAGGTAAAACACTCAGCAGTAGAGAAGGAGGCCCTAGCCATTGTGAAAGTAGTAAGGCACTGGCGACATTATCTGGCACGCAAACGCTTCAACCTCGTCACAGACGAGGCTTTTATGTTCGATAACCAGAACAGGGGGAGAATTAAGAACGGCAAAATCCAGACTTAGAACATTGGAAAGAATTACCACTAACGTTGATAGGGAGGGTAAATTGCATTAAAATGCATTGTCTTCCCAAGGATACAATACATTTCAATCGTTACCAATTCCCTTAACAGAGAAATTCTTTAATGAACTAAAGAGAATAATAAGGAAATTTTTACGGGAAGGGGGGAAACCGAGGAGAGCATTAGATAAATTAACAGAGAGGTACAACCAAGGTGGTTTGCAGTTACCAAACTTTAAAAATTATTATAGAGCAGCACAATTAAGGTAGTTATCAGATTTTTATCAGACAAGGGAAAAACCAGATTGGACTAAGATAGAGCTAGATAAAATAGGGGAGAAGGTACCGGAACATATACTTTATAAGTGGGATGAAAAGCTGGTACGATATAAAAACTCACCAGTACTGCATCATTTACTCAATATATGGAAGAAGATTCACTTAGAAAGGAAAAAAACAAATTACCAAATACCAACTTATTGACGCAAAATCAGCTAATCCCTTTTACAATAGATAACCTTTCCTTCAGAGAATGGGAGAGAAAAGGAATTAAAAGAATAGAAAATTATCTTTTGGAAAATAATTTATTAACATTTGAACAAATGAAGTACAAATATGGAATAACTCATGGTACAATGTTTGCATACCACCAACTGAAAGCCTACTTAAAGGAAAAATTGGGAAACAGACTGAGATTACCAGAAGGAAGCAGCTTTGAATATGTGATTACAGACACAATGATAATTAAAAGATTTATAACAAACATGTACATCAAGCTGCAAGAGAAGGAAAATGATGAAATAAGCTATAAACACAAACAAAAGTGGGAAAAAGATTTAAACATAAAGATAAAAAATTATGTTCTGGAAGAATGTAATAAACACAAGGTTATGCATGACACAGTATAATTGGTTCCACAGGTTTAAAAAGTTTAAAAAATGGGATCCAACATTATTAGATAGATGTTTTCACTGTAAGAAGGAAATGGGAACAACAGTACATGCCCAAATTGCAGTACATGCAATTTGGGCATGTGAGAAAGTGAAAAAGTTTTGGGAAGATCTAAATCAGGTATTAAATAAAATCACAAAAATAACATAACAAAAAATCTTTCTTCAAAGTAATATAAGAAGTAAAGAATTAGGCCTCAAACTGGGTGAAGCGCAAAAATGATTTATTATGATAGCCTTAGCAGAAGCAAAAAAATGTATAATATCAACTTGGAAATCAGAAGAAAGCCTGAGAGTACAGAAATGGTACATGGAAATGAATAAATGTATTCCATTAGAAAAAATAACATATAATAAAAAAAAATAAAGTCACATTATTTGAACAAATTTGGGAACCGTACATGGAACATAACAGAAAGGGCTTGCCTCGGACCTCCACCCCCTAAAATGATGAGAAGACAAAATGACCGGATCCAGTTTGTAAAAGTGGATGACACAATTTTCTTGTTTATTTTTCATTGTGTGATGACATTGTTTAATGGTTTTATTGTATTGTACATCTTGAATATTTATTGGTTTTGGAGAGGGGTGGGAAGGGGGAGGGAAGATAGGGGGGAGAAAAGGGGAGAAAATACCACTGTGTATATTTAAGAGGGAAATGTTTGTATGTATTTTGATTGATATGGTTCACAGTGTGAAAAATAAAAAAAATTATTAAAAAAAGAACGACAAAATCCCGCGCTGGCGGATAGAATTGTTTACATTTAACTACGACATTCTGCACCGCCCCGGGAGACTTAACAAGCCCTCGGGCGCTCTTTCCAGAGGCAGTTGTGCCATCCTTAACCACACGTCTCAGTTGCAGAGCTTGCACAATGAGCTGAGCTGGGCCACCCGGGAGTCGCTAGACTGTTTCACTTCATTAAAACCCAAAACTTCCCATTTTCGGTAGAGGAAGTGAGGTCAGTGAACAAGAGCTGCCCCATCTGTGCAGAATGCAAACCGCAATTTTACCAGCCAGACTAAGCCATCCTGATAAAAGCTACCAAACCTTTTGAGCATCTCAGCCTCGATTTTAAAGGCCAATAATAGAAATGTCTATTTTCTAAATGTAATAGATGAATATTCCCGTTTCCCCTTCGCAATCCCGTGTTCTGATGTATCAGCAGCCACTGTTATAAAATGTCTCCAAACCATCTTCAACATATTTGGGTACCCGAACTACATATACACAGACAGGGGAGCGGCATTCATAAGCACAGAAGTACAGCAGTAACTGCATGAGAGAGGGATTGCTACCAGCCGCACTACAAGTTACAATCCCAGGGAGGAATGGATAAGTCGAAAAGGAAAATGCCACTATCTGGAAAACGGTCCTCTTGACCTTAAAAGCAAAAGACCTGTCTGTTACTAGATGGCAAGAAGTGTTGCCAGAAGCCCTACACTATACGTTCTTTGTTGTGTACTGCCTCTAACATGACCCCACATGACCGTATCTTTTTCACAAGAAAAGCCACGACGGGTACAGTGCTGCCTTAATGGATGATGACACCGGGACCTGTTCTCCGGAAGCACTGCAGATCCCACAAAGCGGACCCGCTGGTAGATCAAGTGGAGTTGAGGCACCCAAATCCTCAGTACACCTTCGTTACATTCCCAGATGAAAGAGAAGACTCGGAGCCACCAGGGATCTCACGCCGGCCGGATGTGTGAACAATGCGGAGAAAAAACAGATGTCTACAGATCAACAAGGAGCGCAGTAGCAGTCACTAGAACAGTCGTCCATCGAGTCACCCCAGAGACCACCCACCCCGGAAATCAGGACCCTGGGTACGCCCACTCCACAAAATATCACCACCCTAGACTTGATGGCAGGACCTAATCCCATACAAGAGGATCCCCAGCCCACATGGCCATCTAGTACATCCCACTCCCACACTTCCACCAAGAAAGGCCGAAAGGCAGACCACACTCCCCACCCCTATATCACTACCGAGGAGCTCCAGAAGGCAACGGAAGCCACAAAAAAATTTTGGACATGAACTTACAAGCAAGGGAAGGAGGACGGGGGTGGAGGGGAATAACAATTTTTTTTAAGGCGGACTGTTTTATCTACAAGGTAACTGGGATGACCCCTGGTGACCTAGTGGTGTAATTATATGTCACCACAAGTTCTGCAATGGATGATAGGAGCTGTTGATTCTCGTGACTCTACTTGGTTTTACCTTTTATTTGAAAATTAGCATGGACACGGGTGAGCCTAGGCAGTAACAGTGTTGTCAATGCAGCCAATGTGAACCTTGTTCGGGGAGCTGGGACTGCGCCTGTGCACAATTCATAGACTTTAGGACCTGCCGTGCTTCATCTCCTGTTGACTGGCACCAAGGATTCCGTCGAGCAGGATTAACCTTTTAGGGCTTCTGCTGGTCTGCGCACATAAATAAAGAAAGCCATGCGGGGCAGAAGTCATAGAATAAAGAAGAGTTTCCTTTGGGGTCAAATTCAACAGTTTGTCCTTGGTTTACTGCTACATTTAACATTTTTGCTTTTTTTTTACTACCAGGGCATCACAGGAGACTGAGCAGTAAGCTCACAGTTCAAAAAGGCACTACTTTTGAAAGAATGTACTCAGGGGAAGCAGTCACCTAGCCCTAGCTATGCCACTACTAATTAGTCACTTTATTAAACTCAGGGGTTTGCGGAAATTCAGTATGACATTGGAAACCTTGGCAAACTTCTACAGATAAGCCTGGAGTTCAGCAAGCATCTTCAGGCAACATCGAAAAAAGGAGAGAAAAGCTCCATGTGCTGCTTTTTTTTTCAGCGCAGGGCCCGTCAACGTTGTGACCTGGGAGATCCAATCGTGCATCAGCCTCACCTGATGGCAGGTTGATTGACACCTGGAGGACCAATGACAAGGGGCAATCACACAGTTGTTATGTTCAGCGTAGTTTCGATGAGTTCGAAGAGAATCAAAGCAGGACACAGGTGGGCAGATCTAACCCTTGATTGGCAGGTGAGGTAACTTGTGATCGCAGGCTCGCAGGAGAGCTCACAAGACCATCCCATTACAACAGTCAGTTTGTTTATATTTCTTTGTGTGTACATCGAATACAGATTTTTTTTACACTGGCAATAACTGGTAATTCTGCTTCGCCTGAAAGGAAAAACAGTCTCAGGGTTGCACATGATGCTCTGACAATAAATCTGAAATCCAAACTTTTTATATACCTCACCACCAACATATACGCCCTTCAGTGTTTCCTGTGCCTTAAGGAATTTGACATGACTGCAAGGCATGGGTTGATTGAGGGGACCAGTGATGCAGGACAAAACTGATTTGCACCAAGAAGGTGGGGTCACAGAAGGGAGAAGCACTGATTTATTTTCTACATTCCTGACAATTGGAGACTGACATTCCTGTTGCTGTGTCACAACACAGGAGCTTTAATTCCTATTCCCCGCGTGACATTTTTCTCCTCATGTTCCTGTGTGTGATCAACAAAGGTCAAACATTGCTGCCGAAACCTGCAAAATGTGACAGCAATGGAGGTTTGAGCAATGGAGCACTGTGTGACCTGGGACATCATCAGGTGTCTTGGTGTCATAATGTCCATATGATCTCAGGCCAGTTTTGCATAGACATGATTCCACCAAGAAAAGATTGCTGGTGTGATCTAACCTGGGTAAAACAACCCTGATACATCGTGTGCGCATAAAATATCATGCAAAATGGGTCCACTTGTTAGAGGCAGTGACTTGCTTATCATTTCTGATGACTGACAATTAGTTTTGCTATATATATAATTCAAGATTTACTAATAGTTATGATTGACAGTCCTCCTGGTGAGGTGGACTGTCAGCTCCAAGAGGTATTGTGCAGAGATTTGGAATCTGTTGTCTCTCTACATGTCAAATTGCCTTCTATTTTTAAAGCTGATCATTAAAAAAAATTACAAGAAATAAACTGTGAGAGAAAAGCAACAAAAATAGTAAATAAATCCAAATTTACAGAAATAGTCCAGACCCATAACAATAATCAGATTTCAGATTTATTGTCAGAGTACGTATATGACATCACATACAACCCTGAAATTTTTTCACTGAATTACCACTTATTGGTAGTGCAAAGTATACATGTAAACAAATATAGATCAAGCTGACTGCAAAACAAAGAATTTTAAAAATCAACAAAGTGCACAAGTAGGTGTTCTTAAAGGAGTCTGTGATTGAGTTTGTCGTTGAAGAGTCTGATAGTGAAGGGGTAGCAGCTGTTCCCTGAACCTGGTGGTGTGAGTGTCTTGTGGCACCGATGCCTCTTTCCTGATGGCAGCAGCGAGAACAGAGCGTGTGCTGGGTGGTGTGGATCCTTGATGATTGCTGCTGCTCTCCGACTGCAGTGTTCCGCATAGATGTTCTCAATAGAGGGGAGGGTTTTGCCTTTGATGTCTGAGGCTGTGTCCTGTACCTTTTGGAAGGCTTTATTGGTGTCCCCTTGCCAGGTCCTGATGCAACCGCTTGGCCAGGATTTCTGGTGTCATATCAAACCTCCACAAACTCCTGAAGAAGAATAATCCTGATGCATCGCTCATTGAATTCCAAGTCTGAATCCAAACAGTGAGACTTCTTGCTCTAGCAGCTCGTCACTGCTGCGCTGCTGGGATGTTTCTTCCAGGGTTCTATTCTTATGTGTCGAGTCTTAGTTCCCTTGGAATGGAATCGCATAGGCACTTGGAGAAACAGAGCATTGAAACTAACCTCCTGGCCCACCCACCTGACTCTCAAGCACCCAGTTTTACACTCATCCTTCCCAAACATTCTCCCCACATTCCTACCAATGTCCCCATGATGCTGTTTTGTCAGGTTGTCTATGTATTGTCAGATAATAATTCTACCACATTCGAGACTATTTACTGTGGCCAATTAATGTAGCAACATGCACTTGCATGGGATGTGAGAGAAAGCGGGAGACCACAGAGGAGATCTGTGCAATCAGGGCCTGAAGCACATCGTCAACTGCCATGTTAAGGGCCAGCTAATTAGAGTCCAAAAGCTTTATGTCCCAATAAAGAAAGAAGGAAAGGGATGGCAAGGTAAGAGAATTTTGAAGGGTAGTTTAAGTCAAGTCAAGTTTATTATCATCTGATTTCACAAGTACATCCTGACGAAACAGTGTTCTCTGGTCCTTATGCAGACACACAACCAGACATAGCATACGTACAGACAAACAATATACATGCAGGACTAGGATTCATCTATACAAATAAATAAATATTGTTTCGTGAGTATGAGAGCCTCAGGTGGTTAATGTGAGCAGTTCCTTAGGTTGTCCAGCATTCTCACTGGCCGTGGGAAGAAGAAACTGTTCCTCAGCCTGGTAATGCAGGCTCTGATACTCCTGCATCTTTTCCACAAAGGGAGCAGCTGAAAGATCCTGCATGCACCGTAGAAGGAATCCTCAAAGTGATATTGTGTGCCCTCTTCAGACAATGATCCTGGTGGATCATGTGATGGGGTTGGAGCGGGGGTTGGTGGTTTGAGGTTGGGGGGGGAGGGAGGCTTCAGTGACCCTCTCTGCCACTCTTATGGTCCTGTAGGTTGATCTCAGATCCATTTCTCTGCAGCAACCGTACCGCTCTCTGATGCAGCCGGCCACACTGTCATGCAGACTTTAGTGTTTCACTCAGAAGTATCTGCTCCTCAAAGGTGGCCAGGCAAGTAGAGAATATGGTAAAGAAGGCACGATGAGGACTTCATTGGTCGGGGATTTGAGATTAAGAGTGAGGAAGTTTCTGTAGCTATAAAACTTTTGTTAGGCTGGGCAGAGTATTATGTGCAATTCTGGTTGCCCCATTAGTGGAAGGATGTGAAGGCTCAGGAAAGGATACAGAAGAGATTTGTCAGGATGCTGGCTGAATGAGAGGGTATGAACTATGGGGAGATGTTGGACAAATTTGGGCTTGGTTTCTCATTAGTGTTGGGATGAAGGAATCACTGATCAAAGTTTATATCTTTTTGAGAGTTATTGATGGGACAGATGGAATGTCTTTGCCAGATAATATTATGTACTAGAGGAAATGTTTAAAAGTGAGCAGTGGGAAGCAGGGGAAGTTCAAAAGAGCTTTTTTTTTTACACAGAACCGGCTGCCAAAAAAAGAAGTGGAAGCAGATAGTAAGTGACTTTCAGATAGACACCTCATTTTACAGGGAATAGAAGGACGGACAATATATCACAAGCAAGCAGCAGAACTGTAGTTTAATTTGGGCTTCATATTCAGTGCAGACATGATGGACCAAAGAGCTTGTGCCTGGGCTGTTTTATTCTAGGTTCCGTGAGAACATGCACACTCTCACACAATCACAGCCAATGGTCCAGATTGAGCCTGGGTCACTGGATCTGTGAGACTGGTAGCTCTACTCTCTGAGCTCACTATTCTACCACAGCTTTTGCTCCCTACCAGTACTTCAAGACAATTTCTAGTCCACATTCTCTCCTTTAGAAACTGCATCTAAAACCACCTGTAGAAGGATGATCCTAGCTTTTATCTCACTATTATATATCCAGTCTCATCTATTCACTCTCTCACTGTTCAGACTTTTTGTCCTACATTCAGTACTGGAAGAGCAGAAAGTGCCCCCAATTAAATTTCACAAAGACTAAAATGAATTATTTTGGTCTTCGTTCCCAGTCTTAACGAAAAGCTTCTGACCCGAAACATCAACAAAAGTAACATTGCTTAACGTACTGAGTTTCGCCTGGCTGATGGTTTCTGGCAGTGGTTTTCAAACTTTTCCTTCCCACTCACATCCCACCTTAAGCAATCCCTTACTAATCAGAGAGCACTAATGGCATAGGGATTACTTAAGGCGGAATGTGAGTGTAAAGAAAAAGTTTGAAAACCATTGTTTTAATCGTACCTAATTGACTCGTTATGTGCACGGTTTCATAAATCAAAAGGAAATGGACTAATGACAATTTTTCTCAAGCAAAATAGTTCTGTAACAATTGGGTTTGGAGCAGTGGTTCTCAACCTTTTCTTTTCCCACTCATATATCACCTATGCCATACAGATTACTTAAGGTGTTATGTGAGTGGAAAACCATTGGTTTATGGCATACATTTCATTCTGCAGCTACTACCTCGAGTCTTCTCCTCTGGAAACTGTCTGAGGTTGAGCTGGACAACTTCACCCTAAATGGAGCTTCCACCTGTCCTTAAAACTGTTTTTCCATTTCCCGTAACACTGTTCTGCTTCAGGTCTTCATCGATCAAATAATTCCTATCACATGACCACCAACACGGTCTCCCATCACAAAAACGTCCATCTCTACCTGTTTAGTTGTAAGGACTTGGACATGTACTTCCCTCTCTTATGGAATCCTGAGATTGAGATGAACAATATTTCAAATAAATTATTCGTATACTGGAATAAATGCTTCACTTACTACTTATGTAGTTCACAGGCTGGCTATGTAGCTGAATGTAGCTGCTTGTGTCAATTCTCCTGAGCACAAAACACATTTTTCTCACTTGGATATAGGTTGCAATTTGTTGGTTGAGTGCTCACATCTAGAGCACTTCTCTTGCTTTGAAAGCTCTGCCTTTCTAATGATAAATTTCCTTAATCCCTTACTTGGTTTTGAAGATTTTCACTATAATTTTTCAACAATATGAAAATGGAGCTACTGGTGTTAACCACTGCTGCAGCAATTGGAGTTGCTGGGATGAAAATGGATTTAGGTGCTGATGTTGGTAATCTTCCCCCCTCCCCCCCTGTCCTCCACAGATGTCCATTAACCTTATCCACCAGTCAATGGGCTCAATTTGTCAAAAGCCTAAAGCTTTGAAAGTTCAGCAATAATTTCCCGAAACTATTTCACATTATTTGAGCAACCATTTCTTTTAAAATATCTTTTGTGTTGGCAGAAGACGTATTTAAATTTAGACCTACATACGACACAGTAACAGGCCCTTTTGGCCTATGAGCCCTTGCAGCTCAATTATACCCTATTAACCTACAGCTGCTGCCTTGTTTTGAATGGTGGGGGGAAACTGGGACTCCTGGGGAAAACTCACACTGACGCAGGGAGAACGTACAAACTTCGTACAGACATTGCAGGATTCAAACCCCTGTCCCAGTGGCTGGTGCTGTAAAAGTTGCA
The DNA here is from genome assembly GCF_036971445.1 of Narcine bancroftii. NCBI lineage: Eukaryota > Metazoa > Chordata > Chondrichthyes > Torpediniformes > Narcinidae > Narcine > Narcine bancroftii. Next base: position 35,009,997 of record NC_091480.1, on the reverse strand, counting down.
CTAATTGCTCTGTTAACCGTGCAACCCATGAACAAGACCAAAATGAACATCTCAAACATTGTTTAAAATATCAGGCATTTTCATTATGAAAAATGATTAATCATGTAAGTTTTCATCCAGGTGATGTTTTAAGGATGATTCCAGGTCCCGACAAACCTTTCAACATTTTTCTCTTTTTGGTCCAATCCTTCCACCAATTAATTTATTTTCTACAGTCACCCTTCATAATTATACACACCTCAATCTAGTCTACCCTGTATAGAACCATGGAACCATAGAACATTGCAGCACAGAAACAGGCCTCTTCAGCCCTTTGGTCTGTGCCAAACCCCTTTTTTTTGCCCAGTCCCACTGTCCTGCACCCAGTCCATAACCCTCCATACCTCTCCCATCTGTGGGCCTGTCCAAATTTCTCATAAATGTTAATGTGAGCCTGCATTCACCACCTCAGCTGGAAGTTCATTCCACTCTCCCACCACTCTCTGTGTGAAGAAGTTTCCCCTCATTTTCCCCTTAAACTTTTCCCCTTTCACTCTTAACCCACATTCTCTGGTTTGTATCTCACCTACCCTCAGTAGAAATAACCTACCTACCTTTACTCTGTCTATCCTCCTCAATCTTCTATGTTCCAGGGAATAATGTCCTAACCTGTTTATCTTTTTTCTGTAAGTTCCAGCAAAATCCAAGTAAATCTCTGCACTCTTTCTATGTCTTCTATTCCAAAAAAAATAAGGCAAATGTATCCAAATGTTCCTCATAGCTTCAATTTTCCAGTTCTGACAACTTCTTTGTAAATCTCCTCTGGACCCTCTCCAATGTAATCATATCTTTCCTAAAATATCATGACTCAAGCTACAACATAATGGATGTTACATACAGTTCCAGCATAAACCCTTGTCTTATATTCCATGCCTCAGCTAATAATGGAGATCATCTCAATTGCTGCTTTAACCATTTCATTGTCGTGTTTAACCACCTGTAAAGATCTGTGGACTTCCACTTCCGTCAGTCCACAATCTACATAATAGTCTTCTATTTATTGTGTATTCTCTGGTTTGTTGCATTATCCTGCATTAATTCACAAATCTCTGGATTAAACACAATTTATCAATTTTATTCTTAACCCATCAAGGAAATTTGCATCTTTCTGCAGTCCTAAGTTTTCCTCCTGACTATCTTATCCCACAAGCCAATGTTTGTGTCCAAAATATATGTTCAAAAAATGCAAATGACCTGGGACTGAGATCCATGGTATGGTCCTTGTTACAGTCTTTTAGTCTATCAAACATTAGCCTTTGCTTTCTTCCACTGAAGAGATTATTTGTAGACATAACAGGACCTTTCACCCCACGAGCCTGTGCCACCCAATTACACCCATTTGACCTCCATCTTCTCTACATTGTGTATCCAATTTGTCAGCTTCCTTGCATCACATGACTTTTACATTTTGATTAGCCTGCCAAATGTAATCCGCCAAAATCCTTGTTAAAATACATAGTGCATATCAACAACATCGTCCTCATCAACTCCTCCTGTTATTTCCTCACAAATGCAATCATGTTCAGACACATTTTTCCCTGAGCAAATAAATGCTGACCATGCCTGACTAATCTGTGTGGTTCTAAATTATGTTCTGCACTCTCCCTTGGCATGGATTCCACTAGCAGACTGAAACTAATTGGCTTGTACTCACATGATTAAAATCCCTTACACCCTACATTGTGAATTGCCTTCCATAGTCCTCTCCTGTTCCCAGCAGTGCCAGCAATGTCTCCCTGGCTTCATGTAACAGCTTGGGACATACTTCATCCAGTCCTGGTCACTTATCCATGTTCAGTAATGCTAATTCTCTTTGGAAAGCTCTGAGTGAATGCATATATATAATAACGATTACCTGAGTAATCTGCATCTCCATTCTTAGATCCATTGTTGGTTCCAAAGAGGATGTAACAAGCCTGAGTGCTCCGTTTTCAATTCCTTCCTTTTCTTTAACATTGCAATGACATTTGTATTAAAGTCATTCTCATCAGATATACAAGACACTTGTGTGATTGTTTCAGAAAAGCTTGGAATTTTGAAAAAAAACCTTATGCCTCACAGTATATACTACTGTAATAGAAAACAAAAACATTTCTCCTATAAGTATCTTTTCCAACTAAGGTATCATTCAGAAATCCAAGTTTTATTTTCCAAATAGACAATAGCAAACAAAAAGTCTGTTGTGTACTTCATCTAACTTATTTGTTGTTCCTAATGCTCCATTTATTAATTACTCTTTGAAACCGAAATCTGTGGCTCACATCATATATATCCTCTTGCTACCAAGAGATATGAGTAAATGGTGTGACAGAATATTAGTATGTTTTTGGGAGATAAATTGGGAAAGTTTTTTTAGTGCAGGTCACATACAACACTTTAAAACAGATTTTATTTAAAATACTCGACCTCTGCTAATGCTAGACATACTAGCTCCATAACCTTTGCAGAAGCTTTGGAAAGTACCCAAGAGACTTCACTAATAGATTGTTGTTTACAAAAAGGCAACAGATGAAAGAGCTTGTTGGAGTCACATTCCATCTGGAGTGGAACTTGCTGTTCTAAGAGGGTCATGTAGTTTTGTAAGCAAAGAGAGTAAAACACACTTTGTCTGTGTGTGTGTGTGTGTGTGTGTGTGTGTGTGTGTGTGTGTGTGTGTGTGTGTGTGTGTGTGTGTGTGAGAGAGAGAGAGAGAGAGAGAGGAGAGAGAGAGAGAGAGAGATCAGTTCTACAGTTTTACAGTCAGCAGCAGCAACTGGGACTGGAACAGGACAAGCTGGCAAGCTTGTGGAAAACCCCATTTGGAAGACGGGTTGTGAGTGCTTAGTTTAGCCCTGTCAAAACCCTTGTGGTTCATGCAAGAAGAGTGGACTGGCTGTCTAATGCTTCATTTGGAATAAGAGAAACAAAAAGGCATTCTGTGGTGACCTGAAAGAAAGTGGTCATCATCCTGAAAACCCTGAGGGGGGGGGGGGAGTTTCTTCAGCAAGACATTGAAATGGCTGATTTAGAAAAGGAATCAGTTGTGGGTATCAGTGTACAATGAATCTCTCTCTGAAAACTGACAAGAACCTTCCTGAGTGGTAACCATTTACCTTTTAAGCACCAAAGCCTGGTGAACTTTATAAATGTTAAATTCTGTGCAAAGTAAAAGAATTGGCTGCAACCAGTAAACTTGAAGGAACAAGGGGTGAAATTGGACTGTGAATCAAAGAACTTTTTTGAACCTACACACACATTACAAGCATTGGAAGGGGGTTAAGTTAGGTTAGTTAAGTCAATAGTGATAAGTTAAAGTGTGATTCTGTTTCTATGTTTAAAGATAATTAAAAGCAACTTTTGTTTAAGTTACCATTTGTCTTGGTAAATATCTATTGCTGCTAGGTTTTGGGATCCTCTGGAGCTCGTAACAATGGAAACAGGATGAAAATTTAAGTGCTGCCGAGTACAATGCTAATTCCCTTTCACAGGACCGATGCCAAGGGGGGATATTTGTAGGCATTGCCCCCCCCATGAAATATTATGACCCCCCACCCGCTCACAGTCATTGCTCCACAAATGAGGTTTAGTGACACCAACCCCCCCCCCCCCCCCCCCGCAGCACTAGTGTCGCTAGCATCACGAGTCTCCACACAATATAAGCAGTGCATTTGTTACGGTGGCGGAGGGGGAAGTGGGACAGTGGCAGTGCACGGAGGAGGTTCACGGAAGGTTGGTAGGAACTGCCCCTCCCCCACTGCTGAGCAAGTTTTCAAACTTTAGATTGTGCCCCCCCACCACGGTTACCCTGATTAGACCTATTCTGATGCCGACCCTGCCCTTTCAGAGACCCCTGCAAAAAAATTAATTGAATATTGGCCCCAAATTGAGTTTGAAATGTTGTTGGGATGGTTTACATCCACAACCCACTGCTAAGTCTCAATGCAAGAATCCCAACAAGTTTTCATCCAAATGAGGGGGGAGTCACGTGATGGAGTAGTGGCCGGACGGTGAACTCCAGCCCTCTCCAGAAAAGTAAAAAAAAACAAAGAAAAACACAAAGGCACAGAAATAAAAGTTAAAGAAAAGTGAATATAAAGGTGGAAAGAAGATGGCGACAAAAAAAGAAAAATCGAAATCAACGGTAAGAAGAGAGGAAGAGAAGACAACGGAGGAAGAAGGAGAAGGCCTTACCTGTTCGAAGAGGCCCGCGGTGGAGAGAGAAACCCGCTCCCTCAGGTCGGTAGAAAGTGGACTACAAAAATGGCTCGTTGAGCCGAGTAAAAGTGCGCAACCACGCATGAAAAAAACACACCGACGGGAGGGGTGACCAGCTGGAGAGTCGATCTCCACAGCCGGCAACGACAGCTGCAGAACACCTGCAGCAAGAAGAGAACATAGAAGACAATGAAAACAAGAAAGAAGAGAAGAAAAGGGCAACAAAGAAACAACAGATGGCCAACCCAGAGGAAGAAGAAGAGGAAGAGTACAGTGAAATAGAAGAAGAAGGGAAAGGCAAGATAAAGGAGGTACTTTCTCTTATTAAAGACTACATGGATTCATTTAAAGAATGGCAAGCACAAGAATTTAATGATTTAAGAAGAAGAATAAACAATACAGAAGAGAAAATGAATAAAATAGATATGACCTTAACAGAAATAGGAAAGAGAATGGACAAGATGGAAGAGTGGGAAGCAGCAGTAGAAATGGAGGTAGAGGACTTAAAAAAGAAATTAGACGAATCTAATAAAAAAGTTATAGAGACACAAGAACTGTTAGCTCAGAAAATAGATATAATGGAAAATTATAACAGAAGAAATAACATAAAGATAGTGGGCCTTAAGGAAGATGAAGAAGGCAAGAATATGAGAGAGTTTATAAAAGATTGGATCCCTAGGATCCTAGGATGTCCAGAACTACAGCAAGAAATGGAAATAGAAAGGGCACATAGAGCATTGGCCTTTAAACCACAACCACAACAAAAACCAAAATCTATTTTAGTAAAATTCCTAAGATATACTACAAGAGAAAAGGTACTGGAGAAGACAATGGAAAAAGTAAGAGAGGGCAACAAGCCACTGGAGTACAAAGGGCAAAAAATCTTCATTTATCCAGATATAAGTTTTGAACTCCTAAAGAAGAGAAAGGAGTTCAATACAGCAAAGGCGATTTTATGGAAGAAAGGGTATAAATTTATACTAAAGCATCCAGCGGTATTGAAAATATTTATTCCAGGACAACAAAACAGACTATTCTCGGATCCAGAAGAAGCGTGAAAATTTGCAGAACAATTACAAAATAGACTGAGGGATGAAGACGTGTAATGAGAGTAAAAATGACCACGATTTATATGTATGTGGGTAAAGAGGTATAAGTGTGTATATGTATAATGTGCATACGTGAATGTATCCGTATTTAGAGGAAAATATAGATAGTATAGACAAGAATTAATAAGGGAAGGAAATGGAATAGAGGGAATAAGGAGGGAACTAAAAGACTGACCTTTGTTACATATGAAAAGTGAAATCTTTTCTGGGGGGGGCTGGGTGGGGAGGAGTTGCGGTCACTGCAAAATCAGCTGACGCTTGCGAGTGAATTCGCAAACCCAAATGGAGAGGGGAGATGTGGTTGTCCGACAAGGGATAAAGGACAACTCAGGAGGGGAAGGGGAGATTGGGGCTAAAGAAGTTTTAAATAGGAGAATAAGGAAAATGTTTGATGTTTTAGGAATGTTGTCTTATAAAGGGTTTAAAATAAGAAAACAGAAATGGAAAAGGAGGAAAGGTAATGATGGAAAAACGGAAAGGGAAGATAAACAAAGTATAAAATGGCTACGTTGAACTATATGACTTTAAATATTAATGGAATACATAACCAAATTAAAAGGAAGAAACTGCTAAATTTACTGAAAAAAGAAAAAATTGATATAGCATTTGTGCAAGAAACACACTTAACTGAATTGGAGCACAAGAAATTAAAGAGAGATTGGGTAGGACATGTAACAGCAGCATCGTATAATTCAAAAGCAAGAGGAGTGGCTATATTAATTAGTAAAAATGTGCCATTTAAAATAGAAGAGGAAATAATAGATCCAGCAGGGAGATATGTAATGATAAAATGTCAGATATATTTGGAGTTTTGGAATCTACTCAATGTATATTCACCTAACGAAGAAGATCAAAAGTTTATGCAAGATATCTTTTTGAAGGTAGCAAATACGCAAGGGAACATATTAATAGGAGGGGATTTCAACCTGAATTTGGATTCAAATATGGATAAAACTGGGAAAAAAATTAACAGAAAGAACAAAGTAACCAAATTTATAATTAAATCAATGGAAGACATGAAACTTTTGGATATATGGAGGAAACAACACCCAAAAGAAAAGGAATATTCATATTACTCGGCTAGACATAAAACATACTCAAGAATAGACTTATTTTTGTTATCAGCTAGTATGCAAGATAGAGTAAGAAAAACAGAATATAAAGCTAGAATACTAATGGACCATTCACCCTTAATATTGACAGTAAAGCTAGAGGACATCCCTCCAAGAATGTATAGATGGAGATTAAACCCCATGTTACTTAAAAGGCAGGATTTTAGAGAATTTATTGAAAAACAATTAAAAATGTATTTTGAAATAAATACGGAATCAGTGGAAGATAAGTTTATACTATGGGATGCAATGAAAGCATTCATTAGAGGGCAAATGTTAAGTTATGTAACCAAGATGAAGAAGGACTATAATCAGGAAACAGAGCAGTTGGAAAGGGAAATAGTAAATATAGAAAAAAAAATAGCAATGAAGGAAGATACAACTAAAAGAAGAGAATTGGCGGATAAAAAAATAAAATATGAAACACTACAAACATATAAGGTAGAGAAGAATATAATGAAGACAAAACAGAAATATTATGAACTGGGTGAAAAAACGCACAAAATCCTAGCATGGCAGCTTAAGACAGAACAAGCTAAGAAAATGGTATTGGTATCAAGGAAAAAAGACAAACAAATTACATATAATCCAAAAGAAATTAAGGAAAACTTTAGAGAATTCTATGAACAATTATACCGAACTGAAAACGAAGGGAAAGAAGGGAAAATAGATGAATTTCTGACTAAAATTGAACTACCAAAACTACAAATAGAGGAACAAAATAAATTAACAGAACCATTTGGAATAGTAGAAATACAAGAGATAATAAAAAAATTACCAAATAATAAGACACCAGGAGAGGATGGATTCCCAATAGAATTCTACAAAACATTTAAAGACTTATTAATTCCGCCCCTCCTGGATGTAATCAACCATATTGATGAAACACAAAGCTTACCAGATTCATGTAAAACAGCAATAATTACAGTAATACTAAAGCAAGGGAAAGATCCACTCTCACCAGCGTCATACAGACCAATATCTTTACTAAACACAGATTATAAGATAATAGCTAAACTATTAGCAAACAGATTAGAAGAGCATGTACCGAAAATGGTAAATTTAGACCAAACTGGATTTATCAAAAAAAGACGCACAACAGACAATATTTGTAAATTTATTAACTTAATTCATGCAGTAGAAGGAAATAAAGCACCTACAGTAGCAGTTGCTTTAGACGCAGAGAAGACCTTTGACAGAGTAGAATGGAATTATTTGTTCAAAGTATTGCAAAAATTCAATTTACCGGAGAAGTATATTAATTGGATTAAAGCATTACATAAGGGACCGTTAGCGAAAGTGACAGTAAATGGACATGTATCAAAGCAATTTAACTTAAGCAGGTCAACGCGGCAGGGATGCCCACTATCACCTTTATTGTTTGCGTTTGCTATAGAACCACTAGCAGAATTGATAAGAATAGATAATAATATAAAAGGAATAAAAATAAAAGACAAGGAATATAAAATCAGTCTATTTGCGGATGATGTTATAGTGTACTTAACAGAACCAGAACTATCAATAAAAGAATTATACAAGAAATTGAAGGAATATGGAGAAGTGTCGGGTTACAAGATAAATGTAAATAAAAGTGAAGCAATGCCTATGAATAATGCGGATTTCTCAAAATTTAAGAAGGAATCTCCATTTAGATGGCAAATGCAGGCAATAAGATACCAAGATGTACAAATAAACAAAAATCTCGGCCAATTATATAAACTCAATTATTATCCACTAATGAAAAAATTACAGGACGATTTAGAGCATTGGAAAGATTTGCCACTAACACTAATAGGAAGGATAAACTGTATTAAAATGAACATTTTTCCAAGGATATTATACTTATTCCAGGCATTGCCAATACAACTGACAGAAAAATTCTTCAAGGAGTTGAAGAAAATATAAGGAAATTTTTATGGAGAGGGGGGAAACCGAGGATAGCACTAGATAAATTAACAGAATGGTATAAACAAGGAGGCTTACAACTGCCAAACTTTAAAAATTATTATAGAGCCGCACAATTAAGATACCTATCAGATTTTTATCAAACAAGGGAAAAACCAGACTGGACGAGATTAGAATTAGATAAAATAGGGGAAAAGATACCTGAACACATATTATATAAATGGGACGAAAAATTGGTACAACATAGAAGTTCTCCAGTATTACACCATCTCCTCAATATTTGGAAGAAGATTCATGTAGAAAGAAATAAAACAAATTATCAATTACCAAAACTAATATTGACGCAAAACAAGTTACTCCCTTTTACAATAGATAACCTTTCCTTTAGAGAATGGGAAAAAAAAGGGATTAAAAGAATAGAAAATTGTTTTTCAGGAAATAGATTCTTATCTTTTGAACAAATGAAAGATAAGTACAATATAACTCAAGATACAGCGCTGGCATATTACCAATTGAGATTCTACTTGAAGGATAAATTAGGAAGCAGTTTGAGTTTGCCAGAGGCAAGTAACCTTGAATATGTGATTACAGATACAATGATAATCAAAAGATTTATAACAAATATGTATATTAAACTGCAAGAAAAGGAGAATGAGGAGACAAATGGTAAAACTAAACAAAAATGGGAACAAGATTTAAATATAAAGATAAAAAAGGAAACATGGGAGAAATTATGTTCTGGAACGATGAGAAATACAATAAATACGAGGTTACGTATGATACAATATAACTGGATACACAGACTATACATTACACCTCAAAAGTTAAATAAATGGGACCCAACAGTATCTGATAGGTGTTTTCGATGTAAAAAAGAAATGGGAACAACAATTCATGCAATCTGGACATGTGAGAAAGTAGAAAAATTTTGGGAAGATCTCAATCAGATATTAAATAAAATAACAGAAAACAATATACCAAAGAATCCAGAGATCTTTCTCCTTAGTAACATAAAAAACAAAGAATTTGGAATTGATTTGGAGGATGCACAAAAAAGATTTGTTAAGATAGCTCTAGCCGTAGCAAAAAAATGTATTATGTCAACCTGGAAATTGGAAGATAATTTGAAAATACAACAATGGTATATAGAAATGAATAAATGTATTCCATTAGAAAAAATAACATATAGTTTAAGAAATAATATTGAAATATTCAAACAAATATGGGAGCCTTACATTAAATACAATAGCGAAAACCTACCGGGGACAATCATTACCTAAGTTGATGGAAGGAGAAGGAAAGAAAAGAATGGACTCAGTAGAATTTCTGGTGTATTTTTGTTGAGTGACAACAATGTCTGACTGGTTTAATGTATCCTAGATTGTATACCTTAAATGGATGGGAGGGGGGGGTGGGGGGGTGGGTTGGGAGGAGGGAGGTGGGGGGGAGAAAATGTCACTGTATATGTGTGAAAAGGAAAAAAGTGTGTATCATGGCTAATGTGATTTATGGTGTGAAAAATAAAAAATTTAAAAAAAAGTTTTCATCCAAATGAATGCAGCTGCCAGCATTTTGCATCGAAACCACAGAAGGGCATGAGCATTTAAGTGCACACTCGCTGTGGCAGTAATACATGCAATGGTTACCATTGAAGAGGGTGAGCATGTAGAGAGGAGGGGTGGGAAAGAGGGAAAGTTGTTATCCAGTAATGACACCAAAACTATGGGATCCTGTTTTCCTGAATTTAAGCAATCGGCAACCTCAAGCAGCTGGCAAAAAAAATCAAGGAAAATAAGAAAATAAATAAATTGGAAAAAAATGAAAATTTAAATAACAGTTTAAAATTGTAAATGTTCTCTGAAGTAACACCCAAAACTCTGGTGAGGATGGGAGTAGATAGTCAGCTAACAGAGTGCCTTGGCCGTGCTTTGTTCATAACAGCTGTTTGAATAAAACTGGTTTTAAATAAAATGGCATTGTCCTGGATGGTTGATGCCACTGGATGTTAGGGTGACTCTCTTAAACTGTCTCCTTATTCCTGCTTAGTCAGAGACTTTATCTTTATAAGTATATTAGTAAGGCTTTATCTATAAACTTGGGGGAGGGAGGGTTAATTATGATGTTTTGTTCATCTTCCAGGAGACTCGGTGCAGGGAGAGGAACCTGCAGATGCAGCGACGGTTAAACGTTTTAAAAGAATATGGTGAAAATAACGCAAAATACTTTAAGGTTTATATATTCATACGTGAAATTTGTTCAGAATAGTATTTTTGTATTTTAAACTGTTTAATCTTAATTCAGGTGTATTAGAAATTCTAAGAGTGAGTCTCAAGCAACCAGAAAACTTGCTTATCCAGCATCTACCAATCCCTGTACGTGCTGGATACTAAGGGTTTTACTATACTCCCTCCCTCCCCTACCTCTAATTTTCACCGCCTACACAGGGTCAACCCTGAAAAGGGGTGACAACAAATATGTCTTGTTCTCCTTTATCTCTTTTAATCACATATGAAATATTGTTTATTTAAGGAAGGATGTTTATGCATTGGAAGCTGTTCAGGCAAAGTTTATAAAACCATATCTGGAATGGGTGCGTTGCCTTATGAGGAAAGGTTAGACAAGCCAGGCTTGTATCTGCTCGAATTCAAAAGAGTGAGTGAGGGCTTGAATTAACTATATAAGATTTTTAGTAGAAATTGGATTGCACTCTCTAAAAGAGTAGGTGTATAATGATTTCATGTATAAATGGAATTCCAGAATTATAGCTAGCAGGACAGACAACTCCATTTTAAAACACTTTTAAAATACCTGTAGAGGCTCTGGACTGTAAAGAGGATTGTCAGACAAAATGAACATATACCCATGATTGAACAATAACATTTTGGAAATCTTATATTATAAGGGGATACAATATCTTGAAGTTTGTTCTGCAAAAGGACTTTTCATGTCATTTGAACAGCTGAAGAAGAAATATGATTAGTCCAATAAGACCTTTTTTTTGTTATCTTCAATTAGGATCCTTGCTTAGAGCCAATTTGGGCCCTGAAATGACTCTACCAGGACTCACTGAAAAGGAGAAACTGCTCCATGAAAGAAATGTATACATTTATTTCTAGTATGTAATTTTTATTGATGAATGGAAGCTAGGTTTGCATAAATCTAGGGTGAAATGGGAGTCAGACTTAAACACAATTAATGAATAACTCCAGTCAGATCTATCTACTATCAATGCCAGATATAGATTGGTCCATTATAATTTTCTCCATCAACTGTACTTCGCCCCACAGAAATTATATCAATATAGACCTGAATTACCAAAGATGCGCCTGCAAGCTCACACCAAGACACAAGAGCAACTTGTCCGTGAACTACTCTTTGCAGACGATGCCGCTTTAGTTGCCCATTCAGAGCCAGCTCTCCAGCGCACGACGTCCTGTTTTGCGGAAACTGCCAAAATGTTTGGCCTGGAAGTCAGCCTGAAGAGAACTGAGGTCCTCCATCAGCCAGCTCCCCACCATGACTACCAGCCCCCCCACATCTCCATCGGGCACACAGAACTCAAAACGGTTAACCAGCTTACCTACCTCGGCTGCACCATTTCATCGGATGCAAGGATCGACAAAGAGATAGACAACAGACTCGCCAAGGCAAATATCGCCTTTGGAAGACTACACAAAAGAGTTTGGAAAAACAGCCGCCTGAAGAAACACACAAAGATCAGCGTGTACAGAGCCGTTGTCATACCCACGCTCCTGTTCGGCTCCGAATCATGGGTCTTCTACTGGCATCACCTACGGCTCCTAGAACACTTCCATCAGCGCTGTCTCCACTCCATCCTCAACATTCATTGGAATGACTTCATCACCAACATTGAAGTACTTGAGCTGGCGGAGTCCGCAAGCATCGAATCCATGCTGTTGAAGACCCAACTGCGCTGGGTGGGTCATGTCTCCAGAATGGAGGACCATTGCCTTCTCAAGATCGTGTTATATGGCAAGCTCTCCATTGGCCACCGAGACAGAGGTGCACCAAAGAAGAGGTACAAGGACTGCTTAAAGAAATCTCTTGGTGCCTGCCACATTGACCACTGCCAGTGGGCTGATATCACCTCCAATCATGCATCTTGGCGCCTCACAGTTCGGCGGGCAGCAACCTCCTTTGAAGAAGACCACAGAGCCCACCTCACTGACAAAAGACAAAGGAGGAAAAACCCAACACCCAACCCCAACCAACCAATTTTCCCTTGCAACCGCTGCAACCGTGCCTGCCTGTCCCGCATCGGACTTGTCAGTCACCAACAAGCCTGCAGCAGACGTGGACATACCCCTCCATAAATCTTCGTCCGCGAAGCCAAGCCAAAGAAAAGAAGAGAGGTTGCTTCCTTTTTACATTCTACCTGGCCTTGTATGAAGGTGGTATGACCTCTATGACACCCTAACCAAGATCACAGGAGTCATCTTCCCAGGAGACCCAGAGCTTTGTCTTCTGGGGAACTTTACCACAGTTTGTAGATCAGTAACTAATTCTCAAATTAAATTCACAGAAATTGCCTAATGTGTTTCCAGGAAATGCATAGTAGTAACATGGAAGTCTGACTCCCATCTACTCATGGATAGACGGTCTTCAGAGATGAATAGCTGCATCCCACTTGAAAAGGTCGCATACAATCTCAGGAAGGGATATAACATCTTCCTAAAAGTCTGGCAGCCTTATTTAGAGCATACAGGTACCTCATTGGAGCCAATATAGGGTTACGGTCGCTACTGGCTAACCAGTAGATCTCTGTAAAGATTTGAACACTGTGGTATTATGTGTCTCCATATGTTTCACTGAACAGACTGACAATGGGATGCTTATGTTGTGTTTCTTTTCTTTCGTTTTTTCTCTGTTCAATGGATCTTATATAGATGGGAGAAGGTGGAGGGAGGGGTTCTCTTGATGTTTTGTATTTGGTATGATTGTTAAATATATTTAAAATGATAAATAAAATGTTACAAAAAAATGCAGATGTTCCTCGACCTACTGAGTTCCTCAGATTCTGTGTTGTGCAAGATCTTTAATCTTCTTGAGAAGTTGGATGTGGAGAGAATGTTTCCTTCTGTGGGCGAATCTAGAACCAGGGTAACTGCTTAAAATAAAGTGGGAATGGCTATTTAAGATAGAAAAAAAGAGAATGTCTCATGTTTGAAGTTCAAACACCATGCCAGTTTGTGCCTGTGATATCCCAGACAGTTGTGAATCAATGAGGGTATCATGTCCCAAACCATAAGACTGGTATGACCATTCACTGTTGTGGAATGGAGACTGGTGGCCTGAGGTTTCCTGATATTTCATGAGAGAAACTTGCAACACAGACATACGGGAATGTCTACAACTTTTACCCTGTTTGACCTGTGGCCAATGTCATTAATGTGTTCCACAATTCATACCAATCTCAGGCAACAGAAAGTGTTTTACAAGTTCTTGCATATGCTGAAGTAACCAGTTTAATAGATACGTATCTTTCCATTTGATAGATGTCCCTTTTAATGTCAGGGTAACTATGGCAATAACCCAGTTCTTCTGAACTTGGATGATATATATTCAACCAACTATTCTAATACCATAATAATTGTACACAAAAGCCAAGCACAATAGGTTATGATTCACAATCCCAATTTCAGGGTCTGGATACTCTTCACGTGGAAAGGGTTTCAAAGACAACAAAAAATAGCCTTACATGATGTTACAATTAACACAAATACTGACCCACATTGGATAGTAATCCCTAGACAGGTAAAACATTATTTATTGAAAATAATCCAGCTATAAAGTCTTCCAAATTATAAATTTTACATGAATCTGGGGAAAAAAACAAAATAAAATTGTTTTAATGTCATAGGAGTGAACACATCATAATAATTCTCACGATCCATGCATGTTTCACAGGAGCAGGCCTAAGAGATTGATGGATCATTCGCTCCTGGAGATCCCACATGGAACATTTGGTTGTTATTTTCTGAACTCCATCTATTGTTAGAAAGGTGGCTTGTTGGTGAATTTATGAATGGAACCTCGTGAGTTTAAAATATAATGAGCCCAACACGTGGCAGTGGACTGCTTTTCACAGTATCTGCTGAAGAATAGAATTTATTTCATTGGTTAGTGTAGAGGTTAGCGACTTGAGTTTGAATCTGGCACCGTCTGTAAGAAGTTTATATGTTCTCCCTGTGACTTATGTAAGTTTTCACCAGGTGCTCCAGTTTCTTTCCATCCTCTAAAACGTACAGGGTTCATACGTTAATTGGGTGTAATTGGGATGCAAGGTCTCAAAGGTCAGTGTTGGCTTCTACCACGTTGCAAATAAAATAAAATTTAATTTAATCGTCGACTGAGAATGCTTTCATTTCAATTGAACTTATAAATGAAATAGAATAAATATCTACCTGATCCTTGAGCATATGATAGAGGAATGGCACTGACGTTAGTTAACCTTAGTCCAACACTGGTGTTGGACCAGAAGTTTAGGAGATTTGCCAGTAACATCCTTGGTGTGCTCAAATTGCCTGCTTCAATTCTTAACTGGAACACTTCATATCTACTACAATGCTTGCAACACTTTGGCAGTACTTTACTTAAAATATCTCATACCCTCCAGCATACTCCTGAGAATTAGAAAATGCTGCAGCACCAAAATTAAAATATGGGAAAAATTTGTTGACTTCCAGACTGACAGGCGCATGAAGGGAATAAAAATAGAGGGTTACAGGGTAGGGAGGGTGGAGTATATATTTTTTTAAGGAATATATGGGTCGGCACAATATCAAGGGGCTGTATTGTGCTGTGATGTTCTATGTTTCCTATTTCAAATTTGTTCTCTGGGAAGTGGAAGGACCAATGGGATTGTGGTGTTATAAATTGTTTTGCTCTCTGAATCCGTGTTCTACCATAATGGGGGTTGAGGAATAAGGAGTAGACCACTGCCTCTACAGAAGGTGCTCATGGCAAGGAACGGAAATTGTACAGAAAGTCTGCTCCATGGTAGCAGGAATTCTGAGTTTAAAAAAAAATCATATTGACTTCCCAAGTTTCTCTTTGATCTGGCAGGGGCTCTCAAAGCTGTGATTCTCCATTGGAAAGTGTACTTCAAAACTGAGTCGAAATCTGTAGATCAAACCTGGAATGGTAGGATGGAGCCAGGATGAGACAGCTTACATTTCTAACAAATGTAGACATCCAGGGGAAGCATCAAAGTGGGTGAGACTCCCCACAAGAAAAAAATTAAGACAGGAGTAGCCATTTTTGGTTATGGACCACATACAGAAAAATATAAGGACTCACAGACAAACAATGTTAAGCCTGGCATTTTTTCAACCAGTTACACTGTAAGAAAAATGGTGTTTTAAACCTGAAAACACCTGTGCCATTAAAAATTCATTTTCTATCCAAATAACAGCACAACAGTTTAATTGTTGACATTACAGTCGTTTTTTTATGTGCTCACATATTACAGTAGGCGCTTCTGTATCTGCTGCTCTTACAATTAATTTCAACTAATACATTTAAACTCCTTTTCAAAAAGCCGTGCAAAATAAGAACAGAAAAAATACATCAAGAAAGGGACAAGTCCGTCTCCAACATTCCTCCTCAACTCTCAGTGAGTACAGTTCATGGACCAAGTCACCACCTTAATGATTATAATGCCATATGTAAATCTATGGATTGGCTATTAAAGTTAACAGATTCCTTGCAAATGAAACAAACACACTTCCCTTTGACCTCTGTGAAAAAGTATTCATTTTCCCACCATGCCTGAAATTTTCAGGACTCCCTTGCTATTTTCAATCTTTTTGGTTTTGCTATGTTAATCAACTGTGATGAATGTTTTTTTTTAACTGAGGTAAACATTTTCATCGATGAGTAATATTGCAACGATTGGTCTAGTAGTTGATCAAAATGGTGGTGACATCTAGTGTTGAAACTAAAAAGTGCTATTTATTATTAGGGACTATGTCCTAATGGGCTATATTCCATTTTAAATTTATAAATTTAGATATACAGCCCAGTAACAGGCATTTTAGCCCATGAGCCTGTGCCCAATTGCGCACAATTAGCCTCCAGCCCACACCCTCCTCCCCCCCCCCAAGTAAGTTTCAAATGGTGCAAGGAAACTGGAGCTCCTGGGGAGGAAGTACAGACAGTGGGGGATTGAACCCAGGTCCCAATCGTTGGCACCGTAACAGCATTGCACTAACTGTGCCACCCATTATTTTTTTCAAGCTATATCAAACACACAACACCCTGGGCTACTTAAAAATGGGCAACTGGCAACAGTTGGCCTGAGGGCTGTAGCATGGCCATCCCTAGATTAAGGCCTTACAGAGAACATGGAATTTAGCCGAATGGAAAAGAATCCATGTCAAGTTATAGTGGTCAGTTGTCCAACAGCAACTTGGACAACAATTGCCAATTCGATTGAAGCCACAGTGTTTTCTCACGATACATGCTGGTTCCAAAGTTGCAGAAGTAACATTAAAAAGCACATTGCACTCCCACTGAAATCAGATTTACTCATCTGGTAAGAAAGATGAAAATGTTACATCTTATCAGACATATTTTTATTTGCTGAAAATCATCTGAGGATTGAGTTGCAATGGAGAAAAGAGTGAAATACGAAGGACTGCAGATTCTGTGATTGCAGTGAAAGTACTGGAGGAACTCAGCTGGTCTTTTCAGTGTCAATAAAAAGCAAAGATATATTGTCAACGTTTCGGGCCTGAGCCCCTTCTTCAAGGAATAAGCAGAATAAGCCAGAAGCAGGAAATCTCAGAGAGTCTCAGAATTCAGGCGATGCTGGCTAAGGGAGAAATCCAGATCCACGTAAAGTATTAATTAGCTATGATAAGGGACGGGTAAGAATTGATCATGTTTGAGCAAAAGGAGACAGGGAAGGGAGAGAGAGAGCTGGGGGAAGGTAACAGGGGGAAGAAGTGGAGGGTGGGGGGGGTTAACGAAAGCCAGAGAATTCGATATTAATGCCATCCGGTTAGAGGGGGGGGCCAGTCAAAAGATGACATATTGTTCCTTCAATTTGCTGGTGGTCTTAGTCTGGTAGTACATGAGACCGTGGACAGACATGTCAGCAAGAGAATGGGATGGGGAATTGGAATCGGTGATAACCAGGAGATCCAGACTTTTGCAGAGGACTGAGCTGACAAGCTTAACAAAGTGATCTCCCAGTCTGCATCCAGTCTCTCTGACGTAGAAGAGATCACAACGGATGCACTGGATGCAGTAGATGACCCTTGCAGATTCACGAGTGAAATGTTGCTTCATTTGGAAGGACTTTTGGGGCCCTGAATGGTGCTGAGGGATGAGGTGTGGGCGCAAGTGGAACAACTCCTGTGGTCACAGGGATTGGTTCCAAGAGAATGAATGGTGGGGCGGGAGAAGTGGACAAGGGAGTCACGGAGGGAGCGGTCCCTGTGGAAAGTGAAGAGGGAGGAGAGAGGAATATATGTGTCTAGTGGTGGGATCACGTAGCAGGTGGCTGAAATGGTAGAGGAGGATGTTTGGGATGTGGAGGCTGGTGGGATGGTAGTTGAGGACAAGAAGAATCCTGTCCTTGTTCTGTATGGGGGTGGAGAGGGCCATGGCAGATGTGCAGGTAATGGAGAATATGCGGATGAGGGGCGAGTTGATGGTGGTAGAGGGAAAGCCATGTTGTTTGATGAAGGAGGACATATCTGATGATCTGGAATGGAAGTCCTCATCCTGGTCGCAGAGTGGGTTAGTGGGAGGTTCATTGGAGTGGAGGGTCAGGGAGGGGAGGAGGATGGGGTGGATCAGGAGGTGGTGGGTAGGAAGTGTCTAATGAAGGAGGGGAGGGTTAGGAAGTAGTGATCATAATATGAATGAGTTCAGTTTCAAATCTGGAAAGGAGAAGCTGATGTCAATATTTCAGTGGAACAAAGAAGATTACAGTGGTACAAAAGAGGAACTGGCCCAAGTTGACTAGAAAAGTAGACAGAGGGACAGCAGAGTAGAATTGGATGATATTACTACAAGAAAGAAAGAAAGTGCAGGATAGATATATTTAAAAAAAAAGAAAATTATGAATGGAAAAATGGCACAAATGTGGCTAACAAGAGAGGTTAAGGCTAAAAGGGAGGGCAGAGAAGGAACCAAAATTAATGGGAAAATAGGACTGGGAAACTTTTAAAAACTTTCAAAAAGAGACAAAGAAAGTCATTAGGAAAGAAAAGATGAATATGAAAGGAAGTTGGCAAATAACATACAAAAGGATGCTAAGAGTTTATTTTAAATATATAAAGAATGAAAGAGAGACACAGGTAGATAGTGGACCAATTGAAAATGATGTTGGGCATAAGCGCTGGGCAGAGTCTTATTCAATTCAAAGTATGAGTTTGTGCACATTTTTCCAAAGTCAAACTTGCTCAAATTTATTCTGATATTAGTTGTGACAAATGTAAAGTATCCAATGCCCCTTTGTTACAGATAGTTTGGACTTGCGTTCATTTGCAAAAAAATTGGACCATCATTTTTCGAACATTTTCAACCACATTTAGAATCATTTTAGACCTGTGTCTGGTAATTGCACTATTTGGTGTTTCTAAAGCTGTAAATATTATTTTATCTTCTAATCAAAGACGGGATAGAGCATCCTCCACTTTATTAGCGAAGAGAAATTCTGTTAAAATGGAAAGATGTCTTCCCACCTACACATAATCAATGGCTATTAGAGGTTATGTCCTTTTTAAATCTGGAGAAAATTAGCCATAATGTCTCAAAAATCAAGATTTCTTTTGGTAAGACATGGGGCCCATTTCTATCTCTCTTCCATCATTTGACTAATCAGGTGGTATGACGACTGTCACTGGACTTGCTTGTTTGGATCCCCTGAAGCTGCTTGTTCGGATTTAACACTATTTACAATTTGGGTTTGAATTTTTTTTCTTTTTTCTTTTCATTTTTTTCTTATTTATCTCTTATAATATTGTATGTATTACCATTTATTGGATTTAACTCAGCAAAGGTTTCATTGCAATTGATTTACTTTTTTTTAATAAAACTGAATAAAATCATTTTAAAAGAAAGAAAATGATGCTGGAGAAATTATAATAGGTAACAAAGAGATGGCAGAAGAATTAAATGAATATTTTGCTTCAGCCTTCACTGAGGAAGACATTAACAAAATACCTAACAGTCAGAGGTCTCAGGGAATAGAATTAAGTACAGTCAAGATTACTAGAGAGATAGTGCTTAGTCAGTTGAATGGACTAAAGATAGAAAAGTCTCCCGGACCAGATGAGGTGGCTTTAGAGAGTGTGGAGGCTTCAGGAATGATTTTCCAGGAATCAATAGACTCTGGCATGGTTCTGGAGGACTCGAAGGTCATAAATGTAGTTCTGCTGTTTAAGAAAGGAGGGAGGCAGAATAAAGGAAATTATGGGCCTATTAGCCTGATGTTGGTAGTTGGAAAGTTATTGGAATTAATCCTCAAGAATGAGGTTATAAAATACCTTGAGGGGCATGACATGATAAGCCCAAGCCAGCATGGTTTCATGAAGTGAAGATCCTGCTTGACAAACCTATTGGAATTTTTTGAGGTAACCTCAAGTAGGATGGACAAGGGAGAGGCTGGGGATGCTGCGTATTTGGAATTTCAAAAGGCATTCGATAAGGTGCTCCATAAGAGGCTGCTAAATAAGAGCCAATGGAATTACAGGAAAGATATTAGACTGGGCGGAGCTTTGGCTGATAGGCATGAAGCAAAGGATGGGAATAAAGGGGTCCGGTTGGCTCCCGGTGTTCTGCAGGAGTCGGTGTTGGGGCTGCTTTTTGTTGCCAGGTATATCAATGATTTAGATTATGGATTAAATGGGTCTTGTGACTAAGTTTGCAGATGACACCAAGATAGGTGGTGGAGAAGGAAGTGTTGCAGAGAGATTTGAAGAGCTTAGGAGAAATGGCAGATGAGATCCAATGCTGAGAAATGTAAGATTATACATTCTGGAAGAAGAAATAAACAGGCCAATTATTATTTGGAAATTTAAAATTCGGACGTGCAAAAGGAGTTTGGGGTCCTCGTGCAGGGTATGCTAAAGGTTAACCACCAGGTTGGATAGGCAGTAAAGAAAGCAATGCTAGGTTGGCATTCGTTTCAAGTATAAGAGTAATGAAATGTTGATGAGGCTCTATGAGGCACTGGTGAGACCTCATTTGGAGTAACTGTGTGCAGTTTTGGGCCCCTTATATTAAAAGGAATGTACTGATGTTGGAGAGAGTTCAGAGAAGATTTATGAGGATGATTCCTGAAATGAAAGGGCTAACATATGAGGACTGTTTATCAGCTCATGGACTCTCTTCATTGGAGTATAGAAGAATGAGAGGGGATCTCAATGAAACATTTTGAATGCTGAAAGAATTGGACAGAGTAGATCTGAAAAAGTGGGTGAGTCCAGGACAAGAGGGCACAGTCTTAGAATTAGAAGGTGCCCATTTAGAACAGAGATGAGGAGAATTTTTTTTTAGTCAGAGGGTCATGGATTTGTGGAATTCATTGCCACATACGGCTGTGGAGGCCTGATCATTGGGGGGGTTTAAGGAGGATGTTGATAGGCATCTAATTAGTCAGGGTATCAAGGGATATGGGGCAAAGTCCAGAAATTGGAATTAGATGTGAGAATGGTTTAGCTTATGATGAAGTGACAGAGCAGAATCAATGGGCTGAATGGCCTATTTATGTTCCTTGTGATTTTGTGTGATCTTGTGAAGTCAGAAGGTGGAGAGAGAGAGAGAGAGAGAGAGAGAGGCCCGTATGCTCCCAGAGCCAAAGTGGGAAGTCACGATGGAGGCTGGGTCCTTTAGGTCTCATAGGCCATGGAGGAAACCTATGTGTGAAGCCCAGTCCTGTGGGCTGGCAGGTTCAGGGTGAAAGTTCATGGTGGAGGCTCAATCCTGTAGGTCACCGAGGCTGAGGTGGAGTCACGCATCAGGAGCTCTGTCCTGTAGGTCGGAGCCGAAAAGACCAGCTGAGGTCCATCAGAATTTTGGTGTACAATGGAAAAAAGACTATTTAGCTGCTGGGGGTGCAGTGAGGTTTTACTTACTGCTTTTCCCATTGAACTGATGGTGAGATAATAAGATCCAGAAAGACAGAGAAAAGGAAATTTCATGAAAAGGAAGGTAAAACATTAAAGGCAATGCCCAATGACCTGAGCAATGACTAATTTGCAACAAACACGAAGATCTACAGGTGAAGGGGCTCAAACCCAAAGCATTGGCTTTTACCTTTGCTCTATGAAGGACTGCCAGGCAGGAGATCACTGCAAATGGCCTCTCCCTCATTTCTGCAACCGTGGCAACACCTTCTCACCGGTGTCTCCCATTTTTTACTGAGTTTGCTAGGTCATGGCGCGACCGAATGTCCAGCGGTATAACTGGATGGGTAGGCTGGGCTCGTTAGCTTTAGTTGGCTGCCAACTTGAGAGAATGAAAACTCTGATTTCAAACCCATGCAGATGGCGCTCATTAGCCTTGTCAGGCCATCCATCTGGGAGAAGGATGTTCCGACATAACACCTATGACCCGAGGATCTGGTTGTCACCGTCCCAGTGCGCTGGGCCATGGCAGATGAACCCCAGGTGTAAAGGGTGGGGCCAGTACCGCACATACTGCACTCCACCTAAAAATCATCCACTGTGCAGGCTCGAAGGACAAGCCCACGTCTACGATCCTTCCTAAATCTTCGTTCGCGAAGCCAAGCCATGAAGGGATGATATAAAGGAATACTGCCTGACCTGCTGAGTTTCTCCAGTATTGTGTTTTTACTAATTTTCAATGTCAATTTTGCACATAGCATTTACTTACATGAGTAACCCAATGAAAATCAGAAATAAATTAGTGTTAGATGTGTCATGACAATGGCTTGATGTGAGAAGATGACTCAGATGAGTAAAGGTATGTGGTTCATCCTCATGAATCTCAGTGCTCAAAGAAGTATGAAATCCGCTCTGATCTGTCTGATGGCATCTCCAGTAGTGACTTCTATTCAGCCTCTGCACGTTTGAACATCTGTGATATTTGCTCTTCACCACTTCCTAAGCCAAACTGCCCTTGATACTGTCATAAATTTCTAAAATAAACATGGGTGCCAAAACTCCATCAAGGTTTCTGATAGACCACAGAGACTAAACATCAAAAACAAAATCAAAACCTTGATAGTGTACAGAAAGACAATTAAGATATATAATTCTGCTTCCCCTTGAAATAAAAAGGGTGCAGAACCTTGTGATTGCAACATACTATATGCTAATTTTTAAAAGAAGTCTAGTCTGATACGGATACACTCCAGGTTTTATTGAATTCACCAGAGGCAGACAGAGGAAATTCAATACAGAATTGGAATGGAACATAGAGCCCTACAGCACAGTTACAGGCCTTTCAGCCCATGATGTTTTGCCAACATAGAAACCTCCTCAAAAAAATAAGCATTCCCCACTTCACACCCATGACCTTCCATTTTACTTGCAATCGGGTGCCTGCCCAAGAGTCTATTAAATGTTTCTATTGTTTCAGCCTCCACCACCACCCCTGGCAATGCATTCCAGGCACCCACAACTCTCTGTAGGCAATCAGTGAGGATTAGCAAGAACATCTCCTCCACAATCTGCATCAGTACCAGAGCATCGCAGGGCTGAGTTCTTAGCCCCCTGCTCTACTCATTTTACACTTACAACTGTGTGGCTTGGTACAGTAGCAACATTATCTACAAGTTTACTGATGATACCATGGTAGTATAAAAAGCATACACGAGGGAGATTGTTATCTTGCCTGAATGGTGCACCAACAACAACCAATGTCACTCGAACCAAGGAGTTGATTGTTGACTTCAGGAAGGGAAAACCAGATGTATGCGATCCAGTGATCATTGGGAGATCCGTGGTGGAGAGAGTGAGCAAATCTAAGTTCTTGGGAGTTATTATGTAGGAGGATATTTCCTGGACCCAATGCACTACTGGCATCGTGAAGAAAGCATGTCAATGCCTATACTTCCTCAGGAGTTTGCGGAAGTTTGGTATTACACAAGAAACCCTGGCAAATATCCGCAAATGTGTGGTGGAATGTGTGCTGGCCAGCTGCATCACACATGGTATGGGGACACCAATGCCCCGAAGCTAAATGCCCTGGACATGAAGGGTAAAATCCTCCCCACCAATAAGAACATTTACAGCTAACTCTGCCATCGGAGGGCAACGGCAATCATCAAGGAGCCACATCACCCAACACACGCTCTCTTCTCGCTGCTGCCATTAGGAAAGAGGTAGAGGTGCCTCAAGACTCACACCGCCAGGTTCAGGGACAGCAGGTACCCCTCTACCATCAGACTCCTCAACAGCAAACTCAATCAGGGACTCATTTTAGAACTCTTGCGCACTTTATTGATATTTTTTCTATCTCTGTATTGCACAGTCAGTTTGTTTACATTTATGTATTTGTTTACACGTGCACGTTGAGTCAGTGCTTTTTTAAGCACTGGCAATAAGTGGTAATTCTGCCTTGCCCGCAAGAAAAAGAATCTCATGTCATGTCTGTACCCTGTCAATAAATCTGAATCTGTATTTATTTCTTGCCCACCACTAAAGTTAAGATCATTCAGCCTACTCCTTCCTTTTGTTCTCGCTGCTCAAATCCTCTTGAATAAACCTGTGGCGAGGGAGGATTTAACATTTGTGGTTAGAGCCCTGAAGATCTCCGTGATGAAGAGCAGAAAATGCTGCCATTCACTTCTTTTAGTTTCAAGGTGTTACACCTGGTAATCTTCATTTCCTGTTCTCCAGACACCCACCCATAAGTTGTACTCTCATCAACCAGCTTATCGTATTCTACATGTGTGCTTAAAAACTGCATGTGAGTTAATAGACCAAATGGATCTCAGCACATTTTAATATAAAATTGCATATATGTAAGGCTACAAGTAAACAAACAAAATGTGGTGTTAAATATATGTTGCATTGTGTTGCTGTGTGTATTTGAAAAGACTAGAGTAGATATAACCCTAGTGCGGGGCCCCCTTAGGCACAGAGCCCAATTGGGAGTCAGCCCTGCACTCACACTCCTTCATCCTGCTTAAAAAACACACACAGAAACGCTGGAGGAACTCAGCTGATCTCGCAGCATTTTGTTTTTACTACAATCATGTTGCCTGTAGACTTTTGTGTTTCATCCCATCCTGGATACCCCATGTATAATTGGGAATAGGGGACTGGTTAACCAATAGAAGGCAGAAAGTTGGGATAAATGAGTGTTTCTCTGCGTGGCAGTCAAGGGTAAGAGGTGTGCCATAGGGATCGGTGAGGGACCCACAACTGTTTACGATACACATCATTGAATTTGAAAGGTGGACCAATTGCAGTGTATCTAAGTTTGCAGATGACATTAAATAGAATGGAAACCAAATTGTGTAGAGGACACAGATAGACCACGGAGATATATAGATGGGTCAAAAGAGTGGCCAAGGATCAGGCAGAGAGTACAATGTTGGTAAAGGTAAGGTTGACTACTTTAGAAGAAAAAAAATAGTAAATTAGACTATTATTTAAGTGGTGAAAAAAAATCCAGCATTCAGTAGTGCAAAGACCTGGGAGTGCTGGTACATGAATCACAAAAAATTATTTGCAGGTGCAAAGGTAATCATGAGGCAAATGGGATCTTGGCCTTCATTGCTAGAGGGTTTGAAAACAATAGTAGGGGGGTTCTGTGGCCACTGTACAGGATACTGATGAAGTTGAATCTGTGACCCTACTTGAGAAAGGATATTCTGGCTTTGGAGGTAGTGTTGAAGAGGTTCACCAGGTTGATTCTTGTGAGGAGCCTGGGACCATATTCAATGGAGTTTTGAAGGGCGAGGAGGAATTTTTATAGAAATATCTAAAATTATGAAAGGTTTAGATAATAGATGAACAGAGAGATAGACTACAACTAAGGGACATAGCCTCAATATTTGGAGGACTGGATTTAAGATGGAGATGAAGAGGACTGCTTCTCTGAGACTAGTGAATCTGTGGGATTCTTAATAGGGGCCGCCTCACAAAATGAGGTTAAGACACAGATAGATTTTTGAATAGTTGGAGAATCAGGAGGCAGGGATAAGTGGTGCTGAGTCCACAGCAGTTCAGTCATGATCTTTTTGAATGGCAGAGTAGACTCAATGGGCCAGATGGCCAACTTCTGCTCCTATTTCTTATGTTTGTTCATTAGCACCCTATGGGCTATTGATCAAGTCACCGTTCTCTGACCTTTTTTGGGGTTTATGCATTTTTTTAAATTTTTCACACTGTGAACCATATCAATCAAAATACATACAAACATTTCCCACTTCAATATACACAGTGGCATTTTCTCCCCTTTTTTCCCACCACCTTCCCTTCCCCCCTTCCCACCCCCCTCCAAACCCATTAAACATTCAACATATACAATACAATAAACCCATTAAACAATGTCATCACACAATGAAAAGAAACAAGAAAATTGTGTCATCTACTTTTACACACTGGGTCAGTTAATTTCGTCTTCTTCTCATTCTATCATTTTAGGGGGTGGAGGTCCGCGGTAGGCCCTCTCTGTTGTGTTCCATGTACAGTCCCCAAATTTGTTCAAATAATGTGACTTTATATTTTAAATTATTTGGTTTTTTTTTCCATGGAATACATTTATTCATTTCCATGTACCATTGCTGTATTCTAAGGCTCTATACTGATTTCCAAGTTGACATTATACATTTTTTGCTACCTCTAAGGCTATCATAATAAATCTTTTTTTGTGCTTCATCCAGTTTAAGGCCTAATTCTTTATTTCTT
This sequence comes from Narcine bancroftii, assembly GCF_036971445.1. Taxonomy (NCBI): domain Eukaryota; kingdom Metazoa; phylum Chordata; class Chondrichthyes; order Torpediniformes; family Narcinidae; genus Narcine; species Narcine bancroftii. The sequence continues at coordinate 34,983,777 of NC_091480.1, read as the reverse complement.
ATGTTACTTAGAAGTAAGATCTCTGGATTTTTTGGTATGTTGCTTTTTGTGATTTTATTTAATACCTGATATAGATCTTCCCAAAGCTTTTTCTCTTTCTCACATGACCTTCTACTGTCATTCCCATTTCCTTCTTACAGCGAAAACATCTGCCTGACGCCTAATCTATCTATTCCCTTCATAATTTAAAATTCCTCTATCAAATCCCCTCTCAACCGTCTACGTTCCAATGAATAAAGTCCCAGTCTCCTTCATCATTCTCTGTGCTCTATATGTTGTAAGCCAGGCAACATTTTTGTAAATCTTCTCTGCACCCTCTCCACCTTATCTATATCCTTCCCATAATTTGGAGACCAGAACTGAACATAATACTTCAATCCTGGCCTCGCCAATGCCTTAAACAGTCACAGGATCACTTCCCAGCTCCTATACTCTATGCAATGATTTATGAAGGCCAGCATACCCTATGCCTTCCCTGTCTACATGGGAATCCACCTTCAAGGAACTCTGCGCCATAACTCCAAGATCCCTCTGTTCCTGAACAGGGGAAAGGGTGGTTCAGTGAGGTTCAGTATGTAAAGCCAGCACACACAGAAAAGAGCAAAAAAAACCCCTCAAATGACAGGAAAACTGAAATAAAAACAGAAAATTGACAGAACTATTCACCAAGTCATACAGCAGGGACACCAGACACATTAACTTTGATTCTCTCTCTGCAAGTGCTGCTTGACCTGTTGATTGATTTTTGGTTTTGCAGCATTTTTTTTTGTTCTTTGGGTGAGACATCAACACTTGGGTGTTACATCATTGGGTGAGACATCAACACTTGGGTAAATCAAACCAGAGTAGGTCTTACAAAGTAAATGGTAGAGCCTCGAAGAGTGTTGTCGTTCGTCGAAGTGAGAGTCCTCGAAGTTGCAAATGAATGGTTATCCCCGTAAGCGGCGACTCAGATGGACAGGGTGTAGAGAGAGTCGTTTGACACACTTGCCTTCATTGGGTGGAGCACTGAATATAAATATTATTACCTCATGATTATGTGTTTGCTAGACAAACTCAGAGTACTGTATGCAATTCTGCTTGCACAACTGCAGGAAAGATATCAGCAGCCTCTTTCACCCTTGCATCCCACTAAATTGGCCCTTCAGTGTCCTGGGATAGGAATAGGGGGTTTGGCCTTTCACACTTGACCACTCCTAACTGGGACACTGAACGTTTTCACACTTGCAAGGAGTTAGGACTGTTCTACCTTCTACTGGTGACATCATAACATATCGAGTGATGGTGGACCTGTCCTAAATCCTGATCAATGTATTATGATCTTATATTTGAACAAAACTAATCTTGCCTAATTATAACATCATTATGTACAGCACAGTCTTGTTGTTGTGCCGACCTATATAAACCTTTATAAGGGGTCGTGGGAAAGCGCTAGCGCTAAATAGCAATAGCGGACAATTTTTAAACTGGGTGGGAAAATTGGTAGCACTTTAGTGCTTAATTTATATAGCATGGAAAGTTGGTAGCGCTATCGCGTACAATTTATAAATACCATGGGGAAAAAGGGATGGCAGACCTGCCCTCCCAGAATGCCATGCAGCGGAGAAAAGGCTGAATGACCGGCTGCAGCAATGGAGCATGTATGAAGAGATTTCTCTGTTGCATGGCATTCTGGGAAGTGAGGTCTGCCATTGCTCTTTCCCATGGTCTTTAAAAAATTGTGCATTATAGCACTACCAACTTTCCCACGCTATTTAAAAATTTTCCACTATTGCTATTCATTGCTATTTTTTCCTATCCCTCTCTCTCTCCCACTGCGACTTTCCCACGGCAAAGTTTACACCTTCACTTTAATCTTTTCTTCCTCCATGTTCCTGCACTCACACACAAACTTGGGTAATTTCAATCCCACAATGTTGTTACCCATTTCACACTTGCCTGATTGCAACACTGGCATCTGCAGACGTAGGAGGAGGAGTACTAGGAGTACAGACCGCCAATCCCCAGCATGAGATGACCTCATCTGACGCCGGTGTTGAGCTGATTTTGCTTTCACACTTGGCACCTTAAAGGCCGATTGGCGGCTAATGTCTGGGATCACTTGCCAGTGTGAAAGGGGCTAAAAAGTCTGAAGAAGAGTAGAGAAGATTCACCAGGATGTTGCCTGTGGCTGGAATTATTGTAAAGGTTGGATAGACTTGGTCTTTATTCCCTAGGCCAGAAAAGAATACGAGACGACCTTTTAGGAATAGAGTTAAAAATCCTAGTATCGAACACATATGGGGATTGGTAGATGCTGGATAAGTGAATTTCCCACTTGCTTGAGGTTGCGTGTTGCATGAATGGAAAACTATCAGCAAGGCGAGCCAATTTTAAACTTTGTGTTTTTTACTCATTTATTTTCCCTGATTTGTTTTGCTGGTTACTTGAGGCTTCCGGTTGCTTGAATTCCGGGTAACAGAGATTTTTACTGTGTACAGAATCTTGAGGGGCATGTACAAGGTGAATGCTCACAGTCTTTTCCCCCAGGGTAGATGATTCTAGAAGTAGAGGGCATAGGTTTAAGGTGAGAGGGGAGAGATTTACAAGAGCTCTAGAGGGCAACTTTTTCACTCACCGGATACTTGGTAATCTAGAATGAACTGCCAGAGGAAACTAGACATGGGTGCCTTTATGATATTCCAAAGATGCATGGGCAGATAGGAAAGGTTTAGAAGGGTATGGGCCAAATGTAGGAAAAATGGGTAAGCTAGAAATGCCAATGTGGTCAGCATAGACGTGATGGGGTAAGCAACCTGATTCATGCTGTACTACTTGAGGTTCTAGATTCCCTGAACCACATGTTGTAGTATCACACCATTTGAATAATAATTTGCTACGCCCCTATCTTTGTGCCATCAGCAAATCTGGCTACTGACCAACACAAATTATAAACAGATGTAGCCCCAGTACCAATCCCTGTGACACTCTCTAAACATTGATTGCCAATCAGCAAATGATTTATCTCCCTGTTTTCTTCCAGTCAGTCACTTTCCTCATTGATGCCAAAATATTACCCCCTACATATTCCAATTTTACCGAGTGCAGAAACCTTATTGAATACCTCTGGAGGCCATGTTAAAAGTGAATCTACTCAAACCTTTCTATCTGGGTGAAGTAGAGTTCTAGTGAAAACAAGGCTAGATGACATTGACCTAATTACTGAAAGTGCATGGTGACACTGAACCAGGCAGTTGATAATGAATATCATTGATTACTTACTTCACAGTAGCTAAATGCAGGCTGCCAATAGCCAAGGTTATTACAAAATTAGATTTGTCACATGCATAAATTTAGTTGGTTCTGGGTAAGACAATTAAAATGCATCCAAGGCCCTGTTTTTGTGCACAATATTCTGAGAGTGTGAAACTTTCATCAAAGTTTTTAAGCTGTAATAGACAAGACATTACAAATCACAAGTCATTCTCCATTTAATTAAAACAAAGAATTCATGGTTGATACGAGAGAAGAATATTGAAGTGTATTAAAAGAATTTAAACACCTGACAAACACGATGTACAAGTCAAAAGAAGGAAATGAATCTTCGTACAGAAAGAAGCTCATTTTAGATTAAAGACAGATGCTAATGGATTGCAATTAATTTTTTTTAAGTTTAGAGATACAGCATGTTAAAAGGCCTTTCCAGCCCATGAGCCCATGCCACCCAAATGTGACCAATTAACCAAGTAAACCCACATGTCTTTGGCACGTGGGCGGAAATTGGAGCACCCAGAGGAAAGCTATGTTGGCACGGAGATTGCCCTTTAAAGTGGCAAGAGTGAAAGCAAAATCTGCTGAGCACCCCGGCATCAGATGGAAGTCTGCTCACATATAAACCTGGTTTCCCACCTAAACCTAGAACCCTTCTGAAGACTACTGTGAAACCCTACCCATAGTTACAAGCTAATAAAAACATTTGTTCTCCCTCCAGCCACGAGAGCTTTTATTCGCGCTACACTAGCAAAGATTTAATTCTCTCCAAGAAGTGAGTAAAATGTATTTTGAGGCTGCCTTTCCAACACACCACTGTGAAAAGTAGCTACGTTTAACAGTTCTTTTATCGAGTAAATGGGAAGCAATTGGGAAGATAAATAACCAATTAAAATGTGAAAAATACTCTTGTGAGCACTGCACCCTTCCTAGCAACAATGGCTGCTTGGTAGGTGGCCTTTATGTGTCAGCCAGCTAAAACAAGTATGGTTTCCTCTGAATCCTCAATGGGAGGAGGTGGCTAACTTCTGACTTCTTTTCCTACCATGCATGATATGGACAATAGACGACTATTGTAAATGGAAAATCATCAATTATTTCATCTATCCGTATGGTCATTTGGAGTACATGATTGGAGTTTTTTTTTAAATACAGGTACACGATCCTTTATCTGGACATCTAAAATCCGGAAAGCTCCAAAATCCAGCAAGTGGGGACCGGCGGTCGGGGGAGACGGCCGAGGGACCGCGGTTGTGGGAGGCAACCAAGGGACTGCGGTTGGGGGAGATGTCCGGGTGGCGAGGGACCAGCGGTCGGGGGAGACTGCCGGGCGACTGGAAAGGGGTGGGGGTGGATACGGCAGCACAATTCAGGTGGGCTTTCCGAAATCTGGAAAAATCTGAAATTCGGAACCCATTGTCCCCCAAGGGTTCCGGATAAAGGATCATGTACCTGTACAAAGAATATCTTTGGCTGCAGCAAGTAAGAATTTCAGTACTTTGTACTTGGGTGTATGACAATAAACTCATCGCCATCTTTCTTAAATAGATGGACTGAATTTTTAAAAATACCCCATTATAGACATGATACTATGTTATACTAGACAATATGACAAGGGTCAAGGTTATGACAAATGGGGACACAGAGCTGTCATGCAGAGTGGACTGGTTTTGAAAGAACATCAGAGTGAACATTTTATTCTGAGTGTGAATACAATTGCCAGAAGTTTTGTTTTGGCCTGAGTCAGACTTACAAAGTCCAACAAGATTATTTTTAAAACATAAACTTTGATTTTAGAGGGGAGGTCAGTAATTTATCGAAGTGAAGCAGGCTCGGCTCAGTACGCAGCAGAACTTGCAATCAATGGGACTCAGGAAACATGAGATGTTAACCCTGCAAATTATGTGAATAGGTGACTCACCCTTTGGTAAAGATAAAAATAATTGATGATTTTCTATTTACACCAGTGTATGTAAAAGTGTGATATGCATGTACATAAACTGAAACTGTTAAACTGAAAGAAATCAAGAAGGCTAAAAGAAGACACGAGGTTACTTTGGCAGACAATGTGAAGGAAAATCCTATGGGTTTCTAAAGGTATATTAAGAGCAAAAGGATAGTAAGGTATGAAATTGGTCCCATTGAAGATCAGAGTATGGAGCCAAAGAGATGGAGGAGACTTAAATGTTTTTTTTTCATCAGTATTCATTCAGGAAAGAGGCACAGAATTATGGGAAGTAAGGAAAACAAGCATTGAGGTCATGGAATCCATACACATTAAAGAGGAGGAAGTGCTTGCTGTCTTAAAGCAAATAAGGGTGAACAAATCCCCAGGGCTGACAAGATATTCCCTCAGACCTTGAGGGAGGCTGGTGTAGAAATTGCAGGGGCTCTGGCAGAAATATTTAAAATGTCCTTAGCCATGGGTGTGGTGCCCAAGGTTTGGAGGGTGGTTCACATTGTTCTGTTGTTTAAAAAAGCCTCCAAAAGTAACCCAAGAAATTATAGATCAGTGAGCCTGACATCCGTAGTAGGTAAATTATTGGAAGGTATTCTAAGAGATCAGATATACAATTATTTGGATAGCCAGAAACTGATTAAAATTAAAAAAAAAATTTAGACATATTGATGGGCAAGACAGTAGATTGGAGTCAAGAGGCTTTTATTAGCTTAGATGTTAGCTGGGGAGATCATCTGGCCTGGATCTGAGCAGGAAGTGATCTGAGGTCAAGGTCTTGTGTCGGGACCTTTATTAGGGAATATCTTGGGAGGGGTCAGAGGGAAGGAAGGGGTCAGAGGGAAGGAAGGGGAGGTCCAGGCCAGTACATACAGTTATTACAGTGATGTCGTACCTCATACCACCACACATACAGCACAGTGTAACAGGCCATTTTGGCCCACGAGTCCATGCTACCAAATTAACCTACACCCCCATTACATTTCACACAGTGGGAGGAAATTGCAGCTCCCTGGGAAAACCCACAGAGACACAGGAAGAGCGTGCAAACTCCCTACAGACAGCTCGGGATTTGAACCCCAGTCCTGATTGTGGCGCTGTAAAGGTGTTGCACTATCTGCTATGCCAACCATGCTGCCATTTCTTTTTAAATTAAGGGATATTCATTATGGCTTTGTGCGTGGTAGGCCATGATTAACCAATCATATAGAGTTTTTTGAGGAGATTACCAGGAAAGTTGATAAAGGAAAGGCTGAGGGTGTTGTCTACATGGACTTTAATAAGGCCCTTGACAAGGTCCCACATGGGAGATTAGTCAGGAAGGTTCAGATGCTATGTATTTATGGTGAAGTAGTGAATTGGATTTGACAAAGGCTGGTCGGGAGAAGCCAGAGAGTAGTAGGGGATGATTGCTTCTCAGACTGGAGGCCTGTGACTTGTGGTGTGCCTCAGGGATCAGTGCTGGGAACATTATTGTTTGTCATCTATATTAATGATCTGGATGTTAATGTGGTAAATTGGATCAGCAAGATTGCAGATGGCACTAAGATTGGAGGCTTTACGGACAGCGAAGGTTTTCAAAGCTTGCAGAGGGATCTGGACCAGATGGAAAATTGGGCTGAACAATGGCAGGTGAAATTTAATGCAGATATGTGTGAGGTGCTGCACTTTGGAAGGATAAACCAAGAAAGGACATGCACAGTAAATGCTCGGGAAAAGTATTGAGTATAGGAGTTGGGATGTTATGGTAAAGTTGTATAAGACATTGGGGAGGCCAAATGTGCAGTATTGTGTGCAGTTTTGGTCACCTAACTACAGGAAGGATATCAATAAGATTGAAAGCTGGAGTGGTCAATGTTTTTTCAGTTTTAACATGTATGAAGAATTCAGACAGGTACATGGATGGGAGATGCATGGAGGGCTATGGACTGGGCGCAGGACAGTGGGACTAGGCAAAAAAAATTGTTTGGCACGGACTAGAGGGGCCAAAGAGGCCTGTTTCTCTGCTGTAATGCTCTATGGTGCTTGGGTTCTACATGAGTGCATGCATAATGTAGTCTGAGTCAATAAATAAACAAGATCCATGGTTTAACAGCTGTTCATATTTCCTCGTGATTCATCAGTTATCTGACAGTGGCATAAATTAGAATCAGGATCCATGCATGCTTCACTTTGATTGACAATAGACTACTGTCCTTTTAAATGAAATGTACCTCTGGTCTTTCCTCAAATCCCACAACCCATTCCAACTATCTCAAAGCTGATCCTCATCCCAACTACATCTTAAACTTGATATAATCCCCCCTCCTTTCCGTGACTGTGATGAACTACACGTTTTACTGATATGCACTGATCCCTTGTCCTCGCCAGACACTTCCCTATACCTCTGTCTACGAGTCATCACCAAAACCTGTCTCTATGTTTTCCTCATCTCACAAGCAGGGAAATAGCCTTGAATTGAGGAAAGCAAGTGGCTTGCTCTTAACAATGCTGCAGAAGGGACCTTCAGAATCATGTTCCTTGGAGATGGTCAGCACCATCTCATTGATGGGGGCTCAGGATACCTGGTGTCCCTTTCCTCCTTTGCTGAATCGCAGCTGTGTCTCCATCCCATCAGAATCCTCATTCAACACAGATGAAGAAGACATTTGAATGAGTGTTAAGGTATAAGCATGGGAGTAGATAATAATGAATGCAAGCGATGAGATATGGGTTTGAGCCGTTCAGCAGTATTAAGTATGTGAGGGTAGGGTGATGCATAACCTGGTTAGATACCAGTTCTCCTTACCAGATTGGAGAAATCAGTACCATCTGCAGCCTGTAACCGGTGCAATTATGGTGCATCCACTAACCTTGATGACTCTTGCAAAGCCATGTAACATCTTACTGGCTGGAAGGCATTCTTGGCATTGGTCTCAGCTGTTACCAGAGTACGTTTTTCGAGGGCATCAGCCACTTCAGTCAGGTGATATTTCTGATTCCCACTCCCTTGATCAAAGCCTCCAGCACAATGTCTAGAAACGGCAAGTCACTCATTCTGTGTTGTTCCATTGCTCACTGTTTACCAGATCACCTCTTACTTGCAGCTCCTGGAACCCCAGGGCACCTTTCCTTCATGGCATGCAAGCCACTTTTCAGCAGTACAAATGAAATTTAACAGGTACTTTCACAAGCTCCTTCCTGAGGAGGCCAGCCATTAAACAGCAATGATACTAGTAATCATTATAATTAGCTGCAATTACACCATGCAGACAGAAGTTAATCACACTATATGTGATCCCTAGGGTCTAATACATTTACACCCATTTCATGTCATCATCTGTGCAGATCTTCCTCTGCCTATCCCTTGAGCTACACCTACTGGGTATTAAAAGTACTGCAGGAGGATCATGATTGCTACTCCTGGTGCAACAGAAGGAAGCTGGATTTCAGCTGTTTTTAACTTGTGATGCAGCAGTTATGGTAATGTTGTTGCTTCATAGCTCCAGCGGCCTGGCCTCAATCCTGTCTGTGCAGAATTCACAGATAGATTTGCTGTTGACACCATGGTTGACGGCAGAATCAGAATCAGGATTTATCGTCATGAACAAGTCATGAAATTTGGTGTTTTGTGGCAGCGTCATAGAGCAAACATTCATATTATAACCATCCTACGTCATTACTATAAAAAATAAAATAAAATAATAATATCAATAAGGTTGGACAAAAAGTAAGGCAGTGTCTTTGGTTCGTTGATTATTCAGGAATCTGATGGCAGCGGGGAAGAAGCTGTCCTTGTGCCTTTGAGTGCTCATCTTTAGGCTCCTGAACCTTTTACCCGATGGTAGCAGAGTGAATGGCCTGGGTGGTGGGGGTATTTGAGGATAGAGACTGCTTTTATAAGACACCGTCTCATGTAGATGTTCCTTGATGGAGTAAAGTCTGGTGCCTGAGATGTCGCAGGCCGAGTTAACAACCCTCTGGAGTTTATTCTTGTCCTGATACTTGGCGCCTCCCTACCAGGCAGTGATGCAACCTGCCAGAATGCTCTCCACGGTACACCTGCAGAAGTTTACGATAGTCTTTGGTGACCTACCGAACTGCCTCAGACCCCTCACAATGTATCGCCACTGGTGAGCCTTCTTTGTGATTGCATCAACGTAGAGGCACCAGGAGATGTGGAAGTGTACAGGAGTGAGATAGATTAGCTAGTTGTGTCACGCAACAACCTTGCACTCAACATCAGTAAAACTAAGGAATTGATCGTGCACCAGGAAGGGGAAGTCAGAAGAATACAAACCAGTCCTCATCAAGGGGTCAGCAGTGGTGAGGGAAGAAACTTCAAATTCCTAAGTGTCAACATCTCTGAAGATATACCCTGAAACCATCATGTCGATGCAATCATAAAGAAGGTTCGCCAGCGGCTATTAGGAATTGGAGGAAATTTGGTATGCCACCAAAGGCTTGCAAATTTCTACAGGTGTCTTATGGTGCCAATGCACAGGACAGGAACAGGTTACAGAGGGCTGTAAACTTGACCAGCACCACCATAGACATTAGACTTCATTCCACTGAGGACACCTTTAAGAAGCAGTGTCTGAAGCAGCTTCTATCATCAAGGACCCACACCACCCAGGCCCTTACTGTTATTGTCAAGAAGGAGGTACTAGAACCTGAAGTGACACACTCAATGTTAAAAAAACAGATTCTTCCCCTCTGCCAGTAGATTTATTTTGGAACATATTATTTATTTAATTAATTAATCAAAATAGAAAGATGGTATTTGTATAACATACTACCCACCCTCCTGCCATATTGACCCTCCCACCTGCTCTATCCCCCCCAATACCCAACTAACCGAATCCCCAAGAAGAAACGAAGAAAGAAGAAAAGAAAAGGAGATATAATAGTAAAAAGGAGAATTCAAAACGTTAAACCCATATAATCCAATGCCATTAGATTTCGGAACGGATAATGAACCTATCCTCACCTTTTCTCCTTCTTTGCATGAGTTATTTTGTTTAATCTTGTATTTATGGAGTTGTAATTTGCAGTAATTTTGCACCTTGTTCCTGCACAGAACCGCTGCTGGAAAACAGCAAATGTCATGACACACGCTCATGACCGTAAACCTGATTTTGATGCTGACATTCTCCTGTGACTGTGTGCGCTTATTCCCAGTTACTTTGTTTTCTTCCTGCTTCCCAAAGTTGTGTGACTGGTAAGTTAATTGGCCCGTGTAAATTTCTCCTGGTGTTGGAAGACGGCAGGGAAATTGGGGTGGACAATGGATGTTTTAGAGAGAATAGGTCACAGGGAAATAATTGGAGCAATGGGGTTACTCTCAAAGCCATTATATTCTTAATAGGCTGAAGGACCTCCTTCAAAGTTCATAATGTGAAAATATAAATCTAATAAAATTGCTAATCAAGGATCCCACCCTGGCATCCAGTAGCTGTGATTTTATATGGTTCACTGAGCATTCAACCACAAGGGGCTTTCACAGATGGAAAAGCAGAAAGTAAAAAGCACACTTTCAAACATTTTTCAGTCTGAACAAATGATTGAAACATAACCTGTGATTAAGACAGAAGCTGAAAGATAAAAAACATTGCACTAAGACTCATTTTTATCGGAGTGGAGGGGTTGGGTGGGGGAGGGGGGCAGCTAGATAATGTTCTATCCAGTAAATGGGCGGCATGGTTGCAATAGTGGTTAGTGCAATGCTGTTACAGTGCCAGTGATCGGGACCGACATTGCCTGTAAGGAGTTCGAAAACTCTCTCCGTGTCTGCGTGGGATTTGTCCAGGGGCTCTGATTTCCTCCCAACATTCCAAACATATTCGGGGTGTTGGTTAATTGGGCGTAAATTGGGTCTGTTACAGCCCTGTCTGTCTGAATTTTTTTTTAATTAAAAGTATTGAAAGCATATTAACATCTTTTGCAGATACACAAGATTTTGAGGGTATTTTTCAGCAAGGAATAGCTTGAAATAGTATCTGATCAAATTATTTACTACAATTATTTTGAAAAAGGTAACAAATGGTGTCGTTTCTGAATAGCATTGAATTGCATTTAACTTTTTATACAAGAAAGGATGCTATCAATTCCTCTGGGTAATTGTGAATGTGGATGACCTCAAAATCCATATCATTATTGAAAGTACAATTAAATGTTTCTGTTTTGTATAAGATGCAACACAGATGTTTAAAAATAGCACTAACTTGGTAATATTCATGACAAATAATTTCATGCATTTCTTCATGGTTTTCCTGATGATGTCAATCTCTGCAGTTCCTGCAAAGAAGGAAACATTCACAGTTGGTGTAAGGGTTAGCGCCACACCTTTACAGCGCCAGCGATCGGGAACAGGGTTCAAATCCCATGCTGTTTGTTTGTATGCTCTCATTGAATTGTATGAAACATAATTCTGCTGCATTGGTCACTTTGATGCTTTCACACAAACATTCAGCACCACTCAGAATATCAACAGACTCAAACTGGGTTTTACCAAAATAATTGTCTCGTGATTCATTTTGCTGAAATAGGATCACCTGGATCAGCTGGGAAACTGATAGAGAAGGTATAGGAGCATGGTAACTGGACTATTTCTGCATTATTAATGGTGTTGGCTAAGAGTCATCGAGTCATGGAGCAAGGAAGCAGGCCCTTCTGCCCAACTTGTCCATGCTGACCAGCATGCCCCACATACTCCAGTCCCACCTGACTGCTTTTAGCCCATATCAATCCCAACCTATCCTATCCATCCACTTTTTTCTTCAATATTGGAATAGTACCTGCCTCAACCACCTCCTCCTACAGCCAATTCCATACACTCACCACCCTTTATGTAAAAGGGTTAACCCCTCAGGTTCCAATTAAATCTCTCGTTCCCAATTCCCTACTCTTGGAAAAAGAATCTCTGCATTCCTCTCACAATTTTGCATGAGATCACACCTCCTCCTCCTGCGCTCCAAGGAATGAAGTCATAGTTGGCTCAATCTTTCCCTAAAGCTCAGGGCTCTGAGTCCTGGCAACATCCTCATAAATCAATCTCCTCTGCATCCTTTCCAGCTTGGCAACATCTTTCCTGCAGCACGGTGACCAAAACTGAACACAATACCTCAGATGGGGCCTCACCAATGTCTTATACAACTGCAACATGACCTCCCAGCTTCTATACTCTACTTACTCCACACCCATGACTTTTTGGCCAGGCACAATTCAAATGCTATCTACAAATCCACTGATGACACTACAGTTGTCAGCAGAATCACAGACGGCAAAGAGGAAGTGTACAGGAGGGAGATAGATCCACTCATTGAGTGGTGTCATAGCAATAACCTTGCGCTCACCATTAGCAAAACCAAGGAGATGATTGAGGACTACAGGAGGAAATCAGGAGAACATGAACAAGTCCTGATCAAGGGGTCAGCAGTAGAAAGGGTCAAGAGCTTAAAATTCCTGTGTGTCAACATCTCCAAGGGTATGTCCTGGAGCCTCCATGTCAGTGCAATCATGAAGAAGGCCCGCCAGAGGCTATAATTTGTGAAGAGTTTGAAGAGATTCAGTATGTCACTGAAGACTCTCGAAATCTTTTGCAGGTTTCTACGTGGAAAAACATTCTAACTGGTTGCATCATTGTTTGGTATGGAAGTGCCAAAGCTCAGGACAAGAAAAAACTCCAGAGGGTCGTTAACTCAGCCTGCGACATCATGGGCACCAGTCTTCACTTCATTGAGGATATCCAGAAGATGTGGTGTCTTAAGAAAGCAGTTTCTATTCTCAAAGGGCCCCACCACCCTGCTACCATTGGGACAAAGGTATAGGAGCCTGAAGACAAGCACTCGGCTGTGCAAGGACAGCTTCTTCCCCTCCACCATCAGATTCTGGAACGACCAATAAACCACAGGCATTGCCTTTCTTTGACTTTTTCTTTCTCTTGAACTATTTTAATTTATTTTGTAAGGTAGTCTGCAATGTGATGGTGCTGCAAAATAACTCATTTCTTGACATGATCAGGACAATAAATTCTCATTCTGTTTCTTCTACTCTGACTGATGAAGGTTAATGTACCAAAAGCTTCGTGTGACTCCAGCTTCAAGGTACCATGTCTCTGACTTCCTAGATCCCTCTGCTCTACATCACTCCCCAGATCCCTAGCATTCACTGTGTAGGTCCTACCCACATTAAACCTCCAAAAATGCATCATATCACATATATATCTGTATAAAATTCCATCAACCAATCCTCTGCCCATCTGATCAAGATCCTGCTACAATCTTTGACAACCGTCTTCACTATCTACAATATCAGACCCTTTAGTGTCATTTACAATCTTGCTAATCTTGCCACGTACTTTTTTATCGAAATCATTGATACTGATGACAAACAGCAAGGGGCCTACCATTAAGTCCAGTGGCCATACCACTAGTCACAGGCCTCCAATGTGAAGAACCACCTTCCACTACATGTTAATAGGTTAGTAGTGGAGAAAGTAGAGAGTAGCAAATTCCTCAGAGTGACCTATCCTGGACACACAATCTCTCCTCTCTTCTCAGGAATGTGCAACAGCGTCTACACTTCCTGAGAAGATTGAGTGAGCAAGGCAACCGACCACCATCCTGTCAACTTTCTACTCGTGCACTATTTGCGAACATTCTAGCCAGCTGTACGTAGTGTGGTACGACTGATGTAGAGCATTGGATCAGAGATCAATCCACAGGACCATAAGAGCGGCAGAGAGGATCACTAGGTCTCTCTCACCCATCATCAACGAGATCTACCAGGATTGCTGTTTGAAGCGGGCTCAAAAATTTGTTGAGGACCCCTACCACAAAGTACCTTTCAGCTACTCCCGCTGGGAAAGAATCAGGAGGATTAGAGTGAGGACCACCAGGCTGAGGAAGAGCTTCTTCCCACGGGCAATGGGCCTACTGAGCGACTGAATGAACTGCTCATACAAGACTTCTGAGATTCTACTATTTATTAAATAATTTTTTTTTTTACATGTATATAAATACTGCATCTGTATCTGTATACATTATCTCTGGATGTGTGTTTGCCTGTTTTAGCACCAAGGACTGCAGAATTACCTCAAAATCCTTATCATTATTGAAAGTACAATTAAATGCTCTGTTTTGTATAAGATGCATGGGGTTGTACTTGTATAATTCGATGATAATAAATTTAAACTTGATCTACCACTCTGCCCTCCTCAACCTTATTGGTCACACCTTCAAAACATTTAATTAGATTTGTGAGCCAGAACTTCCCAGTTACAAAACCAAACTGACCGTCCCTAATCACCCTTTGTCCATCCAAGAGCCTATCATTTCCCTCAGAATATTCCATAGTGACCTACCAGTCACAGTTGTAAGGCTCACTGGCCCATAGTTCCCAGCTTTTTTTTTTACCCTTAAGGCCTTCCTGAAGAGAGGATAACATTTGTCACCCTCCAGTCTTCTGGCACCTCACCTGTACTTAATGACAACGCAGTCAGGGCACCTGTGATTTTCCCTCTGTTCTCACACACTATCTTTGGATATATCTGATCAGGCCCAGAAAATTTTTAAAACATAAAAACACAAAAGTGAGAATAAAGAATATACCCCGCTTTACAAAACTAGAGCGTTCCTATGAAACCTTCTTTTTCTTTGGCTTGGCTTCGCGGACGAAGATGTATGGAGGGGTAAATGTCTACGTCAGCTGCAGGCTCGTTTATGGCTGACAAGTCCGATGCAGGACAGGCAGACACGGTTGCAGCGGTTGCAGGGGAAAATTTGTTGGTTGGGGTTGGGTGTTGGGTTTTTCTTCCTTTGTCTTTTGTCAGTGAGGTGGGCTCTGCGGTCTTCTTCAAAGGAGGTTGCTGCCCACCGAACTGTGAGGCGCCAAGATGCACGGTTTGAGGCGATATCAGCACACTGGGGGTGGTCAATGTGGCAGGCACCAAGAGATTTCTTTAGGTAGTCCTTGTACCTCTTCTTTGGTGCACCTCTGACATGATGGCCAGTGGAGAGCTCGCCATATAACACGATCTTGGGAAGGCGATGGTCCTCCATTCTGGAGACGTGACCTACTCAGCGCAGTTGGATCTTCAACAGCGTGGATTCAATGCTGTCGGCCTCTGCCATATCGAGTACTTCGATGTTAGGGATGAAGTCGCTCCAATGAATGTTGAGGATGGAGCGGAGACAACGCTGGTGGAAGCTTTCTAGGAGCCGTAGGTGATGCAGGTAGAGGACCCATGATTCGGAGCCGAACAGGAGTGTGGGTATGACAACGGCTCTGTATACACTAATCTTTGTGAGGTTTATCAGTTGTTTGCTTTTCCAGACTCTTTTGTGTAGTCTTCCAAAGGCGCTATTTGCCTTGGCGAGTCTGTTGTCTATCTTGTTTTCGATCCTTGCATCCGATGAAATGGTGCAGCCGAGATAGGTAAACTGGTTGACCGTTTTGAGTTTTGTGTGCCCAATGGAGATGTGGGGGGGCTGGTAGTCATGGTGGGGAGCTGGCTGATTGAGGACCTCAGTTTTCTTCAGGCTGACTTCCAGGCCAAACATTTTGGCAGTTTCCGCAAAACAGGACGTCAAGCGCTGAAGAGCTGGCTCTGAATGGGCAACTAAAGCGGCATCGTCTGCAAAGAGTAGTTCACGGACAAGTCGCTCTCGTGTCTTGGTGTGTGCTTGCAGGCGCCTCAGATTGAAGAGACTGCCATCCGTGCGGTACCGGATGTAAACAGCGTCTTCATTGTTGAGGTCGTAAAAGGGAAAACCCATTCAAATCCCATTTAAATCCTTCAGTAAAAGCAAAACCAGATTTCTTTATAAAAGTGAAATTTCATAAAGTGGGTATTCGTAAAATGGGGTATACCTATATGCATTTGTTTCTCATGCTTACTTGTTCTACAGTTCAATAAGATAATGGCTGATCTCTAACCTCAGTGCCGCTTTCCTCAGTAATTCCATATACAGATTCTGATTTCAGATTTCTTATCAGAGTACATACATGGCATCACATACAACCCTAAGACTTTTTTTTATCTGTGGGAGAGGCAGAATTACCACTAATTGGTAGTGCAACAAAAAAATTGTACACAGTGTATACATGTAAACAAACAAAGGACTGTAAACAGAGAGAATTTTTTTTAAATCAATGAAGTGCACAAGTCAGAGTCTTTAAATGAGTCCCTGATTGAGTTTGTCGTTGAGGAATCTGATGGTGGAGAAGAAGTAGCTGTTCCTGAACCTGGTGGTGCGAGTCTGGTGCCACCGATACCTCTTTCCTGGTGGTAGCAGTGAGAACAGAGCATGTGGATCCTTGATGATTGCTGCTGCTCTCTGACAGCAGTGTTCCCGATAGTGGGGAGGGGCTTGTCTGTGATGTTCGGGCTGCATCCACTACCTTTTGAAGGCCTTTACGCTCATGGGTATTTTCAAATTTAAATTTAGGCATACAGCATGGTAACAAGCTATTTCAGCGCACGAGTCCATGTCACCTAATTAACCTACACTCCCAGTACGATTTGAATGGTGGGAGGAAGCCGGAGACCCCGGGAAAAATCCACACACACACTTAATATTCCATCTGGGCATTCACCAACCGGATGGTATTAACATTGACCTCTGGTTTTCAATGGGGTCCTCCCCATCTCCCTCTCTTTCCCATCTTCCAACTTTCTTCCAACTCCCTACACCCTTCCCTTTCCATTCAGAGAGCTCTCTCCTCCCATTATCTCCTCTGCCCTCCCATCCATTATGCACCTATAACCTCTTGCCTGTGGGCATGTGCTCCTCCCCCTGCCCTTATCCCACCATTGTATTCAGGCACCTGGGATAAGGGCTTTCTGCTCTGACCTCGATGAAGGGGTCAATCCCAAAATGTTGCTTGTGTGTCTTTATCTTTGCCACATTAAAAAAATGCTGCATGACTTGTGATGCTTCTCCAGCATTTTTGTGTAAATTCCATTTGGAACTGCCTGTTCTAATTTCTTGAAGGATAGGACCTCATAAGGAATGAGGTCAAAGACTTCAAAGACAAGGATATCAAAACTAATGGGTCCAGATTTCAGGCAAAAGTGTCCAAAGAAAACACAGAATTGGCTGAGGCCCATATATCATAGCAGAGAGGTTATGTTTGAGCCATAAAAACATAAGTTAGAAAGCAGAGTACAGTTCATGTCACAGGATTAAAGGAAAGATCTGATTATACCAGCAAGGATATAAAAGAACTCTGCAAGATCGTCGCCAGGACGACAAAATTTCAGATCTGTACAATGATCAGATTTACAAACAAAAAAATTATTATAGTGGAAACTGGGCCATAGTTATTCATAATGTAAAATGATGATTATGGATGAGGGAATTGAATGTAATATTGCGAAGTTTACCAATGACATGAAACAGAGTTGCAAAGTGAATGGCGAAGAAGATGCAAAGAGGTTTCAAGGTAATTTAGACAAATTGAGGGAATGGGAAACAATGTGGTAGATTTAGTTATAAAAGCAGTTCATAGGTGCTAGATTAGAAAATGTTAATGTACAAAGGCATCTGGGTGTCTTTGTACTCCAGTCACTGAAGGCAAACATGAAAATGCAGCAAGAAGGCAAGCTGACCTTCATTTAAAATGTTTTGTTACAATTACCCAGGGTCTTAGTGAGACTGCACCTGGAGTGTTGTTTACAGATGTCGTCTACTTACCTAAAAAAAAAGATAGATTTACCCAAGAGAGAGTGCAGTTGAGATGGACTGGAATGGTTTTGGGAATGGCAGCATGGAGGGATTGGGTCCTGTCAGCAAGTCCCGCATTCATTGGCATTTTGAAGAATAATAAGACAAACATACAATGTTCTGCCAGGGCTGAAGAGGCTTGGATGCAGGAGAATGTTGCTGGGAAATCCCAGTCCCAGGATACAGGGAAAGAAATTTAGGACTGAGAGGTGAAAGGTCTTCACCACACAAGAGACTAAGTCTCTGAGCAAAGCTAGTAAGTAGATAGATATCTATGGACAAAATACTTCAAGGGGGATGAAAAAAGAGTGGGAGTTGTTTTGAGACAGATTAGACTTGATTATGTTGAATAATGAAAAAGTTTCAAGGGGCTCATGGCTTACTTCTGTACCTGTATTCCTTTGATTCCATTCCCCATTGTCTTGAAGACCCTCAGTGCCATCTTAAAATAATGATAATATAAAAGCAGGTTTTTCCACCTTTATCACTAATGTCAATATTACTGATTAGACATCTCTCTTAAATATAGAGAGATTTGGGGTGCACAGCCCCATTTAAACAGAGCCCTTTAAAAAGGAGGCTCACCAGCAGCGATACTTTGTGAGGTGTCTGAGGAGATTCGGTACATCACCGAAAACTCTTGTAAACTTCTACAGGTGTACCGTGGAGAGCATTCTGGCTTGTTGCACCACTGCCTGGTATGGAGGCGCCAACTCTCAGGGTAAGAATAAACTCTAGAGGATTGTTAACTCAGCCTGTGATGTCACAGGCACCAGACTTCACTCCATGAGGCGGTGTATTAAAAAAGCAGCCTCTATCCTCAAAGATCCCCACCTCCCAGGCCACGCCCTCTTCACTCTGTTACCATTGGGAAAAAGGTACTGGAGCCTAAAGACAAGCACTCAGTGGCACAAGAGCAGCTTCTTCCCCGCTGCCATCAGATTCCTGAATGATCATTGAACCAAAGATACGGCCTCACTTTTTGTGCATTATTATTTTTATTTTTTTATACTAATCTTGTAAGATGGTCATAATATGAATGTTTGCACAGTGCTGCCGCAAAATACCAAATTTCATGACATGTTCATGACGATAAATTCTTATTCTGATTTTAACTCCTCAAGCTCTTAAGGAGCACCATATACAGTATATTAACCACAGAGGATGTAAACATAACTGAGCAAATAGATTTTACAATTGCTGGTCCACAAACTGAGCAAATATAAGAAATTTAAAAATTGTGGGAATGAAACCAAAACAAAGCCTGTCTGACATATCTTTTGAGATAAGAACTAATTTCATTGTGTAAAGAAATTAACCAATTTTATGTCAGAGATTAACAGTTTAACCATGATTGTGGTGAGTGGGGATTCACAGATATTGGGAGCCATTCTTTCACAGTACAGTTACTTCTTTCACTTTGAGAATTTGTGCTTCAACTGATCTTTTAACAAAATTCTGAAACGCTTCACAATGTTGATATGATGTGGTGAATAATACAAGGGAGTATAGTGGGCCAATGCGTACAAGGCAAGGTCCAATAACCTGGCTGATGAGCAGTTAAAATAGAAAATATGGAAGTTTCAGCAGACCACATTTTATCTGTGGCCAGTGTAAAACATCTCTGATCAATTGCCTTTCAGAGAAATTAGCTTAGAATTGATCAGTGAGATACTATGTGAGTGATTTGGATCAGTTATGTAAACATACTTATCAAATAGATTTTACAATTACTGATCCATAAGCTGAACAAATATAAGTAAGTTAAAAATTGCAGGAATGAAATGGAAATTAGATCTCTTGGCCTAAGTGCTTTTAATTTAGCCTGCAAGGACTTTGCCACCTCTTTCAGGAGAACCTTGGATTGTTTCTGTTGCCACATGCTTAACAGGCTTCAGAAGCTGAAAATGGCATCTTCTTTGCCAGAATGCACCTCCTCCTTGGATAGATAGTGAATCATCTTTCAACATCATATACTTTTATCTGGGAATCCTGCCTTCCAATGGAGCATCTTAGCTGCTATTGTAATACAATACAATGGCACTGAAAGATGGTAGAGCTGGAGTTGACATTCTGCCGGGATATTACTGGAGGACAAAATGAACAACTTTATTTTGAATATTTTATTTAAAATTTTAAAACATTCAATTAATAATAAATTATATATATATATATATAATTTATTTTATATATATATATATATATATATATATATATAAGAAAATACATGTGGTGTATAATCTAATCCCTCCCTCCCTCCCCACCACCCCTCTCCCTCCCAAGTACCCCAACAAAGAAAGAAGAAAGATTATCAAGTAGATACATCCGGTACCGCACGGATGGCAGTCTCTTCAATCTGAGGCGCCTGCAAGCTCACACCAAGACACAAGAGAAACTTGTCCGTGAACTACTCTTTGCAGACGATGCCACTTTAGTTGCCCATTCAGAGCCAGCTCTTCAGCGCTTGACGTCCTGCTTTGCGGAAACTGCCAAAATGTTTGGCCTGGAAGTCAGCCTGAAGAAAACTGAGGTCCTCCATCAGCCAGCTCCCCACCATGACTACCAGCCCCCCCACATCTCCATCGGGCACACAAAACTCAAAACGGTCAACCAGTTTACCTATCTCGGCTGCACCATTTCATCAGATGCAAGGATCGACAATGAGATAGACAACAGACTCGCCAAGGCAAATAGCGCCTTTGGAAGACTACACAAAAGAGTCTGAAAAAACAACCAACTGAAAAACCTCACAAAGGTAAGCGTATACAGAGCCGTTGTCATACCCACACTCCTGTTCGGCTCTGAATCATGGGTCCTCTACCGGCACCACCTACAGCTCCTAGAACGCTTCCACCAGCGTTGTCTCCGCTCCATCCTCAACATCCATTGGAGCGCTTTCATCCCTAACGTCGAAGTAGTTGAGATGGCAGAGGTCGACAGCATCGAGTCCACGCTGCTGAAGATCCAGCTGCGCTGGATGGGTCACGTCTCCAGAATGGAGGACCATCGCCTTCCCAAGATCGTGTTATATGGCGAGCTCTCCACTGGCCACCGTGACAGAGGTGCACCAAAGAAAAGGTACAAGGACTGCCTAAAGAAATCTCTTGGTGCCTGCCACATTGACCACCGCCAGTGGGCTGATAACGCCTCAAACCATGCATCTTGGCGCCTCACAGTTTGGCGGGCAGCAACCTCCTTTGAAGAAGACCGCAGAGCCCACCTCTCTGACAAAAGGCAAAGGAGGAAAAACCCAACACCCAACCCCAACCAACCAATTTTCCCCTGCAACCGTGTTTGCCTGTCCCGCATCGGTCTTGTCAGCCACAAACGAGCCTGCAGCTGACGTGCACTTTTTTACTCCCTCCATAAATCTTCGTCCGCGAAGCCAAGCCAAAGATATAGATTAAAATCAACCGTCATGAAACCGGGAACCATCACCAGGACGATCTTAAATTTTCAAACCAACATGTTGTAAATGTGGGCTCCATATTTTCAAAAAGAAGTGGCATATATATATCATGTAAACTATGTTATTTTTTTCCAAGAGGAATACTATCTTTGCATTCCCAAATCTATATCTGATTTCTAAGTAATAGCTACACATTTCCTTGAAACAGCTAAACCAGTCGTAAAAATTCAACCTTAATTTTAAACTAAACTTTTTTAATATTTCCCAACAAAAATAACATTGGATCCAATGGAAATTTAACCTTTAATACTTTCTCCAAAAATACTTTAATTTGTGACCAAAACGACTTAACCTTAATGCACCACCAAATCAAGTGGAAAAAAAGAACCTATCTCTTTACAACATCTTAAGCATTACTCTGAAGAAATTAAATTAAATATTTTTAATTTTAATGACCAATTTTTGATTATCATAACCTTAATCTTAAGAGTTGATCTTGACCTACCATTACTTCAATTTCATATTTTGAAACCTTCAGTATAATCTGCCCTTCCACCTTCCAAGATAAAGAGTTTCTCTAATCTCAGTTTAACTCCTTGAGCCCAGCTATCAGTCTGGTAAATACATACTGCATTCCCACTAAGGTCAACATATCTTTCCCACGACACAATGCCCAGAATGGAACATAATATCAGGTGCATTTTAGTAGGATTCTATTGGCTGAAACACAACTTCATGTCAATTACTCATTTTCTAGATCATTTTTTATTAGTTTCTGAATTTGTGCTTGACACTTGCATGTCCTTTGTGCATAAATCTTTAAATTCATTTGACCTCAATGGCTTCGACCTTTATGTAATCTAGACATTAATCTGTTCTATCTTGAAAAAGTCTGCATGTTCGTTTGTATCGTGATGCCATTGGATAATACAGTCATGCAGATGTAATAAATTTAAAGTGCTGGTGTGTAAATAGCTGTCATGCCAGCCTGAAAATAACCCCCTGCTTCTTTATCTCAAGGCATTCTGAAGACAGTACCAGGTTTGTAATGAATAACAGACTTCTAGCTTCTACCCCAACCTCAAATTCACTTGGTCCATATCCTCTCCCCTTTCTCAATCTCTCTGACTTTATATTGGGAGACAAACTCTTGACAGATGTTTTCTACCAATCTGCCAACTCTCATGGCTTCCTTGACTTCACCTCTTCATATCCTGTTCCATTCCTTTCTCAACAGTTCCTCTGTCTCCATCGCATCTGCTCCCAAGATGAAGTCTTCCATGTCTTCCTTCTTCAAAAAAAATGTAGCTTCCCATCTACTACAATCAAATCAACCTTCACCTGCGTACCTTCCATTCCCCGTACACTTAGTCTGGTCCTCTCCACCACCACATGCAACAAGGACAGGATTCCCCTTAATTACACCTACCACCCCACTGGACTCCACATCCAACATATTACTTTCCAACATTTCCACCACCTACTATGTGATCCCTCTGCCAGATACATCTTCCCCTTCCACCTTCCACTGGATCATAGAAACATAGAAAATAGATGTAGGAGTAGGCCATTTGGCCCTTCAAGCCTACACCGCCATTCATTTTGATCATGGCCGATCATCCACTCAGTACCCTGTTCCAACTCTCTCTCCATACCCCCTGATTCCCCTAGTCACAAGTACTAAATCTAACTCTCTCTTAAATATAGCTATGGAACCGGCCTCAATCATTTCCTGTGGCAGAGAATTCCATAAATTCACCACCCTCTGAGTGAAAAAATTCTTCCTCATCTCAGTCCTAAAGGACTTCCCCTTTATCGTTAAACTGTGACCCCTGGTTCTAGACTTGCTCAACATTGGGAACAATCTTCCTGCATCTAGCCTGTCAAATCCCTTAAGAATTTTGAACGTTTCTATTAAATCTCCTCTTAATCGTCTAAACTCCAGCGAGTACAAGCCCAGTTGTTCTAGCCTTTCTTCATATCCAAGTCCTGCCATCCCTGGTATCAATCTGGTAAACCTTTTCTGCACTCTCTCCATGGCAATGATATCCTTCCTCAGATAAGGAGACCAAAACTGAACACGATACTCCAGGTGAGGTCTCACCAAGGCCCGATACAACTGCATCAACACCTCTCTGCTCCTGAACTCGAATCCTCTGATATGAACGCCAACATTCCATTCACCTTTTTTACTGCTTGCTGCACCTGCCTGCCCACTTTTAATGACTGATGCACAGCGACACCCAGGTCTCTTTGCATCTCCCCTTTTCCTAATTGGATACCATTAAGATAGTACTCAGCCCTTCTATTCTTTCCTCCAAAGTGGATAACCACACACTTATCCACATTATATTGCATCTGCCAAGCATTTGCCCACTCACCCAACCTGTCCAAGTCACCCTGCATACTCTTAACAGCCTCTACTCAGCTTACAATGCCACCCAGCTTCGTGTCGTCTGCAAACTTGGAAATGTTGTTTTCTATTTTCTCATCTAAATTATTAACATATATCGTAAATAACTGGGGTCCTAGCACTGAGCCTTGTGGTACCCCACTAGTAATTGACTGCCATTCCGAAAAGTACCCATTCATTCCTACTCTTTGCTTCCTATCTGTCAACCAATTCTCTATCCACCTCAATACCA
Organism: Narcine bancroftii; assembly: GCF_036971445.1. NCBI lineage: Eukaryota > Metazoa > Chordata > Chondrichthyes > Torpediniformes > Narcinidae > Narcine > Narcine bancroftii. The sequence continues at coordinate 34,959,810 of NC_091480.1, read as the reverse complement.
TATCCCCTATACCGTGTGCCTTAAGTTTGAATAGTAATTTCCTGTATGGGACCTTATCAAAAGCCTTCTGAAAATCCAGGTAAACCACATCTACTGGTTCTCCCCTATCCACTCTACTAGTTACATCCTCAAAAAATTCAATAAGATTAGTCAGACACGATTTTCCCTTCATAAAACCATGTTGGCTCTGACCAATGAATTCACCACTTTCCAGATGTGCCACAATAACATCTTTAATAACTGACTCTAACATTTTCCCCACTACCGATGTCAAGCTACCGGTCTATAATTCCCTGATTTCTCTTTCTCTCCCTTTTTAAAAAGTAGACTTACATTAGCCACCCTCCAGTTCTCAGGAACTACTTCAGAATCTAAAGAGTTTTGAAAAATTATCAACAATGCATCCACTATTTCATGGGCTACTTCCTTTAGAACTCTGGGATGCAGACCATCTGGTCCTGGGGACTTGTCTGCCTTTAATCCCTTCAATTTATCCAACACAACCTCATAACTTACACTTATTTTCCCCAGTCCTTCCATCACATTAGCCCCATGGTCCCCTATTATTTCCTGAAGATTATTCATATTTTCCCCAGTGAAGACCAAAGTAAAGTAGTTATTTAATTGGTCTGCCATGTCCTTGTTCCCCATTACCATTTCACCTGTTTCTGACTGCAAGGGACCCACATTTGTCTTTACTAGTCTCTTTCTCTTTACATATCTATAAAAACTTATGCAGTCATTTTTTATGTTCCCTGCCAACTTTCTCTCATAATCTCTTTTGCGTTTCCTGATTAATCCCTTTCTCTGCCTCTGTAGAACTCTGAATTTCTCCCAATCCTCTGGTATTCTGTCTTTCCTAGCTAGTCTATACACTTTCTCTTTACACTTGATACTCTCCCTGATTTCCCTTGTTATCCAAGGATGTACTACCCTCCTTGAGTTATTCTTTTTCCAAACCGGGATGAACAAACACTGTATTTCATCCAGGAGATCCTTAAATGCTTGCCATTGCCTTTCTACAGTTAATCCTTTAAGTAACATTTGCCAATCTAACTTAATAAATTCGTGTATCGTACCCTCAAAGTCACCCTTCTTTAAGTTCAGAACCTGAGTTACAGAATTAACCCTGTCACTTTCCATTCTAATGTAAAATTTCACCATATTGTGGTCACTCTTGTCCAAAGAGCTTCGCACAACAGCACAAGATTGTTAACTAACCTTTCCTCATTACTCAGAACCCAGTCTAGAATGGCCTTCCATGACTCCCTCTTCCACTCCTTCCTTTCGACCAAACACCCCCTCACCCCCCTCCACTCCGATACCAACCCTTATGACAGCAGGAAGTGTTGCACCTGAGCTATCCTCCCTCATCACCATTCAGGGCCCCAAACAATCCTTCCAAGGGAAGCAACACGTGAATCTGCAGGAGTCATCTTCTGCATCTGGTGCTCCCTGTTCTGGTCTTCTCTACATTGGAGAGACTGGAAGATCACTTCATTGAGCATCTCAACTCTCTCCGCTACAATAGCGTGGATCTCTCAGTGACCATCTGTTTCAATTCCCTGCCCCATTCCCATGCCAACATATCTGTCCATGGTCTCATGCACTGCCAGACTGGTTCCACCTGCAAATTGGAGGAAGCACCCCTTATATTCTGTCTGGGCACCCTCCATATGGATGGCATTAACATCGACTTCTGCGATTTGTTACCCCCCCCCCAAATCTTTCCCTATCTCCTTTCCTCTAGCACTCTCTGTCTCTCTGCCCCCTCTCTCTGGCCTCTCTCTCTATTCCCTTTCCTCAACTCTTCTTTCACAGAGCCAAACATGCCAACCCCTCCCCCATCAATTCTCACCTTTCCTCTCCTGTCCTCCTATCCATGTCCAAATATTGTCTGTTCATCAGTATTCTTCCCCTTGCTCTTGCTTTCCTTCTCCCCAGCCTTTTAATTCAGGTTCCTGCCTGCTATTTACTCAGACCTTGAAGAAGGTCTCAGGCCTGAAACATTGGTTATGTATCTTCATCTCGTATGGACACTGAGTTGATCCTGCAGTTCTGTGTCTTTACTATTGCAAATAACAATTCAATTCTCCTTGACACTCAGAGCAAGTGAGGGGTACAAAATAATTTCTGAACAGCATTGCATTCTTCTCTGTTCTGCTCTCATTTGCATCATTCATAATGCTGTCCAGTTACTAGTTTAATTCTCGCCCCAGAGGTGGCAACCCTATCTTTGTCGACTTTCAGTAAACGTTTCACTTTATTTTCCTTATGGCCATCCCATCACACTGAACTCAAGTCATAATTATTATTAGATGTACATTTGCAGTTGAATAAACTACCAAATCTAATAGAAGCTGCTTATCATTACAAAAATCTATTCTAAAATCACATTCCTGAAACATTTGGGCATAGCGGTGGGCGTAGCGACTAGCGCACCACCTATGCAGCGCCAGCAATCAGGGACGAGGTTCTAATCTCACACTGTCTCTTGTACATTCTCCCTGTGTCTCTGTAGGTTTTCCCTGGAGGCTCCAGTTTCCTCCTGCCATTCAAAAACATACCGGGGGTTGTAGGGCTATTGGGTATAATTGAGCAGCACAGGTTTGTGGGTCGAAAGGTCCTGCTACTGTGCAGCAAGCTTAAATATTTTTAAAAATTAAAAATTAATAATTTCATCTTATTGACATGAGTTAGATTGCTTAGCCCAGTCCTTGTGAACCATTAAAAATACACTGCTTTCAATGCATGCTTGTTTCACCTCTAATTCTTTTCCATCTACCGCTTTGCATTGCTATTAAGGAATCTCCACATACAGTAACCTTGTTGGAGTGTAAGTGTCTCTCTATCCTTTTTGTGAAATAATATTATAATATACTGAAAACCTCTGTTGTTTATTTAATACACTGGGTCAGAAATTTAATTGCTCTCAGACTGCCAATCACATGTGCCATGCTTTTTCTGCCAGTGTGCGACAGGGAACAGTCCACCTGGAAAGTTATCTCACACCCAAGAGATGTAGCAGGGCCTCTATGTTTTCCCACTGGTGAGTTCATCACTTCATGTGGTTGTATATCATGGAAATAGGCCCTCCGTCTACTATATCCACAAGTCCATAAAACCACAAGGCCATAAGTTAGAGGAGCAGAAATAGGTTATTCAGCCCAATGAGTTTGCTCCGCCATTCAATCATGAGCTGATCCATTTTTCCACTCAGCCCCACTGGCCGGCCTTCTCCTCATATACTTTGATGCCCTGGTTAAACAAAAAGAACCTATCAATTTCTGTCTTAAAGACATCCAATGACCTGCCCTCCACAGCCACCTGTGGCAACAAATTCCACAGATTTACCACCCTCTGACTGAAGAAATTTCACCACATCCGTGTTCTAAGTGGACGTCCTTCAATCCTGAAGTTGCGGCCTCTTGTGTCTAGACTCTTCAACATTTGAAATGTTTCAATGAGATCCCACCTCATTCTCTTCAATTCCAACGAATACGGGCCAAGGACTGTCAAATGCTCCTCCTTCCCTGTGAACCTCCTCTGAACTCTCCCAAGCATCAGCACATCTTTTCTTATATAAGGAGCCTATCTACACTAATCCTAATTTTTCCTCTGGCATTCCCCTCTCAGGACCCCATACCTCCTGATTCCTCTGCCGCCCACCTACAAAAAAAAAGTCGCCAATTAACCTGCTCATCTTTAGATTGTGGGAGGAAACTGAGACACCCAGTGAAAATCCACACAGTCACAGGGTGAATGTGCAAACTTCACACAGACAGCACCCTTCCTCATCATTGAAAATGGTATCTGGAGCTCTTAGGCAGATGTGCTGATAACTGCACTCTTGTGCTCTTATAGCTAGCACTGAACATTCACAGATATTCAAAATCACAGGGGACATAAGAAGTAAAAACAAAGATAAAATTGTTAAGAATGTGCAGAAGTGATAGGAAGACACGCACACACACACGCACACACACACACACACACACACACACACACACACACACACACACACACACACACACACACACACACACACACACACACACACACACACACACACACACACACACACAAAATATTTAACTCTGAATTATATTGTGGTAAACCACTGTTATACTACGATTGGCTGCTGCCGGCTGGACATGATCCTGAGACCGACCCTACCCATAGACCCTTGCGCGCTCCCCATTTATCCAGCTATGATCAGCCGATGAGGTTGATGGCTGCTCCAGACTATATTTAATAAAATCCTATCAGTTTCACAACCTGTGATTATTGATGGTACATCACATATATCAAATTAAATCGAATTAATTTCAGTGGGCACACATCCAATTAAACTGGCATTCATTGAGCCACCCTGAGAACTGTGGGATTGATCTGCCTGTTGGGCTCCATGAGGAGTTCACTGGTGTGGCGAAGTTGTGGTATAAGCATTGTTCAACTGGGTGGAGTGCTGTGCTGTGACCTCCACATGGAAATAGCCTAATTCCAAGCAGTTCCAAAGATTGGCCCATTAATTTTGGATGTTTTAGTTTCCAGAGATTGAGAAAAAAAAGCACCATTTTATTATTTTATTTTTCATCAAAGTTCAGTTGGTTTTGTTGACCTGCTGAAGCATTGATGTCATTTATGAAGGTTGCATGCAGCCCCTATACCTGAAGCTCTTATGTGTCCTTACTCTAGACCAATGGTTCTCAACCTTTTTCTTTCCACTCACATACCACTTTAAATATCCCCTATGCTATAGGTGCTCTGTGATTAGTAAGGGATTGCTTAAGGTGGTATGTGGGTGGAAAGAAAGGTTTGAAAACTACCATTTTAATCGCACCTCATTGACTCGTTATGTGCACAGTTTCATAACTTCAAAGGAAATGGGCCACTGACAATTTTTCTCAAGCAAAATATTTCATTAACAATTAGGTTTAGAGCAATAATTCTCGGCCTTCCTTTCCCAGTCACAGACCACTTTAAGCAATCCCTTACTAATCACAGAGCACCGATGGCATAAGGATTCCTTAAAGTGGTCTGTGAGTGGAAAGAAAAAGGTTGAAAACCACTGCTAGACTCTGCCAGAGTTTTTGCTGAAATCAAGACCAATGTTGCTCCAAAGAATAGCTGGCATTTGTGCCAAGGAAACGATTGGAGCTGAAATATGGCATGGCTTCTGGCATTGTAGAGAGGCAGGAAGCTCCTAAAGGAAGTGGCCTTGTTAAAGAGAGGACGGTTCTAACCTTCAGTTTCATTCGCCTTCTTTGCTCTGAATTTTAAAGTTCATCCACTTCTAGTACTTAATAATATTCCCAGCACCACTCTGGTCATATAGATATCTGCTAAGTATTGCAAAACCCATAATCAATTTTTATCTTGTCTGAGAGCTCATACTCCCAGAGAAACCTCAACTGACAAAAAGAATGTTTCCATGATTTAAATATTTTTTGTTCACTCAGACCTTAAGCTTACCATTGATTTCTAAACAGGAAATTCCAAATTTTGCAGTCGGGTGTCTATGGTAACTAATTTCTAGTGTTCTATATTTAAACACAGCACAGATGCTTACTAACCTGTATTTCTAACCTGTAACATAAGTTGATGTTTATTCAATGTTGCTGAAAGCTTTAAATTCATTAGACATCTGTAAGCAAGCAGTATTTTGATGAAGATGACTCTAAAACCCCTATTATTCCCTTCCAGCAACATTGATCTAATGCAAAAACTCAACTGATTTGGTTTGTCATTGATATTTCGAGACACTTTAACAGTATTCGTTTCTTCTGCAAAATTTAGCTACAAAATCACAGGTCATATTGTTCTTTCCCTACATCTGGTTGTAGTGGATTACCCAGAGGCATGGAGCAGGAGAAATTTTGCAGAGATGATTGTACACCTGCAAATAAATCTCCACCCTATGCCATCGGTGCTCTGTGATCAGTAAGGGATGGCTTGAGGTGGATGTGGTTGGAAAGGAAAAGTAGAGAACCGCCGTTTTAGACCCAATTGTTACTGAAATATTTTGCTTGAGAAAAATTGTCATTGGCCCATTTCCTTTAGAGTTATGAAGCCGTGCACATAACGAGTCAACGAGGTACGATTAAAACAATGGTTTTCAAACCTTGTTCTTTCCACCCACATCCCACCTTAAGCAATTTCTTACTCATCACAGAGCACCCATGGCATAGGGATTACTTATAATGTGTGTTCAGGGGGGCAGTTTGAAAACCACTGATTTAAATGAAGAGACCCTTTATCCTATTGCTCGAATTAATCCTTCCTACCCACAATCATGCGCCAATAACATGACAAGTCCTTATTCTTCCACTTATTACACTTTGAGTAGTTCAGCTTCTCTTCACTCGGTGACTCAATGAGCAACTTCGTGAAGTCCCAATGCACTTACTCAGGGCTATGTGTATTCAGTATTATATACTGAAGACAAGCTGCTCACAGAGCAGCAAAGCTTCAAATAATCATCTGCGTGCTCCAATCTTATTGCAGTAAATGCCAACGTACCATGGACTTTTCTAATTGCTTGCTGATCTAACTGGTTATATCCTGTACGTTGTGAACCATCACCCCTCAGATCTGTCTGTGTATCAACAATGTCCACTTTCTGATCTGCAAAGACTCCCATCAATGAAGATATGACTTGCCAACTGACTTCAGAGACAACACTTTTCTTCTCTGGAGCCTTATGATGAAGATTCAGAGGGGGAACTTCCAACCTCAGAGCCACGTGACATTTTGTGGGTACATTTTCAGCCACATTTTTGGGCCCACACTGCTCTCTCCTTGGTGATCACGAGCACCTTGGGTAAACTTCCTTGCCAAGAGAATATTCCAGACAACCATGAGAATCTCTGCCATGTCTCCCAAAGTCACTAATTCTGACACTCACTACACTAACCGTTCTGCACCCTACACTAACCATTCTGTCCCTACACTAACCATTCTGCCCCTACACTAACCGTTCTACCCCTACTCTAACCGTTCTACTCCCTACACTAACTGTTCTAACCCTACACTAACCGTTCTGTCCCTACACTAACCATTCTACTCCCTACACTAACTCTTTTACCCCTACACTAACCATTCTACCCCTACTCTAACTGTTCTGCCCCTACACTAACCGTTCTGTCCCTCCACTAACCGTTCCACCCCTACACTAATCTTTCTACCCCCTACGCTAACCGTTCTACCCCCTACACTCACAGTTCTGCCCCTACACTAACTGTTCTACCCATACACTAACTGTTCTGCCCCTACACTAACCTTTCTGCCCCTCCACTAACCATTCTGCCCCTACACTATCCGTTCTGCCCCTCCATTAACCGTTCTGCCCCTACACTAATCATTCTACACCTACACCAACCATTCTACCCCCTACACTAACCGTTCTACCCCTACACTAACTGTTCTACCCCTACTCTAACCGTTCTGCCCCTACACTAACTGTCCTTCACCACTGTCATGCAACAATTTTGCTTTATTATTTCTTTTATTGTTTATGATTTGAAGTCTTGTCGATGCCCATACAAACCTGCCAATCCATTTTTCACAGCAGACAGAACCAATGGTGTCTAATTTCACGAGATTAGGCAAGGCTATTACCATTACACACCAGGATGGACAGCGGACAGAACACACCAAGCAGTTTTGTTTGTGCAACATTCCATTTCTATGTCGTTGGCTTGTACAACTTCTGATGAATTGTATTAGGTGTTGGAATCCACTTCCACCTCTGAGGCAGTCTGATTTAGAGGCAGGCTCACTCAGTTATGGGAATGGCGTGCAAGGGATCATACACACTGAATTAAAGATTAACAGTGAAAGTACATTTTGGATGGAGATCGCATAACAAGAACGTTCTCAGTAACAGCAACTGCCTACCCTTTCAGTTTGTTTATCCTTGGCTCTAGTGTACTCTGAATAGGTAAGCCTTTAAGGTGGTTGACTAATTAGACAAACTCACTGCCACACTGCTACAATAACTGCTTGATTTATTATCAAGCGCAATCTGGTGAAAGCAAACACAGACTTAAAGAGAAAATACAAACATAATTCGTGGAAAGGAAATGTTCCATGTAACAATAACAACACGACTTGGCTCTCCTGAATAACCTGGATTGTTTTATGAACACAAATCTCTTTCCTTGTGCAGATCATTGTGGATCAGCAGAAAAATTTCCTGATGTTCAATGCCATGATTTTCTTTTGGTATCATCCATTACTGCTTCATCATGAGGGATTCAGCACAGCCTGATACTTCCACTCACCTGTCAGTACACTGAGCAACGAATCATGGTGGGGGAGAGGGGAGGGTGAAGGGTTACATGTTACTAATAGAACTGTTCTCCTGAGTATGCCTTTCACTGACACCAGATGTCACTGACAACAGCCATGAAATAACAAGGTTCGTGGGGGGAACTGACAAAGGTCCTCGGACGACTAAAATCTATAAACTGCATCAATCTTGCAGTACGGGGCAAATAGACATGGAGACTCATTCCTATGTGCAGTCCAGAGAACCCCAATGCCAGAATAAGCTCGGTGAGGAGGTCGGAGGCCACAAGACAGATCTGAGGAGTTGCAGAAGCATGAGGAGCAGGAAGAAGAAGGGGATGGAAGGTGTGAACACTATCTACAAATTTGCTACTGATACCATGGTAGTGGGTTGTATAAAAAGGGGCGATGAGTCAGCTTATAAAAGAGAGATTGAAAACTTGCCTGAATGGTGCACAATCTCACACTGAATGTCACCAAATCAAAGGAGCTGATTGTTTGTCTCCAGGGAGGGAATGTGTATGATCCAGTGATCACTGGGGGATCAGAGGTGGAGAGGGGCAGTCACTATCTCGGAGGATCATTCCTGGACCCAATACACTAATGGCATCATGAACAAAGCACATCAGCGCCTCTACTTCCTCAGGAGTTTGTGGAAGTTTGGTATGTCACTGGAAACCCTGCCAAATTTCTACATATGTGGTGGAAAGTGTGCTGACCAGCTGTATCATGATCTTGCGTAGGACACCAATACCCTTGAGCATAAACCCCTGCAAAAGGTAGTGAACACTGCCTAGAACATCACAGGCAAAACCCTTTCCACCCTTGAGAACATCTAAGAGGAACGCTATCACTGGAGAAAGGCAGCAATCATCAAGGATCCACACCACTCAGCACATGCTCTGTTCTCGCTGCTGCCATCAGGAAAGAGGTAGAAGAGCCACAAGTCATGCACCACCATGTTCAGGAACAGCTGCTCCCCCTCCACCATCAGTCTCCTCAACGACAAACTCAATCAGGGACTCATTTAACTTTTTTGTTTGTTTGCAATCAGTGGTTTACTTCTTTACGTGTGCACATTGTGCACAGTTTTTTTTTTGCTTCTATCGAGGACTGGAGATCAGTTTTTTGTCAGGTGGTACTTGTACAATCAGATGACAATAAACTTGACCTGACTTGATTTTCCCCACTCTAAAAATGTACAAGGGATGTGTTTCATGGTAAAAGTAACATTTATTCCTTCAGCTTCTGTTACAATTTAAGTTCCATCTTTATAAATGTAAAAAATAAGAAGTCACACACACAAGGGAATAAGGTATGTGGTATATAATAGAAACCACTGAGCATCAGACATACAAACTTTTAATGAAACCTGTACATTATGTTAAAATTGTATGTTGATAAGAATTCCAATTGTCGCAAATATTACGGGGATTACTGTGTGCAGTTTGTTGTTCCATGCTTGAACATTGTAGCAACTATTTTGTTGGATTAATTAGTTCATATTTGGAAGTGTTGTTTGACCAATTTCACAGGCATTGGTTATGTGACTAAATTTGTAACTCCTGAACCCTGTGTACAAAGCAATGAATCTGATCACCTCATATGGAAAATCTTTGCAAGTTCACTTATCTAATAATGACTAAACGCATTGCTCATTGCAACAGTTATTGCATTTATTAATAATTGACCACTGTCTCCTTAAGGCTATTATGTACAATACAGGAGACCCGATACACACAAACATCTTTTTTTTACACAGAAAGTGAATTAAGACAACTCACTATGCAGTAATTGAGAATACAATTTAATTGCTTCATTAAATTGCATGCAATTATATGGCTGGATTTGGATTTGTTAATCATTAAGGTCACATTGTACAATTCCAAGCTGATGCTGATATCTTCTCAGCTCTTTAACAGATATTGAATGACTCAGATACTTGAGTGTATTAAACTTTTGTGGTTGCAAGGAGACTTGATAATCTCCTTGCATGCCCAATAGATCAAAGAACAACAGGATATTGGAACAAGCCCTTCAGTCCACTATAGCTTTACCCAGGATGATACCAATCTAAACAATCTCGTCTGTATCCACTGATTCCCTACCTGCTCACAAATCTGTCTAAATGTCTTTTAAACACTGGCCAACTTTCAGTGTAAAAAAAACTGAGATTTATATTAGTGGGATCCTGACTGGAAACTACCTGATGATGCATAGTCCAGAGCAACTTAGTGTCATTTCTACGAAAACAGCCGAAAAGAATGATTGGATTGGCAATTATATTAGTTGATGTAATTGTCATCTCACATTTACGAGTTCAACTCACTCAGAGAATTTCAGAAACCAGCTCCTCTCTCAGGATCTCTGCTGTGATCAACTCTCAACTTTACCTACTGCTTTCCATTTCACAACTTCCTGGGAGACCACCCGGTGTATCGGAAGGGACCCTCGTGCAATGTGAAGTAGATTTTGTTTTTCCACATCCTTGCAAGCTGCCTCTGGGCATATTACCATTTCAAAAGCATTGTACAACTGCAAATGATTGTTGATAGTTTTGACATGTCAGAGATGTTAATTATCCATTGAAATAAAAATCTTATTAGAAGATAGAAAGAACATCTGTGCTATGAAAGTAAAAGGTAGAAATTTTGAATCATTTACATTGCAAACAGCTGCTTGTTTGCCGAAGAAATAAAACTGCTAAGGTGTAAAGAGTTGTTAATCATGTGTAGAAAGCCAGTTCTCTTAAGCCACACCAATGACAGGTGGAACCATTGCGCTGGGTTGCTATGGGGAAGCTAATCCACTTTTAGCTTTCTGCACAGAGGTTCCAAAGAAGTCCAATTAAAAAAAGCACTCTATTAAACTATAATCAGTCATACAAGCTATGAGCTTGTCAATGGGAAATCTAAATTGCAATCAGTTCATGACACTAAATGCACTTGACAAACAGAAAATGCAGGGCAAGTAAAAAGTGAAGAAAATGTTTGACAAGCTCACATTTCAGGAAATTAAAAATTGTCCTCAATGAAGCTTTTAGCAACTTTACACCTGGAATTCTTCTGTAGCCAATGGCATTTTTCCACCAGCCAAATTGGAGGGTGTTTAATCTTGAGGTTACATAAGGCATAAAAAGAAAATTATTTTTGAGTTGGTGCATTTCTGGCAATAAAAGGTAAGATGAAGCAAAGAATCGAAGGGATCTTGCAGTTCATGACCAAAGACGGTAAGATAAGGTGATGAAGGAGGAATAAGGGTGACATTCCTTTGTTGTTTGTGGCACAGAATTCAAGAGAATGTTCATGTGAGAACTACCTCAAAAGGCACTTTTACACACCCACTGACCAGAGCAGAAAATTTCTGCTCCGGTCGGCGGCAGTGTAAAAATGTCAGGACTGCATTTTTTTAATGCCAATTCCTTCCTGTAATTTTTCCACTACACATTTTTACGGAGCGGCTGCTGTGTAAATGGACCGCAGCCACTCAGGCTTAATGAATACGGCCTTCCCCCAACACCGACCAACTCCGCAAGACAGGAAGGCTATGTAAAAGTGCCCCCGCTTCAACAACCGTTGAAGCGGCATGCACCGGAGGTAAGTATTCTGTGTAAAAATGGAGTAATATAACCAAAAAGGGGAAATGCTGGAAGTACTCAGCAGGTCAGGCAGCATCTGTAATGGGAGTAGCTGGAAGAATATTTCAAGTGAAAGATCATTTGCAAAAACTGGGGGAAGAGATCAATAAATGAGTTTTAAGTTCAGAAAAGGTGAGGGAAGAGATGGACATTGCAAAAGGAGTATCTTTAGAGTATTGTGTACTGTTTTAGTTACCACAATACAGTAAGGATGTGTTAGAACTGCTTCATAGACTATTACAGCAGCAAAACAGCCCCTTCGGCCCTTCTAGTCTGTGTCAAACCATATTTTTGCCTAGTCCCACTGACCTGCACCAAGTCCATAGACCTCTATAACTCTCCTATCCATGTGCCTGTCCAAATTCTTCTTAAATGTTAAAATTGAGCCAGCATTCCCCACTTCAGTTGAAGAAGTTCCCTTTCATGTTCCCCCTAAACTTTTACCCTTTCACTCTTAAACCACATCCTCTGGTTTGTATCTCATCTGCCCTCAGTGGTAAAAGCCGACCTACATTTACTCTGCCCGTGCCGCTCATAATTTTAAGTGAGAGAAATCCCTGCAATATTTTGACATTCTTTGTTAAATAGATTTTATATTCTTCTTATTTGGCTTGGCTTCGCGGATGAAGATTTATGGAGGGGTATGTCCACGTCTGCTGTAGGCTCGTTGGTGACTGACAAGTCCGATGCGGGACAGGCAGGCACAGTTGCAGCGGTTGCAAGGGAAAATTGGTAGGTTGGGGTTGGGTGTTGTGTTTTTCCTCCTTTGACTTTTGTCAGTGAGGTGGGCTCTGAGGTCTTCTTCAAAGGAGGTTGCTGCCCGCCAAACTGTGAAGCTCCAAGATGCACGGTTTGAGGCGATATCAGCCCACTGGCGGTGGTCAATGTGGCAGGCTCCAAGAGATTTCTTTAAGCAGTCCTTGTACCTCTTCTTTGGTGGACCTCTGTCTCGGTGGCCAGTGGAGAGCTTCCCATATAACACGATCTTGGGAAGGCGATGGTCCTCCATTCTGGAGACGTGACCCACCCAGCGCAGTTGGATCTTAAGCAGCATGGATTCGATACTTGCGGACTCTGCCAGCTCGAGTACTTCGATGTTGGTGATGAAGTCATTCCAATGAATGTTGAGTATGGAGCGGAGACAGCGCTGATGGAAGCCATCAGCTGACAGGAGCCATAGGTGATGCCGCTAGAGGACCCATGATTCAGAGCCGAACAGGAGCGTGGGTATGACAACGGCTCTGTACACGCTGATCTTTGTGTGTTTCTTCAGGTGATTGTTTTTCCAGACTCTTTTGTGTAGTCTTCCAAAGGCTCTATTTGCCTTGGTGAGTCTGTTGTCTATCTCTTTGTCGATCCTTGCATCAGATGAAATGGTGCAGCCAAGGTAGGTAAACTGGTTGACCGTTTTGAGTTCTGTGTGCCCGATGGAGATGTGGGGGGGCTGATAGTCATGGTGGGGAGCTGGCTGATGGAGGACCACTGAACTCAATTTTATATTCTAATTATGTTTAATCTACAAAAGGTAACTCACATAGAATCATAATTCATTGGTTTAGTGAAAACAATAATTTTATCATGATTACCTTCCCTCTCGAACAGGCAAATACTTCTGGCACACTCTCACTTCAGACTCACCCTCTTGGCTCTCTTCCACTTTCCACTGAACAAGGAAATCATTCTTGGACCAAATTCACTTCTGAATTTGACAATAGAGTTTGGGTGAATGCTCAACATATTAATGTTTCCAGATTATAACCTCCTGGCCTTTGGTGCAAACAACTCAACCCATGAGATAATTTCATCTGCACCCCTGCATTGGCAATGTGGAAATGACGGGTTCCTTTACTTTCAATCAATATCCATCACACAGCTAAATTTTGCCACTTTGTCCCCTATCAAACAGCTCGCATGAATTGACTTTCTAATGCTCTGTACCACTGCAGACCTCTACAGTTCCTGTGTATTACAGCAAAGTCACTTTGTAGGATATATCTTAAATTAAATTGTACATTTTAAAATTTAGACATATTTCACGGTGCAAGCCTTTTTTCAGCCCACAAGCCAGAACCGCCCAATTACACCAAATTGACCTACACCCCAGGACATTTTGGTGGGAGGACATTGGAGCACCCAAAGGAAACCCACGCAGGCACAGTGAGAATGTACAAACTCCATACAGACAGTGCGGGATTCGAACCCTGGTCCCGATTGCTGGTGCTGTAACAGTGTAATGCTGACTGCTACGCCAAAAGTATTCACAACAAAATTTTGCTTTATGCCCGCAAGGACAGAGGAACGTAAATCAAATATGATGAAGCAACAACTGAGTGGGAAATGAAGGTCTGAAGCTCAGGATCTTTGCAGGATCTTTCCTCTCCTGGTGTAATGATTGGGCAGCCTCTAGTGGCTACATCTGCTAATGCTGTCTTACTCTTTAAATTGCTTCATGTGGATTTTTGAAAATCTTTCTGGTGAGCTTGTTCACAAGCTCCTGGACCAAGAGCTGTTGAATCTCCACTTCTGTGACTAAAGAAAGATTCCAGTTATTTTCAGTCAAGTTATTATAACAGAGAAGGGCCATGGCTGTGGGAAATCCTGGATATAGAGGGTGGAACACAGAACATAAACAACAGCACAGAGGTTAGGGTCAATGATCTTTCATCACCAGTGACCTATGTTCAACTCCGCCACTGTCTGTAAGGTTTGTTTACTCTGGTTTTCTCCTATTGACCAGATTGCATGGGGGGGGGGGGGAGTATAGGTTAATTGGGTGTAATTGGACAGCGTGGGTTCCATGTGCCAGTAGGGTCTTCTATCATGTTGTACCGTTAAAATACTTCTCCATGGATTGTCACCTTTTCATGGTGGAGAAGCTTCTGTGATCCTGAGATCCTGAGAGCAATGCTGTCTAGAGCTATGCTCCTGGTAGGGACACCCATGGCGGTGAGGTCGAAGGTGAGGTTTCTGAATCAGAACAATCCAACCAAGACCTCGACACTGGAACAGGCGGACGAAGTTACTCTGAAGGCGAACAAAGGCTGCAACAAATCCATCAGCTCCAATCGTCCTGGTTTCCACACCATTGGGACTAGTTGGTTGATTTGTGAAGTATCATGTGCTTCTTGGAGGGCAACATTAATTACACGTTAAGCAAATACACACACAGGCATCGTCGCTCGGTGGGTCACTTTCCAAGATTGGACTCATAAGCCACTTGAGAGTGCATTGGAACGAAGACCATCATCCTCGAGCTCGAGAGAGATCAGTGACAATTGTTAAAATAGTTAAATCATAGGTAGGAATCAAAGTTCATTGATGAAAAATTTGAACATGACCTGCTTTGTCTTCCACTTACTTAGGAATGGTGAGATCAATGATTTTGCACCCCATTCCTTGATTAGATCAATTAACCCAGCATGGATCAACAAGAAGCGGGTGAGTTCTTCCTGGCCTACAAGGGCATAGTTATTAATTGGTTTAATCAGGAGAAATTTTGGGGAAAAAAATTGTGTCTGATCTGAACAAACAGAGTTTACTACTACAATTATAATTTATTGCATTCTATACTCATTCAAGATAATAACCTATCTCCTGTTAGGAAATATTGGGTCAACGAGGTCATTGTACATTTAGCCAGTGATACTGCTAATTTCCAGAGATTCAAAACTTATGAGGGAGGACTTGAATTGTTATATTGGATTATGCTGCTTGGTATAATTAATCATGATACAGGTAGTCCCTGGGTTATGAATGTCTGACTTATGGGCAACTCGTACTTACAAATGGACTACGCGTGCCTTCCAGTGCATCAGCTCAAGTAAGGAGGATGATGGCCGCCATTTTAAATTGGATCACGTTGCCGTTAACAGTGTTGAGTGTGCCACTTCAAGAAGTTGACTCCAATAGTTTAATATTCAGAGAAAGATAATGAACTGTTTTGAAAGGCTGGTGTTGAAGCAAATCAGCTCCTGTCTGAGCGGGGACAAGGATACATTAGAGTTCGCCTATCGAACTCTACAGCAGATGCCATCTCACTGGCTCTAGACAAAGCCCTGGAACTCCTGGACAGTAAAGATGCATACATCAGGATGCTCTTCATTGACTATATTTGGCATTTAACACCATCATCCCTCAAAACTGATCAGCAAACCCCAAGACCTGGGACTCAACACCCCACTGTGTAATTGAATCATTTATTTCCTCACCTCCAGACCTCAATCAGTGAGGATTTGTAAGAACATCTCTTTCACAATCTCCATCAATACTGGAGCACCACAGGGCTGTGTTAGCCCCCTGTGCTACTTACTTTACACCTATGACTGCGTGGCTTGGTACAACAATAACACCATCTACAAATTTGCTGATAATACCACGGTAGTGGATTGTATAAAGGAAGGGGATAAGTCAGAATACAGGAAAGAAATTGAAAACTTGGCAGAATGATGAACCAACAACAATCTTGCACTCAATGTCACCAAAACTAAGGAAATGGTTGTCTTGAGGAAGAGGAAGCCAGAGGTATACAATCCAGTGGTCATTGGGAAATCAGAGGTGGAGAGGGTGAATAAATTTAAGTTCTTGGGAGTTACTAACTCGGATAATCTTTCCTGGACCCAACACACCAATGGCATCATGAAGAAAGCACGTCAGCACCTCTCCTTCCTCAGGAGTTTGCGATGGTTTGGTATGACACCAGAAACCCTGGCAAATTTATGACTGTGTGCTGACCGGCTACATCATGGTCTGATATAGGGACAACAGTACCTTTGAGTGTAAATCCTTGCAAAAGGTAGCGGGCACAGCCCAGGACATCACAGGTAAAACCCTCCCCACTCTCGAGAACATCTACAGGGAACGCTGCCATCGAAGAGCAGCAGCAATCATCAAGGATCCACACCACCCAGCACACGCTCTGTTCTCGCTGGTGCCAGCTGGAAAGAGGTAGAGGTGCCTCAAACTCGTACCACCAGATTCAGGATCTGCTGCTACCTCTTGACCATCAGACTCCTCAACCACAAACTCAATCGGGAACTCATCTAAGTCTCTTACTTGTGCACTTTATTGATTTATTTTATTCTCTCTGTATTGCAAAGTCAGTTTGTTTAAATTCATTATTTGATAACAGTTTTTTATTTGTTTACACATGTACGCTGTGTACAGTTATTTTTGCACTACCAATAAGTGGTAATTCTGCCTCTCCACAGGATAAAAGAATCTCAGTGTTGTATATGATGTCATGCATGTATTCTGACAATAAATCTGAAATCAGTAGTAAAAACACACAGAAATGCTGAAAGAACTCAGTCAATCTTGCAGCATCCACAGGAGGTAAAGATGTATGACTGATGTTTCAGGCTTGACCACTTCTTCAAGGTATAAGCAAAAGCCAGGCAGTCATCTGAATTAAAGACTAGAGATTAAATTTTTAAAAATTTAGACATACAGCATGGTAACAGGCTTTTTGCACCCCCCCCCCCCCCCCCACCGAGTCCACGCCACCTAATTTACACCCAATTAACCTACATATCCACTGTGTTTCAAATGGTGGAAGAAAGTCCACGCAGACACATACAAACTCCTTCCAGACAGCATGGGATTCGAACCCTGGTCCTGATTGCTGGTGCTGTAATTATGGTAACCGCTACGCCGACCGTGCTGTCAAGGGGAAGAATTAGGGGGGGGGGAGTCCAGTCCAATAGCCAATAGGTGTCAATTGGATATGAGGAAAGGTGAGAATTGATTTTGACTTTGTGAAAGGAGACAGAGAGAGAGAGAGAGAGAGAGAGAGAAGGAGTGGGGAAGAAGGGGGGATTTCTATTGGACAAACTCAGTGAGTTGAGCTGCATCAGTGGGTGAAAAGGAGTGGTCAAGAATTTGGGTCAGAATATTTCATTGAGACTGAGAGTGCAGAGGGGAGAAAGCCATGGGGACAGGGTGGCAGAGGTTAGACAGGTAACGATGAGGGATTGGTGAACCAGAGAGGTGTGAAGAATGAAGGACAGAGACAGTTGATTGGTAGGTGCCAGACAAAGCGGGAAAGAAGCAGGGACAAGCTCCACTCTGTACAACTCATTTTCCACCTGACCAATTTATTTTTCTTTTGCTCAGTACTTCATTCTTTGGCTTGGCTTCGCGGATGAAGATTTATGGAGGGGTAATGTCCACGTCATCTACAGGCTCGTTTGTGGCTGACAAGTCCGATGCGGGACAGGCAGACACGGTTGCAGCGGTTGCAAGGAAAAATTGGTTGGTTGGGGTTGGGTTTTTCCTCCTTTGTCTTTTGTCAGTGAGGTGGGCTCTGCGGGCTTCTTCAAAGGAGGTTGCTGCCCGCCGAACTGTGAGGCGCCAAGATGCACGGTTTGAGGCGATATCAGCCCACTGGCGGTGGTCAATGTGGCAGGCACCAAGAGATTTCTTTAGGCAGTCCTTGTACCTCTTCTTTGGTGCACCTCTGTCACGGTAACCTCCCATCACCTCCTTAACATCACACTGACACATTACCTGTGTCTTTCACTGTAAAAGCAGACACAAAATACTTGTTCAAGGTCTTGACCTGCTTCTGCATAACCCATTACTACTTGTCCCTTCTCATCTTCTCAGGGATCCATGTTTACTTTAGCTGCTCTTTTCTGCTTTAAATGGTAAGAAAAATGTTTGTTCTCTGTCTTTCTTTTCTGCAAGTTAACTTTCATTATCCATCTTTCCTTTCTTTATTTTTTATTAACTTTAAAGATCATAATGAGCAGAAATAAGCTCTGAGAGGTAAAAGAAATGCAAACTTAGTGGGACTAACCAATAATGGGCTGGATATAATACATTTTGATAGCCGACATTATTTGGATAAAGGATGTAGGAATAGAAAGCAGCTGTACAAAATCTGTCAGCCAAGTGGAAACGAACGGTAGGAAGCAAATACGTATTTTCTGAATTGCCATTCATGAAGCAGAGCTGGAGGTGCAACAATAACTTAAAGCAAGTTAAACAAGTTCCAAAAATGAATGTATAGCTAGAGAAGATAAGTTAGTTGTTAGCTTGGATAATACCATAGTCTTCTGGAGTCGTCCATAATTATCTAAGGGAGTTAGAAAAGATTAGGTGCAGGCATGTACTTCTCTCTTTTAGGCTGTTTCAAAAGCTTGGAATGGGAGTAATAATTACATTGTGAAGAGGCTGAGAGGTTCTGCCTTGATCTTGATCATACTGGGAGCACAGGGTCACGCTGCTGTTTCTTAGCTCAATGTATTTACCCTCAATTCTTGTGATAGAATTTAGCGTCTCGTGGATAATGGTGGGAACCAAGATGAATCAAATGAATTACCGTATCATTTTTTGGAAAAGCAACTAAATTTTATAATAAAATCAGAATATACTGTAGGTTTGGCAAGAAAGAGAAAGAGAGTAAGAGAACAAGAGAAAGAGTGTGAGAGAGAGAGAGAGAGAGAGAGAGTGAGAGAGAGAGAGAGAGAGAGAGAGAGAGAGAAAGAGAGAGAGAGAGAGAGAGAGAGAGAGAGACAGACAGAGTAAGAGAGAGAGAACGAGAGAAAAACAAACCATATACTTCACAGCATATACAGTACTTCACATCAATCCACAAGAAATTAGAAATGTTGTGTATGAATGGATCGTCCACCATCATCTGGAACAATTTTACATATTTCAATGGTCCTATCTACAAGAATGAACAGTGCATTGAAGGGGACTGTGCAACTTTAATGCAGGCAGATCTTCAGTTGAATAAAAGATCAACACTTGAACTACAGTTAGTCCTTGATTTTTAAATTGAAAAGGCTTTTATTTCCTTTCACAAAAAAAAAAAGTGTGCATTAGCGAGCTTGGCATTTGCACACCCCCTGGGAATAATATTTCCCAGGAAAGATGTTTCTCAGTGAATGCAGAGAAATAAAAGACGTATTGACTGACATTCATCATTTTGTGTTGTGGCATTAAATGGTTTCTTTTGCGTATATACTCCACGGAAGAATTTTCATTTGTAGAAATATTTTACACTGATTATCTTGCAGCTCTGCCAAAGGATAACACCTGTAGATGACGCAAAGCTGCAATCCAGATTTGTCAAAATATCACAATACTGAATTCAGTGAATGGAAATTGTTACATCCACTGATTTCTTCAGCATCCCATACACAAATGAAATTAAAGAGATTAACTCTTTGGACGCCAGGTCCCTTTTTTTTCAGGGATGACCAACAAGCGCATATACTCCGTGTTCCAGTTTTCCAGGGCTGGCTTTATACTGAACCACCAGTTGGTACAACTGGAGTTCACACTTTGGTTTACCCACGGACCCAGTCCGCCGTATATATATTATGAAAAGTTAAAAATGGCCGGAGTCCAAAGGGTTAAATGGGAGGAAACATTTTCTGTAGTGCTTGGCTTTTTAAACTGGTTGAAACATTTTCTGTAGTGCTTGGCTTTTTAAACTGGTTGAAACTCCAATAACTCAACTTTTAATGAAATTTCAACCTATCCTTTATACAACTTAGAAAAAAAAAATCAGTAGAACCTGGGACATGCTGTAATAATGAATGTATTAAACCTAGATGAAGAGAAAGCATTAAAGGCTTTATCTTGTCATCTTTGAACCAAAATTTGAAAAGAGCGCAAGCTACTTTTTCAATCTAACCCTAAAATTTGAGATTATCTCGAGTAAAAGTTGAGGTCAGTACGCGTTGTCCATTCGCACACGTTCTCAAGAAGCTTTTTTTCAAAAAAAATTTTTCACACTGTGGACCATATCAACCAAAATACATACAAACATTTCCCTCTTCAATATACACAGTGGCATTTTCTCCCTTTTTTCCCCCCTACCTCCCTCCCCCCTTCCCACCCCCCTCCAAACCCATTTAACGTTCAACCTATACAATACATTAAACCCATTATACAATGTCATCACACAATGAAAATAAACAAGAAAAATGTGTCATTTACTTTTGCACTCTGGATCAACTCATTTTGTCTTCTTATTTTAGGGGGTGGAGGTCCGAGGCAAGCCCTCTCTGTTATGTTCCATGTACGGTTCCAAAATTTGTTCAAATAATGTGACTTTATTTTTTAAATTATATGTTATTTTTTTCCATTGGAATACATTTATTCATTTCCATGTACCATTGCTCTCTTCTGATTTCCAAGTTGACGTTATACATTTTTTTGCTACAGCTAAGGCTATTATAATAAATCTTTTTTGCACTTCATCCAGTTTGAAGCCTAATTCCTTACTTCTTATATTACTTAGAAGAAAGATCTCTGGATTTTTTGGTATGTTATTTTTTGTGATTTTATTTAATACCTGGTTTAGATCTTCCCAAAACATTTTCACTTTCTCACATGCCCAAATTGCATGTACTGTTGTTCCCGTTTCCTTCTTACAGCGAAAACATCTATATGATAATGCTGGATCCCACTTTTTTAACTTTTGGGGCGTGATAGATAACCTGTGTAATCAATTATACTGTATCATGTGTAACCTTGTGTTTATTATATTCTTCATAGTCCCAGAGCATAACTTTTCCCATGTCTCATTTTTTATCTTTATGTTTAAATCTTTTTCCCACTTTTGTTTGGGTTTATAGCTTATTTCATCATTTTTCTTCTCTTGCAGCTTGATGTACATGTTTGTTATAAATCTTTTAATTATCATTGTGTCTGTAATCACATATTTAAAGCTGCTTCCTTCTGGTAACCTCAGTCTGTTTCCCAATTTATCCTTAAATAAGATTTCAATTGATGATATGCAAACATTGTACCATGAGTTATTCCATATTTGTACTTCAACTGTTCAAATGTTAATAAATTATTTCCCAAAAAACAATTTTCTATTCTTTTGATTCCTTTTCTCTCCCATTCTCTAAAGGAAAGTTATCTATTGTAAAGGGGAATGTTCTCGAGAAGCTTAAGTCTACATTGGAGCACTTCAAGTTGTAAGTCCAGATTGGATAGGTTGGCTTTATTTTCCCTGGAGCAGAGCCAGCTGAGAGGTAACGTGGAGATATTCTGTGGGACAGAAAGGAAAGACAGCAAAACCTTTGCCCCATAGAGGGGTTGTTTCAAACAAGAGACTATAGATAAAGGGAGAGAGGTAGGATGTTTATTGTCTGTAACTCCTGAAGTACTGTGATGAAGGCATTCCCACGCTGAAGTCAGGCAAGGAAGTCTAGCATCTTGACCCCGTGGCAGTAACAAAAAACCCTAGAGGAAAAAGTAGAGAAGACCGGCTTCCAAGAACTTTCTTGTCTTCGGCAGTAAAGGCCATAGTTCAAGTTTATTGATCATCCGATTGTACAAGTACAACCTGACAAAACAGTGCTTCTTCAGTCCACATTGCAAACTCACATACAGAAATATATTTAAAATAAATACTATTAATAAATAGTGGAGCCTCGAAGAGTTGCTTTAGCAGTTCATCAGTCATTCAGCAACCTCACTGCCGGTGAGAAGAAGCTGTTCCTCAGCCTGGTGGTTCTGGCTCTAATAATTCTGCATCTCTTTCCCAGGGTGAGTAGCTGGAAGATGGTACTCACAGGATGGAAGGGTCCTCACCTTACCAATGAGTCATCCAGTGATGTCTACAGTTAGCGGCCTGGCATAGAGCGGTGTTTGTAGACAGGACCAAGGAGCAAAAGGACTGGTCTGCTACACAAGGAGGACTTTTAAAGAGCAGTAAGCTGGGGAGTCCGGTCCAGGTAATCAGTGAGTGATTTAAAGGGGCCAATAGACAGGTGGGCATTAATGGGTGGGCAGAGTCCAACCTTGATTGGAAGGCGATGAGACCTCTGACTAGATTCCCAATTGGAAATGGAAAGGTCATGTGACCTTCCACAATCCCACATTCCCACCAAGTTGCAGATGGAGAGGACAAGTGACCCTCCACAATACCCACTACAACTACCAAGCGTCCTGGATGTAGAAGAGGCTGGTCAACCTTGGTCTTTCTGAAGTCGACAATCATCTCCTTAATCTTGCCCACATTGAAATTCGGGTTGTTATTCTCACATCACATCACAAGATTTTCCACCTCTTCTCTGAAGTGTGACTCTTCCTCTTTGCTGAGGAGGCCAACTACTGTTATACCATCTAAGTTCTGAGGAATGCTGTCAAATATAGACTATCAATGATGTGCAAAAGCTAATCCTACTTAAAGAAGAAGATGGCAAGTAGCAATGAGTAGATGAAGAAGTCATTTGGGAGAAAGGGAGATCCACTGGACAACAGTTTAGGGTTTGGAAGGCATTGTCACTTGATAGTTAAAACAGCAAACATAGACATCAGAAGACAGATTCTAGCTGAAACTGGAGTGGCCAACTGTTGGGATAAATAGCTCAAATTGTGATGAATTATGCATATAAACTACACCTGAGTGGTGTGGCGATCAGGGCTGGTGCAGTGTAGCTGTATGTTATAGTGTTATCCTGTAGCTGGAGCCCCACTGTCCATCCTTCTCCCCATGACCTTTGTTGCCCTGGCTAATCAAGAACCTATCAATCTCTGCCTTAAGAGACTGAATTCAGTGCAATGCAACATCACGCCCAAGCAGCTTTGAAAGGTCCATTCCCACAGCAGGAACATTCAATGTACAGTTCATACAATTTCACTTCAATATATATATTTACAGATATCAATACCTGTACTAATAACTGAACACACCTCTCTAGCGCCCAGTCCCAAGCAAACTGAGAAAAAGTAATGAACAACCCTTCTCTGGATCAGAGTGAGAGTATTATCCTACTGTTATAACATCAACAGTGCTTTTATTTTTCATCATCTGAACTTAGATCCATTGTATGAATGGAATATTATTTTGCTGAGCAGGTTATCTCTTAAAATGGAACTTTGTTTCTGTAATTGTTTATCCTTGTATCTAATTGTTCTGTAAGCTGCATCATAATTACATGTTAATATGTAATTGGTCTCTTAGATGATACCTTCAGAATCTGTTTATAGCTTTCAGAAGTATGTCATTTTGCTTAATGGTTCATATTCTTTTGCACAAGACATAGGAGCAGAAATAGGCTGTTCAGCCCATTGCGTTTGTTCCACCATTTAATCATGAGCTGATCCACTTTCCCACTCAGCCCCACTGTCCATCCTTTACCCCATGACCTTTGATGTCCTGGCTAATCAAGAACCTGTCAATCTCTGCCTTAAATACACCCAATGACTTGGCCTCCACAACCGCCTGTGGCAACAAATTCCACAGATTCATCGTCCTCCGGTTAAAAAATTTCTGTGTTCAAAGTGGACTTCCTTCAATCTTTAAATTGTGTCCTCTTCTCCGAGATTCTTCCACAATGGGAAATAACCTTTCAAATTCCACTCGGGGCATCACCAGATTCTAATGTCAGGGGGAGCGAGCACATAAAAAAGGCATCACGACATATACCAGATGGTGAGTCAGAGGTTGAATGGTGGGCCGCACTGATTCATCAATGGTTTTTGATTGGGTGGGAGGGGGAGCCGATGCATCAGATCAGCAGGGGCGGGGGCAGCTGCATCAGGCCAGGGTGGCGGGCAGCTGCATCAGACTGTGGGGAGGAGGTGCATCAAGACTGGGGTTGGGGATGCGGTAGTATTATGGGGGCAGGCATTCTGACTGAGGGGGACTGCGTCAGACATTGGGGGTGTGGCGATGGTGTCAGACAGAAGGGGGTGGCAGTAGCATCAGATGGGGGGCTGCATCGGACAGTAGGGGTGTCGGCAGCATTGGACCGGGGTGGAATGGCTGCGTTGGATGGGGGGGGGTCCGGCGGCTGCATCAGACCCGGATGCAGAGGGAGGGGCTGTGACGAACTGGGGGCAGAGGGTTCAGTGGTGGTGGAGTCAGATGGGAGGGGGGTGGTTGTGGTGTCAGACCGAGGTGGAGGCTTTGTTGGACAGGGGTGGGCGGTGTGGCATCAGTGTTGGATGGAATAGTGGCAGTGGTGGGGGGGGGGGTGAGTGGCTGCATCGGACTGCGGGGGTGTGTCTGTGGTATCAGATGGTGAGGATGGGGTGGCAGCAGTCCGTGAGGAGAGGAAGGTGCCACTTTTGTAAAATGTCGCTCCCCCTAGCTATGCCACTGCATCTATTCTGTCCATGCCTTTCAACATTCAAAATGTCTCAATGTGATCCCCCCTCATTCTCCTAAACTCCAATGAGTACAGGCCAAGAGCCATAAAAATGTTCCTAATGTGATAGTCCTTTCATTTAGGGAATCATCCTTGTGAACCTCCTCTGAACTGTCTCTAACATCAGCACATCCTTTCTTAAATGAAGAGCCCCAAAAGGTAGATATCGCCAGGGCCTTATAAAGTCTCAACATCATGTCCCTGCTCTTATATTCTATTCCTCTCAAAATGAATGCCAGCATTGCATTTGCCTTCTTCACAGCTGACTCAACCTGCAATTTTACCCTGCAGTTAAGGGAGCTTGTCTTCCATCAAGACACATCCAAATCTGTTACCAGATAATTCTGTACCCAGGTTAGTTCCAACAACTGGTTGTAACGTAGCCTCCTGCGCTGTAGAATGCAGAATGCTGACTCACAGAGTCCACTATTGCAAGTTTCTCAGCTCCACCTTGGAAACTTGCATGTGGATCCTGTGCCAATTAATGATGCAGGCAAAAGCTAAGCACGGATTTATTTGAGTCTCATTGAATTATTGTTAATATTTTTAGTCAGAGTTATGTATGTGATTTTGGTTCTTTAATTTATTTTTGATTTCCATTCGTCAAATCTTTGAACATTTATACATTGTTCATGACTTTGGATGCCAGGCTGATTGGAGAAGGGCTCCACCAAAAGAAGGAAAGGTAAAAACAGGAAATCATAACTAGTTTAGAAAAAAAACATCAATTTCATGACACACTTTGAAAGCTAATGCAGAATACAAATCTGTGAACCTTCAGAACTGTCAGAATGAAAATTTTGCCCTTTTGTTTCGACCGAGTCCTCAATGTGTTCCTAGTCTTGGGAATGACAAAGACAAGTTCCCATCATTAACCATAAAATTATTGCAATTCCCAAATGAATATGGAAAATCTTGATTATTGTTCACATGGTAATACTTCCAGTAAATATACACTAGAATTTGAGAACTTAAAGAGGGAAATAAGAGCTGAATGATAAATATAGCTCTTCTGTGCTCAAATAATTTTCTCAAACATTGAACACATGTTCCCCTATGCCTCCCCTTTTTAATTTCATTGCAATTTAAAAAAAAATTAATGCAGATCCAAAAATAATCAAGAACACACGGTTGTTTTTCCTGTACTTTTCTGTGCCATTTAGATGTTCAATACAGAGAAATTTAACATCAGTAATTCATGGGTAAAATTATTTTCACAGAACAAAAAATGTCCATGGGGTTACACTGTAGCCTAACAGACAAGAAGGCTTTGGAAAAGAGAAAAACTAGAACTATGTAGTACTAATACCAGTGGTTCTCAACCTTTTTCTTTCCACTCACATGCCACTTTAAGTATTCCCTATGCCATCGGTGCTCTGTGATTGCTTAAAGTGGGATATGGGTGGAAAGAAAAAGGTTGAGAACCACTGACTTACAGGAAATAACAGCAGAGATAGCGCTCCAAGTCAGTGAGTAAAATCGGATGACCTTTTTAAAATATTTTTTCTGGTTAATTATTTTTCTACTTAAACCTTTGATTATGATATGCAAATTATTCAGTGTGAAATGGCATCATGGCCTTGTGTAAATCACGTAGCCTATTTCTTCAGCTTTCATTCCATGGCAGGCAGCTCCTGGCCATCGTGAGGAAGTCATCATCATTCAACACCCACATTTTGAGCTCAGGCATCTATGGCTCGTGCCCTTTGTTCCTCTAAACCAGTGGTTTTCAAATATTTTCTTTCCACTCCCTATGCCATAGGTGCTCTATGATTACTTAAACTGGTATGTGAGAGGAAAGAAAACATTTGAAAACCACTGTTTTAATTGTACATAATTGACTCATTATGTGCACAGAGTAATAACTCCATTTTTCTCAAGCAAAATATTTCAGTAACAATTGGGTCAAGAGTAGTGGTTCTCAAACTTTCTTTTCCACTCACAATCTCTCTCAAATCCAGCAATGCAAAATTGTAATCATGTCTAGAGATGTTTTATTATGCTAAAGGTTCTATATAAATGCATTCCATTGATTAAAGTTAAAATTATGATCATTCGTGGCAGTTTGATTTATTTGTTTCAATTCGATCCTTTTTAGTACAATATTATTGACTCCTGCATATAAAGTCAAATCAAAGCTATCTTCAGATTTCATATCATGCCCTGATTATTTTTTTTATTGTTAACACTTTGGATGTTCCTTCCCACAAAGGAAATCGGGCCACAGCGCGTATCTCATATGATAAGTTCGCTGCTTTAAACATTTTGACAATTCGACATCACAATCACAAGCCTTCTTTTGACAAATGTTGAAGAAGTTCGCTGCAATAAAAAAATAAAAGATTGTTACTTGATTTTGTTACTTTAATAGCCAGGAAAGACCCAAAACCACCTACTACATTTCAATGGTTTTCCCAAACTATAGCATATTTACACTTAGAAAAAATTAGAAGGGGTACTGTTGACCCTTTGGTTATATTTGAAGACACATGGAGGCCATTTATTCATATGATGTATGTTGATCCTTTTCAACATTTATTTTGTGAGTGTTCTGGGTATGAATCCCATGGGATGAGGATGGTTCCTTTCAGTCAGTTTGTGAGGTTTGATATGAGGATACCCCACTCCTCAGAAAGGAACAGCGTGTGCATGAACAGATTTAGGTGAATAGGGATGAACAGGTCCAGACCCATGCTCTCAACATCCCTTCCCAGATCCAGTGGCATGTTGAGGTCCAAGAAGGCTGGGGGAGGGTCTGTTGCAGTGAATGGCCAGACCAAGCTGGGATGCAAGGGATGCCCTTTCCGCACTTCATGGCATGTGTTTGCTAGATGGCCGTTGACCCTACAAGAGGGTTCGTCCACCCTTTGACAGGTCTTGCTTTTCATCCTGCAGGGTGTCTGCCCAGCCTCCGAACCAGGCAAGCCTGGTGGGGGAGCCAGTTTAGTCGCTGGGACCAGTAGCACTCAGAGGAGTGTAGAGGAGTGGAATTAATCACAAAATAACTGTTTAACCACTGAGACATGGTGGCCCAGCTTTTGTTTTCATTTTTTGTTTCTTAGTTAGGTGGATATTCTTGTAATAAAATTTGATTCCTTTTCATGTTTGGCCTTCAAGAGATTGGAAGGCTCAGTCTACATCTGTGGCTCGATGTCTGTGTTTGTATCTGTTAAATGTTGTTAATGTAATCCCAATCTCTTTGCATCATTCTTATGTTTATTAATCTGAAACATAATAAAAAAATTGAAAAAGAAAGATTGTTACTTGATAAGTTGTCTTGCACACTTATTGACGATAATCAATGAATAGTATGTTCAAACTTTACTCCAAGATTTGAGCATGTGATTCTGAGTGCACAAATATGGATTGCAGCAATCTTAAAGCTGTGATTCTATCAGTTGTGATATTAGACACAACCCCCATGTACTGACTAGGTGGGAACAATCAACATCACAGCACTGTCTGATCACTGTGGATTTTCCAATTACCAAGCCAACAGCTCAGACAGTTTATTGGGATGCCCTGGGAAGGTGTAATCTGCTATAAAAATGCAACTTGTTCTGCTTCATAATTTCATTCAATGGCGACTCTGCAGTTCTACATCAGGTCTGGGTTTGTAGGTCATTTGCCTTCTAATTCTATTAATATGTACACATCTGTCAAGAGCAGTGCTTCTCAACCTTTTTCTTTCCACTCACAGACCACTTTAAGTAACTCAAAACGGCCAACCAGCTATCTCGGCTGCACCATTTCATCGGATGCAAGGATCAACAACGAGATAGACAACAGACTCGCCAAGGCAAATGGCGCCTTTGGAAGACTACACAAAAGAGTCTGGAAAAACAAACAACTGAAAAACCTCACAAAGATTAGCGTATACAGAGCCGTTGTCATACCCACACTCCTGTTCAGCTCCAAATCATGGGTCCTCTACCGGCATCACCTATGGCTCCTAGAACGCTTCCACCAGCGTTGTCTCTGCTCCATCCTCAAAATTCATTGGAGCGACTTCATCCCTAACATCGAAGTACTCGAGATGGCAGAGGCCGACAGCATCGAGTCCACGCTGCTGAAGATCCAACTGCGCTGGGCAGGTCACGTCTTCAGAATGGAGGTCCATCGCCTTCCCAAGATCGTGTTATATGGCGAGCTCTCCACTGGCCACCGTGACAGAGGTGCACCAAAGAAGAGGTACAAGGACTGCCTAAAGAAATCTCTTGGTGCCTGCCACATTGACCACCGCCAGTGGGCTGATATCGCCTCAAACCGTGCATCTTGGCGCCTCACAGTTCGGCGGGCAGCAACCTCCTTTGAAGAAGACCTCAGAGCCCACCTCACTGACAAAAGACAAAGGAGGAAAAACCCAACACCCAACCTCAACCAACCAATTTTCCCCTGCAACCGCTGCAACCGTGTCTGCCTGTCCTGCATCGGACTTGTCAGCCACAAACGAGCCTGCAGCTGACGTGGACATTACCCCTCCATAAATCTTCGTCCGTGAAGCCAAGCCAAAGAAGAAGAAGATGCCATTGGTGCTCTGTGATTAGAAAGAGATTGCTTAAGGTGGTCTGTGAGTGAGAAGGGAAGGTCGAGAGTCACTGCTCTGGACCCAATTGTTACTAAAATATTTCCCCATTTCCTTTGGAGTTATGAAACCATGCACATAACGGGTCAATTAGGGATGATTAAAACAGTGGTTTTCAAACATTTTCTTTCCACCTACATACCACCTAAAGCATAGGGAATACTTAAAGTGGTATGTGAGCGGAAAGAAAAAGGTTGAGAACCACTGGCCCAGAGAATGAATTCATTTGTAACTTGTGATTATTCCTCTTTTGTACACTCGCAATTATTTCCATTTCATTTAGTTGATTCGGTTATTTCCAGGAAAAGGACACCTCAGTGTAATTGATATTCATCTTATGTTAGATCCACATTTAATAACATCATCTGGTATGTGCCAGTATTTCCTCATTAACCAGTAGAGGTTGATTGTTAAAGATGCCATTTACCAGCCCAATGCATAGGAGCAAAGAGGCCATGAATTAAAGGGAGATCAGTATTTTTGTCCACAAACTTTACCGGGTACATTTTCCTCTGAATCCTATCTGTCCACAAGTGTTACTGACAAAGACTGTACTATCTTCTGGATCATAGATCCCAACATGACACACCTTGTATCATAGAAGCCCAAAAGTAGATGGAGGGTGGCCAGGAATTATAAAGAAGAACGCCATCTTTCTCCTACCTCCCCTTTGTGCTTCATGGAGAGAGTTCATCGAAAACCGATCTACTTCCCAGTGGACAGTGTGACAACAATACAGTGGCTAAATGCTCTGCAAGCACTTGCTATCAGGAAATGTGCCAAGAAAGTTCTTGTGCACAATTTAGGGTGAAAAATCACCTTAATGATTTTTAACCAGGACCTTCACTAATTTCTGGGTCCTTTCTGGGCACTAGCACTTCACGCAACACCTGTTTAAGGCACCACAAAAGGGCAGACACTAATTTTTAAACAATTTTCCTCTATGCAGAGGAACCCCACCCCACCATGTCAACACAAGCTTTTAGAAACTGATCAATGCAATATCTATCTTGATGCATTACTCACTCTACAGGATTTGATGTGATTTAATTATTTTGACACCTTAAAAAATAAGAACAAATGAAATAAACTGCTACAATATCTCAATTTGAAAATGATCCATTCGGGGAATATAAGCTTGGTTGATTAACTTGAGCAAACTGTATTACATAATTTTCTCCTAAAGAGTGTTACAAACCAAATGAGTTGAGAAATACGTGACTAAAAAGATGTGTTGATCTCGGCAACATCAATAAATTGTTGATCATTCATTAAAGGGGGACGAAAGTTGAACGGAAGTTAGACAATATCAATAATAAAAGTCATGTGTAGATGGGGTTACTAAATGGTGCTGAATTTAAGTTAGATCCCCTCAAGGTGAAAGCTGTTTCTGTATTTATTTTACAGAAAAAAAACAAAAGGAGAGAGGTCTAGCCATCTAATTAAAGATTTGATCTTAATTTGCAATGTGGATTAACCTCATTTAATCCAAAGAATGGGACAATTTGTGCTTGACTGGTTCCCAATCTAAACTATGATTAATTCAAAGATTCCATGTGGGATCTTGCTTTCTGACAAGGAAGCAAAATCACAGAGAGCCTCAGGTAAACGTCTCAAACACTGAATCTCGTTGCCTAGCAAGTAAATATTTAATTTTTATGGGACATTTTTAATTAGTAACATGCACTTTAAACTTTAACTATATTAATTTATTAGCAGAACACAAAAATCATAACTTTTACCCTCTCATCAATTAGCTTGTTTGCTTAATTATAGAAGGTCAAGCATTTTCATTTCATCTTTTAAAAGATGACTTTAAATGATTGAATCCATATTTCTATGGTCTTTGAAATCATTTAACTTGTATAAGAAATAGAGTTGAGCTCTCAATACATTTTAAGGGATGCGAATTTAATAAACTTTTTTAACCTATGTTGCAGAATTCAACTCAATATGAATGTTGGTCAGTAATTATACCATTAATTTACTGTTGGGAATAATGACTTCTTCAACCGAATTCTTCTGATATCATTAGTTCAAAACCAATTAAAGTTTTACAGAAGTAGATTAATAAAAGAGGCATGTTCTGAAGAATGTTTGCAACTGAATATTTAAAAGGAATCTCTTTGTGGTTCAATCATTTGGAAAGCAAGTGATTGATTAGGAAGTGTTAAAAATATTTTTTTTCTTAAAATGCATTGTTCAAACAATAGGGAACTCTTAGACAGTCTGTACATTCATGCTCATTGAACACACCATCCAGTTTGTAAAGTTCATGATTCCTGCTCTTGGGTACTGAATGCTCTTTTCATGATTCGTTATGTTCTCCACAATAAACTTAATGAACCAAAACAATTGTGTATGTTGTTCAGACCTTTATCTTGATTTTCTAACTTGTACTTCCATTCAGCTCAATCACTAATATCAAACATTTTATGAGATCAGTTTCAAGGACAAAAAGTGGAGTTAAATTTCATTGGGCATTGGTTTATAAGTGTTTCCATCATTCCTCCCCTCAAACATTTTGATGCATTCCCATTAATAATAAATCCCATTTATATTTTGCCGACTCTGATCCAATGCATTAGTTTTTGAAGTCTGAAGGAAAGCTTCAATTTCAAATTGTAGCACTCATTTCAGAAATATTAATTCCAATTTGAATTGTGTTTTTTTTAAATTTGGAGATACAGCACAGCATCAGGCTGTTCCAGCCTGCAAGCCTGTGCCACCCAAATACACCCATGTGACCAATTAACCTCCTAACCCCATACGTCTGTGGAATGTGGGGAGGGAACTGAAGCACACGGAGGAAACCCAGGTGGACATGGGAAGAATGCACAAACCCCTTACAGACAGTGCCGGATTTGAACACAGGGCGGTCTAGTGTTGTGTTAACCGCTACACTAACATGATGGTCCAAATTTAAGATGAATGAATTTAATTATAAAAGATAACAACCATATTTGTTGAAAGCTCACAACAAAGGTCAAATGCGCAGGTACATAATCCTGCAGCAGCCACCATGATTTCACTCAGCAGATGAGAGGAAAGTGAATGGACAAGTCATTTTACATTCAAGATGTAAAATGTTTCTGTTCTCAGAATGAAATATTCTTTGGTATATTTTGTTTCCTAATATAAAAATTTGTCACATATTTTAACTGCCTTATTCATTATACAAAATGTAAATAATTACAAAATTTGACAATTTTTTTTCTAATTACTTGCAAATTGCTTCTTCCAATGTGATCAAGGGCAGACTAAAATATGATAGACCTGTGGGGAATAGTGATCAGTTCTTACCAGATTAATCTTCTGGATCAAAGTCCGAAGCAACTCAGTAAGAAGTAACATTTCTTTGATTGAGTGCATCAGGTGTGCCCCCAGCAGGTTTCACCACATATCCACTGTCTTTCCCTATCTGGATTTCTCCTGTTTGTCCATCAGCTGTTTTGCTGCA
Organism: Narcine bancroftii; assembly: GCF_036971445.1. Taxonomy (NCBI): domain Eukaryota; kingdom Metazoa; phylum Chordata; class Chondrichthyes; order Torpediniformes; family Narcinidae; genus Narcine; species Narcine bancroftii. The sequence goes on along the minus strand of NC_091480.1, from coordinate 34,926,712 downwards.
GGACAATGGTAGCTACTAAAAGAGCTGAAAACACCAAAGTTTCCAAGATTTGATGGGTGGGCTGAGAAAGTTTGCTGGGTCATGCTAAGTCCCTAATTCCCAGGTGCACTGTACACTTTGAGCCTCTCACATTTCTGCCTACTAATGATGGTTTACTGAAGTGCTAGGCCCCTTGAAGAGTTACCTCGTGAAGTACTCACCACATTTAGGTATACCATTTTGGCAAAACCAGTGATAATATTCAAACTTGGGATTACAACCAGCTGATTCAGCTCTTCTATAACAGCAGTCATGATAAAAGCAGCACCTTGAGAGGGGGAAAAAATGAATGAATGAATGACGAAGAGTTACCTGGGAGCTAAGTGGGACATGAGAATGATAAGGGACAAAATATATTCTATCCATCTGCCAAAAGAAACAAGTGAAGAAATTATCTCAACATTTTTGACCTCCTCTACTTCTAATTTTTGCTCAGTGTACAATTCTGTTCATACCTTTATGCCCCACTCAGTTGTGTGGACACAAATTATTAATACCAGCATTGGCAAATACAGGCTTTAACCATCATCCTTATACATGCACAATTTAGCAGAGGCTTTGAATAATCCTCAGTAACAGGAATCCTGCAAATGAAGGATGGTTTCTCTGGTGTGAATGTCTTGAATAAGGTATTATGGTTTCAAATCATGGGATAAGATTTAGCATTCAGATGTCTAATTGCACGAAGTGGTAAAGAGGTATGGGGAGGCAGAGGGAATGTGGCAGTGGCATGAATGATTAGCCATTCACAACTGAACAGTCAGTCTTCTGCTCCCACGTCCTATGTTTCCACCTTGCCGGGCCCAAGGCCACAATGGCATTTTGCAGAAGATCTACTGCTAATTGAATGAGGTTCACCGAATTCAATAAGGGGGTAAACGATGAAGTTGATTGTTTGCAGTGTGATAGGCTGTAACTAGTGCTGTGTCCTAATGCTACTTATTGGGTATCAGCTATATACAATTTATACAAAAACATAGATGATTATTGAGAGTAAAATATCAGAGTTTGCTCTCAATGGTGCAATGGTTAATGGTGAAAAGAAGCTTTGGGAAACACTCAAGATTAGAACGACCAATTAAATAATTCAACAAAGACTTGATATAATGAGAGGAAGAGTGAAAATATCCCCTCTGATATAAATAGAATACTTTCTGAAAGGTGAGTGACAAGTAAATGTTGGTATGAAAAGGTTTTAGAGGTCTTTGATACCAAATCAGACACAGAAAAAATAAAGCATGTGCCATTTAATATGTCTTGGGATCCATCTCTCGGCAAAGGCCAATATGGATATTAAAACTCACCAATGGCTTCAATGCCCCAGCACAGCTTTTTGTCAATTGAGGAATAGCTGGAAGATTCAGTCCTTGGCTACCAAGTAGCAATGATTTCTGCTCATCAATATCTGCCTGAGCACTGGACTATACCCATATCAGGCATCTCATCTTCATGGCTTGGCTTCGTGATCGAAGATTTAAGAAGGATCGGAGACGTGGGCAGGTCCTTCAAGCCTGCATGGTGGATGTTTATTTAGGTGGAGTGCAGTGTGTGTGGTACTGGCCCCACCCTTTTACACCCAGGTTTTGTCTTTCATGGCCCAGCATACTGGGATGGTGACAGCTGGGTTCTCAGGTTGTAGGTGTTACATTGGAACGTCCTTCTCACATGGACTGACAAGGCTAACAAGCTCCATCTGCCTGGGTTTGAAATCAGAGTTTTTCTTCTCTTAGACTGGCTGCCAACCAAGTCTTAAGAGCCCAGCCTACACTTCCAGTTATACCGCCAGACACTCAAGGAATACCATCGAGAAGGTGTTGCTATGGACACAGTATTGTAGAAGAAGCCATTTACAGTGACCTCCTGCCTGGCAAGCCACACAGTGGGCCACATGGCGATCACAACTCCCAGAAAGGAGAGGCGATGTATTATGCACGCACTTTCCCTGGGTGAGTGGGGGCATCAGGCCCAGCCCTCACCTGAACTGAAAAAATGCAACTGCTCTCTCTACAAAACCATCTAGATTTACTGGAAGGAAAAGTGAACCGATGACCTGTCCCAGCTCTTCACTGAGGTGCTAATTAATCCCCATCAGCTTGGGCCAAGCAATTTACTTGCCTGAAGCCAGACTCACATGACAGATATTTTATTTCTGAATTCTGTAATGGGAAGATGTTCAGAAGAAAAGATTCAAGGGTGAACTTGAGCTTCCTTGAAGAAGCGCAAGATACCCATGGACTCCTGAAAATTCCTGGTGCACAATTACTCAAAGTGAAGAGAATCTCGAGGCTCATTGGGTAAAATGACAGAGATTGGTGATCATTATTCAAAATTATTTAACATAATACAGTTGCAGATTAATCTCCTAAAATGACCAAAGAGGTTGAGGTAAAAAGCCATGATAGAAAATGCCACATAAAAATCAACAAGGTTAATGTCATTGAAAGTAAAAACCTGAAATTCAAAATTAAAGCATAACAGAGACTTAAATAAAACCACAGAAAAATAATAAATAAATGTTAAACTATTAAAATGTTGCTTTCTAAATTGTTGCCTACTGACCTCCTTTGAAATCAATGGAATTTTAGATGCTCTGCACAGAATCCTTACATTCTTTGCATTATTTAACACAGGGTCCAAGAGCACTGCTGGTGTTCCGACAAGACCAGGTCTGACATTGGACTCCATGTACTGAGCAAACTGACATTTTCAGAAGGCCAAATAGGCTGAGGAAATATTATCCCTTTAAATCTAAACCACAGGAACACAAGGACATAGATGCCATGACAATACTCAACTCTGGTCAAATTACACCTGCAGTACTGTTGGCACTTCTGCCTACCACATCTTCAAAATTATATAATGGTCTTGGATAAATGGCACCATCAGTTTACAAGTGCATTCCAAGAGTTCAATCATAAGGAAAGATCACACAAAACTAAGGGAATATTCCATTGAATTAGAGTGTAATTTATTTGAAAATGACAAGGTATCAAGGGTAACCTACAATGTTTGGAAAGCATTTTTTTTTGTACAAAGAATTCTAATTGAGAAGATTGGGACTAGGAGTTGTGAATTGATTTTTTTGGTCACAATGAAAGCTTTATTTTGCGTGTTATCCAGTCATGTTAACCCAGACTTAAGTACAGCAGGCAGAGAAATAACCAAACAAAAGTGCATGATTTGGTGTTAACGTTGAGTAAAAATATGTAAGGCATGGTGTTACATGGAAAAAGTGCAAAGTTTAGAAAAAAGTACAGTTAAGCAGTGCTGGGGCAGCATTTTTTACCAGTGAGAACTCCATTCAAGAATCTGATAACATTTATGAAGTTCCCCAGGCTTTGGCACTTGAAAAGTAAATGGTGACCACTCAGAAAGGTTCTTGTCAGTTTTTTGTTACTCCAGGACACAAACTGATCCCTTCTAATCAGCCACGTCAGTGTCTTGCCGAAGAAACTTGCACCATCAGAGTGTTGCTGGTGACTGTAAAACTGCAGAACTGATCTCTCTCTCCCTCTCTCAGAGAAAAAAGCCTGTTTTTCTCTCTTTGCTTGCAAAAACCACATGACCTTCTTAGAACAGGAAGCCTGTGGCTCAGAATTACATCTGATGCTTTTCAAAACAACAATTCATTAGTGAAGTCTCTTGGGCACTCCCCAAAGATTTTGCAAAGGTGCCCTGTCTGGCTTTAGCAGAGCTCCAGTATTTTAAATGAGATCTGTTTTAAAGTGTTTGTATGTGACCTACATTAAAATACCTGCCTCAGTTTATCTCCCAAAAACATACCTATATACAATACAAACACAACATAATCTGAGGTGAAATGGGAGTGGTCACAAAGAACAGGCTTGGAAGGGAAGAAGAAAAGTAATGGTTCATGGGACTTATGACCAGATCCTCCCTATCTGAGGATGGATGGGGCGATCCTGCCCTATGCTAGTGGGTGGTAGTGAGCTTCTGTGAGGACTGGCAGTGACGAATCCCTGATTGAAAGGTTAGTGAGGTCTGGGTATCTGTTCATGCCCTGATTTGTGCAGACAGTCAGCAGTAGCAATGTTGCATCGAAATATAAATAACAGGAAATGATTTTGTACATGCAAGAAATTATATCCTGGGGAATGTAATAAATCATACAAGTTTTATTATTTCAAGTATGTTAAGCAGATCCAATTTATGTTAAATAAATCGTACTTCCTATGCATGTTGATGAATTGGCTTTGTACCAAAATTCAATAAAGAAATAACCCTGGCATGAGTGAACGATGAGAGCATGTGACAGGTCAATATCCCTGATATCTGAGACTTCATGTGGAACAATATGCAAGCACTGAAAAACAAAATGTCGTCTCAAAATTGGGTGCAAACACACAACAAGCAATCTTTATGTGTGTAAGTTTTACATAGAAAACAGGCACTACAAGGTCCAGTTTCAGGACAAAAGACTCATGCAGTTTCTTTGCCGATGTGTGTCACAGAATCAAACTGTACTTTTCATCTCTAGTAATTGCTGTATGTTAGAAACACAATTTGCAAACAACCTTTATATGTTATTTATTCACAATTTCTGTGAGGTATTATTTGGCGCATTGAGGATAACTGCTCAATCCTGAAAGAGTGCCATGGGATCTTATGCATCCTTGCTTCACCACATAGACCAGGTTTTATGCTCAAGGCACTGGAGGGACTTCAAGCCAAAGCTTTCCAATTCAGTGCTGGTAGTACTACCAGAGACGACACTGAAAAGCTTGTAAGCACTGTTGACTTTGGAGGTGTCTCAGAGGAGGCACTGGTGGTAAATAGGTATGTAGGCCTGTAGCATATATTTGGGGATTCAGGATGCAGGAAAGTTCTTGTAAATGGTGCTTCTGTCAGATTATTACACTTGCCAGCATTAAAAAAAATTTTGATCCTACAGATCATTTTGATGAACAACAAATCCAAGTTCCTAGTAGCTTCCATTATTGAAAGAAAGTAGAGAAACCGTTCTTACCAATCTGTATTATCCCGTGGCCAGCCTTCTCCTCCAAGTCCACAATAACAACCATACACAATGTAGGCAAGTGACCAGCGTGAGCTGCAGTGAATCACACTAGCCAAGTTGAAGATATTTCTTTTTTTCAGTCTGTCATCTCCTTTTACAGCTGTGAAATACATTGGATCAAAATCATTTGCACAATTACATCCTAATGTAATAGTCTTCCGATGTAGTCTCAACCTGGAATGACAACTATCCCTTTGCCTCCACAGATGCTGCCTAACCCATTGAGTTCCTCCTGCAGTTTGAATTTTGCTCCAAATTTCAGTACCTGCAGTCTCTTTGTCGACATCCGAACATTGGCATGCAAAATATTGCATTTAAAACATAAATAACACAATATTATTAATGTATATGAGAAATATGCTGCCCCCCCATATGACATCATAAACTCTATCTCCACTGATGAAGCAATTGAAAATAAACCTACTGGAAGACACAAAACAATTGAAATTGGATTTGCCAATCAATAACTTTTAAATCCATTGAACGAAGGAATATTGGACAGAATGTACAACATGGCATTCGTGATGGAAGTGGGTTCCCTTTTTGAAATTAGTACTTTTTTTTTAGTTGGGTTTAGATTATACATGTTTGAACTATTACTACTTCATATGTCCCCTTTTCTTGTCCCACTCCCCCTACTGAACATCCCCAGTTCACTTCAGTTTCACCTGCCCGCAACTATCTTTGCTGCTGTGAGAAGATTCTACATATTGTGTCTTTCTCCGACCAGAAGTCAAATGAATTACCAATGATTATGACCTGCAGCCATCTGCTGCAAATTAAGCTCTTCAATTAAGGTAGCCCAAACCTTAAAGCATGAGTCAGTCAACCGTTAGAGTGACATGATTACAGTACCAGCAACCTGGGTTCAAATCAGGTACTGTCTGGAAGGAGTTTGTACGTTCTTCCCATGTCTGTGTGGGCTTCCATCGGGGGCTCCGGTTTCCTCCCACCAAAATATACAGGGGTTATTGGTCATTTGGGTATTGGGGCAGCACAGGCTTGTGGCTGGAAGGACTGTTACCATTCTGTATGTCTAAATGTAAATTTAAATGGAAGCTGTTCTCATTCTACTATTTTCCATTAGCTCATTTAAGGGAAATGTTTAAAGACAAGCACTGATAAAGGTTCTCAGAACACTAATCTGTCTTTAGCCATCAAATTGATGCTATCTATTACCAACATGTGCCATTCAAAAACTCAAAGCTGACCTAGTATTGCAATTTTGATTAATATTTATTTTTAATGGTCGGATTTTTTAAGTGAAAATCCACCCAAACCAAGATTAAGAGTTAACTAGTTAAGACCTCTGCAATGCCTATCGCTGCCATTGAGATTCAGCAGCCCAGGGCAACTCGGCTCAAACATTTTTTTTAAGTTAGAAGCTGCTGGTTTTGATAATTGTGTATTTCTTTCTTCCAGTATTTACCTAATGTCAGCACGAAACATTTCAGGTCCAGTTTTGCAAAGCTTGTTGCAGAGTGAGGTTCTCATTTTACTTAGGGTGGAAACCTTACAACTAATAGACAGAGAAAGCTTTCTTCCCACCAATAAAGACCCAATTCAAATTCAGATGAGTGGAAAGCAGGGGAATTCATGTCACCTATAAATTCAGAAAGCTTACCAAATATCTGCAAAAAATCTTAATCAGAACAGAAGGCAGATGATGAGTGAAATAAATACCCTGTGAGAAGGTGGATGCAATTACATGAAAAAGATCTGGGTTAATGAGCTTCATCTTAAAACCAGGGGGCATGTTAAGGGAAGTTCTTCCTCATTCAAAAGGGTAGTAGAAGTGTAAAATTCTCCAACAATTATTTCTGTTAAGTCTGCTAGTAATAGATTTTTTTTAGAAGAGCAGAAACTGAATGGAGATACAGGTTAACTCCAATCTCATTAAATTGCAGAATAGGCCAGAGGGGGGGGGGGGGGGGGGGGGTTGAATGACTGACTCATGTTCTTAAACATTAGCTTTTGGTACCTGATGAACAGTTTCTCATTCTGGGCTTGCACCCTCCTGCTTCATAATAATGACTGATAGCAGTATATTCACCAGCCAAAAAAATGTCTTTAATACAATGAAATAGACAATAATTCTGACATCATTTTTGACATCCAGTCAGTGGTACAATTTAATGGCTGAAATCTGATTCCAACTAAAAAATATAAGCAAAAAAGATATTCCAGTACTGGTTGGTCTACTGAAATTTTGTGCATTCCAGTGATCCACTAAGGTATAGCATAACCAACCTCTCTCGGCAATGCACAAGGCGGCAGCAGGCTCCACGACAAAGGTAATTTGGGCAAACTGAAGATCTATCAAAAATGGCGGAAGAAGCCTCCTATTAAGTAGTCACATTATATGCACTGAGTTCTATGCAGAGCAAAACCTAACAGAAAATCTAACTTAAGGTGCAATCCCTTGCTAAGCCATTCATTTCTAATCACACCCCTGCATGCCCAACTGTCTCTATCAAGGATCATAAATTGGGGCAAGAGCTAACTATCAGGGAATGTAGGGAAAGAGCAAAGAGTCTTTTTTTCCCCATTTCAGTTAATGGCCTCCTCAGTTATATTTTGGTAGTTTCATAAAATAAAACATTGATGGTCCATGGCCTTCAAAAAGCTTCATCCATTTCAAAATGCTGAAAAACCAAGTTCATTTTATGCAATGCTTCATTCCCACTACTTATGACCAAAGTTTTGGAACCTATTCACCAGTTTCGTTACCTATTTGAGGGTTCCTCCATTATTGATGACAACTCTGGTTAAATTCCCACTCTCATTTGCATTTCCTTGATTATCATCTCAGGGTCTCTTTCAGAATTTTAAATGCAATTTCACATCAAGTTGTTTCTCACAGTGTTCTTCATCTTCGATTCCCTCCAAATACAGGGGAAATAGTTAAATTTGAAAAATAGCAAAGTTGCATTAATTCTATTTACCTGATAGCAGTAAAAATAGGCAGAAGAGAAGAGAATCCATAAATGAAATGTCAGCAGCTCTGGGTTCAGACTCAGGATAAGGAGGTATCAGATTCCTTGTTTTCTCAAGTGGCTGAACACTAATGCCAACTGCTTCAGTCCTCCTGGGTAATCATTTCCTGATAGAAAGCATATAAAGGCTCTCTTCTACCAATTTCCCAGAAAAGCTATTTGATAATATGACAAATCACAGAATAAATTTAGCCACAGAAATTTTAGGGAAATAAAAAAAATGTTTGTGTAAATTCCAAATTGTGCAAAACGTGGCTATGTATACCCATGTTTCCTGAACGGACACAAAAGAGTTAGTGTGATGTTTCCTGTGGTTCGTGCAAGAGGAGAGGACTGGCTGCCTAATGTTTCACTTGAAATAAGAGAAACAAATAGGAATTCTGTGGTGACCTGAAAGAAAGAGGTTATCATCTAGAGAACCCTGAGGGGGCAAGTTTCTTCGGCAAGACACTGACGCAGCTAGTTACAAGGAATCAGTTGTGGGTGTCCAAATCTCTCTCTGAAAACCAACAAAAACCTTCCTGAGTGGTAACCATTTACCTTTCAAGCACCAAGGCCTGGTGAACTTCATAAATGTTAATTTCTGTGCACAATACAAGAATTGCCTGTGACCAGTGAACTTGGAAGAATGAGAAGTGAGATTGGACTGTGAATCAAAGAATTTTTCTGAACTTACATACACATTACATACATGTGTGTTTAGAAATAGAAGGGGGTTAAATTAGATTAGTTAAGTTAATAGTGATAAGTTAAAGTTTGATCCAGTTTTCATGTTTAACGATAATTAAAAGCAACTTTTGTTTAAGTAACCATTTATCTTGGTGAATATCTATTGCTGCTGGGTTTTGGGGTCCTCTGGGCTCGTAACAAAGATAATCCTTGGAGGACTCATTCAGAAATTCATTAGGCATGGAATCCATGGTACCTTGGTTGTGTGTTTTCATAATTGGCCTGCCTACAGAAAGCAGAGGTTAGCCGTAGATGGAACATATTCTGCCTGTCAGTGACTAGTGGAGTTCCACAGGAATCTGTTCTGGGACCCCTGCTCTCTGTTGTTTTCAGAAATGACCTGAATGAAGAAGAAGGATTGATCCGAATGTTGGCACATGACATTAATTTTGGAGATGTTGTGGTTAGTGAAGAAAGTTTCGTAGTTGCCACCAGGATATAGACATGATGCAGAGTTGGTTGGAGACACAGCAGATGGAGTTCAATAAGATAAGTGTAAAGTGATGCATTTTGGAAGGTTGATCTTGAAGGTGGAGACGTGGTTAAGGGCAGAATTCTTAACAGAGTGGAAGAATAGAGGAACTTTGGAGTCCAAATCTACAGATCTCCTCAAGGTTACCATGCAGGTTGATAGGATAGTTAGAAGGCTTATAGAATACTGGCCTTTATTAGTCAGGGACTAAGAACAAGAGGTGTGAGGCAAAGTTGCAGCTCTACAAAATTCTGATTTGACCACACTTGGAATATTGTACTCAGTTCTGGTCGGCTGATTTTGGGAAGGATGTGCAAGCTTTGGAGAGTGTGCAGAGGAGATTTACCAGGCTATTGTCTGGATTGGAAAATGTATCGTATGAGACAAGGTTATGTAAGGTAAAACATCATGAGATGGGAATGTGTAGGGAGTTACCCTGTACAGGGCAGTAACAAGAAGGGGAGGTGTCCTTGTACTCCTGTTAGGTAAAACATCATGAGATAGGAATGTACAGGGCTGTAACAAGATGTAAATGCATCCTTGTACTTACAAGATAAGAGAGACATTGATGGATTGAGAGGCAGGAAGCTAGCAGGGAAAGGATAGCAACAGTTTTAGTCATTGGACAAGTAATGATATGATGATGTTCTAAGCACATATCCAAGGGTATAAAAAATCACCATTTTGCTGATAACGGCAGAATGCATTCTCCGACTAACATGTTTAGTCGCAAGTGTTACAATCCGGTAATAAAGAACAAAGAACCCTGATTTCGACTCAGCCTGGTGTTTGTCTCACTCATTCATGAACAAAGCAGACCTAACAGTTAGCAGAGCTAGGGCTTTTCTCTTTGTAGCAAAAAAGGATGAGATGTAAATTAATAGAGGACTACAACATCATGAAAGGTCTATGCAGGGTAGATAACCAGCACCATTTTCCTGGAGCAAAAGTAGCAAATAGCAGAGGACATTTGAATAAGGAGAGGGGAAGAAAATTTAGGGGAGACGTCAGGGTTGTTTTTTTTTTACACAGAGAGTAGTTGGTCCCTGGAATGCATTGCCAAGGGGCAAAAATTAGGGCTTTTAAAAGATTCTTAGTCTGGCACGTAGAAACAAGAAAAATAGAGAATTATGGGTGTGAGTAGGGAAGGTTTCAATTGTTGAGTAGATTTATATCAGTTGGCACAACGTTGTGTGGCAAAAGGCTTGCTTTATTCTGTAGAATCTTTAGTTATTGTGAGGAATGGAACATTATTTTACTTCAGTCACATAGTATCAGCAATACACATTCTTGGAAAATACCATGGTCAGTGGAGTGGAGTCTTGTTGGTGACCTCTTTCCTGAATGCAGATCCACAAAGACCATGTGGAGAAGGATGCAGGGGACTTTGTCTTGGTTTATCCCCAATGGTCCATGAATGCTGCTGACTGGTGTATTCCAGGCTACAGGAATATGTGCTGAGGGATGCAATGAGGCCTGGTGGAGCCAACGCAAGGGCTTTGTGGGGCTGAGATTTCCTCTTTTCTATTGCTGTGGCAATGTTACTCAGAGAGGTTATGAGAATAGCTGATGAGGGAAATTCCTTCAACCCACTTAAAACAAGGGGGAGTGCGGGGGAGAATCGACAAGGTACCACAGTGGTAGTAACAGAGTATTGAGAGAACAAATGTAACAATGTACATTGATGAGGATGTATAGATATAACGTGCAAGATTCGAACTCTTGTATACAAATAATTTTTTTCTAGACAATGGGTAGAAATGACAAGGTGCCACCATGGTGGTAATGGTGCATTGAGGGAAGAATGTAACGTGTACATTGATGAGAATGTATCATTATGACTGAACATAATGAATTTCATTAATTAATTGTTTTAGTATAGGCACACTATATTGTTGTAATAAATTCATATTCCACCTAAACAAAAATTGATGTATTTCAAATTCAGAAATACTTGCCATCTCAATTTTAGCCCAACTAGGAGGCCGTACCAAATCCATCAATGAACTAATAAATTTAAGTTGGGCTGCTTCATAATAATTTTGAAAATGTGGTAAACGTAATCCCCCTAACTCATATTTCCAAGTTAATTTATTCAAAGCTACTCTCGAAAATTTACCCCTCCATAAAAACTCCCCAACCATTTTATTTAAATCTCAAAAAAAGAATTTATCAAGTAAATACGGAATAGATTGAAACAAATATTTTATACGCGGAAAGATATTCATCTTAATTGTATTTATCCTTCCCATTAAATTAATAGGTAAATCTTTCCATTTAATGATATCAGTTTTAATTTTTTTCATTAATGGAGCATAATTTAATTTATATAAAGATTGATAATTAACTTTCAAAATTATACCCAGATATTTAATTCGGTCAGTCCACTTCAAATTAATAATATTCTTATAAACTGAATAATCTCTTCACTTACCGGTAGTATTTCACTTTTTTCCCAGTTAACTTTATATCCAGAAAGTCATCCATATTGTATTAATCATTCCTTCAAATGCAAAAGTGACTGAGCTGGGTTTATTAAATACACCAATACGTCATCAGCAAATAAATTAATTTTATACTCCTCATCTAAAACTTTCATACCTTGTATTTTGTCTTATCAACTGTGCTAAAGGTTCAATCACTTACGCAAACACAGCTGGTGATAAAGGACAACCTTGACGAGTTGATCGAGTTAACTTAAAAGATTCTCAAATCAAACCATTCGTCAATACTCTAGCTACCGGTTTACTATATAGAGCCCTAATCCAACCAATAAAAGAAGGACCAAACTTAAATTTCTCCAAAACTTTAAACAAAAAATTCCATTCAACTCTATCAAATGCTTTTTCTGCATCTAAGGATATCACCATCGGATGATCGAAAGATTGTCGAAATCTATTAATCAAACTAATCACTCTCAAAATATTATCTGAAGCATATCTATTCTTTATAAAACCTGTTTGATCAATATGAATCAACTTTGGTAAAAATTTAGCCAATCTATTCGCTAATACTTTCGATAATACTTTGGCTACATTTAACAATGAAATTGGTCTATATGAAGATACCTTCAAAGGATCTCTATCTTTTTTAGGAATTACTGTAGTTAAAGCACTAGAACAAGACTCAGGTAAATCATAATATTCTCCAACTTGACATAATACATCCCCAAACACTCTAGAAATCATCAATAAAAATTTTATAAAATTCAACCGAGAATCCATCATTACCAGGCGATTTACCACTCGGCATTTCCATCATAGCCATTTTAATTTCTGAATCAGTAAATGGTTCTTCTAACTCCTGTATATCTCCATCCTCTAATATCAATAAATTCAACTGTGATTTAAAAAAATCAATTGGTCCAGTTTCCTATTTTCCTTCAGATGTATATAACTTTTTATAAAATGAATAAAATTCATCATTTATCTCACAAGGTTTATGTAATAAGTGAATTCCATCTAACAGCATTAATAGTCCTCGATATCTGTTCTTTCTTTAATTGCTATGCCAATACCTTCTGTGCTTTCTCTCCCCATTCGTAATATCATTGTTTAGTCCTATTAATCACACATTCAAATTGATAAGATTGCAAGGTATTATATTTCAATTTCAGCCTAGATAATTCTATTTTCTGATCTTCTGTAGCATCTTTCTGAAATTCCTTTTCTAACTCATCGATCTGTTTCTCTAATTCAAGACTCTGATTTAATCGATTCTTTTTTATTTTAGAAGTATAACTAATTATTTGTCCTCTCAAATAGGCTTTCATAGCACCCCATAATACAAACTTACTTTGAACAGATTTAGAATTTTCTTTCAAAAAAATTAATGTTTTTTCAAAAAAATCAATAATTCTGTATTTTTTAACAACATTGTATTAAATCTCCAATGATAAGCTATTTGAATTTTCTCAGGTTTCATATGTAAAATATTACAGAGAATGATCTGAAATCACCCTACTTTTATATTCTGCTTGTTGTATTTTCCCTTGTAAATGTGCCAATACTAAAAAGAAGTCAATCCTTGAAAACAATTCATGTCTAGATGAATAAAAGGAAAAATCTTTCTCTGTTGAATGGATTAAGATGTCTCCAAATATCTACTAAATTAAGATCTTTCATCAATGCTTGGACCTGGATTGCCATCTTGGATTTTTTAACTTTCTTCGGAGATTTATCTAATAAAGGTTCCAAAACACAATTAAAATCACCACCAACTAAAATATTATCATTAGCTTGACCCAAACATAAAAATGCATCCAAAATAAATACTTCGTCATCGCATTTGGAGCATAAATATTAAGTAAAGTCCAAAATTCACTAAAAATCTTACAATTCAATTTAAGAATACATCCTGCCTTTTCCTCCATTGATTGTAATTCAAAAGATAAATTTTTATGTATCAAAATTGCTACACCTTTAGCTCTAGAATTAAATGAAGAAAAATATACATGCCCAACCCAATCCCTTTTTAATTTCACACTTTCCTTCACATTCAAATGTGTTTCTTGTGAAAAGGCAATATCAATTTTCATTTTTTTAATATACGTCAAGACTCGCTTACATTTAATCGGACTATTTAATCCTCGAACATTAAAAGTAGCAAACCTCAACTTTGACATATCTACTATTATTACTAAATGCCAATAATATCTTTATATAAAAACTCAAATCAATGTATATAGGCCCTCCAATTTAAAAAATCACAAATTAAAAACTAAGAAAAAAGTAAAATAAATTAAAATTTAAAAAAAAATCCCTCCCCCCAAAAAGAACTACCAAAAGGTAGTAATCCCCTAAACAAAAAAAAGATTAAAAAAATAAATTAAGAAAATTCTTCTTTTCATCCAAAAGACTCCAATCTCGATAATCCCATTTTGGAAGGAGGTGGACTCTTTCCATTCCATTTTTCCCATTTCTGCCATTTCTTCCATTTCCAGAACAACCAATTTTTTCTTTAGGATATAATGGTGGACTATGTCTTTGTCCTCTTATATGAGTCAGCAAAAATCATTGCTTCACAATCAGTTTCAAAGAACCGAAATTGATAGTTTCCGTAAAAGACCTTCATCACTGTAGGGTAACGAAAAGTAGACTTATAACTTTTACGCCACAAAATTTCTTTAAGTGGATTAAATCAACGTCGACGTTGAATGATATCTTGACTCAGATCAGGATTAAAAAAAGACTCTACTATTCTGAATCAATAATGGGGTTTGTCGTTGTCTCGCATTTTGTACTGCAAGTTGAAGTATTGCTTCTCTATCCAAATAACTCATAATATTTGCGGAATCCAGTCTTTAAAGAAATGAAGAGGGTCTTGTCCTTCTATACCTTCTGGCAAACCAACAATTTTCACATTATTCCTTCTGCTTTGATTTTCCAAATAATCTATTTTTCTTTCTTGCTCCTTCTCACGATCTCCTAATTCTATGACTGATTTTCCCACCTTCAACACTTTTTCTGTGTTAGAAGTCACTTGTTGTTTACAGTCCAAAAAAGCAGTCTGAAATTTTTTAAATTCTTCATAAGATGCATCCACACATGTCTTAACCATATTTAATTCTGAACTTATACCAGCATTCATTTGAACCATCTCATTAATTAGCGATGTCAACATAGGTTGAATAACTGCATTTAATTGCATACATTGTGAATCAGTAAATCTCAGCTCTGCTCTCTCTGACATGGTGGCAGAACAAGGTAACTGCAGCTCCTGCTGCAATTCAACAAAAGGCATTTTAAAAGATTTACTGCGGGTCTGGACTCCCAGCGAAGGCATCCCGACTTCTTCAGGGAGTCGCCGCTGGTCTCCCTTCGCATCTTGTTGTTTTCTCATCCATTCGCCTAGAAAAACGATTTCTTCAGATTGTAATGCTGCCTGATGCATTTCCTTTTCAGCCTCCACAGGCAATCTTCGGGATTTAGGCAATGAAGAAATTGAGCGTGGAGCTGTTTCAAGTCTTCTAGGCCCCAGATCTTCAGCACTTCGAAAATGTATCTTCTTTTGAACTTGAGATTTAGTCTTTTTACCATTAGTGGCCATAATAATTCCTTAATACTTCAAACTAAAATTTAAACAGTTTAAACTTGGAAACAAAGGGTTAAAAACAGGTATTTAAAAGTCTGGCCAGAGAGGTCAAGATTGCACGTCTAGACTCTACGCCATCTTGCCACGCCCCCTGACTGAACATAATGAATGTAAAAAGTCTTGAACAGTTTTCTTGTTTTGTAAATAATTTATTGTGAATAAGGTATATTTTTGAGAAAAAAAAAGATGAGAGGAAATTTCACTTTGTGTCCACATCTTCTGGGAAATAGAGTGAAATGCCGCAAACTGTTTTTATATTCATTACTGTCAAAGATATTGCAATCATCAGGCCCTATGAACACAGGCGATTTAGCTCATCGTATGACTGCTCAGTAAAATGGAGACTTTGCAGCTTCTTTTTTGTTCCACGTACTACATGTTCCAATGTAAACGTAGTGTCTTAAAGTGGAAATAAGATTAAATAATAATAAAACAACAATATTGCAAATATCTTTCATTTATATAGCACCTTCAATGCAGCAAAATTTTCCAAACACTCCAATATCAATTTTGAACCACCCCAGTATAAATGTTAGATGACGTGATTTAAAGACTAAGAGAGAGAAGGGATTTCAGAGCTTAAGTCCACAGCAGCCAAAGGCACAACCGGCAGTGGTTGAGTAATTCAAGTTGAGGATGTTGAAGAGCCCTGAATAAATAGATATTACAGAGACCAAGAGCTGGAAGTGGTTACAGAGATACAAAGGGGTGAGAAAAAATATTTTAAAGAATGGCCAATGCTGGAAACCTGAATTGAAACCCAGAAAGTGCTGGAAACACACAACAGGTCAGACCTTTCTCTATCGAAAGGGAAAGGGAGGTTTATGCTTCAGGTCAGAAAAGGAAAGTTTGAAGAAGAAGGAACTTTTAGGTTGCAAAAGAAAAGTCAGTGGAGTGCAGGGCTAGGACACAAGTAAGTCTCAAATATCAGAGTTATTGTGCTTGGATTCACCACCAGCACTTCCACAGCCCCCACAGCCACACAGTCCAAACCAGTGGCAACCTGAGCTCCAGATCTGAACCTCAGACACTTCAGTGCCCTCAGCCCTCAGCCCCCTCTCGCATCCCTGTTCCGAGACCTGGCACCCCGTCAGCCATTCTTCAGCCAGTCTCCAGCAGTCCACAGGCTAGTGGGATTACCTCGACCACAGTTGCCAGTAGCCTGCAGCCTGTGTGGATTCTTCACCTCCAGTTGCCAATAGCCCATCGCCTGTGTTTTTCTTCAACCACAGAACCTCTCACTGGTCCACCGTCGTGGTTACTGTCCCATAGGTCCTCTTCTGCTTTTCCTTCTCAAACAGGGAGTCTTTTCCCTGTTTTCTGGCACCCTGCACCAAGTCCTCTACTTCCCTGGAGTATGCAACCCCTCGTGTGTGCTGCTATCATAGACAAACCACGTGGTCGCAGAATTTTTACATTTACATCCAATCTATCATTGTCTCTTCACTGCTGGCCTCGTTCCTTAAAGTTTTAACTACACTCCTCAAATTGTTGCAAAGATTAGCTGGGCGGCTGAAATGTATGAACATTTTTGGGAGTTTGGTTGGCAAACACTGTTATTAGGAAGAGTGTTCCAGACCAATCGTTTGTCTGAGACTGTCTGTGTGAGATCACTGAAAACAAAATCCTTCAACAACCATCACACTCAGGTAAAGAAAAACACATGTGCAGCAAGGATGGTAATTATGGACTTAACTTTGTAAATGATTATAAAAGGAGAAGATGAGAAATAGCTAAAAAGAAGCAGATGGAGAGAGAGTGAGTTTTTTAAGGACAAATGCCAGAGGGTTATTACTCCACTCCTGCTGTATATACAGGTTACATTGTTCCTAAAAACCTAGTGAAATGATATGCTCACATCACTATTGTGAATTACAAACATGACAGCCTCAAAATTGATGGGCAGGATGGTTGGCATAGCAGTTAGTGCAATGCCTTTACAGCACCAGCGATCGGGACCGGACTGGGCTTCGAATCCCGCGCTGACTGTAAGGAGTTTGTACGTTCTCCCTGTGTCTGTGTGGGCTTTCTTCGGGGGCCTCAGTTTCCTCCCACCATTCAAAATGTATCAGGGGTGTAGGTTAATTGGGGATAAATTGGGCAGCACGGACTTGTGGGCCAAAATGGCCTGTTACCATACCGGATGTATAAATAAATAAATATGGTGTGTATCAACTAATGCTTTTTTTTTTACAAATTGCATATTTAAAATTGAAATATTTGAAGTGAAATATCCCCCATAAAATATTGTGCTGTACCAGCTTCAGCGTGATATTTAGTCTATTCTCAGATCTCTCACGATTGGCACTGAATTATTCAGCTTTAACATAAGAAACCAGGTTATTAAGGGACATGCACAGCACAAGCAGTTCCCTTGCAAGGAGAATGATGATGCTTTAAGAAATGAATGGTGGAGAAGCTAAATGGGAGAGGCTGAGAGCTCAGTGACCTGTATAGTCCAGTATAGGACAGAACCAATCGAAGGCAAGTTCTCTGTGCAAGAGTGGCACTGAGATCCTCCAGGGCAGGGTTTCCCAAACTTCTTATTTCCACTCATAGATCATCTTAAGTAATCCCTATGTCATAGGCGCTCTGTGATTAGTAAGGGATAACTTAAGGTGGTACGTATGTGGTTAAAACCGGTTGAGAACTATTATTCTGGACCCAATTGGTACTGAAATAGTTTGCTTGAGAAAAATTGTCAAATTGGCCCTTTTCCTTTGGAGTTATGAAACCAGACCCATAATAAGGTCATTTTCAAATTTTTCCCCCCACTCACATACCTCCTAACAAATCACTTACTAATCAGAGCATCTATGGGATAGGGATTACTTAAATTGGTAGATGAGTGGAAATTTAAAAAATCTGAAAACCACTGGTCCGTTGCCTTCCTTGGCTGCTGCCTGGCACGCTGAGTTCTTCCAAAATGTGTGTTGCTCCATTTCTCCAATATTTGCAGTCTTTCTTGTTTGCCTCACACATCACCACTACTTTGATTTTATATCATTATATTTATGTGATGAATATAAAATTACAAATGGACGATGGTTTTCTTGAAAAACAAATCACCTCTTGTAATTCTCCTTTTATTTCCTTCTGTTTTCACTGCCTATTCTTTTTTATATCACTCCAGATCTTATCCTAGTCATCAGTCCACTTTGTCAACAGCAATGCTGACTCTCTTTCTAGCTTGGCCCAATGGAATGACACCACATAGGCCCGATATTTCAGCTACCTATGTAAAGGAACCACTCATACTAACCATCCGAGACTCTCATATTCATAAAGCAACATCTATTTATTTATTTATTTGTATAGCTATAATACTTTTCCTGCATATGTATTATTTTATGTTTGGTTGTGTGTCTGCATGTTTTGTCGGGTTTTACTTGTACAATCAGATTTCCGATTTATTGTCAGAATACATACATAATCACAAACAACTCTAAGATTCCTTTTTCTTCAGATGTGGCAGAATTACCATCAATTTGTAGTTCAAAAAATAAACTGCACACAGTGTAAACACATAAACAAACAAGAACTGTAAACAGATAATGAATGTAAACAAACTGACTGTGCAAAACAGAGAGAACAAAAAGAAACTCAATAAAGTGCACAATTAAGAAACAATTAGTGCATATAATTGAAAAAAATGGTACTCCCTACTACCCCTCTTCTCCCATATTAGCCCTCCCACCTGCCCTATCCCCCCAATACCCAACTAACCTATTCCCCAAAAAAAGAAAGAAAGACGAAAAGAAAAGGAGAGATAAATCATAATAACATAATTAATTAATTGCCATGGTTTAAAGTAATACCACTACAGTGTGACTGGAGAATTCAAAATTTTAAACCCACATAATCCAAATAAGGGTTCCAAGTTTTCCAATAAAAAAATAATTATCATGTAAATTATATGTTATTTTTTTCCAATGGAATACAAGATCTCAGTTCCATCTGGCATCTCTATATACTCAAATCAGTCTCATTTTTCCAAGTAATCGCCAAACATTTTCTGGCTACAGCCAATGCTAATCTCAAAAATGTAATTTGAAATCTAGTTAGTCTTAATTCTAAACTCAACTTCTTAATGTTATCTAACAAAAGTACTGATGGATCCAATGAAAATTTAACTTTAAAAATAACTTCTAAAAATTCTTTGTCGTTTCCAAAAAGGTTTTACCATTTCACATGACCTACTTCCTTCTGACATCTAAAGGAAATATCTGAAGAAATTAGATTATATCTCTTTAATTTTTCTGGTGTTAAATATAATTGATGTATAAAATTATTATAAACTAACTGATATCTCAGATTAACAATTTTATTCATACTGACTTTACATAAATTTCTCCGATCATCTTGATTAATAACTATTCCTAAATCATTTTTCCCATTTTAACCTAGATTTATACAAATCTAACTTGGGCATTTTATTCTGTAAAAATGAATACATTTCTGATATAAATCCCTTCTTCCCACATCCGTAAGTAAAATTTCAAATTTAGATTATCTTGGTAACCGTAGAGTATGTCCAAAATTATCCAATAATAAAGCTTTAATTTGATCATAACAAAAGAGAGTATTTAATGATATTTCATATTTTTATTTCATTCTTTGAAAGGAAACAAAATAACCTGCTTCATAACAATCTTGTACAAATTTAGTTCCCTTTTGGTCCCATAATTTCAAAAACTGATTATTAAATATAAAAGGAAAAATCTTATGCTGATATAAAGGTGTTTTACTTGAAAATTTCCTTGTGTACCTATTACATTGTTTCCATAATTCCATTAAATGTGTCAAAATAGATGAATTATAATTACATAATAACAGAATTCCATTTATAAATAAAATAATCCATTTTCTTCTCACCAATTTGAGATAGTTCAATATTTGCCAATAGCAATGATTTTACCAAATCAAAAATTCTATTAATAAATTTAAATTGTGCCGCTTTATTATCATTTTGCAAATTCTGAAGCTGTAAACCTCCTGATGCATATTTCCAAGTTAGTTTTTGTAAAGATACCCTTACCATTTTATCATTCCATATAAACTTCCTCACAATAGAACTCAAAACTTTTTTTTTAATTTTGAGGAATAGATTGTAAAATATATTGAATCCGAGGAAAAATATTCATCTTAATACAATTAACTCTACCTATTAATGCCATCGGTAAATCATTCCATTGATTCAAGTCATTTTTAATTTTATAAAACAATGATAAATATTTTAACTCATACAACTGATTAAAATGACTATCTACTTTAATACCTAAATGTTTAATTTGATCCGACCATTTAAATTTAATAACGTTTGCAAGAAAGTATAATCTGCTTCAACTAATGACATAATCTCACTTTTTTTCTCAATTAATGTTATAACCAGATATTTCTCCATACTGTTCCAATCTATCATGTAACCATTTTAAAGAATTCTGAGGTTCTGTTAAGTTTCTCAAAACATCATCTGCAAATAAAAGAATTTTAAATTCATCATATTTCACTTTGATACCCTTATTATTATCTTGCCTTATCTTCTGAGCCAAAGGTTCAGTAACTAATGCAAAGAGAGCTGGTGACAAGGGGCAGCCTTTTCTAGTGGATCTTTCTAATGTAAAAGTCAGAGATATCTGCCCATTTGTCACAACTCTAGCAATAAGATTTTTATATAAGGCCTTTATCCAACCAACAAATATTGGTCCAAATTTAAATTTTTCGAATAAATAAAAAAACTCCATTTAACTGATATCTCAGATTAACAATTTTATTCATACTGACTTTACATAAATTTCTCCGATCATCTTGATTAATAACTATTCCTAAATCATTTTTCCCATTTTAACCTAGATTTATACAAATCTAACTTGGGCATTTTATTCTGTAAAAATGAATACATTTCTGATATAAATCCCTTCTTCCCTTCTTCTATCAAATGCTTTTCAGCGACCAATTATATAATCATTGGTAGGTTGGATTCCTTCTGGGAAATATGAATCAAAGAAATCAATTTCACAATATTATCTGCAGAATTATGATTTTTAATAAATCCAGCCTGGTCCAAATGAATCAAACCTGGTAAATATTTTGCCAATCTATTTGCTAGAATCTTTGTTACAATTTTAAAATCAACATTTAACAATGAAATAGGTCTATAAGATCCTGTTTTCAAAGGGTCTCAATCCTTTTTAAGAATGACTGTAATAATTGCCTGAGAAAAAGAATTCAGAAATGAGTGAACATCCGTTGCCTGTTTCAATACTTCCATCAATAAAGGAATTAATAAATCTTGAACTTTTTAATATAAAACTGAGAAGTAAAACCATCTTTACCTGGAGACTTCCCATTAGGCATATATGGAAGTGATTCTATACTCTCTCTACAAGTAAAGGGAGCATCCAATTCATTAATATCTCAGCTAAATGTCAGATAAAAAAAATTCAAATTTAATTTAATCTTTATCTGATTCAGGAGTATATAATTTCACATAAAATTCCCTAAATGCATAATTTATCTCCTGAGGTTTATATGTAATCATTGAATCCTTTCTAATAGCATTTATTGTTCTTGAAACTTGTTTATCCTTTAATTGCCAAGCTAAAACCTTATGAGCTCTTTATAATATCTTTGTTTCTAAATTTTTAATGAATTATTTTGTAATTTCATATTATTCAAATGTGCATTTTAGTCTCCACTGAGTTCTGTTGTAAATCTTTTTCTAAAATTTCTATCTCCTTTTCCAATTTATTAACTTCAAAAGAATATTGTTTCTTAATTTTAGATGCAAAGCTAATAATTTTCCCTCTTAAATATGCCTTCAAGGCATCCCATAAAACAAATTTACTTTTAACTGAATCTGTATTTCAAAAATTGCTGTATTGGATGCCTTATAAAATTACAAAATTCAGAATTAAATGTCCATCGATATGTAGTATCAATCTTTTCTGAACCTTAACATGTTATTAATAAAAAGGAATGGTCTGACAATGTTCTACTCTTATATTCAGCAGATATAACACAACCTTGTAATTTTGCCGATATTAAAAATAAATCTATTCTAGAATACCAATCATGTCAAAATGAATAAAACAAAAAAATCTTTCTCTTTAGGATTTAATCTCCTCCATATATTGACTAAATTCATTTCTTTCATTAACATTCACAACTATTTTTGCCATTTTAGTCCTAATTACTGTTTTCAGAGATTTATCCAATAATGGATCTAAACACCAATCACCCCCATCACAACTTTTTCATATGCCTGAGTCAAATTAAGAAAAGAATCCAACATAAATTTCTCATCATCTACATTAGGAGCATAGATATTCATCAAAGTCCATGATTCCAAATATATTTTACAATTTACAACTAAAAGTCTACCAACTGATTCAATTACTGATTCCAACTTAAATGATAATTTCTTATCAATCAAAATAGCTATACCTCTTGCTTTAGAATTAAAAGAAGCTATAACCTGACTAACCCAATCTCTTTTTAGTTTCTGATGTTCCTTCTCAGTTAAATGTGTTTCTTGCAAAAAAGCAATATCAACTTACAAGTTTTTAATATAAGCCAAAACTCTTTTTCTCTTCTCTTTGGCTTGGCTTCGCGGACAAAGATTTATGGAGGGGCTAAATGTCCACGTCAGCTGCAGGCTCGTTGGTGGCTGACAAGTCCGATGTGGGACAGGCAGACACGGTTGCAGCGGTTGCAGGGGAAAATTGGTTGGGGTTGGGTGTTGGTTTTTCCTCCTTTGCCTTTTGTCAGTGAGGTGGGCTCTGCGGTCTTCTTCAAAGGAGGTTGCTGCCCGCCAAACTGTGAGGCGTCAAGATGCACGGTTTGAGGCGATATCAGCCCACTGGCGGTGGTCAATGTGGCAGGCACCAAGAGATTTCTTTAGGCAGTCCTTGTACCTTTTCTTTGGTGCACCTCTGTCACGGTGGCCAGTGGAGAGCTCGCCATATAACACAATCTTGGGAATGCGATGGTCCTCCATTCTGGAAATGTGACCCACCCAGCGCAGCTGGATCTTCAGCAGCGTGGACTCGATGCTGTCGACCTCTGCCATCTCGAGTACTTCGACGTTAGGGATGAAAGCGCTCCAATGAATGTTGAGGATGGAGCGGAGACAACGCTGGTGGAAGTGTTCTAGGAGCCGTAGATGATGCCGGTAGAGGACCCATGATTCGGAGCCGAACAGGAGTGTGGGTATGACAACGGCTCTGTATACGCTTATCTTTGTGAGGTCTTTTTCTTTTAATTATATTATTAAGCCCATTAATGTTAAAAGTAGTAAAATTTAAATCAGCCATCATCTTAATTTATAACCTAAATAAACCTGCATGCCCAATCTATGATCAATCTGTAAAAAATTATACATTTCCTTTTTTTTTACTTTATTTATGTCGTTCAAAAAACAATTAGTACATGACATATACTCTAAACATGAATGTTATTTTTTATATAAAAAAAAAGAAGAAAAAAGAAAAGATACCCCCCCCCCCCTTCAGCCTACTCTCCTAAGGAGAGCCATAAAGAAATAAAAAAAAAGAAAAAATATTTAAAAAAAATTAAGCATACATATTAAAATCTAATCAATTTAAACTGAAATGTAAATATTCTGAATATAACAACCACTTATTAATAAAAAAACTATAATTATCACGCAAAACATATGTAATTTTTTCCATTATTAAACAATATTTCATCTCATTATGCCATCTATTAATATCAATTATATTTGTATCTTTCCACGTACTAGCAATACATTTTTTCACTACAGATAAAGCTAAATATACAAAAGTAAGTTGAAATTTATCTAATCCCAAACCGTTCAGAGGTTGCAAACTACCAAATAAAAATAAAATGATACATCTCCTTGATAGAAAAAAAAACAAATACCCTAATAAAATGAAAAAGAAAGCCCATAACAACAAAATACCCTCCCACTAAAAAAATATACTGCACTGCAGTACTACCTCCCTCTATTATACGGGATGTGGACAACGACTTAGGAAGGAGAAACAAACAAAACCACCTCCCCTGAACTGAACAATCAATAAAAAAAACAAGTAAATCATTTCAAGTATGATAACCTTCCTCAAAATCTCTGTTAACTTGATCATCATCAATATCAATTTCAACCAACTAATGGCATTTCCTCTCCTGCACACCATTCTTCATCTTCAACTGATGGCATTCCCTCTCCTGCACACCATTCTTCATCTCTTCAGGAGCTGGTTTCAGCTGTTGAGAAAAACCTTCTTGGTTTTTCTTTTGTTTATTAACAGGCAAAGAGTTAGCAAATGTAAGAACTTCAGTATTAGCACTAAAAAACTGGGATGAAAATCTATTTAAGAATAGCAGGATATCTAAAAGTAAATTTATATCCTTTCTTCCACAAAACAGCTTTGGCAGAATTAAACTCTTTATGACGTTTCATAACAGCTTGACTCAAATCTGCATAGAAGAAAACTATCATTATTATTAACCAACAAAGGACCTGATTTTTTTTTCTTGCATTTTGAACTGCTACCCGCAAAATCAGTTCTCTATCTTGGTAATGCAAACACCTGATTAATACAGAATGTGGCGGTTGTCCAGGAAAAGGCATTTTCCTAATCACTCTATGAGCTCTGTCCAGTTCTAAACCATTTGGAAAATATTCTTTTCCCAAAATGTCAGGAATCCATTTCTGAAAAAAAATTTGCACTGTGTCTACCCCTTCAAAATCTTCTGGTAACCCAACAATTTTAACATTATTTCTTCAACTCTGATTCTCCACAGCATCAATCTTCTTTAATAAATCATTTCATTGTATTTCCCATTCAGTAAAAGATTCTTCCACCTGTCCAATCTTTTCTTTACATTGTTCAACATCATCAGAATAATCATGAAAATCCTTTTCAATCTTCTTAACTTCATCTTGTACTTTATCCAGCAGCTTCACACATTTTGCCACATCAGTCTAAATAGTCAACATTTCCTCCTTCATGCCAGTAAACTGATTATTCAAAGATGAAAAACCTTGATTCCTCTATTTTGACATAATTTAAATTTGTTTAAAGTATCTAATTGAACTGCAGTGTTTGGATAATGAGAAATTTCAGACTTCTCCTGAATATAATTGGATGAGGGGCCTACCCTTATATATCACTGTTTCTTCTTCTTCCATGCCTGGATAAACATTGTCTTCCTCAGTTCCACTGAAGACATCACCTTCTTCTTCCTCCATGGAAATTGATGCATCTCTATCTGTCTACGGGGTCTAGTCCTCTCCTTCAACAGTCCAGCAGCGCTGATCTGTGAGAGATCGGTCTCCTTCACAGCATGGGCTGAGCTTGGTATAGCGTACGTGTGCAAAGTCTCACACATGCGCGGTTGTTCCTCATAGTCTGGAGGAAGTCGTCTCTGGGCTCCGGCACCATCTTCCTCAGCACTCCGAGGAGTTGGTGCTGGAGTCAGCGCTACCTTCCCTGAAGATGGTCTCTGTGGATGTGGATGTTGAAAAGTCAACTCCCCAGGCCCCATCTCGAAGGTAGGCCCAAAATCTTCAGTACTTGATGGTTGCTTCTGGCTTGTTTTTAACTGTCTTTGTTTTTCTTATTATTGCAGATAACCACACTTCATAAAAATACTTAATTTTTAAAAAAGTCAACAAAACTTTTAAAATTGGGTTTTTAGCAGTTCTGTTGGGAGAGTTGTTTCCTCACATCTCCCACCTATGCCATCATACCACATCCCCTCCAAGTAAGAGTCCTTAAATGAGTCTTTGAGTTTGTTGTTGAGGATTCTGATGGTGGAGGGTTGAAAATAAACTCAAAGCTTCTTAAACAAAACACATCCCTCTCCAATTGCTCTCTTCTCTGTTTCTCCTTTCCTCCATTACTCATTCTCCAAGTCACCCACTCCTTCAGAAAACATAGAACATTAGAGCACAGTACAGGTCTTTCGGCCCTTGATGTTGTGGCAACCTAGATGTCCTTTCCCCCATCCAAAAAATATTAAACCTTTCATCCATGTGCCTGTCTAAGAGTCTCTTAAAAGACCCTAATGTTTCACCCTCTACCATCACCCCTGGCAAGCTATTCCAGGCACCCACAGCTCTCTGTGTAAAAAAATTACCCCTGATGTCTTCCATAAACTTCCCTCCCTTAACTTTGTACATATGTCCTCTGGTATTTGCTGATTCTGCCTTGGGAAACAGCTGGCTGTCCATCTTATCTATACCTCTCATAATCTTGTAGACCACTATTAATTCTCCTCTCATCCTTCTTCACTCCAAAGTGAAGTCCGAGCTCTGCTAACCTTGCATCATAAGACTTGTTTTCCAATTCAGGCAACATCCTGTTAAGTCTCCTCTGCACCCTCTCCATAGCTTCCACATCCTTCCTAGAATTAGGTGATCAGAACTGAACACAATACTCTAAGTGTGGTCTCACTCAAGATTTGTAGAGTTGCAACATGACTGCTTGACTCTTTAACTCAATCCCACTACTAATGAAGCCCAGCATCCCTATCAATCCATGTGGCAACCTTGAGAGGTGTATGGATTTGGACCCCATAGTCCCTCTTCCACACTATTAAGTATTCGACCATTAACCCTGTACTCAGCCTTAAGGCTTGACCTTCCAAAACACCTCACCTCACATTTATCTGGATTAAACTCCATCTGCCACTTTTCTGCCCAAATCCTCAACCTGTTTATATCCTTTTGCTTCTACGATAACCTTCAGCACCATCTACAACTCCTCTAACCATTGTATTATCAGCAAACTCACTGACCCATCCTTCTACTTATTCATCTAGGTCAGGGGTGTCAAACTCAAATTCACGGAGGGCCAAAATTAAAAACTTGGACTAAGTCGAGGGTTGAACTAAATATTTATTGAAAATTTTCAACAACATCTGCATCTTTTCTCTTCTTTCAACATATGTAATGTTAAACTTTTTCTTATTAAAATAAATGTTTAATAATAGTTTTGGATAAACTCTTTCCAGAAGCATTAACAAATGAGAAATAAAATATTCAATAAATAATATTTCTCTTTAGAGGATTTGTCAAATGTTGCTAGTGTGCTGTCGAATAGTAAAATCTGAGGGCTATTGAGAATGTGGGAGAATAACATGATTCCTGAAACAATCAAATGGGTGACTGATTGTGGGCATGAACTCTAGCAGGGTTATTTGCCATGCCTTTTTTCCATTGGTACAGATATCCTTTGATTTACACACTTTTCAAGTTTTATGCCTAATGAGCTTGTATCCAGGTGCAGGACCATTTTTAACCAGGAATATATTTATCACTGTGACATGAAACTATTGGAAGATTGTTTTATCCTGAGATTAAAGTTCATAATACTTACGCAGGCCTGTGTGCGGGATGGCGGGGTTTGCGGGCGATTGGGTTGGACAACGACAGTGCGGGGACATCGGCTCTCGCTGCAGGGCGGCATCTCGGCGGATTAGAGGCCCCGTCACCATGAGTCGCGGGTCGGCCTGCAGCTGGGAGGGGGAGTGGGCAACGGTCCTGGTGACGTCAGGCCCCCCCTGAGTTTCTGCCGGACCCCCCTTGACCTGCTGAATTTCTCCCGGACCCCCCTTGACCTGCTGAGTTTCTCCCGGACCCCCCTTGACCTGCTGAGTTTCTCCCGGACCCCCCTTGACCTGCTGAGTTTCTCCCGGATCCCCCTTTGACCTGCTGAGTTTCTCCCGGACCCCCCTTGACCTGCTGAGTTTCTCCCAGACCTCCCTTGACCTGCTGAGTTTCTCTCGGACCCTCCTTTGACCTGCTGAGTTTCTCCCAGATTCCCCTTTGACCTGCTGAGTTTCTCCCAGATCCCCCTTTGACCTGCTGAGTTTCTCCCGGACCCCCCTTGACCTGCTGAGTTTCTCCCAGACCTCCCTTGACCTGCTGAGTTTCTCCCGGACCCCCCTTGACCTGCTGAGTTTCTCCCGGACCCCCTTTTCTTTCCGTGCCGGTGACCCAGGACCTTTCCAGGGCAGTCTCCGCGCTCAGGTCCGCGCTGCAATCCCGGTCAGCGGTGGAAGAGCAGGTGAGCGCGGCTAATCCCGATCCAGCCCACGCCACTCCCGAGATTGGCGGGGGGGTTCCACCCTACCTGCCCGACCAGCCTCGCTCTCCACGTGTACTCTGGGCACCCGCCGCTGGTCTGGTGGGAAGGCGCAGGGCGGCCGGTGGCCGGCACCCCCATTGCCCGGCGGGGAGCCCCAATCTTCCCTCCAGCATCCCGACTCCATCTGCAGCTCCAAGAAACGCCACAGGGGTTCCGGGCACTGGGAAGTGGCCTTGGCTTCCCCTGACCCCGGCCAGGCCGCGCTGCGGTGGGGGGGTGGGCGGAGGGACACGACAGTGTGTTTATAAAACCACCCACCACTACTTTTCAAGGACCAGGATTTTTCTCTCTCTCTCTCACCCTGGGACACATCGGTTACTGTGCATGCGCTATACTGGCGCAGCGGCCAGCGGGCCACCTCTAATACATTTTTGATATGATCTTGCGGGCCGCCTCTAATACATTTTTGATATGATCTTGCGGGCCACCTTTAATACATTTTTGATATGTTCTTGCGGGCCACCTCTAATACATTTTTGATATGATCTTGTGGGCCACCTCTAATACATTTTTGATATGATCTTGCGGGCCACCTCTAATACATTTTTGATATGATCTTGCGGGCCAAATATAATGATATCGCAGGCCAAATTTGGCCCGTGGGCCAGAGTTTGACATGTGTGATCTAGGTCATTTATAAAAATCACAAAAATCAGGAGTTCCAGAATAGATCCCTGCAAAACTCCACTCGTCACTGACTTCCGGGCAGAATATCTTCCATCACTACTACTCTCTGCTTTCCACATGCAAGCCAATTTTTAATCTACACAGCCAAGGTTCCACGATCCATTCATCATGACTTTCTGAATGAGTCTCTCATGGGGGACCTTGTCAAATGCCTTACTGAAATTCATATAGACCACTTCTACCACCCTACCTTCATCAATTTCTTTTGTTACCTCCTCAAAAAACTCAATTGGTTCACGAGGTATGACCTTCCCCTCATGAAGTCATGCTGACTATCCTTTGTACTTCTCCAAATACCTTCCCATAGCAAACTGGGGTATATCACATGTGGCCCATTGATCTTTTCAATGCTTTAAGATACTCTTCCCTAATCTCAACATTGTCCAGCACAAAAGCCTGTTCTGTTCTGACCTCACCCTGTTCTCTGGTGAATACTAAAGCAAAATATTCATTTAGGACCTCCTCAACCACTTCTGCCACAAGGCACATGTTGCCTCCTTTATCCTTAAGCTGCCCCATCTTCATTCTCATCATCCTTCAGTTCTTCGCATATGCATAGAATGCCTTGGGGTTCTCCTTAATCCTACTTGCCAAGACCTTCTCATGCCCCCTTTGAGCTCTCCTAAGTCCTTTTGTAAGTTCCTTCTTGGCTACTATATAATTCTCATGAGCACTTCCTGCTTCCTGCTCCCTAAACCTAATGTCTGCTTCCTTTTTCTTATTAACTTGCTGCCTCACCTGTTTTGTCAACCACAGTTCTCTTTTCCTACCATCTTTTCCCTGTATAAGTGAGACAAACCCATCCTGAACCCTGCACAAGTGGTTCCTGAACATACTCCATATTATTTCTGTGCTTCTTCCTGTGAATGTCTGTTCCATATTTACTTTCCTGTTACTGCTTCATCCCATTGTAATTAGTCCCAATTAAACACCTTCCCATTTAGTCTGCCTTTACCCATGTCCACAACTATGCTAAAGCTCAGGCAGTTGTGGTCACTATCACCGAAATGTTCCCCATTGAGTGGTCTACCATCTGACCAGGTTCATTACCTCATACTAGATCCAGTATGCCCTCTCCCCTCATCATCTGGTCCACATACTGTGTCGGGAATCCTTGTGGGACACACTTGACAAATTGTGCCCCACCTTTCCCTCTTGCAGTCTCATTTCTTTTTCACCAACACCCCTCTTCATCCTTCAGCTCTTTAATATATAGCGCTGCTCCCTCACTTAACTCCCGCTCTTTCCTCACGCGTTATATCCTGTCCGCTATTCAGTTTTTTCTTTCCTGAAGGGCCAACCCAAGGTGCCCTCCAATGCCTCCAACTGACATATATTTAATTCAGGAATGATTAAGTGTTCCTAGGAGGTGCTGCCATGGACGAAGCTTGCAAATGCACACATTTGAAGGGTGAGATCCAAGTTATTGTTGACTCATCCACTGAATCAAACAAGAAGATGGCTTTAAACTTACATGCACAAATCAGTCAGTCCCTGCTGTACAACATCACCTTCCACCAATAAAAATCTTCCATGGAAAATGTGGCCCTCAAGTGTCCCATATCAGAAAGGATAGACATCAACAATGAAATTGACCACTGACTTCAGTACACTAGCACTCCTTTGGCTACCTGAGGAAAAAAGTGTTTGAAGATCAAGATCTTAAACTTAGCTCAAAAACTGGACTCCACTGGACAACTTTATTGGTACTTCAAAGTGCTGGGTTGATCTCATTAATTCTGACCCTATATCATTCTAATCGATGCACAGGACTTGTAAACCAAATCAAAGTTGCTGGTTCGATATCCCAAAGTGTCCAAACAGATCCTACTGCACTATTGTGAAAAATTTCCTGACAAACATTCATCAACAGATGGATCCGTTGGAAATTAGGATGGAATTTGATCCAGACAAGAGTGAAGTGATGTACTTTGAAAGGTCAAATGTAAGAAAAAAGTATGCAGTATATAGGTCTTTTGGGAGCACTGGTGTCAGTATTCTTGTGGTGCAAGACAATACAAGAGAAATTAGAAAAGCGTGCAATAAGGGAACAGCTGTCATCATGGGAGACTTTAATTTGCATATAGATTGGACTAGCCAAATTAGTAAAAATACTGAGGAGGAGGAATTCCTTGAATGTTTACGGGACGGTTATCTAGACCAATATGTCGAGGAACCAACTCGGGAGCAGGCCATTTTAGATTGGGTATTATGCAATGATAAGGGGCTAATCAACAATCTTGTTGTATGAGGTCCTTTGGGTAGGAGCAATCACAATATGATCGAATTCTCACTCGACATGGAGAGTGATGAAATTAAAACCGAGACTAAGGTCCTGAATTTAAATAAAGGGAATTATGATGGTATGAGACGGGAGTTGAGTAAGATTGATTGGGTGGTGTTTATTGGGGAGTTGACTGGATAGACAATGGAAAGCATTCACAGATCTAATGGAGAAATTGCAAAAATCGTTTATACCGGTTTGGCATAAAAATAAACCAAAAAAGGTGACTCAACCGTGGATAACAAGAGAGATTAGAGACAGCATTAGGTCCAAAGAGAGAGCATATCAATTGGTCAAAAAAAGTACCACAACCGAGACTGGGAGCAGTTCAAGATGCACCAAAGGAGGACAAAGGGATTAATCAAGAGAGCAAAAATAAATTACGAAAGTAAGCTTGCGGCAAATATAAAAACCGACTGCAAAAGCTTTTATAAATATATCAAGAGGAAAAGATTGGTGAAATCCAGAGTAGGTCCCTTGCAGTCGGAATCAGGGGAATATATAATGGGGAATAAGGAAATGGCAGACCAATTAAATTCTTACTTTAGTTCTGTTTTTACAAGAGAGGATACAAATAACCTCCCAAGGATGTTGGGAAACATAGAGACTAATGCAAGGGAGGAACTGAAAGAAAACAGTATCTCTAAGGACATGGTCTTGGGGAAATTGATGGGATTGAAGGCAGATAAATCCCAAGGGCCTGATAATCTACATCCTAGGGTACTTAAGGAAGTGGCCATTCAGATAGCAAATGCTTTAAGAATTATTTTCCAGAACTCGATAGACTCAGGATTGGTACCCATGGATTGGAGAGTAGCTAATGTTACCCCACTATTTAAAAAGGGGGGTAGAGAAAAAGCGGGGAATTATAGGCCAGTGAGCCTTACATCAGTAGTGGGCAAAATGATGGAATCCATTATTAAGGATGTAATAGCGGAGCATATGACTAGCAGAGAAGGTATCGGACAGAGTCAACGTGGATTTACAAAAGGTAAATCGTGCTTGACAAATCTATTGGAATTCTTTGAGATGGTGACAGGTAAAATAGATGGGGGAGAGCCAGTGGATGTGGTGTACCTGGACTTCCAAAAGGCCTTCGATAAGGTCCCGCATAAACGACTAGCTTCCAAAATCAAGGCTCATGGGATTGGGGGCAAAGTATTGATGTGGATTGAGAACTGGCTGGCAGGTAGAAGACAGAGAGTTGGGATAAATGGCTCATTTTCTGAGTGGCAGGCGGTGACCAGTGGTGTGCCACAGGGATCTGTACTGGGACCCCAGCTGTTCACAATTTACATTAATGATCTGGATGAGGGGATTGGATGGAATATCTCCAAATTTGCAGATGACACTAAGCTAGGAGGGGTTATGTGCACGGAAGAGGGGGTCAGGAAGCTCCAGTGTGATTTGGATAAATTGAGGGACTGGGCAGATACATGGCAAATGCACTACAATGTGGATAAATGTGAGGTTATCCACTTTGGCAATACAAACCGGAGGGCAGATTACTATTTGAATGGCAATAGATTAAGAGATGGGGAAGTGCAGAGAGACCTAGGGGTACTTGTACACCAGTCTCTGAAAGCGAGCGTGCAGGTACAGCAGGTGGTTAAAAAGGCAAATGGTATGTTGGCCTTCATATCAAGAGGGTTTGAGTATAGGAACAAGGATACCTTACTGCAGCTGTACAGGGCCTTGGTGAGACCCTACCCGGAGTATTGTGTGCAGTTTTGGTCACCTTATCCAAGGAAGGATGTTCTTGCAATGGAGGGAGTGCAGAGGCGATTCACCAGGCTGATACCTGGAATGGCAGGAATGACTTATGAGGAAAGATTGCGCAAATTGGGATTGTACTCCCTGGAGTTTAGAAGATTGAGAGGGGATCTCATAGACATATAAAATTCTGGCAGGACTGGACAGATGGATGCAGATGGGATGTTTCCAATGATGGGAAAATCCAGAACCCGGGGCCATGGTTTGAGGATAATAGGCAAACCATTTAGGACCGAGATGAGGAGGAATTTCTTGACCCAGAGGGTGGTGAATCTGTGGAATTCATTGCCACAGAGGGCAGTAGAGGCAGGTTCATTAAATATATTTAAGAGGGAATTAGATCTCTTTCTTCAGTATAAGGGTATTAAAGGTTACGGAAAGAAGGCGGGGACGGGGTACTGAACTCTAAGATCAGCCATGATCTCATTGAATGGCGGAGCAGGCTCGAAGGGTCGAATGACCTACTCCTGCTCCTATCTTCTATGTTTCTATGTTTCTAACACAAGTGGATAGGGTGAAAAAAGAAGGCAGGCTTTCTGTCATCAGTCGAGACTTAAGGATAAAGGATGGGAGATCCTATGGCAGCTGTTTAAAACTTTGGTTAGGCCACATTTAGAGTATTGTGTGAAGTTCTGGTTGCCATACTGAAGGAAGGATGTGGAGGTAGAAATTACAGAAGAAGTTCACGAGGATGTTGCCAATAGTCAAATGTATTAGCTATGAGGAAAAGCTAGACACGTGGACTGTTTTCTCTGGTGTGTCAGAGCTGAGGGTGATGTGAAAGACATATATGAAATTATGAAAGACTTACTGTGGCTCGGTTGGCTTAGCAGTTAGTGCAATGTCTTTATGGTGCCAGCCATCGGGACCGGGGTTCAAATCCCGCATTCTCTGTAAAGAGTTTGCACGTTCTCCCAGTGTCTGCATCAATTTTCTCCAGAGGCTCCTGTTTCCTCCCACCTTTCGAAGAGTACCAGGGGTATAGGTTAATTGGGTGTAAATTAAGTGACAAGGACTCATGGGCTGAAATGGCCTGTTACTGTGCTGTACATCTAAATTTTAAATTTAAATTTGAGTTAGTGTAGATAGGCATTCTTTCTTTTCCCCTGGGTAGAAATATCATATACTAGAGGACATAGATTTCTGGTAAGAGGAGGAGAATTTAAAAGATATTTTTGAGGCACTTTTTTATGCAGAGATTGGTAGTTTTCTGGAACACTTGTCCAGGGAGATAGAAGGAGATAGGATAGCAATATTTCAGATGAATAGGTGGTACCTTGATGAAGGGCTCAAGCCCAAAATGTTGGTTCTGTATCTTTATCTTTGCTGTATAATTCCACTGTCTGACCTGCTGAATTTCTCCAGCGTTGTGTTTTTGCTTCAATCACGGTGTTGGTGTCTATGGACTTTTGTGTTTTATTGCTAGCAATTCCTGTTTTGAGTTTGCTTTATTTTTTGGCAGTTATATTTGCACTCTCAGGGCAAGCTGGCATTGTGTGCAGCTTCTTTAAAAAGTGCAGAAAACACAAAATCTTCTAGTTCACAAATCATTAAAACAAAAGTAGGATAGGTGCGCAAAGCAGATGGTATGGTTGGCACAGCGATGCCTTTACAGCGCCAGCAATCAGAACCGGGCCTGGGTCGAATTCCACACTGTCTTCTGTAAGCAGTTTGTATGTTCTCCCCTGTCTGTGTGAGTTTTCTCCAATGGTTCTGGTTTCCCTCCGACCCTTCAAAGTGTATAAGGGTATAGGTTAATGGTGTGTACTTTGGGCAGGGGGAAATTGGTCTGTTAGTGCTGGATGACTAATTTAAAAAAAACAAATAAATAAAGTAGTTAACAGAGCAAGTATTATATGTCAGTGGTTCTCAACCTTTTTCTTCCCATTCACATACCACTTTAAGTAATCCCTATACCATCGGTGCTCTATTAGTAAGGCATTGCTTAAGGTGGGATGTGAGCGGGAAGGTGGAGAATCACTGCTCCAGACCCGATTGTGACTGAAATATTTTGGTTGAGAAAAATTGTCATTGGCCTAAGAGGTGCGATTAAAACAGTGGTTTTCAAACTTTTTCTTTCCACCCATGTACCACCTTAAGCAATCCCTCCCTAATCACAGAGCACCTCTGGCAAAAGGGTTGCTTAACATGGTCTGTGAGTGTTAAAAGGTTGAACTCCATTGTTATATGTGTATTTATGACAGATAAACTAATAATAGGGAATTTTGTTAAATTATACAGTGATGTTGAGGCCACACTTGTACTAATGCATACAGTTTTCCTCCATTTACCTAAAAGGGATATGGTAGCAGA